>NC_138521.1:39067510-40317510 GCF_000230855.2 Cajanus cajan | reverse complement strand
GAGAAAGAAAAGAAAAGAGGAGAGAGAAAGAGGAATCCAGTAGAGGAGGTTCTACCAGGGGAGAGAAAAGAGGAGGGAGAAGAGGAGATTCTGCCCGAGTTTCGATCCTTGTTTAAGGAGAGAGGTGGAGATTCTGCCCGAGTTTCTGTTCTTGTTTAAGCAAGAAAGATGAGAAGGTTCTGCCCGAGTTTCAGTTCAGGTTTATCCAAGTAAGGGTAGTGCTTATAAAATTAATCTAGTGCGTATAAGCATGATAGGAATAGTATAATTTTAATATGCTATTTTATGTGGAGATTTTCATTTCACATAATATAATTTGGATCAATTGATGGTTGTTTTGGATATTTAATTATTTATATTATTATTATATTGACAAATTGGCATGGTTATGGTTATGTTTAATTATGTAATATGCTATGTGTATGTGGTTTGGAAAAGTAAATAGGACTTAAAGGAGTAAGGTTATGGTATGGATTAGATCTCTTGGTGAGATCAGGATATAATCTTTGGAAAAATATGGAATTTGGGAATCCCATGGTGAGGATTCCAATGTGGAACTTTTTCAAAGGTTGTATAATAAACCACTTCAGATGTTAGGTGGATTCTAAAGTACTCCTTTAAGTATTCTATTTGCTACCGGTATGGGGGCAAGGCCGAGTCATACCGATGGATGAAGTGGCCATGATCACCAGGGTTACGTGACGACGCAATCCAACTGTATATTTTCCATGAGAGGTTCAGAGTGGGACATGGGTTGATCACCTGTTTCACCGTATTTGACACTTGGTTTGGATGGTGTCGAGGCCAACATTTGGTTTGGATGTGTTGGTTACATCATGGATTATACAGTGGTGTGACTTTGTTTTGGATATGGAATATGTATACATATGGTATGGATTGTATACATTGGTTATGGATTCTTTATTATCATGAAATATGTATGCATTGGCATGGATGTGTTTACATTATATTTTGGATTGGTCTATATTTAGCTTGGAAATGACTTGTTGGTCTGGATAAATACTGTGGATAAATATCTGTTTAATGATATTTTATTATGATGTACTATGATTGGTTTTATATGTGCTAACCCTTATATTTCCATGATGTGGACTGTGATGATCTCACTATGTGGGGGAGCAGATCAGGTATGAGGCTTTGGGATAGCAAGGAATCTTTTGGATAACTGCTTTGAGAAGTGGCTAGGTTTAGAGCTTGACCAGCACCTAGGGTGTCTTATTTTGATGTTTTCATGACATTGTAATTATATTATCTTTTTGGATTACTGTATAACTTTACTGAGGATGATGACTCTGCTATAGAAGATTATATTATATATTTTGGAAACAATTTATATGTTATTGTATATTTACACTCTAGCGTAGCTAGCTTTTGCTCTATTTTCTTTATTTTATATTATTTTATTTTGGTTGGTTATTGTTGTGACGGCCTAGGGTGGGTCGTTACAGAAGGCACTCTCTATAGCTCTCTCTTGGGGATTTCAGTGACTTTAGAATTGGCTGAAGTAAATTCAGATTATCATATATTCAAAAGTGTTTACAATAGGTGGGAAAAGATACACTTATAGGAAGAAACTAGGTTAACTTTGGGCGGCAATTTCAAACCAATCAAATTGGCGCCTAGTTTGAATTTCAAATTTGAATTTGAAATTCAAACTTTGGCTTCCAACGTGACTAATTCAGATGCTACCCTCATTTAGGAGTCATTTAGAAGTGATTTGAGTTGCATTTGAAGCTCACATGGCCGGAACCACTCCATGCCATCCATGTGACTCAAATTCAACTCAAATTACTTCTAAATGATGCATAAATGAAGCCTAATTTTCCTATTAATGTATTCTTCATATAACCCTAATCTAATGACCGAAATACATTGGTCTAATGAATACAATGAATAGGAAAAAATATAAGAAGAAGAATGAGCCTAATATTGGGTATCAAAAGCCCAAAGCCCAAGAAGCCCAAAACTAGGCCCAACTAGCCTATAACCTAAAATGCTACTCTATATGGTCCAAAATACAAGACCAAAATATATTCAAACTAGGTTAACAAAAATATAATAAGGATGTTAATAACAAGATAGGCCCATGTTGAAACTTGGTTTGGGTCTTCCAAGCCCATAGGGCCCATTGGGCCTGGATTGGCCCAATCTTCCATGTCTAGCCCACTCCTCTTGGATCTTTAAGTATGTCACCTCTTGCACTCCAAAGCATGATTCCATCAGTTGTTAAAAAAAAATCTGTCACTAAGTTCTTACAAATTTCGATTGCTAAATTTTGTTGTTCTTAGGCTAGTTTGATTTTCTTTGCAATCTTCTTTGATTTCATTCAAATTATAATAGCTTGGAGGGAGTATTAAGAAGTTGATCAGGTATATCTACATCCCTATAGCTTGCTCACGATTAGATCTAGTGGAAGTGGCTTGAAAATTTCATATGATTTCAAGCTTCCACTTAGGGAAATCCGACTAGCTTGTTAATTCTTATTCCTTGATCTTGTTTTCATTGCTTGTTTGCTTTAATTGTAATTACGACTAGTTTGTGTAGATTTTAA
Organism: Cajanus cajan; assembly: GCF_000230855.2. Taxonomy (NCBI): domain Eukaryota; kingdom Viridiplantae; phylum Streptophyta; class Magnoliopsida; order Fabales; family Fabaceae; genus Cajanus; species Cajanus cajan. Next base: position 40,314,938 of record NC_138521.1, on the reverse strand, counting down.
TTTCCACGTTTAGATTGGATTCAAGAAATTTTGAAAATCATAAAGCATTAAAGATTTGTGAAAAGTTTTGGGAACTAAAGTTACCATAAGGAGATTTAGTGATTTCCACTTGAAAAGGCTTGGTTATTAAGTGGCTCTTAGTAGCTCAACTCCCTTGATAGTGCAATTTGTACACTTAGACCTCCAAGTGCTAATTTTGTTCCTAGAAAATCTCAAAAATATTTTCTTTTGCATTGCATACTAAAAACTTCTTGAAACTTAACCATGAGTAATCATTCTCAAAGTGATAGTGATTTGGAATCTCCAAAAAGTTTTTCTCATATTGCTAAAGAGATGAAATCACTAAAACTTTGGAGGAAGCAAGAATTCAAAGAAAGGATTGAAAGATAAATACAACTTGCTTTGCTCGAAGAAGTACAAAAGGTTAAGCAAAGAGAAGCAAAACTTTTAGAAAAACTAAAACACAAAAAGAGTCATAAAAGTCCCAAGGTTCCACAAACCAAGAGGAAGTAGGTAGTTTAAATTTGGATGATTATTACCAACCTACTCCTAGAAGAATTATAAGAGAGCCAAAAGTTAAAGAATCACGAGTTGATCTCCCTCTTTTCTATGGCAAAGAGGATGTGGATGCTTACTTGGACTGGAAAATAAAAGTGGAGCAAATCTTCACTTGTCACCAAGTAAGGGAAGAAAGAAAATTTTCCTTAGCCACCTTAGCTTTCCAAGGACAAGCTATGTATTGGTGGACAACCTTAGTTAGAGAGAGACGACTCCATAATGATCCACCTATTGAGTATTGGAATGATTTGAGGAGTGCTATGAGAAGAAGGCACATACCTTCTAATTATAGTAGGGAGCTTATGGATAAGCTCCAATGACTCCAACAAAAGAACATGAGTGTGGAAGAATATAGACAAAAGATGGAGTTGTATTTGATGAGGGATGCGATAAGGGAGGAAGAAAGGTTGACCGTTGCAAGATTTCTAAGTGGTCTCAATTTTGACATAAGAGATAGAGTTGAGTTACTCCCTTATGGGGACCTTGATAATTTGGTCCAACTTTGTATAAGGTGGAGCAACAACATTTGAGAAAAAATTATTTTAAGAAAGACAAAACTCATTCTTTTTCTTATGTCAAGAAAGATTACAAGAGGTGATGGAATCATGCTTTGGAGTGCAAGAGGTGACATACTCAAAGAACCAAGAGGAGTTGGCTAGACATGAAGGTTTGGGCCAGTCAGGGCCCAATGGGCCTGATGGGCCTGGGAAGGCCCAAGTTGAACTTTTCATGGGCCATATTTTGTTATAGCTATTTTCATATGTTTTGTATACATCATGTTAGTATAGGTATCATATATTTTGGTCTTGTATTTTGGACCACATAGAGTAGCATTTTAGGTTTTAGGCTTGTTGGGCCTAGTTTTGGGCTTCATGGGCCTTTGGGCTTTTGGTACCCAATATTGGGCTCATTTTCATTCTTGTAATTTTTCCTTTCCATTGTATTTGTTTGACCATTGTATTTAGGTCATTAGATTAGGAATATACAAGAATTACTTAAATAGGTAAAATAGGTTAAACTAGGTTTAATTTGGAAGTCATTTAAGTTACATTTGAGTCACATGTTTAGCACCATGGGTGGCTGAACATGTGCCACTCAAATTAACCCTAAATAACTCTCAAATCAAACCTAAATGCATCTAGGCACCTAAATTTTCGGACTAGCACATGGGAGCCAAAATTTGAATTCAAATTTCAAGTTTGAATTCAAATTTTGGGCGCCACATGTAGCCTTGGATTTAGGCGCCCAAAGTTGCACACTTGGAACCCTACTTAAGTGATTCTTCCACTCTTTGTATTCACTTTTGAGAATAATGAAATTTGAGAGCTTATTCAGCCAAATTTCGTTCAAGAGTCACCATGAGAGAAAGCTTCACCTTAGGAACCCTTCTAGGATTTCCTCCTCTTTGAAGTGAGCTTTCCCTTGCACCTTAAGCTTGGATGCTTCCATCCAAGGCTTAAGCCTTCTTCCTATCCGAGAATCTCCTCCATATAGTGTTCATCACTTTGGTTTCTATTTCCTTGAAGAAGATCCGGTCATAAGGAGAGCTAAGGAGAAGAACATTCATCACTCCTCCTTACCATCTCCATCAAGAGGGAGGGTCAATTTTCCAAATATGACTCTTCCAAGAATCTTGTCAAGGGTCAAGAAAAAGAAAAAGAAAAAGGCAAAAACATTAACACTTCTAGTAGTAAATCTAGTGACATTAAATGCTTTAAATGTCTTTGTAGGGGCCATATAGCTTCTCAATGTCCCAACAAGAAAATTATGATTTTAAGGGGACAAGATATTTATAGTAGTCATGATGAATCCAGTTCTACTACTACAAGTGAAAGTGATTCTAGTGATGAAGACCATCAAATTGAAAATGCTTATCCTTATGATGGTCAATTGTTGATGATTAGAAGGCTTCTAGGAAGTCAACCTAAAGAATCTCATATCTCACAAAGAGAGAACATTTTTCACACAAGATGTAAAATTTCAGATAAAGCTTTTCTCTCATTGTGGATAGTGGATCATGTTACAATTGTTGTAGCACAAGGTTGGTTGAGAAGCTAGATCTAACACCAATTCCCCATCCCAAGCCTTATCAACTACATTGGTTAAATGAAGATGGGGATATTATTGTGGATAAACAAGTGAAAGTTAAGTTTTCTATTGGTAACTATAAAGATCATGTGGTATGTGACGTAGTTCCAATGGAAGCTTGCCATATTTTGTTGGGGAGGCCTTGGCAATTTGACAAGAAAACCATGCACAATGGCCTCACTAATGAAATCACTTTCACATATAAAGAAAAGAAATTTGTACTTCATCCTTTGTCTCCTTCACAAGTGATAGAGGATCAAGTTCAAATGAAATTAAAAAGATAAGAAGAAAAAAAAGTTGAGTAAAAAAGAAAAGAAGCATAAATCATCAAAGAAGAAGAAAGAAAAAACTCATCTTCCATTAGAAGGACTTCAAAATATTATTAAATATTATTTATTGTTAAAAAATTTTAAATTATTAAAATTTAATTGTTTATTTTTAATAAATTTAATATTAAAATTTGAAAATTTGAAACATATATTAAAAAGACTCTACAAGTCATGGTAATGACCCTTAAAATGAAAATAAAGTTTTCAATTTACATTATACATCCTTAAGAAATGTATTAAAAGGATATTTGATATTTTTAAATCACATTTCACAATTTTTAAGTTAAGTCTCTATTTCTATTTATGACACAAATTGAACTTGTATTAACATGTAGTACTACATAACTTCTTTCGCAAAAAATATCGTTTTGATGAATTTTCAATTGAATTAAATGATGAACCTTCGTCTTTAATGTTGCTAGTTAATGAACTACATGATTTTAAACATATTGTTCAAAACTTAAGTACATGAAAGGAAATATGTCAATACATGGAGGGTTAGTATAACTTTAGATATGTGAAGAAATGTTAGTTAGGAGGACATTAAAGTTAATTATTTGTCAAAAAATAGGGATAATTATTTTTCGAAAGATAGAAAAAATATGTTGATTTTACTCTTTATTATTATTATTATTATTATTTATGTTATATTTTTTTTTTATTAAATTAGTATTACAAATCCATGTTTTTTTGTGAAATGCATAAAATCCTTTAAAATCTTATAATATAAATTTATCAAAATTTATTAAAATATAAATTACAAAGTCTTGATTAAAATCTAAGTTTTAAAAGTCATTTAATTTTTTTTTTAAAAGTCATGACATTCCTACAAAGTCTTTTTAAATTATTAAAATTCACAAGACTTTTTATGTTAAAATTTTCTTTCAAAATCTTAATCCAATACATCCCCTAAATGTGATTATAAAATAAGTAAATAGTTACTATCAATAAAGTGAATATTTAATTTATATATATATATATATATATATATATATATACTATTTTTTATCTTTAAGAGATATAGGTGGAAAAAAATTAATATACTAAAAAATATAAATATCTTAAAAAATGTACAAACCAAATAGGTATCACCCTATAATTTTTTTTTTGATGATATGTATCACCCTATATAGCATAAACTATATATAACTCAAATGCAAATCATTATCTACAATAAATTGTTTGAAATTAAGGAGACTATTGCAAAATTTAACTATCCCAATATCTCTTAAGGATGGCAAAATGGACCCTGCAAAAATATCCTTATTCGAGATAGGCAAATATTTTCTTATATAGGGATGATATGAGACGAGTATAGACCTACAAAATTTAGTAGGTGTGGGTACGAGTACTATGGTACCCGCCTTACCTCGTAGTTATATATATATATATATATATATATATATATATATATATATTAATATAATAATATTTTTATTATTTTAGATCCTAGATACAAGTTGAAGTTGTTAGAGTATTTTTTCCCTAAACTTTATGATAGCTCATCTTCAATTGAAATTAATAATTTCAAGAAATTATGCTACTTACTACTGTTTGAAGAGTATGAAATCAAAGTTAAGGGAATAGTGGAGAATTCAACTTCACAAGCAAATGTCAATGAGTTAAACTTGGATAACCTAAATATTAACAATTTCTTTTAGTAATTATGACTTATTTGTGAATAATACAATTGAAGCACAAACCAAGTCTAAAATAAAGCTCTAATTGGAAGAAAAAGTTTTGTCTAAGAGTGTTACTTTTAACATTTTTGGATGGTGGAAAACAAATGGGATAAAGTATCCAATTTTACAAAAAATTGCTTAGAATGTTTTGGTAATCCCATTTTGTTCTGTAACTTCAAAATTTGTATTTAACACAAGAGACAGATTTTTGAGTTCTCATCATTATAGGCTCCATGAATTTACTTTGGAGGTACTTATGTGTGTACAAAGTTGGTTGAAGTACAAACAACAAGGTAATAAATAATTAAACTTTATTTATTCAATAAAAGTTGTTTTTTATTTTTATTTTTATCACTAATTCTAATTATTAATTTAAATTGTCTAATCATTCATTTTCTTGTCATGTAATTTCTATTGATATTCTAGGACCAAAACAATATATAGATTTGAAAGACAAACGTTTGCAAAAATATGGAGAAGTTGATTCTAATAATGAGTTCAAATATCTATATATTTATTTTTTTGAAAATATAGAATTTAATCTACAATTTTAATTTAACTAATTTTTGTATAATTTTTTACATGTCTTGGAAAATATTGTTAACACATGATCTTGATGTTGGAAGTTTAATTACAATTTTTATTATGATTATTTTTTAAAAAAAATTATTTACAAGAATTGATTGTTTTGTAATATTTATTTATAAGAATTTTTATGTTATATTTTTGTGATGTTGAAGACTTGACAAATTAATAATATGTTTATTTGTGTGAAATATTATTTCTTTATTAATTTCTTTACTTTATATATAAGTAAAATTCAGGTTGTAGGTTCATGTATGAGTACATAGATACCCAACGGGTACAAAAATAAAGATTAAAATTATTAGTCATGCGACAAGACTATATACAAATATTATTTTTAAACACGGAGTAGACATGGATAAAATTTCAAAAAAAATATATTTTATATGAATCAATATCTTAAAGAAATTAGAGATAAAAAAAAATAAAAAAAATAAAAGAAAATATCCATTTATAATTTTATGTTAACACTTATAAAAATTCACCATTCAAACTAAGAAAGAAAAAAAAATGTATCAGAAATTCCTCATTATATATAATATTACTGATTTATTTTACTAAAATTAATGGAAAATTTTTGTTGACTAATAAAAAATTGATTCTTAATTAATTATTTATAATTATTTTCTTTTCTTTTTTAATATTTTAATCATGTAAATTTTATAATACTATATAGACTAATAATATTTTATGAACATTCATATATCCAATTGGTGATGTAGTAGGTTCACAAGGTCTCAAATTTTGATAAAGAAAAATGACATTGGAAAAAATAATTTCAATGCAGTCAAAATTTTGAGGGAGCCTATTTTTTGATGATATCAATAAATATTTATGTGAATATTAAAAAAAAAGACTAATATCTGAAGCCGTTTCGACATTGATAGAGAATATTCGGTTTGACCAAGTACGGGTACGAGTAAAACTCGAAATATTAAATCGGGGACGGGTACATACTTACTCGCCCTATCCCCGATTTAATACCCATCATCGATTTGATTGTTTTAAAGAATTTTAATATTTAATTATGTGTGATTTTTTATTATGATGTGAAATATTTGTAGTTGTTAATGATTAAAAAGTCTCCTAATTAAAATATGAAATAGACAAACAACTCAATTATAATTATAATATAATGAAAAAATAAGCTAAAAATATTGTGTATGTTATGAATAATAATTAGTGGCTTAATTAGTGGATGCCAATAATCATTATCAATCATTACCATTTATATGTTCGTTATGTATTATTCTCTTTATTGTGTAATTGTTCAGTTACCACATATACTTCTAAATAGGTTACTCATCTCCCAAAGATAATACACCAAGATTCTTTTCTCCTTCTCTTATTATCTTGTTTTTCTTTTATAACACGTTATCAACATGATAGTCTTTCCGCTATTGGTGTTGCAACTATAAGACAAAGCTGTGAAGAATTTTCTTGAAGAAGGTCATATTTTTTAAGACAAATATTTCAAGGTTAGCTATTCATTTTCCATAATAAGATTTTATCAAAAATTTGTATTGTTTACATTGTTATGAATCAAATACTACTGAAGACATTATAGTAGTCCTGAAGACACTATTGAATAAATAAATTTTTCATACATTTTTGAAATCTGTCTAGAAGACAATATCAAAGAAGAATGTTCAACCTCTTTTACTTTATTTTTTTTTCTCACCAGAAGTGGGAAAATGGTAAAAAAAAATGAAACCGAAAGAACAATTTTTTTTTTTTGAAATTGAATGATTCTCCGTGAATGATATGTGTTGTAAAATTGTATAATTCTCCATGAATGTTATATATATACACATATAACGATTTTGCAATAATCTAGAAGACATTGTCAAATTAAGAAATTTTATGCATTTTTTTTCTCACCGGAAGTGAGATAATTGTGCAAAAATAAAAAAGAAAAGGATATTTTCTCACCGGAAGTGAGATAATTGTACGACAATGAAAATAAAAGAATATTTTCCTCATCGGAAGTGAGAAAATAATATGAAAAGTGAAAAATAAAATAAATTTCACCAGAAGTGAAAATTTTGATATAAATATATTATATTATATTTGATCCTTTGATATAAATGAGGTCATCACCGGAAGTGAAATAATTTTGTAAATGTCATAATTATAATGTTGAATAATATTTGAGGCACTTATAAAAATTATGACTAGCAAAGCGTGTCCTCGAGCCTATTTAGGTTTTGTGTGATTTCTTGAAAAGATTATGAGTTTTCCTATATCTGTAATTTGATATTCTTCATGATTAAATTGATTGAAATAAGCAACTTGTCATGTAATTAAACTCATGTGTTACGTTATTGAATCTTAAAGGGTTTGGTTTCAAATCCTATTGATATAATTGATGTCTAAAGATACATAACAAGAATGTCATTTTTATAATGATTTCTCGATTTGAAAAATATATTATATTTTTCATACATCTATTTTGCTCCAGAAGTAGCAATTTTTTTTATAAAAAAAAGGGATTAAGAAATATCCTTAGTTGGTGTATTGTCTCTTGAAGACTAAAACAAAATATTGAGATTTTTTATGCAAGAGACCATTTTAACTAGCATTATTTCATTCGCTGAAGTAAATGTTCTAATGTATTAATTTTTATCTTCTCATATTCAATAATGCGAGAAATTAATGTTATATGATACTACAAATATAATTGAAGGCTCTAGAAGAGCTAATATATTATTACTGAAAGACACGAAGTTGCATATTAAAAATGCATTATATTTTTCTAAGTATTACAGAAACTTATTGAGTTTCAAGGATATTCGTTTAAATGATTTTCATATTGAAACAAACAATGAAAGAAATGTAAAATATCTTTATATCACGAAACTCCACTTGAATAAAAGGGAAGTATTGGAAAAATTATTTACTTTTTCCAATGGACTGTATTGCACGTATATTAATACAGTTGAAATAAATATTATTGTAAACCAGAAGTTTACAAATTAAAATAAATTTGAGGTTTGACATGATCAATTGGGTCACCCTAGGACTATCATGATACGAAAAATAATTGAAAATTCATGCGGACATTTATTGAAGAGCCGGGATATTTTTCAATCAAATATTTTTTCATGTACCGCTTGTTCCCAAGGAAAGTTAATAATTAGACCATCACCAGCAAAAATTGGGCATGAATCTATCTTATTTTTAGAACGAATACAAGGTGATATTTGTGGACCAATACACCCCCCATGTGGACCATTTAGATATTTTATGGTTTTAATTGATGCATCAACAAGATGGTCACATGTTTGTTTATTATCAACTTGCAACCAGGCATTTGCGAGATTATTAATGAGTATTGTATATCCATTGGAATTGATATTGAACATCCGGTAGCACATGTTCATACACAAAATGGACTTGCAGAATCATTTATCAAACGTTTAAAACTAATTGCAAGACCATTACTCATGAGATCAAAACTTCCAATGTCAACTTGGGGGCATGCAATCTTACATGCTGCAATATTAATTCGCATCAGGCCAACAAATTATCACAAATTCTCTCTTTTACAGTTGGTTTTTGGTGAGCAACCTAATATTTCTCATTTGAGAATCTTTGGGTATGCTGTATATGTTCCAATTGCCCCTCCTCAAAGAACCAGAATGGGTTCTCAAAGAAGGTTGAGAATATATGTTGGGTATGAATCTCCATCTATAATAAAATATCTTGAACCATTAATAGGAGATTTATTTACGGCTAGGTTTTCTGATTGCCATTTTAATGAGTTGATTTTCTCAACATTAGGGGGAGAACAAAAATAGTTGGAAAAAGATATTAGTTGGAATGAATTATCACTATCTCATCTTGATCCTCGTACAAAACAATGTGAACTAGAAGTTCAAAAGATAATTCATTTGCAAAATCTAGCCAACCAATTACCAAATGTATTCACAGATCCAAAAAGGATGACTAAGTCATATGTACCAGCGGCTAATGCTCCAATAAGAGTCGAAGTCCCTGTTGGACAATTTAATACTACAAACGAGTCATAAATACGCTTGAAGCGTAGTAGACCAATTGGTTCCAAGGATTGTAGACCCCTAAAATTGTCCGGGTCGGAAATAAAACTCGAAGACCCTCAAAGATCGAAGGAAAGTCAGCCAGAAGGACTCCTAGAAGACCATAGGATGGCTATCTGTAGATTTAGAGGTCTTAGAGTAGCTTAAAATAAGGAAGTGGAGGGAATGAAGCCCAATACGGCCGTACTAAACTTAATACGGCCGTATTGAAGCTTCAACACGGCCGCAGTGAACTCAATACGGCGTATTGAAGTTTCTGAAACTTCAATACGGCCGTACTGAAATCAATACGGCCGTATTGAAGCTTCAATACAGCCGCAGTGAACTCAATACGGGCGCATTGAAATTTCTGAATTTCAATACGGCCGTATTGAACTTCAATACGACCGTATTGAAGTTCAAAAATTTCAATACGGCCGTATTGATTCTGTAGCCCGTATTGCGCCTATTCCCTATAAATATGACGTCAATTGGACGTCATTCCACACTTTTTCAACATAGTTTTAACCCTCTCCTTGAGTATTCTGGGGTTTTTGAGCAGTGTTCTGCCCTAGAAATCACTCGGAGAGTTGATCCGACAAAGTTCTTGAGCCCCGAGCCATTTTGCTTGAGGATCGAACCTAGTCGAAGGGAAATCCTCCGGATTTCCATAGTCAAAATTTTATAGGAGGGAGCGAGCGGGCTTGTAGAGCGAGGGAACGCCAAAAAGCTTCCCAGTTTTACGAAATATATAAAAGCACGCTTCAAAGGTTTCTTCTTAAAATCCTTCCTTTTACTGCTTTCTGTGTGCATATTTAAACTGTCATCATGTAGATAGTTAATTTATAATTGCTTAGAATAAATAGGGGTAATTTAGTAATTCTACACTGTTATTTTAGAAATAATCTGTCATAGGGAACCCGAAAGGGGCGCTGTGGGGTGCTAACACCTTCCCCACGCGTAACCGACTCCCTTACCCAACTCTGGTTGTAATGACCAAAGTTGATTTATAAAATCAATTGTCTTATCTCTTTTTCCAATGTTTTGAGTAAAACATTGGTGGCGACTCCACGAACCCTTTTACTACGAAAACCACTAATCCATGGAGGGTCCCGCTTGGGATTAACATGGATTGGTGAGACATTTAATAAATAAATTGGATAAGATCGACAAGGTCTCAGTTTGAGAATAAGTCGTTCTAATAATCCAATACATTTTCAAAACTAAAATAAAAGCGAGCTCGACCGTCTTCGCGACCGCCGGAGGCCCGTTTGGGCCGGTGGCGACAGATGGCGACTCCACTGGGGAAGCTTCGAGAGTCAGTCCCATTTAGTGACAGATTGTTTTTAACAAATAATAGTTAAAAATTACTTCGTTACCCCTTGCTTGTATGATAACATAATTTATTATATGGCTTTAAATAACTGTTGTATGTTTAAATTCCGCAATTGTTTGAAATACAAACTGTACACAAACCTTTGCACACAACAGTTCCCTCTATACCCGGGGGCATGAGTGATTAACCATAGGGAGTGGATGTTAGTACGGCCGGTTGTCGAATGGGTCTATAGGTGCCCGTAGACCGTTGTCGGAAAACATCACTCAAGGTGATAACCATGAACTTGAGTCCGACGGTGCGTTGGAGCTTTCCATCGACCTACGATGAGAGGAATTGGGTCCCTATAATGGGGGCACCTTGGGGGCCTTGGACTGGTGAGAACAGTTAGAACCTACCTTGAATATGCACCTTTCTGCAGGATACCCCTACCTCGTGATTCGCTCGTGACTGTTCGTGGATGAGTGAATTGTTTGTGTAAATGCTTATGTACAATTGTTTGTGCATTAATAATAAACCTCGTGATAAGGTCTAAAGAATAATCCCCATGCATGAAAAAACCATGACATGAGAGGAAAGACCATGTGTGAAAATATAATAAAAGTGAGGAGCATGTGCATCATTACCAATAAAGATATCATGCATCCTCATAAACCATGCATTCTAGGTTCACCAATACCTCTTGACATGAGTAAAAGAGACCCATAATTATCGAGATTCTCCGTTGAGGAGAGATCATAAGTCAAGGAGGGTAGTAACACTCTGTTTTAAAAAGGCAGCGCCTTAAAAATGGAGGGTTATCAAGCTCATGTCAAGAGCGTATTCATGAATAAACTAATTAGATTAAAAAAATTCATTTTAGAAAGTGGCTGGTCATCTCTCTGTCATCACACGCGCAAAGAAGATCAAGAAAATGGAAGCATTGGAGGAGCAAAACAAAAAGCTCACAACCGAGCTTTCACAACTTAAAGACCAAATGGCGCAAATGATGGAACTCATGCGTCATCACAACATCCATGGATCTCATCACAGTGATCATGGGTCCCATCATGAGGGAGAGGAGGAAGAGCATGAAAAAGATCCTCCACACGCTGTACCCCTTGGGGCTGGAATTATGATTAAAGAGCCCGAAGTATCAAAGGAACAATTCCACGCCCTCGAGGATCGGCTAAGGGCTATGGAGGGGCATGATTTTGACATCAAGGATGCCACCGACATGTGTTTAGTGAGGGACATCCAATTCCCTCCTAAATTTAAAGTGCCGGATTTCCCAAAGTACGTGGGATCGACTTGCCCCAAAAGTCATCTCACCATGTACTGTCGCAAGATGGCCGCATATGCCACAAATGAAAAGCTCTTGATCCACTGCTTTCAAGAGAGCTTAGCTGAAACTGCACTCAACTGGTATATGCAGCTAGATGGAAATCTAGTACATACATGGAGGCAGTTGGCCGACGCCTTTCTCAAGCGCTATAAATACAACATCGACCTAACACCCGATAGGTCTGATCTTCAAGCCTTGAGTAAAAAGAACGATGAATCCTTCAAGGCGTACGCCCAACGTTGGAGGGAGTTGGCGGCACAGATAGAGCCCCCGCTGTCGGATAAGGAGACGGTGTCCTTATTCATCAACTCGTTGACTGGTCCCTATTACGATAAAATGATAGGGAACACAACGACACTCTTCTCGGACATCATCACCATTGGAGAAAGGGTGGAACAAGGACTTAAAAGTGGGAAGCTGGCTAAGCCTTCCCAACCATATGAAGCTAAGAAGGCCTTCGGGAAGAAGAAAGAAGGAGGAGTCAACGCTGTAACCATTTCTCCATCTTCTTCCGCTTCGAAGTCAGGCAAATCGCAAAACAACTCTGTGAAGAAGTTTGATAAACTTCCGACCACTTATAGCGATCTCCTGCCGAAGCTAGTGGAGGCGCGTCTTATAGCTTACATTCCACCAAAGAAAGTGAATCCACCTTACCCCGATTGGTACAATCCACAAGACAAATGTCTATACCATTCGGGGGCACCGGGGCATTCAACGGAGAACTGCAGAGCTCTCAAGTATAAGGTCCAAGACCTTATCGATGCTGGGTGGGTCACTTTCGATTCGACGGCGCCCGACGTGAGCAAGAATCCTCTACCGCAGCAGGAGTAGAGAGAAGGGCAAGCCATGATAGGGCCCCTCCACATTTTTTTTCTTTTAGGGACTCATGATCAGTACCCGAGATCATGAGGACCTTTTCATGTAAATAAAGGGTTTTGTACAGTTTTACATACATATATCAATAAAGAGGCATTTTTCACACATTATTCTCTCATTTTGTTCTATTCTCTCTCTCTCATTAATATTAATAAACTCTAAACCTAAACAGAACCAATAAATAATTATGTCTGTGATTGCTCGCTCTGACCGGGATCCGAAAGCCGAGGATGAATGGGTTGAGTTGGACAATGATGAGGAGACCATCTCTCCGGATCTGCAAAGACTGCTAGATCAAGAAGCTTGTCTACTCCAACCATATCAAGAGAAATTGGAAACCGTAAATTTGGGGCAGGGTCAAGAGTTGCAAGAGGTCAACATTGGGACCCATATCAGTGATGAAATAAAGGCACAATTGATCCAACTACTGAGGGAATACAAGGACGTATTTGCATGGTCGTACCATGATATGCCCGGATTGGACTCTAATATCGTCGAACACAAGTTGCCATTAAAAGAAGGGTTTCGACCTATCAAACAAAAGCTTCGACGAATCAAGCCCGAATGGTCTTTAAAGATCAAGGAGGAGGTAGAAAAGCAATTAGATGCGGGATTCTTGGTCGTATCCCAATATCCTGAATGGCTGGCTAACATTGTACCAGTCATCAAAAAGAATGGGAAGGTTAGAGTGTGTGTTGATTATAGGGATTTGAATCGTGCCAGTCCAAAGGACGATTTTCCCTTGCCCCACATCGATACACTTGTGGATCACACCGCCACAAACACACTCTATTCCTTTATGGATGGATACTCGGGGTATAATCAAATCAAGATGAATATAGAAGACCGCGAGAAAACTTCTTTCATTACACCCTGGGGCACTTTCTGCTACAGGGTGATGCCTTTTGGACTTAAAAATGCGGGTGCCACCTACCAACGAGCGATGGTGACGCTATTCCACGATATGATCCACAAAGAAATCGAAGTATACGTGGATGACATGATCGCAAAGTCAAAAGACGAGATGGACCACATCCAATATTTGAGAAAATTATTCAATCGGCTTCGTAAGTATCAGCTTAAGCTAAACCCGGCTAAGTGTACTTTCGGAGTTCGGTCGGGTAAGCTTCTCGGGTTCATCGTCAGTGAAAAAGGCATAGAGGTGGACCCCGATAAAGTAAAGGCAATAATGGAAATGCCTCCTCCTAAAACTGAGAAAGAAATTAGAGGATTCCTCGGCAGGGTGAACTACGTCGCAAGGTTCATCGCACAGTTGACTGACACGTGCAAACCAATATTCAAGCTGTTGTGCAAGAATCATTCCGAAGTTTGGGATGAGAATTGTCAACAAGCTTTCGATAAGATCAAACAGTGCTTGGCCAATCCACCAGTGTTGGTGCCACCTGTCGAGGGAAGACCATTAATCCTCTATCTAACGGTGCTTGATGAGTCCATGGGAGCTGTGCTAGGACAACAAGATGAAACAAAGAAGAAAGAACAAGCCATCTACTACCTGAGCAAAAAGTTCCTTGATTATGAAACCCGCTACACGCCACTAGAAAAGACGTGCTGTGCGTTAGCATGGGCAACACAACGGCTCAGGCAGTATATGATTAGGCATACTACTTGGTTGGTTTCCAAAATGGACCCAATTAAGTACGTGTTCGACAAACCGATAATCACTGGGAAGATTGCCCGATGGCAAGTGCAATTATCAGAATTTGACATCATACATGTCACACAAAAGGCCATCAAGGGTAGTACCCTAGCTGATTACCTAGCACACGGGCCGACCAATGACTATCAATCCCTTCAGGATGATTTCCCCGATGAGGATATAATGCATTTACAACATGAAGATCCTAAGGATGATACGTGGACCATGTATTTCGATGGAGCCTCCAACATGCTTGGACAGGGGATTGGAACAGTATTAATCTCCCCACAAGGAAAGCATATCCCCTTAACGGCAAGACTCAACTTCGACTGTACAAATAACATGGCCGAATACGAGGCTTGCGCGTTAGGAATCCAAGCAGCAATCAACAATGGTATCCTAAAGCTCAAAGTATTTGGAGATTCGGCTTTAGTCATCCACCAACTGCGAGGTGAATGGGAAGTCCGAAATCCTAAGCTGATACCATATGTTGAGCATATCAAAGACCTGATACAATTCTTTCAAAATGTCGTCTTTGAATATATCCCAAGGGAGGAAAATCAGTTCGCTGACGCCCTTGCCACACTATCATCGATGTTCGCCTTGGATAAGGAGCATGAAATGCCCATCATCAATATCCGGCGGCACGATAAGCAAGCGTTCTGCCTACTGATAGATGAAGCTGTTGACGATCATCCATGGTTCCATGACATCAAACAATATCTGTCAAAAGGGGAATATCCTGATATGGCTAGCGATAATGATAAAAAGCATATCCGAAGAAGGGCCATGGGATTTCTGTTAATTGGAGAAACCCTCTACAAAAAGAATTATGACTCGGTCTTGTTGAGGTGCATAGACCAAGTCGAAGCTCAAAATGTAATCAAAGAAATACATGAGGGGGTTTTCGGTACCCATATTCCCGGGCTTGCAATGGCTAAGAAAATCCTCAGAGCAGGATATTATTGGTCGACCATTGAAAGGGATTGTTACCAATACGTCCGGAAATGCCACAAGTGTCAAGCATACGCCGACAACATTCATGTCCCACCAACGCCACTCAATGTGTTGGCTTCACCATGGCCATTCGCAATGTGGGGCATGGATGTTATTGGACCCATCGAGCCAAAGGCATCCAATGGACATAGGTTCATCCTTGTAGCCATTGACTATTTCACCAAATGGGTAGAAGCGGCATCGTATGCTCATGTGACCCGAAAGGTGGTAACATCCTTCATCAGAAAGAATATCATATGCAGATACGGTATTCCCGACAAAATCATCACTGATAATGGATCCAATTTGAACAATAAGATGGTGGAAGAACTGTGCAAAGAGTTCAAAATTCAGCACCACAACTCTTCCCCATATCGACCAAAGATGAATGGGGCAGTCGAGGCAGCCAATAAGAATATCAAGAAGATAGTACAAAAGATGGTTGTCTCATTCAAAGACTGGCATGAGATGCTACCCTTCGCTCTCCATGGTTATAGGACTTCAGTACGTACATCCACAGGAGCTACTCCATTCTCCCTTGTTTATGGAATGGAGGCAGTTCTGCCGGTTGAAGTCGAGGTACCTTCTCTGAGAGTAATCATGGAAGCAAAACTTTCCGAGGTAGAATGGGTTCAAAGTCGATACGACCAATTGAACCTTATCGAAGAAAAACGACTGAACGCCATATGCCATGGTCAAGCCTACCAAAGGAAGATCAAAAAGGCTTTTGACAAGAAAGTCCATCCTCGAATCTACCATGAGGGAGAGCTGGTGATGAAGAAATTGCTACCAGCTCAAAAGGACAAAATCGGAAAGTGGGCCCCAAATTACGAAGGACCATACGTGGTGAAACGAGCCTTCTCCGGAGGAGCATTGATTCTCACAGACATGGACGAAGAAGAACTTCGATACCCAGTCAACGCTGACGTGGTAAAGAAGTATTATGCTTGAAGACGTTGCTTGCATCAGCCCGCTAGGATGAAAACCCAAAAAGGGCATCCTAGGCAAAAGTTAGGGCAAAACGAAAAGCCCGCCAGTACAAGGGTACTAGGCAAAACAAAGGCAAAATTATCCCCGCTAGGACATGTCCTAGGCAAAAATTAGGGGCAAAAGAATAAGATGCAAAAAGTAAAGCAAGCAACGATCACCTGAATCGAAAACCGAAAAGGCGTTTCAAGTGATAATCTTCTAGAAGCAAACGTCTTGCAGCATCTACACTCCTGGCTCAGGCATCTCACCCGAAGCAACTAGGGAACGGGAAGGGCAGCAATCACAGATGTAATTGTTTAAGCCAAAAATGTACAGCCTACCCTGGCCAGCCATTCTTCAGAAAATCCCTTTGTAAATCTTTCTGTATAAACATTTGAATATCAATAAAAATATCCATTTGTTTCTTTTCTTTCTTGACCATGTGATTATGCCTCTGAATTGGTTTTTCATAAAAATTGTACGAAATTCCATTAATAATCGGTCAATAAAAGAAAATTGGAGGGGTTCCTGTAAAATCCATAATCTCCTGCATAAAGGCTCACAAAAATACTCCCTCGCGTCAATGACAGAAAGTCCTCCAAGAAGAAGAGGATAGGGAGAGCCACTCACTTTTCTAAATAAATGAACAAAAAAATAAAAAAATTGTATTGCATTTGTGCATCACACACACATTAGTTGCACATTCAAAGACCTTATCATGAGGCAACCGCATAAAATAGAAAAATAGAAAATTGCTTGTGTATGACAGCAGCAAGCAAAATGCAAAGATTCAAAAAATCAACAGCATCATACAGAATAACTGAGCCTGGAGAGGCTTGCCAAAATAATACTCCTTCAGAATAACTGAGCCTGGAGAGGCTTGTCGAAATAATACTCCTTCAGAATAACTGAGCCTGGAGAGGCTTGCAAAAATAATACTCCTTCAGAATAACTAAAGCCTGGAGAGGCTTGCAGAAATAATACTCCCCCAACTGTACAGAGTAAATGAGCCTGGAGAGGCTCGCAGAAATAATACTCCCCAGAGAAACCTCAACTCAAGCTCACGGAACAAATCCCCAGCGAGAGCTAGCAAAGCAAGATCGACAAAATTCCCAATGGAAGCACGATCGCCCAAGCAGTATATCTAGTCAAAGGACTTAAAACTTCCTCAGTGGAAGATAGCTCTCCAACTCAGCCGTTGAGTGAGTCTAAGCCTGTAGAGGCTTCCTAAATAATACTCTGGGATACATAAGATCCCACATTCCCCAGTCGCCTACTCAGAGGCATCCCTGCAAAAGGAGAAAAATCAAAAAACATCAATAACCATTCCCCAAGCGGAATTTGGCACTCAGCCGAACACTGAACTTCAAATCCCCAGTCGCCTACTCAAGAGGCACCCCTTCAAAAAGAGAAAAAATCAAAAAGATCAATAACCATTCCCCAAGAGGAATTCGGCATTCAGCCAATCATCAAACATCAAGATAATTCGCCTATTCAGAGGCACTCTTTCAAAAAAGAGAAAAAATCGAAAAGATCAATAATCATTCCCCAAGCGGAATCCGGCTCTCAGCCTATCATTGAACATCAAGATGATCTGCCTAACAGAAGAGGCCAATCACAACCAATGACAAAATCCCCTGGCGGATAACAGCCTACACAGAGGCAACAAAATCCAAAAATCCAAAAGAGTTACCCGAATAAGGATAACCGGGATACTCCACCAACGTCCAAAGGACGTCAGCCAATCATAAGGCACTGCTCATCTCAGAAAGAGCATCTTCGTGTCTACACCCCAAGGAAACAAAAATTCCTCAATGGGCGCCAACTACTCAATGGAAAGTTGGGACACAAGAACCTATGAGTAACTGCACATCCCCTAGACGGATCCCTGCGTTATCCAGCCCTCAATGGCACAAAAATCAAAAACAATCGTCGAAGCAGCATCGTGGACTGTGGAGACAAAATCAACATCCAGAATCCCCAGCGGATAACGGCCTACACAGAGGCAGCAAAAAATCAGAAAATCAAAAAGAGATACCCGAACAAGGATAACCGGGATACTCCACCAACGTCGAAAGGACGTCAGCCAATCATAAGGCACCGCTCACATCAGAAAGAGCATCTTTGTGTCTGCACCCCTAAGGAATCAGAAATTCCCCAGTGGGCACCAACTACGCAATGGAAAGTTGGGACACAAGAACCTATGAGTAACTGCACATCCCCTAGACGGATCCCTGCGTTATCCAGCCCTCAGTGGCACAAAAATCAAAAAACAACCGTCGAAGCAGCATCGTGGACTGTGGAGACAAAATCATCACAAATCCCTGGAAAGGAGATATTCACGCTACCCCGTCGTCACAAACACGGAGGTATGCAGCTTCCGGCTCGAGCAATGAGCGAAGCTATCTCTGGAAAGGAGGTATTCACTGCTCACCGTCGTCACAAAGGTACTTAGCTTCCGGCTCGAACAAAGAGTGAAGCTAAGCCTGGAGAGGCGGTACTCACAGCTTCCAGCTTGGGCAGCAAGCAAAGCAAAGCCTGGAGAGGCGAAACTCACACTGCTCACCGTCGTCACAAAGGTGCTTAGTTTCCGGCTCGAACAAAGAGCGAGACTAAGCCTGGAGAGGCGAAACTCACACTGCTACCGTTGTCACAAGGGTACTTAGCTTCCGGCTCGAACAAAGAGTGAAGCTAAGCCTGGAGAGGCGGTACTCACAGCTTCCAGCTTGGGCAGCAAGCAAAGCAAAACCTGGAGAGGCTACTCGACAATTTTCCACCGGAAGACGCTACAAGTCAGAAGGTCGGCGCATCACCCGGACAATTGGGTCAACTCCTTTACTTGTCAGCCGGTACACCAAAAGGCCGTCCGACTAAGTAAAGGGGGGGCAGCTGTAGACCCCTAAAATTGTCCGGGTCGGAAATAAAACTCGAAGACCCTCAAAGATCGAAGGAAAGTCAGCCAGAAGGACTCCTAGAAGACCATAGGATGGCTATCTGTAGATTTAGAGGTCTTAGAGTAGCTTAAAATAAGGAAGTGGAGGGAATGAAGCCCAATACGGCCGTACTAAACTTAATACGGCCGTATTGAAGCTTCAACACGGCCGCAGTGAACTCAATACGGCGTATTGAAGTTTCTGAAACTTCAATACGGTCGTACTGAAATCAATACGGCCGTATTGAAGCTTCAATACAGCCGCAGTGAACTCAATACGGGCGCATTAAAATTTCTGAATTTCAATACGGCCGTATTGAACTTCAATACGACCGTATTGAAGTTCAAAAATTTCAATACGGCCGTATTGATTCTGTAGCCCGTATTGCGCCTATTCCCTATAAATATGACGTCAATTGGACGTCATTCCACACTTTTTCAACATAGTTTTAACCCTCTCCTTGAGTATTCTGGGGTTTTTGAGCAGTGTTCTGCCCTAGAAATCACTCGGAGAGTTGATCCGACAAAGTTCTTGAGCCCCGAGCCATTTTGCTTGAGGATCGAACCTAGTCGAAGGGAAATCCTCCGGATTTCCATAGTGAAAATTTTATAGGAGGGAGCGAGCGGGCTTGTAGAGCGAGGGAACGCCAAAAAGCTTCCCAGTTTTACGAAATATATAAAAGCACGCTTCAAAGGTTTCTTCTTAAAATCCTTCCTTTTACTGCTTTCTGTGTGCATATTTAAACTGTCATCATGTAGATAGTTAATTTATAATTGCTTAGAATAAATAGGGGTAATTTAGTAATTTTACACTGTTATTTTAGAAATAATCTGTCATAGGGAACCCGAAAGGGGCGCTGTGGGGTGCTAACACCTTCCCCACGCGTAACCGACTCCCTTACCCAACTCTGGTTGTAATGACCAAAGTTGATTTATAAAATCAATTGTCTTATCTCTTTTTCCAATGTTTTGAGTAAAACATTGGTGGCGACTCCACGAACCCTTTTACTACGAAAACCACTAATCCATGGAGGGTCCCGCTTGGGATTAACATGGATTGGTGAGACATTTAATAAATAAATTGGATAAGATCGACAAGGTCTCAGTTTGAGAATAAGTCGTTCTAATAATCCAATACATTTTCAAAACTAAAATAAAAGCGAGCTCGACCGTCTTCGCGACCGCCGGAGGCCCGTTTGGGCCGGTGGCGACAAGGATAAAATCCTCGAATAAAACAGGGAGTTAAAGAGCAAAATGACCAAATTGAGGATGTAAAAACTCAAAAAGATTCCTCTGACATAACTAATATTTCAGTTCCAGAAGAAACTCAGGTACCTGAAATTATTGAAAATGAAGAGATCTCAATAAATTATGTCATAAATGGAATACAATGGAATCGAAACAATGTCAATATTGATGACGTGTTTGCATTAGCGTTAAATGAAATAATGATATTGAGGATCAAGAACCAAAATCCAGCAACGATTGTCGACAAAGAAATGATTGGCCAAAATGAAAAGATGCAATTGAGGCAGAATTAGACTCGCTTGCTAAGCGAAAAGTTTTTGTACCAGTACTACGTACATCAAAAGGTGTAAAACCAATTGGATACAAAGACCCGGTATTGATTTTGAAGAGACATATTCACCTGTAGTGGATGCAAACACTTTTCGATATTTAATTAGTTTGGTTGTACATGAAAAACTTAATTTACATCTAATGGATGTAGTTACAACATATTTATATGACTCTCTTGATGCTGACATTTATATAAAACTCCTAGAAGGATTTAATTTGCCTGAAGATGCAATTTCTAGAAAAGATTATTCGATCAAATTGAATAAGTCCCTATATGGGCTAAAGCAACTAGATCGTATGTGGTATAATCGACTAAGTGAATACTTTTTACAAGAAGGATATAAAAATGATCCAATTTGTCCGTGTATATTTATAAAAAGATCTGAAAACGGATTTTCCATAATTGTAGTTTATGTAGATGACATAAACATTATTGAAACTCTTGAAGAGCTTTCAAAAGCAATAGATTACTTAAAGAAAGAATTTGAAATGAAGGATCTAAGAAAGACAAAGTTTTGTCTAGGACTGCAAGTTGAATACTTAGAAAATGAAATTCTTGTGCATCAAGAAGTTTATATAACAAAGGTGCTTAAAAGGTTTTATATGGACAAATCACATCCATTGTGCAATCCCATGATTGTAAGATCTTTAGATGTTAACAAAGATCCATTTAGACCCCAAGAAAAAGGATGAAGAAATACTTGGTCTCGAAGTATCATATCTTAGTGCTATAGGAGCACTAATGTACCTTGCTAATTATACACAACTTGATATAGCATTTGTTGTTAATTTGTTAGCAAGATATAGTTCTTCACCTACACGAAGACATTGAAATGGAGTTAAACAAACCCTTCGTTATCTTAGAGGTACAATGGATATGGGGTTATTATATTCAAATGTTCCCAAACCAGAACTAAATGGTTATGCAGATGCAGGTTATTTGTCAGATGCTCATAATGGTAAATCACAAACAAGATATCTTTTTACAAGTGGTGGTACAACCATTTCATGGCGATCTGTAAAACAAACCATATCATCCACTTCATCTAATCATGCTGAAATTTTAGCATTACATGAGGCAAGTCGTGAATGTGTTTAGCTAAGATCTGTGATTCAACATATACGAGAAACTTGTGGTTTATCTTCTGAAAAAATGACATCGACAATTATATATGAAGATAATTGAAAGATGGATACATAAATGGAGATAGAACAAAACATATTCTACCAAAATTCTTTTTTACTCATGATCTTCAAAGGAATGGTGATATAAATGTTCAACAAGTCCGCTCAAGTGACAACCTAACAGATCTCTTTACAAAGTCACTTCCAAGAAAAGTTTTTGAACATTTGATACACAAGATTGGAGTCCGTCGTCTTAAAGATTGTATGCATGCGGGGGAGAAATAAATATTTATGAATGATGTACTCTTTTTCCTTCACTAGTTTTTTAACCCACAGGGTTTTTCCTAGTAAGGTTTTAATGAGGCACATTCTAAATATTGGACATCCAAGGGGGAGTGTTATGAATAATAATTAGTGGCTTAATTAGTGGATGCCAATATTCATTATCAATCATTACCATTTATATGTCCGTTATGTATTATTCTCTTTATTGTGTAATTGTTCAGTTACCACATGTACTTATAAATAAGTTACTCCTCTCCCAAAGATAATAAACCAATCAGATTCTTTTCTCCATCTCTTATTATTTTTTTTGTTCTCTCTACTTTTCTCTTTTATAACAGTGTATGTTTTTTTGTAAAAAAAATTAATTTTTAACAAATACAGGTATACTCGATACTTCATAAGAATGACAATGAAACAAAAATTACATACTAGACAGATACAAGAACGAAGATAAATTTAAACCATATAGACAAAGACCCGTTTTGTTGTCATGCATGATAGCCCCACACTAGTGGGTTTTCAGGCAGCCATTGTTTGATGGCTGATGATAAACACACCTCCACTCTCGTATAAAAACACCCCCTTTTTAAAAAATATATATATAAAATGTCTAAATTACCCTTTTAAAAAAAATGAAATTCCTAAATTTACACCTCCCTTCCCCGCACCCCACACTCCACACCCCTCTTCTTCCCAAAGTCTTTTTCTGCTCAATGTCATTAAGTAATATACTTTTACAATCATTCTGAATAGAAAAAAAGGACTAGCCCTACCATAACCAGTATAAGAAAGGATCTTTTACAATCATTAGCATTCCGGAAAGTACTTTTACAGTCATTAGCATTTCGAAAAGTACTTTTCGGAATAGTAAAATTATTGTTCATATAATTCCGGAAAGAATTTTCCGTAATAGTAACTTTAATATTATGGAAAGTACTTTCCGGAATTATGTAACAAAACATTTCCGGAAAATACTTTCCGGAATAAGAATTTAATATTATGGAAAGTATTTTCTGGAACATTTTTATATAATTCCGAAAAGAACTTTCCGTAACAGTAAGAAGAAGAAGAAGAAGAGGAGTGCCAGAAAGAGAAAGAAGAGGGGTGTGCGAGGTGCGGGAAAAAAGAAGAAGAAGAGGAGTGCCACAAAGAGAAAGAAGAGGGGTGCGCAATGTCAGCAGGTGGTCTTGTAAGAGAAAGACTCTTACTTGTTCTATGGAAAGAAACACTAGTACAAAAATGACTTTTAAAATCGGGGTTTTAAAATCAGTCATAGGGTAGCCATTTTAAAAGTGACGCGGTGGCCTGTACTGCAACAGAACGGCCCCAGAACGGCCCGTTCTGCAAGCAGAACGACCTGTACTGCTTTCAGTACGGTCCGTACTGCAAGCAGAACGGCCTGTACTGCTTGCAGAACGGCCTGTACTGCTTGCAGAACGACCTGTACTGCTTTCAGAACTGGCCGTACTGCTTGTAGAACGGGCCGTACTAATTTCAGAACGGGACGTTCTGAAAGCAGAACGGGCCGTTCTTCTTGCAGAATGGCCCGTTCTGGTGCCGTTCCAAACTAAAGTTTACATGTAGATACAGGATAAGGGGGGTGCGGAGAAAGGAGGTGTAAATTTAGGAATTTCATTTTTTTTTAAAGATAATTTAGATATTTTATATATTTTTTTTAAAAAAGGGGGTGTGTTTATACGTGAGTGGAGGTGTATTTATCATTTGATAATAGTCCAACTAATTTGGCCAGGCCATCCCAAAGGCCCATTCCGGAGCAGGCGAACGCATCGCAGATATTTTATATATTTTTTTTAAAAAAGGGGGTGTGTTTATACGTGAGTGGAGGTGTATTTATCATTTGATAATAGTCCAACTAATTTGGCCAGGCCATCCCAAAGGCCCATTCCGGAGCAGGCGAACGCATCGCAGATTCACACTTCCGAACACCCAACTCCGTTGTGCACTGAACCAGTGAGAACTCAGAACTCAGAACGCAGAAGCATCTTCAAAACCCCATACTCATAAACACACAACCATCACTATCCCCCTCTTCACACCCGATCAAATTCAACGCAAGAAGCAAACAAACGCGCCACTTCTGAAACCATTTTTGAAAACCCTCTCGATGCCCCGACCCAGACCAACCGATTCATGAATCACACAATGGAGGAGGCCGTAGCCGAAACCCCCGTTAGGTCGAGAGGGTTTAAATACCCATCATCGATAAACCCTAACAAACCTCCCCAACCGAACCAATTCCCCTCCCACCTCGACGCCCCCAACGTCTCGTCAACAGCGGGAACCCTATGCGACATTCTCACCCGAACCTCTCCTCAAGACATCGAATCCGCGCTCTCGTCCTCCGGAATCGTTCCCTCGGACGAGTGCGTCAACGAGGTCCTCAGACTCTCGTACAATTACCCTTCCTCCGCCGTCAAGTTCTTTCGGTGGGCCGGCTGCGGGAAAAAGCACCCGGCCCACACGTGGAACTTGATGGTGGACCTGCTGGGTAAAAACCAGCTCTTTGAGCCCATGTGGGACGCCGTTAGGTCCATGAAACAGGAAGAGAAGCTATCGCTTTCCACTTTTGCCTCTGTTTTTCAGAGCTACTGCACTGCTCGTAGGTTTAACGAGGCTGTTATGAGCTTCGATGTGATGGACAGGTACGGAGTCAAGCAGGACTTGGTCGCTGTCAACTCGCTGCTCAGCGCGCTGTGCAGCGAAGACAGCCAGACCACGGCCGGCATTGAATTCTTCAACAGGATCAAGGCGAAGGTATCGCCAGATGGCGACACCTTCGCCATCTTGCTTGAAGGATGGGAGAAGGAAGGCAATGCTGCCAAAGCTAAGACCACTTTTGGTGAGATGGTGGTTTGCCTTGGCTGGAACAAGGACAATGTTGCCGCCTACGATGCGTTTTTGATGACCCTCCTTCGCGCCGCCTTGATGGATGATGTTGTGTTGTTCCTTCAGGTTATGAAGGACCATGATTGCTTTCCAAGCTTGAAATTGTTTACCAATGCGCTTGATGTTCTAGTCAAGCGAAACGATGCTGATCACGCCATCCCCATGTGGGATGTGATGGTCAGTGGTGGGCTAGTGCCTAATTTGATTATGTACAATGCCATGATTGGGTTGTTATGCAACAATGCTGAAATTGACCATGCGTTTCGGCTGCTCGATGAGATGGCCTTCCATGGCGCTTTTCCAGACTCATTGACTTATAACATGATCTTTGAGTGCCTGGTGAAGAACAAAAGGGTTCGCGAGACAGGGAGGTTCTTCGCTGAGATGGTCAAGAACGAGTGCCTGCCCACGAGCTCTAACTGTGCTGCAGCCATCGCAATGTTGTTTGATTGTGATGACCCCGAAGCAGCACATGAGATTTGGAGTTATGTTGTCGAGAATCAAGTCAAGTCGCTTGATGATAGTGCAAATGAGTTTCTCGTTGGTCTTTGCAACTTGAGTAGAATCTCGGAGGCGAAAAGGTTTGCTGATGATGTGCTGGATAGAAGGATCAATATATATGAATCTACCATGATGATACTGAAGGATGCCTTCTATAAAGAAGGTAGAAGTGGAAGAGACAGATATGATAGTCTGCATAGGAGGTGGAAAGCTCATCTCAACTTGTAATCTAGAAAGTATTTGCTCTAGCTTTATGATTTTAAATTTTTGGTATGCTCAACCTTTGTTGCCAAAGACAGGCAGGGTTTGCTTGTTCTTGACTGTTTTGGTGGCGTTGCCATAAAAATAGTGTACTGCAAGTTTTATCATTTTCTCTCCATGGCAGCTTTTCCTTTTGATAGCCTTTTTTCCTAGTAGTTATATTTCCTTTTTAATTCCTTTTCTTCTTATATTAAATGTTTGTATTAATATTCTTTTAGGGTAGTCACACTGCAACTTGGATGAAGTTATCAGTTGTTCATGAATCGTAGCCATTTAGCATGCATATTTTTTAGTCAAGTATGAATGATTGTAATAAAAAATGATCAGTATGAAATGCTTTCTGTAAATATTTATGTTTGGTCATCAATTTATGATTTTGATGCTGGTAATGTCTCCCATTTTTGGTTAATATTTCGTGGTGCTGGTAGTTGGTTCTTTTTTGGCCCTTTTCATTAAAATCATGCATCTTAGAACAAAGTCTCAAATTGAGTTTCCTTGTTTCATGTTCCTATATGGTAATTTTATTATCTATATTTGTACTTAGCTATCAATTTATGATTTTGATGCTGGCAATGTCTCCCATTTTTGGTTCATATTTCGTGGTACTGGTAGTTGTTTCTTTTTGGCCCTTTTCATTAAAATCATGCATCTTAGAACAAAATCTCAGATTGAGTTTCCTTGTTTGATGTTCCTACATGGTAGTTTTATTATCTGTGTATAGGGATGACAATTTTCTCTGAAATCATGACTGTCCCATTAGATGCCCTAAGTTTATGGATTGTTACCCCGTGAAGATGGGGAACAAAAATCATCTGAAATATAAATATATATATATATATATATATATATACATATTTATAATTTTAAATTCAGTAGAAAAGACTTAAATTTATTAAATACTCTTATTTTTTTATTATTCCCTAGTGGTATAAGTAAGGCTTTTGGTGTTGTATGCTTATTTTTTATTATTTGAATTTTCGATAATTGATTATTATATTTTTGTTAATGTTGAGCATCTTGTGGGGATTCTTTGCAAAATGGGAACATGGGGGAAATATTGCTTTGAAATGGGAAACAAGGATGGGGATGGGGAGCCCTTGTTCGCCTTTTAAAAGCCCATCATTCAAAAACATTCTTCTTATAATACTCGAATTATGATAGGTTTGTACGAAAGTTGTATGGAAGTCAACTTTTGGGTAAGTTAATTTGTGGCACATGTTGCTATGCTCCGTGGGGACTCAATTGTAAATTGGAAACCTGGGGAAAAATTACTGAGATTGGAAACTAGGATGAGAACGAGGAGAATAGGGGAAGGGAGAGAAAAGGCACCCTCTACCCCCACTCTTCATTCTTGTCATCCCTGTATGTGGGCTTTAATGCATGTGCGTCATATTTTTATCTCATGTCATATATTTATGTTTTCATTTCCTTTGTTGTGTAACTAGGGCCATTGTTTGATGGACCATAACTTAGATCCAAATTGTAGAGTTAAATGATAAAACTCCTTTAGTGGCTTGGTTTCTGACACTAGGGGGTATAGCTTTTCTCTTGTTCAGTTTCACACACTTAGATTGACATTTCAAATATTATATGAATGGAGAGATATGCATACTCAAACATTCTTTTTATAATACAATGATAACAAAGCCTTATCCCATTGAGTAAGGTTGGCTTCATGGATCACATGATGTCATTGGGATCAGCTAAAGACAAATTCTCAAAAATATTATCCAGTGTGAGGCCCCTTTTAACAATTTCATCCAATGTCTTTCTTAGTCTCTCCCTCCTCCTTTTCATGGAGCTGAAGACCATGCAATGTACTCCTCAATTGTGCTGCTAGTGACTTTTTTTTTTTTTTTTTTTTTTTTTTTTGCATATATCAAAACCACTTTAACTGATTTTTTATCATTTTTTCCTCAATCAGCACCACTCCAATTAATCCTTGTATACAATTGTTTTATATTCTGTCATTTTTTTCATGTGTAACCTGAACCACATTCATTTTTATCATTTTCAATTCTATAGTCCCACCATTTTCTTGTCCTTTAAAATCCATCATTCAAAAACACTGTTTTTGTAATACATGCGGTATTAAAGGTTTGTATGAAAGTCGTATGGAAGTTGTATTGTGGGTAT
Source organism: Cajanus cajan (assembly GCF_000230855.2). Lineage (NCBI taxonomy): Eukaryota > Viridiplantae > Streptophyta > Magnoliopsida > Fabales > Fabaceae > Cajanus > Cajanus cajan. The sequence goes on along the minus strand of NC_138521.1, from coordinate 40,286,776 downwards.
GTTCATTCTCCCCCACCCCTCTTTGTAGTTTCCTTTTCCTTTGCTATAGAACTTCGCACTCTTGCATGAAAAAAATATGGATGAACTGATAAGATCCTTTAGAGAGCTACATCACAAAAACTAGTTGTAGATGAAAAGCCTAAAACCTTATAGACCCACACTAGAGTTTCATATTTCGAATGTGGGACTTGAGTCCTATAATTTGCAGTTGGATCCTAGGGATGATAATTCTTCTAGAACTTATGGCTGTCCTTAAAAAACACCCACAACGAGTAGGGTAAATATTTGCTCAATGGGGATGGGTCCAAGGACGGGTATTTACCCATTTCCATCCTTATTGGATCCTAACATCTTACTATGCTTTGCATCATCAATGTCCATGTGTTTGGCTGTGCAGTAGCCCTTTGAATAGTCTCACGCAAAAGATACAATGCCAATGTCACCTATTGTGTTGTTTGCTTATAGCCAAGAGACATGGTGGAAGGATTTGATAACAATTGATAAGAATCGTGGGAGTCATATCACAAAAGTTGGCAGCTGTAGCTGGAGAGCCCAAAACATTATAACCCCAAACCAAAATCCCATTATTCCAATGGGGAACTCGAGTCCCATATCTTGCAATTGGATCCTAATATCTCACCACTCTTAGTGGCCCCTGAGTGAACACTACAATGTTGGTGTCATCACTTGTGCTACTCGTGTGTAGTTGAGAGGCATGGTGAAAGGCTCTAATACCAAGTTTACCTTGAGAGAGTTGCACCACAAAAGCTAGATGTTGTAGTTGGAGAGCTCAAAGCCTTATAAATCCCACACTAGAATCTCAATGGGGGACTCAAGTCCATAACTTGCAATTGGATCCTAATGTCTTCCTCCATAGGCTGCTTCTCATTCCTTTCTCTAGGCATTACTTTGTACTTCCTAACAAAGAACCCTGGAAAACCACTGTTGGTTCCATACTTCCTTTATATTAAAAAGTTATTTTCTATACTAGTATTTTGGGGAATGAAATTGCATTCAAGGTGAATACATCAACGACTAAGCTTGTTCATACAAGGTGTGGTTGGTTACACGAATCAGTTTACACCATAATCTATAGATAAACTATTGACCTTTAAAATTTAAATCATTTTTAATGGTTTTAACTTAAGGGTATCAGTCTCCCTGTATGTAATCAAATAAATTTGCTTTTGCTTAAATTTAAAATTTAACATTCTATAGATGGTGTTAGAGACAGGCAGGTTTTGCTTGTACTTGACTGTCTCACCTGTGCCTTTCTTTAAAACAGTGTGTTTTGAGTTTCATTGTGTTCACTCCATGGTAACCTTTCCTTTTGATAGTTTCTTTTCCATTGTTATCCTTCGTGTCTTATTCCCCATCTTCTCATGTTAAAAGTTTTATGTTAATATTTTTTAGGCTGATCACACTGTTCTACCTGATAGGAACTAAGTAGTTGATGAATTGTAGTGCATTTGCATGCTGCTTTGAGTTAAGTAGTCATGATAGAATAATCGTCACAAAAAATGATTCTTTGATTGCAAACTTTCATGTAAGTATTTGCATTTGACTATTAGTTCATGACTGTCGTCCCTGTCCCAACAATGTCTCTCCAATTTTCTGCTCATTTTGTGGTATAGGTAGTTCTTTTTTGGCTTTTCATGAAAGATACACATGATTACTTAGAACAAAGCTGCAAATTGAATATCTTGTTTCCTTGCTCCTATGTAGACATTTTATCATCAATCTAGGCTTTAATGCAAGTGCCTCATGCTAATACTCTATAATATTCTATAATTATATTATTGATGTCATTGCCTTGGTGGTGTAAATGAAGTTATGCTACTAGAATTGTGAACGAAACATCAAAGTTTCTATGTCTATGCAGCTGTGTCTGCAACCACAATTTAAAACAGTAGGACCACAACAAAGACCCATACTGAAGATTTGAACTGATAAAGCTTGCTTAGGAGTGGTGTACATGCCGTAGAGAGGGTTTTCTTTTTTGTTTTTGGTTTTCATGCACTTAGATTGATATTTCAAACACTACGAATGTTGTAAGTGGGTCATGGGGTTTTCTATTTTTGGAGGGCCCATTTCATACACAGATTGAAGTTCCGAAGATACACCTTTGTCAACCAATTTTTTGTTTAATATGTGGATTATGAAAGATTTTTATATAGCCATATGGAAGTTGAATTGTGGGTATGTTTGTATGCATCACTCTGCCCCGCCTCACTCATAGAACATAGGTACTTGATCAAAATTTATGGATTGTTCTCTCACTCATCTTCCGTAGGCTGCTTCTCATTTCTTGCTCTAGCCATGGCTTGATCAACAAACCCTGGCAAAGTTCTGTTGCTTCCCCTTAATTAAAAAGTTCATCCTTTTTATACTGAGCAGTGTGATTTTATTCTGGGCGAATAAAGGTGACAAAATTGTGGATCTTCATAGAGTGCTAACTAAGTGCTAACCATCTATCCCCATTTTTCTTTTATTTCCCCCATATCTACTTCCCTTCGTGCATTCATCTCTCAAACATTCCATCAAGCTCCAAAAGAAGCTAATGTCTTTGATGCAAATTGTCCATAGATTTGGTAAAGGTAAGGGTGATATTTTAGAAATTAATGTGTTATAGTTTAGGTACACCATTAGAGTTAATCAGATTCAGAATAATTCTGAGATCTTATAATAAACACTCATACTCATCTCATGTAATGTGTGCAAGGAATGTGCTACAATTTCAGTGTATCTTGAATTTTAAGCTTGATCAGTATTCTGCAGTTTGTCTATTTCCCACATTTAGCTCATTTACACTGTATGCACAAAGGAGGAAATATGTTACAAGTTTCATTGTTTTTTTGGTTGGGAAAAGTTTAGGGAAACGGGAAGCTGCTGGCTATATGCCAGGGCATGTCATAAGCCTTAGTAAGGGCTTATGATGTTTCCTTATAAATAGCCTACCAACATGGATGACTCATAGCGGTTGTCAAACCTAAGCTGGTCAAGAAAAGTGCCTTGATACCGATCAGCTTGAGCAACTCTGGTGTCTTCAAGTCTACTTATTACTTTCAGTTGTAATTGTATGTGCTCCTTTTCACATCTTAAGAGTCGTAAACTTTGTATAAATATTACATGCTTTGAGGAAGTTACAAATTGTTGAAGCAAAACTAAAGCATACATCAATTGTTATTTTTCTAAATACCTTTTTAACATTATATGAGATATCAATTTTAGTCTGTTTCTAATGTTGGCAAATAAAGTTCCGAGTCCATTGTGTATATAGTCTATCTAACTTCCTAAAGCATTTCTTCAATATGCAAAGAATTGTGAGGTTGAAGTAATATATCTAGTAATATTTCATCTTACTATTTATAAGAATGTAGATACCAATTTTCTATCATGAACAAGTACAATACCTTATAGTATCACTAGACAAAGCGTACTAATGACATTCGTTCTGTGATGATCCATATTGACGGTGAGGGATTTGTTTGTGGGGTACTGAACTATTGATAGAGAAAGTAGCACTGTTACATATTTCATTTTAGCATTACACTAAAGAATTTTCAGGACACAGCTACGGTCCTGTGCCAATTACATTTTGTCTTTCATTTTTGTTTTCACTTGTCTCTATTATCAAGTGAAGTCACGCTCCCTAAAAGTTAAACACGCTGGTTTCTGGGAAAAAGGTTCAAGACTGGGAAAAAAGTCTCATGCCCTAGAAGACTTCAACCCATGTCGCAGACCTTTTGTTTTGGGGTTTGTATTGAGTAACCCATGCCATGGTTTGTATTGAGTAACCCATGCCATAATCCCTATTCGCCTAGTGGTCACCGTGTCCCTGCACGCCGCCATGCAATAACTCTGCCATTCAACAACACTAGGTGTAAGTTACAATAGTCTTGATTCTTATGCTTCCCCCAAGTTTTACTCTGATTTCTTGTGGAAGTTTCAAAATGTTGATACAATTAAAATTGTGTAAGATACAATTATTTATTATTTATTTTTAAAAGATTGCATCTTGTCTTTGTTAGGTTTCTGGTAACAATACGTTTCGATGGATTAATTTACTATTTGGAAATAGGTGTTTCATCGCAATTACTCCTGTATTTGCAATAACCTTTTATTCAATTGTACCTTACGCCCATGAGTCATTGGAAAAGAAAAATAGTTCCTTCTTTTTCATTATTTTTCAGTGATTAGATTGGATGCATGTAACTATAGAATTAATTCCTCTAAAGCTTAGAATTGAAAGGCACGGCATCCCAAGCAGTTATAATCTAACGGTGCATGAATTTTGAAAACTAAATTATGCTTTTATTTTAATCGATCTTTGTAGTTAAAATTATAACAGTAGAGAATCTTGGTCCTTAACTAAATAGTTTCCACTAATATATGATGCAAGTAAGTTGTGCTCTGTTTTTGTCCTTCAAATGTTGGACAGATAATACCTATTCAGGTTTTACATCTAAACTTTACAAAAGCTGATGTTTTTTCTTTCCTTATTTTTCTTTTTAATTTGTCGCTCATTGCTAAGTTGTTTCCTTTCCGAGGTGAATTGTGATTATACCTATTGAATTTGTATTTTTTAATTATAAAATGCAAACGATTATAACCGTTGCAATTAAGCAGAAAAATGTTTACTTAGTGGAAAATTGTACAATGTATCAAATTTAGTGTGAATTTACTAAATAAGCATTTATACTAAACACAAGGTCAACTCAATAGTTTATTTTATTAAAAAATAATGACGAATTGATATTCCCACATGTTGTGTCAAATTTGGACCTACATAAACAAGACAAAATTTGCTCTGTACACAAAACAAAGGATCAGGGTAGGATTTAGCACTGCAAGTTTGGTATTTTACCTTTTCTAAAATAAAATAACGGCCAAGATTCGTAGTTGTTGAGAAGCTTGTGCCATATAAGAAAATATACATGCACTAGATCTAATGCTTTAAAGTGAGGAAAGGAAGATACCAAACCTTCAAGCCAATTAGAGTAAAAGAACTCAATTTTAGTTCCCTCACTGCATAAGCTTCTCAAGAACTCTTCCCAACAAGATAAAATTAAGAAGAGAATCAGAAAACATGTTCTAGTCTCTAGTTGATGCCGTTTCTCCATGGCTACCACGAAATTCAAGAGAAAACTGGTAATGGGTGCAAATGGCCCCACCAACCCTTTGGTGTGGCTAGTGGCAATTATCTGCACCATCATAGCTGTAGCAGTGGTAGTTATAGGCATTACAGTGTTCATTGGGTACATAGTGATCCACCCGAGGGTACCTGTGATCAGTGTCACCAATGCTCATCTAGACCTTCTGAGAAATGACTATGCTGGTCTGCTCCAAACCCAGCTCACAATTGTTGTGACTGCAAAGAATGGAAATGCCAAGGCTCATGCAACCTTCTCTGACATCACCTTCAACGTCAGCTACAATGGCCAAGACATAGCTGTGCTGGTTGCAAACCCCTTTGAGGTGCCTAAGAACAGTTCCAAAGACCTCAACTATCTTGTTCAATCATCTTCCATACCCTTGAGTCCTGATCAAATGGAGCAAGTGGATGATGCATGGAAAAGAAATGAGATTCAGTTTGATTTCAAAGGAGCTGCAAGGACACAGTGGAGGGTAGGGCCCTTAGGGTCTGTTAAGTTCTTGTGTCGTCTTGATTGTGACCTCAAGTTCCGCCCCATGAATGGGACTTACATTCCCTCGAGGTGTACCTCCAAATCTAAGTGACTATTTCTTCTGTTTTGGTGAGGCCTTGCACATATTGTTGTCACCTACTCTTCTTCCCCTCTATAGCTCTTTGTTTAGCTTTCATATTTGTATCACTTTCTTAATAATATAATGTAGACTGTCAGGCAATAAAACTCAGAATATTTTTAGAATCTTTTTTTTTTTTTAACAGAAAATACTGTTTAAAGAAGTTTATAACATTAATTAATGGTAGTAGACAGAATTAATCATGCCTGTCAAATTTACTTTGTTTTGCTCAACTCCTTGTTTTCCTTTTATTGATTCTATTTAGGACAAAATTTAGGTATTGCACTATAGATATGACTAATACTGTTCTCTAATAAAATTTGTTTTACTTTGATAATATATAATTTTGTATTTAATGGAAATCTCAATAATAAATATTTAACTCTTATTCTAGTTGAAGCATAACACTAACTATAGCTATCATATTATTTAAGTTTTTTCATTTTATTTATTGGCACTTCGTAGCTACCAACACAATGATAAGAGAAAACATTCAACGAAAGCAAGTTTTATTTTATTTTACTTTTACTTTTTAATGGTTCTTCCTTGGCAAAGAAATGTGAAAGTAGAGATAATTTGCAAAATTGCAGGACCGGCAGATAGTCCATTAAATTCTACCTTTTGATTTTTGGTTTACAAGTATTCATTTCATCCATTGCTAAGCAAACCAAGAAAGAGGGAAAATATGATATATGGGGAAACTAGAGAAAGCCAGACACTCCTACAACACTAAAATATGTTAAATATTTTACGCCTTAGCTTTTTTGACACCTTTCTAGTGAAGCTTTTCCCTCGAGCCTTGTATGCTTTGGGCATTTGGCACTATCTTAGTTGTTAAGTTTTTGAGTATGTGCTTCTACGGTAACACCTTTTTCGTTTATATAATAATAATCCAGTTTGTGTAAAACAACACACTGTCCAAGTGTCATTAGGGTCCTATCCCAAGAAAGCTTTATGTGTAGTTTCAAGCTACTAGAATGTCCAATTACAAGTTCATAATGACCGAAAGGAGCAATAAAAGTACATGATCTTCGCTAGAGGTTCATATAATGTGTTGTCTTAAGCTAGTTTGATGTCCTTTGGCTCTAGTCTATCTATTACTATATATAAAAGAAGGCTACGTATCTACACAGGTCACAGTTTCTAAAAAAAATTCTTCTAACTTCTTCTTCTTATAAACAACCTTTATTATAATGATAAAAAAAAAATAAAAAATCCTCTTCTCTCACCTTTTAAAATATAAGTAATTTTTAATATACATCTATCATTTATCATAAATGTGAAGTTATTATATATATTTTAAAAAAGTAAAATAAATAAAAATTTTACTACTACAATATTAAATAATTAATAAAAAAATCTAAGTACAATATGCAATATATATATATATATGTATTTTGCATATATATATATATATAATTAATCATTTTATGTTTTACTTTAGAACATTTTTTAATTAATTTTTAGTTTTATTTACAAATTAGTAATTAATTATCCTAGTCAATTTTTTTATCTTTAAATTATATCATTTTACTCTAATAAAACAAGATATGTATGTTTTTCTTTTTTTACTTTTAAAATAAATAGTATTTTAACATGTGAAATGCACATGCATATTTAGTATATATAATATAATTAAAGTTTATAATAAATTATATATAAATAAATATTATGGTTGAATATATATATATATATATATATATATATATATATATATATATATATATATATATATATATATAATGATCTGTCATGATCCCTATAGTAAACGATACAATTACTAGCAATAAAAAATAATTAACTTAAGATCATATATTTACAAATACTAGAATATATAATATATCCTAAACATATAAGGATGAAACAACTACACAAATATATGCAATATACATATAGTAATCTTGTAAATGTAAATATACAACTAACTTGTTAGTCAAGTAACTATAACTATTTATACAAATCTACCACCAATAGGTAGTCATAAAAAAAAATTCAGCTCTAATGCTATTGTATGACCTCCACTCCTGTCCTATCCCTACCCTGCTCTCATATCACATATGATCATCATAGTCTTAACCATATAAAAACATGTAAGGGTAAGTTAGAGTAAAAAGAAACAACACACACACACACACACACACACATATATATATATACACACGCACACACACACAAATAGGAACATCAACACTTTTAATACATCATCTCACCTCCAACATCGCTAACATAAGACATCACAGTATACAATACATATCAGCACAACAACTCAGTTTACCACAATATAATATCGACTCAACATCATGACATTCTTAACATAGGTTAATCATCTCAGCTACGCAGTATCTTAAACACAATAATTTCATGCATCGTCATGCATTTCAATTAAGATATCTGCTACAACACATGGTGATCAATTTAAAACGCTTGACTCAACCGAATCGACAACATAAGGTGATCTTTTTGGGCTTGTTAGATAAAAAATTTTGGATATAAATCCATAACACAACAACTTGATTTTTCAAATGTCACCACTTAAATAAGGAAGCCTAATACCACTGTCAAGGTAGAACAACTATGTTTTGGGCCTACAATGACATTAACTAGCTTAACCAATTTACCTATGAAATTAGCTCACCGACTATCCTCCATGTACTATGCCCTTCCGATACTCGGTTAGGAACTAAGTTCCCAACTTTGTACTTTACTCATTTTCTTGCTTTGTACATGTGTGCCTAGACCCAACCCACACACGATACCAACTAAGTTCTAGAGGAGACTTAATAGTTCTTCACTTCAAGGGTCAACTTCTTAAGAAGGGGTTTTCAACAAATTGGACTCTTGGAACACCACAACACATTATCCACAAAATGAGATATGCAACTTTCGAAAATCTATCTTCTAGTCTTAAGTGGTCATCATAACTCAACAACTTTTTACATATTCATCACGAACAAAATCAGCATACAACTCCACATCTCACAACTCAATCATCACTACTTATATTCAACTTCTTAATCATCATACATCTCAACAGCCCATCAACATTATGCATATAAAATCCCAATAGGTACACAACTACACAACATACTACTTGACTTAACTTTCAACTAGCAACTCACAGCATAATCACCAACATACAACTTATCAACTCTACATATAAAGCTCCTTATCATACGATAACATCCCTACAACTTATTCATCATCATTTTACCATAAAACGACTCAAACAACAAGCTTTCAACATACAACTCATTCATCAAGCACACAACCAACTCAATTAGGAAAGAAATTTATTTGACTAAGTCCCCATGTTCAGCGCAAAATCTCACACTAAGCCTCTGCGTTCTAAAGTTACATCTCAACTCTCATGCTCAGCCTCCCTCATACTTAGTGCATAATCTCACACTAAGCCTCGAACTTCTAGAGGCACTTCCTAATTCTCACGCTCAGTCCTATAACTTAGATTTTCAACATCAATGAAAAACATCCCAAATTTTCAATTTCTCATAACTTATGCAATAACTATACCTGCAACCTCAAACCTTCCAATTTTCACAACATACAACTCAAAAATCAAAGAAAAATCAACAAGCATCAACCACAACTCAAAGAAATCAACTTTTTTTTACCTCTCATCAAGAACATCAAAACCTCAATTTCAACATGAAACCTACTTTGAATCCATCCCCAAAGTTGTGAATTTCCAAAATTCTATCAACATTGCATTCTTTATTTATTCAACAACCCAAATTTCAACTAAAACCCAAGATTCTAGCTTCCTTTACCTCGGAATGGAGTGAAATAAGGGAAGAACTCTGAGCTACTCTAAGGTAGAAGAAGAGAAAGAGAAGGAAATGATTTCCGAGCTCCAACAACCCAAGCTCCACACCTACTCCATGGGATTCTCAGCACCAAATTGCTTTGAATCTCCTTCAGCTAGAAAGTCTCAAAAAAGAAGAAAATAGTCTTTGAACATAAATCTTCCCTTAAGAATCTGAGAAGAAGAAAGAGAAGTGTTTAGGTATTCAAAGTTCATTTCCTCTCTACCTCATATCTTACATATATTATATTTAAATTACATTAATATTTTTAAACATTAATATAATTTATATTTTTAAATATAAAATATAATTTATATGTTAAAAAATATTAATGTAAACAAATTTTAAATATAATATATGTAAGATATGACATAGAGAGGAAATGAACTTTGAAGACCTAAACACTTCTCTTTCTTCTTCTCAGATTCTTAAGGGAAGATTTATGTTCGAAGACTATTTTCTTCTTCTTTGAGACTTTGTAGTTGAAGGAGATTCAAAGCAATTTGGTGCTGAGAATCCTATGGAGTAGGTGTGGAGCTTGGGTTGTTGGAGCTCGGAAATTGATCGGTGTCGTACCCGATCAAATAAAATACGAAATTTGTAGTACTAGGAAGTTGTCCTAGGTCGTCTCCCAAGGACCATTTTTCTCTGTCAAAGGCTTAAACACGAAGTTGGGGGGGTTTGGTTCAGATTTTTCAGTTTATAATACAATAAAATGCAGATAACACAGCAAGTAAAATAGATTGGCTCCTTGTTCGGATTGTAACTCTCTTATCCTTGGTTCACAATGAGATTACTCTGTCAACCACTTAATCCTTGTTCCATCCGAGTTAACCAACTAAGCAAAGATTACTCAAGATTTCCCTACACGAATTAAGCAAACGTATACAACATCAACCTCTTCACAGATTAAGCAACTGTGGCATTGAGCACAACCCATTAAGCATGGACACATTGATACAGAGGTTAAATGAGAAATGACCAAGTAGAACAGAGATATACAAACATACCCAACCTCAAACAGAGATTACAATCCATAATAAGAAGCCAACCCCAGGGATTTTAGCCTTCCATTAAAACAAAAGCAGATACAAAAATGAAAATGCAAAGAGAGGAGAGAAAAACGAAAATGAATAATCTGTATTCTTCAATGCAAGGGTTCAGATACAAAACGTAAATTGCAGATAAGAGGAGAGGAGAGCAAAAACTAAACTGCAGATACAAGAACAAAGAGAAAAAGAGAAAAAAAAAAAACGTGAAAACAAAGAGAAGGAAGGTCTCCCCCAACGTAGTCACATCAGATTGTTTATGTTAGTAGCTGCCAAGTCAGCCCTAACCTAGACTCCTATGACCTAAAACGAAATTGGGCCCCCATCTAGATGTGTCTACCTGAAAATGAATAATACAAGGTTAACAAAATTGTAAGTATGTTGCTGATGTGGCGCTGACATGGCAGATGATGTGGCAGCTCCTCTTGAAGTCCATAAATTAATTCCAAGCCCAGATAATTATTAAACTGCCCTGAAAATAAAAATTGGAATAATTAGATTCAGAAAATTCAAATTAGTTAAAATATGAATTACCGGTCCAATTAAAGCCCAAGTAGAAAACAGTGTAGAATATCAACAATTAAGCACAAATAAGAGATTAAAATAAGTATAGAAAGGTAAGAAAATAAGGAAAAATAATGACTCATCAGAAATCATTTCCTTATTTTTCTCTTCTTCGACCTTAGAGTAGCTCAGAGTTCTTCCCCTATTTCACTCCATTCCAAGGTAAAAGAAGCTAGAATCTTGGGTTTTAGTTGAAATTTGTGCTGTTAAATAAATAAAGAATGCAATGTTGATAGAATTTTAAAAATTCACAACTATGGGGATGGATTCAAATTATGTTGCATGTTGAAATTGAGGTTTTGACATTCTTGATGAGAGGTAAAAAAGGTTGATTTCTTTGAGTTGTGGTTGATGCTTGTTGATTTTTCTTTGATTTTTGAGTTGTATGTTGTGAAAATTGGAAGGTTTGAGGTTGCAGGTATAGGTTATTGCATAAGTTGAGAGAAATTGAAAATTTGGAATGTTCTTTATTGATGTTGAAAATCTAAGTTATAGGACTGAGTGTGAGACTTAGGAAGTGCCTTTGGAAGGTCGAGGCTTAGTGTGAGATTATGCACTATGTTTGAGGGAGGCTGAGCGTGAGAGTTGAGATGTACCTCTGGAAGGCAGAGGCTTTGATGGAATCATGCCTAGGAAGGCAAGGGGTGACACCTTGAAGGACCCAAGAAGAATGGGCTAGACATGAAGATTTGGGCCAATCAAAGCCCAATGGGCCCGATGGGCTTGGAAGGCCCAATTTTCTTTTCACATGGGCCAAAACTTGAGATAGCCATTTTCTTCTATTTTGTATATATTATATTATTATAGGTTTCATATGTTTTGGTCTTGTATTTTGGACCACATAGAGTAGCATTGTTAGGCCATAGGCTTAATGGGCCTAATTTTGGGCTTCATGGGCTTTTGGACTTTTGGTACCCAATATTGGGCTCATTTTGTTTCTTTTATTATTTCCTTTTATTTGTATATGTTTGGCCATTGTATTTAGGCCATTAGAGTAGGATTATTGGAGGAATACTTAATGAGGAAAAAATAGCTTAAATTAGGTTTCATTTAGCATGCATTTAAGTTGAATTTGAGTCACATGTTTTAGCCAAGGGTGGCTGCACATGTGCACACTCAAATGTATCTTAAATTCACTCCAAATGAAGCTTAATTAGCCATGATTCACGTTCAGCACATGGCAGCCAAAAGAACTTAAATTCAAAATTCAAATTCTTGGCGCCAAAGTTCAAATTTGAACTTGGCTCCACTTTGCCTTGGCTAGTTGTCTATTTAAGTCTTTTCCTTCACATTTGTACTCACTTTGAACCTAATAGAGAATTCTGATCAGATTTGATTCAGCCTTATTCAGTCCTCAAAGTCACTTTCTCATGCCTAGCTTAGAGCCTTGAAAGCTTCTAGGTTAAGTTCCATTTCTGAGCAATCCATTGCTCACTTTTCTTTGGTGCTTCCTTCCACTTCAATTCCATTCTTCTTCCTCTCTCTTTGCTAGATTTGAGTGTCCAGAATTTGGATCAAGTGCCAAGGCCAGAGCAAAGCTAAGGGAAGATCATCAATCTTCTTCACCTAGCTTTGCCATCATTTTTGGTATCAAGAGCAAGGTTACTTTCCTTGAGGTTAAGTGCTCCATTTCACCGGTTTATTTTTTTTTGTGATTTGTATTATTATATGTCTCATATGTGTCTCGCTGTTTTGGATCTAATTTTTGGTTGAAATTTGATAGATCCATGTGTTAGTGATTGCTTGCTTAAATTTCACAATCACTTGTGTCTAGGATTCTACCTTGTGCGGTTTAGTTTTTTGATTCTTGATTCATTTTGTTTGATTCGGTCATTGTATTGAATTGCATGTGGTTTTTGAATTTTTGAATCCTAATTGTTGTCTAGAAGTCATGTTTAGTCATTTCTTTGTCAAAACTTCAAGATGTGCTTAGTTTAGCCAATTTTAATTTCATTTGAATCTTGATTTTTAGCTTTGGACGAAAGCTTTGTTTTGTGCCTTGCTTATGTGTTTTTCGTTTTGCAAATTTGAGTTCATGTTCATTATTAGTTCATTGATGAACTCTTAGAGTTAGGATTCCATTATGTCTTGATGTTTGTATTTCATTTTGAATTCCAAGAAATTTGTCAAAAAAAATTGTGATCACATTTCCTAGATTTTTGGCTAGTTGAAGTAGTTCAATCTTGGTGCATGAACTGGAGTTTAGGAATATGGAAAATTGCTTGTAAAACAGAGGAAAAATAGAAACAATATTGAAAAGAATTTGCAAGAAAAATTTGATTTGAAGCAAGCAAGTGTTGACATAGAACATGCACCAAAATCCTTACAATTTTGAACTATTTCTAGCTGAAAATTTTGAGCAAATTCGGATTTAATTTGTGATCCATAGTGGCTGGAATATTTTTATGGAAAAAGGCAATTTGATGGAAACTTGTTTGGAGAATCCGGATTGATGTGAATCCTCTTCAAGTTCCTCCCTAGATCTTCGGCTCCTTGATTCTTCCTAAGCTTTGCTAAGGTCTCCAATGGAGGAGGAGACCTTAGAACCACCACGGTTTGGTGGAGAACTCTCCCAAGAGGCGCCACTCCTTGATGAAGAGATAAGCCTCTTCAATTCTCACCACACTCTTCTAGTGAAGGGATAAGAGAATTGGATGAATATCAAAGAGGTTTAGGGACTTTTAGAAGAGAGAAATCTGAACAATATTTTAGAAATGAAATCTCAATACATCCAAAAGTGTTTTACAATGAAGGAAAAACGAAAATATATGAGTAGGAAGCTTGGAGAGCAAGCTAGCCTTAACCATGGTTCACTAGGAACCATGGTAAGGTCTAGCTAACCATCCATGGTCTAGAGGCTTGGAGAGCAAGCTACTCACTTAGCTTGCTTGGTAAGCAAGCTTAGGAGAAGCTTGTGCTTCAAGCTTCTAAGCTTGAGAAGAGCCAAGCAATCCGGCCAATGTGAACACAACTAAGGTGGGCGGCTTTTTGGACTTAATTTACTCCAACCGGTTTTGAAAATGTTAATTTGGTTTAGTTAGGTTCATCCAATGTGAATGGAACCTAGCTAAATCAAATCTATGAAAAATTAGGAGTAAAATGAGTCCAATATGAAAATTTTAGCCTAGGACCACCTCTTGGCTAAATTACTAGTAACACTCTCTAGCTTGCTAGTGACACTCTCTAGCTTGGTAATGCCACTCCCAATCCTACTACTAGAAAATTAAGAAAAGAGTGTATTTCTAGGTTAGGTTAAATGGAGTCAAAGTGTCCAAGTAACCTACCCTAGAAACAATATACAATAGCTAATAAAAGGAAATAAAGTGCCTCACAAATACAAAGGCAAAAATACACCTATACAAGTATCTACTATATACAAGGTACAAGAAATCAAACTATACAATGTATGTACAATAGAGACTATGAGACTAAAAAGAGGAATCATACTCAATACTCATATTGAGCATAGGTCTAAGAAGCACCTCCTCTCTAGAAGCCTCCTCTAGCCTCCTAACCATGGACCTAGTTAAAGGCCCAATGGTCTTCAAGTGTGAGCCTCCTTGGATCAACCTTCACCCTTCTTGGTCTTACCTCTTCCAAAGGGATCCTTGGGGATTAGATTTCCATCACAATTGATCTCTGCATTGATTCAAAAGAAATTTGAAAAAGAAAGATTAAAAAAAAGAAGAAAAAAAAGAAAACAAAAGTAGAAAAAGCCAAGGAGAATTAATGAATATTGAAATTTTGCCACTACATTGAATCCGGTTTGCAACTTGATTGGTTACTTGATTAATTTTCTTTATTTTAACTTTTAGTTTTCTTAACCCACTCTAGAGCTAATCTAGGAATTTTCTTGTTATGTGCCAACCTTTAGGTGAGTCTTAATTTTTAGTCTTTTAGTCTTGATTGGAACGCTTTGTGTTTGTCACATTTTACTCTACTTTGGTTTAGCTATTCCTAATTGTGCTTTTTCTATTTTTATTCTTGGATTCCATGACTGGAAGCTGCCTCAAACCATTGCAAAGGAAGCAAGCATTAGCTCACAAAGCCTAAAAGAAGGAGAGAAATTCTAAGACTAGGAGATTTTGGACTTGTTCATACATAAATTCTCCTTTAACCTCTTAAATATCCTTCACAAGAGTGATCCTACCTTCATCATTGTGAGGAGGCCTTGTTTCTTTTAAAATTGTTTGTTCAATTGTACAGGTTTATAGGAGCAAAGGAAATTTCAAGATTAGGGACGGATTAGTGAAAGAAAATTGTTGCTGGAAAATCAGTCATCAAATCCGTCTCTAAAGCTGTCTCCATTTCCGTCACTAAATTCTATTTTTGTTTTATTTGTTCTTTCTTGTTATTTTCTTCAATTTAATCAATTTTTAATAGCTTGGAGGGAGTATTAAGAAGTTGGTCAAGTATATCTCAAACCTTTTAGATTCTTCACGTGTAAATCTAGTGGAAGTGGCTTGAAAATTTCATATGATTTCAAGCTTCCACTTAGGAAACCGACTAGCTTGTTAATCTTGTTCTTGCTATTGTTTAGTTTCTTTTGATTTCTTTACTCTTGTAGATTCGACTAGTTTGTGCAGAATTTTTATTTGCACACGTATAGATAGAAGTCAAGAAAATATTTGAAAATCATAAAGCATAAAAAATTTTGTGAAAACTTTTGTGGAATTGAGATTACCATAAGGGGGTTTAGTAATTTCCACTTGAAAAGGCTTGGTTATTAAGTGGCTCCTAGTAGCTCACCTCTCTTGATAGTGCAATTTGTATACTCAGACCTCCAAGTGCTAGTCTTATTCCTGTAGACACCCAATTTCATCCGGGGGCACACAAACAAAGAAATGGACCTCCGTTATGAAGGGAAGGAGCTTCCGAAGCAGGAAAACAACAAGACAGAACATCAGAAGGCCTAAAGGCCAAATAAGGTGGTTTTAGTAGCCCGAAACGGGCTGTTCCAAAATTGGAATGGGCCGTTCCAAAATCAGAACGGGCCGTTCCAATACCAGAACAGGCCGTTCCAAACAAGGCAAATTTGGAACGGGCCGTTCTAGAAAGGGAAAATTTGTGTTAATTTCTACTCTGGAACGGGTCGTTCTGTTTTTAGAACGGGCCGTTCCAGGGTATGAAATTTGCACATAACGATTGGGCCAGAACGGGCCGTTCCGAATCTGGAACAGGCCGTTCTGGTCCCTTCTGATTCCTATAAATAGAAGCTTCGGGCACAATTCTCAAGGCAGTCAGAGAAATTTCGAAGAAGACTCCTTTGAGCACGAAAATTCTCTATCTCTCTCCCTTCTATTGTATTTCTTGAGATTTGTGTCGCATCTCTATCTTTTCTCTCCCTCCTATTGTATTTCTTGAGATTTGTGAGACATACTATAGTGTGAAAGGTAGCCACAAAGCACTGTAGACCCCTAAAATTGTCCGGGTCGGAAATAAGACTCAAAGACTCTCGAAGACCGAAGGAAAGTCAGCCGGAAGGACTCCTGGAAGACCCTAGGATGATTCTTTGTAGGTCTAGAAGTCTTAGAGTAGCTTAGAATAAGGGTGTGCGAGGATTGGAGCTCAATACACCCTCCCAGAGGTTCAGTACGGCTGTACTGAGCCATTTGAACTGCAATACGGCCGTAGTGAACTCAATACGGCCGTACTGAAGTTTTTGAACTTCAGTACGGCCGTACCAAATTCAATACGGCCGTACTGTAGTTCAAAAAACTTCAGTACGGGCCGTAGTGAAATCAATACGGCCGTACTGAAGTTTTTGAACTTCAGTACGGCCGTACCAAATTCAATACGGCCGTACTGTAGTTCAAAAACCCAGTACGGGCCGTATTGACCTCCCAGGCCGTATTGCGCCTCAATCCTATAAATAGGACGTCATTTGCACGTCCTCCCACACTTTTTACACACTTCTGGACCCTCGTGCTGAGTATTCTTGGGTTTTTGAGCTATTCTCTGCCCTAGAAGTCTCTCCGAGAGCCAATCCGACGAAGTTCTTGAGTCATGAGCCATTAGCTTGAGACTCGAACAAGTCGAAGGGAAATCTCTTTGATTTCCATAGTAAAAATTATCTTTAGGGAAAGGAGCGAGCGGACGTGTAGTGGGAAGGAGCGCCAAAAAGCCTCCCAAAACTTCGTTTTGAATATATAAAAGCACGCTTCAAAGGTTTATTCCCAAAATCCTTTCTTTTACCGCTTTTTGATTGTTGCATTACACGTTTAAAGCTTTCATCATGTAAATATTATACTTATAATCGTTTCTAATAAATAGGGGTAATTTAGTAACTTTACACTATTATTTATGAAATAATCTGTCATAGGGAACCCGAAAGGGGCGTTGTGGGGTGCTAACACCTTCCTCACACGTAACCGACTCCCTTACCCAACTCTGGTTGTAATGGCCGAAGTTGATTTGCGAAAATCAATTGCCTTATATCTTTTTCCAATGTTTTGAGTAAAACATTGGTGGCGACTCCAAGAACCCCTTCTTTTTGCGAAAACCACTAATCCATGGAGGGTCCCGCTTGGGATTAACATGGATTGGTGAATCATTTAATAAAATTGTTAGTTCGATGAGGTCTCATTTTGCGAATAAGTCGTTCTAACAAACCATCATTTTTCAAAACTTAAAAAGAGTCCGACCATCGTCGCGAATGCTAGTGTTCGTTTCGGCGGGTGGCGACAAGCACCTTCTCCATATTTGAAGATTAAATAAAGCTTGTTCAAGAGGTATTTCAGTCAATCTTCTTCTCTTCCTTTTATTCCTCATCTTTATCTCTTTTTTTGTTATAATAAACGTCATAGTGTAGATATTTTAGGGTTAATCGCTTAATTTATATTTTAAGCATGTAAATAAACATAAATAAAGGGGATTCAATATTTAATTTATTAATTCTTATCGTGTTAATTTCATCATAGGGTACCAATTAAGGGCGTTGTAGGGGTGCTTAATACCTTCCCTACACGTAACCGACCCCCGAACCCAATTCTGGTTATCAAGGCCATTATTGGACTTTTGAAAACCTTTTCTTTTTCCAATGTTTTGAGTAAAATATTGGTGGCGACTCCATGAACCTATTTTCAAAATCATTAATTAAGGATTAGTCTGGTGTCCGGGCATTCCTTAATTGATGAGATTTTCAAAAGGATGTCTAAACCATTAGTCGCGAGATCGGAAATTTTCGGGTTACGACAGATGGCGACTCTACTGGGGACGTTTTAAGAGGGTCAGGCCCAATAAATGATGAAGTTAGTAAAATAGGAATAATAATTTAAATATTTTTCCCCTTTACTTTGTTTTTTATTTGTTTTGCTTGCATATCTGTTTGCTTGTTTAAATTCTGCACATGTTTGAATTAAATTGTACACAATCCTTTGCACACAATAGTTCCCCTTACACTCGGGGGCATGAGGGTATTAAACATAGGGAGTGGTTGACGTACGACCGGCCCAAGTTTGGCCTTAGAGCCTGCGAGCCTTGTCAGAAATCACACTCAAGGTGATAACCGGTTACTCTAGCCCGAAATACTGCGACAGACCTTAGAGTTTGCCAGGTGACGGTGACAGAGATACTGGGTCCCTATGATGGGGGCACCTTGGGAGCCTTGAGAACCAGTGAGATTAGAACTGTCCTATACAATGCACTTTTCTTATAGGGACCACAGACCAAGGATTTGAATACGATCGTTCGTGGGTGTATATTGATTGAGCATGTGTGTGTGCATTTGTTTGTATTATTTCTTCTAATAAGAGTGGATTGAAATTTTAAAATAAGTAAACAGATAATAAGAAAAATATAATAAAATAATAATAATAATAAAATTTTATACCCCTTTGTACATTCTTAGGTCATCATTCCATTAACATCATATAGATAGTTTCCTTTTTTTTAAAAAAAAAATGAATAAAAGAAATCTCATCTTTACCATGCATCATTTCTCTTTAGATAATATAAACATGATAAAGATTAGGCAAAAAAAATGACATACATTCTAGATTAGCTCATTAATTTCATTCATTTTATTTTATTAGCTAAGGAGGATTAGGTTGCAGTACGTATAGAAAGTTAAGAAAAGTGAATGCTCTAATATGCGACAGTATCTGCGCTTTAAAGAAAAGCTTAAATTAATTAAAAAAAACAAAATACTATGGTTGGGCTATTGCTTTGATATGTTTTAAGTCTTCTGAGAATCTAATACAGATTCTCGCTCAATACTGTCAAAATCTATTTGAGCATTCACAAATAAACAAATCAATGGGACTGATATTTATTATTCTTAACTTTCTCTATATGTTTTCATTTCTTTCATTTAGAACATATCCCTCCTTGTAAAAGAATAAATGAGAATAAAAAAGGAAATTGACCTATGTGCGTTAGTCAAAAATAATGGAAAACAAGCCATATGCATAAAAAGTTTTCAAGATGCCAACTCTTGCCCCAAGAGGATAAAGCCGTGTCGTGCAATCGTGAAATCCAAGCGGAATAGGAGAAACGACTAGGAATGGATGGATCCACACTCCTAATGAGTTGCAAGCTAATAAGAGAATCTGAGGAGGGCGAATCCCTCAAACACTAAGGCAAAGTGAATAGAGCTTTCTCGAAAGGTGATTTCAACAAGAGAGAAACATTGCTTCTTAAGAAGATGCTAGAATGAAAACCCGCAAAGGGCATTCTAGGCAAAAAAAAAAATTAAAGTAAAATAAAAAAATAAAAAAATTGAGAAGCAATGTTTGTTCGAGTTGAAAATTGAGAGACAGCTTGAATGTTCCTCTTGAGAAGCAAGACTCCATGGAAAGCTCTATCATTGCTTCTACCCATTCCTATTTCTTAGGAAAGGCTTAGGATATGAGTCGAAAGTACCTTTACGAGAGAAGAAGCCAAAGGACCTCTCTCTACACGAGATCTTCTAAAGCGCCCTCCCTCTACACGAGATCTTCTGAAGCGCCACATCCAAGCAAGTGGAGGACTAGCGCTACAGTTAGATGACCTAGGCTTCTCTAAGGGGAAACCTCCCTCTACTTCTTTGTGTATGAATCACGAACTCGGGGCATGCCCGGGCCCTCGAGCTACATTAAATGGGCACGTGTAGATTTATAATTCTTTTTTAATGCCATATATTTTTCTACTTCGTTTCTCTTCTCCCTCTTATCTACTCTAAGCCTCATTAACAAACCTTAAATGAACAAGTACATTTGAAATAAAGACGTCATTAGAAACAATGGCTTAATACGCAATAAGGAACACATAAAGATCAATCAAATTTGGCATGACTTGTGGATAAAAGTCCAAGCGAAATCAGTGCAAGGGGCACCCCCTCTTTATTGAAGGAATGAAAGATGATCACAAATACTGCAAAGACAAAAGCCTGGTAGGAAACCCACTAAGGGGGTTGCGCAAAAATTAGGGCAAGGTCCGTTAGGAGACCCACAAACAAAAAGGGTAGCCTAGGCAAAAGTTAGGACAAAGCAGCATCCCGAGCTGAAAATTGAAAGGTGGCTCGAGAAGATCATTTAATCAATATGTAATCCCAAGTCATCACTTAACTTTGAAGGAAATAATAAGCTAACGCGGAAAATGATTTCCTCACTTTGAATGTGCTTGTTCATTAGCCTAAACCACTAGCCTACCTCGGCCAGCCATTCTTCTATAAACCATTTTTGAAAAAATTCTTTCTAACAAAACTTTTACAAAAAAAAATATATGTATATATCCCCTTCCTCTCATTCCTCTTGACCTACATGGCATTAAGATAAATTTGAAAGATACACGGAATATGCACAGTGAACACTGTCGCCACCCGCTGAAACGGACCTTGGCATTCACGACGATGGTCATGACTCTTTTTAATTTTTTAAAAGTGGTGGATTGTTAGAACGACTTATTCTCAAACTGAGACCTTGTCGAACTAACAATTTTATTAAATGATTCACCAATCCATGTTAATCCCAAGCGGGACCCTCCATGGATTAGCGGTTTTCGTAAAAGGGTTCTTGGAGTCGCCACCAATGTTTTACTCAAAACATTGGAAAAAGGTATAAGGCAATAGGTTTTCACAAATCAACCTTGGTCATTACAACCAGAGTTGGGTAAGGGAGTCGGTTACGCGTGAGGAAGGTGTTAGCACCCCACAGCGCCCCTTTCGGGTTCCCTGTGACGGATTATTTCATAAATAACAGTGTAAAATTACTAAATTACCCCTATTTATTGTAAACGATTATAAACGAGATATCTACATTATGAAAACTTTAAACATGTAATGCAGCAATCAGAAAGCAATAAAGGAAAGCGATAAAAGAAAGGATTTGGAAAGGAAACCTTTGAAGCGTGCTTTTATATATATCAATGAAATCTAGGAGGCTTTTTGGCGCTCCCTCTCTCTACAAGCCCGCTCGTTCCTTCCTCCAAAATAATTTTTTACTATCGACTAGTTCGAATCTCCAAGCTAAATGCTCGGAATTCCAGAACTTCGTCGGATCGACTCCCAGAGAGATTTCTAGGGCAGAACACTGCTCAAAAACCCCAGAATACTCAAGGAGGGAGTCAAAACTGTGTGTGAAAGTGTGGAATGACGTCCAAATGACGTCCTATTTATAGGGATGAGGCGCAGTACGGCCCCTGGGGTCAATACGGCCCGTATTGAGTTTTTGTACTTCAATACGGCCGTATTGAATTCAGTACGGCCGTATTGAAATACAGAAACTTCAATACGGCCGTATTGGTTTCAGTACGGCCGTATTGTAGTACAAAATGTTCAGTACGGCCGTACTGAACTCCAAGGAGGCCGTATTGAGCTCCAAACCTCCCACTTTCTTATTTTTGGCTACTCTAAGACCTCTAAACCTATAGATAGTCATCCTATGGTCTTCTAGGAGTCCTTCTGGCTGACTTTCCTTTGATCTTTGAGAGTCTTCGAGTCTTATTTCCGACCCGGACAATTTTAGGGGTCTACAGCTGCCCCCCCTTTACTTAGTCAAACGACCTTTTGGTGTACCGTTTGATAAGTAAAGGAGTTGACCCAATTGTCCGGGGAGTAGGCCATCCTTCTGACTTGTAGTGTCTTCCGGTGGAAAATTGTTGAGTAGCCTCTCCAGGTTGAGTATTAGTCGTCGCCTCTCCAGGCTCATGCATACCTCCGTGTTCTTGACAACCTCGGGGTAGCTGAGTACCGCCTCTCCAGGCTATACCAACGTGTTCTTGACAACCTCGTGGTAGTTGCATACCTCCGTGTTCTTGACAACCTCGGGGTAGCCGAGTACCGCCTCTCCAGGCTATACCAACGTGTTCTTGACAACCTCGTGGTAGTTGCATACCTCCGTGTTCTTGACAACCTCGGGGTAGCGTGAGTTTTCCCTCTCCAGGGATTTGTGATGATTTTGTCTCCACAGTCCACGATGCTGTTTCGACGATTGTTTTTTTGATTTTTGTGCCACTGAGGGCTGGATAACGCAGGGATCCGTCTAGGGGATGTGCAGTTACTCATAGGTTCTTGTGTCCCAACTTTCCATTGCGTAGTTGGTACCCATTGAGGAATTTCTGTTTCCTTGGGGTGTAGACACGAAGATGCTCTTTCTGATGTGAGCGATGCCTTATGATTGGCTGATGTCCTTTCGACGTTGGTGGAGTATCCCGATTATCCTTATTCAGGTGACTCTTTTTGTTTTTCTGGTTTTGTTGCCTCTGTGTAGGCTATTATCCGCTGGGGAATTCTGTCGTTGATTTTTGATTGGCCTCTTCTGTTAGGCAGATCATCTTGACGCTTGATGTTTGGCTGAAAGCCGATTTCCACTTGGGGAATGATTATTGATTTTTTTTTTTTGTTTTGATTTTTTCTTTTTGAATGAGTGCCTCTGAGTAGGCGAATGGGGATTGAAGATCTTATGTATCCCAGAGTATTATTTAGAAAGCCTCTTCAGGCTTAGCTTCACTCATTGCTTGAGTTGGAAAGCTATCCTCCACTGAGGAGGTCATAGTCCTTTCGACTCGGATATTCTGTTTAGACGATCAAGCCCTCCTTGGGGAATCTTGCTGATCTTGGTTTGATAGCTTTCACTGGGGAATTTGGCCCGTGAGTGGAAGCTGAGATATCTCTGGGGAGTATTATTTCGGCAAGCCTCTCCAGGCTCAATTATTCTGTATAATTTTTGGATTTTCTGTTCAGCCCAAGAGTGCAAGTTGAGATGTCTCTTGGGGAGTATTATTTCGGCAAGCCTCTCCAAGCTCAGTTATTCTGTACAACGAGGGAGTATTATTTCGGCAAGCCTCTCCAGGCTCAATTATTCTGAGAGAGTATTATTTTGGCAAGCCTCTCCAGGCTCAGTTATTCTGAGAGAGTATTATTTCGGCAAGCCTCTCCAGGCTCAATTATTCCGAGAGAGTATTATTTCGGCAAGCCTCTCCAGGCTCAATTATTCTGAGAGAGTATTATTTTGGCAAGCCTCTCCAGGCTTAGTTATTCTGTACAATTTGTTGGGTTTTCTGTATTTTGCCTTTTTTGTTGATTTTTGGCTTTTTCTGTTGGAGGGATCTCAAACACACTCACAGATGAAGTATGCAGAGGAATGAAGATGTTGTGATGAATGAGAATGGACCAATATGGGCCGTATTGAATTCAATACGCCCGTATTGGTGTGGACGTTATGGCCAATGCTGCCGTATTCATTTCGGTACGCCCGTATTGAGTTGAAAATTTGTTCATAACCCTGATTTTAGTACGGGTGTACTGAACATGATACGGGCGCATTGTTTTTTCTGAAGTTTATATTTTTTTGTTTTTTTTGTTTTTTTTTGTTTTGTTTTTTTTTTTGTTTGTTTTTTTTTCAATAAACAGAGAATAAGTGATCTTCCAGTACACCTATCATCTGTATGCATGTATGCGGTATGATGCACCTAATTCTATTTGATTTATTTTTCAAAAGAATTAACCGATGCGTTTTTGTTTGGATTCTGCCATTCCTCAAGACGGACTGTGCGCTGCCGTCTTCTATAACCGAGGAATGATGCGTATTATATTGAGATTTGGTGTTATCAACCAAGTGATTCTTCCCTTCCTTTAGAAGATATGTCAACCCTCCTATTGACCACTATATCTCCATGTTTCCACTAGATTATCCTAAAATCGTTTGGGACAAGAGAGAAAAGAAAGGAAAGGTATATTTTTCGAAAGTTTGTGTTTTAGAGGGGTTTTATTTTTATTTTGAAAAATGGTTTTTGTAAGAATGGCTGGCCAAGGTAGGCTTATGTGTTTAGGCTTGTTTGATTAAACACTTATGAAGTTAATAAAATCTTGTTTATTGACGTTGTGATTTTGACAACTTAGATAGCTCCCCTTGAACCTTTCTTTTTTTGAATTCGGCTCATGGTACCATCATGGATTTCTTTTGTTTTTTGATTGTCCTTATTTTTGCCTAAAACACCCTTTTGTGGCGTTTTAGCGGACTTTTGTTTTTGTTCATTTTTGCAACCCTAACTTTTGCCTAGGTCACCCTTTCGTGGGATTCCTAGCGGGTCTTTTGCTCTTATTTTTGCGCAGCCCCCTTTTTGGGTTTCCTGCCGAGCTTTTTTTGTTTTTATGATTCTTGTTTTTAAAGGATTTTCTTTTTATCCATGATGGCACTTGTCGAGGCCAAGGGAAGGTGCTCCAAGTTGTCACACACACTTCCACATAAAAATGATGTGGGTTTATTGTTATTAAGACAATTTTAACCTCATTCATGCTTATTCAAACAGGGTTAAAATAATGTGGTCTAGAGATTTATTGCAAGCAAGAAAAGAAGCAATAAGAAATAATAAAGAATGATTTTATTATAATCATAGTGGAAACATGTGCCCTATCGAGGCTCGGGGGTCGGGCTGTCCCCGAGGAGTAATCTCTAATAGTCATCAGGTCTATACATCCCTATTGGAAGGAGAAGCGCACTTGATGACGACGACCGGCCTTGACGCTTGTGAACCGGCCTTCCTAAAGATCTGGCTTAAAGAACGTCGAGAAGGATCTTGATTCCTCTTCGTCCTTTGATCTTTATTAGGGTTGTATCCTAACCCTTGTTTCCCCGGATTATCCTTGATAGTGGGTAGCTCGGGAATTCCTTGGGAATCCTTGCCAAGTCCTTGTCCCGGCAAGTATCCGTTCTTGGTGAGCATGTAGGCTACCTTCTTCATCTCTTGGGGAAACGTTTCAACATTGGCAATTTCCAATGCTTGGAAGGCGGTTTCTAAAGCTTCCTCCGCTGCATCCACATAAGGTATGGCGGATGGCTTGCTGATGAGTATGTCATCTTCAGCTTGTACGGTCACCAGTTTGTCACCCACTATGAATTTGACTTTCTGGTGGAGCGTAGAGGGAACAACTTTCGCATCATGAATCCAAGGTCGGCCGAGGAGACAGCTGTATGCAGGAGTAATGTCCATCACTTGGAATTCGACATTAAAGATAGTGGGTCCAATTTGGATTGGAAGATTGATCTCTCCCACCACTTCTCTTTTAGAACCGTCGAAGGCTCGAACGATCATGTTGCTCGGGCGCATTTGGACTCCCTTGATTGCCACTTGATCAAGTGTTCTTTTTGGCATCACGTTCAAGGAAGATCCTTTATCCACCAAGACTTTAGCGATGTGATACTCCTTGCACTTTACAGAGATGTGCAAGGGCTTGTTGTGATTCGGTCCCTCAGCGGGGATCTCTTCATCGGTGAAAGAGAGGTGATCACTAGCCGTGATGTGACTAACAATCCCCTCAAACTTGTCTTGGGAGATAGTGTGCGACACATATGCCTCGTTCAAGACTTTCAACAGAGCTTGCCGATGCGGTTCGGAGCATAGGATCAACGACAACAGAGTAATCTTTGCTGGCGTCTTATGAAGTTGATCCATGATGGAGTACTCGCTTTGTCGGATGTACTTTAACAGCTCGTCAGTCTCCTCCTCGGATTCTTTGTTTTCCTCAGTTTTCTCTTCTTTTTCTTTCCCTTTATTCTTGGGAGCTTTGTCATGAAGATCTTCGGGAGTGTAGATCCTGCCACTCCTAGTCATGCCCCCAAGTCCAGCGATGTTAGAGATATCGCTGTCGGCAGAAGAATGGATGTCGTATATCCATGGCACAGCCTTATTTGATTCGTAAGGGAAAGGCCTTGGAGCGGTGATCCTTAATGGTGTTGGACCTTCCCCTTTGTTTGTCTTGATTACCAACAACGGAGTTGACGTGTGTTCGCTTGGCGCGGTTGTTGGCTTACACTTGATAACGAACGGCGTGCGATCCATTCTTTGAACATACGCATCGATTAATTTTTTCTTTTTATTAATGTTATTAATGGATTACTAGGAGAGATGTATGAAATGAATGACTCCTAGATCTCTCCATGATCTATATGCATGATATGAGATGATGAGGTTGAATATGCATGCATTGTGTTTATTGAACTAAGCATTATCATGTTTTCGGGATGTCCCTAAAATGATGCATGATATTGCTTGGTTTTGGGTAAATATCATTTTTCTTTATTTTTTCTTTGGGTATTTTGTTTTTTATATATATTTTTTTTGGGTGAAAAGGGAAACTACCTATATGAATGTGATGAAGGTAGATGTTAACACCATGTAATGGAAGATTTTTATTCCCATTTATTCTTATTTTTTAAAAAGGGAATGTTGTATGTTTAAAGAATGCAATGTATGCTCATACAATGTCACATAAATAATGCACACACAATTCACTCATCCACGAACAGTCACGAGCGAATCACGAGGTAGGGGTATCCTGCAGAAAAGTGCATATTCAAGGTGGTTCTAACTGTTCTCACCGGTCTGAGGCCCCCAAGGTGCCCCCATTATAGGGACCCAATTCCTCTCGTCGTAAGTCGATGGAAAGTTCCAACGCACTGTCGGACTCGAGTTCATGGTTATCACCTTGAGTGATGTTTTCCGACAACGGTCTACGGGCACCTATAGACCCATTCGACAACCGGCCGTACTAACATCCACTCCCTATGGCTTTCCACTCATGCCCCCGGGTATAGAGGGAACTGTTGTGTGCAAAGGTTCGTGTACAGTTTGTATTTCAAACAATTGCGGAAATTTAAACATACAACAGTTATTAAAGCCAAATAGATAAAGCATGTTATCATACAAGTAAGGGGTAATAAAGTAATTTTAAACTATTATTTTGAAAATAATCCATCACTAAATGGGACTGACTCTCGAGGCATCCCCAGTGAAGTCGCCATCTGTGGCCACCCGCCGAAACGGACCTTGGCATTCGCGACGATGGTCATGACTCTTTTTAATTTTTTAAAAGTGGTGGATTGTTAGAACGACTTATTCTCAAACTGAGACCTTGTCGAACTAACAATTTTATTAAATGATTCACCAATCCATGTTAATCCCAAGCGGGACCCTCCATGGATTAGCGGTTTTCGTAAAAGGGTTCTTGGAGTCGCCACCAATGTTTTACTCAAAACATTGGAAAAAGGTATAAGGCAATAGGTTTTCACAAATCAACCTTGGTCATTACAACCAGAGTTGGGTAAAGGAGTCGGTTACGCGTGAGGAAGGTGTTAGCACCCCACAGCGCCCCTTTCGGGTTCCCTATGACGGATTATTTCATAAATAACAGTGTAAAATTACTAAATTACCACTATTTATTGTAAACGATTATAAACGAGATATCTACATTATGAAAACTTTAAACATGTAATGCAGCAATCAGAAAGCAATAAAGGAAAGCGATAAAAGAAAGGATTTGGAAAGGAAACCTTTGAAGCGTGCTTTTACATATATCAATGAAATCTAGGAGGCTTTTTGGCGCTCCCTCTCTCTACAAGCCCGCTCGTTCCTTCCTCCAAAATAATTTTTTACTATCGACTAGTTCGAATCTCCAAGCTAAATGCTCGGAATTCCAGAACTTCGTCGGATCGACTCCCAGAGAGATTTCTAGGGCAGAACACTGCTCAAAAACCCCAGAATACTCAAGGAGGGAGTCAAACCTGTGTGTGAAAGTGTGGAATGACGTCCAAATGACGTCCTATTTATAGGGATGAGGCGCAGTACGGCCCCTGGGGTCAATACGGCCCGTATTGAGTTTTTGTACTTCAATACGGCCGTATTGAATTCAGTACGGCCGTATTGAAATACAGAAACTTCAATACGGCCGTATTGGTTTCAGTACGGCCGTATTGTAGTACAAAATGTTCAGTACGGCCGTACTGAACTCCAAGGAGGCCGTATTGAGCTCCAAACCTCCCACTTTCTTATTTTTGGCTACTCTAAGACCTCTAAACCTACAGATAGTCATCCTATGGTCTTCTGGGAGTCCTTCTGGCTGACTTTCCTTTGATCTTTGAGAGTCTTCGAGTCTTATTTCCGACCCGGACAATTTTAGGGGTCTACAAACACTCACAAGGAAAAGATGGAGGTGTCCTAGAACAGAGTCTAGGTACACCTGATCTAAGGGCTAACATATCATATTCGGTACAAGCGAGAGAGCCGAACTACACAAACCTCAGGTTCAAAAAAGAAACACTAAATTCAACACGGCTAAAAGGCTAACAATCCATGTCATTAATCAATGCGCATAGATTAATTTCTTGAAAGTAAAATCAATCTGCATTTAAGCATTAGCACAGAGGCATCATTGCATAGCATGCATAGGGCATAAGTTTGCACAAAAGGGTATAACTTCACTTTACAAAAAAAAAAAAAAAAAAAAATATATATATATATATATATATATATATATAATAAAAAAATCCAATCCATTCCTGTCTTGCATTTTCATGTGCATCCATGCATCCATACTCACCATGGGGCATCCATCAACAATCTAACAATCATTCATCAATGAATCAAAAGGACTTCGCAACAAGCGCCTGGAGAGGCATCATAATACTTACACAGGGCAGCACCAGAATTCCCATCACCCATCCACTTTGCCCACCGACACAGGGGCACATCAAACATCTCCTGCCCATCCACCTAGGGGCAGTCTTTCATCCCACAACACCAACAAGAAAAGCCAAAAAGGAAACACAAATTCCAATTGACAGCATTTGAACAAAAGACAAAAGCAGCCCAAATCAGAGGCATCACGACACACCTCCTGCCCAACATCCTTAGGGCAATATCTACCAAAATTCAAGCAAACCAATGAGGGCACCGACAATTTCCTCAAAATACAACAAAGGTCTGGAAAGACTGTACATGCATCCCAATCTGGTATACGACAAAGCCGTGAGGGAAAGGTCTAGAGAGACTGTACTCGCATCCCAATCCGGTATACGACAAAGCCGTGAGGGAAAGATCTGGAGAGAGTGTACTCGCATCCCAATCCGGTATATGACAAAGCCGTGAGGGAAAGGTCTGGAGAGACTGTACTCACCTCCCAATCCGGTATATGACAAAGCCGTGAGGGAAAGGTCTGGAGAGACTGTACTCACATCCCAATCCGGTATACGACAAAGCCGTGAGGGAAAGGTTTGGAGAGACTGTACACGCATCCCAATCCGGTATACGACAAAGCTATGAGGGAAAGGTCTGGAGAGACTGTAGTCATCTCCCAATCCGGTATACGACAAAGCCATGAGGGAAGCTGAGCTACGAAAATACCCCCTCTTCAACAAGCTACAAATAAAAGAACGCACTATCACAAGAGAAACAATGGAGCATCTACTTGAAGATCGAAGATCAGGTGTACAGTTTGTCAGCCTTGTTACCCAATAAAGTATGCAACCAGCACTCAACTGCTCTAAAGGGCAGGGACACGAGAAAATACACCTATCCAAGAGAAGGAACGTAGAAGCGCCAACACCAAAGAGACGAGGAGGAGACCCGGACGAAATGTCTACGTCTTTACTTGCCTTTGGAAAAGCAACACATAGCTACTCCAAAGGACAAGTAAAGAGGGGCAGCTATAGACACCCAATTTCGTCCGGGGGCACACAAACAAAGAAATGGACCTTTGTTATGAAGGGAAGGAGCTTCCGAAGCAGGCAAACAACAAGACAGGACATTAGAAGGCCTAAAGTCCAAATAAGGTGGTTTTAGTAGCCTAAAATGGGCTGTTCCAAAATCAGAACGGGACGTTCCAAAATCAGAACGGGCCATTCCAAAATCGGAACGGGCCGTTCTGAACCCCGGAACGGGCCGTTCCAATATCAGAACGGGCCGTTCCAACGTAACTAAAAACACCTAAACATTTTGGGTGGAACGGACCGTTCCAATACTAGAACAGGCCATTCCAAACAAGGCAAATTTGGAACGGGCCGTTCTGGAAAGGGAAAATTTGTGTTAATTTCTACTCTGGAACGGGCCGTTCCGTTTTTAGAACGGGCCATTCCAGGGTACGAAATTTGCACATAATGATTGGGCCAGAACGGGCCGTTCCGAATCCGGAACATGCCGTTCTAGCCCCTTCTGATTCCTATAAATAGAAGCTTCGGGCACAGTTCTCAAGGCGGCCAGAGAAATTTCGAATAAGACTCCTTTGAGCATGAAAATTCTCTATCTCTCTCCCTTCTATTGTATTTCTTGAGATTTGTGTCACATCTCTATCTTCTCTCTCCCTCTTATTGTATTTCTTGAGATTTGTGAGACATACTGTAGTGTGAAAGGTAGCCACAAAGAACCTTCTCTATATTTGAAGATTCAATAAAGCTTGTTCAAGAGGTATTTCAGTCAATCTTCTTCTCTTCCTTTTATTCCTCATCTTTATCTCTTTTTTTGTTATAATAAACGTCATAGTGTAGATATTTTAGGGTTAATCGCTTAATTTATATTTTAAGCATGTAAATAAACATTAATAAAGGGGATTCAATATTTAATTTATTAATTCATATCGTGTTAATTTCATCATAGGGTACCAATTAAGGGAATTGTGAGGGTGCTTAATACCTTACCTACACGTAACCGACCCCCGAACCCAATTCTGGTTATCAAGGCCATTATTGGACTTTTGAAAACCTTTTCTTTTTCCAATGCTTTGAGTAAAACATTAGTGGCGACTCCATGAACCTATTTTCAAAACCATTAATTAAGGATTAATCTGGTGTCCGGGCATTCCTTAATTGATGAGATTTTCAAAAGGATGTCTAAATCATTAGTCGCGAGATCGGAAATTTTTGGGTTGCGACAATTCCTAGAAAGGTCCAAAAGCATTTTCTTTTTGCATTACATACTAAAATCTTCTTGAAACTTACCCATGAGTACTCATTCTCAAAGTAATAGTGATTTGGACTCTCCAAAAGGTTTTTCTCATTTTGCTAAAGAGTTAAAATCACTAAAACTTTGGAGGAAGCAAGAGGTAAAAGAAAGAATTGAAAAAAAATTACAACTTTCTTTACTTGAGGAAGAAATACAAAAGGTTAAGCAACGAGAAGCAAAACTTTTGGAAAAATTGAAACAAAAAAAGAAGTCATAAAAGTTCCCATAGCTCCAGAAGCCAAGTGGAAGTAGGAAGTTTAAATTTGGATGATTATTATCAACCTACTCCTAGAAGAGTCATAAGAGAGCCAAAGGTTAGGGAATCAAGAGTTGATCTCCCTTGCTTCCATGGCAAAGAGGATGTGGATGCTTACTTGGATTGAGAAATGAAAGTGGAGCAAATCTTCACTTGTCACCAAGTAAAGGATGAAAGAAAGGTTCCCTTAGCCACCTTAGCTTTCCAAAGACAATCTGTGTGTTGGTGGATGATGAGTCAATATTTTCCCTTATTTTCTTACCTTTCTGAAAAGAAAATCTGGTGCATTTTGGCTCAAAATCTAATACGTTTTGGCTCAAAATCTAGTGCGTTTTGGCTCAAAATCTGGTGCGTTTTGCTCTATTTTTGGTGCATGTTCTGTTTTGGTTTGGGCATGCTCTATTTTGGCTGCCTACTACTCCTCTGTTCGGGTGCCAAAAATGTGGGAAATTGGTGTGCAAGTGTTGCAAAATCTGGTGCAATTTGGTGCGTGTGAATAGTGCTGAATAGTGCCAGAATTTTCAAATTAATTGTGATTTTTGGTTTTGATAGCTAGAGTTGTTATTTTTGCCTAAATTTTTGTGTGGTAACTTATTTCAACCTATATTTTGTGTAAAAAATAGCTAGGGCACCTAGTTTGGTCAAGAATTGGAGATACCAAAATTTTTGAAAATTATTTTCAGTAAAAGTTCAAAGGGCCATAACTTTGGCTTTGGTTATCGGAATTAGGCAAACTGTTTTTTCATTTTGTGTAGAAAAAAAAGATCTATCAAACCCACACGGCCATGCCGTGTGGCCCCAGCTAGATATTCAAAAAAACGTAGTTTACTATTTCTTTTTTATTTTTGAAGTTTTATTTCACTATTTTTCCAAACTTTTCTTAGGTAGTTCATGTAGCTAGGCTTTGAATTTTGTTCTCAAATTTTTTGTGGTAGTTTCTAAACATTTTAGGATGATGTTGGTGCATTAGTTTTGATATTTTCTGAGTTTTCATGGAAATTCTCAGTTTACCCCTACTGTTCACGTGTCCTGATGCATGTGTTGCATGTAGTGCATGACTAGGAGCAACCCTGATTTTTTGCACCCATTTGATCCTGAAATTGATAGGACATTCCATAGACTAATTAGAGAGCATATCATTCCATCTTTATATAGTGATAGTGATAGTCATAGTGTTAGTGATAGTGTAAGTGTTGCATCTGAACTTCATTCAAGTTAACCCGAAAACATGGGTGAACATAATGGACCTCGAGAGAGAACACTTAGGGAGATGGCTGCACCTGATTTCACATATGAGAGTCTATGCATTCAATATCCTGAGGAAGATGTTCCTTTTGTGCTTAAAACTGGACTAATTCATTTGTTGCCTAAGTTTCATGGTCGTGCAGGTGAGGATCCACACAAGCATCTCAAGGAGTTCCACATAGTTTGTTCCACCATGAGGCCTCATAATGTACCTGAAGATCACATCTACCTAAAGGCATTCCCTTTTTCATTGGACGATCTTGCCAAGGACTGGTTGCTCTATCTGGCTCCTGGTTCAATAACAGGCTGGGATGACTTGAAGAGAGTTTTCCTTGAAAAATTCTTCCCTGCATCCAGGACCAATGCAATCCGGAAAGACATAACTGGAATTCGGCAACTCACGGGGGAGAGCTTATATGAGTACTGGGAGAGATTCAAGAGGTTGTGTGCTAGCTTCCCTCACCATCAAATTTATGAGCAGTTATTATTGCAATATTTCTATGAGGGGTTGAACATAATGGATAGAAGCATGATTGATGCAGCTAGTGGAGGAGCTTTAGGAGATATGACACCTGCTTCTTCTAGAGGGCTGATTGAAAAAATGGCGTCCAATTCACAACAATTCAATATGAGGAGTGATGCCATAGTTGTGAGGGGTGTGCATGATGTAGTAGCCTCTGATTCCACTGAACACAAAAAGCTGGAGAGTAAGATTGATGCTCTCACCACCTTGGTTTCACAACTAGCTTCAAATAAAAAATCAGCTCCACCACCAGCAAAAGTATGTGGCATCTGCACTTCAATTAGTTATCCAACAGATGCTTGTCCCTCCTTGCAAGACTCTTCTACAGGTCCTGATGCCCCACAAGCATATGCTGCCAACATTTACAACAATAGACCTCCACAACAACAACAACAAAATTATGATCTGTCTTCTAATAGATACAATCCTGGTTGGAGGAATCATCCTAACCTGAGGTGGGGAAACCCTCAGCAACAACAAAATCCACCACCTTTCCAGAATAATCCCTCAAGTTCTACATATCAGCCTCCTCAACAGAGACCTCCTCCTACACCTGCAGCCCAACCAACTCAACCTTCTACTTCTTCTAAGCCTTCATTGGAGGAGCTGGTGAGGCAGATGACCATCTAAAACATGCAGTTCCAGCAAGAGACCAGAGCTTCAATTCAGAGTTTAACAAATCAAATGGGTTAGATGGCTACTTAGCTAAATCAGGCACAGTCTCAAAATTCAGACAAGTTGCCTTCACAGACTGTGTAGAATCTGAAAAATGTGAGTGCCATCACATTGAGGTCAGGCAAACAGATTGACATACCCACTACAGTACCTCCACCTCCATCTGCACTTGTGCCAGTTCCATCATCTGCACCTGAGAAAATTCATGAACCAGTTGGTGCCCAAAATTTTCATGCAGGTGGACCTTCTTCCAGCACCAATTCTTCTGATTTGCAGCAGCCTCCTATCCCTCTTCCATTTCCACCAAAATCAATTCCAAGCAAAAAGATGGAAGAGGTGATAAGGAGATATTGGAGACCTTTAGGAAGGTGGAGGTGAACATACCTCTGCTGGATGCCATCAAGCAAATTCCCAAATATGCTAATTTTCTGAAAGACTTGTGCACCCACAAGAGGAAGCTGAAGGGAAATGAGCGAATCAGCATGGGCAGAAATGTCTCAGCACTCGTAGGTAAATCTGTTCCACACATTCTTGAAAAGTGTAAGGACCCAGGTACATTTTGTGTACCTTGCATTATTGGTAACAATAAATTTGAAAATTCCATGCTTGATTTAGGAGCTTCAATTAATGTCATGCCTCTATCTATTTTCAATTCTTTGTCTCTTGGTACTTTGCAACCTACGGGTGTGGTCATTCAGTTGGCCAATAGGAGTGTTTCCCACCCCACAGGTTTTGTAGAGGATGTCTTGGTTCGGGTTGGTGAACTAATTTTTCCCGCTGATTTTTATGTTCTTGATATGGAGGAGGGATTCTCCCATGGTTTTGTCCCAATCATTCTAGGCAGACCATTTTTGAAAACAGCCCGGACCAAGATTGATGTTTATGCTGGCACCTTGTCTATGGAATTTGGTGATATTGTTGTTCATTTTAATATTTTGGATGCCATGAAATTTCCTTCTGAAGCTCATTCTGTTTTTCATGCTGAATTGATTGATGATCTAGTTGATGAGCACATTCATGATTTTGATTCTTTTCATGCTAAGAAGCATTCATTTTCACTTGATTTGTATAGCTGCCTTTCATGCATTGAGTCTGAGTCTGAGTCTGAATCTGAATATGAGTCAGAATGTGAAACTGATTATGAGGCAGCTAAATTTGACCCTTTGGGTGCTGTAAGCCTTGCTCTTGATTTTATACAGTCAGAATGCACTAACCATGTTGCAGGAAGTACAAAAGAATCTGACTTGCAGGTTTGTAGGCTGCGGAACCCCTTCTCCTTTCTTTGGTTCCTTCTGATGTTCAGCCAGCATCCACCCTAGAGTTGAAGCCTCTTCCAAAGAACCTCAAGTATGCTTACTTGGAGGATGATGAGAGATTACCTGTGATCATATCCACCTCCCTTGATGCTGATCAAGAAGAGAGGTTGTTGCATGTGCTTCGGAAGCACAAGAAGGCAATTGGTTGGACCCTCGCAGACATTCCTAGCATTAGCCCATCCACATGCATGCACATGATATTATTGGAGGATGGAGCTAAACCAGTGAGACAGCCTTAGAGGAGACTTAACCCGGTGATTTTGGAAGTTGTGAAGAAAGAGGTGACCAAGCTTTTACAGATTGGGATCATCTATCCCATTTCAGATAGTCAGTGGGTGAGTCCGGTCCAGGTGGTCCCTAAGAAGATAGGCCTTACTGTTGTTAAGAATGAGAGGGATGAGCTCATACCCACCAGAGTCCAAAATAGTTGGAGGGTTTGTATTGACTACCGGAGGCTCAACCAAGCAACAAGAAAGGATCATTTTCCTCTACCCTTCATTAATCAGATACTTGAGCGTCTGGCAGGTAAATATCATTACTGTTTTCTTGATGGGTTCTCTGGTTATTTTCAAATTCACATTGCTCCTAAGGATCAGGAGAAGAACACATTCACCTGCCCTTTTGGTACTTTTGCCTATAGAAGGATGCCTTTTGGCCTATGTAATGCCCCTGGTACATTCCAGCGGTGCATGCTTAGTATCTTTTCTGATTTCCTTGAAAATTGCATAGAGGTTTTTATGGATGATTTCACTGTTTATGGATCCTCTTTTGATGCATGTTTGGATAGTTTGGATAGAGTTTTGAATAGATGCATTGAGACTAACCTTGTTCTTAATTTTGAGAAATGTCATTTTATGGTAGAGCAGGGTATAGTTTTAGGGCATATCATTTCTAGTCGGGGCATTCAGGTTGACCCTGCAAAGATATTTGTTATTGCACAATTGCCTTACCCCTCTTGCGTGCGAGAGGTGCGATCTTTTCTTGGCCATGCAGGTTTCTACAGGCGCTTCATTAAGGACTTCAACAACAAAGCCCTTCCACTATCCAGCTTGCTTCAGAAGGATATTGAATTTGATTTTGATGACAGGTGCAAGGAGGCATTTGATTGCCTCAAGAGAGCCTTGACCATCACTCCTATCATTCAGGCACCAGACTGGACAGTTCCCTTTGAGCTGATGTGTGATGCTTCAAATTATGCACTGGGGGCTGTCTTAGCACAGAGGGTTGACAAATCACCTAGGGTGATATACTACGTTTCCAGGACATTGGATGTTGCTCAAGCAAATTACACGACCACGGAAAATGAACTTTTAGCTATTGTTTTTGCACTTGATAAATTTCGATCATATTTGCTTGGTTCTCGTGTCGTTGTTTTTACAGATCATGTAGCTCTAAAGTACCTGTTGAAGAAAGCTGACTCAAAGCCTAGGCTGATAAGATGGATGCTCTGGCTTCAAGAGTTTGACTTGGACATCCGTGACAGGAACGGAGCACAAAACTTGGTGGCAGACCATGATGGAGGAGGCCCATGGGCTAAGGGCCCAACTACTAGGGCTATGGCAAGGATGATGCATGAAGAGTGGGCCCAAGCCCAAGGAAGGCCCGCCACTTTGTTTTGTTGGGCTTTGTCTCAAGCCCATTAGATTAGGGATAGTGTAGGATTAGGCCTTAGTGCCTTGTATTTTCTTTGGGCCTTGTATTTCCGGCCTTGTAGCTTAGGAATTACATTTAGAGGTCATTAGAATTTAGGGTTAATTAAGGTTGCATGTGCATTATCATTAACATGTAATTAACTTGGCATTTGAGAGGCATTTCGGCCATGTGCACACATGCACATGGTGTGACTTAAATGCAACTCAAATGAGAAGCCAAATTACATGCCAAATGATGGAGCACATGGAGGTTCCGGGTTTGGCTCCTAAAATTTGAATTTTGAATTCAAATTTTAGGCGCCTAAGGTTAAGTAACCATACCATGGTTTTACTTAACCCTAGGCTAACCCAAGGAACCATTTAACCTAATTTTACCCTATATATTCCTTTTGGCCGAGAGTTTGTAACACTTTGGATCATATATTGATGAGATATTCTTCTTTGAATTTCATCTCCTCCGAAGTCACCTTGATTCCTACTCTACCTTCCTTGAGTGCTTCTCCTTGTAGAGTTAGGATCTTATTCTTCTTTGAACTTGGCTACACGCTAGCTTAGGTCACCTTGAGCCTTGTGGAGTCTCCATTCCTTGAAGCATCTCCAAGGAATTCCGTGAAGGCTTGAAGAGTTCATGTGCTTCCAAGAGGAATCACATCAAGTGGTATCAAGAGCATTCGGTTTTGTCTTCAAGAGATAAGTCTTGATCCTTATCTTTTGTTTTGTGATCTGTGGTTAATTGTTTTTCAATTGTGTTCATCTTGTCTTTGAGTTCTTGTCACATGAGAGTTGCTTCATTCCTAGATCTAATGTGAGCCTTAAAATTTGATGGATCTAGTTGCTTATGCTTGAATGATTCATTATTCTTTTGTTATAATATGCTTCCATGAATCATGCTCTCTTCTTGTGCCATCTAGGAAATTTTCTGCCTAAGAACTTTTTGATTTCTTTGAGTCATATTGGAAATTTTATTCGGTCAATGTGTGTTTGAGTCATTTTATTTTGAATCCATGTCTAGAAGTAATGTGTAGTTCTTGTATTGTTCATCATTCTTAGCTTGGCTTGTGTTGCGTTTGAAATTTTCTTGTTGAATCTTGATCTAATTGTTGGATTTGGCCGAGATCCTTTGTTCTTTGGTATAAGCTCATAATTTTGTTTTTCTTGAGTTCATAAACTACTATTAGATCATTAGTAGTTTTCTTAGAAAAAAAATTAGGTTTCCAAATTTGAAAATGTCTTGAAATTTTTTTCCTTATCCGTGAGTGTTTTGATCTTTGTTGTCTAAAGGAGTGTTTGAATTTGTGTTTGTAATTCAAATTTTAAATCTGAATTGTGGAGCCTAAAACCGTGCATGTGCCAATCACAATTACAAGCATGAAAAGCATGATTCATTTGACTTGAATTTGAATCTAATTTGGTTTGGCATTTGGCATTTCTTTGAATCCGGTTTTTGGTGCTTCCTAAATTTGACCGAGACATATATGTGATTTAAATTTTGAACAGTAAAAAGGCAACTCCTAAAGATTTAAAAAAAAATTAGAAGAAAGATCAAAAGAAATTCAAAACAAAAGTGATTAAAAAGAATGCTAAACCTAATTTGAAAAGTAAAAGCCAATCAAGGAGTTTGAATTTTCCAATTATTGCTTCTCGGTTTGTACTTACTTTTGAATCATCAAATTTTCAGTTATTTTATTCTTGAGTGTTTTGGTTTTGAGCATCCATTCTAGAACCAATTTAGGTTAAATTCCTTCTTGTTCTAGTCATCTACATATTTGTGTCATCTAAACTTGTCATTTTTTAATCTACTTTTGTCTTCCCTACTTCTTCCATATTTTTGGTTGTTCTTATAATTTTTCAAATCAAAGTGTGGCCTAAGTTTACCTAGCCTATCTTCCTAGAAGCTAGTTCTACAAGGGTCATCAAAAGAAGCCTAAGGAAAGGAGGAGGAAGGAAGCTAGAGGTGGCTTTCGGATTTGGCTACTTAAACACAAACACTAAACACTCTTGGCTGGAATTTTGGTGGCGGCTGGACTGGACAAACCGTGAAGCATCTTGGAGATTTAATTTGAATTTGTAATTGTTTTAAAAAAAATATATAAAAGTATTAGTGACGGATTTTAGAGACCAATCTTCTTTACTAATTTGAAATTTTTTTTGTTGCAAATTCGGTCTCTAATTCATCACTAATTCTTGGTGGCTGTTTTTCTTTTAAGCCATTCACTTTTGCTGTTTAGTTTTCTTGAAACCTTGTAATAAGCCATTTGAAGGAGTGTCTTGGGAGTGTCTTTGGTACACAACCATCTCTCCTTAGTTAGTCAATTTTCGTTAGTACTTGGTGGGAGTGGTCCTTGATTGATCTTTGGTATCTCTCAAGCTCTCACCCTAGGACACGTTTAAGTAGTTTTAATTCTAGCTTAATACTTGTCTTTATTTGCTTTCATACGACTAGCATATTATAGTTCACAAAAACATCAAAAATAATTTTTCATTGAAAAGAATTTGGTAGAGATTAACTACAAAGGGGATTAGTAATTTTTACTTGAAGAGGCTTGGTTTTTAAGTGGCTCCTAGTAGCTCACCTCCCTCCAAAGTTCAATTTGTATACATAATCCTCCAAGTACTTAGTCTTAAATTTGCACAAAAACAATTGATTTTAAAAGTTCATTCATCAAAAAGCATCTTTCTCCTATAATGGAAGAGTTTTCTACTCCCCAAAGTGATAGTAATTCAAGTGATTACAATGACTTATCAAAAGTAACACATGAATTAAGATCACTTAAGCTTTGGAAAAAGCAAGAAGCCAAACAAAAACTTAAAGAAAAACTTGAAAGAGAGGCTCAACTTGCTATGTTGGAGGAAGAAATTCGTTTATTAAAGGAGAAAGAAGAAAAATTACACCACAAGCACCGAAGTAGACATAGCTCCCAACATAGTTCAACCCTAGGAGAGTCAATGAATGATGATAGCCTTGCTTTAGGAGATCATTATCAACAACCTTTTAGAAGGGTGCATAGGACCCCCAAGCCAAGGGAATCTAGGGTAGATCTCCCTTATTTTCATGGAAAGGATGATGTGGAGGGGTACCTAGATTGGGAGATGAAGGTGGAACAAATCTTCACTTGCCACCAAGTGAGTGAAGAAAGAAAAGTCTCCTTAGCCACTCTAAGCTTCCAAGGTCACGCCATGTATTGGTGGACTTCTCTTGTGAGAGATAGGCGTCTCCATAATAATCCTCCAATTCAATATTGGAATGAATTAAGGAGTGCCTTGAGAAGGAGGCATATACCCTCTTACTACACTAGGGAGCTTATCAACAAGTTCCAAAGACTCCATAAAAAAAATATGACTGTGGAAGAGTATAGACAAACGATGGAGTTATACTTAATGAGGGCTGGAATTAGGGAGGAAGAAAATATTACCATAGCTAGGTTTTTGAGTGGGTTGACTTTTGAAATAAGAGATAAGGTTGAGCTTCTCCCTTATAGGGATTTGAATGATTTGGTTCAACTTTGTATAAAGGTTGAACAACAAAATTCGCGAAAAGGTTTTAAATCAAGCTCATTCCCATCATCTTATTCTAAGGTTGACTACAAGAGGGAGGGTAAGAAAAATGATTTTGAAAAAAATACTTTTCCCTCCAAAAATCTAGACAAAGGTAAAGAAAAGGAAAAAGATAAAAAAACCAACACTTCACACACTAGCACCAAGTCTAGTGACATAAAGTGCTTTAAGTGTCTTGGGAGAGGCCACATTGCTTCTCAATGCCCTAACAAGAAAGTGATGATTTTAAGGGGCCAAGACATTTATAGTAGCCATGATGAAGCTACTACTTCTTCATCTTCAAGTGAGGATGAAGAAGAAGCAAGTGAGGAAGAATCATGTGAGGTCACTTATCCTTACAATGGGGAACTTCTTATGATGAGAAGGGTCCTCAACAACCAACCTAGTGATACACAATCCCAAAGAGAGAACATCTTTCATACAAGATGTAAAATTTCAAACAAGGCTTGTTCTCTCATAGTGGATAGTGGATCTTGGTGCAATTGTTGTAGCACTAGGATGGTTGAAAAATTGGGATTGACTACCACACCCCATCCAAAACCTATCCAAAACCTTATCAACTTCATTGGCTTAATGATGATGGGGATATGGTGGTCAACAAACAAGTGGAAGTAGAGTTTTCTATTGGGAACTATCAAGACAAAGTTAAATGTGATGTAGTTCCCATGGAAGCTTGTCATATTTTATTAGGAAGACCATGGCAATTTGACAAACAAACTCATCATGATGGTCTAACTAATAAAATAACTTTCACACATAAGGGTAAAAAGTTTGTGCTTCATCCTTTATCACCTTCACAAGTGAAGGAGGATCAAGTACAAATGAAGGCCAAACGTGATAAAGAAAAAGAGAAACAAAAAAAAGTTGAAAAAAAAGCTCTAAAATTTGATGAAAAAGAGGATCCTAGAGAGACTAGTGTTCCCTCTCTAGAGATAGTTCAAGAAGAGATTTTTGATTCAAAACCTTTACACAAAACCTCTCTCTTCCTTGAACCATCTTCTCATATCCTCATGTGTAGAGGAACACTAACTTGCACTGC
Organism: Cajanus cajan; assembly: GCF_000230855.2. Taxonomy (NCBI): domain Eukaryota; kingdom Viridiplantae; phylum Streptophyta; class Magnoliopsida; order Fabales; family Fabaceae; genus Cajanus; species Cajanus cajan. Next base: position 40,245,125 of record NC_138521.1, on the reverse strand, counting down.
CACATCTTCTTTGGAAACTTCTCTACCTCTTGAGGTAAAAAAACTTTTAAAAGAATTTGGTGATGTATTCCCTAGTGAAGGACCCATTGGACTTCCACCTTTTAGGGGAATAGAGCATCAAATAGATCTTGTGCCTGGGGCTAGTCTTCCAAATAGGCCAGCCTATAGGACTAACCCACAAGAAACCAAAGAGATAGAGAAGCAAGTACAAGAGTTGTTGGAGAAGGGTTGGATTCAAAAGAGTCTAAGCCCTTATGCTGTACCAGTAATTTTGGTGCCAAAAAAAGATGGAAAATGGAGGATGTGTTGTGACTGTAGAGCCATCAACAACATCACCATAAAATATAGGCACCCAATTCCTAGGCTTGATGAATTGCATGGGTCATCCATATTTTCCAAAATCGATCTTAAAAGTGGATATCACCAAATTAGAGTTAAGGAGGGTGATGAATGGAAAACTGCTTTTAAGACTAAGTTTGGTCTATATGAATGGTTGGTTATGCCTTTTGGGCTTACTAATGCACCTAGCACATTCATGAGGCTAATGAATCGTACCCTTAGGGATTGTATTGGTAGGTTTGTAGTTGTTTATTTTGATGATATTTTAATATATAGCAAGAGTCTAAGTGATCATGTGGATCACCTAAGACAAGTTTTACTTGTTCTTAGAGACAATCACTTGTTTGCCAATGTAGACAAGTGCACTTTTTGTGCGGATAATGTTATTTTCTTAGGGTTTGTGGTAAGCAAAAATGCGGTTCATGTGGATCCCGCGAAAATCAAAGCCATCCAAGAATGGCCTATTCCTACTAATGTTAGTGAAGTTAGGAGCTTCCATGGTTTGGCAAGCTTTTATGGAAGATTTTTTCCTAACTTCTCTACATTAGCTTCACCTCTCAATGAGTTGGTGAAGAAGGATGTGGCTTTTGAATGGAAGGAAAAACATAATTTAGCTTTTCAAGAACTAAAACATAAACTTACTCAAGCACCCGTTCTAGCTTTGCCTGATTTTTCTAAAACTTTTGAGCTAGAATGTGATGCTTCAGGTCTTGGCATAGGAGCTGTGTTGTTACAAGGTGGTCACCCAATAGCTTATTTCAGTGAAAAACTTCATGGGGCTGCCTTGAACTACCTTACTTATGACAAGGAGTTATATGCTTTAGTTCGTGCCCTTCAAACTTGGGAACGTTACCTTGTGACCAAGGAATTTTTTATCCATAGTGATCATGAATCACTTAAATACTTAAAGGGTCAACATAAATTAAATAAAAGGCATGCAAAATGGGTTGAGTACCTTGAGCAATTTCCTTATGTCATCAAATATAAAAAGGGCTCTACAAATGTAGTAGCTAATGCTTTATCAAGAAGACATATTTTCTTAAACACCCTAGGGTCTCAAATATTAGGGTTTGATGACATCAAGGAGTTGTATGAGAAAGACCTTGATTTTGCTAACTTTTATTCTTTATGTATTCAAAAACCTTATCAAGGGTACTATATTTCTGAGGGGTATCTTTTTAAAGAAAACAAACTTTGTATACCCCAAGGATCTATTAGGAAACTCTTGGTTAAGGAGAGTCATGAGGGTGGGCTCATGGGGCATTTTGGAATTGAGAAAACTCTTTCACTTTTGAAAGAGAAATTCTTTTGGCCTCATATGAAAAGAGATGTTCAAAGGTTTTGTAGTAGTTGCATTGCTTGTTTACAAGCAAAGTCTACCACTAAACCTCATGGACTATACACCCCCTTGCCCATATCCTCTTCTCCTTGGGTAGACATTTCCATGGATTTTATCCTTGGATTGCCTAGAACCCAAAGAGGAAAGGATTCCATCTTTGTGGTTGTGGACCGTTTTAGTAAAATGGCACACTTTATTCCATGCCACAAAGTGGATGATGCAAGTCACATTGCTAAATTATTCTTTCAAGAAATTGTGAGACTACATGGGTTACCCAAAACTATAGTCTCCGATAGAGATGTTAAGTTCCTTAGCCATTTTTGGAAAACTCTTTGGGCAAGGCTAGGAACTAAACTTCTATTTTCTACCACATGTCATCCCCAAACTGATGGGCAAACTGAGGTAGTGAATAGGTCTTTAGGGACTATGTTGAGGGAAATCCTCAAAGGCAATAAAAAGTCATGGGATGACTATCTCCCTCATGTGGAGTTTTCCTATAATAGGGTGGTTCACAAAACCACTAACATTTCTCCTTTTGAGATTGTTTATGGCTTTAATCCTCTTACCCCTTTGGATTTATTACCCCTACCCGATGTTGCTTCCTTTATTCATAAAGAAGGCACATCTAGGGCTAAGTTTGTCAAGAAGTTACATGAGAGGGTTAGAGATCATATTCAATCCCAAACAGAAAAATACCAAAAATATAATAATAAGGGTAGGAAAGAAGTTATCTTCAAGGAAGGTGACTGGGTTTGGCTACACCTTAGGAAGGATAGGTTTCCTTCCCAAAGAAAGTCAAAACTTAGTCCTAGAGGGGATGGCCCTTTCCAAATCCTTAAGAAAATCAATAATAATGCCTATGTCTTAGATCTCCCTTCTGAGTGTGGAGTTAGTTCTAGTTTCAATGTTTCTGATCTATCTCTTTTTACAGGACTAGCTACGCGAGAGGAGGATACTTTGGATTTGAGGACAAATCCTCTTCAAGAGGGACGGGATGATGGAGGAGGCCCATGGGCTAAGGGCCCAACTACTAGGGCTATGGCAAGGATGATGCATGAAGAGTGGGCCCAAGCCCAAGGAAGGCCCGCCACTTTGTTTTGTTGGGCTTTGTCTCAAGCCCATTAGATTAGGGATAGTGTAGGATTGGGCCTTAGTGCCTTGTATTTTCTTTGGGCCTTGTATTTCCGGCCTTGTAGCTTAGGAATTACATTTAGAGGTCATTAGAATTTAGGGTTAATTAAGGTTGCATGTGCATTATCATTAGCATGTAATTAACTTGGCATTTTAGAGGCATTTCGGCCATGTGCACACATGCACATGGTGTGACTTAAATGCAACTCAAATGAGAAGCCAAATTACATGCCAAATGATGGAGCACATGGAGGTTCCGGGTTTGGCTCCTAAAATTTGAATTTTGAATTCAAATTTTAGGCGCCTAAGGTTAAGTAACCATACCATGGTTTTACTTAACCCTAGGCTAACCCAAGGAACCATTTAACCTAATTTTACCCTATATATTCCTTTTGGCCGAGAGTTTGTAACACTTTGGATCATATATTGATGAGATATTCTTCTTTGAATTTCATCTCCTCCGAAGTCACCTTGATTCCTACTCTACCCTCCTTGAGTGCTTCTCCTTGTAGAGTTAGGATCTTATTCTTCTTTGAACTTGGCTACACGCTAGCTTAGGTCACCTTGAGCCTTGTGGAGTCTCCATTCCTTGAAGCATCTCCAAGGAATTCCGTGAAGGCTTGAAGAGTTCATGTGCTTCCAAGAGGAATCACATCAGACCATCTCAGCAGGATTGAGAGAGCTGAGGATGAGGACACTTTTCCCATTCAAGATCATTTTGCTGATGAACACTTGTTAACAATTTCTGTTCCTTCCACCACCCCTAGGTTTGCGAACATTGTCAATTATTTAGTTACTTCTGTTTTTCCTCCTTTAGCATCTAGAGCTAAGATTGATAAACTTAAGAGTGATGCTAAACATTATTTTTGGGATGACCCCTATTTGTGGAAGTTTTGCAGTGATCAGGTAATCAAGAGATGCTTGCCGGACCATGAGATTGACTCGGTCTTGCAGTTCTGTCATTCTTCTGCATGTGGTGGTCATCTTGGCATTTAGAGGACAACTCGCAAGGTGCTTGACTGTGGTTTTTACTGGCCCACCATCTTCAAGGATGCGTGGAAGATTTACAGCACTTGTGAGCAGTGTCAGAGAGCAGGAGGAGCCCTTTCTTGGAGACAGCAGATGCCTCAGCAACCCATGCTATTCTATGAGGTCTTTGATGTCTGGGGTATAGATTTCATGGGTCCTTTTCCTGTCTCTTTTGGGTTTTCATATATTCTCCTAATTGTTGATTATGTTTCAAAATGGGTGGAAGCCAAAGCCACCAGAACTAATGATGCTCGGGTTGTTGTGGATTTTGTCAGATCTAACATATTCTGCAGGTTTGGAGTACCCAGAGCTATTGTTAGTGATCAGGGCACCCATTTTTGTAACAGATCCATGCAGGCTTTGCTCAAGAAGTATTGGGTTGTTCATAGACTCTCTACACCCTACCACCCCTAGACTAATGAGCAAGCTGAGATTTCAAATAGGGAGATCAAGAGGATCTTAGAGAAGATTGTGCAGCCCAACAGGAAAGATTGGAGCAATAGGCTAGAGGATGCTCTCTGGGCACATAGGACTTCTTACAAAGCATCCATAGGGATGTCTCCTTATCGGGTTGTCTTTGGCAAAGCATGTCATCTTCTTGTGGAGATAGAGCACCGAGCCTACTGGGCTGTGAAGACCTGCAACTTCTCTATTGATCAGGCTGGAGAGGAAAGAAAGTTGCAACTGAGTGAGCTTGATGAGATCCGCCTTGAAGCCTATGAGAACTCTAAGTTTTACAAGGAGAAAACCAAGAAGTTCCATGACAACATGATAGCTAGGAAGGACTTCGTGGTTGGCCAGAAATTTCTCTTGTACAATTCTCGGCTCGGACTCATGGGTGGTAAGTTACAATCAAAGTGGATTGGACCTTTTGTTGTTACTAATGTTTTATCCTTATGGTACAGTTGAGATCAAATGTGAATCCACAGAGAAGAGCTTCAAAGTTAATGGGCACCGGCTGAAGCCATTCCTCAACAATCCATCTTTGTTGAATGTAGTTGTAGAGGAGATGTCTCTGCTTGACCCTGCTTCTCTCCCACCATGATTTAGGGAGTTTTCTTTCCCCCTCTCCTTCTTTACTTTTATTGCACATGTCCAATTCTGTTGATTGTTCTGATTGCTCTGATCTTCTGTTTGTGCCACATTGGGACAATGTGTGATTTAAGTGTGGGGGGGGGGGAACTGTTTTGGTTATATGCTTTTAGGGTTTATTTGTTATTTTAGGTTTTATGTTTAGGTGTTCTATGCAGTTTTGCATGTTTCTCTTTGATTTCTGGGTATTGATAGTTTCTAGGCACTTACTTCATTCTTGGATAGGAGTTTCTTGATATTGTATGGTTTGAAATCCCTTCTTTTCTCTGCTTGGAAAGATGATTTTGAGGTTTGAGAGGTTGTTTTAATTGTGACAGATATACCCTGTGTGAGGATTTGAGCCACTCTCTGTTCTTTCTTGTGTGTTATGCCTCTTGATTTCTTGCACAGTTGCCTTGTCTTGACTCTGTTTGATACTTCTTGATTCACATGCATGTTTGGATATGATTAAGGCATTTTGATTCTCATAAGCCTCTAGCCAAATAAGCCTACCTTGAATTAACTCCTCTGATAACCCCTGCTGAGCCTATTTCCCCTTCTTTGTTTGAAGCTCATTACAAGCCTTAAGCGAAAAACCATGATTACCTTAACCTTAGGGAGTTTTGGAGCTTTGGAATTGTTTTGGGAATAATTTCTTGAATAAGTGTGGGTGTGTGTGTATGTTTCATTGGATGATGTATATTGGCTAGTTGATTCCTTATGCTGTACATTTTACTTCTTTGCATGTTATCTTATCTCATTTCAAATTGTCGTGTGTACTGTTCACTACGCACTGTTCACTTGTTTAAAAAAAATTACAAAAAAAAAATGAAAAAAAAAAGTTGTTTGAGGCAAGAGAAAGAGGAATGATCATCATAGAGGTCATTAGAGGTTTCTGGGTTTGTTTCTTGTGCATATTCTTGACTTATTCCCCATTGCTCCTCTAGTTCCTCTGGTTTGTAGTTACTTATCCCATATATTATCCTCTACCCTGTCCTTGGCCTCATTACAACCCTAAAAAAACCTTTTGATCCTTATGTGCATGTTTATTGGGTGTTGATTTTAGAGGCTTGCCAAGTCTATCTGTTGCTTGTTTTTCATGAGTGCTTTGAGAGTATACAGTTGCCTAGACACTTGAGAGATACAGTGATACAGTGCATCTAGTGAGGCTCTGTTGCTTTTGATTCACCTCTTGAGCTGATTGATTGTCTTGCCATGTTTTGAAATGCTTGGATGATTTCCATAAGTATTTGGTTTCTCTGACTCTTTTTGTGTTGGATGTTGTCCACTCCTTTTCTTTTCCAAAGATTCATTGAGGATTGTGTAAATCTGTTTGTTTCCTTGTGTGTGTTCTTGTTTCTGTTTCTTCCTGTTTTTTCACTCTCTTTGATGTCTATGGAATTGTTCCTTGCTCTGCTTTTTGATTTTGCCCAGGAGTGCAAAAGGCTAAGTGTGGGGGGATTTGATGAGTCAATATTTTCCCTTATTTTCTTACCTTTCTGTACTTATTTTAATCTCCGATTTGTGCTTAATTGTTGATATTCTGTACTATTTTCTATTTGGGCTTTAATTGGACCGGTAATTCATATTTTAACTAATTTGAATTTTTTGAATCTAATTATTCCAAATTTTATTTTCAGGGCAGTTTAATAATTATTTGGGCTTGGAATTAATTTCTGGACTTCAAGTGGAGCTGCCACGTCATCTGCCATGTCACTACTGCACCCATTTTCCACCTTAGCATTCATTTTTAGTTTTTTAGTCTATTTTATTGTAGTTGGGTCAGACTTGTATTTTATTGGGCCCAATTCATTTTTTTTGCTCATAGGACCCTAGGGTAGGGCTGACTTGGTAGCCACTAGATGAGGGGTCTGATGTGACTACGTGAACAATAGCCTCTCTTTGTTTTTGGTTTTACATTTTCTCTCTTGTAGCTGCCTCTTACGTTTTTGGCTTCCCTGTTCTGCTTCCTTTGTGTTTTGGCTGCTCTCCATTTTTTCTTCACGTTTTCTTTAGGTTTTCTGGTTGTAATGTGAGACTCCATTTTCCTTTGAAATACAGATTACTCATTTTCATTTTCCTTCTCTGCCTTGCATTTTCGTTTTCCTTCTCTGCCATTTTCGTTTCTGTATTTTAATGGAAGGCTAAAAACCCTTGGGTTGGCTTCTTGTTTTGGATTGTAATTTCTTTTTGAGGTTGGGTATGTTTGTACATCTCTGTTCTGCTTTGTTCTTCTCCATTTAACCTCTGTATCAATGTGTCCATGCTTAATGGGTTGTGCCACAGTTGCTTAATCTGTGAAGAGGTTGATGTTGTATACGTTTGCTTAATTCGTGTAGGGAAATCTTGAGTTAATCTTCGCTTAGTTGGTTAACTCGGATGGAACAAGGATTAAGTGGTTAATAGAGTAATCTTTTGAGAACCAGGGATAAAAGAGTTTTACAATCTGAACAAGGAGCCAATCTATTTTACTTGCTGAGTTATTTCATTTTATTGTGTATAAACTAAAAATCTGAACCAAACCCCCCACTTCGTGTGTTTAAGCCTTTAACAGTAAAAGACGGTCCTTGGGAGACGACCTAGGAGTCACTTCCTAGTACTACATTTAATTGCAATTATTTGACTGGATACGGCTTCGATCAGTGGACAACCTTAGTTAGAGAGAGGCGAATCCATAATGATCCACCCATTGAGTATTGGAATGACTTGAGAAGTGCTATGAGAAGAAGGCATATACCTTCTTATTATAGTAGGGAGCTTATGGATAAGCTCCAAAGACTCCAACAAAAGAATATGAGTGTGGAGGAATATAGACAAAAAATGAAGTTGTACTTAATGAGGGCTGGAATAAGGGAAGATGAGAGATTGACCATAGCAAGATTCTTGAGTGGTATTAACTTTGATATAAGAGATAGAGTTGAATTACTCCCTTACAGGAACCTTGATAATCTGGTCCAACTTTATATAAGGGTAGAACAACAACAAATTAGAAAATCTTCTAAAAGTACCAACTCTAAATCTTATATCAAGGAAGATCTCAAGAGGGAGGGAAGTTCATTCAAGAGTTACTCTAAAGAAAATCCCTCTAAAACTCAAGAAAATGAAAAAGATGTGGAAAAGAAAAAGATCACCTCACACACTAGCTCAAGGACAAGTGAAATAAAATGTTTCAAGTGTCTAGGAAGAGGCCACATTGCCTCTCAATGCCCCACCAAAAAGACTATGATACTTAGGGGAAAAGACATTTATAGTGAAGAGTCTTCATCTTTTTCATCTTCTTCTAGTGAGAATGAGGAGGAAGTAGCTAGTGACCATGAATAGAAAATAGAAAAACTTTATCCTGTTGATGGTGATCTTCTTATGCTTAAAAGGCTTATTGGAAGTCAACCTTGTCCCACTTCATTATCACAAAGAGAGAACATCTTTCATACAAGATGTTTAGTTTCTAAAAGACTTTGTTCTCTCATTGCTGATAGTGGATCATGCTCTAATAGTTGTAGTACAAGGTTGGTTAACAAGTTAGCTCTTACCACCATTTCTCACCCTCAACCTTATAAACTTCATTGGCTCAATGAAGGTGAGGAATTGGAGGTAAATCAACAAGTGAAGATCAAGTTTTCTATAGGGGATTATAAAGATAAAGTTTTATGTGATGTGATCCCTATGGAAGGTTGTCATATTTTGCTAGGTAGGCCATGGCAATTTGACAAACAAACTATACATGATGGCTTTACTAACAAAATATCCTTCACTCATAAAAATAAATAAAAAATCATCCTTTAACACCACCCTAAGTGTTTGAGGATAAAAAAAAATGAAAAGAAAAAGAAAGAAAGAAAGAAAAGAAAAAGATTTATTAGGGAAGAGTGAGGATGAAGGGACCTCCTCTAAAGAACTTGTGACTAAAGAGAGTTACTTTATCACCAAACAACCATTGAAAAATACTCTCTTTATACCTAAAGATCTTGACTTTTATCCTAATGCTGCCACTAATCATGAAGTTGAAAATGAGAAACAAAATAATTTTCAAACAAAGATTTCTCAGCTTCAAGATATAGTGAAGAAGGAGTGGACTATTCCAAGTCCTACTTCTTATACTACTCCCTTAGAGGTTCCCAAGGAAGAAAGTATTTCTGCTTTTAAGACTCTCTCTTCTTTAGTTGTTCTAATAAAACACCCACTTTTGGATTATATTGTTTGGTAGAAACCACTTGTAGTGTTCTATACTCTATGTTTGATCTTAAGGGAAGTTTATCTTCCATTGAATTTCATTCAACTCCTTCCCTACAAGACAAACATAGTTTATGTGAGTTTTCAAAACTCCATTGGACACCATCTTTCCATGACAATCTATCAAACAATAAAATCCAAAATTGTTTAGGAAATTTCTTTGTTTTGTTGTCTTTATATACTAGGAAACACCTAGGTCACTATTTAGCGTACCTTAGGCAAGATGTTTTAGTCTTTAGGAATAACTTTTTCCATTGTATTAGTCTTAGTTTAATTACATTTTTAGGATTTCATTCTAGACTATGCTTAGGAGAGGATCCTATCCATAACTTTAGGGAGTTTAGTTTCATTAGTTTAAGTGTCATTGCTAGGCTAGATAGAAGGATTCCTCTTAGGATACACAATCTATTTTCCTCATTTGAACATATCATCTCTTATACATGGTATTTTGTGCATGTAGGTGATGATTTCTATCATCTAGACCTCGTGATTTGAGGACAAATCCTTTTCAAGAGGGAGGGGATGATGGAATCATGTGATGGAAGGTGGCTTCGTTCCATGCACGCCCTTGATCTTGGTTCAACAAGGAGACTCCAAAGAAGATGGAAAGATGGTGGTGATGTTGGCGGAAGCACAAAGTGAGGATGGTTTGCTCAAGGTTGTTTCATCCAAGTGTAGGATGAAACCTATTTAGGGTTTTGCTCTCTTAGGGTGGAGATGGGAGGAGGTTAGCCAAAGGCAACCTAGAAACTAAGGGAGAGTTGGTGTTTAGGGTGGTGGTGGTCACGCTCAAAGGGGAGGAAGGTGTTTGGTGGGGTGTTGCTCCTTTTGGCTAGCTCACTTCACTAAGGTAGGTGAAGGCCAACCAAGGAAGGCCAAGCTCAACTCACTCATGGTGGTTTAGGGAGGAGGAGAAGGGAGGGGCCGTGGAGTACCTAGAGACTATGGAAGAGAAGTTGAGGCAAAAAAAATGCACACTCAAATTCAATATATCCAAAGTATGTACAAGGTGATAGGCTAGGGTATAAATAGGAGTGCTAGCATCTAGGGTTTCATTTGGTGTTGCATTGGCCGAAATTCATCAAGCCAAATGCATACTAAATGAGATGCAAATTAACCCTAGATGCTACTTGGTGGCCAAGTTTGGCATCTAAGGGTTTAGGTTGGCTACAACAAGGTGCATGATAAGTCTATGCACCTTGGCCCTCCAATTGGGCCTAAGCCTACCTAACACCAAAAATGTCCAAACAATTCCACTAAGTGTGCGTCACCCTCCTAATGGACACGCCTAGCCCATTTTGAAATTAACCTAAGCATCTAAACACCCCAAAATACAAGGGCAAAAATGGGAAATACAAAGAAATAAACCCTAGGACTAAAATACCCCAAAATACAAGGGTAAAATTGGAATAAACTAAATAAATCCTACACTACTCAAAATTAGTCATAGCATTGGACCATGTGATGGGTTTCACATGAAGTACCATGGATGGTCCTCCATCATCATGCCTAGCAAGGCAAGGGGTGACACCTTGATGGACCCAAAAGGAATGTGCTAGACATGAAGATTTGGGTCTGTCAAAGCCCAATGGGCCTGATGGGCTTGGAAGGCCCAATTTGCTCTTCACATGGGCAACAACTTGAGATAGCCATTTTATTCTATTTTGTATATATTATATTAGTATAGGTTTCATATGTTTTGGTCTTGTATTTTGGACCACATAGAGTAGCATTGTTAGACCATAGGATTAATGGGCCTAGTTTTGGGCTTCATGGGCTTTTGGACTTTTGGTACCCAATATTGAGCTCATTTTGTTTCTTTTATTATTTCCTTTTAGTTGTATATGTTTGGCCATTGTATTTAGGCCATTAGAGTAGGAATATTGGAGGAATACTTAATGAGGCAAAACCAACTTAAATTACGTTTCATTTAGCATGCATTTAAGTTGAATTTGAGTCACATGTTTTAGCCAAGGGTGGCTGCACATGTGCACACTCAAAGGCATCTTAAATCCACTCCAAATGAAGCTTAATTAACCATGATTCACATTCAGCACATGGCAGCCAAAAGTTCAAATTCTTGGCGCCAAAGTTCAAATTTGAACTTGGTTCCACTTTGGCTTGGCTAGTTGTCTATTTAAGTCTTTTCCTTCACATTTGTACTCACTTTGAACCTAATAGAGAATTCTGATCATATTTGATTCAGCCTTATTCTCTCCTCAAGGTCACTTTCTCACGCCTAGCTTAGAGCCTTGGAAACTTCTAGGTGAAGTTCCATTTGTGAGCAATCCATTGCTCACTTTGCTTTGGTGCTTCCTTCCACTTCAATTCCATTCTTATTCCTCTCTCTTTGCTGGATTTGAGTGTCCAGAATTTGGATCAAGGAAGAGTGCCAAGGACGGAGCAAAGTTAAGGGAAGATCATCAATCTTCTTCACCTAGCTTTGCCATCAGGCTTAGTGTGAGATTTTGCACTAAACATGGGAACTTGGTCAAATAAATTTCATTCCTAATTGAGTTGGTTGTTTGCTTGATGAATGAGTTATAAGTTGAAAGCTTGTTGTTTGAGTTGTTTTATGGTTAAATGATGATGAATAAGTTGTAAGGATGTTATTGTATGATAAGGAGCTTTATATGTTGAATGTTGATAAGTTGTATGTTGTTGATTATGTTGTGAGTTGCTAGTTGAAGGTTAAGTCAAGTAGTATGTTGTGTAGTTATGTACCTGTGTTGGGATTTTATATGCATAATGTTGATGTGCTGTTGAGATGTATGATGATTAAGAAGTTGAATATTAATAGTGATGATTGAGTTGTGAGATGTGGAGTTGTATGCTGATTTTGTTATTGCGATGAATATGTAAAAAGTTGTTGAGTTGTGATGACCACTTAAGACTAAAGGATAGATTTTCAAAAGTTTTATATATCTCATTATGTGGATAATGTATTGTGGTGCTCCAAGAGCCCAATTTGTTGAAAACCCCTTCTTAAGATGTTGACCCTTGAAGTGAAGAACTATGTTGAGTCTCCTCTAGGACTTAGTTGGTATTGTGTGTGGGTTTGGTCTAGGCACACATGTATAAATCGAGAAAATGAGTAAATTACAAAGTTGGGAACTTAGTTCCTAACCGAGTATCAGAAGGGCATAGTACTCGAAGGATAGTCGGTGAGCTAATTTTATAGGTGAATTGGTTAAGCTAGTTAGTGTCATTGTAGGCCCAAAACCCAGCTTGATGGAACTACTTGGAGAAGATTGATGAGTCTTCAAGTGCTCCATTCCAAGACCTTTAAACTCTTGAGGTTGACCACGAATTTGGATGAGGAACTCCTTTGAAGAAGCTTCAATGGAGAAGAATCACCAAGGAGGTTCGGTTACTACATGAAAGAGTGATGAAGCTTGTTGAACAAGCTAAAAGGTTGGAAACCTTTGAGAGAAACTTATAGAGAAAGTTTCTCCACGAAATTTAGGACTTTAAGAAGAGAGAATTTGAGTCAAATTCTGATTTCATATCTCAAAAAGTGAAGTACAATGAGAAATTTAGAAATATATAGGGAGAGGTAGCTTGTAGAGGAAGCTATTCTTAACCATGGTTCACTAGGAACCATGGTAAGGTGTAGCTAACCATCCATGGTTTCTAAAACTTGTAGGAGAAGCTAACCTTGACCATGGTTCACTTAAGAACCATGGTAAGGTCAACCAAACCTACTAAGGTTTAGAATCTTGGAAGGAAAGCTTCAAAGCTTGTAAGAGAAGCTAGAAATTTTGGCCAAGAATAAAAGGAATGAGCTAGGCAGGCAAGGCTCAAAAATGCTCCATGATTTATTTCAAAAATATTTGATTTGGTTTAGTTAGGCTCATCATATGATGATGAGACCTAGCTAAATCAAATCTATGAAAAATTAGGAGAAAAATGAGTCTAATATGCAAAATTTTGCCTAGGCCTAGTTCTGGCCCAATTACTAGTCACACCTTCAAGCATTGCTAAATGCCACCCCCTTTTTCCCTACTGAAAAAATATAAAATGAATGTATCAACAAAGGAGGTTAAATGGAGTTAAACTATCCAAGTAACCCACCCTAAAATCAATATACAATCACTAGTTAAAAGCAAGTAAAATGCCTCACAAATACAAAGGCAAAAATAAGCCTATACAAAGAGACTACTATATGTACAAACATATGAAAGGTCTTTAATATCATCCCATTCCTCTTGGTTATTTTAAGATATGATAGACTATGACCAAGGCCAAGGAATCCAAGAGGTGATATACTGAAAGAACCAAGAGGAATGGGATGATATTAAAGACCTTTTTCATATATTTTGTAAATAGTCTCTTATATAGGTTATTTTGCATTTGTATTTGTGAGGCACTTTACTTGCTTTTTCCTAGTGATTGTATATTGTTTTTAAGGTAGGCTACTTGGAGAGTTTAGCTCCATTTAACCTCCCTAGTTGATACATTCATTTTGTATTTTTTCATTAGGGAAAAGGGGGGTGACATTTAGCAATGCTTGAGGGTGTGCTTAGAAATTGGGCCTGAGTTGGGCCTAGGCAAAATTTTGCATATTGGACTCATTTTGCTCCTAATATTTCATAGATTTGATTTAGCTAGGTCTCATCATCATATGATGAACCTAACTAAACCAAATCAAGGATTTTCAAATTAAATCATGGAGCATTTTTGGTTCAAGGTCGCCTAGCTCTCTTGTTCTCCTTTGGCCGAAATTTCAAGTATTCCTTCTTGAGTTTTGAAGCTTGTCTTGCAAGCTTCTAAACTCAAGTAAGGTAAGCTTACCTTACCATGGTTCTTAAGTGAACCATGGTCAAGGTTAGCTTCTTCTGCAAGCTTGCTAAACCGTAGGGAGTTAAGTACACCTTACCATGGTTCCTAGTGAACCATGGTTAAGGTTAGCTTCTCCTAGAAGCTACCTCTACCCTATATATTTGTAACTCCTTCATTTGTATTCACTTTTGAACATTTGGAGAATAGAAATCTGATTTTTCTCTCCCACTCAAGAGTCTCAAAACCGAGAGAACCTACACCCTAAGGTTTTCTCTCAAAGTTCTTCTACTTTTGACTTGGTTCCTTAAGCTTCTACAACAAGCTAAGAAGAACCGAACCTCCTTCAAGGACTTCTTCTACTCCATTGAAGCTTCTTCAAAGGAGATTTCAGAATCCTCAAGGTGTCAACCTCAAGGCATTTCGGTCCTTAGCATGGAATCATTGAAGGAACAACAATCTCCTTCAACTAGTTCCATCAAGATATCACCTCTTGGATTCCTTGGCCTTGGCCATAGTCTATCACAGTTGCTCTACCTTGATATTTGTACTAGGCTTCCTTAGTTAAGTGGTGACATTTGAAAATTCAAGTTGTTGTGTTGTGGATTCATATCCAATTTGTTTTTGATCTATCAAGCCCAAAAAGATCACCTTATGTTGTTGATTCGGTCGAGTCAAGCCTTTTAAATTGCTCACCATGCGTCATAACAGATATCTTAGTTGAAATGCGTGACAATGCATGAAATTATTATGTTGAAGATACTGCGTAGCTGAGATGATTAACCTGTGTTGAGAATGTCATGATGTTGAGTCAATAATATATTGTGGTAAATTGAGTTGTTGTGCTGATATGTATTGGATACTGTGATGTATTATGTTAGTAGTGTTGGAGGTGAGATGATGTATTAAAAGTGTTGATGTTCCTATTTGTGTGTTTGTGCGTATATATATATATATATATATATATATATATATATATATATATATATATATATATATATATATATATATATTTGTGTGTGTGTTGTTTCTTTTTACTCTAACTTATCCTTACGTGTTTTCATATGGTTTGGAATATGATGATCATATGTGATATGAGAGTAAGGTAGGGATAGGACTGGAGTGGAGGTCATACAGTGGCATTAGAGTTGAATTTTCTTTTTTATGACTACCTATTTGTGGTAGATTTGTATAAATAGTTGTAGTTACTTGATTGACAACTTAGTTGTATATTTATATTTACAAGATTACTTTGTGTATATTGCATATATTTGTGTAGTTGTTTCATCCTTATATGTTTAGGATATATTATATACTCTAGTATTTGTATGTATATGATCTTAAGTTAGTTATTTTTT
The DNA here is from genome assembly GCF_000230855.2 of Cajanus cajan. Taxonomy (NCBI): domain Eukaryota; kingdom Viridiplantae; phylum Streptophyta; class Magnoliopsida; order Fabales; family Fabaceae; genus Cajanus; species Cajanus cajan. The sequence continues at coordinate 40,229,849 of NC_138521.1, read as the reverse complement.
ATTGCTAGTAATTGTGTAAATTTACTATAGGGATCATGATGGATCATTACAATATATATATATATATATATATATATATATATATATATATATATATATATTCAACCATAATATTTATTTCTATATAATTTATTATAAATTTTAATTATATTATATATAATAAATATTCATGTGCATTTCACATGTTAAAATACTAGTTATTTAAAAGTAAAAAAAAAAACAAAACATACATATCTTGTTTGATAAAGGCGTTATCAAACATGTACGAGAAGCCATCAACATCAAACAAGGTATTTCTGATTCGTCAACTAGTTATTACGAAGATGCTAGAAGGTGCTAGTGTTATATATCATGTGAAAAAATTTAATTCCTTACTATTGAGATTAGTATCAGTGGATATTAAATTTGATGATGAAGTACAAGCCCTATTGTTGCTATCCACGTTGCTTGATAGTTGGTCAGGAACTGTCACAATCGTCGCCAGTACATCTAGGACTACGAAATTGACCTTTGAAGGAATTAAGGATTTAATCTTTTGCGAGGATGTTCATAGGAGAAACGTTGGAGGATTAGTAGGTTCCTTATTGAGCATAGAAGGTAGAGGTAGAAGGCTTGAAAGGGGAATGGTTCTAGGCGTGATAGATCAAAGTCCAAGAAGCGAGGACAGTCCAAACCTTGCAAGGATATTATTTGTTGGAATTGACAACAAAATGGCCACTTTAGAAACCAGTGTACTGCTTTTATTGCTCCTAAAGAAAAGAAGCATGACAACACACTGAATGCAACATAAGAAGACATTGATGATTCACTGATCTATTGCGTTGAGATTAATTTTAAATCCTGGATCATGGATTCTGGTGCATCTTTCCATGCTTCTCCTTATAAGGACTTGATGAAAAAATTTAGAACTAGGAATTTTGGTAAATTTCATCTAGCAGATGATGAAGCTTTAGACATCGTAGGCATCAGAGATATAAATCTTAGAACTTCTACGGGTACAAAATGGACACTGAAGAACGTCAAATATATTCCAGGAGTCAAGAGAATGTTAATCTCTGTAGGTATGCTAGATGTTCTGGGATATCGAGTTACATTCGAAGATGGTCAGTGGAAGATGGTGAACGATAATCTAGTTATTGCTCGTGACTGGAAGAAAGGAACCCTTTACATGGTAGAATTACCTACAGAAGAAGTAAATTCAGTCAATAATGATGTTGGTCACTTTTCAACTCTGTGGCACCAAAGACTTGGTCATATGAGCGAGAAGGGTATGAAGCTACTAGTCTCAAAGGGGAAGATTCCAAAACTGAAAGAGGTAGAAGTTGGTTTTTATGAACCATGTGTGTTTGGAAAACAGAAGAGAGTTCCTTTTGCCAAGTCAAGGAGGATGCCCAAGATTGAGAAGTTGGAGCTTGTTCATACAAATGCGTGCGAACCAACATCAGTCTCATCATTGGGAGGATCACAGTATTATATCACTTTCATTGATGATTCCACCAGAAAGGTATGGGTTTATTATTTGAAGCAAAAATCATAAGTATTTAATACCTTTAAGAAGTGGAAAGTTGCTGTTGAGAATGAGACAAGATTAAAAGTTAAATTTTTAAAGTATGATAATGGTAATGAGTATAGTAGTATTGAATTTGTTAATTACTGTGCTAAGAATGGAATTAAAATGCTTAAAACTATTCCTAAGACACCTCAGTAGAATGGTGTTGTTGAAAGAATGAACAAGACCTTGAATGAGAGGGTAAAAAGTATGAGAATTTATGCATAGTTACCAAAGACATTTTGGGCTGATGAAGTGAGCACAACAACATACCTTATTAATCGAGGACCCTAAGTTCCTATAGGGTTCAAGATTCTAGAGGAGGAATGACAAATCAATGATGTAAGTCTTTCTCATTTGAAAGTATTTGGTTGTGTTTCTTATGTTCGTGTTAGAGATGTTGACAGGGACAAGCTTGATCCAAAAGCAAGAAAATGCATTTTTATTGGCTATGGAGCAAATGATATGGGATATCGCTTCTAGGATGATCAAAACAGAAAGATCATTAGAAGTAGAGATGTTACTTTCAATGAAAATGTAGTGTACATGGATAGACTTGAGACAAATGTTGAAGCTGAAAAGAAACCAACAGAGAAGCCAAAGGTAGTGTTAGATGACATTACAGAAGACAACCTTGCAGGAAAAAGGTGAGAGCTCAGGAAACAAGATAGTTGAGGAGACCACTCCAGTCACTACAAAAATTGAAGTGAGGAGATCTAGTAGAATCATTAGGTCTCCTCATAGATTGCCTCCTTCAGCAAATTACTTGTTGTTGATTGATAATGGAGAACCTCTATGTTATCATGAGGCATTGTAGATGGATGATGCAGTCCAGTCAGAATTAGCCATGTAGGAGGAGATGAACTCACTTAAGAAGAATAAAACTTGGTGTTTAACTGACCTACCAACAGGAAAGAGCGCATTGCAGAATAAGTTGGTTTTTAGGGTCAAGGAAGAACATGATGGAAACAAGATATACAAGGCAAGGTTAGTGGTGAGCATTGTGTCTGCAGAGGCCTAATGAATTTTTCAACAAAAAAAAGGTATTAACTATAATGAGATTTTCTCTCTTGTAGTTAAAATGACTACCATTAGACTTGTGTTGAGCATTGTGTCTGCAGAGGATCTACATCTAGATCAATTAGATGTTAAGACAACATTCTTACATGGTGACCTTGATGAGAACATCTACATGGTGTAGCCAAGGGTTTCCAAATAGTAGGGAAGGAGAACTTGGTCTATAAGTTGATCAAGAGTTTGTATGGGTTGAAGCAAGCACCAAGGTAGTGGTACTTGAAGTTTGACAATTTACATGGTGACCTTGATGAGAACATCTACATGGTGCAGTTAGAGGTTTCCAAATAGTAGGGAAAAAGAACTTGGTCTATAAGTTGATCAAGAGTTTCTATGGTTTGAAGCAAGCACCAAGGTAATGGTACTTGAAGTTTGACAGTTTTATAAGTAGGAAAGTGTACAAGAAGTGTGCCATGGATTAGTGTTGTTATTTGAAAAATTTTGGTCCATCCTATATCATATTACTATTATATGTTGATGACATGTTAGTTGCAAGATCTAATATGGATGAAATCAATAGATTGAAGACACAATTGTTTAAAGAGTTTGAAATGAAGGATTTAGGTGCTGTAAAGTAGATTTTGGGCATGAACATTAGTAGGAACATATTAGAAGGTTCTTTAATATTATCTTAAGATAAGTATATTGGGAAATTGTTACAGAAATTTAGCATGCAGGATGCCAAGATCGTAAGTACATCTTTGGGGGTTCACTTCAATCTCACAAAGAAGCATTCAACTAAGACGGATAAAGACAAGGTAGTAATGGCTAAGCTTCATTATGTATTTGTAGTTGGTAGCTTAATGTATGCAATGATATGCACTAGACCAGACATTACTCATGTAGTGGGAGTTGTTAGCAGATTCATGTCTAATCCAGGAATAAAGCATTGGGAAGTTGTCAAGTGGTTGCTACGCTACTCGAAAGGTACTCCTAAGACTGCATTATGTTTAAGTAAGAATGATGTTGTTTTGGAAGGATATTTTGATGCAGATTTAGGAGGTTGTTAGATATAAGGAAGAGTATTATAGGATTTGTTTTCATAATAGGTGGCATAACAATTAGTTGGATGTCTCGACTTCATAAAAGTGTTGCACTTTCAACAACAAAATTAAACTACATGGCTATTTCAAAAGTCGGTAACGAAATGATTTGGTTGAAGAATTTTCTTGAAGAGTTGGGAAAGAAGCAGTGCGATAGTGCTCTTTATAGTGATAATTAGAGTGTCATTCATCTTGCAAAGAATCCTGTGTTTCATACGAAGACAAAGCACATCTAGTTGAGATACCATTTTATTATAGGACTAATCAATGATGGTACTTTGTTCTTAAAGAAGATCTTTGGGTCAGAAAACCTTGCAGATATGTTGACCAAGGTGGTTACTATTTGATGGAAGACCATCCTTAGAGCTTCATGTGGGACCCATCACTAGGCCCATGGTTAGGAGATTGGAAAAAGATAGGGGAGATAATACCCCTAAAGACATGCTTCTCATATTGATCATCCTCCTAAGCCTTGTTGGCATAGACTTTATTTTTATTCCTATTTTACCCTTGTCTTTAATTTTCCCATTTTCACCCTTGTATTTTAGGGTGTTTAGGACCTAGAATTTATTTTCACTTGTTGTACTATCCATACTGCGAAGCCGAGCTCCGAGGTCTGCAGCACCACGCAAGATGACCTCGAGCACGCGCTACGCAACGTCAGCTCGGCATTTAAGCAAATCATAACTGATCTCAAGGGATCTCACTCCAGACGAGATCCACTATCTAATCTTATCTCAGGCCCAAGGCCCAAAGCAACCCTAATTCACACTAAGGTACATGCATTATATATACGAGATTCATACTCATACAAACCCTAACTTTAGCATCGGAGTCTCTTTTGCAGGTACCACCCCCATCTTGGAGCATCAAGCGTACCAGCGAAGGAGGCTCACCGATCTTACCTGGCAGATCAGCTCTACAGCAGATTTTCGGTAAGAACATTTGGCGCCCACCGTGGGGCCGATCAAGACAGCTCTTATTGGCCACATTGTGGTTTTCACCAGAAGCCATAGCAGATGCGTAACAGACGACCTAGATCACACCACTAACATGGAAAATGAAGCAACATTAAGATGACTGATCGAGCAGGTCAAGTAGATGCGGCAGCAACACGCCGCAGATCTACAAAGTATGCGTGCCAAGCACGAAACGGACCTAGCCGCGATGCGGACCGCTAATGAGGCTGACCTAGCGACTCTGCGCACGGAAAACAAAAGGATTCGCGCTCAACTCCCGCGGCGACACTCTGATCACCCCCCTCATACAAACAACCACAATGAGGAAGAGGAACACTCCACTCTCCCCGACCAATGTCGAGGAAAAGGACAAGGACGAGATAAAGGTCATGATTCAGGAGCTCGCACGGATCAACCCTCTGGCTCCCAACAAAATGTCGGCGGCGCAGTGCAAGCCGAGATAAGCCAGGAGACAGGGACAGCCCCCTTACGGGGAGTGATTAACACAATCGTAGGTGGCTTTGCTGGGGGAGGCGCCAGCAGCTCGGCCCGGAAAAGACACCTGCGCAACGTCAACCACACACACTTTACCACCTCAGCTTCGCACCAGAGCGCACCGATGATTACTTTCACAGATGACGACTATGACGGGGTCGATCCCAACCAGGACGATCCCATGGTTATAGCCGTAGCATTAGCCAATTGGGAGGTTCACAAGACGTTGATCGACCAAGGGAGCTCGGCCGACATCCTATATTGGCCAACGTTCCTCAGGTTAGACGTCCCCCACTCTCTCATACAACCTCACACAAAGCCCCTAGTCGATTTTGCAGGAAGAAGCGTCCACACTCGGGGGCACGTGGACCTACTGACAACTTTCGGAGCACCTCCGGATACAAGGCGGGTCATGGTTCGATACCTCCTCGTGGAAGCCGACACCTCCTATAACATCATCATCGGGAGGCCAACCTTGAATCAGCTCGGAGCGGTGGTATCCACCCCACACCTCACCATGAAATTCCCAGGGCATGATGGGAAGATTATCTCCGTCAAGGCGAACCAGAAGATGGCACGGCAATGCTACACCAAAAGCCTGAAAATCGCCTCACTCGGTGAACAGTGCAAGAGCAACCCTACCTCCGTGGCTCACGCCAACCACGAAGAAATCACCGATCTCGATCCAAGATCCGACTTTCATGACGAACGTCCTAGCCCCGTTGACGAGCTCGATGACCTTCAGATCGGGAAACTCCCCGGGCAATCCACGAAGATCAGCAGACAGTTGACCCCAGAGTTGCGACATCAACTCGAAGCGGAAATCCTAAAAAATGCCGACCTCTTCGCCTGGTCCAGCGCTGATATGCCAGGCATAGACGCTGATTTCATCTGCCACAAGCTAGCAATACACAAGGAGGCAAAACCAGTCGCCCAAAGGAAGAGGAAGGTAGGCGGCGAAAGGCGGGAGGCCATCGTCGCCGAAACGCAGAAACTGCTGAATGCTGGCTTCATCTGTGAGGTCAGGTACACCACATGGCTGGCGAACGTGGTCCTGGTAAAGAAGAACTCGAGGAAGTGGAAGATGTGCGTCGACTACACCGATCTGAACAAAGCATGCCCCAAGGACTCATACCCCTTGCCGAGCATTGACAGGTTGGTTGACGGAGCCTCCGGACATACCCTCCTCAGTTTCCTCGATGCATACTCCGGGTACAATCAGATAATGATGCACCCACCTGACGAGGTGCATACATCCTTCATCACCGACCACGCCAACTACTGCTACCGGGTGATGCCCTTCGGCCTCAAAAACGCAGGCGCAACCTACCAGCGACTGATGGATAAGGTTTTCCACCAAAAGATCGGGAGGAACATGGAAGTGTACGTCGACGACATGGTAGTCAAGACCACCTCGGCAGCAGACCATACTGCCGACCTCGCTGAAGTATTTGCCCAGGTCAGGAAGCACAACATGCGCCTCAACCAGGAGAAGTGTGTCTTCGGCGTCCAGGGAGGCAAGTTCCTCAGTTTCATGATCACCAGTAGAGGGATTGAGGCCAATCCCGAGAAGTGTAAAGCGATCATCCAGATGCAAAGCCCACAAACGGTGAAAGAGGTTCAACGCCTAGCTGGACGATTGGTCTCACTGTCCCGCTTCATTCCCAAACTCGCGAAGAAGGCGGGACCAATCTTCACTCTTCCAAAGAAGCCAAAGGTCTTCCTGTGGACAGATCAGTGCGAAGAAGCTTTCCAATGCTTCAAAACCTTCCTCATAACTCCACCAATCCTACAGAGGCCGGATCATAACACTGACCTCCTCCTCTACTTGGCCGTAGCAGAAAACGCCATCAGCGCAGTTATCGTACAAGAACACCGAAAGGTACAGACACCTATCTATTTCATTAGTCGAGTCCTCCAAGACGCGGAGAGAAGGTACCAAATGATCGAGAAGCTGGCACTGGCACTTGTCACCGCAGCTCGGCAGCTCAGACCCTACTTCCAGAGCCACCAGGTGGTAGTCAAAACTGACTACCCCATCAAGAAAATTCTGCGAAAGCCTGAGCTCGTCAGACGCATGATCGCCTGGTCAGTAGAATTGTCTGAGTTCGGCATCCAGTACGAAAGTCGTGGACCCCTGAAAGCCCAATGCCTGGCCGACTTCGTAGCCGAGCTCACGCCTACCACTGCCGAGGAACCTCAGGTGTGGACTTTACATGTGGACGGATCCTCCAACTCTAAGGGTGGTGGTGTAGGCATCATATTGGAGGGACCAAACCAGGTCACTCTGGAGCAATCCCTTAAGTTTAGCTTCAAAGTGACCAACAACCAGGCGGAGTACGAGGCACTTCTCGCGGGATTAAGGCTAGCCCGCGACCTCGGAGCTCGAAAGGTGAGTTGCAACAACGACTCAAAACTCATGGTGGAGCAGCTCAGCGTAACGTACCAGGCAAAGGACACTCTGCTACAGCGGTACTTTCACATTGCGTCCCACCAGATCTCGTCCTTCGACGAATTCACCATAAAGCATGTGCCGCGAGAACAAAACGCCCGAGCTAACCTCCTATCAAAGCTCGCTAGCACCAAAAGGCCTGGACAGCACCGAACCATCATCTAGGAAACCTTGCACTCACCCAGCTTAGACGACAAAGTCGTCAACGTCAGTGACAATGAAGACCTGGGATGGATGGCAGACATCTGGAACTACTTGAAAGAAGGAACCCTGCCCGAGGACAAAGACGGAGCTCGGAAGATAAGGATGAGATCGGCTAAGTTCATCATCAACGAAGATGAGTTATTCAAACGTGGAGTTTCCTCTCCACTGTTGAAATGCTTGACTGCGTCTCAGGCAGCCTATGTCATCAGGGAAATTCACCAAGCGATATGCAGCATGCACTCCGGGGCGCGCTCAATGGCGACAAGGGTACTCCGAGCTGGGTACTATTGGCCCACTCTGAAGTCGGACTGCCAAAGATACATTCAAAAATGTAAAGAGTGCCAGCAATTCGGTGACACACACCGACAACCACCCGAAGCTCTCCACCACATGATGTTGGCATGGCCTTTTTCCCAGTGGGGAATGGACATTCTCGGACCATTGCCCCCTACGAAAGGTCAATTGAAATTCGTCCTGGTGGCAATCGATTATTTCACCAAGTGGATTGAAGCATGTCCACTCGCCAAAATTACCACTAAGAACGTGCAGATATTCACATGGAAGAACATCATTTGCAGGTTCGGAATCCCTCACACTCTAGTAACCGATAACGGCCGACAGTTCATCGCGCAGGGATTCGAGGACTTCCTCCGAGAGCTCGGTATCAAGCATCTCCCGACCTCGGTGGAACACCCCCAAACCAACGGCCAAGCCGAAGCAGCCAACAAAGTCATCCTCCAAGAACTCAAGAAACGGCTGGGAAATGTCAAGGGACAGTGGCCCGACGAACTTCCCAGCATCCTCTGGGCGTATCATTGCACCCCCCAGTCAACCACGCAAGAAAGACCCTATAGGCTAACTTATGGAGTCGATGCAATGATCCGAGTAGAAGTCGGAGAGACGTCCCACCGACGACAGGTTTTCGATACCGAGCAGAACGCTCAAGAGTTGGCAACTGACCTCGACTTGGTGGATGAGCTTAGAGACAAAGCTCAAATCCACGAAGAAGCATGCAAACTCCGAGCTTCCCGAAGATACAACACCCGAGTACGACCTCGTTCTTTTCGGACTGGTGACTTGGTGTGGCGATTGCTAGGCGAAGCCCAAAAGGACACATCGGATGGAAAGCTTGCACCTACTTGGGGTGGCCCATTCCGAGTTACAGAAGACTTGGAAAATGGAGCGTATAGGCTAGAAGAACTCAGCAGGAAGCCCATACTGCGGATGTGGAGCGCTACGCATCTCAAGTTCTACGTCAGCTGAATTTTGTATGAATGAGCTGTGCACTTTTTTCCCACCTCAGTCTTTTATCCCAAAAAACAAGAAAATGGGTTTTGGTTGAGAGGGTTTTTAACGAGGCACAATGACATTATCAATAAAACAACTCATTCTATCCAACTCATCTTATTCTCGCATTACTTTATTTTTTGTGCTGAATCTGAGGTCGAGTTCGAACCTCGGTATGATTAAGGTCAAATTCGAACCTTCTCAAAAGTTATTTAACGCTAATCCGAGGTCGAGTTTGAACCTTGGCATCATTCATTTTACTCTGATTTAGGGTCGAATACGAACCCTAACACGCTTTACACAAATTCGAGGTCGAGAACGAACCTCGGATACGATCATCCGAGGTCGAGTCCGAACCTCGGCATGATCCATTTCACTCCGACTTAGGGTCAAAAATGAACCCTAACAGGCTGTACACGAATTCGAGTTCGAGAACGAACCTTAGATACGCTAGTCCAAGGTCGAGTTCGAACCCTGGCATCATTCATTTTACTCTGATTTAGGGTCGAATACGAACCCTAACACGCTTTACACAAATTCGAGGTTGAGAACGAACCTCGGATGCGATCGTCCGAGGTCGAGTCCGAACCTCGGCATGATCCATTTCACTCCGACTTAGGGTCGAAAACAAACCCTAACAGGTTGTACACGAATTCGAGGTCGAGAACGAACCTTAGATACGCTAATCCGAGGTCGAGTTCGAACCCTAGCATCATTCATTTTACTCTGTTTAGGGTCGAATATGAACCCTAACACGCTTTACACAAATTCGAGGTCGAGAACGAACCTCGGATATGATCGTATGAGGTCGAGTCCGAACCTCGGCATGATCCATTCTACTCCGACTTAGGGTCGAATACGAACCTTAATACGCTGTACGCAAATTCGAGGTAGAGTATGAACCCTGGCGCAAGGAGCCTGGCCTGGCGAGCAACCTTGAGGAAGCCCCTCTTATGCTCCACCACGATGGAACGCTCTACCTCCTCTAGTCTCCCCTCCAGCGCTGCCTTCTCAGCCTCCAGCGACGAAAGGTCTACCCTCTGGGAAGCAATCTCCTCCTCTTTACTACCAATAATGACCTCATCACGGAGACGCTCCTCGGTTACCGACACCAGTTCTCTCCTAAAAAATGCGACTTCATCTTCCAAAGAGCGAACCTGCTCCCGAGAAGACATCACCTTGCCTCGGGACGAGGTAACAAGCCCCCGCAGCTCACCCACTCGGGAGGCATAGTTTTCGTTAGAGCGCAGGGCGATCTCCAATGACTTCTGGGCCCTGGCAAGGCCCCCCCTCGCCGCCTGGAGCTCAGCTCCCTGCATCTTGGCTTCGCCAAGGACGGCAGACAGAACCCCGTTCTCCTCCCTCAGGACTTTATTCTCATCCTTCAGAGGCTGAACAAGGCTCCTCAGCTTCGACATGTCCTCTTGCTGCCTCGACCACTTGTGTTTCCAGTAATCCACAATGGTCGTGCCTCTCTGCAAGAAGATCTGGGCGGCATCGAAACTCTGCATCAGCCCGGCCGACTCGATCATCGCCTGATCAGCCGTGCTCAGCGACCCCTTTGGGAAAAACTTCTCCGGAGTCATCGTGGCGCTCCACAGAGAGTCGACCTCCTCCGACCACTCAAATGCTCTAACCGCATGGGCGCGCCCTCTTGCGCATAGTGGTACGCAAGATACGGTCGCTTCGGCTTTGGCAGTGGATCGGAGGTAGGGAGCCCGGAGCTCGACCCCTCCCTACGAGCCTCGGCAGAAGTAGACGCAGGCACCCCCTGCGCGACCACGGAAGGATTCCCTTCCGACGCCCCGGAACTCGGGGGACCCGAAACCCCGGTGTCGTTCCCCGCTTACAAGAAACGAGGATACTCTTCTGAGAACGAAAGGTAAACAGAAGGGTAAAACGTCAATGCCACAGAAGGGCCAACCGCTTACCTCGCGAACCGGAGCAGCAGGTACAGCACCCCGGATCACCTCCTTGACAGCCAAGATGGCCCGCCCGGTGTAGACCCCTAAAATTGTCCGGGTCGGAAATAAAGCTTGAAGACTCTCGAAGACTGAAGGAAGATCAGCCAGAAGGACTCCTGGAAGGCCCTAGGAGGGTTCTCTGTAGGTCTAGAGGTCTTAGAATAGCTTAAAATAAGGAAGTGGAGGGAATGAAGCCCAATACGGCCGTACTGAACTTAATACGGCCGTATTGAAGCTTCAATACGGCCGCAGTGAACTCAATACGGCCGTATTGAAGTTTCTGAAACTTCAATACGGCCGTACTGAAATCAATACGGCCGTATTGAATCTTCAATACAGCCGCAGTGAACTCAATACGGCCGTATTGAAATTTCTGAATTTCAATACGGCCGTATTGAACTCAATACGGCCGTATTGAAGTTCAAAAATTTCAATACGGCCGTATTGATTGCGTAGCCCGTATTGGGCCTGTTCCCTATAAATATGACGTCAATTGGACGTCATTTCACACTTTCACACTCAGTTTTGACTCCCTCCTTGAGTATTCTGGGGTTTTTGAGCAGTGTTCTGCCCTAGAAATCTCTCTGGGAGTCGATCCGACGAAGTTCTGGAATTCTGAGCACTTAGCTTGGAGATTCGAACCTAGTCGAAGGGAAATCCTCCGGATTTCCATAGTCAAAAGTTTTTAGGAAGGAGCGAGCGAGCTTGTAGAGCGAGGGAACGCCAAAAAGCTTCCCAGTTTTACTCAATATATAAAAGCACGCTTCAAGAGGTTTCTTCTTAAATCCTTCCTTTTACTGCTTTCTGTGTGCATATTTAAACTGTCATCATGTAGATAGTTAATTTATAATCGCTTATAATAAATAGGGGTAATTTAGTAATTTTACGTTATTAGTTTAGAAATAATCTGTCATAGGGAACCCGAAAGGGGCGCTGTGGGGTGCTAACACCTTCCCCACGCGTAACCGACTCCCTTACCCGACTCTGGTTGTAATGGCCAAAGTTGATTTATAAAATCAATTGCCTTATCCCTTTTTCCAATGTTTTGAGTAAAACATTGGTGGCGACTCCACGAACCCTCCTTTCGCGAAAACCACTAATCCATGGAGGGTCCCGCTTGGGATTAATATGGATTAGTGAGACTTTTAATAAATAAATTGGATAAGATCGACAAGGTCTCAGTTTGAGAACAAGTCGTTCTAATAATCCAATACATTTTCAAAACTAAAATAAAAGCGAGCTCGACCGTCTTCGCGACCGCCGAGGCCCGTTTGGGCCGGTGGCGACAGATGGCGACTCCGCTGAGTCAGTCCCATTTAGTGACAGATTATTTTTAACAAATAATAGTTAAAATTACTTCATTACCCCTTGCTTGTATGATAACATGCTTTATATATTTGGCTTTAAATAACTGTTGTTTGTTTAAATTTCCGCAATTGTTTGAAATAAATTGCACACAAACCTTTGCACACAACAGTTCCCTCTATACCCGGGGGCATGAGTGGTAATCCATAGGGAGTGGATGTTAGTACGGCCGGTTGAATGGGTCTATAGGAGCCTACGAGACCGTTGTCGGAAAAACATCACTCAAGGTGATAACCATGAACTTGAGTCCGACAGTGCGTTGGAGCTTTCCATCGACTTACGACGAGAGGAATTGGGTCCCTATAATGGGGGCACCTTGGGGGCCTTTGACCAAGTGAGAACAGTTAGATCCTCCTTGAATAATGCACTTTTCTGCAGGAGACCCCTACCTCGTGATTCGCTCGTGACTGTTCGTGGATGAGTGAATTGTTTGTGTAAATGCTTATGTGCAATTGTTTGTGCATTAATAAATAACCTCGTGATAAGGTCTAAGAATAATCCCCATGCATGAAAATGTCATGACATGAGAGGAAAAACCAATGTGTGAAAATATAATAAAAGTAAGGAGCATAGGCATCATTATCAATAAAACCTCATGCATCCTCATCATCATTTATAGGTTCACTAATACCCTCTCGATGTGAATGAAAGAGACCCGTGACTATTGAGATTCTCCGTTGTGGAGAGATAATAGTCTAGGGAGGGTGATAAACTTTCATCTTAAAAAGGCAGCCCCTCAAAGATGAAAGGTTATCAAGCTCATGTCAAGAGCGTATTCATGAATAAACTAATTAGGTTAAAAAATTCATTTTAGAAAGTGGCTGGTCATCTCTCTGTCCTCACACGCGCAAAGAAAATCAAGAAAATGGAAGCGCTAGAGGAACAAAACAAGAAGCTCACGACCGAGCTTTCACAGCTCAAAGAGCAGATGGCGCAAATGTTGGAACTCATGCGTCACCATAACATTCATGGATCTCATCACAGTGACCATGGGTCCCATCATGAGGGAGAGGAGGAGGAGCATGAAGAAGATCCTCCACATGCCATACCTCTTGGGGCTGGAATTATGATCAAAGAGCCCGAGGTTTCAAAAGAACAATTCCACGCCCTAGAGGATCGGTTGAGGGCTATGGAGGGGCATGATTTTGATGTCAAAGATGCCGCCGATATGTGCTTAGTGAGGGACATTCAATTCCCTCCTAAATTTAAAGTGCCAGATTTCCCGAAATATGTGGGATCGACTTGCCCCAAGAGTCATCTCACCATGTACTGTCGCAAGATGGCTGCATATGCCACCAATGAAAAGCTCTTAATTCATTGCTTTCAAGAGAGCTTGGCTGAAACTGCACTCAACTGGTATATGCAGCTAGATGGAAATCTAGTACACACATGGAGGCAGTTGGCTGACGCCTTTCTCAAGCGCTACAAATACAACATCGACCTAACACCCGATAGGTCAGATCTTCAAGCCTTGAGCAAGAATAATGATGAATCTTTCAAGGCGTACGCCCAACGTTGGAGGGAGTTGGCGGCACAGATAGAGCCCCCGCTGTCAGATAAGGAGACGGTGGCCATATTCATCAACTCGTTGACTGGTCCCTATTACGATAAAATGATAGGGAACACAACGACACTCTTCTCGGACATCATCACTATTGGGGAGAGAGTGGAACAAGGACTTAAAAGTGGGAAGCTGGCTAAGCCTTCCCAATCATTTGAAGCCAAGAAGACCTTCGGGAAGAAGAAAGAAGGAGGAGTCAACGCTGTAACCATTTCTCCATCTTCTTCCACTTCGAAGTCGGGAAAGTCGCAATACAAGCCTGTGAGGAAGTTTGATAAACTTCCGACCACATATAGCGACCTCCTGCCGAAGCTAGTGGAGGCGCAACTTCTAGCTTATGTTCCACCGAGGAAATTTGATCCACCATACCCCGATTGGTACAAACCACAAGACAATTGTCTATACCATTCGGGGGCATCGGGGCATTCAACGGAGGACTGTAAAGTTCTCAAATATAAGGTCCAAGACCTTATTGATGCTGGGTGGGTCACCTTCGATTCGACAGCGCCCGACGTAAGCAAGAATCCTCTACCAAAGCAGGAGTAGAGAATGGCAAGCCACAATAGGGCCCCTTCATATTTTTCTTTTCTTTTAGGGACTCATGATCAGTACCCGAGATCATGAGAACCTTTTCATGTAAATAAGGGTTTTACAGTTTTTTAAAAATATCAATAAAGAGGCATTTTTTCACATTACTCTCTTTTTTGTTCTTTTCTCTCTTTCCCCATTAACATTAATAAATTCTAAACCTAAACAGAACCAATAAAATAATTATGTCTGTAATTGTTCGCTCTGACCGGGATCCGAAAGTTGAGGATAAACGGGTTGAGTTGGACAGTGATGAGGAGACCATCTCTCCGGATCTGCAAAGATTGCTAGATCAAGAAACTCGTCTACTCCAACCATGTCAAGAGGAATTGGAGACCGTGAATTTGGGGCAGGGCCGAAAGATAAAAAAGGTCAATATTGGGACCCATATCGGTGATGAAATAAGGACACATGTTTCCACTATGATTATAATAAAATCATTCTTCATTGCTTCTTTTCTTGCTTATAATAAAATTCTAAACCGCATCATTTTTAACCCTGTTTGAATAAACATGAATAAGGTTAAAATCATCTTAATAATAATAAACCCACATCATTTTGTGTGGAAGTGTGCACGACAACTTGGAGCACCTTTCCTTGGCCTCAATAAGTGCCGTCATGGATAAAAAGAAATCCATTCAGGATAAAAATCCTTTAAAAAACAAAAAGCTCGGCAGGAAACCCAAAAAGGGGGCTGCAGAAAAATAAGAGCAAAAGACCCGCTAGGAATCCCACGAAAGGGTGACCTAGGCAAAAGTTAGGGTTACAAAAATAAACAAAAACAAAGGTCCGCTAAAACGCCACAAAAGGGTGTTTTAGGCAAAAATAAGGACAATCAAAAAACAAAATAAATTCATGATGGTACCATCAATTGAATTCAACAAGGGGCTCAAGAAAAGCTATCCAAGTTGTCAAAGCACAATCATTAATAACAAAGATGTGCTTAACCTCATAAGTGTTTAATCGAACAAGCCTAAACACATAAGCCTACCTTGACCATCCATTCTTACAAAATCCATTTTTCAAAAAATAAAATAATCCCCTCTAAAACACAAACTTTTGAAAAATATACTCTTTCCTTTCTCTTCTCTCTTGTCCCAAAGGATTTTAGAATAATCTAGTGGAAGCATGGAGAAATAAATCATCACTGAAAATGGATCTAATCTGAATAATAAAATGGTGGAAGAACTGTGCCAAGAGTTCAAGATCCAACACCGCAACTCTTCCCCATATCGGCCAAAGATGAATGGGGCAGTCGAGGCAACCAAAAAGAACATCAAGAAAATAGAGCAAAAGATTGTTGTCTCATTTAAAGACTGACACGAGATATTACCCTTTGCTCTTCATGGTTATAGGACTTCAGGAGGCAGTTCTACCCGTCGAAGTCGAAAAACCTTATATAAGGGTGATCATGGAAGCAAAACTTTCCGAGGCAGAAAGGGTTCAAAGCCGATACGACCAGTTGAACCTTATCCAAGAGAAACGGCTGAACGCCATATGCCATGGTCAAGCCTATCAAAGGAAGATCAAAAAGGCTCTTGACAAGAAAGTCCACCCTCGAGTCTACCATGAGGGAGAGTTGGTAATGAAGAAATTACTACCAACTCAAAAGGACAAAATCGGAAAGTGTGCCCCAAATCACGGAGGACCATAAGTGATAAAACGAGTCTTCTCAGCAGGAGCATTAATCCTCACAGACACGAATGGAGAAGAACTTCGATACCCAGTCAACACTGACGTGGTAAAGAAGTATTATGCTTGAAGACGTTGCTTGCATAAGCCCGCTAGGATGAAAACCCGAAAAGGGCGTCCTAGGCAAAAATTAGGGAGAAATAAAAGCCCGCCAGTACAAGGGTACTAGGCAAAACAAAGGCAAAATTATCCCCGCTAGGATACGTCCTAGGCAAAAGTTAGGGGCAAAAGAATAAGATGTAAAAGCAAAGCAAGCAACGATCTCTTGAATCGAAAACCGAAAGGCGGTTCAAGTGATTATCTTCTAGAAGCAAGCGTCTTGCAGCATCTACACTCCTGGCTCAGGCCGAAGCAATTAAGGGAACGTAAAGAGCAACAATTACAGATATAATTGTTAAGCCCAATGTATATAGCCTACCTTGGCCAGCCATTCTTCAGAAATTTCCTTCTGTATATCTTTCTGTAAAAACACTTGTGAATATCAATAAAATATCTATTTGTTTCTTTTCTCTCTTGACCATGTGATTATGCCTCTAAATTGATGTTTCAAAAATTGTACGAAACTCTTTTAATAATCGGTCAAATAAAGAAAATTGGAGGGGTTCCTATAAAATCCATAATCTCCTGCATAAAGGCTCACAAAAATACTCCCTCGCGTCAATGACAGAAAGTCCTCCAAGAAGAAGAGGATAGGGAGAGCCACTCACTTTTCTAAATAAATGAACAAAAATAAAAAAAAATTGTATTGCATTTGTGCATCACACACACATTAGTTGCACATTCAAAGACCTTATCATGAGGCAACCGCATAAAATAGAAAAATAGAAAATTGCTTGTGTATGACAGCAGCAAACAAAATGCAAAGATTCAGAAAATCGACAGCGTCATACAGAATAACTGAGCCTGGAGAGGCTTGCCGAAAGAATACTCTCAGAATAACTGAGCCTGGAGAGGCTCGCCGAAATAATACTCTCTCAAAATAACTGAGCCTGGAGAGGCTCGCCGAAATAATACTCTCTCAGAATAACTGAGACATTTCTATACAGAAAAAGCCAAAACCAACAAAAAAGGCAAAAATACAGAAATCAACAAAAATACAGAAAAAGCCGAACTCAACAAAAAAGGCAAAAACACAGAAAAAGCCAAAATCAACAAAAAAGGCAAAAACACAGAAAAAGCCAAAATCGAAAAAAGGGCAAAATACAGAAAATCCAACAAATCGTACAGAATAATTGAGCCTGGAGAGGCTCGCCGAAATAATACTCCCGCAAAATAATTGAGCCTGGAGAGGCTTGCCTAAATAATACTCCCGCAGAATAATTGAGCCTGGAGAGGCTTGCCGAAATAATACTCCTTCAGAATAATTGAGCCTGGAGAGGCTCGCCGAAATAATACTCTTTCATCATAACTAAAGCCTGGAGAGGCTTGCAGAAATAATACTCTCTCAGAATAAATGAGCCTGGAGAGGCTCGCAGAAATAATACTCCCCAGAGAAACCTCAACTCAAGCTCACGGGCCAAATTTCCCAGCGAGAGCTATCAAAGCAAGATCGTCAAAATCCCCAATGGAAGTACGATCTCCCAAGCAGAATATCCAAGTCAAAGGACTTAAACTTCCTCAGTGAAGATAGCTCTCCAGCTCAAGCGTTGAGTGAGGCTAAGCCTGCAGAGGCTTCCTAAATAATACTCTGGGATACATAAGATCCCTAAATCCCCAGTCGCCTACTCAGAGGCACCCCTTCAAGAAAAATCACAAAAAGATCAATAACCATTCCCCAAGAGGAATCCGGCACTCAGCCGAACACTGAACATCAAGATAATTCGCCTACTCAGAGGCACTCTTTCAAAAAAGGGAAAAAATCAAAAATATCAATAAATATTCCCCAAGCAGAATCCGGCTTTTAGCCAAACATCAAGCGTCAAGATGATCTGCCTAACAGAAGAGGCTAATCACAATCAATGACAAAATCCCCCAGCAGATAACAGCCTACACAGAGGCGACAAAACCAGAAGAACAAAAAGAGTCACCCGCATAAGGATAACCGGGATACTCCACCTACGTCAAAGGACGTCAGCCAAACATAAGGCATCGCTCAATTCAAGAAGAGCATCTGTGTCTACACCCCAAGGAAACAGAAATTCCCCATGGGTACCAACAATGCAATGCAAGTTGGGACACAGGAACCTATGAATGACTGCACATCCCCTAGACGGATCCCTGCGTTATCCAGCCCTCAGTGGCACAAAATCAGAAAAACCGTCGAAGCAGCATCGTGGACTGTGGAGACAAAATCATATCAAAGCCTAAAAGGCAATACCCAGCTGCCCAGTTGTCGAGAGCACCGAGGTATGCACCAGCCTGGAGAGGCAATACTCAGCTGCCCAGTTGTCGAGAGCACCGAGGTATGCACCAGCCTGGAGAGGCAATACTCAGCTGCCCAGTTGTCGAGAGCACCGAGGTATGCACAAGCCTGGAGAGGCAATACTCAGCTACCCAGTTGTCGAGAGCACCGAGGTATGCACAAGCCTGAGAGGCAATACCCAGCTACCCAGTTGTCGAGAGCACCGAGGTATACACAAGCCTGAGAGGCAATACTCTGCTACCCAGTTGTCGAGAGCACCGAGGTATGCACAAGCCTGAGAGGCAATACTCAGCTACCCAGTTGTCGAGAGCACCGAGGTATGCACAAGCCTGGAGAGGCAATACTCAGCTACCCAGTTGTCGAGAGCACCGAGGTATGCACAGGCCTGGAGAGGCAGTACTCAGCTACCCAGTTGTCGAGAGCACCGAGGTATGCATGAGCCTGGAGAGGCGACGACTAATACTCAACCTGGAGAGGCTACTCAACAATTTTCCACCGGAAGACGCTACAAGTCAGAAGGTTGGCACATCACCCGGACAATTGGGTCAACTCCTTTACTTGTCAGCCGGTACACCAAACGACCGTTTGACTAAGTAAAGGGGGGGCAGCTGTAGACCCCTAAAATTGTCCGGGTCGGAAATAAAGCTTGAAGACTCTCGAAGACTGAAGGAAGATCAGCCAGAAGGACTCCTGGAAGGCCCTAGGAGGGTTCTCTGTAGGTCTAGAGGTCTTAGAATAGCTTAAAATAAGGAAGTGGAGGGAATGAAGCCCAATACGGCCGTACTGAACTTAATACGGCCGTATTGAAGCTTCAATACGGCCGCAGTGAACTCAATACGGCCGTATTGAAGTTTCTGAAACTTCAATACGGCCGTACTGAAATCAATACGGCCGTATTGAATCTTCAATACAGCCGCAGTGAACTCAATACGGCCGTATTGAAATTTCTGAATTTCAATACGGCCGTATTGAACTCAATACGGCCGTATTGAAGTTCAAAAATTTCAATACGGCCGTATTGATTCCGTAGCCCGTATTGGGCCTGTTCCCTATAAATATGACGTCAATTGGACGTCATTTCACACTTTCACACTCAGTTTTGACTCCCTCCTTGAGTATTCTGGGGTTTTTGAGCAGTGTTCTGCCCTAGAAATCTCTCTGGGAGTCGATCCGACGAAGTTCTGGAATTCCGAGCACTTAGCTTGGAGATTCGAACCTAGTCGAAGGGAAATCCTCCGGATTTCCATAGTCAAAAGTTTTTAGGAAGGAGCGAGCGAGCTTGTAGAGCGAGGGAACGCCAAAAAGCTTCCCAGTTTTACTCAATATATAAAAGCACGCTTCAAGAGGTTTCTTCTTAAATCCTTCCTTTTACTGCTTTCTGTGTGCATATTTAAACTGTCATCATGTAGATAGTTAATTTATAATCGCTTATAATAAATAGGGGTAATTTAGTAACTTTACGTTATTAGTTTAGAAATAATCTGTCATAGGGAACCCGAAAGGGGCGCTGTGGGGTGCTAACACCTTCCCCACGCGTAACCGACTCCCTTACCCGACTCTGGTTGTAATGGCCAAAGTTGATTTATAAAATCAATTGCCTTATCCCTTTTTCCAATGTTTTGAGTAAAACATTGGTGGCGACTCCACGAACCCTCCTTTCGCGAAAACCACTAATCCATGGAGGGTCCCGCTTGGGATTAATATGGATTAGTGAGACTTTTAATAAATAAATTGGATAAGATCGACAAGGTCTCAGTTTGAGAACAAGTCGTTCTAATAATCCAATACATTTTCAAAACTAAAATAAAAGCGAGCTCGACCGTCTTCGCGACCGCCGAGGCCCGTTTGGGCCGGTGGCGACACCCGGCAGCAAGGACCACTTCCTCGGCAGCATCCCCTGCCTATAGAAAACAACCTCAAGTCAAACCGAAGAAAAACAACATAAAATGAAGAAAATAGAAACAAGACTAAGAAAAGAAAAGTACTCACCATGGCAGCCTAGACAACTCGCTCAGCAGCTCGGGCCAGCACCTCGCCAGGCTGAGCGACAGGCCCAATAGCCGACGCCACCCCTTTGGCGGCCACACGAATGGCCCCCTCCGACGGCGGACTTCCAGCAAGGTCCACCATGCCGGCTTCAGCAGCCTCGGAGGCAACCTCCCCTATTCCACGAGGGGTAGAGGTCCCCCCAACCTCTCTCCCGCCCCTCTTTCTTTTCCGGTTCACTTTCAGGGGGGAAGCCTCCTCCTCTGGAGGCTCGGAGACCTCGAGCTCGGTCACGTTGAAGCAGTGCTTCAGGTCAAGCCACAAATCCTCCCCTATAATGCCTGCATACAGAAAATAGGGCACATCAGCAAAGAAGAATTACACAAACCTCAACAAGCAACCAAAACATAAGATACTCACCTTCTAGGCCCCTCTCCCTGTGCGCCGAGTTCGCTAGCGATAAGATCAACTTGCAATCCAACGGGCGAGGAAGTGCCGAAAGATTCCCAATGGCGGCAGCCTCCGAGGCCGTCAATTGCGAAGGGTCCACCCCGTGGAACCTAGACGATTTGGGACACCAGTAGAAAGGGAACCTCGGTAATCCACCGAAGTAGAAGCCCCCATCCTCTAAAGGGTCAACGTCCACGAGGGCAACCCGGAAGAACTCGGTTTTGAAATTTTTATAAGACTGGGAGTAAAGAGTGAATAAACCCCCCTCTTTACTCCCGTTCAAAGAAAGAATGCCATAAGGCGGAACACCCAGCTTCAACTGATAAAAGTGGAGGAAAACGCGAAGGGACAACTCTATCCCTAGGACCGCACATAGGACTTGAAACGCCCTCAAAACACCCTAGCTATTGGGGTGTAGCTGGCAAGGAGCCGCGTTGATGTAGTTTAAGAAATCACACTCAAACTGAGTGAAAGGAAGACAAACGCCCAGCTCCCTGAAGAAACACTGATAGACATAGAAATGAGGAGGGTCGGTAAACCTCCCCATGTACACACCCTCACCGGCCGGACAGGGCTCGAGTCGAATCATCCAGGAAATGGGAGGGTCGCAAATCCGGTGCGACTTCCAAACCGCATTGACCTCCAGAAGCGATCTGAACACACTTTGGATCCCCCTCATTTCACGCTTAACCCAGTCGTAGCCAGGAACGCCCGACTCCAGGTCCTTGGGCGGAGGCGGGTATTTCCTCTCTGTGGCGCCCCTCCCGGTAGCCACCGCCTTGCCGCGCGCCTTGCCCCTGGCAGGTGCAGAAGAACTGGCGCCACGACCACCAGCCATCAAGAGGAGTAATAGGACTCAAAGAGGAATTGTGAAAACGGAGACGAAAAATGAACGGAAGCAAGAAGGCAAGAAAAGTTATCGCACTCGAGAAGCCAAGAAGCGGAAAAAGACTAAAGTGGAAAGGGGAAGAGGCGCGAGGGAGAGAAAAGGTTTTCCCACAAATTCAAAACGGTCGTGCCACGTGTCAGCCAAGGGACGCGTCTGACGGCGCATTAATGGAAAACCATCATGACAAGCGCAAAC
Organism: Cajanus cajan; assembly: GCF_000230855.2. Lineage (NCBI taxonomy): Eukaryota > Viridiplantae > Streptophyta > Magnoliopsida > Fabales > Fabaceae > Cajanus > Cajanus cajan. The sequence continues at coordinate 40,207,734 of NC_138521.1, read as the reverse complement.
TATCAGTACATAACCGTCACCCCCGTTAACGCGCCACTAGCACATTTTCGGAAGTGACAGTTGCAACACACGACACCTTGACAGGCCAGCGCATGTGGAAGGTCACTCTCCCCAACGAGCTCGGTCTTAACTCCTCGACCTACGGTCTTCGGAGCTCGGGGGGCTAGTGTACTATCCGTACTGCGAAGCTGAGCTCCGAGGTCGGCAACACCACGCAAGATGACCTCGGGCATGCGCTACGCGACGTCAGCTCGGCATTTAAGCAGATCATAACCGATCTCAAGGGATCTCGCTCCAGACGAGATCCACTATCTAATCTTATCTCAGGCCCAAGGCCCAAAGCAACCCTAATTCACACTAAGGTACGTGCATTATATATACGAGATTCATACTCATACAACCCTAACTTTAGCATCGGAGTCTCTTTTGCAGGTACCACCCCCATCTTGGAGCATCAAGCGTACCAGCGAAGGAGGCTCACCGATCTTACCTGGCGGATCAGCTCTACAGTAGATTTCCGGTAAGAACACTTGTATTTCCCATTTTACCCTTGTATTAAGGGGTGCTTTAGATCATAGGATTGTATTTTTGGGCTAAGGTATTTGATTAGGGTGGGATAAAGGCTAGACGCATTTTTGGTGGTTATTGGACCTATTTTTGGACTTGGAAAGGCTTAGGCCCAAGTGGAGAGCACTAGGTTGCATGGTCTTATCATACACCTAGATGTAGCCTAACCAAATCCAAAGATTCTATCCTTGGCAACCAAGTTACATCTAGGGTTAATTTGGGTTTCATTTGATGTGCATTTGGCATTCCAAATTTCGGCCATGCAACCCTAAATGCAACCCTAGATACCTTCCACTCCTATAAATACCCTAGGCACCACACCTTGTAAATACTTTGGAATATATGAATTTGAGTGAGCCTTTTGTGCCTCAAATCCTTTCCTTAGTCACTAGGTCTACATGGCCTACCCCTCCTATCTCCTCTCTTGAGTGAGTTTAGGGTTTATTGAGTGGCCTTCATCTCCACTTGGTGAAGTGAACCAACCTAGAACCACCTAGACACCTTCCTCCTCCTTTTTCTCATATTTGCCCAACCACCACCCTTCACACCCACCTTCCTTGTTTCTCCACCCTTGAAGGAAAGTCCAGCCCCTAAAGCCATCATCTTGGCCGTGGCAAGGAGTCTCTCTCCCACCTTGGATGTTTTGGTCTCTCCCATGGTGGAAGGAGTCCATCATTTGGTATCATGAGTTTTGGTTGTCTTCAAGGGTAACTAAATTTTTCTTCACTTCTATGAGTCTTTATCTTTTTTTGAGTCATCATTTGCGTCTTCTTGAGTCTCATTGTCATCCATGAAAACTTATTAAAAATGTCTTCTTATGTTGCTCCATGGTTCATTACTTGTTCATGAGCCTCCTTTTGTGCTTTAGGATTTTTCTTGAGTTTTAGGTTCTTGTGTGCCATTTTTGTTTTTACTCTTGTTGCTGGAAAAATATTTCAAGAACATGAAGAACATGTATTGCATCTCTTTTTGATCTTTTTACCTTTCATGTTTTGTCAAAAGTTGTGTTTCTCTCACCCATCTCAAAAAGACAAATATCTTGATGTATGATGCACCCATTTGATGTATAAGAAAATGAAAATTTGTGATCTATGTATTTTTCCATGAGGTGGCCGAAATTTTACTGCACCATTTAGAGGTTATTCATGCATGTTGATTAGTCCTTGGCATGCTCCAAATTTGTGTTGAAATCTATGTGTTATTTGCTTCCTACACATACATGATTGGCCACCTTTCCATGCACATCATTACATGATTATTCCTTTATCCTTTTTTGCACAAGTGTGAGTGATAAATTTTGTTTGTGAGTGCTGGAATCTTTGAAAAAAATCTGCACCAAAAAGAAAATAGTACAAGACACACTCCACTCACAAAATGCTTCTATACCCACTCATGTGTTGCCACTTGTCTCTCTATTTTTGACTCCTTATATGTGCTGCATTTTTAATCACCCACAAGTGTAAAAACCAAACAACAATTTTAAGAAAAAAAGAAAACAAAATCTGGACAGAAAAGTGAAAAAAAAAACGTGACCAAAAAGACTAAAAGAAAAGAAAGAAAAACAAAAACGACTTGTTACTAGACTTGCGGACATTGACCTAATTACCCTTGCACATTGGAGTTGGTGTAACCCCCTTTCCAGATTACATATACTAATTATAACTAATTATTTATATTATTATGAATAATATGTAGAAAAGATACTTAAAGAAATGAATTAAATTTATTCAATTAAAGTTTTATTCAATAAAAGTCACTAGATATTACAAACCATTTTATAACAACTTAGTAAAATAAAACCCCTCATCCTATGCTCTGAATTTTTGCATCTGACCTTCTAACTGCACATCCAATTTTTTTGCATTATGAGATCTCCAATATTTGGGTTTAAAAATATTTATGGGGTTAGACATTTAATTTCATTCACATCTCACACAAACAAATCAGACAAGTGCATAATAAGTTCATACAATTATCAATACACACAACAAATTGAAAAGATTTTTCATTAATAATAGTCCAAATAATGCAATATGATTATGAGAATGAGATGCAGATTTTGACTGAAAATATACTTTTAAAAATCATTTTGACTCAATACTCTATGGAGATTTTCCCTTTTGAGTGTTTAGTGAAGCTAAAGCTTAGTATCACTCTGTCCAGTGATTCAGCAATGCCCCACTAAACGCGAACAAGTAGACAATAGTCAGAGCATCAGTGCACCCGGCAAGCTACCACGACACAGAATAAAAAAAGACTAGCCATCTATGGGATTGCCCATGCCCAAACACTCCCTAGACCAAAGGTCTATCCCCCAGACCAGAGGTCCCATCTTACCCATTCTACTCAAACCTCGTTTACTATCTTTTGACATTGGTAGCATAAAAAAATACCTTAGTCAGACTTTCACAACTATATCAAGCTCTCTCTCATTTTATCCTTTTCTTTATCCATCTTGTACTACCAACTGTCCTTGACAGTACCCACTATCACAATCAATATTTCGCCACCAATATCTCAAATAGTAAATATAAAGAAAAGAATTCACATAAAAAGTATCATTTCAAAATTACAAAACTCGTTCTTTTTCTATCAAATATCCTTGGTACAAAATTCATTTCTCAAATATTTATTTTTTAAAATTATTTTCTTTTCCCCCCAAAAATATTTTGACTCAAAAGTGACATTATGCAATATGCAATATGCATCACTATTAATCTATCACTTCAAAAATTATTCTCAATCAAACTCTTCAAATACAATTAAAACAATTTCAATAGAAACATTCAATCATAAACAATCAACCACTTCAAGATTCAACCTTAAAACATCAAATTTATCAAAAAGTACAATCAAAAACCATTTCAACTAACCTAAGATTCCATGCATCAAAACTTATAAGTAAAGATCAATACTTATTCTACAACTATATAGACATGAATAAAATTAAACATCTAACCCATACCTATTTCTCCAAGCTTGATAGTTTTCTCCTAATTTCTTTGATTTCTTCTTCTCCTACTTCTTTTTCTTCCTCTTATCTTCTTCCTTTCTTCCCCTTTTCTTGAAATTTTAGTTGTTTACTCCTTGTTTTACTACTTGGTTGTGGAAAAGATGGAGTATTTTTGGGTGTTTCTTTGGCATTGGTTTATGTCTAGTTGTTAAGGGTTGTTGGTGAGCTTTTTGGTGTGGTTTCTCCTATTTATACTAGTCTCCACCTCCATTCTCCAATCTTCTTAGATTTGTAGATATTTCTTGATATTTCCTAAGATATTTTAATAACATAGTGATTAGGTGTCCATTTTGTAGATATTTATAGGACTTTCTAGAATTTCCTTGAATTATTTAAGTATCTTAATAATTAAGTTTCCAATTTATTTAATAGTATGGTGATGAGATGTCCACTTTCTAGAATTTTGTAGAGTTATTTAGTTATCTTAATGATTAAGTTTTCAATTCATTTTAATCACATGGTGATTATGTGTTAAGCATCTAATCCATTCTAGATTTCTATTATGTAGAATTTTATAGAACATTCTTGAGTTATTTGAATATCTTAAAAGTTTAGCTTCCAACCCATTTAATCATTTGGTAATTAGATATCTACTTTGGAGAGTTTTGTAGAACTTTCTAGAACATTGTAGAATTATTAAAATATCTTACAAATTAATTATAATTTTGAGATACTAATATCATCATTAGAATCTTGACCATTAAAAATAAAAACTTTTGTCTCTTGATCATCTCTTAATTATGTTAATTAATATTAATTGAATAAATTAGGATTTGCTTATGTGTCATAATTTAATTGGTTGAGACTTGTATTTTAATTTCACCTAACTATACATTTTTATTAATAATTCTAAGCATACTATATGATGATAAAATTATTATATCCTTTTGAACATTTTTCCATAATTTTCTAGCTTAAGGTTTTAGCAGAATAATTGTTTCTTGTTAAATCCTTAGAGAATTTCTATAAATTTTAATTTAGAAATTTTCTCTCTTAATTATATTTATTCTTAATCTACACTCAATAAATTATTATTTAAGTTACAGATTATTTAAATTTTCTTAAATTGAGTTTCTCATATTTTACAGCGTGCTCTCAACGCTGTCCAAGAAATAGTCAAATTAGATAATACATGTTATTGAATTTAGAAAATTTGGTTAAATAATGCTACATAAATTTCATTCACAGTAACTTACGTAATATTTAATATATATAATAATTTGCATAAACTTATAAATAGTTACAAAATTTAGAATGTTACAGTTGGACTTGGACTAAATTTTTGGACCTTATTGGACCCTTTTGAGACACAAAAACGTGGCTTTACCAAAAAGGACTTAAAATTTCACAAGTGCAAACCATTTAAGTTTTATCCATTCTAGTGCCATTCTAGGACTTTTCCTTTGTGTGCTAGCCTTTTAATGTGTCTTAATTGTTGCTTGTCTTCTTTGGAACTCTTATGTTTGTCTCATTAATCTCTCTTTGAGTTTAGCTTTTAAATTGAGCATTTTCAGTTTTTATTCCTTTGGCCTCCTTCTTGTTCTTGGTTGGTGTGTTATCTTTAGGTGTAGGTGAAGTACTACCTCCAAGAAACCCTTAGCAAAGTTTCTTTGGGGGATTGAGAGGAGATTAAATCCGTGGGGTCCCAAGTTCTTTGGAAAAGGATACCATATCTCAAAGAGTGCAAATACCTAAGGAGAGGACTAACCAAGTTTGTTCCTTGTGAAGGGGAGCCAAATTGGAGGAGTTGAAGCTTAAAATTTTGCTTTCTTACTTGTTTTCTTTCTTGTTCAATTTTCGGCCATTTGTATTTGGGCCTCGTTTCTTTTATTTTGGGTTGTAAATTGGCCTCTTTAAACCTCATAGTCTTAGGGTAATTTAAATAGTACTTGTGGGAGTGGCTTGAATGCCACCAAGGTTCCTTCAAGCTCCCACCCTAGGGAAATCGACTAGTACATGTTTTAGTTGCTTTCCTTGCATGTTTCTTGCTTTAGTAGTATAATTTTTTAGGTTTCTTTTACCTTGTCATTTTCGTTTAGAAGGCCTCTTTTTGCCTACTAAGGGTCCATGCACACACACACCTTATTCTTGTGCAAAATTGTTTTGTAAGAAAAATGTCAAAAGGGCTTAGTGATTTCTACTTGAAGAGGCTTGGTTTTTAAGTGATTCTTAGTAGTCCACCTCCCTTGATAGTTCACTTTGTGCACTTAAGCCTTTTACACCAATCTTACACCTTAAAAACCTTTTGTGAAAATCTTTTCATCACTCACTCTTTGTGAAAACCTTTTTGATAACCTTTTTGAAACATATTTGTGAAAACCTTTTTGATCAAAGATGAGTGATCATTCTAGTGTACATGGTCATAATTCTTGTAGTACTAGGTCTAGTGTTAGGGATGAACTTAGTCAATTAAAAGAATACTTAAGAAAAAAAGAGGAAGAAAATATAAAAAGAGAGGAAGAGCTTAAGAAAAGAGAAAAAGAAAATGCTAGAAATAATGAGGAAATAAGACAACTACTTGTTGTACTAGTTGTGGGAGGGGATGCTAGTGGGTCAAATCCTAGATTTCCCCAACCTAAGTCCTCAAAGGGTAAGGGGGTTAGAATACCTTCAAGTGTTCATGAGGAGGAAAGACATCATACCCAACCTCCAAGTGAGTTCTTTTATAGTAGTCATCACAATGATGATTACTATCAAAGACCCCCAAAGCCACATAGACATAGGGAGTCTTCCAATAAGGAACCCAACATCACTCTTCCCTCATTTTATGGCAAGGATAATGTGGAAACATACTTAGATTGGGAAATGAAAGTGGAACAATTATTCTCTTGCCATGGAATAAGTGAAGAAAGGAAGGTTTCTTTGGCAACCCTTAGCTTCAAGGGCATGCCATGTATTGGTGGACCTCCTTAGAAAAAGAAAGGAGAATAAATCATGAGCCCCTAATTCAATATTAGAATGAGCTCCGTAGTACCTTGAGAATGAGGCATATTCCTCCATACTATGACCGAAAGCTTATGGATAAGTTACAAAGGTTGAAACAAGGGTCATCTAGTGTGGAAGAATATTGGCAAACTATGGAATTGCTAATGATGAGGGCTGAGATTAGGGAGGAAGAGAGGACCACAATCTCTAGATTTCAAAGTGGTCTTAATCTTGAGATAAGAGACAAAGTTGAACTCTTGCCTTATAGAGATTTAAATAAACTTGTTCAACTTTGCTCAAGGGTGGAGCATCAACTTAAGAGAATATTTTCGAAAAGACTCTACTTCCCCTTATCCCAAGAATTTTAAGAAGTAGGGCCACTCTTCCCACCCTTACCCCAAAGAAGAAAAACAAAAAGAAAAAGAGAAAGAAAAAGAAAAGTCATCTTTCAAAGAACCTTCCAAAGAATCTAAGTCAAGTGAAATCAAGTGCTTCAAGAGTCTTGGAAGAGGACATATTTCTTCTCAATGTCCTACAAAGAAGACTACGGTTTTAAAAGCCCAAGATCACTATAGTAGCCTTGATGAAGCTACTTCATCTTCCTCTAGTAGTGAAGAAGAAGCCGTAGAGTCCGAGAAATAAATCTTGCCTTGTGATGGAGACTTATTATTGGTTAGAAGGCTCCTTAGCAATCAATCTAGTGAAATTGACCAATCTCAAAGAGAGAACTTGTTTCAAACAAAATGCAAGGTTCTAGAAAACACTTGTTCTCTCATTGTAGATAGTGGGTCTACTTCTAATTGTTGTAGTACTAGATTGGTTGATAAGCTAGCCTTAACTACAAAACCTCATCCTAAACCTTATAAAATGCAATGGATCAATGAGGAAAGAGGTATTGTAGTTGACCAACAAGCAAGCATACCAATCTCCATTGGAAAATACCAAGAAGAAATTTTGTGTGACATAGTGCCATTGGAGGTTAGTCATGTCTTTCTTGGGAGGCCATCGCAATTTGACAAGAAAATAATCCATGATGGCCTCACAAATAAAATAAGTTTTCAACACTTGGGCAAGAGATTTGTGTGGTGTCCTCTATCACCTTTTCAAGTGAATGAGGACCAACTCAAATTGAAAGCCAAGAAAGATGAAGAGGAGAAAAGCAAAAACAAAAACAAAAAGAAAAGAATTCTCCCTTTGGAGAGAAAGAAGGGATAGGTTCAAGAGAACCTTAACCCTTGTGCCATCCTCATTCTTTTGGTGCCAAAGAAAGATGGCAATGGAGGATGAACACCTTTTATAAAAGCCATCATTGAATAAAATATAGGCACCCAATCCGTAAGCTAGATGATTTGATGAATGAATTGCATAGGGTCAATAACTTTTCAAAATTTGCTTGTGTACTTGGTTGGTGATGCCTTTTTGGCTCCCTCAATACCCCTAACACTTTCGTTCAACAAATTATGTACTTAAGGATTGCATAACTAAGTTTCATTAGTTTATTTCCCTAATTTTGGTCTCACATCTTTTGAAGGAACCAATGGATTGGATGAGCTTAAAGATTTGAGGTCAAATCCTTCTCAAGAAGGAGGGGATGATGGAATACCATCCTTGGAGCTTCATGTGGGACCCATCACTAGGCCCATGGCTAGGAGATTGGGAAAGGATAGGGGAGATAATACCCCTAAGACATGCTTCTCATATTGATCATCCTCCTAAGCCTTGTTGGCATAAACTTTATTTTTATTCCTATTTTACCCTTGTCTTTAATTTTCCCATTTTCACCCTTGTATTTTGGGGTGTTTATGACCTAGAATTTATTTTCACTTGTATTTCCCATTTTACCTTTGTATTATGGGGTGCTTTAGATCATAGGATTTTATTTTTGGGCTATGGTATTTGATTAGGGTGGGATAAAGGCTAGACGCATTTTTGGTGGTTATTGGATCTATTTTTGGACTTGGAAAGACTTAGGCCCAAGTGGAGAGCACTAGGTTGCATGGTCTTATCATGCACCTAGATGTAGCCTAACCAAACCCAAAGATTCCATCCTTGGCCACCAAGTTTCATCTAGGGTTAATTTGGGTTTCATTTGGTGTGCATTTGGCATTGCAAATTTCAGCCAGGCAACCCTAAATGTAACCCTAGATGCCTCCCACTCCTATAAATACCTTAGGCACCACACCTTGTAAATACTTTGGAATATATGAATTTGAGTGAGCCTTTTGTGCCTCAAATCCTTTCCTTAGTCACTAGGTCTACACGGCCTACCCCTCCTATCTCCTCCCTTGAATGAGTTTAGGGTTTATTGAGTGGCCTTCATCTCCACTTGGTGAAGTGAGCCAACCTAGAACCACCTAGACACCCTCCTCCTCCTTTTTCTCATATTTTCCCAACCACCACCCTTCACGCCCACCTTCCTTATTTCTCCACCCTTGAAGGAAAGTTCAACCCCTAAAGCCATCATCTTGGCCGTGGCAAGGAGTTTCTCTCCCACCTTGGACGTTTTGGTCTCTCCCATGGTGGAAGGAGTGCATCACTATTGAGAAGTTGAAACTTTGCATAGCTTCAACTAGCCTTCATGGTTAATTGTTGAGAAGGTGTCGCACTAGCTTGGAGGTGTTACGGTTTTGAGGTTTACTAGATTTACTTTAGAGTGTAGTTGATGTGATCAGCCTCCAAGTGGTGTTGAGTATGTGGAGTTTGAAAGGTTTATTGGGCTTGACCCATTTTCTTTCCTTCTTTTTTATAAATACTCATGTAATTGTAAACCTAATTATGAAATAGAAAATACCATCTAGTGAAGCTGTGGATGTAGGTTATTCTAACCGAGCCACGTAAATCTCTGTGTCCTGTGAATTTACTTTCTCTCTTGTAATTGTGCGTGTGAGTGCGTTTGCGATCCCCAACAATTAGAACCACAAAAATTGATGAGGAATTGAAGAAATGAGGAAATGTAGCTCCCTAGGGTGTTCCCAGCCTCTAGGGGTCTTGTCAACAGTGCTTGTAATGATACCTTTGAATCCCTAGGTTAGTCTTATTAAAGACATTCTCTTTGTCGTCTAGGTACAGGTGTTTACTAACCTTCGCTTAACCACCAAGTTGGCTCCTTAAGCTAGCAAATATCTCTATTTCTCTAGAGTTGTCAAGGGCTCGTTGAGCGAGCCACTTGATCTGTGCAAGCTATCGAATTCTTGCTGATGTGAATCAAGAAGAAGCAATAATGGACTAGGAATTTAAGTAGTTTGGGACTGAATAATTAATAAGTTCATTATCTTATTTTTAATGTAATTTTCGTTTTATTTTATTTTATTAAATAAATATGATAGGTTGCCTTGCCTTTTAGGTTGCTAAGGGGAAATAAATGCTAGTGGGAATTTATTGCTTAGTTAGTGGGCTAGTGAAGAGTCAATATTAAGTGTTAGTGGGAATTTATGTCATCTTGCCCATCTAAGCTTATAAATAGGAACCATTTGTAAAAGTTTGGGGAGAAAATGAATTATTCAGAATATGGATATTTTTCCAATTGAGAGGATTTTCTCTCTCTAGGTTCTTAGGAACTACTTTTGATTCTTATCCTTGAATTTCCTAATTCAAAGTGGCGAATCTTCCTCAACTTATCAATCTTTAGGGATTGTGGCGTTGTTCTTCCATTTCTTACCTCAATCCATATTTTTTTCTTTTAATTTCTTAATTATGAGCTTTCCAACCTAGATAGATCCGTAAAACGAATCCATCCCTCTGGGTTCATATCATTTGGTATCAAAGCTTCGGCTCTGGGTTTGAATGGAAATGGAAATTTACTATACAAGATGTTTGGTTGACGACTCTCTGTTTTTGGTCGCAGTAGATGAATTCAATTTCAAAAATGTTGTGAGCAGCAGGGCGGTTGAGAAATTATGTCTGCCCACTACAAATGGACAAGCAATGATTAAATTCTCTATTGGAACATATGAAGATGAAGTTCTTTGTGATATTGCCCCCATGGAGACATGCCATATGTTATTAGGGAGGCCATGGTTGTATAATAAAATTATAAATCCTGAACGACCTTCTATTTCTTTTGTGCATGGTGGACGAAGGATTAAGTTGATATGTCTATCATCCGACGATGTACATGAGGATCAACTGAAATTGAAAATAAAGATAGAAAAAGATGTTGAAGATTGAAGAATCTACATCTGGAAGATGTTCCCTAGAAGTTTTAGTTTTGATGTTTTGCTCATGTTGCTTTTTATTTTAAGCCTATGTCAAAAGGATAATGTATTGATTGTTTAAAAGATTAGGCTTGTATGTGTTTGTTTGTTATGTGTTAAAAATTAGTAATTAACATGAAGGTGAAAATATCATAATACTCATTTTTCTTATTTCATTCATTGTTGAGAACATGAAGTATTAATTTACTGAGTGTTTGAGACTTTAAATGAAAACTTGAAAACATCAGAAATTTTCTGAGTTAAGGAATAGATTACCTGAACTGGTAATAGATTACCTGACTCATGTTGAAAAACTGATTGATACTGGAATAATCGATTACCATGTGTGGTAATAGATTACCAAACTGATTCTGATGATTTCAAGAGGAAAAAGGATCGTGTTAATCGATTATCTCTTTAAAGTAATCGATTACCTCTGTTCCAAATGTGAGTTTTGTGTTATTTTGGCATCGTGTTAATCGGTTACCATGTTAGGTAATAGATTAAAACAGGAGCTGAAATAATTAGTTCAGTTATTCTAACTCGTGGTAATAGATTACCATCACAGGTAATAGATTATCTCCGTTATGAATATAACTGAAATAACTGTTTCCTTGCACATGAAAATTGTCTTTAAATAAGATTAAAACTGAAGCTTTTAAAAGAGAATTTTCACACACGGAAAGAAGAGAAATACTTACACGAACAAGAGAGACTTTTTTTTTAGAATACACATTACTGCAAAAGAGAAAAAGATTTTCTGAAAAAGAAAGAAAGAACATATCTGCTGAAAATCAACTTTTGGAAAAAGAAGTGTGCAAGATCAATTCAAGAAGATGAAGTTCATATAGAAAATTCATTCTAAACTGGTTTACGTTGTTGAAGATCATATCTACACGAACAGGTGTACTCGTTTCTGATCTTTTGTTATTGTTTGAATGGTTTTAACTCTTGAGATTAGAGAATCTCTGGAAGAGTTGTGTAAAGAGAAATCTTGAGATAGGTTTTTCTCAAGTAGGATATTGTGGGATCAATATTCTTGGGTTATATGTTTCTTGTGGAGTCAAGAAATGGTTTGTTAATCTTGTGGGTGTCAAGATTTGCTTGTTAAATTCATTGATTGGATATTGCTTGTGCAGGGTGCATGTAAAGAATATCAATAGTGGATTTGACTGGATTTAGAGGTGTATCTAAATCTGAAACTGGATGTAGGCCTTTGGATGGCTGAACCAGTATATATCTTGGTGCATGATTTTCTTAACTCTTACACTCTTTACATTCTGTATAAGTTTCTTGATTAATGTTGTATGAAGAAAAACATTATCTGCAGAAACTGAACTTTAAAGATTCTTGGTAATTGATAAATTCAATCTTTACATATCTTGTATTAATTGTGTTATTCAAATCTTGTTGGATAAGCTGTGCATATATAACTCTGAATTACTTTTTATGTTTAAAGGTTTGTTTTAAATCAAGATTTGTTTGGTAAAGATTTAGAAAGCAAACAAGAAAAGGAAAACTAACATAGAATCTATTCAACCCCCCCTTCTAGATTCTAACCGTAGGGACCAACAAAAGAAAGAGAAGAGAAGAGGAGAGTAGAAGATGAGATACATAGAGAGGAAGATGACAACTCTAACGTTACATTTTCTTCTTTTGATGTGTCAAATTTACAGGAACAAGAGGACAAGTTTTCTTGTTTGAAGAAGCATGTAAACATCATTCCTAATGCACCTTTATACATTCAGTCCACCTTTCAAAATAAAATTCAAGAGACCTTGCACCTGGAAAATGGAGTTGATTTGTTGTTTGAAGTTACTATTTTCCAAAGCTGCCACTTGAATGGGATTCAATTCCTATTCATTGAGTACGTTTGTGGTTATGAGTTTGAAGAGGTTTTATTTGTTTCATTGATGATTAATAACTTACCAACAGGTGAAGCTAGAGATGGATACAAGCGAGATGTCTTCGACCCAGGAGGAAGCATTTACGTTTCGGCAGTAGTTAGTGAATTAAATAAATTAGGAAATAAATAAAATCTAAAGATTCGGGACGAATCTTCTCAAAGAAGGAGGGTATGATGTGAATCAAGAAGAAGCAATAATGGACTAGGAATTTAAGTAGTTTGGGACTGAATAATTAATAAGTTCATTATCTTATTTTTAATGTAATTTTCGTTTTATTTTATTTTATTAAATAAATATGATAGGTTGCCTTGCCTTTTAGGTTGCTAAGGGGAAATAAATGCTAGTGGGAATTTATTGCTTAGTTAGTGGGCTAGTGAAGAGTCAATATTAAGTGTTAGTGGGAATTTATGTCATCTTGCCCATCTAAGCTTATAAATAGGAACCATTTGTAAAAGTTTGGGGAGAAAATGAATTATTCAGAATATGGATATTTTTCCAATTGAGAGGATTTTCTCTCTCTAGGTTCTTAGGAACTACTTTTGATTCTTATCCTTGAATTTCCTAATTCAAAGTGGCGAATCTTCCTCAACTTATCAATCTTTAGGGATTGTGGCGTTGTTCTTCCATTTCTTACCTCAATCCATATTTTTTTCTTTTAATTTCTTAATTATGAGCTTTCCAACCTAGATAGATCCGTAAAACGAATCCATCCCTCTGGGTTCATATCATTTGGTATCAAAGCTTCGGCTCTGGGTTTGAATGGAAATGGAAATTTACTATACAAGATGTTTGGTTGACGACTCTCTGTTTTTGGTCGCAGTAGATGAATTCAATTTCAAAAATGTTGTGAGCAGCAGGGCGGTTGAGAAATTATGTCTGCCCACTACAAATGGACAAGCAATGATTAAATTCTCTATTGGAACATATGAAGATGAAGTTCTTTGTGATATTGCCCCCATGGAGACATGCCATATGTTATTAGGGAGGCCATGGTTGTATAATAAAATTATAAATCCTGAACGACCTTCTATTTCTTTTGTGCATGGTGGACGAAGGATTAAGTTGATATGTCTATCATCCGACGATGTACATGAGGATCAACTGAAATTGAAAATAAAGATAGAAAAAGATGTTGAAGATTGAAGAATCTACATCTGGAAGATGTTCCCTAGAAGTTTTAGTTTTGATGTTTTGCTCATGTTGCTTTTTATTTTAAGCCTATGTCAAAAGGATAATGTATTGATTGTTTAAAAGATTAGGCTTGTATGTGTTTGTTTGTTATGTGTTAAAAATTAGTAATTAACATGAAGGTGAAAATATCATAATACTCATTTTTCTTATTTCATTCATTGTTGAGAACATGAAGTATTAATTTACTGAGTGTTTGAGACTTTAAATGAAAACTTGAAAACATCAGAAATTTTCTGAGTTAAGGAATAGATTACCTGAACTGGTAATAGATTACCTGACTCATGTTGAAAAACTGATTGATACTGGAATAATCGATTACCATGTGTGGTAATAGATTACCAAACTGATTCTGATGATTTCAAGAGGAAAAAGGATCGTGTTAATCGATTATCTCTTTAAAGTAATCGATTACCTCTGTTCCAAATGTGAGTTTTGTGTTATTTTGGCATCGTGTTAATCGGTTACCATGTTAGGTAATAGATTAAAACAGGAGCTGAAATAATTAGTTCAGTTATTCTAACTCGTGGTAATAGATTACCATCACAGGTAATAGATTATCTCCGTTATGAATATAACTGAAATAACTGTTTCCTTGCACATGAAAATTGTCTTTAAATAAGATTAAAACTGAAGCTTTTAAAAGAGAATTTTCACACACGGAAAGAAGAGAAATACTTACACGAACAAGAGAGACTTTTTTTTTAGAATACACATTACTGCAAAAGAGAAAAAGATTTTCTGAAAAAGAAAGAAAGAACATATCTGCTGAAAATCAACTTTTGGAAAAAGAAGTGTGCAAGATCAATTCAAGAAGATGAAGTTCATATAGAAAATTCATTCTAAACTGGTTTACGTTGTTGAAGATCATATCTACACGAACAGGTGTACTCGTTTCTGATCTTTTGTTATTGTTTGAATGGTTTTAACTCTTGAGATTAGAGAATCTCTGGAAGAGTTGTGTAAAGAGAAATCTTGAGATAGGTTTTTCTCAAGTAGGATATTGTGGGATCAATATTCTTGGGTTATATGTTTCTTGTGGAGTCAAGAAATGGTTTGTTAATCTTGTGGGTGTCAAGATTTGCTTGTTAAATTCATTGATTGGATATTGCTTGTGCAGGGTGCATGTAAAGAATATCAATAGTGGATTTGACTGGATTTAGAGGTGTATCTAAATCTGAAACTGGATGTAGGCCTTTGGATGGCTGAACCAGTATATATCTTGGTGCATGATTTTCTTAACTCTTACACTCTTTACATTCTGTATAAGTTTCTTGATTAATGTTGTATGAAGAAAAACATTATCTGCAGAAACTGAACTTTAAAGATTCTTGGTAATTGATAAATTCAATCTTTACATATCTTGTATTAATTGTGTTATTCAAATCTTGTTGGATAAGCTGTGCATATATAACTCTGAATTACTTTTTATGTTTAAAGGTTTGTTTTAAATCAAGATTTGTTTGGTAAAGATTTAGAAAGCAAACAAGAAAAGGAAAACTAACATAGAATCTATTCAACCCCCCCTTCTAGATTCTAACCGTAGGGACCAACAAAAGAAAGAGAAGAGAAGAGGAGAGTAGAAGATGAGATACATAGAGAGGAAGATGACAACTCTAACGTTACATTTTCTTCTTTTGATGTGTCAAATTTACAGGAACAAGAGGACAAGTTTTCTTGTTTGAAGAAGCATGTAAACATCATTCCTAATGCACCTTTATACATTCAGTCCACCTTTCAAAATAAAATTCAAGAGACCTTGCACCTGGAAAATGGAGTTGATTTGTTGTTTGAAGTTACTATTTTCCAAAGCTGCCACTTGAATGGGATTCAATTCCTATTCATTGAGTACGTTTGTGGTTATGAGTTTGAAGAGGTTTTATTTGTTTCATTGATGATTAATAACTTACCAACAGGTGAAGCTAGAGATGGATACAAGCGAGATGTCTTCGACCCAGGAGGAAGCATTTACGTTTCGGCAGTAGTTAGTGAATTAAATAAATTAGGAAATAAATAAAATCTAAAGATTCGGGACGAATCTTCTCAAAGAAGGAGGGTATGATGTGAATCAAGAAGAAGCAATAATGGACTAGGAATTTAAGTAGTTTGGGACTGAATAATTAATAAGTTCATTATCTTATTTTTAATGTAATTTTCGTTTTATTTTATTTTATTAAATAAATATGATAGGTTGCCTTGCCTTTTAGGTTGCTAAGGGGAAATAAATGCTAGTGGGAATTTATTGCTTAGTTAGTGGGCTAGTGAAGAGTCAATATTAAGTGTTAGTGGGAATTTATGTCATCTTGCCCATCTAAGCTTATAAATAGGAACCATTTGTAAAAGTTTGGGGAGAAAATGAATTATTCAGAATATGGATATTTTTCCAATTGAGAGGATTTTCTCTCTCTAGGTTCTTAGGAACTACTTTTGATTCTTATCCTTGAATTTCCTAATTCAAAGTGGCGAATCTTCCTCAACTTATCAATCTTTAGGGATTGTGGCGTTGTTCTTCCATTTCTTACCTCAATCCATATTTTTTTCTTTTAATTTCTTAATTATGAGCTTTCCAACCTAGATAGATCCGTAAAACGAATCCATCCCTCTGGGTTCATATCATTTGGTATCAAAGCTTCGGCTCTGGGTTTGAATGGAAATGGAAATTTACTATACAAGATGTTTGGTTGACGACTCTCTGTTTTTGGTCGCAGTAGATGAATTCAATTTCAAAAATGTTGTGAGCAGCAGGGCGGTTGAGAAATTATGTCTGCCCACTACAAATGGACAAGCAATGATTAAATTCTCTATTGGAACATATGAAGATGAAGTTCTTTGTGATATTGCCCCCATGGAGACATGCCATATGTTATTAGGGAGGCCATGGTTGTATAATAAAATTATAAATCCTGAACGACCTTTTATTTCTTTTGTGCATGGTGGACGAAGGATTAAGTTGATATGTCTATCATCCGACGATGTACATGAGGATCAACTGAAATTGAAAATAAAAATAGAAAAAGAAAGAGAAGAGAAGAGGAGAGTAGAAGATGAGATACATAGAGAGGAAGATGACAACTCTAACGTTACATTTTCTTCTTTTGATGTGTCAAATTTACAGGAACAAGAGGACAAGTTTTCTTGTTTGAAGAAGCATGTAAACATCATTCCTAATGCACCTTTATACATTCAGTCCACCTTTCAAAATAAAATTCAAGAGACCTTGCACCTGGAAAATGGAGTTGATTTGTTGTTTGAAGTTACTATTTTCCAAAGCTGCCACTTGAATGGGATTCAATTCCTATTCATTGAGTACGTTTGTGGTTATGAGTTTGAAGAGGTTTTATTTGTTTCATTGATGATTAATAACTTACCAACAGGTGAAGCTAGAGATGGATACAAGCGAGATGTCTTCGACCCAGGAGGAAGCATTTACGTTTCGGCAGTAGTTAGTGAATTAAATAAATTAGGAAATAAATAAAGTCTAAAGATTCGGGACGAATCTTCTCAAAGAAGGAGGGTATGATGTGAATCAAGAAGAAGCAATAATGGACTAGGAATTTAAGTAGTTTGGGACTGAATAATTAATAAGTTCATTATCTTATTTTTAATGTAATTTTCGTTTTATTTTATTTTATTAAATAAATATGATAGGTTGCCTTGCCTTTTAGGTTGCTAAGGGGAAATAAATGCTAGTGAGAATTTATTGCTTAGTTAGTGGGCTAGTGAAGAGTCAATATTAAGTGTTAGTGGGAATTTATGTCATCTTGCCCATCTAAGCTTATAAATAGGAACCATTTGTAAAAGTTTGGGGAGAAAATGAATTATTCAGAATATGGATATTTTTCCAATTGAGAGGATTTTCTCTCTCTAGGTTCTTAGGAACTACTTTTGATTCTTATCCTTGAATTTCCTAATTCAAAGTGGCGAATCTTCCTCAACTTATCAATCTTTAGGGATTGTGGCGTTGTTCTTCCATTTCTTACCTCAATCCATATTTTTTTCTTTTAATTTCTTAATTATGAGCTTTCCAACCTAGATAGATCCGTAAAACGAATCCATCCCTCTGGGTTCATATCACTTGCTCAATGACCTTATTGACTTGTTGAGTGAGTAGACTCCTTTATGACTCTTCCAACTTGTAACTCTAGCTCAGCGACCATGTTAGCTCGCCTCCCATTTTCTTGATTGGTTCTTGCATGTTGAGCTTGCAACTTTCTTCATCTCCAAGATCTCTACAAAAGAAGTTCCCTTTGTGAGATTTAATCCAAAATAATTAATAGTTACAGTGAATTGTAAACTTAATGAAATTATACCAAAAAGAGGTCGGCAACACTCGAAATAAAGTTAAAGGAAAACAATTGTAGTGATTTACACACTTGACATTAAGTAAATCACATAATTATCAACCTTCACATAGGGGTGATGATGAATGAGCAAGAGGTGGCAGAGTATATAAACTTGAAAGAGGAGAGCAAAAGTGAGACAAGATCGAGAGAAAGAAAATGAGATAGAGCACACGATACCAAATAATGAAAATGGTGCTCAGAAATTCAAAATCAATCAACAAAACCAAAAACCAATTTTGTTGGTAAACCACAAAATTAGTTACAAATGTAATCAATATTTTTAGTAACATACAAAATTGAATCTTTTTAACTAATCTTATTTGCCTACCTTACAAAATTGGTTACTCATGTAGCTAATGTTGTAGATGCTTATAAAACGGCTTATATTAAAACCGATTTTAAAGGTGCTTGCAATAATTAAAAAATTTTCACAACATTTACCTTAAAACTAGTTCCAATTTAACTAATTTTAAGGGTCCAATTTCACCTTTTTTGCACCAGTACAATCTTCAAGATCTTCTGATTCGTTTGATTGTTCCGTCTATGAACCCAAATTTCTTTCTTACTCACAATGAATTCAATTCTTAGCCAACCCACTCATTATAATTTTCTCCTTTCAATTGAACCTACTTCATAAGACTTCTTGGTTTGTAGTGATGTCAGATGAAATTTTCTTCTTTGACATTATTATATGTTCTTGTTTCCTTCCTCAATCATTATGGCAATGATACACTTTTCAATTACTGTATAAAGAAGAATTTGCGGTGTAATTCTTATCTTTATATTATTGTATCAACAAAAAATATATACAAGAGTGTACATAAAAAGTTACCTTGCTAATTATGCCTAAAAAATCTATACAAATTGACACAATATCATAAAGAGGATAATTATAGTAATCATAGCATACAATAAGTTAATCTTAATAATAAATAATAAAAAATCTCACAAGATATCAATAATAACATGTGAATTGGCCCCTTACCCTAAACTTATTTAGTAGCTTTATTAGTTGAGGATAGTTGTAATGAGTCTTTTAGCATTCATAACAAGTCAATTGTTTCCTCACCCGTTCATCTCATCCCTTGTGAATTACTAGCATCACGTTTCTTACTAAATTTTGCATTTTTGCACCATTGATAGTGGGTTTATGATAAAACAGATTCTTTCGAACTCAACTAAGTTTTTAGAATAACAAGCGATAAATGAGAGATTTTAAGAAATAACTTTGTTGATAAAAATTTAAAAGTTAATTTGAACAAATTTCATAATAAATACTTATAAAATAGAAAGAAAAAAAAAGAATCAAGAGAATAAATAAATAAAATTTTTACTAAAATTTAAAATCAACTTTATCTCCTTATTTTTTTTCTCATAAAATTATCTATTTAATTTCTACATAAATATTTCTAAACTTAATAATACCTCATTCTCATATTATTATTTTTAGACTTTTTTTAGCATTTTTATTTTATTTTATCTATAATCGATGTTTTTAAAATTTTAAATTTAATTATTATTTTTCTCGCATATATCCATATTTAATATCCACGATGAGTACTGCAACATCAAAAGTCAAAGAATTTAAAAAGGACATTTTAGTTTAAATATAATAATATTTTATTTTCCTCAAATATTTCTTAATTTATGCATTAACACTGAGCTAAATGATTTTTACAATAAAATTTTATATCAAGAGAAAAAAAGAAAGATGTTTGAAATGTAATAACTAATAAAATTGAAAAAGATAAATTAAAAAAGTTTATATAGTTCATGTAAAATAAATAAGTTTTAATTTTGACCCTTGTGAATATATATATATATTTTATCCTTTTAAAATTTGTAAAAAAAAATTTGATCTCTGTAAAATAAGTAAATTTTGATTTTGTTCTTTGTAATTTTTTTTTTCTATCCCCTAAAATTTAAAATCAATATTTTTGGCGATGAATAATTTATGATGTCTTCATTTTAAAATCTTTATAGATAGAAGCCATAAAATATAATTGAAAATGCAATCTATATTAAAATCAATTATTATTTTATTAAATTCACAAAAACTTAATTAAAATATTATAAAATATCATTTTAATAATAATTTTAAAATTTTACAATATATAAAAATATTAATAAAAATTTAATAATATAAATTTTATCTTATATTTAATAAATATTATAAAAATATATTAACAATATTTACTCATAATTTCAATTTTTTTAATGTTGCTAAAAACATATCTTATTACAGTGAGTTAGTAATAGTTAAGTCCAAATCTTTTTACTGCCCCCTCAAAGTATTTTAATCTGACCATAGAAAAACTTCAACAGTAAAGTTTTACATTTACATAAATCTATGCGTTACAGACTAATTTAAATTAAAAAGTCAATCCGTAAAAAAATTTAATAATTCTAAAATTCTTTAATATGAACAACATATTTTAAATTCAACCTACAAATACATTACAATTTTTTCTCTACCCAAACGCACATTAACTTTTTAATTTTCAAATGCAAATAAAAGATCATGAGAGTAAATTGGAACTAGGAAAATTCAATTAATAACCTGTACGGGAGCGACATTTAAAGCATTTATTAGCGTAATTTTTAAATTCAAACTCGGAAAAAAGAAAAGAAGATCGAAATTGAAAATAGTAATGAATTCATTGAATTGATTACCAATTAAATGAACCAAAATAAATACTGCTCGTCCACGTGGCACTCATCCAACACGTTTAATTTTGAAATCCACACAACAAAGTGATTCGGCCTTCGAGAATCGAGATCCAAATACGGCACCATCATTGGGCCCTAGGCCCTATACCCCGGGCCCACCATAAAACCCTGCGCCCCACTATCGCAACCGTTGGCGCAAACCAGAGCGTCATCAGGCACCGGGACCCGCTAATCGAACGGCCCAGATTCAGCGAAGACGCTCTTCTCTACGTTACCCAATGCGCCGTGTCTCTTCTCTTCTCTTCTCTTCCATCACTCGCTTGCGTTTATTAAATGCACTCACCCACACACCATTACTCATTCTTCTCTTCTCTTCTCTGTTTCCGCTGACAAATTTAACATGTTCGAAATGCCACTGAAGCTTTCAACTTGAACTCAACAAAAAAACAAATCACAATGCTCTTTCGTACGCAAGATCCAGCGTTTCACTAGCTCAGGTACTTCCACTCTTTGCCTTCACCAACTTAAGCCATTCCAACTCCTTTCATTGTACGCTGCGTTTCGGTTCCGCAAAATATGTCGTTTTTGTTTGTTATGTCGCACGTTGTTTTTTTCGGTTGGAGTTTCGTAGTTGGAAACGTTTGTGAAAAAAAAAAAAAAAAGAAGTTTCATGCAAAAGTAATTATTATAGGAGAAAATGAGGGAATGAAAAGGTCGAATCTGCGTTGCACATGCTGCTGCATCGGACCCTTCCCTTGCTTTCTAAAGCTTTTTTGACCATAGCTTCAAAAAGTTACCATGAGTCCTACTTTTTATCAAACAGTGTACCTTTTTGTATTTTTTAAATTTTCATCTGAATTTAATGACTCTAGGTCGTGTTTATAATGAAACATATCCAACTTCAACCTTTGTTTCACATACCATTCATGTTCGTTCGAGGTAGGTCTTCACATGTAGCTTTATTTAATTTTCCTTTTTCTAATAATAATAATCTATGAGTAGATGTATCTATATTCTATACCTATAATACAAAGATTATAAATATTTTTTTATGTACATACTTTTTAGACTATTTTACCTTTTTTAATCATTTTTAATTCATTTGCATAGATATTCTCTAAATTTTTCTCACATCATAAGTAATCACTTTGTTTATAAGTAATCGTTTGTTAATAACTCCTTTCTATCATATAATTTTTATTATTTATTATTTTCAAAAATAATTTATGGAGTCACCAATTTTTATTTTTTTTACACAAGTAATGTATAGCATATATTAAGTTAGAGGTGGGGGTATAATCGCGTTTTGTAACCTTATTTTGAGTATTTTGTTTTATGGAGGAGAAAATTAACTTTTGGATATTGTTGGTGGACAGTGTGATAGTTTTTGAAACAACAGTGAGGCTTTTAGTGAAGGCTGAATTCAAAGCATTATCAAAGTGTTGAGGCGACAGAGAGAAAAGGATGTCGGTAATGAGAAAAAGACTCGCTTGTTGCACAAAGGAAACCAAAATCAGTGTTGATTTTGATGAGCCAAACAGTAAGTCCTTACTCCCAATTTCACTCTTGTGTCTGTAATAAAAGCATTACTTCATTATTATGTTATTCACTAAAATATGTTTTTGTTTCTATAAAAAAAATATTTTGATGATTTTAATGGGTTTGTTTTAGTCTTTTAATTTTTAAATTTGAATTAGTATGATTTTTTTGGAATAATGTTTTTTTTTTAATTTCAAAGAACATATTTTTTTTATTGATTTTGTTTTTGTTACAAACGATATAACAAAGCAAAACGGAAGAAGAAAAAAATGCAGGAGAGTTAAAATCAGTTATCCCCAAAATATTATTAATTAACTATTAACTATGAAAGAGCTGCTCAGTTATTAAGTTCAAAAATTCTCCAAGTTGAAAATTGCGTATTTTTAAAAGGCTTAATTAATTATCCTTAAAATCAATTGAATTATATCATATATAATCCATCATACTTTCGATTAATAAAAAGTAATTAATGTCTTAAATTCAGGATTAACTCGTTTGATTAATGTTCGAATTTCATCTTTTGACACTAAAACTCTCATTTGAATCAAATTAGTTAAAGCTAAACTTTAAAACACTGATATATATATATATATATATATATATATATATATATATATATATATATATATATATATATATATAATCATACTTTGAGTTTCAACCCAACAATCAAATCAAGTGTGGTTACGTGGTGATTGAATGTGAATAGTTTCATTTGCTGGTCTTTATTAGTAATTAGAAATTAGTAATTTTACTTTAAAAAGAAGGGTCCACCGAGGGTGAAAATGATAAATATGTTGAGACTTGAGAGTACACCAATACCATTAACCAAATGTAGATCTTTCGACTTTCCACTGAGTGTCTGACATCTGTGCTTTTGTTTTTATATTAGTATATCAAGTCTAAATAAATGAAGGACAGATTTGAATTTGAAATTTGCCGTTTTTCATCGGTTACTTATAATTAAAATATGAATATTTTCAGCGATATTTCACTGGGTTTGGTATTTCCCTATTTAGAGCGATATTGATATTAATACTTGTCCTACAGCTAGACTCATTATAATATAAATAATCTTAAAAAAAAATCTATTTTCTTTTTATGGGTTTTCTTCTTTTTTTTTTTTCTCGTGTATAATTTTTTTTTCTTCACGGGTTTTCTCTTTTTCCTGCTTGTACAAAAAATACTTGCATGCTTCATGAAATAAGCTCTTTTTACTCTTTTTTTTTTTTTAAAGCAAAAAAGAAAATGGTATTGCCAGTGCCATTCTATTGAAATTTCTTGTTTGATAAATGGGTTAGTCTTAAAGAGTCAAATTATATATATATATATATATAATATTGGGAAAAAAATATCGTATATTAGTAGAATTTTAGAACCTAACTATAGCTTGCTAATTGTTGCTACATATATAAAGAACACAATCTTTTTCATTTTATTTCCAACTCAGTTTCTAAAATAAAATTCTCATAATTTTTAAGACTCATTAAACAACACTAAAATTATTACTTACTTTTGTGGGAGGAAAAAAACCATCGCACTCGTCCATCTGGGTTGGGAAGTCATGCTTCGGGAATATGTTTAACAAAAAGAGGGAAAACGAAGTTTTCATTTTCTCTCCGTTTAACTATTTTGGTGTTGGAAAATAATGTTTTTATTTGCCTTATGTATAGTTAATACTTTTTTATTAACAATTGTAGAAACAACACTTTATTTTTAGTTTTATAATTTCGTAAAAATGTGGTATAAACTTATTAAATGAACCATCTATAAAAATGAAAGAATGCCTTTTCATGATAGAAACATTAATTTAGCAAAAAATGAAAAACAAAATTTTGAACTATTTTCTTTCTATTTGTTTGAGATCCATGTGTGGGGACTCTCTTTTCTTCTTTGGGTTTTACTCATCTCTTGTCCTTAATGTTATTATTGTTTTTATTTGTTCCCATTTGAATTGGAAGCGGTTGTCGTGTCCCAGTCTGTCATATCATTGGGAGCTTCTGTTTTCCATTCGGTATTTTTTGTCTCACATGAAATTGTTCAGTTTGGGTGATTCATGTACTCAATTTTCTCCCACACAACAGAAGATTTTCAATAGCCTAGAAATCAGGCTACCCAATAAAACTCCAAGAACAATAATATTTTTATCATTTTAAAATGTTTAACACGTAATATAGGATTTGTAATTCTAACTTTCCAAGTCTAATTTGGTCAGAATTGGAATTTGTTTAGAATTATAATGCTTATATTTGGGTTATATAGTAATAATCAGTTATTGACTTGAGTAACATCTCCAACACACTATTACCCTAAATACAAGGTGAATGCAGAGTTAAAAAAAAAAAAAAAATTGCTGATGTACAGATGCATGTGAGTACATGTGCTACATCAACAATGTGGACAAATTTGACCGATTGTTATGCCCTTCTCTCTGGTGTGAATCTGAGAGGTGCAGTTGGTGTGTTATCTGGCACAGGTTTATGGAAGTACATCGTAATAACAATGTCATAGACTCTTTTGTCTAAACAATTCACCGGTTTATTAACAATCGGTTTATCAGACAAACAGATATAGTTTAAATATCAGAGATGCAAACAAATTGTTCAACACCGACAAGGATGACATATATTCTAGTCAATGTTGCAATGGGTACATTGATTTGTTAAGAAGACCACTAACCAGCAGAGATGTTTGACCTTGTAGTGGTGAAACGTTTATAAAATTCATCAGAATATCCGTGAAGAAGTGTTGAAATCTCATATAGTAATCATGCAAGAATGAGAGTAATAGAAAAACTCTATAGTACTGAAGATCCTACGTATTTGTGTCACTTTTTTGGGTGTGTCAACTGTTGCCATCTTCCTATAGTACTTTAGTTGCAGCTTTACATTGCTTTGTTTTTCCAACATCAATGATAATATATTCATACATTTTTGACATTTAGAGTTAGATATTCATTTCGTTCTTGAGGATTTGGATTTTGGCTATACAGCTAAATTTAACCAAAGAAAATCATATGAACTTATAATGTTTCAGGGGTTATGACATTTAATGGCCTTGAGAATTGCATTCCGGATAATCAATCTTATGGAGATGAAAGCAGAACGAGTAGAGGAGATGGATGTATAACTGATTCATTCAATGATGATGACTCCAGCTGTTCATCCAGTAAAGATGGTTTTGGATCATTCTCTTCAAAGTGTTTGACCATGAAAAGAGATGAACGAGGATTGGAAGAGTGGGAACTCTCAGAAAGTCCTCAACATTTTTATGTTAAAGAGAAGCCTGCTTATGAACTCCCATGTTCAGAAGTAGAAGCCATGAGAGAAAAGTTTGCAAAGCTGTTGTTAGGTGGTGATATTACAGGAGGAGCTAAAGGCCTCAGTACAGCTTTAGCACTATCTACTGCCATCACAAACCTTGCAGGTTGGCTCTAAGTGCATTTTTATTCTATGTTTTGGTTTCATTGCATTGATAAGTACATGTACTTTATGGTGAGCCAAATTCTTTTAAATCCTATATGCAGTGACAGTTTTTGGTGAGTTGTGGAAATTGGAACCTCTATCTGAAGAGAGGAAGAGCAAATGGAAACGAGAAATGGGTTGGTTGTTGTCTCCTACCAACTATATGGTTGAGTTAGTTCCTGCTAAGCAAAATGGTGCCAACGGTGGCATCTTTGAGGTATATTTCATTTGAACTGAAAAGGAAAGGGTGGAATATTTTCAGATGTATAACATTGCAGTAAAATAATGTAGCAACTATCTTTGAACAGATAATGACCCCAAAAGCTCGTGCAGACATCCAAATGAATCTTCCAGCACTTCAGAAGTTGGACTCAATGCTTATTGTAGGTCATCTCTTCATTCTCATTTAAGGCATGTTTGAAGAAACTTATCAAGAAGTACTTTTAGGAGAAAAAAATAGAAAGAAAATCGAAATAAACTTCTTTATAAATTAAAATTAGTTTATGCATAAGTTAAAAATAAAATTTTAGAGAAGCTAATATAAAATTTTAGAGAAGCTAATATGAGAGAGTTTCAACAAATTAGCTTATGTATAAGTTAATTTTAGTTTATAAAAAGCTTATTTCATTTTTACTATCTATTTTTCTCTCTTAGAAGTGTTTCTGCAGAAGTTTATCTAAACATGCCTTGAAACCTTGAAACGTTCTTTTACTTATTAGACTGATACATCTTTATGGTGTTCTGGTTGACAGGAAACACTAGACTCAATGGTGCATACTGAGTTTTGGTATGCAGAGGAAGGAAGCAGGTCAGAAGGGAGGACCACAGGTGGAAGACAAAGCAAAAGATGGTGGCTTCCATCACCTCGAGTACCAAGAACTGGGCTTTCTGATATTGAAAGAAAGAGGTTGCTTCATCAGGGAAGGGTAGTGCACCAAATATTCAAGGCTGCCAAAGCTATCAATGATAACATGTTGCTTGAAATGCCCGTCCCGATGATAATTAAAGATGCACTTCTGAAGGTAATCGATTTTGAGGGTTTTAATTTATATGCCTTTAGCCTCAACCAAACTTCTCTCCATCATTGATGGTTAGTATTCAGGAAGCAAGAAGATAGCAGCAAAATGGGATAATTTGCGTTGAAACTATTAGATACAAACAGAGTTCCAAATCATTAAAATAAGAGAATTAACATGAGTTTTTAAATACATGCATAATCTCTATAAATACAAGGTCTTTTAAATAATAACCAAAATATATACATGAGGTTGTAAGTTCAAAGTAAAAAATATCATATCAATATGGAAACACGTGCGAATCCCCTTTGAACAACAAAATAACACAAAGACCTTGATAGTAGAGTAGGGTTTAAGGTGTGTAGTATGATGCATATCTCAAATTGACCTGTAATGTTGGCTTGATTTTCATGCACAAGAAAACTACATGTTGACTGCTTGAGATATCCCAAATCATGAAGATTGTTTTTGTAATAAAGACATATAACAATAATAATGCTAGGTTGTTATATTTTAATGTATCTTGATTTTCATTGCATTGTTTGTTATCTAAGTTTGTTTCTATGTTTCAGTCCGGAAAGACAAGCCTTGGAGAGGAACTACACAAGGTTCTGATGGCTGGATCGAGCTCTGAAGAAGAAATGCTTAAAGCTCTCAATTTGGAATCTGAACATACTGCCCTAGAGACAATTAATAGATTGGAAGCTGTTATATTTTCATGGAAAGAGAGAATTATACAAGAAAATAGTGACAAATCGCCAGTTCGAACCTCATGGTCTTTCATGAAGGACCCTATGTCAGGTGTGGATAAGATGGAACTTTTGCTGGACCGAGCAGAAACACTTTTCAATCTACTTAAAACCAGATATCCAAACCTTCCTCAAACGTTTCTGGATGCTGCAAAAGTTCAATATGGCAAGGTGAGTTTCATGGTGATTGATATATTTCATTGTCATTCTGAATGGGAAACTTTTGTTAATGTTTTTGTTTTACCTACTTCATTTACGACACTAATATTTTCTTCTTCCCCCTACAAAATGGAAACTTCATGTTAAATTAACTCATGTCTACTTAAAAATAAGGTGTAATTGCATTTTTTGTCATCAAATTTTATGATTTTGTGAACTTTTCTCACCGAATTTTTGTAATTGTACATTTTCTCTTTCAACTTTCAAAATTTCTACATTTTTTTATTTTGTTGTTTGACTGTCTAACATTGATAATTAATCGTGACGTGACACATTAATTGTTACTATGATATATATATATATATATATATATATATATTTATTTATTTATTTATTTATTGGCATAACATAATATATTATATCAACTGTTAACTAATAAAGACATATGACTATTTAATAAAATGATAAAATGTGCAAAAGTTTTAAAATTAGGTAACAAAAATGTGTAATTTCAAAAGTCAGGTGGTAAAGTTCACAAAATTGTAAAATTTAAAAGACAAAAAGTGCAATTAAACCTAAAAATAAGTTAGATAAATAGAAAAGAAAAGGACAGGTATCTAAGTTGTCTACAACAAAGTTTTTCCTTAATCAAGGTGTCAAATTTGTGGCAAACATGTGGAGGTAATATTAATTTCTTTCTATCTACTTTTGTAGGATATTGGGCATGCCATTTTGGAAGCATACTCTAGAGTTCTTGGAAGTTTAGCCTTCAGCATACTGTCTAGAATAGGAGATATATTGCAAGAGGATGCTTTAAGCAATCCCAATTCACCTATTTCTACAACAAGTTGCTCACCTGGGATAAATCCTCCTGAAGCTTGGGTGGTTGGTTCACGTATCAGGCACTCATTAATTGATAAGATGAACGAGGCAGATGCACAAAATTGTGATTCTAGTTGTGGTAGTAATTCTGATACAGGACTCTCATCTACTGAGGCCAAAGCCAGCTCTGCAAGTGCCACCCCAAGCCGTGGTCGATTGTGGTGCATTGGTAGAGGCTTGTAAAAATGTGTGGCTTTCAGTAGTTTTCTTCTGTAAATGTAAAATTATTGGTATTAACATATGAGCGGTATGAATAGAGATGCAAATGGATAGGTTTGCCATATAAATTTTGGGTGCTTTTCTTGCCTAGGAATTTTGTATCTTTTGCAAAATTCCAGTGGTAGGTGGTGGTTGTACATCAGAGTTTCTTGATGGCCAGGCTAACAATTGAATATTTCAATTACTTTCATTGCACTATTGTTGCTGGTAAAATTTATAACGAATTTTATACATAATTTCAAATGAAAGCAATATATTCTTTTAAACACTTTTTAATTAGTTAAAATTTATTGAAATTAATTTTGATGGGCTTCATATCTTATTTAATGTTTCTCTCTTCATATTTTATAATTTTTATAAGTTCCAACTCATAAGAGTATTAAGAAAAGTGTGTTGCTAATGTTTATTTTTTAAAAATTATAATAAATTTAACTAATAATACAGTGTGATTGAGTGTGTCTTCTAACATTTCTTTTAAATCATAACCTAGTTGTATCAATAGATTGTATTTGATTAGAGATTTGAGATTAGAATATTTCACTATCACAAGTTTCAACAACTTAAAATTCTTCATGCATTTATTCTTAATTTTTTCTCTTCAAAATCATCTTGGGTCATATCAATTATTAATTTTTTCTAAAGCCTCACTACTTTTTCAAACAACATTTCATTTGTTTGCATGTCAGATAAGATATTGATGAGTAACTCGTCTATTATGAAATAGAAATTAGTTTTCGAGAAGTGAATTTTTTTGAACATTGAATATAAGATTAGTTGACTCTCAAATAGTTATTGAAAGCTCTATAACAAATTTTGGAGGAAACAAACAAAGAAGAGAGTAAAATTGATCTCATATATTTGATTTATGATCTTATATTGCATACTTTAAGTGTTACAATAAGTGTTTAAATACAACAATTAATAAACTCTTGATTAGAAACAAAAATAAATTATAACTAAATTAAAAAAGTATCATTTAGTAGTAAGTTATTTTCTCAGCGAATTTTAATCAAACTTATAGATAAAAAACTATATACTTTAAAATATTCTATTATGATATTTGAAAAATTCTTGATTTCTAACATTTTTCCATGATATTTTTGTTCAATATTTTAAGTTTTGATTTCAATTGTAATTCATACTATTTTATTGGATATCTTCAAGTAGACGAACATGTGCACATATAATATCTTCAAACTTGGCACTAATCATATCACATGAAATATGAATGCTTGCAACCACTTTAATACATGTTCCATCTTGAAAGATTTTTGCGTGTTATAACAACTTTCTTGATTTTATTCTTCTTTATGAAACTTATTTGTTGAACTAATATGAATAAGTATAATAATTGTAGAAAAAAGATAGACACTAAAAGGAGATTGAATAATGTATATAAAAAAAAAAACTCGCACATTTTCAAGTTTTTGTGAATTAGTATCTGCAACAAACGAAAGGTCAATAAGAGTAATTAATAAAACACAATATTTTTATACTGGTTCACCTCAACCACCGAGGCTAAGTCTAGTTCTCAATCCAACCATATTGAGTTCAACTAATTTTTAGCAAAGTTACAAGTATTCTTTTACCAAGCCACTTTTGACTCAAACAAGTGTTCTTTGACTTGCCTCTTCAAGCCACTACTTAAATATTCTTTTACAAACAAGTTTCTCTAAGTTCAAATCTAAGTATTCTTTTTCAGACAAACCTTTCCAAGCTCAATCCCAAGTATTCTTTTACAGTCAAACCTTTTCAAGCTCTACCTTATAATAATGGTTATGAAAGTATTACAAAGTTGCAGTTGTTATCTCTTTTAGATGTGATTACAACAAATTATTACAATACAAAAAACTATTGAAGAAGATTTTCTAAGAGATTAGTGCAAATCATTTTTTCTATATTTACACTTTTGTTCTCTATATGTGCTTCTTTATCTTCTTCAGAGTTTTGGGGTCTCTTATACAACAACTTTAAAAGAGATGAACATTGTAGCTTCTTGAGTCTGATTCATAGAACTACTTCATCTTACTCCTTTGTCTAATCTTTAGAGAGAGAAAGTACCCTTTGGTGTATTAAATGCTTCAATTAATGTCTTTCACCTAAACATACTCCTTATCTTTGATAAATCAAGTTACTTATCAAAGCAAAGTAGCAAAGTGGGAACAACAAGAAGCAAAGTTAGCATGCATGCAAGAATACAGTCCTTTTTTAATGCATTTTCTGTGAAATCTAGGATTTTTGTGCTTTGTTCTGTTACTCTTAAAGTTTTTATACACGTTTAATAGAATGTGAGTTCCAAGACAACAACTTTCGATCTATTAAGGTATAAAACATTCATTTGAACATTTAAACTTGTCAGTCATGATAAATAATGATCGTTAGAAAAGGTTTGCATGCTTTGTCTGATTAGCTTCATCTTATAGATGCTACTTCGTCTTACTCAGTCAAAAACAACAACTTTTATGGTGTGTTTTCTTATTAAAAATATAGTGCTTTTTATCATTAAAACTTCATAAGGTATGAGGGATTGTTTTTTGACTTAAAAATCTCCCTTTTTTTGATGGTGACGAACACATTTTTGAATATAGCTTGTTTTACCATTAAGAAAACTTTTGAGAAAGATAATTTCTTCAACTTAGAAATAGACTATGTTTAAGCAAGAGCTATTTTCTATTTCAGACGTAGTAAGCTTTTTAGTACCTAAGACGTGGCTTTTTGAGAAAAAAGCAATTTGTTGTAAAGAGTAAGTCTTTGAAATCTATAATCAGACAAACTTAGCAAGATATATAGACTTACGAGACTACACATGGTTATTCTCATACAAATATACCTACGCTTATAAACGTTCCTAAAAATTGCATTTAATATACATGTTATATAGACGATACTTTAGATGAATGCAACCATTTATGTAGGGAAACTCCCCCTTGAAAACATGCATGTCCTAATGTATATTCAAGCAATTACGAAAGCATGTTATTGTATCAATCATGTGTGAAGCATGTGTAGTTTTTGGCATGCTTACAGATTGTGCAAAATACCAATCTAGATGAAAAATAATGCAAGGCATAATAATGTAAATGGTAGATAGATTTAAAGATTACAACAAAAAAGAAGTCAGAGTAATTCAAAAATCCAGAAAAGTCAGAGTAATCCAAGAATTCAAAAAATATACTAAAATTTAAAGACAAATTTAGAAATTCAATTCAAAAATAAATTAAAATAAATTCAAAAATTATATACTCTCTCCCCCTTTCGGCACCAACTAAAAGGCTAGTCCAAAGAGTGATAGACTATGGCCAAGGCCAAGGAATCCAAGAGGTGATATCTTAAAAGAACCAAGAGGAATGAGATGATCTTAAAGACCTTTTCATATGTTTGTACATATAATAGTCTTTTTGTATATGCTTATTTTTGCCTTTGAATTTGTGAGGCACTTTACTTGCTTTTATTAGTGATTGTATATTGATTTTAGGGTAGGTTACTTGGAGAGTTTAACTCCATTTAACCTCCTTTGTTGATACACTCATTTTCTATTTTTTCAGTAGGGAAAAAGGGGTGGCATTTAGCAATGTTTGAGGGTATGAATAGCAAATAGGCCAGAATTGGGCCTAGGCAAAATTTTACATATTGGACTCATTTTGCTCATAATCGGTTTGATCTAGCTAGGTTTCATCATTTTTGGATGGACCTAACTAGACCAAACCAAACATTTTTGAAAATAAATCATGGAGCAAATGAGAGCCAAATCCGCGCAGCCTAGTTTCCCTCTCCTTGGCCGAAATTTGTTCTTCACTTAGGGTTGAGAAGCTTGTGCTACAAGCTTTTCCCTAGAAGGTCAACTAACCTTACCATGGTTCCTAGTGAACCATGGTTAAGGTTAGTTTGCTCCTTAAGCTACCTACCTCTATATATTTGTAATTTCTAGTCTTGTAATCACTTTTGAACATTTTGAGAAATAGAAATCAGATTTCTGTCTCACTCAAGAGTCCTAAAAACCGCAGGGAACTCTCTCTCTAAGGTTTCTCTCAAAGGTTCTTCAACCTTTGCCTTGGTTCCTCAAGCTTCTTCATCCTCCATTGAAGTGGCCGAACCTCCTTCAAGCTTCCTTCACCATTGGAGTTACTTCAAGGTGAATTCAAGCTCAAAACCGTGTCAACCTCAAGGTGCAAAGATCATTCAAGGTGGAGCTATGAAGATTTATCAACCGGTCTTCATCTTGTTCTATCATTTTTGGTATCTAGAGTTTTGGTGCTCTTGAGGTTTTATGTCTCTAACTTGTTCTACTTGAATCCATGTTGTCTTCTCTTCCTTTTTCTATGTCTACATTTGTGTTTGCTGTATGGATCTAATTTTTGTTCATATATTGATGGATCCTATTTGTCACATGAGAAATAATTGATTCATATTTTTTCTTGTTCCTAATTCTTGAATCAATTTGTTTTGGTGCGCCTAGGTTCCTTGCTTGTGTGTTTTTGATGTTTTCTTGAGTCTCCATTCTTTAACATGTGTCTGTGATTGGACCACATTCATACTGCATTAGATTTGTTTTTGAATCACTTTTTTTTGTCCTAGAAAGTCATGAGTAGTTATTTGTATGTTGAAAATTCCTAGACTAGCTTGTTGGACCTAATTTTTGTGTTGTTTGAGAATCATTGTTTGGTGCGTCATTTTTCTTATTAAATTTGAACCTTACCTATATGTGCTTTTGTTTTACATGTTTGAGTTTATAATTTGCTATTAGTTCTAGCAAATTTCATAGAGTTAGGTTTCTATTATGTCTTGTTAAAAAAACGTTTGTCAAGAAAATTGTTAAACAAACTTTTCCTATTAGGTTTCCTTGAACTGTTTTGTGTGGCTGAAACTTTTAAGATTTTTAAAGCCTTAAAACAAAGCAAAACAGAGGTGTATGTGTTTCAAATGCATGAGAAAAAAAAAGAAAATAATGCCTAAAATTTGATCTAAAAAAATACTACAAAATTGAGAAGCACTAGGTGAATGATGCATGTGAACACCTCTTGTTTTGTGAAAATATCTTGGCAGCAGTTTTATTAGTTTAAGACCGAGACCTATACTTGATTAAAAGGCATTAAACTTTTGTGTTAGCAAAGAACAAACACACTCTTCAGATGGTAGACATGCATCATTAATAAGGTTAATAAGTTTTTCTATAATTATGAATAGATAAGATACTAAAATACACAATTATTCTAAATAAAGTTCTATTATATAATAGAACTCTTACAAAGGTTTTAATCCAAAATTACTAAACATTACAAAATATTTCTAATATATCCATTATAACTTATCAAAATAACTCCACATCCTAAGCTTTGAATTTTGCATCTGACGTCTAACTCTAATTCCTATTTTCCTGCTTCAAGAAATTAGTAGCATCTGGATTTCAAATATTTATGGGGTTATACATTTAATTTTTTTTCATGTCAAACAAAATTCATACAACCACATAAAGAACTTTAAGCAATTTATTAATAAACACACAACAAGATTATTAATTTATAAAAGCTATCAATTTAAAATATGCAATATGTTAATGAAATGTAGGTTTTATATCAAAATATTTTCTAAAAATCATTTTTGACTCAGTGTTTGTAACATCCTAAATTTTGTAACTATTTATCTATAAGTTTCTGCAAATTATTATATATATTAAATATTACGTAAGTTACTGTGAATGAAATTTATGTAGCATTATTTAACCAGATTTTCTAATTCAATAACATGTATTTTATTATCTGATTTGACTATTTCTCGGGCAGCGTTGAGAGAACGCTGTAAAATATGAGAAACACAATTTAAGAAAATTTAAATAATCTATAACTTAAATAATAATTTATTGAGTGTAGATTAAGAATAAATATAGTTAAGAGAGAAAATCTCTAAATTAAAATTTATATAAATTCTCTAAGGATTTAACAAGAAAAAATTATTCTGCTAAAACCTTAAGCTAGAAAATTATGGAAAAATGCTCAAAAGGATATAATAATTTTATCATCGATATAGTATGCTTGGAATAATTAATAAAAATGTATAGTTAGTTGAAATTAAAATACAAGTCTCAACCAATGAAATTATGACACATAAGCAAATCTTAATTTATTTAATTAATATTAATTAACATAATTAGGATAGGATCAAGAGACAAAAGTTTATATTTTTGATGGTCAAGATTCTAATTATGATATTAGTTCCTCAAAATTATAATTAATTTGTAAGATATTATAATAATTCTACAATGTTCTAGAAAGTTCTACAAAACTCTTCAAAGTAGATATCTAATTACCAAATGATTAAATGGGTTGGAAGCTTAACTATTAAGATATTCAAATAACTCAAAAAAGTTCTATAAAATTTTACATAATAGAAATCTAGAATGGATTAGATGCTTAACCATTAAGATATTTAAATAATTCTACAAAATTCTAGGATGTTCTATAAATTTCTACAAAAAAAAGGGACACACAATTACCATGTGATTAAAATGAATTGAAAACTTAATCATTAAGATAACTAAATAACTCTACAAAATTTTAGAAAGTGAACATCTCATCACCAAATTATTAAATAAATTGGAAACTTAATCATTAAGATACTTAAATAATTCAAGTAAATTCTAGAAAGTCCTATAAATATCTACAAAATGGACACCTAATCACTATGTTAGTAAAATATCTTAGAAAATATCAAGAAATATCTACAAATCTAGAAGATTGGAGAATGGAGGTAGAGACTAGTATAAATAGGAGAAACCACACCAAAAAGCTCACCAACAACCCTTAGTAACTAGACATAAACCAATTGCCAAAGTAACACCCAAAAATACTCCATATTTTCCACAACCAAGAAGGAAAACAAGGAGTAAACAACTAAAATTTCAAGAAAATGGGAAGAAAGGAAGAAGATAAGAGGAAGAAAAAGAAGTAAGAGAAGAAGAAATCAAGAAAATTAGGAGAAAACTATCAAGCTTGGAGAAATAGGTATGGGTTAGATGTTTAATTTTATTCATGTCTATATAGTTGTAGAATAAATATTAATTTTCTTATAAGTTTTGATGCATGGAACCTTAGGTTAGTTGATATGATTTTTTATTGTACTTTTTGATAAATTTGGTGCTGTAAGGTTGAATCTTGAAGTGGTTGATTGTTTATGATTGAACGTTTCTATTGAAATTGATTGAATTGTATTTCAAGAGTTGATTCAGAATAATTTTCGAAGTGATAGATTAATAATGCTGCATATTGCATATTGCATATTGCATAATGTCATTTTTGAGTCAAAAGATTTTTGGGGGGAAAAGAAAAGAATTTCAAGAAAAAATAAATATTTGAGAAATGAATTTTGTACCAAGGATATTTGATAGAAAAAGAACAAGTTTTGTAATTTTGAAATGATACTTTTTACGTGAATTCTTTTCTTTATGTTTACTATCCGAGACATTGGTGTCAAGAGATTGATTGAGAATTGTGATAGTGGGTACTGTCAAGGACAGTTGGCAGTACGAGATGGATAAATAAAAGGATAAAGTGAGAGAGAACTTGATATGGTTGTGAATGTCTGACTGAGGTATTTGTTTTATGCTACCAATGTCAGAAGATAGTAAACAGGGTCTGAGTAGAATGGGTAAGACGAGACCTCTGGTCTGGGGGATAGACCTTTGGTCTAGGGAGTGTTTGGGCATGGGCAATACCATAGATGGCCAGTCTTTATTGATTCTGTGTCGTGGTAGCCTGCCGGGTGCCCTAACATTGATGGAGGACCATCCTTGAAGACACATGTGGGCCCCATCACTAGGTCCATGGCTAGGAGAGTTGAAGAGGAGGAGGGAGTTCACACACCAAGGGACACTCTCCTCATGATCATAGAGTATTAGTGCTCTCCTAAGCCTCATTAATTTAGGATTTATTTTATTTTCCATTTTTACCCTTGTATTTTGGGGTATTTTAGTCATAGGATTTATTTCTTTGTATTTCCCATTTTACCCTTGTATTATGGGGTGCTTTAGGTGATTAGGCTTTTAATTTGGGCTAGGGTATCATATTAGGAGGTGACGCCTATTTTTGGTGAAGCATTGGATGTATTTTTTGGTGATAGAAAGGCTTAGGCCCAAGTGGAGGGCAAAGGTTACATGGTCTTATCATGCACCTAGATATAGCCAATCTAAACCCATAGATTCCATCCTTGTCCACCAAGTTGCATCTAGGGTTTATTTACATTTCATTTGGAGTGCATTAGCCATATGAATTTCGGCCATGCACATCTCAAATGAAACCCTAGATGCCTCCCCTCCTATAAATACCCAACACCCCACCACTTGTAAATACTTTGGATTATATGATATTGAGTGAGCCTTTTGTGCCTCAAAATCCATCCTTAGTCACTAGTTAGTTTCGGCTAACCTCCTCCTATCTCCACCCTTGGAGAATAGGAAACCTAGAGTGGCCTCCACCTACACTTGGAGTGAGCCAACTTGAGCAACCATACACCACCACCCTAAAACACTTCCACCACCCTAAACATACTTCACGCTATCTTCCTTTTCCTATCATAAGTCACCTTTTTTCTACCCTTTGGTGAGCCTAGATCAAGGGCAAGGTCTTCCCCTTCATACTCTACATCAACCATGGAAGGAGGAAGCCATCAAGTGGTATCAAGAGCCATGTTCATCAAGGGTAAAATCTAGTCCTTCTTGTCTTCTTGTTGTCTTTTTCTATTTGGTCATTTCTTGCCTTCTTGTTTCTTTGTGTGGCCGAATAGTTTTGGGTTCACACGTTGTTCCTTGTGAGCCTTCCTTGCCATTTTTTTAGGTTCCATTGTTAGGTTATTGCCATGCTTTTCTAAATTTTTGGTTGAGTCTTATATGAACATGCCATGAACAGGCTTTTTGATTTTTGAATCCACCTAAAGTTTTGTCATTTTTGTTTCCTATATTTTGTCTACATAAATTCCATGTATGTGCCAAACACTTTGCATGAAACACATGAACAAAATATGCCATATTGCATTACATAGTGGGCATGACATATAGCTTTCTTTTTAGGAGTCATTCATGCATGCTACCTAGTCCTAGCATGTTCTATGTGATTTTTGATTTCCATGTGTAAACATTTCCTTGCACATGCATAACCGCCCACTCTCCTTGCATTCTCACTTGATTTGGTCATCTTTCTATCCCTAAAGAAACCCTAAAAGAATCTAAGAGGTGTGCTGAAAAATTTTGTGCAAACAACTTGTACTAGATAGTACAAATCTTTTTCCACTCAAAAGATACCTTACACACCTCTAAAATCACGCCACTTGTCTTCATCTCTTCTCCTAAAATTTGACCTAATTTTCACCACCCACAAGTGCAAAACCTAAGCAACAATGGGCTGAACATTAAAGAAAAGAAATTGGACCCAAGAAGCATAAAAGAAATTGACGTGAAAAATAGAACAAAAGAAGAAAAAGTATCAAAAAAAAATTGGACCAAAAAGGACTTGTTGCTAGACTTGTGGACTTGGACCCTTTACCTAAGCATTTGGAGTTGGACTTGTGACATTTTTGGACCATTGTTGAGACCTTAATATTGGCTGGACTGAATCACGAAAAGACTTAATCAAGTGAGCTTAAACACTAATCTATTCTAGTGCCTTTCTAGGTTTAATCTTTTGTGTGCTTCCTTCTTTTGATTGAGTCTTAATTTTTAGTTTGTCTTTCTTTGGCCTCTTTTGTTTTGTCTCCATCAATTCTCCTTGAGTTTAGCCTTCCTAATTGTGCTTTTTCAGTTTTATTTCTTGGAATCTTGCTCTTTGGGTTGGTTTCACTTTACTTGTAGGTGAAGAACTTCTCTAGCAAACTATCACACCCTTTGGTGGATTTGAGTGGAGGGGTGAACCGAATCCAAACCTAGCCTTTGGAGGGATTTACACCACACCAAAAGGAGTGATCAAACACTTGGAGAGGACTAACAAGTTTGCTCTTTGTGAAGGAACCCAAGTGGAGGAGTTTGAAGACCTAATTTTTGTTTTTTTTTTCATAATTTTTACTTGTTTTCTTTGCTTTCGGCCTCTTGTGTTTTTGGGCCTTGGTTTCTTTCCTTTGGTTTGTAATTTGGCCATTCCTAAACCTCTTCAATTTGGTTTTAGTTCGTGTAGTTGAAGGTGATTTGAAAACCTTCGCCTAGGACCTCGACTAGAATATGTTTTAAGTGCTTTTCTTTTGCATGCTTTATAGTCTTTGGTAGTATAATTGTTAGGACTTTTATCTTTGCTCCAATTTACGTTTAGAAGGCCTTTTCCTACTAGGGGTAACGTGCACACACACACTTTATTATTGTGCCAAATTGTTTTGTAAGAAAAGTAGAAAAGGCTTAGTGATTTTTACTTGATAGGGCTTGTTTATTAAGTGATTCTTTGTAGTCCACCTCCCCTTGAAAGTTCACTTTGTACACTTAGGCCTTTTCCTACCTATCTTGCACCTTGAAAAACCCTTTTTGTGAAAACCTTTTTATCACTCACTCTTTGTGAAAACCATTTCAAACCCTTTTTGAAAACAACTTTGTGAAAACCTTTTTGGATCAAAGATGAGTGATCATTCTAGTGTCCATGGTCATAATTCTCGTAGTACTAGGTCTAGTGTTAGGGATGAACTTAGGGAATTGAAAGAGTACCTAAGAAAAAAAGAAGAGGAAAATATAAAAAGAGAGGAAGAATTGAGAAGAAAAGAAAAAGAGTTTGAAAGAAATAATGAAGAAATAAAAAGATTGCTTGCTAGGCTAGTTGTGGGAGGAGAGGCTAGTGGTTCAAGACCAAGAGTCACTTCTCCTCAACCCTCAAGAGGAAAGGGGCATATGTATTCAAGTGTTCATGAGGAGGAAGGGCATCATACCCAACCTCCAAGTGATATCTTCGTTAGTAGTCATCACAATGATGATTACTATCAAAGACCCCCAAGGCATCATAGACATAGGGAGTCTTCCAATAGGGAACCCCACATCCCTCTTCCCCCATTCCATGGCAAAGACAATGTGGAAACTTATTTGGATTGGGAAATGAAAGTAGAACAACTATTTTCTTGCCATGGAGTGAGTGAAGAGAGAAAGGTTTCTTTGGCAACCCTTAGCTTCCAAGGGCATGCCATGTATTGGTGGACCTCCTTAGAAAAAGAGAGAAGAATAAACCATGAGCCTCCAATTCAATATTGGAATGAGCTCCGTAGTGCCTTGAGAAGGAGGCATATTCCTCCATACTATGACCGTGAGCTTATGGATAAGCTACAAAGATTGAAACAAGGGTCATCTAGTGTGGAAGAATATAGGCAATCTATGGAGTTACTCATGATGAGGGCTGGGATAAGGGAAGAAGAGAGGACCACCATCTCAAGATTCCAAAGTGGTCTTAACCTTGAAATAAGGGACAAAGTTGAGCTCTTACCATATAGAGACTTGAATGAGCTTGTTCAACTTTGTTCTAGAGTGGAGCACCAACTTAAAAGAAAAACTTTTAGAAAAGACTCCACTCTATCTTATTCCAAGAGTTTCAAGAAGGAGGGCCCCTCTTCCAATCCTTTTCCTAAAGAAAAAGAAAAAGAAACCTCTCAAAGGACATCTTCCAAAGACACTAAGACAAGTGACATCAAGTGATTTAAGTGCCTTGGTCGAGGGCACATTGCCTCTCAATGCCCAACAAAGAAAATCATGATTTTAAAGGGCCAAGACCACTATAGTAGCCTTGATGAAACTACTTCTTCTTCTTCAAGTGATGAAGAAGAAAACTTAGAGTCCGAGGAAGAAATTTACCCTTGTGAAGGAGACTTGTTAATGGTTAGAAGGCTTCTTGGAAACCAATCTAGTAACCTAGACCAATCCCAAAGAGAGAACTTGTTTCATACAAGGTGCAAAGTTTTAGAAAACACTTGTTCTCTCATTGTGGATAGTGGATCTAGTTGCAATTGTTGTAGCACTAGATTAGTGGATAAGCTAGCCTTAACTACTATACCTCACCCAAAACCTTACAAATTACAATGGATCAATGAAGAGGGAGGTATTGTAGTTAATCAACAAGTAAATATACCTATCTCCATTGGCAAATACCAAGATGAAGTTTTATGTGATATAGTGCCATTGGATGTTAGTCATATTTTACTTGGAAGGCCTTGGCAATTTGACAAAAAAACTATTCATGATGGCCTAACTAACAAAATAAGTTTTCATCACTTAGGTAAAAGGATTGTGTTGTGTCCTCTATCACCCTCTCAAGTGTGTGAGGACCAACTCAAAATGAAGGACAAAAGAGAGGGAGAAGAAAAAAAAAGTAGAAAACCAAAGAAAGAAAAAAAAGACCTTTCCCTTAAAAATAAAGAAGGGGAAGAGGAGGTACCAAGTTTAGAGGCAAGTGTCCCCTCTAAGGAAGTTGTTCACAAAAGTGTATTATCCCTTAAAAATGACATCAAAAATACACTTTTGATTGAACAACCTTTGTACCTTCTCTATTTCAAAGAGACACTTGCTGCCACTAGTCATGAGCTTGAGTCTCTACCTCATGAGGTTCAAAAACTTTTAAAGGAGTTTGATGACCTATTTCCTCAAGACGTCCCAAGTGGGCTTCCACCTTTACGAGGAATAGAACATCAAATAGACCTCATACCGGGTTCTAGTCTTCCTAATAGGCCCGCCTATAGGACTAACCCTCAAGAAACCAAGGAGATAGAAGCTCAAGTTGATGACTTGTTGAAGAAGGGTTGGGTTCAAAAGAGCCTTAGCCCTTGTGCCGTCCCCGTTCTCTTGGTGCCTAAGAAAGATGGCAAATGGAGGATGTGCACTGATTGTAGAGCCATCAATAACATAACAATAAAATATAGGCACCCAATCCCTAGGCTAGATGATATGTTAGATGAATTACATGGGGCCATCATTGTAGACCCCTAAAATTGTCCGGGTCGGAAATAAGACTCGAAGACTCTCGAAGACCGAAAGAAAGTCAGCCGAAAGAACTCCTGGAAGACCCTGGAAGACCCTAGGATGATTCTTCATAGGTTTAGAAGTCTTAGAGTAGCTTAAAATAAGGATGTGGGAGGATTGGAGCTCAATACGGCCTCCTAGAAGTTCAGTACGGCCGTACTGAACAATTTGAACTACAATATGGCCGTACTGAAACCAATACGGCCGTACTGAAGTTTTTGAACTTCAGTACGGCCGTACTGAATTCAATACGGCCGTACTGTAGTTTAAAACTTCAGTACGGGCCGTATTGATGTCAGAGGCCGTACTGCGCCTCACTCCTATATATAGGACGTCATTTGGACGTCATTCCACACATATCCACACTTTTCCACACCTTTTCCACCCTCTTGTTGAGTATTCTGGGGTTTTTGAGCAGTGTTCTGCCTTAGAAGTCTCTCGGAGAGCCGATCCGACGAAGTTCTTGAGTTCTGAGCATTTTGCTTGAGGATTCGAACTAGTCGAAGGGAAATCTTTTTGATTTCCATAGTAAAAATTAATCTTTAGGGAAGGAGCGAGCGAGCGTGTAA
Source organism: Cajanus cajan (assembly GCF_000230855.2). Lineage (NCBI taxonomy): Eukaryota > Viridiplantae > Streptophyta > Magnoliopsida > Fabales > Fabaceae > Cajanus > Cajanus cajan. The sequence goes on along the minus strand of NC_138521.1, from coordinate 40,165,373 downwards.
GTGGGAAGGAGCGCCAAAAAGCCTCCTAACGTCTGTTTAAATATATAAAAGCACGCTTCAAAGGTTTCTTTTCCAAATCCCTTCTTTTACCGCTTTCTGATTGTTGCATTGCATATTTAGAATTTTCATCATGTAAATATTCCACTTATAATCGTTTCTAATAAATAGGGGTAATTTAGTAATTTTACACTGTTATTTATGAAATAATCCGTCATAGGGAACCCGAAAGGGGCGTTGTGGGGTGCTAACACCTTCCCCGCACGTAACCGACTCCCTTACCCAACTCTGGTTGTAATGGCCAAGGTTGATTTGCGAAAATCAATTGCCTTATATCTTTTTCCAATGTTTTGAGTAAAACATTGGTGGCGACTCCAAGAACCCTTCTTTTGTGAAAACCACTAGCCCATGGAGGGTCCCGCTTGGGATTAACATGGATTGGTGAATCATTTTAATAAAATTGTTAGTTCGATGAGATCTCAGTTTGAGAATAAGTCGTTCTAACAATCCACCACTTTTCAAAAATTAAAAGGAGTCCAACCATCGTCGCGAATGCCAAGGTCCGTTTCGGCGGGTGGCGACAGATGGCGACTCCACTGGGGAAGCCTCGAGAGTCAGTCCCATTTAGTGATGGATTATTTCTAAAATAATAGTTTAAAATTACTTCGTTACCCCTCGCTTGTATGATAATATGTTTTTTCTAATTGGCTTTAATAACTGTTGAATGTTTAAATTTTCGCAATTGTTTGAAATATAAACTGCACACAAACCTTTGCACACAACAGTTCCCTCTATACCCGGGGGCATGAGTGGAAAGCCATAGGGAGTGGATGTTAGTACGGCCGGTTGTCGAATGGGTCTATAGGTGCCCGTAGACCGTTGTCGGAAAGCATCACTCAAGGTGAAAACCATGAACTCAAGTCCGACAGTGCGTTGGAACTTTCCATCGACTTACGACGAGAGGAATTGGGTCCCTATAATGGGGGCACCTTGGGGGCCTCAGACCGGTGAGAACAGTTAGAACCTCCTTGAATATGCACTTTTCTGCAAGATACCCCTACCTCGTGATTCGCTCGTGACTGTTCGTGGATGAGTGAATTGTTTGTGCATTGTTTATGTGACATTGTTTGAGCATACATTGCATTCTTTAAACATACAACATTTCCTTTTAAAATAAGAATAAATAGGAATAAGAATCTTCCATTACATGGTGTTAACATCTACCCTCATCACATTCATATAGGTAGTTTCCCTTTTCACCCATAAAATACAAAAAAACAAAATACCCAAAAAAAAGAAAAAAGATATTTATCCAAACCAAGCAATATCATGCATCATCTTAGGAGCATCCCGAAAACATGATAATGCTTAGTTGAATAAACACAATGCATGCATATTCAACGTCATCATCTCATATCATGCATTCTTATCAAAGATCATGGAGGGATCTAGGTTTGCATTTCACACATCCCTCCTAGTAATTCATTAATAAACATTAATAAAAAGAAAGGATTAATCGATGCGTATGTTCAGAATGGATCGCACGCCATTTGTTATTAAGTGTAAGCCAACAACCGCGCCAAGTGAGCGCACATCAACTCCGTTGTTGGTAATCAAGACGAATAAAGGGGAAGGTCCGACACCGTTAAGGATCACTGCTCCAAGACCTTTCCCCTACGAATCAAATAAGGCTGTGCCATGGATATATGACATCCATTCTTCTGCCGACAGCGACATCTCTAACATCGCTGGACTTGGGGGCATGACTAGGAGTGGCAGGATCTACACTCCCGAAGATCTTCATGAAAAAGCTCCCAAGAATAAAGGGAAAGAAAAAAAAAAACGAGGAAAATAAAGAATCCGAGGAGGAGACTGACGAGCTGTTAAAATATATCCGACAGAGCGAGTACTCCATCGTGGATCAACTTCATAAGACGCCAGCAAAGATTACTCTGTTGTCATTGATCCTAAGCTCCGAACCGCATCGGCAAGCTCTGTTGAAATACTTGAACGAGGCATACGTGTCGCACACTATCTCCCAAGACAAGTTTGAGGGGATTGTTAGTCACATCACGGCTAGTGATCACCTCTCTTTCACCGATGAAGAGATCCCCGCTGAGGGACCGAATCACAACAAGCCCTTGCACATCTCTGTAAAGTGCAAGGAGTATCACATCGCTAAAGTCTTGGTGGATAATGGATCTTCCTTGAATGTGATGCCAAAAAGAACGCTCGAGCAAGTGGCAATCAAGGGAATCCAAATGCGCCCAAGCAACATGATCGTTCGAGCTTTCGACGGTTCTAAAAGAGAAGTGGTGGGAGAAGTCAATTTCCCAATCCAAATTGGACCCACCATCTTCAACGTCGAATTTCAAGTGATGGACATTACTCCCGCATACAGCTGTCTCCTCGGCCGACCTTGGATTCATGATGCGAAAGCTGTTCCCTCTACGCTCCACCAAAAAGTCAAGTTCATAGTGGGTGACAAGCTGGTGACCGTACAAGCTGAAGATGACATACTCATCAGCAAGCCATCCGCCATACCTTACGTGGATGCAGCAGAGGAAGCTCTAGAAACCGCCTTCCAAGCATTGGAGATCGCCAATGTTGAAACGTTTCCCCGAGAAATGAAGAAGGTAGCCTACATGCTCACCAAGAACGGATACTTGCCTGGACAAGGACTTGGCAAGGATTCCCAAGGGATTCCCGAGCTACCCATTATCAAAGATAATCCGGGGAAACAAGGGTTAGGATACGACCCCAATAAAGATCAAAGAAAGAAAAGGAACAAAGATCCTTCTCGACGTTCTTTAAGCCAGATCTTTAGGAAGGCCGGTTCACAAGCGTCAAGGCCGGTCGTCGTCATCAAGTGCTCTTTTCCTTCCGATAGGGATGTATAGACCTGATGACTATTAGAGATTACTCCTCGGGGACAGCCCGACCCCCGAGCCTCGATAGGGCACATGTTTCCATTATGATTATAATAAAATCATTCTTTATTCATTTCTTATTGCTTCTTTTCTTGCTTACAATAAACTTCTAGGCCGCATTATTTAACCCTGTTTGAATAAGCATAAATGAGGTTAAAATCGTCTTAATAATAATAAACCCGCATCATTTTCATGTGGAAGTGTGTGACAACTTGGAGCACCTTTCCTTGGCTTCGACAAGTGCCATCATGGATAAAAAAGAAATCCTAAAAACAAAAAGCTCGGCAGGAAACCCAAAAAAGGGACTGCGCAAAAATAAGAGCAAAGAACCCGCTAGGAATCCCACAAAAGGGTGACCTAGGCAAAAATTAGGGTTGCAAAAATGAACAAAAACAAAGGTCCGCTGAGACACCACAAAGGGGTGTTTTAGGCAAAAATAAGGACAATCAAAAAGCAAAAGAAATCCATGATAGTACCTTGAGCCGAATTCAAAAAGAAAGGTTCAATGAAAGCTATCTAAGTTGTCAAATCACAACGTCAATAATAAGACTTCCTTAAACTTCATAAGTGTTTAATCAAACAAGCCTAAACACACGAGCCTACCTTGGCCAGCCATTCTTACAAAAACCATTTTCAAAACAATAATAATCCCCTCTAAAACACAAACTTTTGAACAAAAATATCTTTCCCTTCTTTTCTCTTGTCCCAAACGATTTTAGAATAATCTAGTGGAACATGGAGATATAGTGGTCAATAGGAAGGTTGATACATCTTCTAAAGGAAGGGAATGATCACTGGGTTGATGACACCAATCCCGATATAACACGCATCATTCCTCGGTTACAGAAATCGGCAGCGCACAGCCCGTCTAAGAGGAATGGCAAAATCCAAGCAAAGAAATGCATCGGTTAATTCTTTTGAAAAATAAATCAAATAGAATTAGGTGCATCATACCGCATACATGCATACAGATGATAGGTGTACTGGAAGATCACTTATTCTCTGTTTATTGAAAAAACAAACAAAAAACAAAAAAACAAAAAAACAAAAAAAATCAAACTTCAGAAAAACAATGTGCCCGTACCATGTTCAGTACGCCCGTACTAAAATTAGGGTTATGAACAAATTTTTAACTCAACACAGGCGTACTGAACTGAATACGCCCGTATTGACCCCAACGGACACACCAATACGGGTGTATTGAATCCAATACGGCTCGAACGATAACGGCCAAGTCAGTACGGCCGTATTGAATTCAATACTGGCCGTACTGACGTAAATTTTTCTATAAATAGGCCCCTTTCTCTCTCATTTCTGCACAGCATTCTTCATTCCTTTGCATACCTTCTTTGTGAGTGTGTCTGAGGTCTTCCCAATTCTGAGATATGGCCGAGTCATCAAGAAAGAGGCACAGAGTCCCCGCGCAAATCAAGATGACCGCGCGACATCAAGAAAGGTTGGAACTCCTAGAGTCGTTCATATTCCAGCCGTCGAGGATGCTTGACTTCACCATACTCCGAGCGATGGAGTGGGAGGACGAGGTCCGTGGCTACGTCAACGCCATAGGATGGGGATTCCTCCTTGATCCCCACCCTCAGATCTATCCGACGGCAACAAAGGAGTTTCTAGCTACCGTCGGCATGACAGAGTCGACGAACAGTTACGGTGCGACGGTCTACTCAGTAGACTATTGGATGATGGGAGGATACCGCTCCCTGACGCTGGACGAATTCAACGTCCAGGCTGGCTTCTTCCAGCGAGCTGACCAGCTGGAGTATCGGGATGCCATCTGCGAGTGCCCCGATAATCTGACCACGAACAAGATGTGGAGAGAGCTCACGGGTCAGATGGACTACCACGCCGGAGTGAAGGGTACTCGGCTCCCGACAGCGCTCCGCATCTGCCACAAGCTGATCACTGGCTCCATCCATGCCAGACCGAAGAGCCCAGAGTCAGTGACGCGACAGGATCTGCTGGCTCTCTATTGCATGGTCACCGGACAGAAGGCCAACCCCGGATTCTTTTTCCTCGAGCACATAAAGAATCTGGGGGCAAGAGAGGGTAGCGACGCTCGGCGAGGATATATCATGGTCTCCACGCTACTTTCACGACTCACCGAGACTTGGGGGTGCCCCGATGGCATAGACGCAGGGGAGTTGGCGCCCAAGCCCATTAATGCTGCCACCCTGATCAACATGAAGATCATTGCCAGGGCAAGGAGGCAATTTGTACGGGCGACCACACACGACACCTTCAGCGAGCTCTTCGAGAACATCGAGCTCCCAGGTGATGTGGACCCGCAGCCAGAGGCCGGCACCTCACAGCAGGACAGGGCCTACTTCGATGCTCGTTTCGACGCGCTGCAGCAGAGCATCGACGCTCGATTCAACACTGCACAGTACAACATCGACGCCCTCAGACAGGATTTCGACAGCCTGTCAGTCTGGCTGCATCCTCGCTTCCCAGACCCTCCATAGGATCCGCCGGCAGAGGAGTGAAGACCGGCTATCTTTCTTGCTTTTTATGTATTTGATTGATCGGGCTGTGCCCCACTTCTCTTCATTTCCATTGTACAAATTTCATTCTATTTAATAAATGAAATTTTCCACTTTTGAATCCAAATTCTTTAGCACTTTAATTTCTGTACAGAAAAAAGCCGAAAATCAACAAAAAAGGCAAAAATACAGAAAAAGCCAAAATCGACAAAAAAGGCAATCAATAGCAGAAAAAGCCAAAAATCGACAAAAAAGGCAATCAATAACAGAAAAAGCCGAAAATTGACAAAAAATCAACCGCATCATACAGAATAACTGAGCCTGGAGAGGCTTTCCGAAATAATACTCCCTCATCATACAGAATAACTGAGCCTGGAGAGGCTTGCCGAAATAATACTCCCCAATCGTACAGAATAACTGAGCCTGGAGAGGCTTGCCGAAATAATACTCCCCAGAGACTTCTCAGCTCACACTCTTGGACCAAATCCCCAGTAAGAGCTATCAAAGCAAGATCAGCAAGATTCCCCAACGGAAGCAATGATCATCCAAACGAAATATCCGAGTCAAAGGACTCAGACTTCCTCAGTGGAAGATAGCTTTCCAACTCGAGCGACGAGTGAAGCTAAGCCTGAAGAGGCTTTCTAAATAATACTCTGGGATACATAAGATCCTCAATCCTCATTCGCCTACTCAGAGGCACTCCTTCAAAAAGAGAAAATCAAAAAAAGATCAATAATCATTCCCCAAGCGAAATTCGGCATTGAGCCAATCATTGTACGTCAAGATGATCCGCCTAACAGAAGAGGCTAATCAAAATCAACGACAGAATCCCCCAGCGGATAACAGCCTACGCAGAGGCAACAAAATCAGAAAATCAAAAGAGTCACCCGAATAAGGATAATCGGGATACTCCACCAACGTCGAAAGGACGACAGCCAATCATAAGGCATCACTCACCTCAGGAAGAGCATCTTTGTGTCTGCATCCCCACGGAATCAGAACTTCCCAGTGGGCACCAACTACGCAATAGAGAGTTGGGACACAAGAACCTATGAGTAACTGCACATCCCCTAGACTGATAGAAGAAGTAGGAGAAATGAAGATGTGAACTCCTCCAAGCTTCTTCTAGGCACGGATCTTCTTCAAAGGAGATGGAGACCGAATGAATGGAAGCTCAAAATGGATGAGGAATGGCGGATTAGAAGACCTAATCCATAGAAGGAAGTATCCAAGCTCAAGCTACAAGGGATTGCACACTTCAAAGGGAAGGAAACTAGGTTTTCCTAAGGAATTTGAAGGCACTCTCTAAAGCTCTCTCTCTTGGAGTTTCGGTGACTCTTGAATGGCTGAATACAATTCAGATATCTCATATATTCAAAAGTGATTACAATGTGTAGGAGAAACACTTTAAGTAGGGACGGTTTTGGCACCTAGACTAAACTACACAAGTTGGCGCCTAAAATTTGAATTCAAATTGGAAATTTGAATTCAAATTTTGGTGCACATGGGTGTGGCCGTGAGTTTAGGTATCTAATGTGCATCTAGGTCTGATTTGAGAGTCATTTAGGGTTAATTTGAGTGTCACATGTTCAGCCACCAATTGGTGCAAAACATGTGACTCAAATGTAACTTAAATGGCTTCCAAATTAAACCTAATTTAACCTAGTTAACCTACTTTAGTATTTCTTGTATTTTCCTAATCTAATGACCTAAATACAATGGTCAAACAAATACAATGGAAAGGAAAAATTACAAGAATGAAAATGAGCCCAATATTGGGTACCAAAAGCCCAAAGGCCCATGAAGCCCAAAACTAGGCCCAACAAGCCAAAAACCTAAAATGCTACTCTATGTGGTCCAAAATACAAGACCAAAATATATGATACCTATACTAACATGATGTATACAAAACATATGAAAATAGCTATAACAAAATATGGCCCATGAAAAGTTCAACTTGGGCCTTCCTAGGCCCATTGGGCCCGATGGGCCCTGACTGGCCCAAACCTTCATGTCTAGCCAACTCCTCTTGGATCTTTGAGTATGTCACCTCTTGCACTCCAAAGCATGATTCCATCATCCCCTCCCTCTTGAAAAGGATTTGTCCTCAAATCTCGAGGATGAATGGAAGAAGAAAAATTAACACCTACATATAAAACATGCAAGGAATAAGAAGTAACATGGTAAGAGAAAAGATCATGGATCCTAAGAGGAGTCCTAGTATCTAACCTAACAAAGAAAGATAAAATATTAGACTCTCTAAAAATAGGCTCCTCTTCTAAGCATAACCTAGAAGTAAAACCTAAAAATGTAAGAACACTATGACTAAGACAATGAAAAGACTGATTTTTAAACACTACAATATCTTGCCTAAAGTACCCTAAATGGTATCCTAGGCTTTTCCTAAAATATAAAGATAATACTACTAAAAAACGTCCTAAACAATTTTGGATTTGATTGTTTATTAGATACTCATAGTCATATATTCTATTTTTTTCTTGTAGGGAAGGAAACATATTAAGTTCAAAAAAATAAGAACTTCCCATAAGATCAAGCATAGAATATAGATTATTACAATTTATATCTACTAAACAATGTAAACCAAAAATTGGGTGCTTTATGAAATCCAAAGAAATACTTCCTTCCTTGTGCACCTTCAAGGAAGTAGTATAAGGAGTAACACTAGGTATAGTCCACTCCTTCTTCACTATATCTCGAAGTTGAGAAGAATTCTTTACTTGAAATTCATTTTGTTCCTCATTCTCAACTTTAAGATAAGTAGCAGCATTAGGATAAGAGCCAAGACTTTTATGAATAAAGAGAGTTCTTTCCAAATCTTGCTTGGTCATAAAATAACTCTCCTTGGTCACAAAGGTTTTAGTGGAATCCCCTTCTTCCACACTCTTTCCTTCTTTTCTTTCTTTATTTCTTTTTCTTTTCATTTGCTTTTGATCCTCAAACACTTGGGGTGGTGTTAAAGGATTAAAAACAACTTTCTTATTTTTATGAGTGAAGGTTATTTTGTTAGTAAGGCCATCATGTATAGTTTGTTTATCAAATTGCCATGGCCTACCAAGCAAAATATGACAAGCTTCCATAGGGATCACATCACATAAAACTTTGTCTTTATAATCCCCTATAGAAAACTTGACCTTCACTTGTTGATTCACCTCCAATTCCTCACCTTCATTGAGCCAATGAAGTTTATAAGGGTGAGGGTGAGGAATGGTGGTAAGGGCTAACTTGTTAACCAACCTTGTACTACAACAATTAGAACATGATCCACTATCAACAATGAGAGAACAAGTTCTTTTAGAAACCAAACATCTTGTATGAAAGATGTTCTCTCTTTGAGATAGTGAAGTGGGACAAGGTTGGCTTCCAAGAAGCCTTTTGATCATAAGAAGATCACCATCCACAGGATATAACTTTTCAATTTTAGGATCTTCCTCACTAGTCTCACTACCACTTGAAGTGGTAGAACTAGATTCATCAAGACTACTATAAATGTCTTGTCCTCTCAAAATCATGACCTTTTTAGTTGGACATTGAGAAGCTATATGGCCTCTCCCAAGACATTTAAAGCATTTGATGTCACTAGTTTTACTACTAGAAGTGACAACATTTTTATTATTTTCTTTTTTTATTTCTTTTTCTTGACCCTTACTAGAGTTTTTAGAAGAGTCATATTGACCCTCTCTCTTGTAGTCATTCTTGATATAAGAGTTAGTTTGAGTTTTTCCTTTTCTCAAATTTTGTTGTTCCACCCTTATACAAAGTTGGACCAAATCATCAAGGTCCCTATAAGGGAGTAACTCAACTCTATCTCTTATATCAAAATTTAGACCACTTAAAAACCTAGCAATGGTCAATCTTTCCTCTTCCCTTATGCCAGCCCTCATGAGATACAACTCCATCTTTTGTCTATACTCCTCAACACTCATATTCTTTTGTTGGAGTCTTTGGAGCTTATCCATAAGCTCCCTACTATAATAAGAAGGTATGTGCCTTCTTCTCATAGCACTCCTCAACTCATTCCAATAAGTGATTGGAGGGTCATTATGAAGTCTTCTCTCTCTCTCTAAGGATGTCCACCAATACATAGCTTGTCCTTGGAAAGCTAAGGTGGCCAAGGGAACTTTTCTTTCTTCACCTACTTGGTGACAAGTGAAGATTTGCTCCACTTTCATTTCCCAATCCAAGTAGGCATCCCCATCTTCTTTTCCATGAAAGTAAGGGAGATCAACCCTTGATTCCCTCACTTTGTGTTCTTTAATGACTCTCCTAGGATGAGGTTGATAGTAAGCATCCATATGCAAACTACCATCATTATTTTGGCTTTGAGAATCATTGGAGCTCTTGGTTGAGCTCCTAGAAGAACCTTTTGGACTTTTATTTTTATTTAATCTTTTCAAAAGTTTTTCTTCTCGTTGCTTAATCATTTGAATCTCTTGTTCTAAAGCCATGATTTGTACTTCTTTTTCAAGTTTTTCTTTTTGTTTTTGAAGTACTTCATCTTGCTTCCAAAGTTTTAGTGCTTCAACCTCCTTTACAATTCTTTTAAAACTTTTAGGAGATTGAAAGTCACTACTACTTTGAGAATGTTGACTCATGATTAAGCAATAAGAGTTTATATGCTATGCAAAAAGGTATAAAATATTTTTGAGATTTTCTAGGAATGAAAATAGCACTTGGAAGTCTAAGTGTACAAGTTGCACTATCAAGGGAGGTGAGCTACAAAGAGCCACTTAATAACCAAGCCTTTTCAAGTGGAAATCACTAAACTCCTTTGTGGTACTTCCAATTCCTCAAAACTTTTCACAAAAATTTTTGTATGCTTTTTCACAATTGGTTTGTTTTTAACACTTAACTAAACGTGAACAAATAAAACTACACAATTCTAGACGTTTATAGGCAACAAAGTAAAGCAATTAAGTACAAGAAAACTTGAAAGAAACAAGTTAAGCAACTAGTCGGATATCCTAAGTGGAAGCTTGAAACATATGAAATTTTCAAGCCACTTCCACTAGTACTACACGTGAGAGTCTATCAAGGATGTAGATATACCTGACCAGCTTCTTAATACTCCCTCCAAGCTTTACAAATTGGTTTAAAAATACAAGAGAATTGACAAAAATTAAACTAGCCTAAAAAGCAATAAAGTGGCGGCTTTGGTGACCAATTAGTGGCGGTTTTGTGTTCAACTTTTCTAACACTTAACCAAGTGTTTAATCCACCACTAATCCTTCAATATGCTGCTCCTGGACCTGCAAAAGAAACAAAACAAAGAGGTTAAGGTGGGTGCCTCACAAGGTGAAGGAATTGGTCACTCAAGTGAAGGAGATTTAGGATGATTTTGGTCACTAAATTAGGTCAAATTTTTAGGTCTTAGTGTCCAAACTTTTCCTACTCTTTGTTGAGAAATGATTGATCCTTGAACAAGGATTTGAGGCCACTTCCAGCACAGGGAATTTAAAGAAAGAAAACAAGACAAGCAACAAAAGCACAATTTAAAAAGCTTATACCAAAAACAAGAGTAATAGGTGTATATGACAAGACACAAAGAGGTTCAACAAATAAAACTGAAAATTAAGACTCCAAATAAAGCTAGCACTCAGTTAGGAATGTTCCTAGATAGGTACTAGAGTAGATGAACAAAACAAAAAAAATTTGAAATCAATTGGATAAGTATAGCACAAGTAGTAGCAAAAACAATAACAAGGAATCAAGTGGATTTTTCAGCTTGTACACCTCTCGGCTTTTTCTTTATAAATTTTTTTCTCTATTTTTTTTTTAATTCTTTTTTTTTTCCAGTATCGAATTAAGAGTCCAGAGAGTATATTTGCCTTTTGTTTCAAATTTTTCTAAGATTCCAAGCTATAGAAACCGAGACTACAAGTTAGCCAAAAATTAGGTCAAAATTCAAGTAAACTTGAGAAACTAGTGCACTAGTCTTTAGGTTTTGATTTGGATTCCTTATGAACTCTTTTCTTTTGATCTTTTGAACACTTTAGGCTCTGTTTTAACTATGTTTTTCCAGCCTTAATATATATATTTTTTTTAAAATTTGAATCCAAAGATAATGCACTAGAAGTACTTGAAATTTTGAATCATAAATGTTTTTATAAGATTTTTCAATGGAAAGTGATTTGAAAACTTTAAGAACACAATGGAAACCTAACTCTAAGGAAACTTGCTAGGACTAATAGCAAATCATGAACACAATAAGGTAAAAGAAAAAGCACATATAGGTAGGCACATATGAACAATGACCGAGAGCAAAATTAATGAACAATGAACTCAAAACAAAAATTAGATCAACATGCTATTCAAGGAATTTTATGACATATAAGGACTACACACAAACTCTAAGACAAAACAAGATTAAAAACCAAAAATCTAATGCAAATGCATGAAGTCCAATCACGGACACATACAAGAATGGAGAGACTCAAATTAAATCAAAACAAGCACAAGCTAATAGGTCCTAATTCATGTTGATTGTGAAAGAAACTAAAAAACAATCAACCAATGGATCTATGGAACACAAGAGGATTCAAAACATATAGATCCACAACGAAACTTAAACAAGACAAGAAGAACATATTGAACACAAATTCGGACACAAAAAGATGAAGCACTTATCTCCTTGAAGAACCTTGCTCTTGATACCAAAAATGATAGAAGAAGTAGGAGAAATGAAGATGTGAACTCCTCCAAGCTTCTTCTAGGCACGGATCTTCTTCAAAGGAGATGGAGACCGAATGAATGGAAGCTCAAAATGGATGAGGAATGGCGGATTAGAAGACCTAATCCATAGAAGGAAGTATCCAAGCTCAAGCTACAAGGGATTGCACACTTCAAAGGGAAGGAAACTAGGTTTTCCTAAGGAATTTGAAGGCACTCTCTAAAGCTCTCTCTCTTGGAGTTTCGGTGACTCTTGAATGGCTGAATACAATTCAGATATCTCATATATTCAAAAGTGATTACAATGTGTAGGAGAAACACTTTAAGTAGGGACGGTTTTGGCACCTAGACTAAACTACACAAGTTGGCGCCTAAAATTTGAATTCAAATTGGAAATTTGAATTCAAATTTTGGTGCACATGGGTGTGGCCGTGAGTTTAGGTATCTAATGTGCATCTAGGTCTGATTTGAGAGTCATTTAGGGTTAATTTGAGTGTCACATGTTCAGCCACCAATTGGTGCAAAACATGTGACTCAAATGTAACTTAAATGGCTTCCAAATTAAACCTAATTTAACCTAGTTAACCTACTTTAGTATTTCTTGTATTTTCCTAATCTAATGACCTAAATACAATGGTCAAACAAATACAATGGAAAGGAAAAATTACAAGAATGAAAATGAGCCCAATATTGGGTACCAAAAGCCCAAAGGCCCATGAAGCCCAAAACTAGGCCCAACAAGCCAAAAACCTAAAATGCTACTCTATGTGGTCCAAAATACAAGACCAAAATATATGATACCTATACTAACATGATGTATACAAAACATATGAAAATAGCTATAACAAAATATGGCCCATGAAAAGTTCAACTTGGGCCTTCCTAGGCCCATTGGGCCCGATGGGCCCTGACTGGCCCAAACCTTCATGTCTAGCCAACTCCTCTTGGATCTTTGAGTATGTCACCTCTTGCACTCCAAAGCATGATTCCATCATAGACGGATCCCTGCGTTATCCAGCCCTCAGCGGCATCAAAATCAAAAACAACCGTCGAAGCAGCATCGTGGACTGTGGAGACAAAATCATCACAATAGAATCCCCCAGCGGATAACAGCCTACGCAGAGGCAACAAAACCAGAAAATCAAAAAGAGTCACCCGAATAAGGATAACCGGGATACTCCACCAACGTCGAAAGGACGTCAGCCAATCATAAGGCATCGCTCACCTCAAAAGGAGCATCTTTGTGTCTGCACCCCCAAGGAATCAGAAATTCCCCAGTGGGCACCAACTACGCAATGGAAAGTTGGGACACAAGAACCTATGAGTAACTGCACATCCCCTAGACGGATCCCTGCGTTATCCAGCCCTCAGTGGCACAAAAATAAAAAACAATCGTCGAAGCAGCATCGTGGACTGTGGAGACAAAATCATCACAAATCCCTGGAGAGGGCAAACTCACACTGCCAACGTCGTCAGAAACACGGAGGCAGACCCTGGGGAGGGCAAACCGCAGACCCTGGAGAGGGCAAACTCACGCTACCAAAGTGACCAGAAACACGGAGGTATGCAACCTTGGGGAGGGCAAACCGCAGACCCTGGAGAGGGCAAACTCACGCTACCGAGGTTGTCAGAAACACCGAGGTATGCACGAGCCTGGAGAGGCGACGACTAATACTCAGCTACCTCGTTGTCAGAAACAACGGAGGTATGCAACTGTCAAGGTTGTCAGAAACACCGAGACAGAACCTGGAGAGGTGGTACTCAGCTACCGAGGTTGTCAGAAACACCGAGGTATGCACGAGCCTGGAGAGGCGACGACTAATACTCAGCTACCCCGTCGTCAGAAAAAACGGAGGTATGCAACTGTCAAGGTTGTCAGAAACACCGAGACAGAGCCTGGAGAGGCGGTACTCAGCTACCCCTCGTCAGAAACAACGGAGGTATGCAACTGCCAATGTCGTCAGAAACACAGAGGCAGAGCCTGGAGAGGCGGTACTCAGCCACCAACGTCGTCAGAAACACGGAGGTGTGCAATTGCTAACGTCGTCAGAAACACGGAGGCAGAGCCTGGAGAGGCGGTACTCAGCTACCGAGGTTGTCAGAAACACCGAGGTATGCACGAGCCTGGAGAGGCGACGACTAATACTCAACCTGGAGAGGCTACTCAACAATTTTCCACCGGAAGACACTACAAGTCGGAAGGATGGCTTATTCCCCGGACAATTGGGTCAACTCCTTTACTTGTCAACCGGTACACCAAAAAGTCGTTTGACTAAGTAAAGGGGGGGCAGCTGTAGACCCCTAAAATTGTCCGGGTCGGAAATAAGACTCGAAGACTCTCGAAGACCGAAAGAAAGTCAGCCGAAAGAACTCCTGGAAGACCCTAGGATGATTCTTCATAGGTTTAGAAGTCTTAGAGTAGCTTAAAATAAGGATGTGGGAGGATTGGAGCTCAATACGGCCTCCTAGAAGTTCAGTACGGCCGTACTGAACAATTTGAACTACAATACGGCCGTACTGAAACCAATACGGCCGTACTGTAGTTCAAAACTTCAGTACGGGCCGTATTGATGTCAGAGGCCGTACTGCGCCTCACTCCTATATATAGGACGTCATTTGGACGTCATTCCACACATTTCCACACTTTTCCACACCTTTTCCACCCTCTTGTTGAGTATTCTGGGGTTTTTGAGCAGTGTTCTGCCCTAGAAGTCTCTCGGAGAGCCGATCCGACGAAGTTCTTGAGTTCTGAGCATTTTGCTTGAGGATTCGAACTAGTCGAAGGGAAATCTTTTTGATTTCCATAGTAAAAATTAATCTTTAGGGAAGGAGCGAGCGAGCGTGTAAGTGGGAAGGAGCGCCAAAAAGCCTCCTAACGTCTGTTTAAATATATAAAAGCACGCTTCAAAGGTTTCTTTTCCAAATCCCTTCTTTTACCGCTTTCTGATTGTTGCATTGCATATTTAGAATTTTCATCATGTAAATATTCCACTTATAATCGTTTCTAATAAATAGGGGTAATTTAGTAATTTTACACTGTTATTTATGAAATAATCCGTCATAGGGAACCCGAAAGGGGCGTTGTGGGGTGCTAACACCTTCCCCGCACGTAACCGACTCCCTTACCCAACTCTGGTTGTAATGGCCAAGGTTGATTTGCGAAAATCAATTGCCTTATATCTTTTTCCAATGTTTTGAGTAAAACATTGGTGGCGACTCCAAGAACCCTTCTTTTGTGAAAACCACTAGCCCATGGAGGGTCCCGCTTGGGATTAACATGGATTGGTGAATCATTTTAATAAAATTGTTAGTTCGATGAGATCTCAGTTTGAGAATAAGTCGTTCTAACAATCCACCACTTTTCAAAAATTAAAAGGAGTCCAACCATCGTCGCGAATGCCAAGGTCCGTTTCGGCGGGTGGCGACAATCATCTTTTCCAAAATTGACCTTAAAAGTGGTTATCACCAAATTCGAATCAAAGAAGGTGATGAATGGAAAACCGCTTTTAAGACCAAATTTGGTTTATATGAGTGGTTAGTGATGCCTTTTGGCCTCACTAATGCCCCTAGTACTTTCATGCGCCTAATGAATCATATTCTTAGGGATTGCATAGGAAAATTTGTGGTTGTCTACTTTGATGACATCCTTGTGTATAGTAAGACCTTAGATGAACATCTTGGACATCTAAGGCAAGTCCTAATAATTCTTAGAGTCAACCACCTCTATGCCAACCTTGAAAAATGTACTTTTTGTCAAGAGCAAGTTAAATTTTTGGGCTTCATTGTTGGAAAAGAGGGAGTACAAGTTGACTCCGAGAAAATAAAGGCTATCCAAGAATGGCCCACCCCAAAAAGTGTTGGAAAAGTTAGAAGTTTTCATGGCTTAGCTAGCTTCTATAGAAGGTTTGTTAAGAAGGATGTGCCCTTCCTTTGGGGTGAAGCCCAAGAAAATGCATTCAAAACCCTAAAAGAGAAACTCACCAATGCACCCATTCTAGCTCTACCAAATTTTGATCAAACCTTTGAGCTAGAATGTGATGCATCCGGTTTGGGCATAGGTGCTGTGTTACTTCAAGGAGGTCACCCCATTGCTTACTTTAGTGAAAAACTTCATGGGGCCACCTTGAATTATCCCACCTATGACAAGGAACTCTATGCCCTCATAAGAGCTCTCCAAGTTTGGGAGCACTACTTGGTGACTAAAGAATTTGTTATTCACACCGACCATGAGTCACTCAAGTATCTTAGAGAGCAAGGGAAGTTGAATAAAAGGCATGCAAAGTGGGTGGAATATCTTGAACAATTCCCCTACATCATCAAATATAAGAAGGGAAAGAGCAATGTGGTAGCCGATGCTCTTTCAAGGAGGCACACCTTGCTCTCCACCTTGTCGCCACCGGCCCGAAACGGGGCTTTCGGCATTCGCGAAGGATGGTTGGACTCTTTTATTGTTTTGAAAATGTGGATTGCTAGAATGACTTATTCTCAAACTGAGACCTCGTCAAACGAGCAATTTTATTAAAAGGCTCACTAATCCATATTAATCCCAAGCGGGACCCTCCATGGATTAGTGGTTTTCGCAAAAGGAGGGTTCGTGGAGTCGCCACCAATGTTTTACTCAAAACATTGGAAAAAGGGATAAGGCAATTGATTTTATAAATCAACTTTGGCCATTACAACCAGAGTTGGGTAAGGGAGTCGGTTACGCGTGGGGAAGGTGTTAGCACCCCACAGTGCCCCTTTCGGGTTCCCTATGACAGATTATTTCTAAAATAATAGCGTAAAATTACTAAATTACCCCTATTTATTATAAGCGATTATAAATTAACTATCTACATGATGACAGTTTAAATATGCACACAGAAAGCAGTAAAAGGAAGGATTTAAGAAGAAACCTCTTGAAGCGTGCTTTTATATATTGAGTAAAACTGGGAAGCTTTTTGGCGTTCCCTCGCTCTACAAGCTCGCTCGCTCCTTCCTAAAAACTTTTGACTATGGAAATCCGGAGGATTTCCCTTCGACTAGGTTCGAATCTCCAAGCTAAGTGCTCGGAATTCCAGAACTTCGTCGGATCGACTCCCAGAGAGATTTCTAGGGCAGAACACTGCTCAAAAACCCCAGAATACTCAAGGAGGGAGTCAAAACTGAGTGAAAAAGTGTGTAATGACGTCCAATTGACGTCATATTTATAGGGAATAGGCGCAATACAGCCTACAGGAGCAGTACGGCCGTATTGAAATTTTTGAACTTCAATACGGTCGTATTGAGTTCAATACGGCCGTATTGAAATTCAGAAATTTCAATGCGCCCGTATTGAGTTCACTGCGGGTGTATTGAAGTGTCAATACGGGCGTATTGACTTCAGTACGGCCGTATTGAAGTTTCAGAAACTTCAATACGCCGTATTGAGTTCACTGCGGCCGTATTGAAGCTTCAATACGGCCGTATTAGGTTCAGTACGGCCGTATTGGGCTTCATTCCCTCCACTTCCTTATTTTGAGCTATTCTAAGACCTCTAGACCTACAGAGAACCCTCCTAGGGCCTTCCAGGAGTCCTTCTGGCTGATTTTCCTTCAGTCTTCGAGAGTCTTCAAGCTTTATTTCCGACCCGGACAATTTTAGGGGTCTACAGCTGCCCCCCCTTTACTTAGTCGGACGGCCTTTTGGTATACCGGCCGACAAGTAAAGGAGTTGACCCAATTGTCCGGGTGATGTGCCAACCTTCTGACTTGTAGCGTCTTCCGGTGGAAAATTGTCGAGTAACCTCTCCAGGTTTTGCTATGCTTGCTGCCCAAGCTGGAAGCTGTGAGTACCGCCTCTCCAGGCTTAGCTTCACTCTTTGTTCGAGCCGGAAGCTAAGTACCCTTGTGACGACGGTAGTAGTGTGAGTTTCGCCTCTCCAGGCTTAGTCTCGCTCTTTGTTCGAGCCGGAAACTAAGCACCTTTGTGACGACGGTGAGCAGTGTGAGTTTCGCCTCTCCAGGCTTTGCTTTGCTTGTTGCCCAAGCTGGAAGCTGTAAGTACCGTCTCTCCAGGCTTAGCTTCACTCTTTGTTCGAGCCGGAAGCTAAGTACCTTTGTGACAACGGTGAACGGTGAGTACCCCCTTTCCAGAGATAGCTTCGCTCATTGCCCGAGCCGGAAGCTGCATACCTCCGTGTTTGTGACGACGGGGGTAGCGTGAATATCTCCTTTCCAGGGATTTGTGATGATTTTGTCTCCACAGTCCACGGTGCTGCTTCGACGGTTGTTTCTGATTTTGTGCCACTAGGGGCTGGATAACGCAGGGATCCGTCTAGGGGATGTGCAGTTACTCATAGGTTCTTGTGTCCCAACTTTCCATTGCGTAGTTGGTGCCCACTGGGGAATTTCTGATTCCTTTGGGGTGCAGACACAAAGATGCTCTTTCTGATGTGAGCGGTGCCTTATGATTGGCTGACGTCCTTTCGACGTTGGTGGAGTATCCCGGTTATCCTTGTTCGGGTGTCTCTTTTGGTTTTCTGATTTTGCTGCCTCTGTGTAGGCTGTTATCCGCTGGGGATTCTGGATGTTGATTTTGTCTCCACAGTCCACGATGCTGCTTCGACGATTGTTTTTGATTTTTGTGCCACTGAGGGCTGGATAACGCAGGGATCCGTCTAGGGGATGTGCAGTCATTCACAGGTTCCTGTGCCCCAACTTGCATTGCATTGTTGGTACCCTTGGGGAATTTCTGACTCCTTGGGGTATAGACACAGATGCTCTTTCTCTCTGAGTTGAGCGATGCCTTATGTTTGGCTGACGTCCTTTGACGTTGGTGGAGTATCCCGGTTTATCCTTATTCGGGTAACTCTTTTTAATTTTTGGATTTTGTTGCCTCTGTGTAGGCTGTTATCCGCTAGGGGATTTTGTCATTAGTTGTGATTGGCCTCTTCTGTTAGGCGTATCAGCTTGACGTTCAATGATTGGCTGAAAAGCCGAATTCCGCTTGGGGAATTGTTGTTGATTTTTCCGATTTTTCTCTTCTTTGAAGGAATGCCTCTTGAGTAGGCGATTGGGGATTTGGGGATCTTATTGTATCCCAGAGTATTATTTAGGAAGCCTCTACAGGCTTAGCCTCGCTCAGCGCTTTGAGTCGGAGAGCTATCTTCCACTGAGGAAGTGTTAAGTCCTTTGACTTGTATATACTGTTTGGATGATCGCACTTCCATTGGGGATTGCGTCGATCTTGCTTTGATAGCTCTCGCTGGGGATTTTCCCGTGAGCTTGAGCTGAGGTTCCCTCTGGGGAGTATTATTTCTGCGAGCCTCTCCAGGCTCAATTATTCTGAGAGAGTATTATTTCTGCAAGCCTCTCCAGGCTTTAGTTATGATGAAAGAGTATTATTTCGGCTAGCCTCTCCAGGCTCAGTTATTCTGTAAGAGTATTATTTCAGCAAGCCTCTCCAGGCTCAATTATTCTGTGATGTGGAGTATTATTTTGGCGAGCCTCTCCAGGCTCAATTATTCTGAAGGGAGTATTCTTTCTGCGAGCCTCTCCAGGCTCGATTATTCTGAAGGAGTATTATTTCTACGAGCCTCTCCAGGCTCAATTATTCTGTCTGATCGGGAGAGTATTATTTAGGAAGCCTCTACAGGCTTAGCCTCACTCAATGCCTGAGTCGGAGAGCTACTTTCCACTGAGGAAGTCTGAAGTCCTTTGACTTGGATATATTACTTGGATGATCGTACTTCCTTTGGGAGATTTTGACGATCTTGCTTTGAAAGCTCTTGTTGGATATTGGCTTCATGAGCTGAGGTTCCCTTTGGGGAGTATTATTTCTGCGAGCCTCTCCAGGCTCGATTATTCTGTACAAGCTGTTTGTTGGATTTTCTGTATTTTTGCCTTTTTCGTTTTCGGCTTTTTCTATGTTTTGCCTTTTTATTGGTTACGGCTTTTTTTCGTTTTTGCCTTTTCTTTATTGGTTTTGGCTTTTTCTGTACAGAAATGTCTCAGTTATTATGAGAGAGTATTATTTCGGCGAACCTCTCCAGGCTCAATTATTTTGAGAGTATTATTTTGGCGAGCCTCTCCAGGCTCAGTTATTCTTAAAGAGTATTATTTCGGCAAGCCTCTCCAGGCTCAGTTATTTTGAGAGTATTATTTCGGCGAGCCTCTCCAGGCTCAATTATTCTGTGGGAGTATTGTTTCGGCAAGCCTCTCCAGGCTCAATTATTCTGAGAGTATTCTTTCGGCGAGCCTCTCCAGGCTCAGTTATTCTGTATGACGCTGTTGATTTTCTGAATCTTTGCATTTTGTTTGCTGCTGTCATACACAAGCAATTTTTCTATTTTTTCTATTTTATGTAGTTGCCTCATGACGAGGTCTTTGAAAATTTCTTTATGGCCAATACGGCCGCATCCATTTCAGTACGCCCGTATTGAGTTGAAATTTTGTTCATAACCCTGATTTTAGTACGGGTGTACTGAACATGGTACAGGCGCATTGTTTTTTCTGAAATTTATATTATTTATATTTTTTTTGTTTTTTCAATAAACAGAGAATAAGTGATTTTCCAGTACACCTATCATCTGTATGCATGTATGCAGTATGATGCACCTAATTCTATTTGATTCTTTTTTCAAAAGAATTAACCGATGCGTTTTTGTGTTTGGATTTTGCCATTCCTCCAGACGGACTGTGCGCTGCCGACTTCTGTAACCGAGGAATGATGCGTATTATATTTGAGATTTGGTGTCATCAACCAAATGATCCTTCCCTTTCTTTAGAAGATGTGTCAACCCTCCTATTGACCACTATATCTCCATGTTTCCACTAGATTATTCAAAAATCGTTGGGACAAGAGAGAAAAGAAGGAAAGGATATATTTTCAAAAGTTTGTGTTTTAGAGGGGATTATTTTATTTTTGAAAAATTGTTTTTGTAAGCATGGATGGCCAAGGTAGGCTTATTGTGTTTAGGTTTGTTTGTTTAAACACTTATGAGGTTAAGCACATCTTTGTTATTAATGATTGTGCTTTGACAACTTGGATAGCTTTTCTTGAGCCCCTTTGTTGAATTCAATTGATGGTACCATCATGGATTTATTTTGTTTTTCTTTTTTGACGGCTCTTACTTTTGCCTAAAACACCCATTTGTGGTGTCTTAGCGGGCTTTTGTTTTTATTCATTATTTTGTAACCCTAATTTTTGCCTAGGTCACCCTTTTGTGGGATTCCTAGCGGGTCTTTTGGTCTTATTTTGTAACCCTAACTTTTGCCTAGGTCACCCTTTTGTGGGATTCCTAGCGGGTCTTTTGCTCTTTAGGATTTCTTTATCCATGATGGCACTTATTGAGGCCAAGAAAAGGTGCTCCAAGTTGACACACACACTTCCACATAAAAATGATGTGGGTTTATTATTATTAAGATGATTTTAACCTCATTCATGTTTATTCAAACAGGGTTAAAATAATGTGGTCTAGAATTTTATTGCAAGCGAGAAAAGAAGCAATAAAGAATTAATGAAGAATGATTTTATTATAATCATAATGGAAACATGTGCCCTATCGAGGCTCGGGGGTCGGGCTGTCCCCGAGGAGTGATCTCTAATAGTCACTGAGTCTATACATCCCTATCGGAAGGAGAAAAACATTTGACGACGACGACCGGCCTTGACGCTTGTGAACCGGCCTTCCTAAAGATCTGGCTTAAAGAACGTCGAGAAGGATCTTGATTCCTCTTCGTTCTTTGATCTTTAACAGGGTTGTATCCTAACCCTTGTTTCCCCGGATTGTCCTTGATAATGGGTAGCTCCGGGATTCCTTGGGAGTCCTTGCCTAATCCTTGTCCTGGCAAGTATCCGTTCTTGGTGAGCATGGAGGCTACCTTCTTCATTTCTCGGGGAAACGTTTCGACATTGGCGATTTCCAATGCTTGGAAGGCGGTTTCTAAAGCTTCCTCTGCTGCATCCACATAAAGTATGTTGGATGGCTTGCTGATGAGTATGTCATTTTTAGCTTGTTCGGTCACCAGTTTGTCACCCACTATGAACTTGACTTTCTGGTGGAGCGTAGAAGGAATAGCTTTCGCATCATGAATCCAAGGTCGGCCGAGGAGACAGCTGTATGCGGGAGTGATATCCATCACTTGAAATTCGACGTTGAAGATAGTGGGTCCAATTTGGATTGGAAGATTGATTTCTCCCACTACTTCTCTTTTAGAACCGTCGAAAGCTCGAACGATCATGTTGCTCGGGCGCGTTTGGACTCCCTTGATTGCCAATTGCTTGAGCGTTCTTTTTGGCATCACTTTCAAGGAAGATCCATTACCTACCAAGACTTTAACGATGTGCTACTCCTTGCACTTTGTAGAGATGTGCAAGGGCTTGTTGTGGTTTGATCCCTCGGCGGGGATTTCTTCATCGATGAAGGTGAGGTGATCATTAGCCTTGATGTGACTAACAATCCCCTCAAACTCGTTTTGGGAGATAGTGTGCGACACGTATGCCTCGTTCAAGACTTTCGACAGAGCTTGCCGATGCGGTTCGGAACTTAGGATCAACGACAACAGCGTAATCTTTGCTGGCGTCCTATGAAGTTGATCCACGATGGAGTACTCGCTCTGTCGGATAAACTTTAACAGCTCGTCAGTCTCCTCCTCGGATTCTTTTTCCTCGGTTTTATCTTTTCCTTTTTCTTTATTCTTGGGAGCTTTATCATGAAGATCTTTGGGAGTGTAGATCCTGCCACTCCTAGTCATGCCCCCAAGTCCAGCGATATTGGAGATATCACTGTCGGCAGAAGAGTGGATGTCGTATATCCACGGCACAGCCTTATTTGATTCGTAAGGGAAAGGTCTTGGAGCGGTGATCCTTAATGGTGTCGGACCTTCCCCTTTATTCGTCTTGATTACCAACAACGGAGTTGATGTGCGCTTGCTTGGCGCGGTTGTTGGCTTACACTTGATGACGAACGGCGTGCGATCCATTTTTGAAAATACGCATCGATTTAATCCTTTCTTTTTATTTATGTTTATTACTGAATTACTAGGAGGGATGTATGAAATGAATGATTCCTAGATCCCTCCATGATCTATATGCATGAGATGATGATGTTGAATATGCATGCATTGTGTTTATTGAACTAAGCATTATCATGTTTTTAGGATTTTCCTAAGATGATGCATGATATTGCTTGGTTTGGGTAAATACATATTTTTTCTTTTGAATATTTTGTATCTTTTTTTGTATTTTTTGGGTGAAAAGGGAAACTACCTATATGAATGCAATGAAGGTAGATGTTAACACCATGTACTAGAAGATCCTTATTTCTATTTATTCTTATTATTTAAAAAAAGAATGTTGTATGTTTAAAAGGTGCAAATGTATGCTCATACAATGTCACATAAAAATGCACAAACAATTCACTCATCCACGAACAGTCACGAGCGAATCACGAGGTAGGGGTCTCCTGCAGAAAAGTGCATATTCAAGGAGGATCTAACTGTTCTCACTTGGTCAAAGGCCCCCAAGGTGCCCCCATTATAGGGACCCAATTCCTCTTGTCGTAAGCCGATGGAAAGCTCCAACGCACTGTCGGACTCGAGTTCATGGTTATCACCTTGAGTGATGCTTTCCGACAACGGTCTCATAGGCTCCTATAAACCCATCAACCGGCCGTACTAACATCCACTCCCTATGGATTACCACTCATGCCCCCGGGTATAGAGGGAACTGTTGTGTGCAAAGGTTTGTGTGCAATTTTTATTTCAAACAATTGCGGAATTTTAAACAAACAACAGTTATTTAAAGCCAAATATATAAAGCATGTTATCATACAAGCAAAGGGGTAATGAAGTAATTTTAACTATTATTTGTTAAAAATAATCTGTCACTAAATGGGACTGACTCTCGAGGCTTCCCCAGTGGAGTCGCCATCTGTCGCCACCGGCCCGAAACGGGGCTTTCGGCATTCACGAAGGATGGTTGGACTCTTTTATTGTTTTGAAAATGTGGATTGCTAGAATGACTTATTCTCAAACTGAGACCTCGTCAAACGAGCAATTTTATTAAAAGGCTCACTAATCCATATTAATCCCAAGCGGGACCCTCCATGGATTAGTGGTTTTCGCAAAAGGAGGGTTCGTGGAGTCGCCACCAATGTTTTACTCAAAACATTGGAAAAAGGGATAAGGCAATTGATTTTATAAATCAACTTTGGCCATTACAACCAGAGTTGGGTAAGGGAGTCGGTTACGCGTGGGGAAGGTGTTAGCACCCCACAGCGCCCCTTTCGGGTTCCCTATGACAGATTATTTCTAAAATAATAGCGTAAAATTACTAAATTACCCCTATTTATTATAAGCGATTATAAATTAACTATCTACATGATGACAGTTTAAATATGCACACAGAAAGCAGTAAAAGGAAGGATTTAAGAAGAAACCTCTTGAAGCGTGCTTTTATATATTGAGTAAAACTGGGAAGCTTTTTGGCGTTCCCTCGCTCTACAAGCTCGCTCGCTCCTTCCTAAAAACTTTTGACTATGGAAATCCGGAGGATTTCCCTTCGACTAGGTTCGAATCTCCAAGCTAAGTGCTCGGAATTCCAGAACTTCGTCGGATCGACTCCCAGAGAGATTTCTAGGGCAGAACACTGCTCAAAAACCCCAGAATACTCAAGGAGGGAGTCAAAACTGAGTGAAAAAGTGTGTAATGACGTCCAATTGACGTCATATTTATAGGGAATAGGCGCAATACGGCCTACAGGAGCAGTACGGCCGTATTGAAATTTTTGAACTTCAATACGGTCGTATTGAGTTCAATACGGCCGTATTGAAATTCAGAAATTTCAATGCGCCCGTATTGAGTTCACTGCGGGTGTATTGAAGTGTCAATACGGGCGTATTGACTTCAGTACGGCCGTATTGAAGTTTCAGAAACTTCAATACGCCGTATTGAGTTCACTGCGGCCGTATTGAAGCTTCAATACGGCCGTATTAGGTTCAGTACGGCCGTATTGGGCTTCATTCCCTCCACTTCCTTATTTTGAGCTATTCTAAGACCTCTAGACCTACAGAGAACCCTCCTAGGGCCTTCCAGGAGTCCTTCTGGCTGATTTTCCTTCAGTCTTCGAGAGTCTTCAAGCTTTATTTCCGACCCGGACAATTTTAGGGGTCTACACACCTTAGGAACACAAATACTTGGCTTTGATGATGTAAAGGAATTGTATGAGCTTGATTTAGACTTCCAAGCCACTTATGCCAAATGTCTCCAAAAGCCTTTTGATGGATTCTATCTTCTTGAGGGGTATCTTTTTAGAATGGGCAAACTTTGCATACCCCAAGGATCCATTAGAAAACTTTTGGTCAAAGAGAGTCATGAAGGCGGTCTCATGGGCCATTTTGGGGTTGATAAAACCCTAAGTTTCTTGAAAGCTAAATTTTATTGGCCCCACATGAGAATAGATGTCCAAAGGCATTGCTCCAAATGCATTACTTGTTTGAAAGCTAAATCAAGAGTAATGCCTCATGGACTCTATACCCCCTTCCTATAGCTAGCTCCCCTTGGGTAGATATTAGCATGGACTTTGTGCTTGGGCTTCCAAGGACTCAAAGGGGATTTGACTCCATCTTTGTGGTAGTGGACCGTTTTAGCAAAATGGCTCATTTTATACCATGCCACAAAGTGGATGATGCTAGCTATATAGCTAAACTTTTCTTTAGGGAAGTGGTCCGTTTGCATGGTCTACCCAAAATAATTATGTTCGATAGGGATGCTAAGTTCCTTAGTCATTTTTGGAAAGTTTTATGGGAAAAACTAGGAACTAAGCTCCTCTATTCTACTACTTGTCATCCTCAAACCGATGGCCAAACCGAAGTAGTAAATAGATCCCTATCCACTTTGTTGAGGGTACTCCTCAAAGGAAATAAGAAAACTTGGGATGATTGTCTCCCCCATTTAGAATTTGCATACAATAGAGTAATCTTTCCCCCTTTGAAGTTGTCTATGGCTTTAACCCAATCACTCCTCTTGATCTTTTACCCCTCCCTAATACCCCTTCCTTGTTTCACAAAGAAGGAGTATCTAGGGCGGATTTCATTAAAAAATACCATGAAAAGATCAAGAGTCAAATTGAACAACAAACTCAAAAATATGCCAAATACAACAACAAAGGAAGAAAGAAACTTACTTTTGAAGTTGGGGATTGGGTTTGGCTTCATTTGAGGAAGGATAGATTTCCTACTCAAAGGATGTCAAAACTAAACCCAAGGGGAGATGGACCATTCCAAGTCCTTCACAAAATAAACGACAATGCATATAAATTAGACCTTCCTTCTGATTATGGCACTAGCTCATCTTTTAATGTTTGTGATCTCACACCATTTTTAAGAGCTGAGGATTTGGATGAAGAATCTAATCTGAGGACAGATGCTTCTCAAGAAGGAGGGGATGATGGAGGACCATCCTTGATGACACATGTGGGCCCCATCACTAGGTCCATGGCTAGGAGAGTTGAAGAGGAGGAGGGAGTTCACACACCAAGGGACACTCTCCTCATGATCATAGAGTATTAGTGCTCTCCTAAGCCTCATTAATTTAGGATTTATTTTATTTTCCATTTTTACCCTTGTATTTTGGGGTATTTTAGTCATAGGATTTATTTCTTTGTATTTCCCATTTTACCCTTGTATTATGGGGTGCTTTAGGTGATTAGGCTTTTGATTTGGGCTAGGGTATCATATTAGGAGGTGACGCCTATTTTTGGTGAAGCATTGGATGTATTTTTTGGTGATAGAAAGGGTTAGGCCCAAGTGGAGGGCAAATGTTACATGGTCTTATCATGCACCAAGATATAGCCAATCTAAACCCATAGATTCCATCCTTGGCCACCAAGTTGCATCTAGGGTTTATTTACATTTCATTTGGAGTGCATTAGCCATATGAATTTCGGCCATGCACATCTCAAATGAAACCCTAGATGCCTCCCCTCCTATAAATACCCAACACCCCACCACTTGTAAATACTTTGGATTATATGATATTGAGTGAGCCTTTTGTGCCTCAAAATCCATCCTTAGTCACTAGTTAGTTTCGGCTAACCTCCTCCTATCTCCACCCTTGGAGAATAGGAAACCTAGAGTGGCCTCCACCTACACTTGGAGTGAGCCAACTTGAGCAACCATACACCACCACCCTAAAACACTTCCGCCACCCTAAACATACTTCACGCCTATCTTCCTTTTCCTATCATAAGTCACCTTTTTTCTACCCTTTGGTGAGCCTATGATGGAGGTGAGTAGTAGGAGTGAAGCTCAAACTCTTCCTAAACTCCTCCTAGGCTCGGATCTTCTTCAATGGAGATAGAAGCACATTTGAAGAACTCGTGTAGATGAAGAACAATTTGCGGAAATGAAAGAAGGAAGTATCCAAGCTCATGAACTCAAAGGATTGCACACTTCAAAGGGAAGGAAAACTAGGTTTTCCTAGGGATTTTGAAGGCATTCTCTTAGGTTTTCTCTCTTGGAATTTTCGGTGACTCTTGAGGGAATTAGCTGAAGTATTTGTTCAGAAATTCTCATATATTCAAAAGTGTTTTTATAAGGAGGGAAGAGATACAATTATAGGAGGAAAATTAGGTCAAGCTTGGCGGCAACCAAGTAGGCATAGTTGGCGCCAAGTTTGAATTTCAAATTTTGAATTTGAAATTCAAACTTTGGCCACTCACATGCTTAAACCGGATTGCTACCTTCATTTAGGAGTCATTTAGGAGTGATTTGAAGTGAATTTGAGCTCACATGGCCGGAACTACTACATGCCATCCATGTGACTCAAATTCATCTCAAATTACTTCTAAATGATGCATAAATGAAATCTAATTCTCCTATTAATGTATTCTTCATATAATCCTAATCTAATGACCGAAATACATTGGTCTAATGAATACAATGAATAGGAAAAAATATAAGAAGAAGAAAAAGCCCAATATTGGGTATCAAAAGCCCAAAGCTCAAGAAGCCCAAAATTAAGCCCAAGACACCTAAACCCTAATCTATGGTCAAAATACAAGACCAACATCAAAGTAAATTCCTATACTAAGAAAATACAATTAGACATGGTGTTCAATCAATTAAAGCCCAAGTGAGAAGCACCCTAGGCCCACCAAGCCCATTGGGCCCACTAAGCTCTGAAGCAGTCAAATCTTCAAGTAACCTCCTGGCCATTGCTCTAGTGGTTGGGCCTTTAGCCCATGCTCTTCCATCAGCCTAGATCAAGGGCAAGGTCTTCCCCTTCATACTCTACATCAACCATGGAAGGAGGAAGCCATCAAACACTCTGACTACTGCCTACTTGTTCGCGTTTAGTGGGGCATTGCCGAATCAATGGACAGAGTGATCTTAAGCTCTAGCTTCACTAAACACTCAAAAGGGAAAATCTCCATGGAGTATTGAGTCAAAATGATTTTTAAAAGTATATTTTCAGTAAAAATATGCATCTCATTCTCATAATCATATTGCATTATTTGGACTATTATTAATGAAACATATTATCAAATTTTTGTGTGTTGATAATTGTATGAACTTATTATGCACTTGTCTAATTTGTTTGTGTGAGATGTGAATAAAATTAAATGTATAACCCCATAAATATTTTTAAACCCAGATATTGGAGATCTCATAATGCAGAAAAATTGGATGTGCAGTTAGAAGGTCAGATGCAAAAATCTAGAGCATAGGATGGGGGGTTTTATTTTACTAAGTTGTTATAAAATGGTTTGTAATATCTAGTGACTTTTATTGAATAAAACTTTAATTGAATAAATTTAATTCATTTGTTTAAGTATCTCTTCTACACATTATAATAATATAAATATTATTAACCATAAATAATTAGTTATAATTAGCATATGTAATCTGGAGACGGGGTTACAATATTGCATGTAGGTTTTTCCCTCTTGAGTGTTTAGTGAAGCAAAAGCTTAACATCACTTTGTCAAGTGATTCAACAATGACCCACTAAAAACGAACAAGTAGACAGTAGTTAGAGTGTAAGTGCATCCGGTAGACTACCACGACACAGAATCAAATACAGACTGGTCATTTGTGAGATCGTCCATGCATAAACACTCCCTAGACCAAAGGTCTATCCCCCTAGACTAGAAGTCTCGTCTTACTCATTCTACTCAATCTCATTTACTATCAATGACATCGATAGTTTAAATCACAATTCCATACTCCACATACTATCTCATTCTCTTTCTCACTATCCTTCATTACTGTCAATGTCACAACACACTACCAAATTCTCTTGATAGTAAATTTAAAGAAAATAATTTTATCAAATTCTTATTTTTTATTTGTTTTACTATTAACTATCCTTGATGGCAAATTTAAAGAAAACATTTTCAAACTTTTTAACAAATTCTTTTCTTTCTCCCCCCCTAATGGGAGAAGACAAGAGAAGTGAATGAAGTTCTTCCATTTCCTTCTCCACCAGGCAAATCTTCTTCCTTGAACAATGAATCCGGATTGAATAGTAGTTGGAGATCAACACAAGACAAGAATACCTAGGCTAAGATGGAAGTATCCTAGCCTAGAAACTCAAAGGATTGCTCACGACCAAGGCTTATAAGGGAGGTTTCCTAAGGCTAAGGATATAAGCTTTTGAGAGAGACTTTGAAGGACATACTTGGCTGAAAAGTTTAGAAATCTCATATATGAATCAAAGTGATTACATAAGGGTGAAGATATCAATATATAGGGTCGAATAAGCTAGCTAGTGGCGCTTAATTTCAAATGACCAACTTGGCACCAATATTTGAATTTCAAATGGCATTTGAAATTCAAATTTTGGTATACCATATGCTCATCCAAAAATTATGGCAACTAGCATCATTTAAGTTGCATTTGAGACTCATTTGATGTAAATTTAGGGAGCACATGTTTAGCTCATCCAAGCTTTAAACATGTGACCTAAATTCATGCCGAATGACACCTTAATGAAACTTAGATTTAGCTTAAATGAACAAATATTGAAAACCTTCTATATTCCTAATCTAATGGCCTAAATACAATGGCCAAGAAAATACAATGGAAAGGAAAAATTACAAGAAATAAAATGAGCCCAATATTGGGTACCAAAAGCCCAAAGGCCCATGAAGCCCAAAACTAGGCCCAATAAGCCTAAAGCCCAAAAATCCTATACTAAGGTCCATAATACAAGACCAAATAGTTTGAAACCCTACACTACTTAAAATGGAATAACAAGGTGGTCATCCATGCAAGACCCAAGTGAAGAGAACCCTGGGCCCACCAAGCCCATTGGGCCCACTAAGCTCTAAAACAGTCAAATCTTCAAATAATCTTCTGGCCATAGCTCTAGTGGTTGGACCCTTGGTCCATGCTCTTCCATCATCCCCTCCCTCTTGACAAGGATTCATCTTCGAATCTAAGGAATCATCCTCATCATCACTAGCCCCTACAAAAGGTTGCAAATCACTAACATTAAAAGTTGGGCTCACACCATACTCAGAGGGTAAATCAAGCCTATAAGCATTATCATTGATACGCTGTAGGACTTGAAAGGGTCCATCTCCTCGGGGACTAAGTTTGGACTTCCTTTGTTGTGGAAAATGTTATTTTCTAAGGTGAAGCCAAACCCAATCACCTTCCTCGAAGATCATTTTTCTCTTGCCTTTATTATTGGACTTGGCATATTTCTCATTTTGCAGTTGTATATGAGTTTTAATCCTTTCATGTAACTTTCTAACAAAATCAGCTCTTGAAGCCCCTTCCTTGTGAATAAAATGATTAATATTATGATGGCATCCTTACTTGCATGAACATGAGATGATGAGCAAAAGAAGAGGACGCCTACTCCAAGGATCAAGTTCTTCAAAGGTGGCACAAGGTTTTAAGGTGGATGATGATGGAATGGACGAAAATGGAGGTTGGGTAGAAGGTGTTTGAGGAAATGCTTGAGAAGGGTACTCTAGGGTTGGCTCACTTCATGATGATGAAGGCCACTTCTAGGGATGTTTCTCTCAAGGTGGAGATGGTAGGGTTTGGCCGAAAATAGCCAAAGGTGACTAAGGAAGATATAAAGGCACAAAAGGCTCTCTTTATATTCAATATGCAAAGTATTTACATGATGCATAGCCTAGGGTATTTATAGGAGTGGGAGGCATCTAGGGTTTCATTTGGAGAGTGCATGACTTAAATTCACAAGCCAAATGCACACCAAATAAAATAAAAATTAACCCTAGATGCAACTTGGTGGCCAAGGATGGAATCTTTGGGATTAGTTAGGGTACATCTAGGTGCATGATAAGATCATGCAACCTTTGCCCTCCACTTGGGCCTAAGCCTTTCTAACACCAAAAATAGGTCCAATAGCCACAAAAATACGTCTAGGTTTTTGTTCTCACCCTAATCAAATACCTTAGCCCAAAAATAAAAACCTATGATCTAAAGCACCCCATAATACAAGGGTAAAATGGGTAATACAAAGAAAATAAACCCTATGACTAAAATACCCCAAAATACAAGGGTAAAATTGGAAATGCAAGTAAAATAAATTCTAAGACTAAAATACCCGAAGATACAAGGGTAAAATAGGAAATCAAAGATAAGGGCAAAATAGGAATAAAAATAAATGCTATGCTAATAAAAACTTAGGAGCTAAGGTCCAAAAGTGGCCTCACTCCTCCTATGGTTTTTCAACACTAACCCATTCCTTTTGCTTCCTTCAATACATCACCTCTTGGACTTCTTGGCCTTAGTGTTATTCCATCATTCCCTCCCTCTTCAAAAGGATTTGACCTCAAATCAAGAGGTTCCTCATGGTGGGCATTATGACCAACAAAAACATAAAAATAAGCATTAGAGGTAATAGTATATGATAGAAATGGAAAGTGTATCCTAAGAGGAGTTCTACTAAAAATGCTTAAAAGATTGTCTAAATTAAAAGGACTAGACTCTCTAATGCGAAAGATAGGATTCTCCCCATGAAGTCTAGATGTATAACCAAAACCTAAAAAGGTAAAAAGACTAAAACTATAGCACACTAATGCATTAGTCCTAAAAACTAAAATATCTTGATGGAGGTACCCAATGTAGTGACCTAGGTATGTACTAGAAAATAAAGAAAACTTAACTAAACAATTTCCTAAACAACTTTGTATTGCATTATTTGTTAGATACATATGAGAAAAAGGTGTGAAGATGAGTCTAGAAAACTCATATAATCTAAGTTTGTCTTGTAGGGAAGTAACCAAGTTAAGTTCAAATAAGTTTGAACTTCCCTCAAGATCAAAAATAGAAAATAGGACACCATGAGATGTATCCGACAAATAATACAAATCAAAAGTTGGGTGCTTTATGACAAAAACTAAAGTAGAAAGATTCTTAAAGAAAGAAGGCTTATCTTCCTTGGGCACCACCAAGGAAGTAGCACAAGAAGTGGGACTAAGTGAAGTCCACTTCTTCTTCACTAAATCTTGAAGTTGAGATTCTTTTTCTTTAATAAGGATTTGTTTTTGAATCTCTACTTCATGACTAGTGGCAATGTGGGAGAAAGAGTTTAGGTCTTGATGAATGAAAAGAGTCTTTAAATCATTTTCAATGGTAAAGTGACTCTCTTTAAGCATAAGCCCTTTGGAAGAAACATTATCCTCCTTACTCTTCTTTAAGAGTATTGTTTGTTTTTTTTCCATTTTCTAACCACTCTTGAACTTTCTCTATACTTTTCTTTATTTTTTCTTTCTTTTCTATTTTCTTTTCTTTTTCTTTTCTTCTAAGTCCTACCTATCTTGTTGTATTTTCTTCCTCATGCATACTCCTAGGGACTCTAACTTCTTTTCCTATTTGAGATCTAATTGGAACAATCCTAGGTTTGGATCCACTAGTTTCTACCAACTTTGCAAGTAAATTTCTTATTTCCTCATTATTCTTTGCATTTTCTTTTTCTCTTTTTCTAATGTCTTCCACTCTTTCTATGTTTTCCTCTTCTTTTTTTCTTATGTACTCCTTCAACTCCCTAATCTCATCCATAACACTAAGTCTACTACTATAGGAAGTATGACCATGTACACTAGAGTGATCACTCATCTTTGATCAAGAAAAAAGGTTTTCACAAATTTGTTTTCAAAGAGGTTGGTTAAAAGGTTTTCACAAAGAGTGAGTGATAAAAAAGGCTTTCACAAAAAGGTTTTCAAAGGTGCAAGATTGTTATGAAAAAGGCCTAAGTGTACAAAGTGAACTATCAAAGGGAGGTGGACTACTAGGAATCACTTAATAACCAAGCCTTATCAAGTAAAAATCACTAAGCCTTTTCACACTTTTCTCACAAAATAATTTTTGCACAAAAGTTATGTGTGTGTGCACGACCCCCTAGTAGGCAAATTGAAGCCTTCTAAACAAAACAAATAGACAAAGTAAAGTCCTAGGCAAATATACTACAAAAGCTTTAAAGCATGCAAAGGAAAACACTTAAAGCATATGCTAGTCGAATTCCTAGGTGAAGGTTTTCAAATCACCTTCAAACTACACGAAATTAAAACCAAGATGAAGTGGTTTAAAATGTCCAATTAAAAACCAAAAAATGAATGAAACCAAGGCCAAAACATAAGCGGCCGAAAATTTAACAAGTAAGAAATAAGTAGAAAAGGAAGCCTCCAAGTCTTCAATTCTCCACCCCTTCAAAATGAACACCCAATGTTAGTCTTGAAATGGTGTTTGCACTCTTTGAATTGGTGTGATCCTCCAAAGTTCCTTGAACTCCAATCGGACAACCCCTCCACTCAATCCACCAAGAAAGTGTGTAGTGTTTTAGAAGTTTTCCCCACCTAGGTCAAGAAGAAAACATAACCCAAGAGTGTTAGAAAAGAATGGCACAATCCAAGAGGGGGGGGGTTGTCGCCACCGGCCCGAAACGGGCTTTCGGCATTCGCGAAGGATGGTTGGACTCGTTTATTTGTTTAAAGATAGTGGATTGCTAGAATGACTTATTCTCAAACTGAGACCTCGTCAAACGAGCAATTTTATTAAAAGGCTCACTAATCCATATTAATCCCAAGCGGGACCCTCCATGGATTAGTGGTTTTCGTAAAAGGAGGGTTCGTGGAGTCGCCACCAATGTTTTACTCAAAACATTGGAAAAAGGGATAAGGCAATTGATTAAAAATCAACTTTGGCCATTACAACCAGAGTTGGGTAAGGGAGTCGGTTACGCGTGGGGAAGGTGTTAGCACCCCACGGCGCCCCTTTCGGGTTCCCTATGACAGATTATTTTTAAAAGAACAGTATAAAATTACTAAATTACCCCTATTTATTCTAAACAATTATAAATTGACTATCTACATGATGACATTTTAAATATGCACACAGAAAGCAGTAAAAGGAAGGATTGAAAGGAAACCTCTTGAAGCGTGCTTTTATATATTGCAAAGAACTGGGAAGCGTTTTGGCGTTCCCTCGCTCTACAAGCCCACTCCTCGCTCTCCTAGAACAAAATTTTAACTAAGGGAATCAAAAGATTTCCCCTCGACTAGGTTCGATCCTTAAGCAAAATGGCTCGGGGCTCAAGAACTTCGTCGGATCGACTCTCCGAGTGATTTCTAGGGCAGAACACTGCTCAAAAACCCCAGAATACTCAAGGAGAGGGTTCAAACTATGTTGAAAAGTGTGGAATGACGTCCAATTGACGTCATATTTATAGGGAATAGGCGCAATACGGCCTACGGGAGCAATACGGCCGTATTGAAATTTTTGAACTTCAATACGGTCGTATTGAGTTCAATACGGCCGTATTGAAGTTCAGAAATTTCAATGCGCCCGTATTGAGTTCACAGCGGCTGCATTGAAGTGTCAATACGGGCGTATTGATTTCAGTACGGCCGTATTGAAGTTTCAGAAACTTCAATACGCCGTATTGAGTTCGCTGCGGCCGTATTGAAGCTTCAATACGGCCGTATTGAATGCAGTACGGCCGTATTGGGCTTTTTCCCTCCACTTCGTTATTTTGAGCTATTCTAAGACCTCTAGACCTACAGAGAACCCTCCTAGGGCCTTCCAGGAGTCCTTCTGGCTGATCTTCCTTCAGTCTTCGAGAGTCTTCAAGCTTTATTTCCGACCCGGACAATTTTAGGGGTCTACAGCTGCCCCCCCTTTACTTAGTCGGACGGCCTCTTGGTGTATCGGCTGACAAGTAAAGGAGTTGACCCAATTGTCCGGGTATTGTGCCGACCTTCTGACTTGTAGCGTCTTCCGGTAGGAAAATGTTGAGTAGCCTCTCCAGGTGGGTGCATACCTCGGCGCTTCTGACATCCTCGGTAGCTGAGTTTACCTTCTCCAAGGTCAACTTCACTCGACGCTCGAGCTGGAAGTTGGACATCAACGCGCCTCTGATGACGCTGATGGTTGAGTACCGCCTCTCCAGGCTTAGCTTCACTCTTTGTTCGAGCCGGAAGCTAAGTACCTTTGTGACGACGGTGAGCGGTGTGAGTTTTGCCTCTCCAGGCCTTGCTTTGCTTGTTGCCCAAGCTGGAAGCTGTGAGTACCGTCTCTCCAGGCTTAACTTCACTCTTTGTTCGAGCCGGAAGCTAAGCACCTTTGTGACGACGGTGAGCAGTATGAGTTTTGCCTCTCCAGGCCTTGCTTTGCTTGTTGCCCAAGCTGGAAGCTGTAAGTACCGTCTCTCCAGGCTTAACTTCACTCTTTGTTCGAGCCGGAAGCTAAGCACCTTTGTGACGACGGTGAGCAGTATGAGTTTTGCCTCTCCAGGCCTTGCTTTGCTTGTTGCCCAAGCTGGAAGCTGTAAGTACCGTCTCTCCAGGCTTAGCTTCACTCTTTGTTCGAGCCGGAAGCTAAGTACCTTTATGACAACGGTAGGCGGTGAGTACCCTTTTTCAGAGATAGCTTCGCTCATTGTCCGAGCCGGAAGCTGCATACCTCCGTGTTTGTGACGACGGGGTAGCGTGAATATCTCCTTTCCAGGGATTCGTGACGATTTTGTCTCCACAGTCCACGGTGCTGCTTCGACGGTTATTTCTGATTTTGTGCCACTAAGGGCTGGATAACGCAGGGATCCGTCTAGGGGATGTGCAGTTACTCATAGGTTCTTGTGCCCCAACTTTCTATAGCGTAGTTGGTTCCCACTGGGGAATTTCTGATTCCTTTGGGTGTAGACACAAAGATGCTCTTTCTGATGTGAGCGGTGCCTTATGATTGGCTGACGTCCTTTCGACGTTGGTGGAGTATCCCGGTTATCCTTGTTCGGGTGACTCTTTTTGATTTTCTGATTTTTACTGCCTCTGTGTAGGCTGTTATCCGCTGGGGATTCTGGACGTTGATTTTTTTTTGACTGGCCTCTTCTGTTAGGCAGATAGTCTTGATGTTCGATGTTTTGGCGGGATGCCAAATTCCACTTGGGGAATAGTTTATTGGTCTTCCTTTTGAAGAGATGCCTCTTTAGTAGGCGATTGGGGATTTGAAGTTTTTATTCATCCCAGAGTATTATTTAGAAAGCCTCTTCAGGCTTAGCTTCACTCATCGCTTTTGAGTTGGAAAGCTATCCTCCATTGGGGAAGTTTAAAGTCCTTAGACATTTTTCTTGGATGATCAGGCCTCCTTTGGGGATTTCGCTGATCGCATTCTGATAGCTTTCACTGGGGAATTTGGCCCGTGAGTGTAAGCTTGAGATATCTCTGGGGAATCGAGCCTTTCTAGGCCCAACTATTCTGAAGGAAGAGTATTGTTTCTGCGAGCCTCTCCAGGCTCAATTATTCTGAAGGAGTATTATTTCTGCGAGCCTCTCCAGGCTCAATTATTCTGAAGGGAGTATTCTTTCTACGAGCCTCTCCAGGCTCGATTATTCTGAAGGAGTATTATTTCTGCGAGCCTCTCCAGGCTCAATTATTCTGTCTGATCGGGAGAGTATTATTTAGGAAGCCTCTACAGGCTTAGCCTCACTCAATGCCTGAGTCGGAGAGCTACTTTCCACTGAGGAAGTCCGAAGTCCTTTGACTTGGATATATTACTTGGATGATCGTACTTCCTTTGGGAGATTTTGACGATCTTGCTTTGAAAGCTCTTGTTGGATATTGGCTTCATGAGCTGAGGTTCCCTTTGGGGAGTATTATTTCTGCGAGCCTCTCCAGGCTCGATTATTCTTTGATGTGGAGTATTATTTTGGCGAGCCTCTCCAGGCTCAATTATTCTGAATGAGTATTGTTTCGGCAAGCCTCTCCAGGCTCAGTTATTTCTGAGAGAGTATTATTTCAGTAAGCCTCTCCAGGCTCAGTTATTCTGATGAGAGTATTATTTCAGCAAGCCTCTCCAGGCTCAATTATTCTGTACAGTTGGGGGAGTATTATTTCTGCAAGCCTCTCCAGGCTTTAGTTATTCTGAAAAAGTATTATTTCAGCAAGCCTCTCCAGGCTCAATTATTCTGAGAGTATTATTTCGGCGAGCCTCTCCAGGCTCAGTTATTCTGAAAGATGTGAAATCTTTGTCTTTTTTGTCGACTTTTGACTTTTTCTGTATGTTTGCCTTTTTTGTCATTTTTTGGCTTTTTCTGTATTTTTGCCTTTTCTGTTGTTTTTCGGCTTTTTCTGTACAGAAATGTCTCAGTTATTTTGAGAGAGTATTATTTCGGCAAGCCTCTCCAGGCTCAGTTATTCTGTGGGAGTATTGTTTCGGCAAGCCTCTCCAGGCTCAGTTATTCTGAGAGTATTCTTTCGGCAAGCCTCTCCAGGCTCAATTATTCTGAGAGTATTCTTTCGGCAAGCCTCTCCAGGCTCAGTTATTCTGTGCAATCTTGTTTGTTGGATTTTCTATATCCTTGCCTTTTTTCATTTTCGGCTTTTGTTGACTGTTGTCATACACAAGCAATTTTCTATTTTTTTTCTATTTTTATGCAATTGCCTCATGACGAGGTCTTTGAAAATTTCTTTATGGCCAATACGGCCGCATCCATTTCAGTACGCCCATGTTGAGTTGAAATTTTGTTCATAACCCTGATTTTAGCATGGGCGTACTGAACATGGTACGGGCGCATTGTTTTTTCTGAAATTTATATTTTTTATTATTTTTTGTTTTTTCAATAAACAAAGAATAAGTGATCTTCCAGTACACCTATCATCTGTATGCATGTATGCAGTGTGATGCACCTAATTCTATTTGATTCTTTTTTTTTCAAAAGAATTAACCGATGCGTTTTTGTGTTTGGATTTTGCCATTCCTCCAGACGGACTGTGCTCTGCCGATTTCTGTTACCGAGGAATGATGCATATTTGATTTTGGTGTCATCAACCAAATGATTCTTCCCTTTCTTTAGAAGATGTGTCAACCCTCCTATTGACCACTATATCTCCATGTTTCCACTAGATTATTCAAAAATCGTTGGGACAAGAGAGAAAAGAAGGAAAGGATATATTTTCAAAGGTTTGTGTTTTAGAGGGGATTATTTTATTTTTGAAAAATTGTTTTTTGTAAGAATGGCTGGCCATGGTAGGCTTATGTGTTTAGGCTTGTTCGATTAAACACTTATGAGTTTAAGCACATCTTTGTTATTAATGATTGTGTTTTGACAACTTGGATAGCTTTTCTTGAGCCCCTTGTTGAATTCAATTGATGGTACCATCATGGATTTATTTTGTTTTTTTTCTTTTTTTGACGGCCCTAACTTTTGCCTAAAACACCCATTTGTGATGTCTTAGCGGGCTTTTGTTTTTGTTCATTATTTTGTAACCCTAATTTTTGCCTAGGTCACCCTTTTCGTGGGATTCCTAGCGGGTTTTTGTCTTCGTTTTGTAACCCTAACTTTTGCCTAGGTTACCCTTTTGTGGGATTCCTAGCGGGTCTTTTGCTCTTATTTTTGCGCAGTCCCCTTTTTGGGTTTCCTGCCGAGCTTATTATCTTTAGGATTTCTTTATCCATGATGGCACTTATTGAGGCCAAGAAAAGGTGCTCCAAGTTGACACACACACTTCCACATAAATGATGTGGGTTTATTATTATTAAGATGATTTTAACCTCATTCATGTTTATTCAAACAGGGTTAAAATAATGTGGTCTAGAATTTTATTGCAAGCGAGAAAAGAAGCAATAAAGAATTAATGAAGAATGATTTTATTATAATCATAATGGAAACATGTGCCCTATCAAGGCTCGGGGGTCGGGCTGTCCCCGAGGAGTGATCTCTAATAGTCACTGAGTCTATACATCCCTATCGGAAGGAGAAAAACATTTTGACGACGACGACCGGCCTTGACGCTTGTGAACCGGCCTTCCTAAAGATCTGGCTTAAAGAACGTCGAGAAGGATCTTGATTCCTCTTCGTTCTTTGATCTTTGTTAGGGTTGTATCCTAACCCTTGTTTCCCCGGATTATCCTTGATAATGGGTAGCTCCGGGATTCCTTGGGAGTCCTTGCCTAATCCTTGTCCTGGCAAGTATCCGTTCTTGGTGAGCATATGAGCTACCTTCTTCATTTCTCGGGGAAACGTTTCAACATTGGCAATTTCCAATGCTTGGAAGGCGGTTTCTAAAGCTTCCTCTGCTGCATCCACATATGGTATATTGGATGGCTTGCTGATGAGTATGTCATCTTCAGCTTGTACAGTCACCAGTTTGTCACCCACTATGAACTTGACTTTCTGGTGGAGCGTAGAAGGAATAGCTTTTGCATCATGAATCCAAGGTCGGCCAAGGAGACAGCTGTATGTTGGAGTAATGTCCATCACTTGAAATTCGACGTTGAAGATAGTGGGTCCAACTTGGATTGGAAGATTGATTTCTCCCACTACTTCTCTTTTAGATCCGTCAAAAGCTCGAACGATCATGTTGCTCGGGCGCATTTGGACTCCCTTGATTGCCACTTGCTCGAGAGTTCTTTTTGGCATCACGTTCAAGGAAGATCCATTATCTACCAAGACTTTTAGCGATGTGATACTCCTTGCACTTTATAGAGATGTGCAAGGGCTTGTTGTGGTTTGATCCCTCGGTGGGGATTTCTTCATCGATGAAGGTGAGGTGATCATTAGCCGTGATATGACTAACAATCCCCTCAAACTTGTCTTGGGAGATAGTGTGCGACACGTATGCCTCGTTCAAGACTTTCAACAGAGCTTGCCGATGCGGTTCGGAGCATAGGATCAACGACAACAGAGTAATCTTTGCTGGCGTCTTATGAAGTTGATCCATGATGGAATACTCGCTCTGTCGGATAAACTTTAACAGCTCGTCTGTCTCCTCCTCGGATTCTTTTTCCTCGGTTTTCTTTTCTTCTTTTTCTTTATTCTTGGGGGCTTTATCATGAAGATCTTCGGGAGTGTAGATCCTGCCACTCCTAGTCATGCCCCCAAGTCCAGCGATGTTGGAGGTATCGCTGTCGGCAGAAGAGTGGATGTCGTATATCCACGGCACAGCCTTATTTGATTTGCAAGGGAAAGGCTTTGGAACTGTGATCCTTAATGGTGTCGGACCTTCCCCTTTATTCGTCTTGATTACCAACAACGGAGTTGATGTGCGCTCGCTTGGCGCGGTTGTTGGCTTACACTTGATAACGAACGGTGTGCGATCCATTCTTTGAACATACGCATCGACTAATCCTTTCTTTTTATTAATGTTTATTAATGGATTACTAGGAGAGATGTATGAATGACTCCTAGATCCCTCCATGATCTATATGCATGATATGATGATGTTGAATATGCATGCATTGTGTTTATTGAACTAAGCATTATCATGTTTTTAGGATTTTCCTAAGATGATGCATGATATTGCTTGGTTTGGGTAAATACATATTTTTCTTTTGAATATTTTTGTATCTTTTTTTGTATTTTTTGGGTGAAAAGGGAAACTACCTATATGAATGCAATGAAGGTAGATGTTAACACCATGTACTAGAAGATCTTTATTTCTATTTATTCTTTTTATTAAAAGAATGTTGTATGTTTAAAAGGTGCAAATGTATGCTCATACAATGTCACATAGTCAATGCACAAACAATTCACTCATCCACGAACAGTCACGAGCGAATCACGAGGTGGGGGTCTCCTGCAGAAAAGTGCATATTCAAGGAGGATCTAACTGTTCTCACTTGGTCAAAGGCCCCCAAGGTGCCCCCATTATAGGGACCCAATTCCTCTCGTCGTAAGTCGATGGAAAGTTCCAACGCACTGTCGGACTCGAGTTCATGGTTATCACCTTGAGTGATGTTTTTCCGACAACGGTCTCATAGGCTCCTATAAACCCATCAACCGGCCGTACTAACATCCACTCCCTATGGATTACCACTCATGCCCCCGGGTATAGAGGGAACTGTTGTGTGCAAAGGTTTGTGTACAGTTTGTATTTCAAACAATTGCGGAATTTAAACAAACAACAGTTATTAAAGCCATGTAATAAAGCATGTTATAATACAAGCGAGGGGTAATGAAGTAATTTTAACTATTATTTGTTAAAAATAATCTGTCACTAAATGGGACTGACTCTCGAGACTTCCCCAGCGGAGTCGCCATCTGTCGCCACCGGCCCGAAACGGGCTTTCGGCATTCGCGAAGGATGGTTGGACTCGTTTATTTGTTTAAAGATAGTGGATTGCTAGAATGACTTATTCTCAAACTGAGACCTCGTCAAACGAGCAATTTTATTAAAAGGCTCACTAATCCATATTAATCCCAAGCGGGACCCTCCATGGATTAGTGGTTTTCGTAAAAGGAGGGTTCGTGGAGTCGCCACCAATGTTTTACTCAAAACATTGGAAAAAGGGATAAGGCAATTGATTAAAAATCAACTTTGGCCATTACAACCAGAGTTGGGTAAGGGAGTCGGTTACGCGTGGGGAAGGTGTTAGCACCCCACGGCGCCCCTTTCGGGTTCCCTATGACAGATTATTTTTAAAAGAACAGTATAAAATTACTAAATTACCCCTATTTATTCTAAACAATTATAAATTGACTATCTACATGATGACATTTTAAATATGCACACAGAAAGCAGTAAAAGGAAGGATTGAAAGGAAACCTCTTGAAGCGTGCTTTTATATATTGCAAAGAACTGGGAAGCGTTTTGGCGTTCCCTCGCTCTACAAGCCCACTCCTCGCTCTCCTAGAACAAAATTTTAACTAAGGGAATCAAAAGATTTCCCCTCGACTAGGTTCGATCCTTAAGCAAAATGGCTCGGGGCTCAAGAACTTCGTCGGATCGACTCTCCGAGTGATTTCTAGGGCAGAACACTGCTCAAAAACCCCAGAATACT
Source organism: Cajanus cajan (assembly GCF_000230855.2). Lineage (NCBI taxonomy): Eukaryota > Viridiplantae > Streptophyta > Magnoliopsida > Fabales > Fabaceae > Cajanus > Cajanus cajan. The sequence goes on along the minus strand of NC_138521.1, from coordinate 40,123,050 downwards.
CAAGGAGAGGGTTCAAACTATGTTGAAAAGTGTGGAATGACGTCCAATTGACGTCATATTTATAGGGAATAGGCGCAATACGGCCTACGGGAGCAATACGGCCGTATTGAAATTTTTGAACTTCAATACGGTCGTATTGAGTTCAATACGGCCGTATTGAAGTTCAGAAATTTCAATGCGCCCGTATTGAGTTCACAGCGGCTGCATTGAAGTGTCAATACGGGCGTATTGATTTCAGTACGGCCGTATTGAAGTTTCAGAAACTTCAATACGCCGTATTGAGTTCGCTGCGGCCGTATTGAAGCTTCAATACGGCCGTATTGAATGCAGTACGGCCGTATTGGGCTTTTTCCCTCCACTTCGTTATTTTGAGCTATTCTAAGACCTCTAGACCTACAGAGAACCCTCCTAGGGCCTTCCAGGAGTCCTTCTGGCTGATCTTCCTTCAGTCTTCGAGAGTCTTCAAGCTTTATTTCCGACCCGGACAATTTTAGGGGTCTACAGGGGTGAATTGGTTTCAATGACCCTTTAAAAATTTATCAGAGTATTTAGGATCTTTATTTCACTTAAACTTTTCTAAGACTAAATTTTCAAATGAAACTCTTCTAAAGACTTGTTATGAAAGTATGAATGCAATATGCTCTCTTGATTACAAAATAATGAGGTTCAAATGTAATGCTCTAATTCAGATTTATACCAACAATATTCATACACACTTGTTAATCAAGAATTATCTTCTTTAATATTCAACCAAGAAATTACTCAAAGTAAAAGATAAGGTAGAAGAAGATTGCACGTCTTTTATACTGGTTCAGCCACTCAACATGTGACCTACATCCAGTCCTTAATCAACACCTGATTAAGATTTGTTCCACTATCTTAAGTAAGAAGGTTTACAAGCACACACACATGCATATACTTCACCACTAAAGATAACCAGTTTCTTGACCCCAAGAAAGCACCCCTTGTAGAAACCCACTACAAGAAACCTTACCACTTGAGAAACCCTTCTCAAGATTTTACAAAGATTCACACAGAATAAAGGAACGAATTCACCTGGAATTCTTGAAGCAAATCTTAATCTTCCCATTTCAAGATATGATGATGATGATGATCTTCTAACAAAGTTTTTCACAAACGTTTTTACTCTTGGATTTCACAAAGAAAACTCTCCAAGATGTCACAAAGACTCTACAAAAACGTTTTTCTCAATTTGATTATCAGTTCTAACTCATGTCTGAAGTTTCTCAAAGTTCAAACTATTTATAAAAGTCTCAGACCCAGATAATCGATTATTTTAAAGAATAATCGATTATTTTGTTATTCAGATTTTCTGGAAATCAACCAAGAACAATATAATCGATTATTTTGCTGGATAATCGATTATTCCAAAGAGTTGTTCCTAGGATAATCGTTTATTTTGGCAAATAATCGATTATTGCAGCAAGGCATCCCATTTTGCCTGTTGCTGGAATAATCGATTATATTTAACGATAATCGATTATTTTGAGTTAGTTTTTAAAACTTCGTTTTAAGTCTCAAAATAACTTTCCAACCTTTTCACTCATCATCATATACTTTCTAATTAGCTCAGATATAGATTTGCTCATGCACACAACATACACAACATAAAAACTTATGCAAAACAATTTATTTTCTTAACTCTATTACATAGCTCTTATCACATAATATTTTCTTGACTTCGTCTGACTTTGTTTTTGTGCTTCCAAGTTGTTTGTTGTACACACACGTTGTGATCATCAAAACTCTTTTATGCTTCTAGCTCCTCTAAGCTCAACAAAGAGTACAAGAGGCCAAGAAAGAAAAAATAAAAAGGCACAATTAAGAAAAGGCTAAACTCAAATGAAATTTATGAGACAAACTTAAGAGTAGAAAGAAGACTCAAAAATTGAAATTAAGGCATATTAATAAAAAGAAAGCACACAAAAGAGTAATTCCTAGAATGGCACAAGAATAGAATTTAGCAAGTAGGCTTAAAAGAAAAATTATGCACTTAACATGTTTGATTTATTGTCTCATTTGGCCATTAAGCATTGTCCAAGGGTCCAAGAATTAACTCCAAGTGCTATGGTATGAAAGTTGGTCCAAAACTCCACAAGTCTAGCAAAGGGTTCCCTTTTTCTTGTTTTTTGGTTTCTTTGTTTTTTTTGGGCTTGTCCAAGTCTTGGTTTTAATGTTCCAAGTCCAGCCACTTTTTTTTTTTTTTTGAATTTTATACTATTCCTTTGCTTGGGTTTTACACTTGTTTTTGGTGGTTTTGTTAGCAACTTTTTGGAGTATTCTTTTAGAAACTTACACTAGCTCAATGAGACAAAATTTGAGTGTTTTTCTTAGGTTTTTAATAGCCCACGTCTAGCAGCAAAAATAGGCATATAGAAATCAATTTCACACTCAAATTATCAAACATCATGTAGGCATACAAGTTCACCAAGGAATACACAAAATTGGCTAAAATTTGAAGCAAGTATGTGCAAAGAAATTAATCACATGTGATATTGTAAGTGATGTAGAACATGTTAGAACTAATTAGCATGCATGATTGACTCTCTAAAGCACTCTAAACCCCACGACCATTTCAACAAACACAAGGCATGCATATCATATTTTGATCATAAAAGTGTTTAGGCATGTGTACTTGGAATTTTCTTTCAAGAAAATTTAGGGAGAATCATACTCTTATGACAAAACTTAATAGATTAAAAAAAATAAAATCATATGATCATCATTTTCTTAGCATGCACCAAAATTTTCCAGCCACCCACACTTAAACAAAAAATGGTCGAAGCCTACACAAGGAATCCTAGGCACAAGGATGATTCATAAGAAAGTTTATAGCATGAATCAATGATCAACACAAGACATATAGACCAAGAGAATGTAAATATCAAGAACACTTTTAAGACAAGAAAGAAGACACATTAGACATGACTGAATTTATGAGAGACTGAAAACGTTACACTTGAAGAACCTTTGGCTCTAGATACCACTTGATGGCATCCTTACTTGCATGAACATGAGATGATGAGAAAAAGAAGAGGACGCCTACTCCAAGGATCAAGTTCTTCAAAGGTGGCACAAGGTTTTAAGGTGGATGATGATGGAATGGACGAAAATGGAGGTTGGGTAGAAGGTGTTTGAGGAAATGCTTGAGAAGGGTACTCTAGGGTTGGCTCACTTCATGATGATGAAGGCCACTTCTAGGGTTGTTTCTCTCAAGGTGGAGATGGTAGGGTTTGGCCGAAAATAGCCAAAGGTGACTAAGGAAGATATAAAGGCACAAAAGGCTCTCTTTATATTCAATATGCAAAGTATTTACATGATGCATAACCTAGGGTATTTATAGGAGTGGGAGGCATCTAGGGTTTCATTTGGAGAGTGCATGGCTTAAATTCACAAGCCAAATGCACACCAAATGAAATAAAAATTAACCCTAGATGCAACTTGGTGGCCAAGGATGGAATCTTTGGGATTAGTTAGGGTACATCTAGGTGCATGATAAGACCATGCAACCTTTGCCCTCCACTTGGGCCTAAGCCTTTCTAACACCAAAAATAGGTCCAATAGTCACAAAAATACGTCTAGGTTTTTGTTCCCACCCTAATCAAATACCTTAGCCCAAAAACAAAAGCCTATGATCTAAAGCACCCCATAATACAAGGGTAAAATGAGTAATACAAAGAAAATAAACCCTAAGACTAAAATACCCCAAAATACAAGGGTAAAATTGGAAATGCAAGTAAAATAAATTCTAAAACTAAAATACCGCAAGATACAAGGGTAAATAGGAAATCAAAGATAAGGGAAAAATAGGAACAAAAATAAATGCTATGCTAATAAAAACTTAGGAGCTAAGGTCCAAAAGTGGCCTCACTCCTCCTATGGTTTTTCAACACTAACCCATTCCTTTTGCTTCCTTCAATACATCACCTCTTGGACTTCCTTCAATATTATTGAATCCAAGAATCTGAGTTCCCAAATGCACAAGTAAAGTGTGTCTTCTTGATAAGGCATCAGCCACAACTTTAGCTTTGCCTTTCTTGAATTTAATAATATAAGGAAATTGTTCAAGAAATTCTAACCATTTGGCATGCCTCTTATTTAACTTACCTTGACCTCTTAAATAATTGAGCGACTCATGGTCACTATAGATTACAAACTCTTTGGACACTAGATAATGTTCCCAAGTTTGCAAAGCCCTGACCAAAGCATACAACTCTTTATTATAGGTGGGGTAATTGAAGGAGGCACCCTTTAGTTTTTCACTAAAATAGGCAATGGGGGGCCCTCCTTGCAACAACACAACCCTTATACCAATACCAGATGCATCACATTCTAGCTCAAAAGTCTTGTCAAAATTTGGAAGAGCTAATATGGGTGCATTAGTGAGTTGGTCTTTCAAAAGTTGAAATGCTTTGTCATGTTTATTAGTCCATTCAAAAGGCACATCTTTTTTTTACAAGTTCATTCAAGGGTGAAGCAATGGTAGAGAAGTTAGGCACAAATCTTCTATAAAAACTTGCAAGCCCATGAAAACTCCTAACTTCACTAATATTCTTTGATTTTGGTTGTAGACACCCAATTTCGTCCGGGAGCATACAAACAACAAGATAGGACATAAGATGGCCCAAAAGCCCAAATCAACTGTTTTTAGTGGCCCGGAACGGGCCGTTCCAAAATTGGAACGGGCCGTTGCCATGTCCGGAACGGGCTGTTCTTGAATTGGAATGGGCCGTTCCGAGGCTCCTAAAGGCCTAAAAATTGTAGGTTGGAACTGGCCATTCCAGACCAGAAAGGGCCGTTCCAAACCAATCAAAGGGCCTAAAAAACTTGGTTTGGAACGGGTCATTCCCATTTTAGAACGGGTCGTTCTGGTTTCCTGAACGGACCGTTCTGATTTCAGCACTGACCCTTCTAGGGTGCAAAATTAACACATAACGTTGGGATTCGAAATGGGCCGTTCTGAATCCAAAACGGCCCGTTCCGGCCCACATCTGATGCTTATAAATAGAAATCTCGGGCACAGTTCTCTAGGCGGCCAAAGAAATTTCGAGTAAGACTCTTTTGAGCACGAAAATTCTCTATCTCTCTCCCTTCTATTGTATTTCTTTTAAAAGGATGTCTAAACCATATGTCGCGAGATCGGAAATTTTCGGGTTGACAACTTTCCATGTTGAAAACCAAAAGGCGGCTTGAATACTCCTACAAAAGGCCAAAACTTTTTGAAGACTCTGCTCGAGACTCAAACATGTAGTCCAAGATAATTAGAAGAATGATTATAATAATTATCCAAGGAAATGTTTGTTTAATAACTTAAACACTGACCTACCTCAACCACCTATTCATTCTAAATCATCATTTCTTTTCTTTCTGTCTTGTCCCATCCTAATGACATATATTGTTGATGGTTGTGAAAATTTGAACATGTAAAAAAAATGAAAATAACCCGCTGGGATGAAAACCCAGAAAGGGAATCCTAGGCAAAAATTAGGGCAAAAGAAAAAAGTAAAGAAGAGAGAAAAAATACCCGCTAGGATACATCCTTGGAAAAAGTTAGGTTTCTAAGCAAAAAAGAAGAAAAGAGAGAGCCCCAATACGGTTCAATACATCAAACGGCCAATACAACTAAATTTTGTGCATCAAGCAAAGTAATTTATTTGTGAGAAGGAGAAAATGGAAGCCACCTTCTAAAAAAAGCTAAAATCAACATGCATTGCATGTATCCAAAAACATTTCACACACTTAGAAAACTTTCTTTATCCAAAGGGGATTATTCAAAAATAAATAAATAAAAATCTTGCATGAATAAACATCCAGCATTTTTTTATTTTCTTGCATCTTGACAAAAGAGCAAAACAACGACATGAGAAAAGGAAAGCTTCGTAAATATTGAAAAAGCCAAAGCATTTAGAAAAAATAGCAGAAAAAGGCAAGCTTCAAACATGAAAGAGCCGAAGCTAAACAAAAATGAAATTTAGAAAAAACCTACCACAAGCAGACGCATGGAGAGGTATCACAATACTCACATGGCAGGGGAAACACCAGAATCCCTGTCAACCATCTACTTCTTTTCCCGCCAGCACAAGGGCACCACCTAGTAGCAATCCTCGTTAATGGGCAATCACATCATTATCACCAGCAGACAGCCTGGAGAGGCTATGAAAATACTACGGCCTGGAGAGGCTATGAAAATACTACGGCCTGGAGAGGCTACGAAAATACTACGGCCTAGAGAGGCTACGAAAATACTACAGGCTGGAGAGGCTACTACGAAAATACTACGGCCTAGAGAGGCTACGAAAATACTACGGCCTAGAGAGGCTACGAAAATACTACATCCTGGAGAGGCTACGAAAATACTAGGGCTTGAAGAGGCCATGAAAATACTACGGCCTGGAGAGGCTATGAAAATACTACGGCCTGGAGAGGCTATGAAAATACTACAACAACAAAGAGGATTACCTACTTTTAGAAAAGGCCGACTGAAGCCTTAAAATATCAGTCCAGCCTGGAGAGGCTACAAAAATACTCCCTCTTAAACAAGCTATAAATAAAGGGACACACTATCACAAAAAAACAATGGAGCATCTACTCGAAGACTAAAGATCAGGTGTATAGTGTGTCACCCGTGTTACCCCATAAAGTATGCAACCCAACACTCAGCTGCTCTAAAGGGTAATGATACGAGCAAATACACCTATCCAAGGGAAGCAATGTAGAAGCATCAACACAGAGACGAGAAGAAGACCCGGACGAAATGTCTACGTCTTTACTTGCCTTTGAAAAAGCAACACAGCTATTCCAAAGGACAAGTAAAGAGGGGCAGCTGTAAACACCAAATTTCATCCGGGGGCATACAAACAACAAGATAGGACATCAGAGGGCCCAAAAGCCCAAATCAACTATTTTTAGTGGCCCGAAACGGGCCGTTCCAAAATCGGAACGGGTCGTTCCCAAGTCCGGAACAGGCCATTCTTGAATTGGAACGGGCCGTTCCGAGGCTCCTAAAAGGCCTAAAATTTGTAGGTTGGAACGGGCCGTTCTGGTTTCCTGAACAGACCGTTCTGATTTCAGAACGGACCATTCTAGGGTGCAAAATTAACACATAACGTTGGGATCCGGAACGGGCCATTCTGAATCTAGAACGGCCCGTTCCGGCCCACATCTGATGCCTATAAATAGAAATCTCAGGCACAGTTCTCTAAGAGGCCAGAGAAATTTCGAATGAGACTCCTTTGAGCACGAAAATTCTCTCTCTCTCACTTCTATTGTATTTCTTGAGATTTGTGTCGCATCTCTATCTTCTTTCTCCCTCCTATTGTATTTCTTGAGATTTGTGAGGCATACTGTAGTGTGAAAGGTCGCCACAAAGCACCTTCTCCATATTTGAAGATTTAATAGAGCTCGTTCAAGAGGTATTTCAATCAATCTTCTTCTATATCTTTTATTTCTCATCTTTATCTTTTATTTATAACAAACGCAATCATGTAGATATTTTAAGCTTAATCGTATAATTTAAATTTTAAATATGTAAATAAATATTAATAAAGGGGATTCAATATTTAATTTATTAATTCTTATCATGTTAACTTCATCATAGGGTACCGATTGAGGGCGTTGTAGGGGTGTTTAATACCTTCCCTACACGTAACCGACCCCCAAACCCAATTCTGGTTATCAAGGCCATTGTTGGATCTTTAAAAACCTTTTCTTTTTCCAATGTTTTGAGTAAAATATTGGTGGCGACTCCATGAACCTATTTTCAAAACCATTAATTAAGAATTAGTCTGGTGTCCGGGCATTCCTTAATTAATGAGACTTTTAAAAGGGTGTCTAAACCATATGTCGCGAGATTAGAAATTTTTGGGTTGCGACATTGGCCATTCTTGAATGGCCTTGATTTTCTCGGGATCTACTCGAACCCCTTATTTACTAACAATGAACCCTAGGAAAACCACATGATCCACACAAAAGGTACATTTTTCAACATTAGAAAACAAGTGGTTTTGCCTAAGGATCATCAAAACTTCTCTAAGATGCCCTAAATGATCATCTTGAGACCTACTATAGATTAATATATCATCAAAATAAACAACCACAAATTTACCTATACATTCTCTCAAGACATGATTCATAAGCCTCATGATTGTACTTTGTGCATTGGTTAAGCCAAAATGCATGACTAGCCACTCATACAATCCAAATTTTGTCTTAAAAGCAGTCTTCCACTCATCACCCTCTTTGATTCGTATTTGGTGATATCCACTTTTAAGATCTATTTTTGGAAAATATATTAGCACCATGTAATTCATCAAGCATATCATCAAGTCTAGGAATTGGGTGCCTGTACTTGATTGTGATGTTGTTAATAGCCCTACAATCATAACACATTCTCCATTTTCCATCTTTCTTAGGGACTAACAACACAGGCACAACACAAGAACTCAAACTTTTGTACCCAACCCTTGTCCAATAATTCTTGAACTTGGTTCTGTATGTCCTTGGTCTCTTGTGGATTTGTCCTATAAGCGGGCCTATTTGGTAGGCTTGCCCCAAGTACAAAATCAATTTGATGTTCTATACCCCTAAAAGGTGGAAGGCCTTCTAGACCCTCAGTAGGGAATACATCATCAAATTCTTTTAGTAATTGTGTGACACCAAGTGTAGACACCCAATTTCGTCCGGACCCACAAAAAAATTGAAATGGACGTCTATTATCAAGGAAAGGAGCTCCCGAAGCATGGAAGCAACAAGACATGACATCAAAGGGCCTAAAAGCACAAACAAGCTGGTTTTAGTAGCCCAGAATGGGCTGTTGCAAAATTGGAACAGACCGTTCCAAGTCCATAAAAAGGCCTAAAACCTAAGTTTGGAACGCCCATTCCTAAACTGGAACAGGCCGTTCCAAGTTCCTAAAAAAGGGGCTAAAACTTGAATTGGAACGAGCTGTTCCTAAAACTGGAACGGCACGTTCCACGTTACAAAAAAGGCCTAAAACCTTAGTTTAGAACGGGCCATTACAGCATAGGCATTTACGTGTTAAACTCAACTCTGGAATGAGCCGTTCCGGTTTCAGAACGGGTCGTTCCAAGATGCGAAATTACCACATAACGTTTAGATCCAGAACGGGCCGTTCCGAATCTGAAACGGGCCGTTCAGGCAACTTTTTGATGTTTATAAATAACAGACTCGGGCACAGTTCTCATGGTCACCAAATTTTGTCCAAAACTCCTTAGAGTTTGAAATTTCTCTCTCTCTCCCTTTTATTGTCTTTCTTGAGTTTTTGTGAGGCATATTGTAGTGTGAAAGGCTGCCACAAAGCACCTAAAAATCTCCATATTTAAAGATTCAATAAAGCTCGTTCAAGAGGTATTTCATTCAATCTTCTTCTTTTCCTTTTATTTCTTATCTTTTGTAAATCTTGTTATAATAAAAGCAATCATGTAGACATTATAGGATCAATCGTGTAATTTAAATTTATAGTATGTAAATAAATATAAATAAAGGGGATCTAATATTTAATTTATTAATTCTTATCATGTTAACTTAATCATAAGGTACCGATTGAGGGCACTGTAGGGGTGCTTAATACCTTCCCTATAACTGACCCCCAAACCCAATTATGGTTATCAAGGCCATTATTGGATTTTTAAAAACCTTTTCTTTTTCTAATGTTTTGAGTAAAATATTGGTGGCGACTCCATAAACCTATTTTTTTTCTTTCAAAACCACTAATTAATGATTAGTATGATGTCCGGGCATTCCTTAATTGATGAGATTTTTAAAAGGATGTCTAAACCATAGGTTGCGAGATAAAAATTTTTTGGGTTGCGACACCAAGTGGTAGAGAACTAGGTTCAAGATTTAAATTATGACATTAAAGCACACTTCTACAAAGAAGAACATAAGAAGGTTTTTCAACAAGAAGTGTTTGTTTAGAAATTTCTTGTTGAAGTCCTTCTAGAGGAATAATGTTTTCTTCTTTCTTCTTCTTCATAGATTTATGCCTTTCTTTTTTTCCCTTTTTTTTGTAACTTTTTCTCTTCTTCTCTTTTCAATTTCATTTATACTTGACCTTCTATCACCTTTGAAGGGGATAAAGGATGAAGTACAAATTTCTTTTCTTTGTGAGTGAAAGTTATTTCATTAGTGAGACCATTATGCATAGTTCTTTTATCAAATTTCCATGGTCTTCCTAATAAAATATGGCAAGCTTCCATAGGAACTATGTCACAAATCATTTGATCTTCATAGTTGCCTATAGAAAACTTTACTTTCACTTGCTTATCCACAATGATGTCCCCATCTTCATTTAGCCAATGAAGTTGATAAAGTTTTGGATGAGGAATTGGTGTTAGGTTTAGCTTCTCAACCAACCTAGTGCTACAACAATTGCAACACGATCCACTATCCACAATGAGAGAACAAGCTTTATCTAAAATATTACACCTTGTGTGAAAAATGTTCTCTCTTTGGGAAACATGGGATTCACTAGGTTGACTTCCTAAAAGCCTCCTAATCATCAAAAGTTGACCATCATAAGGATAAGCATTTTCAATTTGATGGTCTTCATCACTAGATTCACTATCACTTGTAGTAGTTGAACTAGATTCATCATGACTACTATAAATGTCTTGGCCTCTCAAAATCATGATTTTCTTGTTGGGACATTGAGAAACTATGTGACCTCTTCCAAGAAATTTAAAGCATTTAATGTCACTAGATTTACTATTAGAAGTGATAGCATTTTTATTTATTTTCTTTTTCTTTTTCTTGACCCTTTGCAAAATTTTTGGAGGAGTCATACTTTGAAAATTGTCCCTTCCTCTTGTAGTCTTTCTTAATATAAGGAGTAGAGTGAGTTTTATCTTTCTTGAAAGAATTTTTTCTTAAATGTTGTTGTTCCACCCTTATACAAAGTTGGACCAAGTCATCAAGGTCCCTATAGGGGAGTAACTCCACTCTATCTCTTATATCAAAATTTAGATCACTCAAAAATGTAGCAATGGTCAATCTTTCTTCTTCCCTTATCCCAGCCCTCATTAAATACAACTCCATCTTTTGTCTATACTCTTCCACACTCATATTCTTTTGTTAGAGTCTTTGGAGTTTATCCCTAAGCTCTCTACTATAATAAGAATGTATATGCCTTCTTCTCATAACACTCTTTAAGTCATTCCAATACTCAATGGGTGGGTCATTATGGAGTCGCCTCTCTCTAACTAAGGTTGTCCACCAATACATAGGTTGTCCTTGGAAAGCTAAGGTGGCTAAGGGAACTTTTCTTTCTTCCCTTACTTGGTGATAAGTGAAGATTTGCTCCACTTTCATTTCCCAATCCAAGTAAGCATCCACATCTTCTTTGCCATGAAAGAAAGGGAGATCAACTCTTGATTCCCTAACCTTTGGTTCTCTTATGACTCTTCTAGGAGTAGGTTGATAATATTCATCCAAATTTAAACTTCTTACTTCCTCTTGGCTTGTGGAACCTTGGGAACTCTTATGACTTTTTTTGTTTCAATTTTTCTAAAAGTTTTTCTTCTCTTTGCTTAACCTTTTGTATTTCTTCTTCGAGCAAAGTAAGTTGTATTTCTCTTTCAATTCCTTCTTTTACTTTTTTCTTCCTCCAAAGTTTTAGTGATTTCATCTCTTTAACAATATGAGAATTTTTTTTTGGAGATTCCAAATCACTATCACTTTGAGAATGATTACTCATGGTTAAGTTTCAAGAAAATTTTAGTATGCAATGCAAAAAGAAAATGTTTTTGGACTTTTTAGGAATAAGACTAGCACTTGGAGGTCTAAGTATACAAATTGCACTATCAAGGGAGGTGAGCTACAAAGAGCCACTTAATAACCAAGCCTTTTCAAGTGGAAATTACTAAACCTCCTTATGGTAATCTCAATTCCACAAAACTTTTCACAAAAATTTTAATGCTTTATGATTTTCAAAAGTTTCTCTTGACTCTATCTAAACATGAGCAATTAAAATTCTACACAAACTAGTCGAAATTACAAATTAAAGCGAGCAAAGAATTGAAACAAATTAAGGAGTAAAGATTAAGCAAACTAGTCGGATTTTCCTAAGTGGAAGCTTGAAATCATATGAAATTTTCAAGCCACTTCCACTAGATCTACACGTGAGCAAGCTATAAGGGTTTAGATATACCTGACCAGCTTCTTAATACTCCCTTCAAGCTATTACAAGTGGATTGAAACAAAGAAAATTGCAAGCAAATTAAACTAGCCTAGAAATAGAAATTAGAGACGGAAATAGCAACGGATTTAGAGACGGATTTTAGAGATAAAAATTTTCCAACACTTTTATGTCTCTAATCCGTTTCTATTCTTGAAGTACTTGATCCTCCTTGCAACCTGCACAGTTTAATCAACAAAATACAGCAAACAAAGGCTCCTCACAATGATTGGGAAGGTTCACTCTGTGATGGAAACTTTAGAAGTTTTAGATCACCAAATTAGGTCAAATTTTAAGCTCATTGGTCTTAGACTTAGAAATCCTTATTTTCTAATCTTTTTGAGTCAATGTTTGAGTTTCTTGCAGGGATTTGATGCCATTTCCAGCACTGGAAATTTAGAAAGAAAACTTGACAAGAAACAAAAGCACAATTAGCAAAGCTTATACCAAAATCAAAGAGTTAAGTATATGTTGACAAGACTCAAAGATAGACAATGAATTAAATTTGAAAATTAAGACTCCAATAAAAGCTAGCTCTCAAAAGGAATGTCTTAGAAAGGCACTAGAATGGATTAAGAAAACCAAAAGAGAATAGAAGAAATTCAACAAAAGATTTGAGTCAAATTAGTAGAACCATCACACAATGAAACTTTGGTGTTATCCTTTTTAATCCTTCTCGGCTTTTTCTTTTTCTTTTTTTTTTTTAAATTTTTTTATCTTTTGTTTTTCTAATGATAAGAAACAATTCCAGAGAAGGTAATTGCCTTTTCTTTTTCACCAAAGAAAATCACATGACAATATTTCACAAAATCGAATCTACTTTAAGAAGTAATTTCAAGTGAAACTTCAATTTCTAGTGCACTAGGTTTGAAAATTTGTTTTGGATCCTTTTGTATTTTTCTTTCTTCTTTTTCTAAAGTTTTTGATTCACTTTTCCTCTGTTTTTGTTCTGTTTTCCAGAAAGAAAATTTTTCCAGAAATTGAATCCAAATCAAACAATGCACTCGAAGTAGATATATCACTTAACAATTCAAGAATTGATGAATAATTCTTTTTTTTTTTGCAATGGAATTTGAATTTTGAAAACTTTTTAAAAACAATAGAAACCTAACTCTAGGAATTCATCAATGATCTAATGATGAATATGAACTGAAATATGTAAAGAGAAAAACACATATGGAGAAAGTGAGTCTCGGCCAAACTCAAAGAAAATGACTCAAGGTTGTTCTAGCACAAGTTTACAAGCATACTTGAATGTTTTAGACATTTTTCAAGAACTAAACATGACTTAGACAAAATTTGATTTAGAAATTTAAAAGGATCACATGCATATGACTCAAAATGAACGAATCAAGAAATCAAAATGAACAATGACTCAAGTAAAATAAAATTGGCATAAATTGAATCCTAACACCTTGTTGATTGCGGATTTGAACAAATTACAATCAAACACTTCGATCTATCAAGAATTGTTATAAAAAAATATGGATCCACAAAGGAGACTCAAGATATGACAATTTGAACACACAAAATCCAGATTCCAATGGGTACAAAGAACACCTAACCTTCAAGGAAGACAACCTTGCTCTTGATACCAAAAATGATGGGAGAAGACAAGAGAAGTGAATGAATTTCTTCTGTTTCCTTCTCCACCAAGCAGATCTTCTTCCTTGAACAATGAATCCAAATTGAAGAGTAGTTGGAGATCAACACAAGATAAGAATCCCTAGGCTAAGATGGAAGTATCCTAGCTTAGAAACTCAAAGGATTGCTCACAGCCAAGGCTTAGAAGGGAGGTTTCCTAAGGGTAAGGCTCTGAGCTTTTGAGAGAGACTTTGAAGGAGAGACTTGGCTGGAAAATTCAGAAATCTCATATATGAATCAAAGTGATTACATAAGGGTGAAGATATCAATATATAGGGCCAGATAAGCTAGCTAGTGGCACCTAATTTCAAATGACCAACTTGGCGCCAATATTTGAATTTCAAATGGAATTTGAAATTCAAATTTTGGTATACCATGTGCTCATCCAAAAATTATGGCAACTAGCATCATCTAAGTTGCATTTGAGACTCATTTGATGTAAATTTAGGGCGCACATGTTCAGCTCATCCAAGCTTAAAACATGTGACCTAAATTCATGCCAAATGACACCTTAATGAAACTTAGATTTAACTTAAATGACCTAATATTGAAAACCTTCTATATTCCTAATCTAATGGGCTAAATACAATGGCCAAGAAAATACAATAGAAAGGAAAAATTTACAAGAAATAAAATGAGCCTAATGTTGGGTACCAAAAGCCCAAAGGCCCATGAAGCCCAAAACTAGGCCCAATAAGCCTAAAGCCCAAAAATCCTATACTAAGGTCCATAATACAAGACCAAACAAAATGAAATCCTACACTACTTAAAATGCAATAACAAGGTGGTCATTCATGCAAGACCCATGTGAAGAGAACCCTGGGCCCACCAAGCCCATTGGGCCCACTAATCTCTGAAGCAATCAAATTTTCAAATAATTTCATGGCCATAGCTCTAGTGATTGGACCCTTGGTCCATGCTCTTCCATCACCCCCAAAATTCTTTTGATTCAAAAATCACATTATGCACAATGTCCACTCTCTATACCATATGAATTTACAATAATTCACTATTCTAGCAATAAATAAAATCAAATCACTTCAAACAACTCTACATACATTTAGAAAATTAAATAACTTTTATTTTAATACTAATTAATAAACTAAAACAAAAATTTTATTTTAATATTTATCTTCTAATATTTTTTCTAATGTTATCCCAAAATGTGAAGTAAACATATGATTATTTTCTAATATTTATGTTCTAGCCTCAATTTTAATTACTATTTCCAATGTTATCCTTGATTAATTTTCTAATATTCCTTTTATCCTTAACTTTTCTTAAATTTCCAATTTTACCACTACTTATTTCCTAACATTCCAATTATACCCTTACCTAATTTCTAAAATTCCAATAATATCCTTGGAATTTTTCTAATATTCCTTTTATGTCCCTAAATCATTATTAAAATTATCACTACACCCTTAATCTTTTCAAAAAATTCCATCTATGTCCCTAGAAAGGAAATGACCATTTTTCCCTTAAACTTTTTTTGGAAATTCCCATTTTGTCCGTTTCTTCAACCTTGGGTCTGCATATTTCCCCACCATAATCAACTTCCTTTTTTTCAATTTTCCAGCATTAAACAATCAAAACCAATCACAAATATCATCCAAAAACAAGAAACATACCAATTTTACTTTAAAAGCATCAATTTCATCATAAAATCTAACTATAATCCAAATCTTCTAACCTAAGGTTTCAAGAATCCAACCATGAAAATAATGATGAAAACCTACTCTACAACTATCTTAAACATAAAAACATGAAACATCTAACTCATACCTATTTCCTTCCAAGACTTTATAGTTTTTCTTCTTTAATTTCTCTTAACTTTCTCTTCCCACTTCTTTTTCCTTTCTCTTTCTCTTCTCTTTCTTTTATTCTTTTTCTCTTCAAAATTTGATAGTTTCCTTCTTTTACTTCTCTTGTTCGTGAGCTTGGTTTGGGGTTTGAGTGGAGATGAGTTTTGTTTTAGTGTGTGGTTTTCTTATGATTTTAGTTCATTTTTTTCCCAATTTATTTGGCCCTTCCATCGCCATACTTATTGGCCACATTTGGGTCAAGTAATTTTGACCCATTTTATGGAGAGACCTTCATCCAAATGGATCTCCAAAATAAGCCACCCTTAGATTTTTTCTTATTAGATCATTATTATAGGATTTTGTACCATTTTCTAGAAATTTCTAGAAATATTTATATCATCTCACAATCTAATTAGAATTAGGAAAAACTAAATTTACCATTAAATTCCTCACCCCCAAAAATATAGGAATAAACCTCTTAATCACCTCCTAATTATTTTAATTAACTTTAATTTAATTATTTAGAAATTACTTATTTGTCACAATTTGATTGGTTGAAATTTATATTTTACTTTTTCTTAGTTAGATAATTTTATTAATTATTCTAAAAACATTACAACTAAGATAAAATCCTATACGTCATGTGAAATATTTTTCTATAATTTTCTAACTTAATATTTTATCAAAATAAATTTTCTAAGTTAAACCTGATGAGGTTCCACTTAGTGAATCCTCATGAACACCTTCAAATTCTTCTTGGATCCTTGGAAGAATGTCAAGGACGGATGCTCCAAGAAGAACCAATGAGACCTAAGCTTGAACAAGCTAAATCCGGAAGAAGATAATCAACCTAGCTCTACAAAGAGAGGAGCTCAAGTAGGGTAGAGCAAGGTTATGAGAGACTTTCGGAGAGGGAGATTTCAAGTAGTGAAAACTCATGCAATTAATCCAAAAGTTCCTACAAGGTTCGGCCATAAGGAATATATAGGGTAGAATTAGGTTAAATGGTTCCTTGGGTTAGCCTAGGGTTAAGTAAAACCATGGTATGGTTACTTAACCTTAGGCGCCTAAAATTTGAATTCAAAATTCAAATTTTAGGAGCCAAACCCGGAACCTCTATGTGCTCCATCATTTGGCATGTAATTTGGCTTCTCATTTGAGTTGCATTTAAGTAACACCATGTGCATGTGTGCACATGGCCGAAATGCCTCTCAAATGCCAAGTTAATTACATGCTAATGATAATTCACATGCAACCTTAATTAACCCTAAATTCTAATGACCTCTAAATGTAATTCCTAAGCTACAAGGCCGGAAATACAAGGCCCAAGGAAAATACAAGACACTAAGGCCCAATCCTACACTATCCCTAATCTAATGGGCTTGAGACAAAGCCCAACAAAATAAAGTGGCGGGCCTTCCTTGGGCTTGGGCCCACTCTTCATGCATCATCCTTGCCATAGCCCTAGTAGTTGGGCCCTTAGCCCATGGGCCTCCTCCATCATCCCCTCCCTCTTGAAGAGGATTTGTCCTCAAATCCAAAGCATCCTCCTCTTGCGTAGCTAGTCCTGTAAAAAGAGATAGATTAGAAACATTGAAACTAGAACTAACTTCATACTCAGAAGGGAGATCTAAGACATAGGCATTATTATTAATTTTCTTAAGGATTTGGAAAGGGCCATCCCCTCTAGGACTAAGTTTTGACTTTCTTTTGGAAGGAAACCTATCCTTCCTAAGGTGTAGCCAAACCCAGTCACCTTCCTTGAAGATAACTTCTTTCCTACCCTTATTATTATATTTTTGGTATTTTTCTGTTTGGGATTGAATATGGTCTCTAACCCTCTCATGTAACTTCTTGAAAAACTCAGCCCTAGATGTGCCTTCTTTATGAATAAAGGAAGCAACATCAGGTAGGGGAAATAAATCCAATGGGGTAAGAGGATTAAACCCATAAACAATCTCAAAAGGAGACATGTTAGTGGTTTTGTGAACCACCCTATTATAGGCAAACTCCACATGAGGAAGATAGTCATCCCATGACTTTTTATTGCCTTTGAGGATTGCCCTCAACATAGTCCCTAGAGACCTATTGACTACCTCAGTTTGCCCATCAGTTTGGGGATGACATGTGGTAGAAAATAGAAGTTTAGTTCCTAGCCTTGCCCAAAGAGTTTTCCAAAAATGGCTAAGGAACTTAACATCTCTATCTGAGACTATAGTTTTGGGTAACCCATGTAGTCTCGCTATTTCCTGAAAGAATAATTTAGCAATGTGACTTGCATCATCCACTTTGTGGCATGGAATAAAGTGTGCCATTTTACTAAAACGGTCCACAACCACAAAGATGGAATCCTTTCCTCTTTGGGTTCTAGGCAATCCAAGAATAAAATCCATGGAAATGTCTACCCAAGGAGAAGAGGATATGGGCAAGGGGGTGTATAGTCCATGAGGTTTAGTGGTAAACTTTGCTTGTAAACAAGCAATGCAACTACTACAAAACCTTTGAACATCTCTTTTCATATGAGGCCAAAAGAATTTATCTTTCAAAAGTGAAAGAGTTTTCTCAAATCCAAAATGCCCCATGAGCCCACCCTCATGGCTCTCCTTAACCAAGAGTTTCGTAATAGATCCTTGGGGTATATAAAGTTTGGTTTATTTAAAAAGATACCCATCAGAAATATAGTACCCTTGATAAGGTTTTTGAATACATAAAGAATAAAAGTTAGCAAAATCAAGGTCTTTCTCATACAACTCCTTGATGTCATCAAACCCTAATATTTGAGAACCTAGGGTGTTTAATAAAACATGTCTTCTTGACAAAGCATCAGCTACTACATTTGTAGAGCCCTTTTTGTATTTGATGACATAAGGAAATTGCTTAAGGTACTCAACCCATTTTGCATGTCTTTTATTTAATTTATGTTGACCCTTCAAGTATTTAAGTGATTCATGATCACTATGGATAACAAATTCCTTGGTCACAAGGTAATGTTCCCAAGTTTGAAGGGCACGAACTAAAGCATATAACTCCTTGTCATAGGTAGGGTAGTTCAAGGCAGCCCCATGAAGTTTTTCATTGAAATAAGCTATTGGGTGACCACCTTGTAACAACACAGCTCCTATGCCAAGACCTGAAGCATCACATTCTAGCTCAAAAGTTTTAGAAAAATCAGGCAAAGCTAGAACGGGTGCTTGAGTAAGTTTATGTTTTAGTTCTTGAAAAGCTAAATTATGTTTTTCCTTCCATTCAAAAGCCACATCCTTCTTCACCAACTCATTGAGAGGTGAAGCTAATGTAGAGAAGTTAGGAACAAATCTTCTATAAAAGCTTGCCAAACCATGGAAGCTCCTAACTTCACTAACATTAGTAGGAATATGCCATTCTTGGATGGCTTTGATTTTCGTGGGATCCACATGAACCCCATTTTTGCTTACCACAAACCCTAAGAAAATAACATTATCCACACAAAAAGTGCACTTGTCCACATTGGCAAACAAGTGATTGTCTCTAAGAACAAGTAAAACTTGTCTTAGGTGATCCACATGATCACTTAGACTCTTGCTATATATTAAAATATCATCAAAATAAACAACTACAAACCTACCAATGCAATCCCTAAGGGTATGATTCATTAGCTTCATGAATGTGCTAGGTGCATTAGTAAGCCCAAAAGGCATAACCAACCATTCATATAGACCAAACTTAGTCTTAAAAGCAGTTTTCCACTCATCACCCTCCTTTATTCTAATTTGGTGATATCCACTTTTAAGATCTATTTTGGAAAATATGGATGACCCATGCAATTCATCAAGCATGTCATCAAGCCTAGGAATTGGGTGCCTATATTTTATGGTGATGTTGTTGATGGCTCTATAGTCACAACACATCCTCCACTTTCCATCTTTTTTTGGCACCAAAATTACTGGTACAACACAAGGGCTTAGACTCATTTGAATCCATCCCTTCTCCAACAACTCTTGTACTTGCTTCTCTATCTCTTTGGTTTCTTATGGGTTAGTCCTATAGGCTGGCCTATTTGGAAGACTAGCCCCAGGCACAAGATCTATTTGATGCTCTATTCCCCTAAAAGGTGGAAGTCCAATGGGTCCTTCACTAGGGAATACATCACCAAATTCTTTTAAAAGTTTCTTTACCTCAAGAGGTAGAGAAGTTTCCAAAGAAGATGTGGCAGTGCAAGTTAGTGTTCCTCTACACATGAGGATATGAGAAGATGGTTCAAGGAAGAGAGAGGTTTTGTGTAAAGGTTTTGAGTCAAAAATCTCTTCTTGAACTATCGCTAGAGAGGGAACACTAGTCTCTCTAGGATCCTCTTTTTCATCAAATTTTAGAGCTTTTTTTTTCAACTTTTTTTTGTTTCTCTTTTTCTTTATCACGTTTGGCCTTCATTTGTACTTGATCCTCCTTCACTTGTGAAGGTGATAAAGGATGAAGCACAAACTTTTTACCCTTATGTGTGAAAGTTATTTTATTAGTTAGACCATCATGATGAGTTTGTTTGTCAAATTGCCATGGTCTTCCTAATAAAATATGACAAGCTTCCATGGGAACTACATCACATTTAACTTTGTCTTGATAGTTCCCAATAGAAAACTCTACTTCCACTTGTTGGTTGACCACCATATCCCCATCATCATTAAGCCAATGAAGTTGATAAGGTTTTGGATGGGGTGTGGTAGTCAAGCCCAACTTCTCAACTATCCTAGTGCTACAACAATTGCACCAAGATCCACTATCCACTATGAGAGAACAAGCCTTGTTTGAAATGTTACATCTTGTATGAAAGATGTTCTCTCTTTGGGATTGTGTATCACTAGGTTGGTTATTAAGGACCCTTCTCATCATAAGAAGTTCCCCATTGTAAGGGTAAGTGACCTCACATGACTCTCCCTCACTTGCTTCTTCTTCATCCTCACTTAAAGATGAAGAAGTAGTAGCTTCATCATGGCTACTATAAATGTCTTGGCCCCTTAAAATCATCACTTTCTTGTTAGGGCATTGAGAAGCAATGTGGCCTCTCCCAAGACACTTAAAGCACTTAATATCACTAGACTTAGTGCTAGTGTGTGAAGTGTTTATTTTTTTTTCTTTTTCTTTTTCTTTACCTTTGTCTAGATTTTTGGAGGGAAAAGTATTTTTTTCAAAATCATTTTTCTTACCCTCCCTCTTGTAGTCAACCTTAGAATAAGATGATGGGTATGAGCTTGATTTAAAACCTTTTCGCAAATTTTGTTGTTCAACCTTTATACAAAGTTGAACCAAATCATTCAAATCTCTATAAGGGAGAAGCTCAACCTTATCTCTTATTTCAAAAGTCAACCCACTCAAAAACCTAGCTATGGTAATATTTTCTTCCTCCCTAATTCCAGCCCTCATTAAGTATAAATCCATCGTTTGTCTATACTCTTCCACAGTCATATTTTTTTGATGGAGTCTTTGGAGCTTGTTGATAAGCTCCCTAGTGTAGTAAGAGGGTTTATGCCTCCTCCTCAAAGCACTCCTTAATTCATTCCAATATTGAATTGGAGGATCATTATGGAGATGCCTATCTCTCACAAGAGAAGTCCACCAATACATGGCGTGACCTTGGAAGCTTAGAGTGGCTAAGGAGACTTTTCTTTCTTCACTCACTTGGTGGCAAGTGAAGATTTGTTCCACCTTCATCTCCCAATCTAGGTACCCCTCCACATCATCCTTTCCATGAAAATAAGGGAGATCTACCCTAGATTCCCTTGGCTTGGGGGTCCTATGCACCCTTCTAGGAGGTTGTTGATAATGATCTCCTAAAGCAAGGCTATCATCATTCATTGACTCTTCTAGGGTTGAACTATGTTGGGAGCTATGTCTACTTCGGTGCTTGTGGTGTAATTTTTCTTCTTTCTCCTTTAATAAACGATTTTCTTCCTTCAAAAGAGCAAGTTGAGCCTCTCTTTCAAGTTTTTCTTTAAGTTTTTGTTTGGCTTCTTGCTTTTTCCAAAGCTTAAGTGATCTTAATTCATGTGTTACTTTTGACAATTCATTGTAATCACTTGAATTACTATCACTTTGGGGAGTAGAAAACTCTTCCATTATAGGAGAAAGATGCTTTTTGATGAATGAACTTTGAAAATCAATTGTTTTTGTGAAAGGTTAAGACTAAGTACTTGGAGGATTATGTATACAAATTGAACTTTGGAGGGAGGTGAGCTACTAGGAGCCACTTAAAAACCAAGCCTCTTCAAGTAAAAATTACTAATCCCCTTTGTAGTTAATCTCTACCAAATTCTTTTGAATGAAATTTTTTTTTGATGTTTTTGTGAACTATGATATACTAGTCGTATGAAAGCAAGTAAAGACAAGTATTAAGCAAGAATCAAAACTACCTAAACGTGTCCTAGGGTGAGAGCTTGAGAGATACCAAAGATCAATCAAGGACCACTCCCACCAAGTACTAACGAAAATGGTAAACCTAAGGAGAGATGGTTGTGTACCAAAGACACTTCCAAGACACTCCTTTTAATGCCTAATACAAGTTATAAACAAAATTAATCAACAAAGAACAAGTAGCTTAAAGAAATTTATGAAAACAGCCACCAATAATTAGTGAGGAATTAGAGACCAATTTTGCAAGGAAAAATTCAAGTAGTAAGGAAAATTTTGGTCTCTAAATCCGTCACTAATTACTCTGTTTTTTTTTTTTTTTTAATTCAATTACAAAGCAAATGAAACTCCAATGTGTCTCCTCGGATGTGTGTAGGTCCAGCAGCCACAAAATTCCAGCCAAAAAAATGTTTAGTGTTTGAATGTTTAGTAGCCAATCCGAAAGCTCTCTTGGTCACCTTCCTCCTCCTTTCCTTAGTCCTCTTTTGATGACCCTTGTAGAACTAGCTTCTATGGAGATAGACTAGGTCAAAACTTAGGTCACACTTGAGTATAAAAATGAGCACAAACAACCAAGAGAATTGAGATTTAAGGAGGATAAGAATAGAGTTTAGGAAAAGACAATATAGATGAGCAATGAACAAAAGAATTGGCTAGAACAAGAATGAATAGTCCTAGATAGGTTCTAGAATGGAATAACAAATCAAATCACTCAACAATGATAAGCTGAAATATATGATAAAGAAAATACACACAAGTAACCGAGATACTACACAAGTCAACAATCTCCTTTGTTTGGCTTTTTCTTTGAACACTAAATTAGGTTTAGCCCTTTTTTTTTTAATCAAATTGCTTTTGCATTTTTTTTTTATATTTTTAGGAGATGCCTTTTTCCTTTTAAAAATTTTGAAGCACACACTCTTGGTCTCTCTTTGTTTTAGGCACCAAAACCGTTTCAAATTTTATAACTCAAATGACAAGGAAATTAGGTCAAGATGTAATGTAAATTGAACATGCTTTTTTCACTTGCTTGTTCTTAGCACATGGCACGGTTTTTGGCTCCTAAATTCAAATTTCAAATTGAGCTAACACAAATTTTCAGCAAACAAGTCACACACAAGATTCAACATTCTCGGATGATGAAAATTTTTTTTAAGACATTTTCTAACATGGAAACCTTAAATTTCTAAGAAAACTACTAATGAGCTAGTAGTAGTTTATGAACTCAAATGTAAACAAAAATTATGAGCATATACCTAAGACTATGGATCTCGGCCAAATCCAGAAAATAGTTCAAATTACTAATGAAAGAAAACAACACGGTTCAAACAAGCAAAGCTAAGAATGATGAACAAGAAATGAACTACACATGACTACTAGACATGGATTCAAAATAAAATGACTCAAACATGTATTTGACCGAATAAAATTTCAATTAAGACTCAAATAAAACAAAATATCATAGGCAGAAATTCCTAATAGGCAAAAGAATTGGAGCATGATTCATGAAAGCATACATTCATAGGCGCATAGATGAATCATTCAAGCAACAAGAAACTAGATCCATCAAATTTTTAAGGCAAAATTAGATCTAGGAAGGAGTAAACTCAAAAGTGACAAAACTCAAAATGAATACAAGAACAAGATGATGAACACAAGAACAAGATGAACCACGGATCAAAATTCAAAAGACAAGATAATGAACTTATCTCTTGAAGACCGAAGCTCTTGATACCACTTGATGAGGTTCCACTTAGTGAATCCTCATGAACACCTTCAAATTCTTCTTGGATCCTTGGAAGAATGTCAAGGACAGATGCTCCAAGAAGAACCAATGAGACCTAAGCTTGAACAAGCTAAATCCGAAAGAAGATAATCAACCTAGCTCTACAAAGAGAGGAGCTCAAGTAGGGTAGAGCAAGGTTGTGAGAGACTTTCGGAGAGGGAGATTTCAAGTAGTGAAAACTCATGCAATTAATCCAAAAGTGCATACAAGGTTCGGCCATAAGGAATATATAGGGTAGATTTAGGTTAAATGGTTCCTTGGGTTAGCCTAGGGTTAAGTAAAACCATGGTATGGTTACTTAACCTTAGGTGCCTAAAATTTGAATTCAAAATTCAAATATTAGGAGCCAAACCCGGAACCTCCATGTGCTCCATCATTTGGCATGTAATTTGGCTTCTCATTTGAGTTGCATTTAAGTCACACCATGTGCATGTGTGCACATGGCCGAAATGCCTCTCAAATGCCAAGTTAATTACATGCTAATGATAATTCACATGCAACCTTAATTAACCCTAAATTCTAATGACCTCTAAATGTAATTCCTAAGCTACAAGGCCGGAAATACAAGGCCCAAGGAAAATACAAGACAATAAGGCCCAATCCTACACTATTCCTAATCTAATGGGCTTGAGACAAAGCCCAACAAAATAAAGTGGCGGGCCTTCCTTGAGCTTGGGCCCACTCTTCATGCATCATCCTTGCCATAGCCCTAGTAGTTGGGCCCTTAGCCCATGGGCCTCCTCCATCAAAACCCTTAGAAAATTTTTGTAAATTCTAATTTTGAGTTTTTCTCTCGTAATTGCACTTATTCTTTACCTACACTCAATAAACTATCATTTAGGATATAGATTATTTAATTTTTTTAAAATCTAATTTCTCACATTTTATAGCGTTTCACAACACTGTCCAAAAAATAGTCATATTTTATGATAAAATGCATGTCACTAAATTCAAAAAAATTTGCTGAATAACACTACATAGATTTCATTCACAATAAACTTACATAATATTTATCATATATTTATTACAATAAAACATAATAATTTAGAAAAAATTGTACAGATAAGTAATATAATAATTAGGGCATTACACATCTCGTAGACGTTAGTTCTCAAAGGTATCAAAATTTACGAGATGAGTAGTGAAAGCCAAGTCGTTAAGAGAAGGGCTCCAACTTTTCTCGAAGTTTGTAGTTATCTCCTCCAATATAAGCTCCATTTTAGAATCTTCATTGTCTGATCTAGAGTCAACAACTTTTGATGGTGGAATAGTTGAGATGAAGTCCTCAAGTGCAAAAACAGAGGGTTCGACCATTGAGCTGTCAAAACTGAGAGGTGCAATAGAGAACACATCAGTTGACACCACCAGATCATTGTCATGCACAGGTTCATTAGTCGTAGAGGGAACTTCCTCCTTGTTTGACACCGAATCTTTAACAATTCAACCATCGGGATAATTCATCTGTGCTATAGACAATTTTGTAACAACAAATGTCTTCGAGGCTCAACTTCAACATTTGCAACAGGTGAATCTACAAGAACCCCTTGGAAGCACATGTTTGCAAATGATGACTCCTCTTGAGTCAAGTCTACAAACTCTGGCTAAGCAGTTGATTCCTCAAGAATCTTTGTTGGTGCCTCCAAGTTCTACACCTTGTCTACAACTGCGACATACGCATTAGGCTCCTCCTAAGCTTGGAAAGATGAAGCTTATCCTCCAACCTCTAGATAGGATGACTTGCCCAAGGATAACTTTAGAACAACTTCTAGTTGTTTCTACTCTAGGGAAGTAAAGGCTACATTAATTACAACCAGTTGTTAGGCTTCAACAACAAAAAGTTGTTTGGCCTATTTCACTTCCATGTTTTCCTTTGTTGGAAGCTTGAAAAGATGCCCCAGACACTTCTTCTTCCTTGGTTGATGGTTAGTTGAGGGTGTAGGCTGGGTAGGTGGTTTGTGTGGAGGCTAAAGGGGTTGAGATGAAGTTTTTAAAGGCTTGGTAGTGGTAGTGGTTGTGGTGGAAGATGGTTTGGATGGTTGTGTTTGAGTGGTTGGGGTAACAATAGATGAAGATTGAGTCTTTTGTCTAAATAAGAGTGCCTCATCGTTTGAGGGAATTTGAAGGGTTTTAGGAACCTGTTGATTAGGTGGTCAATGTTCAGGCTTGGGTGGTGGAGATGATGGGTCAAATGAAGAGGTGGAAGAGGATGATTGGGGTTTTGGTTGTTTAGGGATTGGCTCACAAATTGTGATGGTTGTGTGATGCTTCTTCTATGGCAGTTGTGCTCCGAGTTTTCCTTTTACCTTGGCGAAGAAGTGAGCAACCCCCATTCGCTTCAAGATGTTGTCATTCACTTCACCACTATTTGGCCCCTTCTAAGTCCACGACAAAGTGTTCAAGGATCTTGGTGAAGAGCATGGCAAACAGAATCAAAGCTTTTTTTATCCGATCATGATCTCTCTAAGCCAAGTAGGTTTTCTAGTGAAGGTAGATAATCTTAGGAAAATTTACCTTATCCCCTGTAGACCCCTAAAATTGTCCGGGTCGGAAATAAGACTCGAAGACTCTCGAAGACTGAAGGAAAGTCAGCCAAAAGGACTCCTAGAAGACCCTGGAAGACTTTAGGATGATTGTCTGTAGGTTTAGAGGTCTTAGAGTAGCTTAAAATAAGAATGTGGGAGGATTGAAGATCAATACGGCCTCCTAGAGGTTCAGTACGGCCGTACTGAACATTTTGAACTACAATACGGCCGTACTGAACTCAATACGGCCGTATTGAAGTTTTTGAACTTCAGTACGGCCGTACCAAATTCAATACGGCCGTACCGTAGTTCAAAATTTTGGTACGGGCCGTATTGATGTCAGAGGCCGTATTGCGCCTCACTCCTATATATAGGACGTCATTTGGACGTTCCTCCACACTTTTTTACTCAGTTTTGACTCCCTCCTTGAGTATTCTGGGGTTTTTGAGCAGTGTTCTGCCCTAGAAATCTCTCTGGGAGTCGATCCGACGAAGTTCTGGAATTCCGAGCACTTAGCTTGGAGATTCGAACCTAGTCGAAGGGAAATCCTCCGGATTTCCATAGTCAAAAGTTTTTAGGAAGGAGCGAGCGAGCTTGTAGAGCGAGGGAACGCCAAAAAGCTTCCCAGTTTTACTCAATATATAAAAGCACGCTTCAAGAGGTTTCTTCTTAAATCCTTCCTTTTACTGCTTTCTGTGTGCATATTTAAACTGTCATCATGTAGATAGTTAATTTATAATCGCTTATAATAAATAGGGGTAATTTAGTAATTTTACGCTATTATTTTAGAAATAATCTGTCATAGGGAACCCGAAAGGGGCGCTGTGGGGTGCTAACACCTTCCCCACGCGTAACCGACTCCCTTACCCAACTCTGGTTGTAATGGCCAAAGTTGATTTATAAAATCAATTGCCTTATCCCTTTTTCCAATGTTTTGAGTAAAACATTGGTGGCGACTCCACGAACCCTCCTTTTGCGAAAACCACTAATCCATGGAGGGTCCCGCTTGGGATTAATATGGATTAGTGAGCCTTTTAATGAAATTGCTCGTTTGACGAGATCTCAGTTTGAGAATAAGTCATTCTAGCAATCCACATTTTTCAAACAAATAAACGAGTCCAACCATCCCTCGCGAATGCCGAAAGCCCGTTTCGGGCCGGTGGCGACAGATGGCGACTCCACTGGGGAAGCTTCGAGAGTCAGTCCCATTTAGTGACAGATTATTTTTAACAAATAATAGTTAAAATTACTTCATTACCCCTTGCTTGTATGATAACATGCTTTATATATTTGGCTTTAATAACTGTTGTATTTTTAAATTTACGCAATTGTTTGAAATAAAAACTGCACACAAACCTTTGCACACAACAGTTCCCTCTATACCCGGGGGCATGAGTGATTAACCATAGGGAGTGGATGTTAGTACGGCCGGTTGTCGAATGGGTCTATAGGTGCCCGTAGACCGTTGTCGGAAAACATCACTCAAGGTGATAACCATGAACTCGAGTCCGACAGTGCGTTGGAGCTTTCCATCGGCTTACGACGAAAGGAATTGGGTCCCTATAATGGGGGCACCTTGGGGGCCTTTGACCAAGTGAGAACAGTTAGATCCTCCTTGAATATGCACTTTTCTGCAGGAGACCCCCACCTCGTGATTCGCTCGTGACTGTTCGTGGATGAGTGAATTGTTTGTGCATTGATTATGTGACATTGTATGAGCATACATTGCATTATTTAAACATACAACATTCCCTTTTTTTAAATAAGAACAAATGGGAATAAGAATCTTCCATTACATGGTGTTAACATCTACCTTCATCACATTCATATAGGTAGTTTCCCTTTTCACCCAAAAAATAAATACAAAAAATACAAAATACCCAAAAAAGAAAAAGGGTTATTTATCCAAACCAAGCAATATCATGCATCATCTTAGGAACATCCTAAAAACATGATAATGTTTAGTTGAATAAACACTATGCATGCATATTCAACTTCATCATCTCATATCATGCATATAGATCATGGAGAGATCTAGGAGTCATTCATACATCTCTCCTAGTAATTCATTAATAAACATTAATAAAAAGAAAGAAATAATCGATGCGTATGTTCAAGATGGATCGCACGCCATTTGTTATTAAGTGTAAGCCAACAACCGCGCCAAGCGAGCGCACATCAACTCCGTTGTTGGTAATCAAGACGAATAAAGGGGAAGGTCCGACACCATTAAGGATCACAGTCCCAAGGCCTTTCCCTTACAAATCAAATAAGGCTGTGCCGTGGATATACGACATCCACCTTTCTGCCGACAGCGATATCTCTAATATCGCTGGACTTGGGGGCATGACTAAGAGTGGCAGGATCTACACTCCCGATGATCTTCATAACAAAGCCCCCAAGAATAAAGAAAAAGAAGAAAATAAAACCGAGGAAAAAGAATCCGAGGAGGAGACAGACGAGCTGTTAAAGTTTATCCGACAGAGCGAATACTCCATCATGGATCAACTTCATAGGACGCCAGCAAAGATTACACTGTTGTCGTTGATCCTAAGCTCCGAACCGCATCGGCAAGCTCTGTCGAAAGTCTTGAACGAGGCATATGTGTCGCACACTATCTCCCAAGACAAGTTTGAGGGGATTGTTAATCACATCAAGGCTAATGATCACCTCACCTTCATCGATGAAGAAATCCCCGCCGAGGGATCAAACCACAACAAGCCCTTGCACATCTCTATAAAGTGCAAGGAGTATCACATCGTTAAAGTCTTGGTAGATAATGGATCTTCCTTGAAAGTGATGCCAAAAAGAACGCTCAAGCAATTGGCAATCAAGGGAGTCCAAACGCGCCCGAGCAACATGATCGTTCGAGCTTTCGACGGTTCTAAAAGAGAAGTAGTGGGAGAAATCAATCTTCCAATCCAAATTGGACCCACTATCTTCAACGTCGAATTTCAAGTGATGGATATCACTCCCGCATACAGCTGTCTCCTCGGCCGACCTTGGATTCATGATGCGAAAGCTATTCCTTCTACGCTCCACCAGAAAGTCAAGTTCATAGTGGGTGACAAACTGGTGACCGAACAAGCTAAAGATGACATACTCATCAGCAAGCCATCCAACATACTTTATGTGGATGCAGCAGAGGAAGCTTTAGAAACCGCCTTCCAAGCATTGGAAATCGCCAATGTTGAAACGTTTCCCCGAGAAATGAAGAAGGTAGCTCATACGCTCACAAAGAACGGATACTTGCCAAGACAAGAATTAGGCAAGGACTCCCAAGGAATCCCGGAGCTACCCATTATCAAAGACAACCCGGGGAAACAAGGGTTAAGATACAACCCTAACAAAGATCAAAGGACGAAGAGGAACCAAGATCCTTCTCGACGTTCTTTAAGCCAGATCTTTAGGAAGGCTGGTTCACAAACCTCAAGGCCAGCTGTTGTCATCAAGTGTCCTTCTCCTTCCGATAGGGATGTATAGACTCAGTGACTATTAGAGATCACTCCTCGGGGACAGCCCGACCCCCGAGCCTCGATAGGGCACATGTTTCCATTATGATTATAATAAAATCATTCTTCATTAATTCTTTATTGCTTCTTTTCTCGCTTGCAATAAAATTCTAGACCACATTATTTTAACCCTGTTTGAATAAACATGAATGAGGTTAAAATCATCTTAATAATAATAAACCCACATCATTTTTATGTGGAAGTGTGTGTGTCAACTTGGAGCACCTTTTCTTGGCCTCAATAAGTGCCATCATGGATAAAGAAATCCTAAAGAGCAAAAGACCCGCTAGGAATCCCACAAAAGGGTGACCTAGGCAAAAGTTAGGGTTACAAAATAAGACCAAAAGACCCGCTAGGAATCCCACAAAAGGGTGACCTAGGCAAAAGTTAGGGTTACAAAATAAGACCAAAAGACCCGCTAGGAATCCCACAAAAGGGTGACCTAGGCAAAAGTTAGGGTTACAAAATAAGACCAAAAGACCCGCTAGGAATCCCACAAAAGGGTGACCTAGGCAAAAATTAGGGTTACAAAATAATGAATAAAAACAAAAGCCCGCTAAGACACCACAAATGGGTGTTTTAGGCAAAAGTAAGAGCCATCAAAAAAGAAAAAAACAGAATAAATCCATGATGGTACCATCAATTGAATTCAACAAAGGGGCTCAAGAAAAGCTATCCAAGTTGTCAAAGCACAATCATTAATAACAAAGATGTGCTTAACCTCATAAGTGTTTAAACAAACAAACCTAAACACAATAAGCCTACCTTGGCCATCCATGCTTACAAAAACAATTTTTCAAAAATAAAATAATCCCCTCTAAAACACAAACTTTTGAAAATATATCCTTTCCTTCTTTTCTCTCTTGTCCCAAACGATTTTTGAATAATCTTGTGGAAACATGGAGATATAGTGGTCAATAGGAGGGTTGACACATCTTCTAAAGAAAGGGAAGAATCATTTGGTTGATGACACCAAAATCAAATATGCATCATTCCTCGGTAACAGAAATCGGCAGAGCACAGTCCGTCTGGAGGAATGGCAAAATCCAAACACAAAAACGCATCGGTTAATTCTTTTGAAAAAAGAATCAAATAGAATTAGGTGCATCATACTGCATACATGCATACAGATGATAGGTGTACTGGAAGATCACTTATTCTCTGTTTATTGAAAAAACAAAAATATATAAACTTCAGAAAAAAACAATACGCCTGTATCATGTTCAGTACGCCCGTACCAAAATTAGGGTTATGAACGAATTTTCAATTCAATACGGGCATACTGAAATGGATGCGGCCGTATTGGCCATAAAAAAATTTTCAAAGACCTCGTCATGAGGCAACTACATAAATTAGAAAAAATAGGAAAAATTGCTTGTGTATGACAGCAGCAAACAAAATGCAAAGATTCAGAAAATCAACAGCGTCATACAAAATAACTGAGCCTGGAGAGGCTTGCCGAAAGAATACTCTCAAAATAACTGAGCCTGGAGAGGCTTGCCGAAAGAATACTCTCAAAATAACTGAGCCTGGAGAGGCTTGCCGAAAGAATACTCTCAAAATAACTGAGCCTGGAGAGGCTTACCGAAACAATACTCCCACAGAATAACTGAGCCTGGAGAGGCTTGTCGAAATAATACTCTTTCAGAATAACTGAGCCTGGAGAGGCTCGCCGAAATAATACTCTCTCAAAATAACTGAGCCTGGAGAGGCTTGCCGAAATAATACTCTTTCAGAATAACTGAGCCTGGAGAGGCTCGCCGAAATAATACTCTCAAAATAACTGAGCCTGGAGAGGCTTGCCGAAATAATACTCTTTCAGAATAACTGAGCCTGGAGAGGCTCGCCGAAATAATACTCTCTCAAAATAATTGAGCCTGGAGAGGCTCGCCGAAATAATACTCTCTCAAAATAACTGAGACATTTCTGTACAGAAAAAGCCAAAAAACAACAGAAAAGGCAAAAATACAGAAAAAGCCAAAAAATGACAAAAAAGGCAAAAATACAGAAAAAGCCAAAACATGACAAAAAAGGCAAACATACAGAAAAAGTCAAAAGTCGACAAAAAAAGACAAAGATTTCACATCTTTCAGAATAACTGAGCCTGGAGAGGCTCGCCGAAATAATACTCTCAGAATAATTGAGCCTGGAGAGGCTTGCTGAAATAATACTCTTTCAGAATAATTGAGCCTGGAGAGGCTTGCAGAAATAATACTTCCTCAGAATAAATAAAGCCTGGAGAGGCTTGCAGAAATAATACTCCCCCAACTGTATAGAATAATTGAGCCTGGAGAGGCTCGCAGAAATAATACTCCCCAGAGAAACCTCAACTCACGCTCTTGGACTCAAAATCCCCAGCAAGAGCTATCAAAGCAAGATCGACGACATTCCCAATGGAAGCACGATCACCCAAGCAGAATATCCAAGTCAAAGGACTTAAACTTCCTCAGTGAAGATAGCTCTCCAACTCAAGTGTCGAGTGAGGCTAAGCCTGTAGAGGCTTCCTAAATAATACTCTGGGATACATAAGATCCCCAAATCCCCAGTCGCCTACTCAAGAGGCATCCCTGCAGAAGGAGAAAAAAATAAAAAAATCAATAATCATTCCCCAAGTGGAATCTGGCTCTCAGCCAATCATTGAACGTCAAGCTGATACGCCTAACAGAAGAGGCTAATCAAAATCAACGACAAAATCCCCCAGTGGATAACAGCCTAACACAGAGGCAGCAAAATCAGAAAACCAAAAGAGACACCCGAACAAGGATAACCGGGATACTCCACCAACGTCGAAAGGACGTCAGCCAATCATAAGGCACCGCTCACATCAGAAAGAGCATCTTTGTGTCTGCACCCAAAGGAATCAGAAATTCCCCAGTGGGAACCAACTACGCAATGGAAAGTTGGGACACAAGAACCTATGAGTAACTGCACATCCCCTAGACGGATCCCTGCGTTATCCAGCCCTTAGTGGCACAAAATCAAAAAACAACCGTCGAAGCAGCATCGTGGACTGTGGAGACAAAATCATCACGAATCCCTGGAAAGGAGATATTCACGCTACCCCGTCGTCACAAACACGAAGGTATGCAGCTTCCGGCTCGGGCAATGAGCGAAGCTATCTCTGGAAAAGGGATACTCACCGCTTACCGTTGTCACAAAGGTACTTAGCTTCCGGCTCAAACAAAGAGTGAAGCTAAGCCTGGAGAGATGGTACTTACAGCTTCCAGCTTGGGCAACAAGCAAAGCAAGGCCTGGAGAGGCAAAACTCATACTGCTCACCGTCGTCACAAAGGTGTTTAGCTTCCGGCTCGAACAAAGAGTGAAGCTAAGCCTGGAGAGACGGTACTCACAGCTTCCAGCTTGGGCAACAAGCAAAGCAAGACCTGGAGAGGCAAAACTCCCACTGCTCACCGTCGTCGTAAAGGTGCTTGGTTTCCGGCTCGAACAAAGAGTGAAGCTAAGCCTGGAAAGGCGGTACTCAACCATCAGCGTCATCAGAGGCGCGTTGATGTCCAACTTCCGGCTCGGGCGTCGAGTGAAGTTGGCCTTGGAGAAGGTAAACTCAGCTACCGAGGATGTCAAAAGCGCCGAGGTATGCACCCACCTGGAGAGGCTACTCAACATTTTCCCACCGGAAGACGCTACAAGTCAGAAGGTCGGCACAATACCCGGACAATTGGGTCAACTCCTTTACTTGTCAGCCGGTATACCAAAAGGCCGTCCGACTAAGTAAAGGGGGGGCAGCTGTAGACCCCTAAAATTGTCCGGGTCGGAAATAAGACTCGAAGACTCTCGAAGACTGAAGGAAAGTCAGCCAAAAGGACTCCTAGAAGACCCTGGAAGACTTTAGGATGATTGTCTGTAGGTTTAGAGGTCTTAGAGTAGCTTAAAATAAGAATGTGGGAGGATTGAAGATCAATACGGCCTCCTAGAGGTTCAGTACGGCCGTACTGAACATTTTGAACTACAATACGGCCGTACTGAACTCAATACGGCCGTATTGAAGTTTTTGAACTTCAGTACGGCCGTACCAAATTCAATACGGCCGTACCGTAGTTCAAAATTTTGGTACGGGCCGTATTGATGTCAGAGGCCGTATTGCGCCTCACTCCTATATATAGGACGTCATTTGGACGTTCCTCCACACTTTTTTACTCAGTTTTGACTCCCTCCTTGAGTATTCTGGGGTTTTTGAGCAGTGTTCTGCCCTAGAAATCTCTCTGGGAGTCGATCCGACGAAGTTCTGGAATTCCGAGCACTTAGCTTGGAGATTCGAACCTAGTCGAAGGGAAATCCTCCGGATTTCCATAGTCAAAAGTTTTTAGGAAGGAGCGAGCGAGCTTGTAGAGCGAGGGAACGCCAAAAAGCTTCCCAGTTTTACTCAATATATAAAAGCACGCTTCAAGAGGTTTCTTCTTAAATCCTTCCTTTTACTGCTTTCTGTGTGCATATTTAAACTGTCATCATGTAGATAGTTAATTTATAATCGCTTATAATAAATAGGGGTAATTTAGTAATTTTACGCTATTATTTTAGAAATAATCTGTCATAGGGAACCCGAAAGGGGCGCTGTGGGGTGCTAACACCTTCCCCACGCGTAACCGACTCCCTTACCCAACTCTGGTTGTAATGGCCAAAGTTGATTTATAAAATCAATTGCCTTATCCCTTTTTCCAATGTTTTGAGTAAAACATTGGTGGCGACTCCACGAACCCTCCTTTTGCGAAAACCACTAATCCATGGAGGGTCCCGCTTGGGATTAATATGGATTAGTGAGCCTTTTAATGAAATTGCTCGTTTGACGAGATCTCAGTTTGAGAATAAGTCATTCTAGCAATCCACATTTTTCAAACAAATAAACGAGTCCAACCATCCCTCGCGAATGCCGAAAGCCCGTTTCGGGCCGGTGGCGACATCCCCCAGTGAAATCTTTTAGACATAGAACCTATCAACATTTGTGACATGGTCCCACAACCCGATGCGAAGGAGGAAGACGTTGAAGAGAAGGTTATGAAACACTCTACAAACTGGCTAGGTTGATCTACTTGAGGAACTTCTTCAAGTCTTTTCTTCAGGTGGGACGAGGTCCATTTTGGTAGAGTAGAGCATCTATCATTTCTAGGGTGATGGAAGCTTCCTAGTCCTCATCGTACATTTTTTGTTCCTCTATCAGCTTGGTGACAGATGCAATGGTCAAGGGAGAGATTTTGACCTCTTTCTCTTGAACTCTCCCAACAATGGCATCATCTATTGTGTGGAAGACACCCTGAAGTAAGAAAGGGTGTGTGGAACTAGTCTTCCTTTAGCAATGCATAGTCTGTCTAGCATGCAAGATCAAGAAAATGTTGGATAGGTTAACCAATAACTTGTAAATCCTTAATAGTTATGGTCTTCCAGGGAGTAAGACGTCCAATGGGTATTCCTCTATTGGTAATTTTCATCTAGAAGGTGTTACTTTGGGTTCTATTGGAGTGTTTGTAATGTGTTTGAGAGAGTGTTGCATAGAAAAGCTGGAGGTAAGAGAAGATGAACAGGGGCATTTTTTTTAAAATGGAGGAAGTGGAAATTTTAAAAGGTTATTTATAGGCTAGGGGAATGAGTGATTAAACAATTTATTTTTGGTAGGTAGGGTAAGAAACATCGCCTCAACTCTTCTCCTTATGTTCTCCACTTTCGGTGCTTATGCGTTAATGATGTCTTGGCATTTGTGGGCATTAACTACACCTGACACACTTAGACAAAACATTAGTGCACATTGTCGCAACCCAAAAATTTTCGATCTCGTGACATATGGTTTAGACATCCTTTTAAAGATCTCATTAATTAAGGAATGCCCGGACACCAGACTAATCCTTAATTAATGGTTTTGAAAAATGAGTTCATGGAGTCGCCACCAATGTTTTACTCAAAACATTGGAAAAAGAAAAGGTTTTCAAAAATCCAATAATGGCCTTGATAACCAGAATTGGGTTCGGGGGTCGGTTACGTGTAAGGAAGGTATTAAGCACTCCTACAGTGCCCTCAATCGGTACCCTATGATGAAGTTAACATGATGAGAATTAATAATTTAAATATTTAATCCCCTTTATTAATATATTTATTTACATGCTTGAAATTTAAATTATACAATTAACTCTAAAATGTCTACATGATTGCATTTAATATAATAATATTTATCAAAGATAACAAAATAAAATAGAGAGAAGAAGATTGATTGAAATACCTCTTGAACGAGCTCTATTGAATCTTCAAATATGAAGAAGGTGCTTTGTGGCGACCTTTCACACTACAATATACCTCAAAGATCTCAAGAAATACAATAAGAAGGAGAGAGAAGAAAGAGATGCGACACAAATATCAAGAAATATAATAGAAGGGGGAAAGATAGAGAATTTTCATGCTCAAAGGAGTCTTATTCAAAATTTCTCTGGCCGCCCTGAGAACTTTGTCCGAAGCTTCTATTTATAGGAATCAGAAAGGGCCAGAACGGCCTATTCTAGATTCGGAACGGCTTGTTCTGGCCCAATCGTTATGTGCAAATTTTGTACCCTGGAATGTCCCGCTCTGAAAATGGAACGACTCGTTCCAGAGTAGAAATTAACACAAAATTTCCCTTTCCAGAACGGCCTGTTCCAAATTTTTCTTGTTTGGAACGGTTCGTTCCACCCAAGACTCTTTAGGTGTTTTTAGTTACGTTGGAACAACCCATTTTGATATTGGAACGGCCCGTTCCAGGGTTCGGAATGGCCCGTTCCGATTTTGGAATAGCCTATTCCGATTTTGGAACAGCCCGTTCCGGACTACAAAAACCACCTTATTTGGCCTTTAGGCCTTCTAATGTCCTGTCTTGTTGTTTGCCTGCTTCGGAAGATCCTTCCCTTCATAATGGAGGTCCATTTCTTTGTTTGTGTGCCCCTAGACGGAATTGAGTGTCTATAGCTGCCCCTCTTTACTTATCCTTTGGAGTAGCTATGTGTTGCTTTTCCAAAGGCAAGTAAAGACGTAGACATTTTGTCCGGGTCTCCTCCTCGTCTCTTTGGTGTTGGCACTTCTACGTTCCTTCTTTTAGATAGGTGTATTTGCTCGTGTCCTCACCCTTTAGAGAAATTGAGTGTTGGTTGCATACTTTATTGGGTAACAAGGCTGACAAACTGTACACCTGATTTTCGATATTCAAGTAGATGCTCCATTGTTTCCCTTGTGATAGTGCATTATTTTATTTGTAGCTTGTTGAAGAGAGAGTATTTTCGTAGCTCAGCTTCCCTCACGACTTTGTCGTATACCAGATTGGGAGATGACTACAGTCTCTCCAGACCTTTCCCTCACGACTTTGTCGTATACCGGATTGGGATGCAAGTAAGTCTCTCCAGACCTTTCCCTCACAGCTTTGTCATATACCAGATTGGTATGCGAGTACAGTCTCTCCAGACCTTTCCCTCACGACTTTCTCGTATACCGGATTGGGATGCGAGTACAGTCTCTACAGACCTTTCCCTCACGACTTTTTCGTATACTGGATTGGGAGGTGAGTACAGTCTCTCCAGACCTTTCCCTCACGGCTTTGTCGTATACCGGATTGGGATGCGAGTACAGTCTCTCCAGACCTTTCCCCATGACTTTGTCGTATACGGATTGGGATGCGAGTACAGTCTCTCCAGACCTTTCCTCACGGCTTTGTCGTATACCGGATTGGGATGCGAGTACAGTCTCTCCAGATCTTTCCTTCACGGCTTTGTCGTATACCGAATTAGGAGGTGAGTATAGTCTCTCCAGACCTTTCCCTCACGGCTTTGTCGTATACAGAATTGGGAAGCGAGTACAGTCTCTCCAAACCTTTCTTTCACGGCTTTGTTGTATACCGAATTAGGAGGTGAGTACAGTCTCTCCAGACCTTTCCCTCACGGCTTTGTCGTATACCAAATTGGGAGGTGAGTACAGTCTTTCCAGACCTTTCCCTCACGGCTTTATCGTATACTTGATTGGGATGTGAGTACAGTCTCTCCAGACCTTTGTTGTATTTTGAGGAAACTGTCGATGCCCTTATTGGTTTGCTTGACTTGTGGTAGATATTGCCCCAAGGATGTTGGGTAGGAGGTGTGTTGTGATGCCTCTAATTTGGGCTGCTTTTGTCTTTTGTTCAGATGCTGTCAATTGGAATTTGTGCTTGACTTTTCATGTTGGGATGCAGAAATGTTGAATGCTTATTTATGCAAGATTTATTTATTTATTTTTGAATAATCCCCCCTGGATAAAGAAAGTTTTCTAAGTGTGTGAAATGTTTTTGGATGCATGCAATGCATGTTGATTTTAGTTTTTACAAGGTGGCTTCCCTTTTCTCCTTCTCACGAATAAATTACTTTGCTTGATGCACAACATTTAGTTGTATTGGCCGTTTGATGTATTGAACCGTCTTGGGGCTCTCTCTTTTCTTATTTTTTGTTTAGACACCCTAACTTTTGCCTAGGATGTATCCTAGCGGGTTATTTTTGCTCTCTTTTTTCTTTTTACTCTTTTTTTTACCTTAATTTTTGCTTAGGATGCCCTTTGCGAGTTTTCATCCCAGCGGGTTATTTTCATTTTTTTTTGGTCATGTTCAAATTTTGACAACCATCAATAATATATGTCATTAGGATGGGACAAGACAGAAAGGAAAAAAAGGATGATTTAGAATGAATATGTGGTTGAGGTAAGTTTGTGTTTAAGTTTTTTAAACAAACATTTCTTTGGATAATTATTATAATCATTCTTCTAATTGTCTTGGACTACATATCTGAGTCTAGGGCAGAGTCTTCAAAAAGTTTTTGCCTTTTGCAGGAGTATTCAAGCCGCCTTTTGGTTTTCAACTTGGAAAATCGCCACTTGCTATTTTTAATCTTTTTAGATCCCTAATTTTTGCCTAGGACATATCCTAGCGGGAACTTTTGGTTTTTTTTTTTGCCTAGGACGCCCTTTGCGGTTTTTCATCCTAGCGGTATTTTGCAAGTGACTTCTTTGCTTTGACAAAACCTCCTTTTAATTTGATTCTTTGGGTGATGATAAATGAATTTCCAATTTTTTTGAGGTTTGGAAACTTCATATAGATGATTCATCCTGCTTTCTAGAGGTTCAAATGTCCGAGTCACAATGTCTATCTCTGTCATCTAATGATCTTCAATATGCAAATTTGCAAACTCATCCTCTAGATCTGATAGTTTCCTATTAGTATTTTCTTCATCATTGAAATTCACATGGATAGACTTTTCCACCACAAAGGTTATAGAGTTAAACATCCTATATGCCTTTGAAGTTTCAGAGTATCTAAAGAAGATCCCCTTATCCACTTTGAAGTGAAATTTTCCATGTTAATCCGTAGTGTTCAAGATGAAACACTTGTTAGAAAAGAATGGCTTGCTCTAAGAGAGGGGGCTAAATTGGATTTTATCTAAAAACTTTAAACTTTAATTACAGTTATGGATATTTATTTCTAAAAACTTTTCTAAAAATAATTTCCAAAAAAGTTTATTGAAACCTTGGTATATGGGATATGTTCTTATATGCTTTTATAACTCTTCTTTAAAGATTCAATTCATAACCTTGTTAACATGCACTGATTATACTTCAATTAAACCTTTAAACACACAAGAATATTAATCACATGCAAATATATGTGAAGAAATTTAATTTTTCAATTAAAGATTGCCCAAAGTAAAAGAGTAAGGATGAGAGAAAAGTGTAATATTATTTTTCTAGGTTCAATCACTCCACATGTGACCTACATCTCTAGTCTTCAATCATAACTTGATCAAGATTTGTTCCACTATCTTAATGAAGAAGTTTTACAATCATATCACACGTGGAAAAGACTCCAACATACAAGATAGACCCTTTCTTGCACCTAAGAAAGTACTCCTTGTAGTAACCCACTACAAGAACTCCTACACTTGAGAAACCAACTCAAGTAACTTACCAAAAATCACAAAAAGATTATAAAACAAATTCACCTAATGCTCCAAACAATTCAGAAAGTGAATTCTTGATAAGTCTTTGTCCTTTTTCAAGTATGTAGGGATGATGATGATTTTCTTCAAAACATTTCACATGATGTTTTAATTCTTGGATTCACATAAAAATCTCACTAAAAAGATCACAAAGATCAAAAGTAGTTTACAAATTTCTCACAATA
This sequence comes from Cajanus cajan, assembly GCF_000230855.2. Classification (NCBI taxonomy): domain Eukaryota; kingdom Viridiplantae; phylum Streptophyta; class Magnoliopsida; order Fabales; family Fabaceae; genus Cajanus; species Cajanus cajan. The sequence goes on along the minus strand of NC_138521.1, from coordinate 40,083,027 downwards.
TCTCTTGCTTGAGTTTTTGAATGAGAAAACCATTTTTATAAAGTTTTCAAGTTCAAATAATCGATTATTTTTAAGGATAATCAATTATTTTGTTCTTAACAATTCTGGAAATCACTCAAGAAAAGAATAATTGATTATTTCACAGGATAATCAATTATTACAGAGAGTACTTTCTAGAATAATCAATTATTTCTATATATAATCGATTATTACATCAAGGTTTTTTAGTTTAATGAAAAATAGAGCAAACAATCAATTATTATAAGTGAATAATCGATTATTTTGAGTAAATTTGATTTAAACATCCAGGAATCTTCTCAAGTTAGTTTCCATCATCATCATACTACTTTCAAGTTAATTAGGATAAAGATAAACCTTTGCACAAAGCACAAACATTATATAAACATGCACAAAGACAAACACAAAGCAATTTCAACATATGAACTACATTGTTACATCTTTTCACTTAAAACACTTCATAATCTTCATGCTTCCTTTTTGTAATCATCAAAAAACTTAGAAATTGATTTAGAAACTTGTGAATCTTAACAATATCCCCTTTTTTAATGATGACAAAACCCAACATGTTTTACCCTTGAGAAGATCACCATAGTTTATGTAGTTCACTTTGCTTGCTTTTGTGTTTATAAAATCACATGTTTTTCACAATATTTTCAAACCTACAAAACAACTTAACCTTTCTACCTCTTTGGACATTATCGAAAACATACACAATATACAATATGTCCAAATAGAGAAGATAAAATTAAATAGTAAAAAATATACAAGTCACAATGTAATGTATTTGCAGTCCACTACAACAATGTTAAAATTGCATTTTAAGCTTTCATAGGACACATTCATTCCAGCATTTCATTTTTGTAACTACACATTGATGGAATAGACTTGGTGAAGTGATTGTTGTTCTTCCCCAGGCTCCATCCATGCGTCTAATCTAGCTCTTAGAGGTTCTTCAATGGTGAAAATGCGGAAGCAAGACAAGCTCCAAAGCTTACTTAGATGCCACACTTGTGGTTCGGTTCTTCTTGCAGAAGAAAAAGAAACGAGAAACCAAGGCACAAAGGAGAAAGTCCTTTTGTGAAGGTTTCCTAAAGGAGAGAGTTTCTCCACAGTTTCTAGGCTCTTGGAAGAGAGAATTTTGGGAGAAAATTTTGATTCATATATCCAAAAGTGAGTACAAGAGTAAGGTTTAGGAATTTATAGAAGTAGGTAGCTTGTGGAGCAAGCTAAGCTTAACCATGGTTCAAGTGAACCATGCTTGGCTTAGCTTGACCATCCACCTTAGTTTAGGAGGCTTGTGGAGCAAGCTTCTATCTTAGCTTTCTTGGGAAGTAAGCTAAGTTAGAAGCTTTTAGCACAAGCCTCCCAAGGCAACAAGGTTTAAGAAGCCAATTCGGCCAAGAGGTGAGCTAGGCGGCCTTGGGATTTTTTTGTACAATTATCCATTTCAATGATTTTGGATTTGGTTTAGTTAGGTTCACCCAATGATGGTGAGACCTAACTAAATCAATTCCTTGAAAAATATGGAGCAAAACAAGTCTAATATGTAAAATTTATCCTAGGCTCAACTCTTGCCCAATTGCTAATCACACCCTCACACCTTGTTATTTGCCACCCCACTTCTACTGCTCAAAAATGTAAAAAGAGTGACCCTTAACACAAGGTATGTTAGAAAAGAATGGCACAATCCAAGAGGGGGGGTGAATTGGATTCAATGACCCTTTAAAAATTTATCAGAGTATTTAGGATCTTTATTTCACTTAAACTTAAAGACTGAATTTTCAAATGAAACTCTTCTAAAGACTTGTTATGAAAGTATGAATGCAATATGCTCTCTTGATTACAAAATAATGAGGTTCAAATGTAATGCTCTAATTCAGATTTATACCAACAATATTCATACACACTTGTTAATCAAGAATTATCTTCTTTAATATTCAACCAAGAAATTACTCAAAGTAAAAGATAAGGTAGAAGAAGATTGCACAAGTCTTTTATACCGGTTCAGCCACTCCACATGTGACCCACATCCAGTCCTTAATCAACACCTGATTAAGATTTGTTCCACTATCTTAAGTAAGAAGGTTTACAAGCACACACACATGCATATACTTCACCGCTAAAGATAACCACTTTCTTGACCCCAAGAAAGCACCCCTTGTAGAAACCCACTACAAGAAACCTTACCACTTGAGAAACCCTTCTCAAGATTTTACAAAGATTCACACAGAATAAAGGAACGAATTCACCTGGAATTCTTGAAGCAAATCTTAATCTTCCCCTTTCAAGATATGATGATGATGATGATCTTCTAACAAAGTTTTTCACAAACGTTTTTACTCTTGGATTTCACAAAGAAAACTCTCCAAGATGTCACAAAGACTCTACAAAAACGTTTTTCTCAATTTGATTATCAGTTCTAACTCATGTCTGAAGTTTCTCAAAGTTCAAACTATTTAAAAAAGTCTCAGACGCAGATAATCTATTATTTTAAAGAATAATCGATTATTTTGTTATTCAGGTTTTCTGGAAATCAACCAAGAATAATATAATCGATTATTTTGCTGGATAATCGATTATTCCAGAGAGTTACTCTTGGGATAATCGATTATTTTGGCAAATAATCGATTATTGCAGCAAGGCATCCCATTCTGCCTGTTGCTGGAATAATCGATTATATTTAACGATAATCGATTATTTTGAGTTAGTTTTCAAAACTTAGTTTTAAGCCTCAAAATAACTTTCTAACCTTTTTAACTCATCATCATACACTCTCTACTTAGCTTAGATATAGATTTGCTCATGCACACAGCATACACAACATAAAAACTTATTCAAAACAATTTATTTTCTAAACTCTATTACATAGCTCTATCACATAGTATTTTCTTGACTTTCTCTGACTTTGTTTTTGTGCTTCCAATTTGTTGTTGTACACACATGTTGTGATCATCAAAACTCCTTTAAGCTTCAAGCTCTCCTAAGCTCAACAATCTCCCCCTTTTTGATGATGACAACCCATGACTCAAATCAAGTCAATCCAAACTATTGTGCTTCAACCTTTCCAACCATTGTGCCTTTAATTCCAACACACAAAACCTGCACAATACACACACAAGCACAATACTTGTAAAAACAACAACTATACACACACAACCTTACACACAACCTTTTCTCCCCCTTTGGCATTATCAAAAATAGAGTAAGCCATGCTTCACAATTCAGAATTATTTGTGCAGCATTTAATCACAATTCAAAACAAGTCAAGCCAAGAAAAACATTAACACAATATCAAAAATAGAGCATTCCAACCAGCAAAATCACAACTATCAATACTCAAAACAGAGTATTATAAGCATTAATCAACCATGACTCAGTTTGCTCATAAGACATCAAACTTCAAAAACAGAACATTCACACATATGCTCACAAAACAGAGCATTACTGCACCAGCCATCATAACAGCAATATAAACTCCAAATTTCACCAAAGATTAATTGTTCAACAGCACAAAGCAAATAAATTGTTCCAAACTTAAACCATTACAACCAAATTGAAAATCATTGTTTCAAAACAGAATTAAAAATCCTAATTAAAACTAATTATCAAACATCAAAATAGAAATCAATCTTCATCCTCTGGTATGCCAAGATGAGTCTTGAGCAGCCTTACTTCATGATCCAGATCATCAAATCTGTTAAGAATACCAGAAAACAAAGATTCATGTCTCCTTGACATTTCCATTACCGCATCCAGCTTGTTTATCATGATTTGCTCAAATGGTGAAAACGATTTTGGCTCCGCCTCTGCCTCCCTGCCAGGTTCAACTTCCACCTGTGGTGGCTGATCCTCATCATGTGACGGAACACCGTCTTCATCAGTTGCCGGCTCCGGGGTAGGGGGTACATCTCCTTTGAGCACCCATTTGTCTTCTTGTTTAAGCATCCCCATGTGATGCAGAGAAGACTTCTCTATCTTGTTCGAAGCATGCAAAATTATTTTTCTTTCCCCAGATAAATCTACACCAGCATTCTCAAAAGTCTTGGACAATAATAGAGCATACGGAATTGGTCCATCTTCCTTCCGCCTTGCCTTCCAAATACAATCATTTACGACTGATACCCAATCAATCTTGATTTTATTTTTAATAACATGCATCAATAGAATGTCGTCTCTTGACATTTGAGCATGATTATGCAACCTAGGTTTCAACATCCAAGCAATAATGAAAGAAATTAAACAAGAATTCTTTTTCATACCTCCCGCCAGAAATTTTTCATAGTTTGTGTTCACCGGGTTCCTTTGACAGTCCCGGAAGGTAATCATCTCTTCAAAATCCCCAAAATTGAAAGGTTGGGGTTTCTCCCGTCCAGTGCCGCTCAGCCCCGCAGCAGCCTTTAACGTTGGCCTGTCCAACTTAATCAGCTTTCCTTTCACCACCGATTGCATAATACCGTCGTTACTCGAGGCGAAACAGAGAAATAACTTGATTAACTCAGGATAGTAGGGACCCTCCATTTCCAAAAACTTGCCCAGTTCTTGGTGCTCCAGAAGGGTTGGAAAACTAAAACCCTCATTCTTAAACCATTCAAGCTTAAGAGTCTTCGGAGGAATGATTCTTCGCCCGGCATACCACTCAAAATAGTACTCTTGAGCCTTCTCATCAGCAAACCATTTCGTAATCAGTTGCCCAGAGGGTAGAGGACATTTGCTCCCCCTCACTTCAAGCTTCTTTGGTCTCTTTGATGAAGATGCAATGGATGGGTATTGAAGAAGATGAAGAAAATGAGAGATTTGAGAGGGTTTGAGAGAGTTAGGGTTTGTGGGTTGAGAGGAAATGAGAGAAAATAATAAAAGAGGAGGTTTATGCCCTAACAGCTTCTGAGTGGGGGGTTATGGGAGGTCCCAAAAGTTTGGCGCGTATTTAACCGTTTAAACGTTTCAGGAATTCTAAAAACTGCCCAAATAATCGATTATTTATGCAAATAATCGATTATTTGCATCAGAAAAAACCCCTTAAAAACGCAATCTGATAAGGATAATCGATTATTTTCAAGATAATCAATTATTAAAGAGGGTAGTTTCTCCTTACATTGCCCAGATAATCGATTATTTACAGAATAATCGATTATTCCAGTGGCCTTTCAGATTCCACTACTCAGGTAATCGATTATTTCCCACGATAATCGATTATTACAGTGACTCTTTAAATTCTTCTTGCCAGATAATCAATTATTCCCCAAATAATCGATTATTTCAGAGGCTCTTGAAATTCTTCATGTTCCAGATAATCGATTATTACCCAAATAATCGATTATTTTCATGGAAGTTTTGCTTCTCAGAAATTTTAACCTTCCAAATTACGCCTGTCGCCACCGGCCCAAACGGGCCTCGGCGGTCGCGAAGACGGTCGAGCTCGCTTTTATTTTAGTTTTGAAAATGTATTGGATTATTAGAACGACTTGTTCTCAAACTGAGACCTTGTCGATCCTATCCAATTTATTTATTAAAACGTCTCACCAATCCATATTAATCCCAAGCGGGACCCTCCATGGATTAGTGGTTTTCGTAAAAGGAGGGTTCGTGGAGTCGCCACCAATGTTTTACTCAAAACATTGGAAAAAGGGATAAGGCAATTGATTTTATAAATCAACTTTGGCCATTACAACCAGAGTTGGGTAAGGGAGTCGGTTACGCGTGGGGAAGGTGTTAGCACCCCACAGCGCCCCTTTCGGGTTCCCTATGACAGATTATTTTCTAAAATAACAATGTAAAATTACTAAATTACCCCTATTTATTATAAGCGATTATAAATTAACTATCTACATGATGACAGTTTAAATATGCACACAGAAAGCAGTAAAAGGAAGGATTTAAGAAGAAACCTCTTGAAGCGTGCTTTTATATATTGAGTAAAACTGGGAAGCTTTTTGGCGTTCCCTCGCTCTACAAGCTCGCTCGCTCCTTCCTAAAACTTTTAACTATGGAAATCCGGAGGATTTCCCTTCGACTAGGTTCGATCCTCAAGCAAAATGGCTCGGGGCTCAAGAACTTTGTCGGATCAACTCTCCGAGTGATTTCTAGGGCAGAACACTGCTCAAAAACCCCAGAATACTCAAGAAGAGGGTTAAAACTATCTCAAAAAGTGTGGAATGACGTCCAATTGACGTCATATTTATAGGGAATAGGCGCAATACGGCCTACAGAAGCAATACGGCCGTATTGAAATTTTTGAACTTCAATACGGCCGTATTGAGTTCAATACGGCCGTATTGAAATTCAGAAATTTCAATGCGCCCGTATTGAGTTCACTGCGGCTGTATTGAAGCTTCAATACGGCCGTATTGGTTTCAGTACGGCCGTATTGAAGTTTCAGAAACTTCAATACGCCGTATTGAGTTCACTGCAGCCGTATTGAAGCTTCAATACGGCCGTATTAAGTTCAGTACGGCCGTATTGGGCTTCATTCCCTCCACTTCCTTATTTTGAGCTATTCTAAGACCTCTAGACCTACAGAGAACCCTCCTAGGGCCTTCCAGGAGTCCTTCTGGCTGATCTTCCTTCAGTCTTCGAGAGTCTTCAAGCTTTATTTCCGACCCGGACAATTTTAGGGGTCTACAGCTGCCCCCCCTTTACTTAGTCGGACGGCCTTTTGGTGTATCGGCTGACAAGTAAAGGAGTTGACCCAATTGTCCGGGTGATGCGCCGACCTTCTGACTTGTAGCGTCTTCCGGTGGAAAATTGTCGAGTAGCCTCTCCAGGTTTTGCTTTGCTTGCTGCCCAAGCTGGAAGCTTTGAGTACCGCCTCTCCAGGCTTAGCTTCACTCTTTGTTCGAGCCGGAAGCTAAGTACCCTTGTGACAACGGTAGCAGTATGAGTTTCGCCTCTCCAGGCTTAGTCTCGCTCTTTGTTCGAGCCGGAAACTAAGCACCTTTGTGACGACGGTGAGCAGTGTGAGTTTCGCCTCTCCAGGCTTAGTCTCGCTCTTTGTTCGAGCCGGAAACTAAGCACCTTTGTGACGACGGTGAGCAGTGTGAGTTTCGCCTCTCCAGGCTTAGTCTCGCTCTTTGTTCGAGCCGGAAACTAAGCACCTTTGTGACGACGGTGAGCAGTGTGAGTTTCGCCTCTCCAGGCTTTGCTTTGCTTGCTGCCCAAGCTGGAAGCTGTGAGTACCGCCTCTCCAGGCTTAGCTTCACTCTTTGTTCGAGCCGGAAGCTACATACCTCCGTGTTTGTGACGACGGGGTAGCGTGAATATCTCCTTTCCAGGGATTTGTGATGATTTTGTCTCCACAGTCCACGATGCTGCTTCGACGGTTGTTTTTTGATTTTGTGCCACTAAGGGCTGGATAACGCAGGGATCCGTCTAGGGGATGTGTAGTCATTCACAGGTTGCTGTTCCCCAACTTGCATTGCATTGTTGGTACCCTTGGGGAATTTCTGACTCCTTGGGGTATAGACACAGATGCTCTTTCTCTCTGAGTTGAGCGATGCCTTATGTTTGGCTGACGTCCTTTTGACGTTGGTGGAGTATCCCGGTTATCCTTATTCGGGTAACTCTTTTTGATTTTCTGATTTTTTGCTGCCTCTGTGTAGGCTGTTATCCGCTGGGGATTCTGGATGTTGATTTTGATTAGCCTCTTCTGTTAGGCATATCACCTTGATGTTCAATGATTGGCTGAGAGCCAGATTCCACTTGGGGAATGATTATTGATCTTTTTATGATTTTTCCGTTTGAAGGAGTGCCTCTTATGTAGGCGATTGGGGAATGGGGTTCAGTGTTCGGCTGAGTGCCGGATTCCGCTTGGGGAATGGTTATTGATGTTTTTTGATTTTTCTCCTTTTGCAGGGATGCCTCTGAGTAGGCGATTGGGGAATGAGGGATCTTATGTATCCCAGAGTATTATTTAGGAAGCCTCTACAGGCTTAGCCTCACTCGACACTTGAGTTGGAGAGCTATCTTCACTGAGGAAGTTTAAGTCCTTTGACTTGGATATTCTGCTTGGGAGATCGTACTTCCATTGGGGATCGCGTCGGTTTTGCTTTGATAGCTCTTGCTGGGGATTCGTTCCATGAGCTTGAGTTGAGGTTTTCTCTGGGGAGTATTATTTCTGCGAGCCTCTCCAGGCTCAATTATTCTTTGATGTAGAGGATGAGGAGTATTTTGGTAAGCCTCTCCAGGCTTAGTTATTCTGCACAAACTGTTTGTTGGATTTTCTACATCCTTGCCTTTTTTCATTTTCGGCTTTTTCTGTGTTTTGCCTTTTCTTCTGATTTGGCTTTTTCTGTACAGAATTTAAATTGCTAGAGAATTTTGAATTCAAAAGTGGCAAATTTCATTACTAAAAATGAATTTGTACAAGGAAAATTTGAGAAATGGGGCTAAGCCCAACCGAACTAGTGCATGAAAAAGCAATAAAACAGAAGCCAGTCTTCACTCCTCTGCCGGCGGGTCCTGTGGCGGGTCCGGGAAGCGGCGATGCATCCAGACGGAGAGGTTGTCGAACCCCTGCACCAAGGTATCTAGTCGAGCATCTGTACTCTGCTGCCATGTGCCGATGCTATGCTGAAAAGCATCGAATCGAGTATCGATGCTTTGCTGTAAAGCGTCAAAGCGGGCATCAAAGTAGGCCCTATCCGACTGCGAAGTGCCGGTCTCTGGCTGTGGGCTGCCATCGCCCTCAAAGTCGAGGTCATTGAGGATGTCGGCATAGGCATCGGGGCCATCTACTCGTACAAACCCTCCAACTGATCTAGTAATGATCCTCATACTAATCAAAGTGGTAGCACCGATCAGCTTTGGTGCCAGCGCCCTTGGCTCTTCGCCATCGGGGCATCCCCATGTCTCCGCCAGCTGTGAAAGGAGTGGGGCGACCAAGATATACCCCTGTCTAGATTCTCCTCCCTCTCGTGCCCCCAGCTTCTTCACATGCTCGAGGAAGAAATATCCCGGGTTGGCCTTCCGTCCGGTGGCCATGCAATATAATGCCAGCAGGTCCGGACGAGTAATCGACTCGGGGCTCTTGGACCTGCCGTGGATAGTACTGGTAAGGATCTTGTGGCAGATCCGAAGAGCGGTCGGAAGCCGGGAGCCCTTTACCCCTGAATGGTAATCCTCTCGGCCAGTGAGCAATCTCCACATGTCAACCGGAGTCCACTGATCAGGCCACTCGCATATGGCATCACGAAATTCCAGCTGATCAGTGCGGCTGAAAAATCCTGCCTGGACATTGAACTCGTCCAAAGTCAAGGAGCGGTACCCCTGATTCATCCAGAAGTCAACCGAGCAGACATCTTCCCCATAACTATTCGTCGACTCAGTAACACCGACGGAGGCCAGGAACTCCTTCGTGGCTGTCAAGTACAGCTGAGAAGGGGAATCAAGGAGAAATCCCCATCCTATGCTGCCGAAGTAACCCCTGACGTCATCCTCCAAGCCCACTGCTCGGAGAAGGTCAAAGTCGAGCGTCCTTGACGGCTCGAAGTTGAATGTCTCTATGAGCTCCAGCCGTTGCCTGTGTCGATCCGTCATTTCGCGTCGAGCTGGGGCTCTCTGTCTTTTTCGGGATGACTCTGCCATATCTGAGAAGCTGTCTAGGGTGCACTCACAAACAAAATATGCAGAGAATGAAGATTGATATGCAAAAATGAGAGGAGGGGAGACTTATTTATAGAGAAGTTTTCGCCAGTACGGCCGTATTGAATTCAATACGGCCGTATTGGCTTTACCGTTATTGTACAAATGTGGCAATCAATACGGCCCGTATTGAATGGAATACGGCTGTATTGAACGTCAATACGCCCGTATTGTGTTTAATACGCCGTATTGAATACGAAACGTTGCTTCAACGTTCACCTTGATACGCCCGTATTAAACTCAATACGGGCGCATTGATTGATGATTTTTTTTTTTTTTTTTTTTTTTTTTTTTTTTTGAGAAACAGAGAATAAGTGATCTTCCAGTACACCTATCATCTGTATGCATGTATGCAGTATATGATGCACCTAATTCTATTTGATTCATTTTTCAAAAGAATTAATCGATGCGTTCTTCTGTTTGGATTTTTGCCATTCCTCTAGACGAGCTGTGCTCTGCCGATTTCTGTTACCGAGGAATGATGCGTATTTGATTTTGGTGTCATCAACCAAATGATTCTTCCCTTTCTTTAGAAGATGTGTCAACCCTCCTATTGACCACTATATCTCCATGTTTCCATTAGATTATTCAAAAATCGTTAGGACAAGAGAGAAAAGAAGGAAATGATATATTTTCAAAAGTTTGTGTTTTAGAGGGGATTATTTTATTTTTGAAAAATGGATTTTGTAAGAATGGCTGGCCATTGGTAGGCTTATTGTGTTTAGGTTTGTTTGATTAAACACTTATGAAGTTAAGCACATCTTTGTTATTAATGATTGTGCTTTGACAACTTGGATAGCTTTTCTTGAGCCCCTTGTTGAATTCAATTGATGGTACCATCATGGATTTATTTTGTTTTTCTGTTTGTCCTTATTTTTGACTAAAACCCCCTTTTGTGGCGTTTTAGCGGACCTTTGTTTTTGTTCATTTTTGTAACCCTAACTTTTGCCTAGGTCACCCTTTTGTGGGATTCCTAGCGGGTCTTTTGCTCTTATTTTTGCGCAGTCTCCTTTTTGGGTTTCCTGCCGAGCTTATTATCTTTAGGATTTCTTTTATCCATGATGGCACTTATTGATGCCAAGAAAAGGTGCTCCAAGCTGTCATGCACACTTCCACATAAAAATGATGCGGGTTTATTGATTATTAAGATGATTTTAACTTCATTCATGTTTATTCAAACAGGGTTAAAATAATGTGGTCTAGAATTTTATTGCAAGCAAGAAAAGAAGCAATAAAGAATTAATGAAGAATGATTTTATTATAATCATGATGGAAACATGTGCCCTATCGAGGCTCGGGGGTCGGGCTGTCCCCGAGGAGTGATCTCTAATAGTCACTGGATTTACACATCCCTATTAGAAGGAAAAGGACACCTGATGACGACAGCTGGCCTTGACGTTTGTGAACCAGCCTTCCTAAAGATCTGGCTTAAAGAACGTCGAGAAGGATCTTGATTCCTCTTCGTTCTTTGATCTTTAACAGGGTTGTATCCTAACCCTTGTTTCCCCGGATTGTCCTTGATAATGGGTAGCTCCGGGATTCCTTGGGAGTTCTTGCCTAATCCTTGTCCTGGCAAGTATTCGTTCTTTGTGAGCATATGAGCTACCTTCTTCATTTCTCGGGGAAACGTTTCAACATTGGCAATTTCCAATGCTTGGAAGGCGGTTTCCAAAGCTTCCTCTGCTGCATCCACGTAAGGTATGTTGGATGGCTTACTGATGAGTATGTCATCTTCAGCTTGCACGGTCACCAGTTTGTCACCCACGATGAACTTGATTTTCTGGTGGAGCGTAGAGGGTACAGCTTTCGCATCATGAATCCAAGGTCGGCCGAGGAGACAGCTGTATGCAGGAGTAATGTCCATTATTTGAAATTCGACATTAAAGATAGTGGGTCCGATTTGGATTGGAAGACTGACTTCTCCCACCACTTCTCTTTTAGAGCCGTCGAAAGCTCGAACGATCATGTTGCTTGGGCGCATTTGGACTCCCTTGATTGCCATCTGATCGAACGTCCTTTTTGGCATCACGTTCAAGGAAGATCCATTATCCACCAAGACCTTCGCGATGTGATACTCCTTGCACTTTACAGAGATGTGCAAGGGCTTGTTATGGTGCGGTCCCTCGGTGGGGATCTCTTCATCTGTGAAGGTGAGGTGATCATTAGCCGTGATGTGACTAACAATTCCCTCAAATTTGTCTTGGGATATGGTGTGTGATACATACGCCTCGTTCAAGACTTTCAACAGAGCTTGCCGATGCGGTTCGGAGCTTAGGATCAACGACAACAAAGTGATCTTTGCTGGTGTCTTGTGAAGTTGATCCACAATGGAGTACTCGCTTTGTTTGATGATTTTTAACAGCTCATCAGTCTCCTCCTCGGATTCTTTATCTTCCTCGGTTTTCTCCTTTTCTTTTCCTTTACTCTTGGGAGCTTTATCGTGCAGATCTTCGGGAGAGTAGATCCTGCCACTCCTAGTCATGCCCCCAAGTCCAGCGATATTGGAGATATCATTGTCGGCAGAAGTATGGATGTCGTATATCCATGGCACAGCCTTATTCGATTTGTAAGGGAAAGGTCTTGGAGCGACAATCCTTAACGGCGCGGGACCCTCCCCTTTTTCTGTCTTGATTACCAACAACGGCGTCGTCGTGTGTTCACTTTGCGCAGTTGTTGGTTTGCATTTTATCACAAATGGCGTGCGATCCATTCTGAACATACGCATCGATTAATTCTTTTTTTTTATTAATCTTTATTATTAATTACTAGGAGAGATAAATGCAAAATGAATGACTAATGAGATGCAAAGGCAATAAATCTCAAAAATACTGTTTTATTCATTAAAGAAAGTGTACAACTTTATACAATGCTTTGAAGCAATTTTTTACAATAAGAGAAAAGCCGGTAAAAACCCACAGGCGGGTTCATGTTTCTTTGCCATTCATCTTCGGCTTCCTCGACATGACGACCCATTGTTTTAATCTGCGTATGGACCGCTTGGCTCATATCGTCACTGATTTTCTGAGCTTCCTTCGCTTTCTGGGTATAGTAGTTGATCATGGCCTGTAGCTCATTAAGCTCGTCTTCGGCTCGATCCTTCTCCTCTTGGAGTTTGGCCATTTGTGCCAATCCTTTCCTTTCCTTTTTGCGGAAATCGGAAAGGTTTGTGGCTTGTCGTTGAGCGACCTCCCGCCATTGCTGTGCGTCGGATCGAGTCAGAATCAAATTATCTTGCATGTCCTTGATCAACTATGCCTGCTTTGCATGCTCGGCTTCAAGGCGTGCTATCTTCTCATTGACTTCTCGGAGTTGACTACTCGGTTCAACCTTTGGCATTTTGGATGCCCGAGTAGTCTCCTCGTTGAGGTTAGCACACTCATCCTTGAGTCGCTCTATCTCATGGTCCTTCTTCTTGCATTGCCTTTGAAGACCATCAATGGTGAAACTGGATTCTTCGTTTTTCTCTTCAAGAACTCTCATCTGAGCTCCCATGATTCCCAGTTTCTTGGTCAAGGCGTCGACCTGTTCATGCAACACCCTCCTTGTAGTCGTGGTTGCACAAGAGGTGGATGGTTGTGACACCCCCCTCTCATTCCTCCATTTCTCATAGTCAATGGAAACGGACACCCGAGGCTTTTCAAGCTCGAGATCTCCCTCATAGGTTGGTCTCTCCCATGCTCTTATAACAGCGTGCATATCTTTCTGATGCTCGGGATCGAAAGAGAAACACAACCCTCCCAGCTCCTCTATGGTAGGAACGATTTGGGTCCTCATTAGTTGCCTCATAACCAATTTAGGTGAGTAGGTTATGCAACCTCTGAGGCCCATCAACGGTATGCTCGAATAACTGCCGCATCTTGTCAATACATGGCTCGGACGGAACCAAGGGCAAACCCACGTAAAATGCTCGATACTCCACTGTTCCATCTCATCCTTCCACTCGGAAGCATATCGGCGGCAGACGGGGATCTTTGAGAAGCTTCTCAACGGATCGGGCAAGGTCCCCATGTGACTGGAGGCGTAGAAATGTGTGATGCCCCACACATATAACAAGGAGGTGCAGCATCGGATGATCTTCCCTTGCTTCTGTTGAGATAGATGAACAGATAGCAAGGTGTCGGCAAGAATAGCGGGCACGGGACTCTTCATATGCACGTCCCAAGCAAAGAAAGCGTCCATCGCAGCATGGTCCACTGTGTTAGCGTGAAAGGGGAATAGGATCGTCCCAAACACGGCTAACGCAAGAGTCTTGTTGAAAGCTAACCAATCTCCCTCACCAGCCAAGGAAGAAAGGTGGTCTTCGATCATAGCAAGCTTCCAACCCTTGATACTGCCGTTCCCCACTAAAGCAGATAATCGTGGTGGTAGTTTGACCTGAGTGGCTACTCTCTCTACGGCCACATGGTTCCCCTGAAAAAGGTAGACCCCAGCTGATTTAGGCCACCGTAACATGAGCTCGTACTCCTCTAGAGTAGGAACCAGGTCAAACTGGGGGAACTCAAAACAGTGCAGATCGGGACTCCAGAAATGAACCAATGCCCTCAGAAAAGCTGGATCCACACAAATCCTCATCAAATCGAGAACTCGCCCATAAGATTTCTCAAACTCGACGCGAGCCTCTCTTGACATCAAGGTACAGAGGTGATCCAACCTCTCAGCATGGTATAATAGGAAGTCCACTTTCTTTAATGGCCTTTGCACCTCCCTAGACCTCTCCATAATCTACAATACAATGCATGATATGAGATGATGGCGATGAATATGCATGCATAGTGTTTATTCAACTAAGCATTATCATGTTTTCGGGATATTCCTAAGATGATGCATGATATTGCTTGGTTTGGATAAATACGTATTTTTTCCTTTTGAGTATTTTGTATTTTTGTATATTTTGGGTGAAAAGGGAAACTACCTATATGAATGCAATGGAGGTAGATGTTAACACCATGTACTAGAAAATCTTTATTTCTATTTATTCTTATTTTTTATTGTAAACAAGAATGTTGTATGTTTAAAAGGTGCAAATATATGCTCATACAATGTCACATAAAAAAAATGCACACACAATTCACTCATCCACGAACAGTCACGAGCGAATCACGAGGTAGGGGTATCCTGCAGAAAGGTGCATATTCAAGGTAGGTTCTAACTGTTCTCACCAGTCCAAGGCCCCCAAGGTGCCCCCATTATAGGGACCCAATTCCTCTCATCGTAGGTCGATGGAAAGCTCCAACGCACCGTCGGACTCAAGTTCATGGTTATCACCTTGAGTGATGTTTTCCGACAACGGTCTACGGGCACCTATAGACCCATTCGACAACCGGCCGTACTAACATCCACTCCCTATGGTTAATCACTCATGCCCCCGGGTATAGAGGGAACTGTTGTGTGCAAAGGTTTGTGTGCAGTTTTTATTTCAAACAATTGCGGAATTTAAACATACAACAGTTATTTAAAAGCCACATAGATAAACATGTTATCATACAAGCAAGGGGTAACGAAGTAATTTTAACTATTATTTGTTAAAAATAATCTGTCACTAAATGGGACTGACTCTCGAGGCTTCCCCAGTGAAGTCGCCATCTGTCGCCACCGGCCCAAACGGGCCTCGGCGGTCGCGAAGACGGTCGAGCTCGCTTTTATTTTAGTTTTGAAAATGTATTGGATTATTAGAACGACTTGTTCTCAAACTGAGACCTTGTCGATCCTATCCAATTTATTTATTAAAACGTCTCACCAATCCATATTAATCCCAAGCGGGACCCTCCATGGATTAGTGGTTTTCGTAAAAGGAGGGTTCGTGGAGTCGCCACCAATGTTTTACTCAAAACATTGGAAAAAGGGATAAGGCAATTGATTTTATAAATCAACTTTGGCCATTACAACCAGAGTTGGGTAAGGGAGTCGGTTACGCGTGGGGAAGGTGTTAGCACCCCACAGCGCCCCTTTCGGGTTCCCTATGACAGATTATTTTCTAAAATAACAATGTAAAATTACTAAATTACCCCTATTTATTATAAGCGATTATAAATTAACTATCTACATGATGACAGTTTAAATATGCACACAGAAAGCAGTAAAAGGAAGGATTTAAGAAGAAACCTCTTGAAGCGTGCTTTTATATATTGAGTAAAACTGGGAAGCTTTTTGGCGTTCCCTCGCTCTACAAGCTCGCTCGCTCCTTCCTAAAACTTTTAACTATGGAAATCCGGAGGATTTCCCTTCGACTAGGTTCGATCCTCAAGCAAAATGGCTCGGGGCTCAAGAACTTTGTCGGATCAACTCTCCGAGTGATTTCTAGGGCAGAACACTGCTCAAAAACCCCAGAATACTCAAGAAGAGGGTTAAAACTATCTCAAAAAGTGTGGAATGACGTCCAATTGACGTCATATTTATAGGGAATAGGCGCAATACGGCCTACAGAAGCAATACGGCCGTATTGAAATTTTTGAACTTCAATACGGCCGTATTGAGTTCAATACGGCCGTATTGATATTCAGAAATTTCAATGCGCCCGTATTGAGTTCACTGCGGCTGTATTGAAGCTTCAATACGGCCGTATTGGTTTCAGTACGGCCGTATTGAAGTTTCAGAAACTTCAATACGCCGTATTGAGTTCACTGCGGCCGTATTGAAGCTTCAATACGGCCGTATTAAGTTCAGTACGGCCGTATTGGGCTTCATTCCCTCCACTTCCTTATTTTGAGCTATTCTAAGACCTCTAGACCTACAGAGAACCCTCCTAGGGCCTTCCAGGAGTCCTTCTGGCTGATCTTCCTTCAGTCTTCGAGAGTCTTCAAGCTTTATTTCCGACCCGGACAATTTTAGGGGTCTACAACGCCAAGTCTAATTTGTCACTTGAATACTCTCTTCTAAACATCTCTAACTGTCACTCTCAAAGCATAATCAATTCAAACATGATTCATTGATTATCCCTAATTCAATTCTCAATTGGTTAAATCTTTCCAGAACGGCCCGTTCCGAAATCAGAACGGCCCGTTTTGGATCTGGCCGTTATGTGTTAATTTAGTGTATTGGAACGGGCCGTTCTGAAATCGGAACGGCCCGTTCCGGAGGCGCGTTTAACACATAAAATCCACTCTGGAACGGCCCGTTTCAAATGAAAAATTCAAGCCTTTTTTGTTATTTGGAACGGCCCGTTCCAATTTGGGAACGGCCCGTTCCAAATATGTGTTTTAGCCTTCTTTAAAGAACCGGAACGGCCCGTTCCAAAATCGGAACGGCCCGTTCCAAAATTGGAACGGCCCGTTCCGATTTTGGAACGACCCGTTCCAGTTTAGGGATTTAGGCACTTTTTGTAAATTGGAACGGCCCGTTCCAGTTTTGGAACAGCCCGTTCCGGGCTACTAAAACTAGCTTTTTTTTTTGGCTTTTAGCCTCCTGATGTCATGTCTTGATATTTCCATGATTGGGAACTCCTTTTCTTAATAATAGACGTCCATTTCTTCGTTTGTATGCCCCCGGACGAAATTGGGTGTCTACAGCTGCCCCTCTTTACTTGTCCTTTGGAATAGTAATGTGTTGTTTTTCCAAAGGCAAGGAAAGACGTAGACATTTCGTCCGGGTCTTCTCTTCGTCTCTTTGGTGCTTCTGCATTGTTTCCCTTGTGATAATGTGTTCCTTTATTTGTTTCTTGTTGAAGAGGGAGTATATTATGAGCTCAGCCTCTCCAGGCTGGACTGATATTTAGGGCTTCAGCCGGCCCACTGATGGAAGCTCGACGGCAATCCCGATTTTGACTTCGAGGAACTCGGCGGTACCCTCGCTATCGTAGTATTTTCGTAGCCTCTACAGGCCGTAGTATTTTCGTAGCCTCTACAGGCCGTAGTATTTTCGTAGCCTCTACAGGCCGTAGTATTTTCGTAGCCTCTGCAGGCCGTTCCCTCATGGCTTTGTCGTATACCGGATTGGGATGCGAGTACAGTCTCTCCAGACCTTTCCCTCACGGCTTTGTCGTATACCGGATTGGGATTTGAGTACAGTCTCTCCAGACCTTTCCCTCATGGCTTTGTCGTATACCGGATTCGGACGCGAGTACAGTCTCTCCAGACCTTTCCCTCACGACTTTGTCGTGTACCGGATTGGGATGCGAGTACAGTCTCTCCAGACCTTTCCCTCACGGCTTTGTCGTATACCGGATTGGGATGCGAGTACAGTCTCTCCAGACCTTTCCCTCACGGCTTTGTCGTATACCGTGTTGGAATGCGAGTACAGTCTCTCCAGACCTTTTTTGTATTTTGAGGAAATTGTCGGTGCCCTCATTGGCTTGCTTGAATTTTGGTAGATATTGCCCCAAGGATGTTGGGCAGGAGGTGTGTCGTGATGCCTCTGTGTTGGTGGGCAGAGAAGTGGATGGCTAGCAGGGATTCCAGTGTTGCCCCTGCCACATGAGTATTGTGATGCCTCTCTAGGCGCCTTTATTGTGGGATGGCTGGTAAGTTTTTGGTGTTGTTCTTGTCAAGGTGAGTATTGTGATGCTTCTCCAGGCGTCTGCTTGTGGTAGTTTTTTTTTTTAATTTTATTTTTATTTAGCTTCGGCTCTTTCGTGTTTGAAGCTTGCCTTTTTTGCTATCATTTTTTGAATGCTTCGGCTTTTTTGACATTTTTGAAGCTTTCCTTTTTCTCATGTTGATTTTTTTTTATTATCATCATTGATGGAGGAATCTATTCCTATGATGTTGTTATCTGCTGAATCTTTATTGATGAGTATTAGTTTGGAAGCCACTCCTGGCTTTGGTAGGAAAACATTCCTGGTCTTGGCACTTTCATGAATCTTCCATTATTCGGTTGAGGAGTAGGGCGCGATGGCCTCTTCATGCTTATGAGTCTGCTTATTTGGTTGATTCTATTCCACTATTGATATGTCTTTGCTTAGTGGGCACATAAAATCACTTCATGTTGTCGTTTGCCACTGCTTGGCTCATGCTCGGCTATTTTACTTTGACGAGTGTTTTGTCCTGATTGCTCCTTCTGACCCATAACAAGTAGAATGCATGGATGCATGGATGCAATGAAAATGCAAGACAGGAATGATTCTTTTATTTTTTGTGTAACGCCCTTCCATATGCCCCTAACTCATATGCATGCGATGCAGTTTATGCTCATGTGTTTGTTCCTAAAGATGCAATTTATTTTTTGTCGGGAAATTAACCTGTACGTGTTAAGGTTAATGGTGACGATTCCTTTTTATCCATGTCGTTTGTGATTTTCGTCGGGGTATGTTCTTTTGAGCCCAAGCTTCAATGGCTCCTTGACTATCCAGTCGATGTGTGGTCAAGCGTCTCTAACCTCTATTTGAGGACATCTCGGCCTTCCCTCCGTGGGTATTCACTGTGCATTTTCCGTGTATCTTTTCGGTACCATTTTAATGCCATAAGGGTTAAGAGAAAAAGAAGGGATGTTTGTATTTATTTATCTTTTTCAAAAGGGTTGTTAGAAAGGATTTTTCAAAAAAAAGGGTTTTTAGAAGAAGGGCTGGCCAAGGTAGGCTTTGGTGTTTAGGGTTATTAAACAAACGTATTTGCTGCAAGGAAGCTATTATTGTGTTTTAGCCTTTTTGGAAAGTGGAGTGATGACTTGGATTTGTGCTTTGTTTAGATGATCCCCTGAGCTGCCTTTCAGTTTTCAAACTCAGGTCACTGCTTTGATGTCCTAACTTTTGCCTAGGTTACTTGAGATGCGTTCCCTAGCGGACATTTTTTTTATCATTACTTTTTCCTAGGTTACACTTTTTTGATTGTGGGTTGCCTAGCAGATCTTGCCCTAACTTTTGCGCAGCCCCCTTGGTGGGTTTCCTGCCAGGCTTTCATTTTTGCAGCGTTTGTGAGGTATGAGATGTCTTTATTTTATCAAACCCTAGTCATGTCTGGATTCATGTGATTACTTTGTTATCCTTTCCATGCTGTTATCGAGTAACATCTTTGCCGCAAATACAACTTGTTTATTAAGGGTTGATGGATGAGGTCTAGAGTGAATATTTGTAGGGAGAAGAGAAATGAAAGAATGTTATGGCATTTAAAATAGTACTTCCAATTTACACGTGCCCCTTTAGCAAAGCTCGAAGGCCCGGGCATGCCCTGTGTTCGTGATTCATACACAGAGAGATAGACAGAAGTTGCCCCCTAGAGAGTCATGAATGATTTGATAATTTCCAAAAGAAAACCTTTCCACTTGTTTGAACGTCGGTGTTTTGCATTTGGAGTGAAACCTTTGTGAATTCTTGCTTTCGAAGGGAATACTCGAGCCACCTTTCAATTCCAACTCAGATAGACATTTCTTATTTTTATATATCCCTACTTTTGCATAGGACGTATCCTATCGGGATTTTGATTTTTTTTTTTCACCCTAATTTTTGCCTAGGACGCCCTTTACGGGTTTTCATCCTAACGGGTTTTTTGTATGCAATGTCTTTATTCTTCAATTGGGTTTTGTCATGTAATTCCCTAAAAAGCAAGGATTCGTCCATTCTTGACCATTTCTCTTATCCCGACAATTGTTGTTTCTGCATGAGAAAGTCTCGATGTTTGAATCGTCAATTTGGGCGTGTGATGCCCCCAATTACTGATAAGTATTCCCCGATTTGATGTGTCAGGCTCGCATTTGATTACAGTAATTTCCATTATCCGACTAACACGCACAAATTAGATTTCCCTTTTTATTCTTATTTATTATTTACAAAGAAGGCGTGTTATCTATATGAAACTTAGAATAGGATACAAGGTCACTTGAGAGATTCAATGAATATCATTCTCATTGATTTTTGTTTAGAGAACATCTTTGCATACTATTATATGTGCCTTCCATTTCTAATGAATGCATATGCTAAACTAAAAAATGCATGATATTTGTTTTTGCCTAAATTTTATCATTTTTTTTTGTTACTAAAGGGGAATGATGCATGATTTTTGCTATATATTTTTTTAAAAAATAAACTACCCTATATGATGCTTTAGAGTTAGGGTATATAGAAGAGCGTTAGTTTTAGTTTTTTTTTATTGATATTTGTTTGTTTGTAATTCTTATCTATTTGAAATAAATAAATACAAACAAATGCAACACGCATATGCTCAAACAAATGTACACCCGCAAACAGTCACGTTTAAATCCTTGGTCTGTGATCCCTGCAAGAAAAGTGCATTGTATAGGACGGTTCTAATCTCACTGGTCTTAAGGCCCCCAAGGTGCCCCCATTATAGGGACCCAGTATCTCTGTGGCCGTCACCTGGCAAACTCTAAGGTTTGTCGCAGTATTTCGGGCTAGAGTAACCGGTTATCACCTTGAGTGTGATTTCCGACAAGGCTCGCAGGCTCCAAGGCCAAACTTGGGCCGGTCGTACGTCAACCACTCCCTATGTTTATTACCCTCATGCCCCCGGGTGTAGGGGGAACTATTGTGTGCAAAGGTTTGTGTACAATTTTTATTTCAAACAAATGCTGAATTTAAACAGGAAAACAAATATTAAAGTCAAACAAAGAAAATAAACAAGGTAAAGGGGAAAAAATATTTAAATTATTATTTTTTATTTTATTAACTTCATCAATTAAATGGGCCTGACCCTCTTTAAACTTCTCCAGTGGAGTCGCCATCTGTCGCAACCCGAAAATTTCCGATCTTGCGACCTATGGTTTAGACATCCTTTTAAAAGTCTCATTAATTAAGGAATGCCCGGACACCAGACTAATCCTTAATTAATGGTTTTGAAAATAGGTTCATGGAGTCGCCACCAATATTTTACTCAAAACATTGGAAAAAGAAAAGGTTTTTAAAGATCCAATAATGGCCTTGATAACCAGAATTGGGTTCGGGGGTCGGTTACGTGTAGGGAAGGTATTAAACACCCCTACAACGCCCTCAATCGGTACCTTATGATGAAGTTAATATGATAAGAATTAATAAATTAAATATTGAATCCCCTTTATTAATATTTATTTACATATTTAAAATATAAATTAAACGATTAACCCTAAAATATCTACATTATGAAATTTGTTATAACAAAAAAAGAGATAAAGATGAAAAATAAAAGAGAGAGAAAAAAGATTGACTGAAATACCTCGTATCAAGCTTAGTTAATGGTGATTCTAGGTGCTTTGTGGCGACCTTTTCACACTACAATACCTCACAAACTCTCAAGAAATACAAGAGAGAGAAAAAGAGAGAAGAAGAGAGAAATTTCGAGCTCTGGACGAAATTTTGGAGTCCCTAAAAAATGTGGCTGAGATTTCTATTTATAGGCTTCAGACAGGGTCCAGAACGGCCCGTTCCGAAATCGGAACGGCCCGTTCTGGATTTGGCCGTTATGTGTTAATTTAGTGTATTGGAACGGGCCGTTCTGAAATCGGAACGGCCCGTTCCAGAGGCGCGTTTAACACATAAAAACCACTCTGGAACGGCCCGTTTCAAATGAAAAATTCAAGCCTTTTTTGTTATTTGGAACGACCCGTTCCAATTTGGGAATGGCCCGTTCCAAATATGTGTTTTAGCCTTCTTTAAAGATCCGGAACGGCCCGTTCCAAAATTGGAACGGCCCGTTCCGATTTTGGAACGACCCGTTCCAGTTTAGGGATTTAGGCACTTTTTGTAAATTGGAACAGCCCGTTCCAGTTTTGGAACAGCCCGTTCCGGGCTACTAAAACTAGCATCTTTTTTGGGCTTTTAGCCTCCTGATGTCATGTCTTGATATTTCCATGATTGGGAACTCCTTTTCTTAATAATAGACGTCCATTTCTTCATTTGTATGCCCCCGGACGAAATTGGGTGTCTACAGCCATTAACCAATGCTCATCTTTTAGTGCTTCATCAATGCTCTTAGGTTCAACTTGTGACACAAATGCCATAGTGTTGCAAATATTTTTAATAGAACTCCTAGTTGAAACTCCCTTACCAATATTTCCAATTATGTTATCCATTGATAAGTCTCTAGAAGTTTTCCACTCTTTGGGCAATTGTTCACATGTTTCCCTTGCTTTCTCATGTGATTCACTCTCCTTAGGCACTTCATTTGGTTCATTCTCCAATAGGGATTGATCAAGAAACTCAGTTAAATCTTCAATTTCAGTTTGCCTTGTCTCTTGTTTATTTGACTCATCAAATATCACATGAACAAATTCTTCTACAACTAGATTTCTCTTGTTATAGATCCTATAGGCTTTACTATTTGTAGAGTATCCTAGAAAGATTGCCTCATCAGCCTTTGCATCAAACTTTCCAAGTTGTTCTTTCCCATTGTTCAACACATAGCACTTACACCCAAACACTCTAAAATATGAAACGTTAGGCTTCCTACCATTGTAAACTTCATAGGGTGTTTTCTTTAATATAGGCCGGATCAGAACTTTGTTTAACACATGACAAGCTGTGTTAATAACATCAACCCAAAAATATTTTGGCAAGTTTGTTTCATTCAACATTGTTCTAGCAAGTTCTTCTAAGGACCTATTTTTCCTCTCAACAACCCCATTTTGTTGAGGTGTCCTAGGTGCTGAGAAATTATGGTTTATACCATGTTCCACACAGAATTTCTGAAACATCATGTTTTGAAACTCACCTCCATGGTCACTTCTTATAGAGGTAATGTTTTAACACTTCTCATTTTTAACAAGCTTGGCAAATTTTCTAAAGGCATTAAAAGCATCATTCTTGAAGGACCAAACAAATCCATGTGAATTAATTGCAAAGGTCTAGTTGTGGAAATCTGATTTTTGCTTTTAAAGCTAGCCTTCACTTGCTTGCCCTTTTGACAAGCATCACATAGTTTATCCTTACCAAACTTGAGTTTAGGTAGACCAATCACTAATTCTTTCCTACTAAGCTTATTCAAATGATCCATATGAATATATGCAGCTCTCCTATGCCAAAGCCATATGTTTTCTTCTTGAGTTATTAGGCACTTAGTGTTAGAAATTGCTATAGAGTGTTCTAAGTCAAGCATGTATATATTGTAAATTCTTTTTCCTATGAATCTGATTTCTTTACTCTTTTTATCACATATCAAGCAACATGTATTATCAAATTCAATTTTAAAACCTTTATCACTTAGTTGACTTATACTCAGCAAATTATGTTTCAAACCATCAACAAGTAATACATTCTCAATCAATGTTTGAGAGGAGGAATTACCAACATTGCCATGGCCAAGAATTTTCCCTTTGTTGTTGTCACGATAGGTAACATACCCTTCATTCTTCAATTTCAGACTTGAGAATTTTGAAGGATCCCCAGTCATATGCCTTGAGCAGCCACTATCAAGATACCAAAGAAGATTTTTGGCCCTCAAGCATTCCTACAACAAATATTCAGAGGAAAAATTTAGGTACCCATGTGAAGGGTCCTTGTAGGTTAGTTCTCAGCCTTTGACTCTTTTCAACCCAAACCATCTCTCCATTTGGAACTCCATATTTCCTAGAATAACAGTTCCTAATTGTATGGCCCTTTTTGCAGCAATAAAAACAAGTTGTTTGTCAAGAGAAATTGCTTTTGAATTTTCTAAAGTTTTCGTTTTTCACAAAAGCTTCTTTCTTTGACTTAAATGGCATGCTCATGCTTGGATTAAAACCAAGTCCACTCCTATCAAAAGTGTTTCTTTGTTTTCCCAAAAGAATGTTTAAGTTTGCATTTCCATTTGTGAACTTTGCAAGAGTGGATTTTAAATCAGCATTTTCTTTTTCAAAACTTTTGCAATGTTCACAAATATCTTTTGAGGAAGTGGAGTTTTCACAATGGGCTTCACTAAAGTTAAACATAGTTGAAGATTTTCATGCTCATGCTTCAAATCCTCAAGCTCTTGTTCAGCTTTAATTAAAGCATTTTCATACCATTTCAGCTTGTTTTTCAGCTTTGAATTCAATGCATCCAATTTTACAGCTTCTTTATGAATTTGTATAAAAGCTTCTTGGAGTTGGTCATAATCCGGATTTGATTCAAGGTCAGAGTCACTTACAATTATGTCTTGGTCAGTTCCAGCCATCAAGCACAAGTTGTTCTCCTCACATTCGGATTCATCACTTGATGTGCTTGAGTCATTATCTTCCCAAGCAATGTAGGCTTTCTTCCCTTTTCCATTTCTCTTGCTTTTCTTCTCCTCTTGTTGCTTCTTCAAGAGGTTTGGACACTCAGCTTTCATGTGTCCCGGTTTTCCACATTCAAAGCAATTGAAGGAGGATGTGCTTGCTTCCTCTTTCTTGTTTGTCTTTTTATTGAATTTGTAGGGGGAATTCTTCTTTCTTCTTATGAATTTTCTGAACTTTTTCACCAGCAGATTGAAGTTCTCGGTTTCGGAATCATCGGAGCTTGTTTCTTCACACACCTCTTTTCCTTTGGCAGATTTCAAAGCTTTCAATGACACACCTTGGCCTTTCTTATCCTGTTGCTCATGTTCATCAAATATGTGCAGCTTTTGCTCATGCTCTCTTAGCTTTCCAAAGAGAGTAGCTAATGTCAAGGAGGTCAAATCCTTTGATTCTTCAATGGCTGTCACCTTTGCTTGCCATGTTCTGTCCAAGCATTGCAGCACTTTCAAATTCAGCTCTTCTTTCTCGAATTTCCTACCAAGGTCAACAAGGTGATTTATCAAGTGTGTAAATCTCTTTTGAAAATCAGAAATAGATTCACCGTTTTGCATTCTAAACAGCTCATATTCTCTAATGAAAGTATGCTTTCTTGATCTCTTTACATCACTTGTTACTTCATGAGTGACTTGCAAAGTATCCCACATTTCTTTAGCAGATATGCATTGTGAAATTCTAAAAAATTCATCAATAGACAATGCAGATGTTATGATATTTTTGTCTCTCTTATCATGTTGGGCTCTTTTCTTTTCCTCATCACTCCATTCACTCCAATGTTTTTCCTTTAGCTCATCACCATCTTTTTTCATAGGGATATAGGGTCCATTTTCTATAGCATACCATACAGCAATATCAATAGCTTCAATGAAAATTCTCATCTTAATTTTCCAGTAGACATAGTTTTCACCATTTAAAACAGGAGGTCTATGAATAGACACACCCTCACCATAGGGTAGGTTGTTATTGGCCATTTTTGAAATCTTGAATAACTTTCAAGAACCTTGCTCTAGATACCAATTGTTAGAAAAGAATGGCACAATCCAAGAGGGGGGGGGTGAATTGGATTCAATGACCCTTTAAAAATTTATCAGAGTATTTAGGATCTTTATTTCACTTAAACTTTTCTAAGACTGAATTTTCAAATGAAACTCTTCTAAAGACTTGTTATGAAAGTATGAATGCAATATGCTCTCTTGATTACAAAATAATGAGGTTCAAATGTAATGCTCTAATTCAGATTTATACCAACAATATTCATACACACTTGTTAATCAAGAATTATCTTCTTTAATATTCAACCAAGAAATTACTCAAAGTAAAAGATAAGGTAGAAGAAGATTGCACAAGTCTTTTATACTAGTTCAGCCACTCCACATGTGACCTACATCCAGTCCTTAATCAACACCTGATTAAGATTTGTTGCTCTATCTTAAGTAAGAAGGTTTACAAGCACACACACATGCATATACTTCACCACTAAAGATAACCACTTTCTTGACCCCAAGAAAGCACCCCTTGTAGAAACCCACTACAAGAAACCTTACCACTTGAGAAACCCTTCTCAAGATTTTACAAAGATTCACACAGAATAAAGGAACGAATTCACTTGGAATTCTTGAGGCAAATCTTAATCTTCCCCTTTCAAGATATGATGATGATGATGATCTTCTAACAAAGTTTTTCACAAACGTTTTTACTCTTGGATTTCACAAAGAAAACTCTCCAAGATGTCACAAAGACTCTACAAAAACATTTTTCTCAATTTGATTATCAGTTCTAACTCATGTCTGAAGTTTCCCAAAGTTCAAACTATTTATAAAAGTCTCAGACGCAGATAATCGATTATTTTAAAGAATAATCGATTATTTTGTTCTTCAGGTTTTTTGGAAATCAACCAAGAACAATATAATCGATTATTTTGCTGGATAATCGATTATTCCAAAGAGTTACTCCTGGGATAATCGATTATTTTGGCAAATAATCGATTATTGCAGCAAGGCATCCCATTCTGCCTGTTGCTGGAATAATCAGTTATATTTAACGATAATCGATTATTTTGAGTTAGTTTAAAAAAACTTAGTTTTAAGCCTCAAAATAACTTTCTAACCTTTTTAACTGGTCATCATACACTCTCTACTTACCTTAGATATAGATTTTCTCATGCACACAGCATACACAACATAAAAACTTATTCAAAAAAAATTATTTTCTAAACTCTATTACATAGCTCTATTACATAGTATTTTCTTGACTTTCTCTGACTTTGTTTTTGTGTTTCCAAGTTGTTGTTGTACACACATGTTGTGATCATCAAAACTCCTTTAAGCTTCAAGCTCTCCTAAGCTCAACAAGGTAAAATGGAGTAAAAGTCTCCAAAGAACCTACATTAAATTCACAATACAATGATCTATAAAAAGGAAACAAAGTGCCTTACAAATACAAAGGTAAAATAAACCTATACAAGTAACTAATATGTACGCAATCATATGAAAGGTCTTCAAAATCATCCCATTCCTCTTGGTTCCTTTAATGTATCACCTCTTGGACTCCTTAGCCTTGACATGTTTCCATCACACATACATGTATACATAGAGTAAATACCACAACTTATATCAATATCATCACACTTTTATGTATTCAATTTCACATACCAAATATGTCAAATGCATCTCATCAAGAATGACCAATATGCTTCAAAACTCAAAACATTCGATCATGAAAATCAAAATAATAGCAAATAAGCCAATACCACTTTTTAAAAACAACCAAATTGCAATTGAAATTGTACCAGAATTAAAATTTTCAAATTACCACCAAATTGAAATTAAACATTAACCAAATGAAATTGTTCCAAAATTAAAAACCATTACAACCCTTGAAATTGAAACCAGAACTTTAAAAACTAGAATCTTAAAAACATAACATAAACTCCAACAAGCCTAAAAATAGGACTAAAGCTTCATTCCTAATCATCTTCAATGCCTAACTGGGTCTTGATTCTTGCAATTTCATGGTCTAAATTATCAAACCTATCAAGAATCCCAAAGAATTGTGACTCATGCTTGTTCATTTTCATGACAACATCTGTCTTATTGAGCATCAATTGTTCAAATGAAGAGAATGGCTTTATCTTCGGTTCAGGTTCATGCTCCACTTGTGGTGGTTGTTCTTCATCATGAGAGGGCACATCGTCCTTATCTGTTGCCAGTTCAGGTGTTGGAGGCACACCTAGTTGGACCAAATAGATTCATATGCAACAGTTATAGAAGTCTAGAAGTGGAAACAACCTTTTTAGATTTAAAATATGATTTAATTTATTTCCCCTTTTGACATGCATCACATAAAATATAGGTTTTCCAAGATATCATAAGTAGTCCCCTTACTAAGCATTTTTTTGCTTATTTTAGAAATATGTTTCATATGGACATGCCCAATTTTTTTTTATGCCAAATCCATTTTCATCTTCTGTAGACATTAGACATGTAACATTCTTTTTGCTTAAACGAGTTGGATCAACCTCATAGAGATTGTTCTTCCTCTAAGCTACAAAAAGCATATACCCATAATTTTGTTTGACTATGCACGAGTCTTTGTTAAAGACTATAGTATAACCACTCTCACAAAATTGACTTATGCTAAGTAGGTTATACTTAAGACTTTTAACATATAAAACATTATGTAAAGTTGCTACAGAGACATTATCTATCTTATATATACCCTTTTCCTTACCTTTTCCGCTTTCAAATGACATAGACCTTTTATGTGGTTGAAGGTCTAGGAACATAGACCTTTCTCCTGTCATGTGTCATGAGCAGCAACTGTCTAGGTACCAGCTTGAATTCTTCCTTCTTTCCACGAAGGAGATTTGTAATGGGAATAATTTATGATTTTGATACCTAGATCTTCTTAAGTCCTTTTACATTAGTTCCACTAGCTTAGTCTGTCCCTTCTATTTGCTTGGAGATTTTACTCCTTTTCCACTGGCATAGGAGGTATACTTAAGCCTTTTTGGAGATGTATTTGGAATAGAATCAAAGCCAAGACCGCTTTTGTTTGATGGAAGTATTTTGCGTCTTAGCAACATATTCATTTTTGAAGATTCTTCCACAAACTTGGTTAGGTCTTTCTTGAGTTGTATGTTCCCAACCTCTAATGTTGTGATCTTAGGTTGCGCATAACTAGTGATCTTGTCTTTAAGTTCCTTAACTTCTGCCTCAAACATCATTACATTTTCTTGAGTTCAAGATTTTTTCTAAGAAGTTTTTATTTTTCCTTAAGCTTTTTATATTAAAGAGAAATCATATGAGAATTGGGAAGTAAGGTGTCATAAGAAATTTCTTCTCTTTTATAGTCAGATGAACAAGAGTTGGATTGAGAGCTTACCTCAACATCTGTCATTAGATAGATGTTTTCCTTCTCGTCATCTAAACTATTATTGTTGTTGTCCAGGTCCTCCCACATAGCCATTAGACTCCTTTTGGTTTCTTGTTAGATCATCTTTGTTGAGGGTGGGACAATTTGTCTTCACGTGTCCAAGTTTGTTACATTCATAGCAGACAACATCCTTGCTCTCAAAAGATCCAGGCTTCTTAGATCTCTCCTTCTTTTTGTGGAAGGTCTTCAACCTTCCCTTCTTCTTCAGCACATCTTTGAACTTTACAGACTTGAGAGAGATCTCGTTATATATCAAATTCTTAGAGCTTTCATTTGAACTTTCTATGTCAAGTTCAACTTTAAGAGCTTTGTTGTGTTCCTTCTTCAAGTTGGGTTCACAGCTTTTCAAGGAAATCGTATTGTTATCTTTGTAGTCTCCCAAATGTTGGGTAGATTATCCAAGATCTTCAGATTATTCTAAGGTTTTGAAAAATCAATTCCTAGGGATTTCAACCCATTGAGAATTATTTGGAAGCGTTCAAACATCTCATCAATGGTTTCATTCTCCTTCATGGAGAACAACTCATCATGCCTCTAAAGAGTAACTGCTCTTCTGAGCCTCACATCTTCAGTGCCTTCATGAGTTACCTTGATGGCATCCCATATTTCCTTAGCAATAGAGTAGCTATAGAACTTCTTGTACTCAGTTTGGGACAACAAGCATACAATGAGATAGCGCGCCTTGGTGTTGTTCTATAGTATGTTGTAATCTTCCTGAGTATATTGTTCCTTAAGCTTAATGATTGCAATATCACCTTGTGTTATGATCCTCCATAGGTGGTACTGGGTGGACTTAATGAACATTTTTATCCAGTCCTTCCAATATGGGTAGTCTTCTTCATTGAAGGTTGGAGGCCTTATAAGAAAAGCTCCTTCTGGTAGATACTGTCTTTCATTACTTCTTATTTAGATATTTTTCCTTTAGCACGGTTATATGCTCAACTCTGTAAAAGGATGAGCTTTGATATCAAATTGTGGTGAAAAGATAGACACTAGAAGGGTTGAATAGTATATATAAAAAAATCACATGTTTTCAAGTTCATAAAGTAGTATATGAAACAAACGAAGGGTCAATAAGAGTAGTCAATAAAACATAGTATTGTTATACTGGTTCACCTCAACTATCGAGGCTATGTCTAGTTTTCAATCCAATTAGATTGAGTTCAACTAACTTTTAGCAAAGTTACAAGTATTCTTTTACCAAGCTACTTTTAGCTCAAACAAGTGTTCTTTGACTGACCTCTTCAAGTCACTACCTAAGTATTCTTTTATAGACAAGTCTCTCTAAGTTCAAACCCAAGTATTTTTTTTCAGACAAGTCTCTCTAGGCTCAATTCCAAGTATTTTTTTACAGTCAAGCTTCTCTAGACTCTACCTTATAACAATGGTTATGAAGGTATTACAAAGTTGTAGTTGTCATCTCTTTTAGACGTGATTACAATAAATTGTTTAAGTACAAAAGACTCTTGAAGAAGATTCTCTAAGAAATAAGTACAAATCATTTTTGTATATTTACACTTCTGTTTTATAAATGTGTTTCTCTGTCTTCTTCTAGGTTTTGAAGTCTCTTATATACTAGCTTTTAAATAGATGATCGTTGCAACTTCTTGAGTCTGATTCATAGAATTGCTTCATTTTACTCCTTCGTCTAATCTTTAGAGAGGAAATATCTATTGGTACATTAAATGTTTCAATTAATGTATTTCATCTAAACGTACTACTTATCTTTCATAGATCAGACTACTTATCAAAGTAGAGTAGCAAAGCGAGAATAGTAGGAAGTAAAGTCAATGTGTAGGAGAGAATGTAGTCCTTTTTCAGCGCCTTTCCCATGAAACTTGAGATCTTTGTCCTTTGTTCTACTACTCTTCATGATTTTATACACTTTTAACATAATGTGAGTTCTAAGACAACAATTTTCGATCTGTTAAGATATAAAACATTCATTTGAACATTTAAACTTGTCGGTCATAATAAATAATGATCGTTAGAAAAGGTTTGTATGTTTTGTATGATTAGCTTCATCTTACAAACGCTACTTTGTCTTAGACAGAAACAAAAAATTTTATAGTGTTTTCTTACTAAAAATATAGTTTTTGTTATCATTAGAACTTTATAAGACATGAGAGATTGTCTTTTGACTTAACAATAATTTCAACCAAGTCTTGCCTTAAACAAATTATCACTTCCATTAGACAAATTAATGATTATGATATTTATTAAAAATTTCATAATCCTTCAAGATCAACAAAACTCTTGATATCATGTTAAAAAGTTGAGAATAAAGTTGGTGGACTCCTAATATTGGACTTTTGTCGTAACCAGAATCACGACGGTAAATGACGCAAAAATATATTTTTGTGAAGCCGCCACCAATATTTTATTTTGAGGGAAAAACATTGGAAAACCTTTTTAAAAATAATCTTTAAAATCAAAATAGGGTTTGGAAGTCAATTACATGTAGGGAAGGTATTAACACCCTATGACGTCCATAAAAAACAGTACCTATAATTAATTGCAAAAAATTATATAAATTCATAAATATTTATTTTACTCCTCATAAATGTGTACTTTTTTTAAAAAAAAAATGAAAGATGCTTCTTTTGTATTTTTACTTTTATTTTAAAAAAATTAGATAAGAATTTAAGGTAACTAAGGGTTTGTCATTAAACTCTAAAATTTTGATAAAGTTAAAGATAGAATTTGCTATGCAACTATTATCAATAATTATCATTGCTAATTTTCGTAAAAAGATAGCTTCTATTTTACTTTACGCGTAAAAGCTTACGATAGGAGATGACTATTCTATAAACTTTCATGGCCCATGATAGTAAAGGTAGGAATGCTACTCAATTAATACCACGAACCATTGCACAAGTTAAAACATTTTATACGTGGAATATACTATTTTAATATTTTTAATTGAAGAAACAACAAAAAAATCATAAGGATTTGAGTTAGCAAATGACTAATCAATAAACCCATGCAATAAGATTAAAGATAGAATTGTTATTCAATTAATGTTATTGATATTTATTCCTTGATATTGTATTAAAATAAAAACCTTTGTATTTGTACATTTTTATTTTATTTAAAATAACTTAAGCAAGAATTTAAGTTAGAAAATGATTAATCAATAAACCCTTGTAATAACATTAAAGATAAAATTGTTATTCAATTAATGTTATTAATAACTGTTTTTATTTTCATAAAATGATAATTTTTATTTTTACCTTATGCGTAAAGCTTAGGATAGCAAATAACTATTTTATAAACTTTTATGATTTACATGATATTAAAGGGTAGAAGTGCTACTTAATTAATATCATTAACCATTAAAAATAATGTATACGTGAAGCAGAATTATCTTTATATTTTTATCTAAAAAAATAGATTTTGCATAAGGATTCAAGTTATCAAATGACTAATCAATAAGTCTATCTAATAATATTAAAGATAAAATTGTTATTCCATTAATGTTATGAATAATTGCTTCTTTTTAAAAAAAAATTACACAAATGTCATAAAAGGAAACCCGTATACTTAAAAAGAGTTCAAAATTACATATTTGGAAATTAAAATAGTATAAACAAATAATAATGAAGATAAAAAAAGGAAATTATGGGTGTACATAAAGAATACTACATGTATTTTGTTTTACCTTATTAATTTGCTATCATCAAAGAAAGTCTAAAAGGAAGAAAAAGTAAAACAAGAAAACGAATTGTGCCATTTTCAAACCAAATAAATGCTTTAAAAGGAAAAGTAGTGAACTCGGGATGGGAATTTCTAAAGTTACGAATCATAACTAACCTATCATGCATGCATTGTGGACGGCCAAAATCAATAGAAGGCAAAAAGTAACAAAAATGGGAAATATCACGTTTATTATAATATATTAAAAGAAATGGACAATGCAAATTCAAAAGGAAGAATATTAAATGGCCTGAACCAGAAAATGAGATTAGATACTCTTGTAGTGGAAACCAAGAGAGTCCCTTTCAAACCAAATTCCTTTCAAATTTCTCTTATTTTTTACTGCAATTTTTTTTTAAAAAAACTTTTCTCTCTCTACTGCAGCTCCGATCCTTTCCTCCTTTCACGATTTCAATTTTTTCTCTTTTGATGCAATTTCAATTTTTCTCTCTCTTCTGCGGCCTCAAAAAATCCCCTTCCTGTAGTTAATAATCTCCTCTTATATAGCTTCTTTTGCTACTTGTTCTCACTTGAGATTGGATCGGTGACGATCTCTCCAATGAGATTGGTGAGCCTCCACTGGTCCGTAGGTTGTCTGCTCCAAGATGGGGGTGGTACCTGCAAAAGAGACTCCGATACTAAAGTTAGTTTCTGATAGTGTAGATGTCTCGTATATATAGTAGGCGTACCTTGGTGATTTTAGGGTTTTGACTATCTACCGGCACATTGGTAATTTTAGGGTTTTACCTCTTGATTGTGGTGCGGTGATCAGATTGTAATTTTACCTGTCTGATGACGTGGACTTTTTGGGCTGATGTGATGTTCCGATGTCTATGCTCCAAGGCCGAGCTGAGTAACTCGACAATAATGGGTTTATTGCTTGGTTAGGTTGGTAATTCTTTGACCGAGTTGGTAGCTTGGTGGAAGACAAGTTGGCAACTTGGCAAGGCCAGTACACTATCCACATTTATAACAACCATAATCTCGTTATCTCCTATTTTTCAGTCACTACTTAACCACTACATCATCCTCCCTTTATTTTTGCTAACTTCCTCCTTATCCTCTTTTTAGTAACTGCCTTTCCATTTATTTTATTTTTCATTCTTTATAAAATATTTTAGATAAAAATTGGCTATTCACAACTTTAGTATCTGTTCTCACCTGAAATTGGATCAGTGACGATCTCTCCGATGAGATTGGTGAGCCTCCACTGG
Source organism: Cajanus cajan (assembly GCF_000230855.2). Taxonomy (NCBI): domain Eukaryota; kingdom Viridiplantae; phylum Streptophyta; class Magnoliopsida; order Fabales; family Fabaceae; genus Cajanus; species Cajanus cajan. The sequence goes on along the minus strand of NC_138521.1, from coordinate 40,048,939 downwards.
TTCGCAAGTTGTCCGCTCCAAGATAGGGGTAGTACCTGCAAAAGAGACTTCGATGTTAAAGTTAGTCCTTAATAGTGTAGATGTCTCGTATATATAAAAGACGTACCTTGGTGATATTAGGCTTTTTACTATCTATTGGCACATTGGCATTTTTAGGGTTTTACCTTGTGATTGCGGCGCGGTGACAAGATTGTATTTTTATTTGTTTGATGATGTGGCCTCTTTGGGCAGAAATGGTGTTCTGATGTCCATGTTTCATGGCTGGGCTGAGGAACTCAGCAATAGTTTGGTCAGGTTGGTAAACCTTTGACCGAGTAGGCAGCTTGGTGAGGGACAAGTCAGCAACTCGGCTGGCCAGTACACTTGCCCCCCAAAGCACCGAGTGATGTAAGAGCGAAAGGGCTTCTGAGGAGCTCCCAAGGGGTGTACGACCCGTTCTTCGTTTGGGATAGGTGGTGTCTTTTCAGATGTCACCTTTCGAGTGTGACTTTCGAGGAGGCACACGTTTCGCTGTTTTGGGGAATGGCGACCCCTGATTAATGGGCAGCTACGTTCCTTTATGGCCAGCTGCATCCCTTCATTATGAATTCTATTTAATGTAGTGAGGGGACCCACGTTTTTCTTTTACTCCTTATCTCCATCTCACCGTCATTCTCTGTTTCACCTTTTGCTATTGTGTTTTTTATTCCCAACATTCTCCATTTCTGTCATTTCAAGCGTCAATCTCAAGTTCGTCCTCCTTCTTTTCCAACATTAAGATACCATCGCACCATTTCTCTTTGCTTATTTTCTTAAGAGTGTTGTAGACCCCTAAAATTGCCCGGGTCAGAAATAAAGCTTGAAGACTCTCGAAGACTGAAGGAAGATCAGCCAGAAGGACTCCTGGAAGGCCCTAGGAGGGTTCTCTGTAGGTCTAGAGGTCTTAGAATAGCTCAAAATAAGGAAGTGGAGGGAATGAAGCCCAATACGGCCGTACTGAACTTAATACGGCCGTATTGAAGCTTCAATACGGCCGCAGTGAACTCAATACGGCGTATTGAAGTTTCAGAAACTTCAATACGGCCGTACTGAAATCAATACGGCCGTATTGAAGCTTCAATACAGCCGTATTGAACTCAATACGGCCGTATTGAAATTCAGAAATTTCAATACGGCCGTATTGAACTCAATACGGCCGTATTGAAGTTCAAAAATTTCAATACGGCCGTATTGCTCCTGTAGGCCGTATTGCGCCTATTCCCTATAAATATGACGTCAATTGGACGTCATTCCACACTTTTGGAGATAGTTTTAACCCTCTCCTTGAGTATTCTGGGGTTTTTGAGCAGTGTTCTGCCCTAGAAATCACTCGGAGAGTTGATCCGACAAAGTTTTTGAGCCCCGAGCCATTTTGCTTGAGGATCAAACCTAGTCGAAGGGAAATCCTCCGGATTTCCATAGTTAAAAGTTTTTAGGAAGGAGCGAGCGAGCTTGTAGAGCGAGGGAACGCCAAAAAGCTTTCCCAGTTTTACTCAATATATAAAAGCACGCTTCAAGAGGTTTCTTCTTAAATCCTTCCTTTTACTGCTTTCTGTGTGCATATTTAATCTGTCATCATGTAGATAATTAATAATCGCTTATAATAAATAGGGGTAATTTAGTAATTTTACGCTGTTATTTTAGAAAATAATCTGTCATAGGGAACCCGAAAGGGGCGCTGTGGGGTGCTAACACCTTCCCCACGCGTAACCGACTCCCTTACCCAACTCTGGTTGTAATGGCCAAAGTTGATTTGTAAAATCAATTGCCTTATCCCTTTTTCCAATGTTTTGAGTAAAACATTGGTGGCGACTCCACAAACCCCTCCTTTTTGCGAAAACCACTAATCCATGGAGGGTCCCGCTTGGGATTAATATGGATTGGTGAATCATTTAATAAAATTGCTCGTTTGACAAGGTCTCAGTTTGAGAATACGTCATTCTAGCAATCCATATTTTTAAACAAAATAAAAGCGAGCTCGACCGTCTTCGCGACCGCCGAGGCCCGTTTGGGCCGGTGGCGACAGATGGCGACTTCACTGGGGAAGCTTCGAGAGTCAGTCCCATTTAGTAACAGATTATTTTTAACAAATAATAGTTAAAATTACTTCATTACCCCTTGCTTGTATGATAACATGCTTTATATATTTGGCTTTAAATAACTGTTGTTTGTTTAAATTTCTGCAATTGTTTGAAATAAAAATTGCACACAAACCTTTGCACACAACAGTTCCCTCTATACCCGGGGGCATGAGTGGTAATCCATAGGGAGTGGATGTTAGTACGGCCGGTTGAATGGGTCTATAGGAGCCTACGAGACCGTTGTCGGAAAACATCACTCAAGGTGATAACCATGAACTTGAGTCCGACGGTGCGTTGGAGCTTTCCATCGACCTACGATAAGAGGAATTGGGTCCCTATAATGGGGGCACCTTGGGGGCCTTTGACCAAGTGAGAACAGTTAGATCCTCCTTGAATATGCACTTTTCCGCAGGAGACCCCTACCTCGTGATTCGCTCGTGACTGTTCGTGGATGAGTGAATTGTTTGTGCATTGTTTATGTGAAATTGTTTGAGCATACATTGCATTTCTTTAAACATACAACATTCCTATTCTTTTAAAAATAAGAATAAATAGGAATAAGAATCTTCCATTATACGGTGTTAACATCTACCTTCATTACATTCATATAGGTAGTTTCCCTTTTCACCCAAAAATACAAAAAATATAATAAATAAAAATACCCAAAAAAAAGAAAAAAGGGTTATTTATCCAAACCAAGCAATATCATGCATCATCTTAGGGACATCCCGAAAACATGATAATGCTTAGTTCAATAAACACAATGCATGCATATTCATCGCCATCATCTCATATCATGCATATAGATCATGGAGGGATCTAGGAGTCATTCATACATCTCTCCTAGTAATCCATTAATAAACATTAATAAAAAGAAAGGATTAGTCGATGCGTATGTTCAAAGAATGGATCGCACGCCGTTCGTTATCAAGTGTAAAGCCAACAACCGTGCCAATCGAGCGCACATCAACTCCGTTGTTGGTAATCAAGACGAATAAAGGGGAAGGTCCGACACCATTAAGGATCACAGTCCCAAGGCCTTTCCCTTACAAATCAAATAAGGCTGTGCCGTGGATATACGACATCCACTCTTCTGCCGACAGCGATATCTCCAACATCGCTGGACTTGGGGGCATGACTAGGAGTGGCAGGATCTACACTCCCGAAGATCTGCACGATAAAGCTCCCAAGAGTAAAGGAAAAGAAAAGGAGAAAACCAAGGAAGATAGAGAATCCGAGGAGGAGACTGATGAGCTGTTAAAATTCATCAAACAAAGCGAGTACTCCATTGTGGATCAACTTCACAAGACACCAGCAAAGATCACTTTGTTGTCATTGATCCTAAGCTCCGAACCGCATCGGCAAGCTCTGTTGAAAGTCTTGAACGAGGCGTATGTATCACACACCATATCCCAAGACAAATTTGAGGGAATTGTTAGTCACATCACGGCTAATGATCACCTCACCTTCACAGATGAAGAGATCCCCACCGAGGGACCGCACCATAACAAGCCCTTGCACATCTCTGTAAAGTGCAAGGAGTATCACATCGCGAAGGTCTTGGTGGATAATGGATCTTCCTTGAACGTGATGCCAAAAAGAACGTTCGATCAGATGGCAATCAAGGGAGTCCAAATGCGCCCAAGCAACATGATCGTTCGAGCTTTCGACGGCTCTAAAAGAGAAGTGGTGGGAGAAGTCAGTCTTCCAATCCAAATCGGACCCACTATCTTTAACGTCGAATTTCAAATAATGGACATTACTCCTGCATACAGCTGTCTCCTCGGCCGACCTTGGATTCATGATGCGAAAGCTGTACCCTCTACGCTCCACCAGAAAATCAAGTTCATCGTGGGTGACAAACTGGTGACTGTACAAGCTGAAGATGACATACTCATCAGCAAGCCATCCAACATACCTTATGTGGATGCAGCAGAGGAAGCTTTGGAAACCGCCTTCCAAGCATTGGAAATTGCCAATGTTGAAAAGTTTCCCCGAGAAATGAAGAAGGTAGCTCATATGCTCACAAAGAACGGATACTTGCCAGGACAAGGATTAGGCAAGTACTCCCAAGGAATCCCGGAGCTACCCATTATCAAGGACAATCCGGGGAAACAAGGGTTAGGATACAACCCTATTAAAGATCAAAGAACGAAGAGGAATCAAGATCCTTCTCGACGTTCTTTAAGCCAGATCTTTAGGAAGGCTGGTTCACAAACGTCAAGGCCAGCTGTCGTCATCAAGTGTCCTTTTCCTTCTAATAGGGATGTGTAAATTCAGTGACTATTAGAGATCACTCCTCGGGGACAGCCCGACCCCCGAGCCTCGATAGGGCACATGTTTCCATCATGATTATAATAAAATCATTCTTCATTAATTCTTTATTGCTTCTTTTCTTGCTTGCAATAAAATTCTAAACCACGTCATTTAACCCTGTTTGAATAAACATAAGTGAGGTTAAAATCGTCTTAATAATCAATAAACCCGCATCATTTTTATGTGGAAGTGTGCATGATAGCTTGGAGCACCTTTTCTTGGCATCAATAAGTGCCATCATGGATAAAAGAAATCCTAAAGATAATAAGCTCGGCAGGAAACCCAAAAAGGGGACTGCGCAAAAATAAGAGCAAAAGACCCGCTAGGAATCCCACAAAAGGGTGACCTAGGCAAAAGTTAGGGTTACAAAAATGAACAAAAAACAAAGGTCCGCTAAAACGCCACAAAAGGGGGTTTTAGGCAAAAATAAGGACAAACAGAAAAACAAAATAAATCCATGATGGTACCATCAAATGAATTCAACAAGGGGCTCAAGAAAAGCTATCCAAGTTGTCAAAGCACAATCATTAATAACAAAGATGTGCTTAACTTCATAAGTGTTTAATCAAACAAGCCTAAACACAATAAGCCTACCAATGGCCAGCCATTCTTACAAAATCCATTTTTCAAAAATAAAATAATCCCCTCTAAAACACAAACTTTTGAAAATATATATCCTTTCCTTCTTTTCTCTCTTGTCCCAACGATTTTTGAATAATCTAGTGGAAACATGGAGATATAGTGGTCAATAGGAGGGTTGACACATCTTCTAAAGAAAGGGAAGAATCATTTGGTTGATGACACCAAAATCAAATATGCATCATTCCTCGGTAACAGAAATCGGCAGAGCACAGTCCGTCTGGAGGAATGGCAAAATCCAAACACAAAAACGCATCGGTTAATTCTTTTGAAAAAAGAATCAAATAGAATTAGGTGCATCATACTGCATACATGCATACAGATGATAGGTGTACTGGAAGATCACTTATTCTCTGTTTATTGAAAAAACAAAAAATATATAAACTTCAGAAAAACAATACGCCCGTATCGTGTTCAGTATGCCCGTACCAAAATTAGGGTTATGAACAAATTTTCAATTCAATACGGGCATACTGAAATGAATAACGGCCGTATTGGCAATAACAGAAATCCTCCCTCACATCAATGACAAAATTCCTCCAAGAAGAAGAGGATAGGGGAAGCCATTCATTTTTTCCAAAAAATAAAATAAATTAAACTTGCATTTTGTGCATCGCGCACAATTAATTGCACATTCAAAGACCTCATCATGAGGCAATTGCATAAAATAGAAAAAATAGAAAAATTGCTTGTGTATGACAGCAGCAAACAAAATGCAAAGATTCAGAAAATCAACAGCGTCATACAGAATAACTGAGCCTGGAGAGGCTTGCCGAAAAAAATACTCTCAGAATAACTGAGCCTGGAGAGGCTTGCCGAAAGAATACTCTCAGAATAACTGAGCCTGGAGAGGCTTGCCGAAACAATACTCCCACAGAATAACTGAGCCTGGAGAGGCTTGTCGAAATAATACTCTTTCAGAATAACTGAGCCTGGAGAGGCTTGCCGAAAGAATACTCTCAGAATAACTGAGCCTGGAGAGGCTTGCCGAAATAATACTCCTACAAAATAACTGAGCCTGGAGAGGCTTGCCGAAATAATACTCTCTCATAATAACTGAATTTAATTTCTTTAGCACTTTTAATTTCTGTACAGCAAAAGCCAAAAACATAAAAAAGGCAAAATACAGAAAAAGCCAAATCAGAAGAAAAGGCAAAATACAGAAAAAGCCGAAAATGAAAAAAGGCAAGGATATAGAAAATCCAACAAACAGTTTGTACAGAATAACTAAGCCTGGAGAGGCTTACCAAAATAATACTCCACATCCTCCACAGTATGCAGAATAACTGAGCTTGGAGAGGCTCGCAGAAATAATACTCCCCAGAGGGAACCTCAGCTCAAGCTCACGGAAAAATCCCCAGCGAGAGCTATCAAAGCAAAATCGACGCAATCCCCAATGGAAGTGCGATCATCCAAACAGTATATACAAGTCAAAGGACTTAACACTTCCTCAGTGGAAGATAGCTCTCCGACTCAAAGCGCTGTAGACCCCTAAAATTGTCCGGGTCGGAAATAAAGCTTGAAGACTCTCGAAGACTGAAGGATAGTCAGCCAAAAGGACTCCTCGAAGGCCCTAGGAGGGTTCTCTGTAGGTCTAGAGGTCTTAGAATAGCTCAAAATAAAGAAGTGGAGGGAAAAAGCCCAATACGGCCGTACTGAACTTAATACGGCCGTATTGAAGCTTCAATACGGCCGTACTGAAGTCAGTACGACCGTATTGACACTTCAATACAACCGCAGCGAACTCAATACGGGCGTATTGAAATTTCTGAATTTCAATACGACCGTATTGAACTTCAATACGACCGTATTGAAGTTCAAAAATTTCAATACGGCCGTATTGCCCCTGTAGGCCGTATTGCGCCTATTCCCTATAAATATGACGTCAATTGGACGTCATTCCACACTTTTTCACTCAGTTTTGACTCCCTCCTTGAGTATTCTGGGGTTTTTGAGCAGTGTTCTGCCCTAGAAATCTCTCTGGGAGTCGATCCGACGAAGTTCTGGAATTCCGAGCACTTAGCTTGGAGATTCGAACCTAGTCGAAGGGAAATCCTCCGGATTTCCGTAGTCAAAATTTTATAGGAGGGAGCGAGCGGGCTTGTAGAGCGAGGGAACGCCAAAAAGCTTCCCAGTTTTACGAAATATATAAAAGCACGCTTCAAAGGTTTTCTTCTTAAAATCCTTCCTTTTACTGCTTTCTGTTTGTATATTAAACTGTCATCATGTAGATAGTTAATTTATAAGCGTTTATAATAAATAGGGGTAATTTAGTAATTTTACGCTATTATTTTAGAAATAATCTGTCATAGGGAACCCGAAAGGGGCGCTGTGGGGTGCTAACACCTTCCCCACGCGTAACCGACTCCCTTACCCAACTCTGGTTGTAATGGCCAAAGTTGATTTATAAAATCAATTGCCTTATCCCTTTTTCCAATGTTTTGAGTAAAACATTGGTGGCGACTCCACGAACCCTCCTTTTGCGAAAACCACTAATCCATGGAGGGTCCCGCTTGGGATTAATATGGATTGGTGAATCATTTAATAAAATTGCTCGTTTGACAAGGTCTCAGTTTGAGAATACGTCATTCTAGCAATCCACTATTTTTTTAAACAAATAAACGAGTCCAACCATCCTTCGCGAATGCCGAAAGCCCGTTTCGGGCCGGTGGCGACAGATGGCGACTCCGCTGGGGAAGCCTTGAGAGTCAATCCCATTTAGTGATGGATTATTTTCAAAATAATAGTTAAAATTACTTCACTACCCCTTATTTGTATGATAACATGATTTATTATATGGCTTTAATAACTGTTGTTTGTTTAATTTCCGCAATTGTTTGAAATACAAACTGTACACAAACCTTTGCACACAACAGTTCCCTCTATACCCGGGGGCATGAGTGGTAATCCATAGGGAGTGGATGTTAGTACGGCCGGTTGATGGGTTTATAGGAGCCTATGAGACCGTTGTCGGAAAACATCACTCAAGGTGATAACCATGAACTTGAGTCCGACGGTGCGTTGGAACTTTCCATCGACCTACGACGAGAGGAATTGGGTCCCTATAATGGGGGCACCTTGGGGGCCTTTGACCAAGTGAGAACAGTTAGATCCTCCTTGAATATGCACTTTTCTGCAGGAGACCCCTACCTCGTAATTTGCTCGTGATTGTTCGTGGATGAGTGAATTGTTTGTGCATTGACTATGTGACATTGTATGAGCATACATTTGCATTTCTTTAAACATACAGCATTCCTATTCTTTTAAAATAAAAATAAATAGGAATAAGGATCTTCCATTGCATGGTGTTAACATCTACCTTCATCACATTCATATAGGTAGTTTCCCTTTTCACCCAAAAATACAAAAAAAAAAAAATAATATAATAAATAAAAATACCCAAAAAAAGAAAAAAGGGTTATTTATCCAAACCAAGCAATATCATGCATCATCTTAAGGATATCCCGAAAACATGATAAGGCTTAGTTCAATAAACACAATGCATGCATATTCATCGCCATCATCTCATATCATGCATATAGATCATGGAGGGATCTAGGAGTTATTCATTTCATACATCTCTCCTAGTATTCCATTAATAAATATTAATAAAAAGAAAGAAATAATCGATGCGTATGTTCAAAGAATGGATCGCACGCCGTTCGTTATCAAGTGTAAGCCAACAACCGTGCCAAGCGAGCATACGTCAACTCCGTTGTTGGTAATCAAGACAAACAAAGGGGAAGGTCCAACACCATTAAGGATCACAGTTCCAAGGCCTTTCCCTTGCAAATCAAATAAGGCTGTGCCGTGGATATACGACATCCACTCTTCTGCCGACAGCGATATCTCCAACATCGCTGGACTTGGGGGCATGACTAGGAGTGGCAGGATCTCCACTCCCGATGATCTTCATGATAAAGCTCCCAAGAATAAAGAAAAAGAAAAAAAACCGAGGAAAAAGAATCCGAGGAGGAGAAAGACAAGCTGTTAAAATATATCCGACAGAGCGAGTATTCCATCATGGATCAACTTCATAAGACGCCAGCAAAGATTACTCTGTTGTCGTTGATCCTATGCTCCGAACCGCATCGGCAAGCTCTGTTGAAAGTCTTGAACGAGGCATATATGTCGCACACTATCTCCCAAGACAAGTTTGAGGGGATTGTTAGTCACATCAAGGCTAATGATCACCTCACCTTCACCGATGAAGAAATCCCCGCCGAGGGATCAAATCATAACAAACCCTTGCACATCTCTGTAAAGTGCAAGAAGTATCACATCGCAAAGGTCTTGGTGGATAACGGATCTTCCTTGAACGTGATGCCCAAAAGAACTCTTGATCAAATGGCAATCAAGGGAGTCCAAATGCGCCCGAGCAACATGATCGTTCGAGCTTTCGACGGTTCTAAAAGAGAAGTGGTGGGAGAAGTCAATCTTCCAATCCAAATTGGACCTACCATCTTCAACGTCGAATTTCAAGTGATGGATATTACTCCTGTATACAGCTGTCTCCTAAGCCGACCTTGGATTCATGATGCGAAAGCTGTACCCTCTACGCTCCACCAGAAAGTCAAATTCATAGTGGGTGACAAACTGGTGACTGTACAAGCTGAAGATGACATACTCATCAGCAAACCATCCACCATACCTTACGTGGATGTAGCGGAGGAAGCTTTAGAAACCGCCTTCCAAGCATTGGAAATCGCCAATGTCGAAACGTTTCCCCGAGAAATGAAGAAGGTAGCTCATACGCTCACAAAGAACGGATACTTGCCAAGACAAGAATTAGGCAAGGACTCCCAAGGAATCCCGGAGCTACCCATTATCAAAGACAATCCGGGGAAACAAGGGTTAGGATACAACCCTAACAAAGATCAAAGGACGAAGAGGAACCAAGATCCTTCTCGACGTTCTTTAAGCCAGATCTTTAGGAAGGCTGGTTCACAAACGTCAAGGCCAGCTGTTGTCATCAAGTGTCCTTCTCCTTCCGATAGGGATGTATAGACTCAGTGACTATTAGAGATCACTCCTCGGGGACAGCCCGACCCCCGAGCCTCGATAGGGCACATGTTTCCGCTGCGATTATAATAAAATCATTCTTCATTATTTCTTTATTGCTTCTTTTCTTGCTCGCAATAAAAATCTAAACCACGTTATTTAACCCTGTTTGAATAAACATGAATGAGGTTAAAATCATCTTAATAAACCCGCATCATTTTTATGTGGAAATGTGCATAACGACTTGGAGCACCTTTTCTTGGCCTCAATAAGTGCCATCATGGATAAAGAAATCCTAAAGAGCAAAAGACCCGCTAGGAATCCCACAAAAGGGTGACCTAGGCAAAAGTTAGGGTTACAAAATAAGACCAAAAGACCCGCTAGGAATCCCACAAAAGGGTGACCTAGGCAAAAGTTAGGGTTACAAAATAAGACCAAAAGACCCGCTAGGAATCCCACAAAAGGGTGACCTAGGCAAAAATTAGGGTTACAAAATAATGAATAAAAACAAAAACCCGCTAAGACACCACAAATGGGTGTTTTAGGCAAAAGTAAGAGCCATCAAAAAAGGAAAAACCAGAATAAATCCATGATGGTACCATCAATTGAATTCAACAAAGGGGCTCAAGAAAAGCTATCCAAGTTGTCAAAGCACAATCATTAATAACAAAGATGTGCTTAACCTCACAAGTGTTTAAACAAACAAACCTAAACACAATAAGCCTACCTTGGCCATCCATGCTTACAAAAACAATTTTTCAAAAATAAAATAATCCCTTCTAAAACACAAACTTTTGAAAATATATCCTTTCCTTCTTTTCTCTCTTGTCCCAACGATTTTTGAATAATCTAGTGGAAACATGGAGATATAGTGGTCAATAGGAGGGTTGACACATCTCTTAAAGAAAGGGAAGAATCATTTGGTCGATGACACCAAAATCAAAATACGCATCATTCCTCGGTAACAGAAATCGGCAGAGCACAGTCCGTCTGGAGGAATGGCAAAATCCAAACAGAAAAACGCATCGGTTAATTCTTTTGAAAAAAGAATCAAATAGAATTAGGTGCATCATACCGCATACATGCATACAGATGATAGGTGTACTGGAAGATCACTTATTCTCTGTTTATTGAAAAAACAAAAAATATAAACTTCAGAAAAAAAACAATGCGCCTGTACCATGTTCAGTACACCCGTACTAAAATTGGGGTTATGAACAAATTTTCAACTCAACATGGGCGTACTGAAATGGATACGGCCGTATTGGCCATAAAGAAATTTTCAAAGACCTCGTCATGAGGCAATTGCATAAAATAGAAAATAGGAAAAATTGATTGTGTATGACAGCAGTCAACAAAAAGCCGAAAACGGAAAAGAGGCATGGGTACAAAAAATCCAACAAGAAAATTGTACAGAATAACTGAGCCTGGAGAGGCTCGCCGAAAGAATACTCTTTCAGAATAATTGAGCCTGGAGAGGCTTGTCGAAACAATACTCATACAGAATAACTGAGCCTGGAGAGGCTTGCCGAAAGAATACTCTCAGAATAACTGAGCCTGGAGAGGCTTGCCGAAATAATACTCTCAGAATAACTGAGCCTGGAGAGGCTTGCCGAAATAATACTCTCTCAAAATAATTGAGCCTGGAGAGGCTCGCCGAAATAATACTCTCTCAGAATAACTGAGACATTTCTATACAGAAAAAGCCAAAACCAATAAAGAAAAGGCAAAAACGAAAAAAGCCGTAACCAATAAAAAGGCAAAACATAGAAAAAGCCGAAAACGAAAAAGGCAAAAATACAGAAAATCCAACAAATAGCTTGTACAGAATAATTGAGCCTGGAGAGGCTCGCAGAAATAATACTCCCCAGAGAAACCTCAACTCACGCTCACGGACTCAAAATCCCCAGCAAGAGCTATCAAAGCAAGATCGACGACATTCCCAATGGAAGCACGATCACCCAAGCAGAATATCCAAGTCAAAGGACTTAAACTTCCTCAGTGAAGATAGCTCTCCAACTCAAGTGTCGAGTGAGGCTAAGCCTGTAGAGGCTTCCTAAATAATACTCTGGGATACATAAGATCCCCAAATCCCCAGTCGCCTACTCAAGAGGCATCCCTGCAGAAGAAAAATAAAAATAAAAAAATAATAATAATAATAATAAAAAAATCAATAATCATTCCCTAAGTGGAATCTGGCTCTCAGCCAATCATTGAACGTCAAGCTGATACGCCTAACAGAAGAGGCTAATCAAAATCAACGACAAAATTCCCCAGTGGATAACAGCCTACACAGAGGCAACAAAATCAGAAAACCAAAAGAGACACCCGAACAAGGATAACCGGGATACTCCACTAACGTCGAAAGGACGTCAGCCAATCATAAGGCACCGCTCACATCAGAAAGAGCATCTTTGTGTCTGCACCCAAAGGAATCAGAAATTCCCCAGTGGGAACCAACTACGCAATGGAAAGTTGGGACACAAGAACCTATGAGTAACTGCACATCCCCTAGACGGATCCCTGCGTTATCCAGCCCTTAGTGGCACAAAATCAAAAAACAACCGTCGAAGCAGCATCGTGGACTGTGGAGACAAAATCATCACGAATCCCTGGAAAGGAGATATTCACGCTACCCCGTCGTCACAAACACGGAGGTATGCAGCTTCCGGCTCGGGCAATGAGCGAAGCTATCTCTGGAAAAGGGGTACTCACCGCTTACCGTTGTCACAAAGGTACTTAGCTTCCGGCTCGAACAAAGAGTGAAGCTAAGCCTGGAGAGACGGTACTTACAGCTTCCAGCTTGGGCAACAAGCAAAGCAAGGCCCGGAGAGGCAAAACTCACACTGCTCACCGTCGTCACAAAGGTGCTTGGTTTCCGGCTCGAACAAAGAGCGAGACTAAGCCTGGAGAGGCGAAACTCACACTGCTACCGTCGTCACAAGGGTACTTAGCTTCCGGCTCGAACAAAGAGTGAAGTTAAGCCTAGAGAGGCGGTACTCACAGCTTCCAGCTTGGGCAGCAAGCATAGCAAAACCTGGAGAGGCTACTCGACAATTTTCCACCGGAAGACGCTACAAGTCAGAAGGTCGGCGCATCACCCAGACAATTGGGTCAACTCCTTTACTTGTCGGCCGGTATACCAAAAGGCCGTCCGACTAAGTAAAAGGGGGGCAGCTGTAGACCCCTAAAATTGTCCGGGTCGGAAATAAAGCTTGAAGACTCTCGAAGACTGAAGGAAAATCAGCCAGAAGGACTCCTGGAAGGCCCTAGGAGGGTTCTCTGTAGGTCTAGAGGTCTTAGAATAGCTCAAAATAAAGAAGTGGAGGGAAAAAGCCCAATACGGCCGTACTGAACTTAATACGGCCGTATTGAAGCTTCAATACGGCCGTACTGAAGTCAGTACGACCGTATTGACACTTCAATACAACCGCAGCGAACTCAATACGGGCGTATTGAAATTTCTGAATTTCAATACGACCGTATTGAACTTCAATACGACCGTATTGAAGTTCAAAAATTTCAATACGGCCGTATTGCCCCTGTAGGCCGTATTGCGCCTATTCCCTATAAATATGACGTCAATTGGACGTCATTCCACACTTTTTCACTCAGTTTTGACTCCCTCCTTGAGTATTCTGGGGTTTTTGAGCAGTGTTCTGCCCTAGAAATCTCTCTGGGAGTCGATCCGACGAAGTTCTGGAATTCCGAGCACTTAGCTTGGAGATTCGAACCTAGTCGAAGGGAAATCCTCCGGATTTCCGTAGTCAAAATTTTATAGGAGGGAGCGAGCGGGCTTGTAGAGCGAGGGAACGCCAAAAAGCTTCCCAGTTTTACGAAATATATAAAAGCACGCTTCAAAGGTTTTCTTCTTAAAATCCTTCCTTTTACTGCTTTCTGTTTGTATATTAAACTGTCATCATGTAGATAGTTAATTTATAAGCGTTTATAATAAATAGGGGTAATTTAGTAATTTTACGCTATTATTTTAGAAATAATCTGTCATAGGGAACCCGAAAGGGGCGCTGTGGGGTGCTAACACCTTCCCCACGCGTAACCGACTCCCTTACCCAACTCTGGTTGTAATGGCCAAAGTTGATTTATAAAATCAATTGCCTTATCCCTTTTTCCAATGTTTTGAGTAAAACATTGGTGGCGACTCCACGAACCCTCCTTTTGCGAAAACCACTAATCCATGGAGGGTCCCGCTTGGGATTAATATGGATTGGTGAATCATTTAATAAAATTGCTCGTTTGACAAGGTCTCAGTTTGAGAATACGTCATTCTAGCAATCCACTATTTTTTTAAACAAATAAACGAGTCCAACCATCCTTCGCGAATGCCGAAAGCCCGTTTCGGGCCGGTGGCGACAAGCGCTGAGCGAGGCTAAGCCTGTAGAGGCTTCCTAAATAATACTCTGGGATACAATAAGATCCCCAAATCCCCAATCGCCTACTCAAGAGGCATCCCTGCAAAAAGGAGAAGAAAATAAAAAATATCAATAAGTATTCCCCAAGTGGAATCCGGCTCTTAGCCAAACATCGAACGTCAAGCCGATACGCCTAACAGAAGAGGCTAATCAAAATCAACGACAGAATCCCCAGCGGATAACAGCCTACACAGAGGCGACAAAAATCAGAAAACCCAAAAGAGATACCCGAATAAAGATAACCGGGATACTCCACCAACGTCAAAGGACGTCAGCCAAACATAAGGCATCGCTCAATTCAAGAAGAGCATCTGTGTCTACACCCCAAGGAAACAGAAATTCCTCAATGGGTACCAACAATGCAATGCAAGTTGGGGCACAGGAACCTATGAATGACTGCACATCCCCTAGACGGATCCCTGCGTTATCCAGCCCTCAGTGGCACCAAAATCAAACCGTCGAAGCAGCATCGTGGACTGTGGAGACAAAAATCATCTCAAATCCCTGGAGAGGGCAAACTCACATTGCCAATGTCGTCAAGAACACGGAGGCAGACCCTGGAGAGGGCAAACTCACCCTGGAGAGGGCAAGACTCACGCACAAGTCTGGAGAGGCGACGACTAATACTCACCCCGGAGAGGGCAAACTCACCCTGGAGAGGGCAAACTCACCCTGGAGAG
This sequence comes from Cajanus cajan, assembly GCF_000230855.2. Lineage (NCBI taxonomy): Eukaryota > Viridiplantae > Streptophyta > Magnoliopsida > Fabales > Fabaceae > Cajanus > Cajanus cajan. The sequence continues at coordinate 40,033,774 of NC_138521.1, read as the reverse complement.
GGCAAGACTCACGCACAAGTCTGGAGAGGCGACGACTAATACTCACCCCGGAGAGGGCAAACTCACCCTGGAGAGGGCAAACTCACCCTGGAGAGGGCAAGACTCACGCACAAGTCTGGAGAGGCGACGATTAATACTCACCCCGGAGAGGGCAAACTCACCCTGGAGAGGGCAAACTCACCCTGGAGAGGGCAAGACTCACGCACGAGCCTGGAGAGGCGACGACTAATACTCACCCTGGAGAGGGCAAACTCACCCTGGAGAGGGCAAGACTCACGCTACCAAAGTGACTAGAAGCGCGGAGGTATGCACCAACCTGGAGAGGCTACTCAACAATTTTCCCACCTGAAGACACTACAAGTCGGAAGGATGGCACATTACCCGGACAATTGGGTCAACTCCTTTACTTGTCAATCGGTACACCAAAAGACCGTTTGACTAAGTAAAGGGGGGGCAGCTGTAGACCCCTAAAATTGCCCGGGTCAGAAATAAAGCTTGAAGACTCTCGAAGACTGAAGGAAGATCAGCCAGAAGGACTCCTGGAAGGCCCTAGGAGGGTTCTCTGTAGGTCTAGAGGTCTTAGAATAGCTCAAAATAAGGAAGTGGAGGGAATGAAGCCCAATACGGCCGTACTGAACTTAATACGGCCGTATTGAAGCTTCAATACGGCCGTAGTGAACTCAATACGGCGTATTGAAGTTTCAGAAACTTCAATACGGCCGTACTGAAATCAATACGGCCGTATTGAAGCTTCAATACAGCCGTATTGAACTCAATACGGCCGTATTGAAATTTCTGAATTTCAATACGGCCGTATTGAACTCAATACGGCCGTATTGAAGTTCAAAAATTTCAATACGGCCGTATTGCTCCTGTAGGCCGTATTGCGCCTATTCCCTATAAATATGACGTCAATTGGACGTCATTCCACACTTTTGGAGATAGTTTTAACCCTCTCCTTGAGTATTCTGGGGTTTTTGAGCAGTGTTCTGCCGTAGAAATCACTCGGAGAGTTGATCCGACAAAGTTTTTGAGCCCCGAGCCATTTTGCTTGAGGATCAAACCTAGTCGAAGGGAAATCCTCCGGATTTCCATAGTTAAAAGTTTTTAGGAAGGAGCGAGCGAGCTTGTAGAGCGAGGGAACGCCAAAAAGCTTTCCCAGTTTTACTCAATATATAAAAGCACGCTTCAAGAGGTTTCTTCTTAAATCCTTCCTTTTACTGCTTTCTGTGTGCATATTTAAACTGTCATCATGTAGATAATTAATAATCGCTTATAATAAATAGGGGTAATTTAGTAATTTTACACTGTTATTTTAGAAAATAATCTGTCATAGGGAACCCGAAAGGGGCGCTGTGGGGTGCTAACACCTTCCCCACGCGTAACCGACTCCCTTACCCAACTCTGGTTGTAATGGCCAAAGTTGATTTGTAAAATCAATTGCCTTATCCCTTTTTCCAATGTTTTGAGTAAAACATTGGTGGCGACTCCACGAACCCCTCCTTTTTGCGAAAACCACTAATCCATGGAGGGTCCCGCTTGGGATTAATATGGATTGGTGAATCATTTAATAAAATTGCTCGTTTGACAAGGTCTCAGTTTGAGAATACATCATTCTAGCAATCCATATTTTTAAACAAAATAAAAGCGAGCTCGACCGTCTTCGCGACCGCCGAGGCCCGTTTGGGCCGGTGGCGACAAGTGTGTATTATGGCGGGTAGTTGTACCAAGGGGAAGGGGAAGGTTGGAAATGAGGATGAGGCTAACAAGAGGAAGCAAGGTGGGAATAATAGGAAAGATTCCCATCCTCCGATATCTACCCTTGGGTATGAGTGGGTGGGTGGGGATGTTGGTAAGTTTGGGAGTAGGTTCTCGTCCCCTTCGTTAGTGGTTTCGCTTCTTAAGGAGTTGCCAATCTGTGTCTCTTTGGATAAAGAACTCATCAGGGTCGTCCACTGCCAACCTGACGAACGCGTGTTCTTGTCAGGTTCCTCTCCCTTTTTCTATATGTACCGATGTCTCTTCAAGGATCTCGGTGTTTCGGTACCCTTTACTTCATTTGAGTGTTCCTTCCTAAGCCATATTATTGCAGCCCCAAGCCAACTTCATCCGAACAACTGGGGTTTTCTCTAAGCTTTCCAAGTTCTATGCTCGGTTTTAGGGATAGAGGTTTCGCTACCCAAGTTCATGAATTTTTACCAATTGAAGTTGGGGGACCCCCCTCTTGGTTGGTTGTCCTTGAATAGTAGTAAGGAAGGAGGACTATTTTCACTGTTCTGCCTTTCTTATAAAAATTTCAAGGAGGATTATTTTAAGATTTGCCCTAATAATATCGATGTGGCATCTGAGCATCTTTTCCATTTGAATGGGGAGCCGAAGTTTCCCCTTTTCTGGCAGGAAGATCCGATTAGGTTTGCTGGTTCTGCGGGTTTCGTCTTGTCCACCGTGGATGAGGAGGACATAGAGAAGTTGCACTCTCTACCTTGACCTTTGGATAGTAGGAGTGTTCTATCCCTGCCTGGTTCAAAGAATAGGGAGAAAAGCATGGAAAGTGAGTATGGCCGACGTGCTTCCCTTCACTATGGTTGGCTTGGTATGTTTATAACAGTGTTGTTTTGTTTTATTTGCATATCTGATGGGTAAAAGCAAGTGGCGCGAGTTGAAGGCCAAGTTTAACACCGTAGCATAGGAGATTCCTGATATTGAGGAGGAGTAGAGTAGCTTCCGACCCTGCCATAAGGGAAGAAGAAGTCTCTTGAGGTTGAAGAGGAGATAATGGTCGAGGTTGTCACCGAGGTCACTGCCGAGGTTGTTGTCGAGGGGACGTCGGGGGGAACCATCAACCTTACCTCGAGTCCCTTGCCGAGTCTGGCCACGGAGGTGCCCGTGGAGGACAATCAGCAAGAGACACCTTTCTCAACACTGCCTGCCCAAGAGGTATTATGTCTTTGTCTTGTAATCTTTGTTTTTTCTTGCTTTGTTAATTTTGCGTTGTTGATTTACTTTTGCATGTCAGGTACTGACTTCAACTGATTTGGTTACCGTTGCCGAGGTTGGCCATGGGGGTTCTTCATTTGTTGTTCCTCCAACAAGCTCGGCAACTCGGACTCGCTGTATCCATCATAGGTTTGACACAAGTCAACCTTTGGCCAGATTGGACCATGTTAGTATGTCTCCTGATGTTCCTTCTCTCTGGAATCCCAACCTTACAGCGGAGAGCTTTTATCAGGAGGATGCAGCCTTCATTGCAGACAAAGCCATGATTCAGAAGGTTGGTCTGATTGATGGTCTTGACTCTGCTGAGGTCTTTCTGGAGAAATCCATTGCTATAGTGAATCATTGGAAGAGGAAGTGGCAGAGGAATTTGGCTAACCTCGAGAGGGCTAGGAAGGAGAGGGCCGAGATGGACGAGGTGAGGAAAGATTTGGAAAAAATCAAGAAGTCCTTTTTTGCTACTGTCAAGGCGAATGAGGCTTACGCCACCAAAGTCAGAGATTTGCTTGCCAAGGTGAAGGCCACTGAGCTGGAAGTTGAGGACTCGAGGACCCAAGTTCATCTGCGTGAGGAACAGATCAAGGTGTTGGAGGAGAAGTTGAAGGCGGCCAAGGAGAGGTGCCAAATTGACAAGGAGCTTCTTACTACCAATGCCAAGGAAATTGCTGACCTGAAGATGGATTTAGAGGTGCTAAGTGCAGCCAAAGCAGGTGCGGAGAAAAAGCTCATGGACACTTAGCGCCAAATTGTTGTTGAGCACAAGAGAGGTTTCTTCTATGCAGCTCGGTAGATGAAGGTAATAGCCCCTGAGGTTGATATTTCCTTGCTCAACATTGATAAAGATGTCCGTGTTGGTCAGTTGGTGAATGAGGACGACCTTTCTGACGGGATAAGCGAAGGGAGCTTGTAGATTTTTCCAATTTGAACTATTTATGTATTTTGTTGAACTATGTGGCCATTGCGTGTTTCTGTTGTGTGTATGCCATTTTGGACATCTTTTTACCTTTTGGCAAAGTATTTACATTTGTTCTGCATATTTTGCATTTGACTAGATTGTCGATGTATCACTTATACTTAGCCTTTTCTCGACGCTTCGTGTTTAGTATTAAGCATTAAGATTCAAACTCAACCTTAGCAACGTAATTTTTATTTGAAGGTTCAGACTCGACCTTATCATCAAGGTTCGAACTCGACCTTGGCAACGTAATTTTTATTTGAAGGTTCAGACTCGACCTTATCCTCAAGGTTCAAACTCGACTCTGGCATCAAGGTTCGAACTCAACCTTGGCAAAGTAATTTTTATTTGAAGGTTCGGACTCGACCTTATCATCAAGGTTTGAACTCGACCTTGGCATCAAAGTTCAAACTCGACCTTGGCAACGTAATTTTTATTTGAAGGTTCGGACTCGACCTTATCATCAAGGTTCGAACTCGACTTTGGCATCATGGTTTGAACTCGACCTTGGCAACGTAATTTTTATTTGAAGGTTCGGACTCGACCTTATCATCAAGGTTCAAACTCGACCTTGGCATCAAGGTTCAAACTCGACCTTGGTAACATAATTTTTATTTGAAGGTTCGGACTCGACCTTATCATCAAGGTTCAAACTCGACCTTAGCAAGTGATCACGATTAATATACTAATTCTGGAAATATATGGGAATGGAGTTGCTTTGTCGATTATTTCTAAGGTGTGCCTCGTTAAAACCTTCCTCTGCCAAAAACCCTTTTCTTTCTCTTCAGTGGGAAAAAAGGCTGAAGAGGAAAAAGAGTACATCACCCAAAATTTACAATTTAAGAGAAATAAAATTTGAGGTGGGTGGCATTCCAAGTACTTTGGAGAGCTTTGCCACCAAGTTCCTCCAGCCGATATGCACCATTGTTGAGGACCTCGGTGACTCTGAATGGTCCTTCCTAGTTAGTTGCGAATTTCCCTTCAGAGGGGTCTTTTTTGTCTTTTCCCCATAGTCGCCAGACAAGGTCGCCAACTCTAAATGTTTGTGGCCTGACCTTAGTGTTATATCTCCTAGAAGCTTGGAGTTTGCAAGCTTCTTCTCTAATTCGAACTTCTTCCCTCACTTCGTCGATCAGATCGAGGTTGGTCGTGAGTTCTTCATTATTTTGTTCTTTACTAAAGGTGATACATCGATGAGACGTTTCTCCAACCTCGACTTGAATCATGGCTTCGGAGCCATATGTCAACTTGTAGGGTGTTTTCTGTGTTGTTGATTGTGGGGTACAATGGTACGCCTAGAGAATGCTTGGTAGTTCGTCCACCCATTGTGATAGACTATGGCCAAGGCCAAGGAATCCAAGAGGTGATACATTGAAGGAACCAAGAGGAATGGGATGATGGACCATGGGCCAAGGGCCTAATCTCTAGAGCTATGGCCACCTTGAAGACCAGTGGGCTTTCCAAGCCCAAGGTACTCTTCAATTTGGACCACTCTATCATGAAGAGAAGGCATAGTTCTAGTTGTAAATATCTTGTACATAGTTCTCTTGTATAGGCTTATTTTTTCCTTTGAATTTGTGAGGCACTTTAGTTTCTTTTATTAGTCATTGTATATTAATTCTAGGGTGGGTTACTTGGAGAGTTTGACTCCATTTAATCTCCTTTGTTGATACACTCATTTTCTATTTTTTCAGTAGGAAAAGGGGTGGCATTTAGCAATGCTTGAGGGTGTGACTAGTAATTGGGCCAGAATTGGGCCTAGGCAAAATTTTACATATTGGACTCATTTTGCTCCTAATTTTTCATAGATTTGATTTATCTAGGTTTCATCATCATTGGATGAACCTAACTAAACTAAATCAAACATTTTTGAAATTAATTCAAGGAGCTAAAAAGAGACCAAATCCGCCCACCTTGCCTAGTCTCCTTTCTTTGACCAAATTGCTTCTCTAACCTTCAAGGAGATGAGAAGCTTGTGCTACAAGCTTCTCCTTAGCTTGCTTCCCAAGCAAGCTAAGTGAGAAGCTTGCTCCACAAGTTTCTAAACTCACCTAGAAGGTCAACTAACCTTACCATGGTTCCTAGTGAACTATAGTTAAGGTTAGCTTGCTCCTTAAGCTACCTACCTCTATATATTTGTAATTTCCACTCTTGTAAACACTTTTGACATTTATGAGACTTAGAATTAAGAAATTCTCTCTCATTTCAAGAGTCCAATTTCGTGGAGAATCTCCTTCTCCTAGAAGCTTCACAAAGGAACTTCTCCTTTGTGCTTGGTTCCTCAAGTTTCTCTCTTTCAAGAGAAACCGAACCACCTTGGAAAGCATCTTCAAGCTTTTGAAGCTTGAACTCATCCAAATCTTCCATTGACGTGAAGAACCTCAAGAGAAGAAGGGACTTAGCATGGTTCGAATTGAAGAACATCAATCTTCTCCAAGTAGTTCCATCAATTTTGGTATCTAGAGCCTAGTACTCTTGAGGTTTGGTGTTCTAATTTTTTTTTGTATGAATCCGTGTTGTCTCTTCCTTCTTCTATGTCTAAATATGTGTTTGCTGAATGGATCTAAATTTTCTAAATTTTTTTGATAGATCCTATATGTCACATAAGAAGTAAGTTGATTCATGTTCTTGCTTTTTTCCTAATCCGTGAATCAGTTGTGTTGTGCTTTAGGTTCTCTTTGCTTGTGCGTTTTGTTTTTTTGAGTATCTCCATTCATTCACATGTGTCCATGATTGGACAACATTCATTGAGCATAGATTTTGTTTTTGAATCACTTGTTTTTTCCTAGAAGTCATGTGTAGTCCTTTTACATGTTGAAACTTCCTAGACTAGCTTGTTTGACCTAATTTTCTTTGTGTTGTTTGTGTCCGAAATTATTTGTGTCTTTTTCTTATTGAATCTGAACCTTACTACATGTGCTTTTGCTTTACATATTTGTGTTCATAATTTGCTATTAGTTCTAGCAAATTTCCTAGAGTTAGGTTTCTATTATGTCTTGTTAAAAGTTTTGTCAAAAAATTTCATAAACACTAATTCCTATTAGGTTTTTCCTTGAGTCTTATGTGTGGATGAAACCTATTGCAATTTTTTAAAACATTAAAAACAGAGACAAAACAGAGGTGTAACTGTTCTAAATGCATGAGAAAAACAAAAGAATGAGTGCTTAAAAATTTGACCTAAAAACAATACAAAATTGTGAAGCACTAGTTTCAAAATGCATGTGAACACCTCTTGTTTTGTGTGAAATTTTTTCTGCAGTTTTTAGTAGCCTAAAAACGAGACTTATATGTGTTAAAAAGGCATTTGAACTCCTGATCATTAAAATAAAAATAAGTGAAAAATATTTTGCAAAAAGAAAAGAAAGAAAATAGCAAAAGAAAAAGCCAAAAGGAGTGAAAAACCTACTGAAACTAGCTCTCGGTTTTGGTGAAGCTTTGCCTTAAATATTTTCAGTCCAGCCACATAATTTGTGTATTATTTTTGTTTCTAATCTTAGCTTTTATTTTTTAATCCATTCTATTGCCTTTGATAGGATATCTTTTGTGTGCTAGCTTTCTAAATTTGCCTTAATTGTTGCTTGTCATTTTTGTGGAACTCCTTCTAGTTTGTCTCATTTAACTCTACCATTTGGTGTAGCCATTATAAATTGTTCCTTTCAGTTTTTGTGCTAATATTCCAGCATATTAAGGTGTGTTGAGTGCCTCTTGGAAGGTGTTGAAGGCCAAGCTCAAGGATAGCCAATATTGAAGGATTTTTGGTGGTAACCTAGGAGCTTGTTTCTCATTGGATTGGATTCTTGGAAATTCAAAAACCTAGGAGTAACCATCATCAATGTTGCTTCTAAAAGAGGAGTGAAACACATTGGGAGGCTGCAATCTTGGTGGCTGAATTGGAGAAAGAAGGAACAAGATTTTTGAAAATTTTGTGAAAATTTAGACTAATTTTAGTGACGGAAATTTTTGTTTCTAAAAACCTATTTTCCTTACAAAATTCGTCTCTAAAATTTGTCTCTAATTAGTGGCTAATTTGTTTTCTTTGAACTTAAGTGCAGCCAATAATTTCATTTGATTGTGAATTTACATTTCATTTGGAGTGTGAATTTGCATTTCATTTGAAGAAAATTTGCATTTCATTTTTCTTGTAATTTTTTTTAATTTCCAATTTTTGTACAAGGCCTTTATTAAGGAGTGTCTTGGAGTGCCTTTGGCGTATCTCCATCTCTCCTTAAGTGTTCTAATAGTAAAATCGTGTAGTACTTGTGAAAGGGTCCTTGAAGGTCTTTGGTGCCTTTTAAGCTCTCACATAGGTTTAATTGCTTTCAACGCGTTGTTTATGTTTTCTTGTCTTTAAGATTTCATGCAATTTATGTTTTAAGCAATTTATGTTTTCAAGTAATTTATGTTTTCAAATCTTGATTGCATTGCTTAATTGTACACATTAGGCACTTGCTTGTTATTTTTCTTTTGAAAAGAACTTTGTGAAAACATTTTGTGCAAGGCAAAGTACAAAGGGGTTTAGAGATTTTTACTTGAAGAGGCTTGGTTATTAAGTGGCTCGTTAGTAGCTCACCTCCCTCCAAAGTTCAACTTGTACTCTTAGACCTCCAAGTGCCAAGTCTAGCACTTCCAAAAATATTATTTTCTTAAAATCTATTTTTGTGTGAAGACAAAAATCTTGTTGTTTAAAATGTCTCAACAATCCAACTATAGTGGAAGTGATAGCTCTCCTAAAAGCATTTCTTACTTAACAAAAGAGCTAAAATCACTTAAACTATGGAAGAAGCAAGGAGCCTTTCAAAAAGAGAAGGAGAAAATTGAAAGAGAGGCCAAACTTGCTATCCTAGAAGAGAAGTTGAGAATTCTTAAACAAGAAGAAGAAAAATTGAAAGAAGACATGAGAAAACACAAAAGAATAAGACAAATGAAAATCAAAAGAAAAGAAGAAATAAAAAACAGAAAGAACTTTGTGCAGGGAAGAGTAAAGAGGAAGAAATATCCTCTAAAGGATTTGTGACTAAAGAGAATTTTTTTAGTACTAAAAATCCTATGAAAAAAAATATCTTTATTCATAAAGATCTTAACTTTTTCCCTCATTCTGCCACTAGTCTTGAGAAGAAAATTCATAAATCCATTATTTTTAAAGAAAAAGAGTCTCAACTTCAAGATTTGGTGAAGGAGAAGTGGACTTCACTTAGTTCCACTTCTCATGCTACTTCCTTGGTGGTGCCCAAGGTAGATAGCCTTCCTTTGTGTAGGATTTTTCCTACCTTAGTTGTTTCAATATTGCACCCAATTTATGGAATATATTATTTGTTGGATATAACATATGAAACTTCAAGGTTCGTTGTGACAAATTCTTTTCATAACTATCCAACAAATAATATAATCCAAAATTGTTTAGGAAATTTCTTAGTAGTATTTTCCTTATTTTCTAGGAAATGCCTACGATACCACATAAGGTACTTTAGGCAAGATGTTCTAATTTTTAGGATTAAGTCTTTAGTGTGGTATAGTTTTAGTTTTAGCACATTTTTAGGATTTTGCAATATATCTAGTATATGTTTAGGAGAGGATCTTAATCATCATATTAGAAGGTCTAGTATCATTGATTTCTTTAGGTTCCATGAAAGGATTCCTTCTAGGAAATACCTTTCACATTTATTTGTTGAGAATATCACCTCTAACGCATTGTATTATATATTTGTAGGTGTGGCCGACTGTCATGAAAACCCTCGAGATTTGAGGTCAAATCCTTTTCAAGTGGTAGGGGATGATAGACTATGGCCAAGGCCAAAGAATCCAAGAGGTGATACATTGAAGGAACCAAGAGGAATGAGATGATGGACCATGGGCCAAGGGCCCAATCTCTAAAGCTATGGCCACCTTGAAGACCAGTGGGCTTTCCAAGCCCAAGGTACTCTTCAATTTGGACCACTCTATCATGAAGAGAAGGCATAGTTCTAGTTGTAAATATCTTGTACATAGTTCTCTTGTATAAGCTTATTTTTGCCTTTGTATTTGTGAGACACTTTAGTTTCTTTTATTAGTCATTGTATATTGATTCTAGGGTAGGTTACTTGGAGAGTTTGACTCCATTTAACCTCCTTTGTTGATACACTCATTTTCTATTTTTTCAGTAGGAAAAGAGGGGTGGCATTTAACAATGCTTGAGGGTGTGACTAGTAATTGGGCCAGAATTGGGCCTAGGCAAAATTTTACATATTGGACTCATTTTGCTCCTAATTTTTCATAGATTTGATTTATCTAGGTTTCATCATCATTGGATGAACCTAACTAAACCAAATCAAACATTTTTGAAATTAATTCAAGGAGCCAAAAAGAGACCAAATCCGCCCACGTTGCCTAGTCTCCTTTCTTTGACCGAATTGCTTCTCTAACCTTCAAGGAGATGAGAAGCTTGTGCTACAAGCTTCTCCTTAGCTTGCTTCCCAAGCAAGCTAAGTGAGAAGCTTGCTCCACAAGTTTCTAAACTCAAATAGAAGGTCAACTAACCTTACCATGGTTCCTAGTGAACTATGGTTAAGGTTAGCTTGCTCCTTAAGCTACCTACCTCTATATATTTGTAATTTCTACTCTTGTAATCACATTTGACATTTATGAGACTTAGAATTAAGAAATTCTCTCTCATTTCAAGAGTCCAATTTCATGGAGAATCTCCTTCTCCTAGAAGCTTCACAAAGGAACTTCTCATTTGTGCTTGGTTCCTCAAGTTTCTCTCCTTCAAGAGAAACCGAACCACCTTGGAAAGCATCTTCAAGCTTTTGAAGCTTGAACTCATCCAAATCTTCCATTATGATCGAAGCCGTATCTGGTCAAATTTATACAATTAAATGTAGTACTAGGAAGTGACTCCTAGGTCGTCTCCCAAGGACCTTGTTTTACTGTTAAAGGCTTAAACACACGAAGTGGGGGGTTTGGTTTAGAAATTCTCAATTTGTAACACTATAAAACGAAATAAAATAGCAAGTAAAACGGATTGGTTCCCTGTTCAGATTGCAACTCTTTTATCCCTGGCTCTCAAAAGATTTCTCTGTTCATAACTTAATCCTTGTTCCATCCGAGTTAACCAACTAAGAGAAGATTAACTCAAGATTTCCCTACACGAATTAAGCAAACGTATACGACATTAAACCTCCCCACAAGATTAAGCAACTTGTGAGCAACCTGATTCATTAAGCATGAACAAGTGTCAAAAATGTTTCAGAGGTTCAATGAAGAAGAACTAAGCAGAACACAGATACAAATATAAATAAAACCTCAATCAGAGATTGCAATCTTCTCAAGGAGCCAACCCCTGGGGTTTTAGCCTTCCATTAAAACGAAAACAGAAACGAAAATGGAAACGAAAATGGAAACAAAAATGGAAACGAAAATGCAAGGAAGGAGAACAAAACGAAAATGGACAATCTGTATTTCAATCTGTATTTTTCAATGATTCAGATACAAAACATAACACATAAGAGCAGAAGAGAAGCAAAACGTAAAACAGAAGAGAAAGAGACCAAAAACAGAATAATGGAAGCCAAAAACGTGAAAGGAGCTGCTACTAGAGAGAAAATGTAAAAAACCAAAAACAAAGGGAGGCTATTGTTCACGTAGTCACATCAGACCCCTCATCTAGTGGCTGCCAAGTCAGCCCTAACCTAGACCTAAACCTAAAACGAAATTGGGCCCCTCACAATACAAGTCTGACCCAACTACAATAAAATGGACTAAAAACCGAAAATAAATGCTGAGGTGGAAAATGGTGCAACAGTGACATGGCAGATGACGTGGTAGATGATGTAGCAGCTCCACTTGAAGTCCAAAAATTAATTCCAAGCCCAAATGATTATTAAACTGCCCTGAAAATAAAATTTGGAATAATTAGATTCAGAAAATTCAAATTAGTTAAAATATGATTTACCGGTCCAATTAAAGCCTAAATAGAAAACAGTCTAGAATATCAACAATTAATCGTAGATTAAAATCAGTACAGAAAGGTAAGAAAATAAGGGAAAATAATGACTCATCAAATTCCCCTACACTTAGCCTTTTGCACTCCTAGGAAAAATCAAAAAGTAGAGCAAAGAACAATTCCAGAGACAACAAAGAGAGTGACACAACAGGAAGAAACAGAAACAAGAATACAAGAAAACAAACAGATTTACACAATCCTCAATGAATCCTGGGAAAAGAAAAGGAGTAGACAACATCCAACACAAAAAGAGTCAGAGAAACCAGATACTTATGGAAATCATCCAAGCATTTCAAAACATGGCAAGACAATCAATCAGCTCAAGAGGTGAATCAAAAGCAACAGAGCCTCACTAGATGCACTGTATCACTGTATCTCTCAAGTGTCTAGGCAACTGTATACTCTCAAAGCACTCATGAAAACAAGAAACAGATAGACTTGGCAAGCCTCTAAAATCAACACCCAATAAACATGCACATAAGGATGAAAAGGGCTTTTTAGGGTTGTAATGAGGCCAAGGACAGGGTAGAGGAAAATATATGGGATAAGTAACTTGATGGAAATCTAATCCCCAACGATCCATTTGGAAGAGGTAAGACCAAGAAAGGTGAAGGATGATCCAAGAAGGCTCACCCATGAAGACCATTGGGCCTTTAATTAGGTACATGGTTAGGAAGCTAGAGGAGACTTCTAAAGAGGAGGTGCTCAAAGACCTTTGCTCATCATGAGCATTGATTATAGTTCCTCTTATTAGTCTCTGTAGACCCCTAAAATTGTCCGGGTCGGAAATAAAGCTTGAAGACTCTCGAAGACTGAAGGAAAATCAGCCAGAAGGACTCCTGGAAGGCCCTAGGAGGGTTCTCTGTAGGTCTAGAGGTCTTAGAATAGCTCAAAATAAGGAAGTGGAGGGAATGAAGCCCAATACGGCCGTACTGAACCTAATACGGCCGTATTGAAACTTCAATACGGCCGCAGTGAACTCAATACGGCGTATTGAAGTTTCTGAAACTTCAATACGGCCGTACTGAAGTCAATACGCCCGTATTGACACTTCAATACACCCGCAGTGAACTCAATACGGGCGCATTGAAATTTCTGAATTTCAATACGGCCGTATTGAACTCAATACGACCGTATTGAAGTTCAAAAATTTCAATACGGCCGTACTGCTCTTGTAGGCCGTATTGCGCCTATTCCCTATAAATATGACGTCAATTGGACGTCATTCCACACTTTTGAACATAGTTTCAACCCTCTCCTTGAGTATTCTGGGGTTTTTGAGCAGTGTTCTGCCCTAGAAATCACTCGGAGAGTTGATCCGACGAAGTTCTTGAGCCCCGAGCCATTTTGCTTGAGGATCGAACCTAGTCGAGGGGAAATCTTTTTGATTCCCTTAGTTAAAATTTTGTTCTAGGAAAGCGAGAAGCGGGCTTGTAGAGCGAGGGAACGCCAAAACGCTTCCCAGTTCATTTTTTGCAATATATAAAAACACGCTTCAAGAGGTTTCCCTTCAATCCTTCCTTTTACCGCTTTCTGTTTGTTGCATAATTTAATAAGTCATCATGTAGATAGTTAATTTATAATTGCTTAGAATAAATAGGGGTAATTTAGTAATTTTACGCTGTTATCTTAGAAAATAATCTGTCATAGGGAACCCGAAAGGGGCGCTGTGGGGTGCTAACACCTTCCCCACGCGTAATCGACTCCCTTACCCAACTCTGGTTGTAATGGCCAAAGTTGATTTATAAAATCAATTGCCTTATCCCTTTTTCCAATGTTTTGAGTAAAACATTGGGATTAATATGGATTAGTGAGACTTTTAATAAAATTGCTCGTTTGACGAGGTCTCAGTTTGAGAATAAGTCATTCTAGCAATCCACATTTTTTAAACAAATAAACGAGTCCAACCATCCTTCGCGAATGCTGAAAGCCCGTTTCGGGCCGGTGGCGACAGATGGCGACTCCACTGGGGAAGCCTCGAGAGTCAGTCCCATTTAGTGACAGATTATTTTTAACAAATAATAGTTAAAATTACTTCATTACCCCTTTGCTTGTATGATAACATGCTTTATATATTTGGCTTTAAATAACTGTTGTTTGTTTAAATTTCCGCAATTGTTTGAAATAAAAATTGCACACAAACCTTTGCACACAACAGTTCCCTCTATACCCGGGGGCATGAGTGGTAATCCATAGGGAGTGGATGTTAGTACGGCCGGTTGATGGGTTTATAGGAGCCTATGAGACCGTTGTCGGAAAAACATCACTCAAGGTGATAACCATGAACTCGAGTCCGACAGTGCGTTGGAGCTTTCCATCGGCTTACGACGAGAGGAATTGGGTCTCTATAATGGGGGCACCTTGGGGGCCTTTGACCAAGTGAGAACAGTTAGATCCTCCTTGAATATGCACTTTTCTGCAGGAGACCCCTACCTCGTGATTCGCTCGTGACTGTTCGTGGATGAGTGAATTGTTTGTGTAAATGCTTATGTGCAATTGTTTGTGCATTAATAAATAACCTCGTGATAAGGTCTAAAAAATAATCCCCATGCATGAAAATGTCATGACATGAGAGGAAGGACCATGTGTGAAAATATAATAAAAGTGAGGAGCATGTACATCATTACCAATAAGACATCATGCATCCTCATAAAAACATACATTTTAGGGTCACCAATACCTCTTGACATGAGTGAAAGAGACCCATGACTATAGAGATTCTCCGTTGGGGAGAGATCATAGATAAAGAAGGGGGGTAAACTTCCGTCTTAAAAAGGCAGCGCCTTAAAGATGGAGGTTTATCAAGCTCATGTTAAAGAGTGTATTCATTCCATAAAATAAACTAACTAAACATTCATTTTAGAAAGTGGCTGGTCATCTCTCTGTCCTTACGCGCGCACAGAGAATCAAGAAAATGGAAGCATTGGAGGAACAAAACAAGAAGCTCACAACCGAGCTTTCACAGCTTAAAGAGCAAATGGCGCAAATGATGGAACTCATGCGTCATCACAACATCCATGAATCTCATCATAGTGATCATGGGTCCCATCATGAGGGAGAGGAGGAAGAGCATGAAAAAGATCCTCCAAACGCCGTACCCCTTGGGGCAGGAATTATAATAAAAGAGCCCGAGGTCTCAAAGGAACAATTCCATGCCCTCGAGGATCGGCTAAGGGCTATGGAGGGGCATGATTTTGATGTCAAAGATGCCGCCGATATGTGCTTAGTGAGGGACATTCAATTCCCTCCTAAATTTAAAGTACCAGATTTCCCGAAGTACGTGGGATCGACTTGCCCCAAAAGTCATCTCACCATGTACTGTCGCAAAATGGCTGCATACGCCACAAATGAAAAGCTCTTGATCCACTGTTTCCAAGAGAGCTTAGCTGAAACTGCACTCAACTGGTATATGCAGCTAGACGGAAATCTAGTACATACATGGAGGCAGTTGGCCGACGCCTTTCTCAAGCGCTATAAATACAACATCGACCTAACACCCGATAGGTCTGATCTTCAAGCCTTGAGTAAAAAGAACGATGAATCCTTCAAGGCGTACGCCCAACGTTGGAGGGAGTTGGCGGCACAGATAGAGCCCCCGCTGTCGGATAAGGAGACGGTGTCCTTATTCATCAACTCGTTGACTGGTCCCTATTACGATAAAATGATAGGGAACACAACGACACTCTTCTCGGACATCATCACCATTGGAGAAAGGGTGGAACAAGGACTTAAAAGTGGGAAGCTGGCTAAGCCTTCCCAATCATATGAAGCTAAGAAGGCCTTCGGGAAGAAGAAAGAAGGAGGAGTCAACGCTGTAACCATTGCTCCGTCTTCTTCCGCTTCGAAGTCAGGCAAATCGCAAAACAACTCTGTGAAGAAGTTTGATAGACTTCCGACCACTTATAGCGATCTCCTGCCGAAGCTAGTGGAGGCGCGTCTTATAGCTTACATTCCACCAAAGAAGGTGAATCCACCCTACCCCGATTGGTACAATCCACAAGACAAATGTCTATACCATTCGGGGGCACAGGGGCATTCAACGGAGAACTGCCGAGCTCTCAAGTATAAGGTCCAAGACCTTATCGATGCTGGGTGGGTCACTTTCGATTCGACGGCGCCCGACGTGAGCAAGAATCCTCTACCGCAGCAGGAGTAGAGAGAAGGGCAAGCCATGATAGGGCCCCTCCACATTTTTTCTTTTAGGGACTCATGATCAGTACCCGAGATCATGAGGACCTTTTCATGTAAATAAAGGGTTTTGTACAGTTTTACACTCATATATCAATAAAGAGGCATTTTTTTTCACACATTATTCTCTCATTTTGTTCTATTCTCTCTCTCTCATTAATATTAATAAACTCTAAACCTAAACAGAACGAATAAATAATTATGTCTGTGATTGCTCGCTCTGACCGGGATCCGAAAGCCGAGGGTGAATGGGTTGAGTTGGACAGTGATGAGGAGACCATCTCTCCGGATCTGCAAAGACTGCTAGATCAAGAAGCTCGTCTACTCCAAACGAATCAAGAAGAATTGGAAACCGTGAATTTGGGGCAGGATCAAGAATTGAAAGAGGTCAACATTGGGACCCGTATCAGTGATGGAATAAAAACACAATTGATTCAATTATTGAGGGAATACAAGGACGTATTTGCATGGTCATACCATGATATGCCCGGGTTGGACTCCAACATTGTCGAACACAAGTTGCCCTTAAAAGAGGGGTTTCGACCCATTAAGCAAAAGCTTCGACGAATCAAGCCCGAATGGTCCTTAAAGATTAAGGAGGAGGTAGAAAAACAATTGGACGCGGGGTTCTTGGTTGTATCCCAATATCCCGAATGGCTGGCTAACATTGTGCCAGTTATCAAAAAGAACGGAAAGGTTAGAGTGTGTGTTGACTATAGGGATCTGAATCGTGCCAGTCCAAAGGACGATTTTCCCTTGCCACATATTGATACACTCGTGGATCACACAGCCACGAACACGCTCTATTCCTTTATGGACGGATACTCGGGGTATAACCAAATCAAAATGAATATGGAAGACCGCGAGAAAACTTCTTTCATCACACCCTGGGGAACTTTCTGCTACAGGGTGATGCCTTTTGGACTTAAAAATGCGGGTGCCACCTACCAACGAGCGATGGTGACGCTATTCCACGATATGATCCACAAAGAAATTGAAGTATACGTGGATGACATGATCGCAAAGTCAAAAGACGAGATGGACCACATCCAATATTTGAGAAAATTATTCAATCGGCTTCGTAAGTATCAGCTTAAGCTAAACCCGGCTAAGTGTACTTTCGGAGTTCGGTCGGGTAAGCTTCTTGGGTTCATCGTCAGTGAAAAAGGCATAGAGGTGGACCCCGATAAAGTAAAGGCAATAATGGAAATGCCTCCTCCTAAAACTGAGAAAGAAATTAGAGGATTCCTCGGCAGGGTGAACTACGTCGCAAGGTTCATCGCACAGTTGACTGACACGTGCAAACCAATATTCAAGCTGTTGCGCAAGAATCATTCCGAAACTTGGGATGAGAATTGTCAACAAGCTTTTGACAAGGTCAAACAGTGCTTGGCCAATCCACCAGTATTGGTGCCACCTGTCGAGGGAAGGCCATTAATCCTGTATCTGACAGTGCTTGATGAGTCCATGGGAGCCGTGCTAGGGCAACAGGACGAAACTGGAAAAAAAGAACAAGCCATCTACTACCTGAGCAAAAAGTTCCTTGATTATGAAACCCGCTACACGCCACTAGAAAAGACGTGCTGTGCGTTAGCATGGGCAACACAACGGCTCAGGCAGTATATGATTAGGCATACTACTTGGTTGGTTTCCAAAATGGACCCAATTAAGTACGTGTTCGACAAACCGATAATCACTGGGAAGATTGCCCGATGGCAAGTGCAATTATCAGAATTTGACATCATACATGTCACACAAAAAGCCATCAAGGGTAGTACCCTAGCTGATTACCTAGCACACGGGCCGACCAATGACTATCAATCCCTTCAGGATGATTTCCCCGATGAGGATATAATGCATTTACAACATGAAGATCCTAAGGATGATACGTGGACCATGTATTTCGATGGAGCCTCCAACATGCTTGGACAAGGGATTGGAACAGTATTAATCTCCCCACAAGGAAAGCATATCCCCTTAACGGCAAGACTCAACTTCGACTGTACAAATAACATGGCCGAATACGAGGCTTGCGCGTTAGGAATCCAAGCAGCAATCAACAATGGTATCCTAAAGCTCAAAGTATTTGGAGATTCGGCTTTAGTCATTCACCAACTGCGAGGTGAATGGGAAGTCCGAAATTCTAAACTGATACCATATGTTGAGCATATCAAAGACCTGATACAATTCTTTCAAAATGTCGTCTTTGAATATATCCCAAGGGAGGAAAATCAGTTCGCTGACGCCCTTGCTACACTATCATCGATGTTCGCCTTGGATAAAGATCATGAAATGCCCATCATCAATATCCGGCGACACGATAAGCAAGCGTTCTGCCTACTGATAGATGAAGCTGTTGATGATTATCCATGGTTCCATGACATCAAACAATATCTGTCAAAAGGGGAATATCCTGATATGGCCAGCGATAATGATAAAAAGCATATCCGAAGAAGGGCCATGGGATTTCTGTTGATTGGAGAAACCCTCTACAAAAAGAATTATGACTCGGTCTTGTTGAGGTGCATAGACCAAGTCGAAGCTCAAAATGTAATCAAAGAAATACATGAGGGGGTTTTCGGTACCCATATTCCCGGGCCTGCAATGGCTAAGAAAATCCTCAGAGCAGGATATTATTGGTCGACCATTGAAAGGGATTGTTACCAATACGTCCGGAAATGCCACAAGTGTCAAGCATATGCCGACAACATTCATGTCCCACCAACGCCACTCAATGTTTTGGCTTCACCATGGCCATTCGCAATGTGGGGCATGGATGTTATTGGACCCATCGAGCCAAAGGCATCCAATGGACATAGGTTCATCCTTGTGGCCATTGACTATTTCACCAAATGGGTAGAAGCGGCATCGTATGCTCATGTGACCCGAAAGGTGGTAACATCCTTCATCAGAAAGAATATCATATGCAGATACGGTATTCCCGACAAAATCATCACTGATAATGGATCCAATTTGAATAACAAGATGGTGGAAGAACTGTGCCAAGAGTTCAAAATCCAACACCATAACTCTTCCCCATATCGACCAAAGATGAATAGGGCAGTCGAGGCAGCCAACAAAAACATCAAGAAGATAGTACAAAAGATGGTTGTCTCATTCAAAGACTGGCATGAGATACTACCCTTCGCTCTCCATGGATACAGGACTTCAGTGCGCACGTCCACAGGAGCTACTCCGTTCTCCCTTGTTTATGGGATGGAGGCAGTTCTACCCGTCGAGGTCGAAATACCTTCTCTAAGGGTAATCATGGAAGCGAAACTTTCCGAGGCAGAATGGGTTCAAAGCCGGTATGACCAATTGAACCTTATTGAAGAAAAGCGGCTGAACGCCATATGCCATGGTCAAGCCTATCAAAGGAAGATCAAAAAGGCTTTTGACAAGAAAGTCCACCCTCGAATCTACCATGAGGGAGAGCTGGTGATGAAGAAATTACTACCAGCCCAAAAGGATAAAATCGGAAAGTGGGCCCCAAATTACGAAGGACCATACGTGGTGAAACGAGCCTTCTCCGGAGGAGCATTGATCCTCACAAACATGGATGGAGAAGAACTTCGATACCCAGTCAACGCTGACGTGGTAAAGAAGTATTATGCTTGAAGACGTTGCTTGCATCAGCCCGCTAGGATGAAAACCCAAAAAAGGGCATCCTAGGCAAAAGTTAGGGCAAAACGAAAAGCCCGCCAGTACAAGGGTACTAGGCAAAACAAAGGCAAAATTATCCCCGCTAGGACATGTCCTAGGCAAAAATTAGGGGCAAAAGAATAAAATGCAAAAAGTAAAGCAAGCAACGATCACTTGAACCGAAAACCGAAAGGCGGTTCAAGTGATAATCTTCTAGAAGCAAGCGTCTTGCAGTATCTACACTCCTAGCTCAGGCATCTCACCCGAAACAACTAGGGAAACGGGAAGAGCGGCAATTACAGATATAATTGTTTAAGCCAAAAATGTATAGCCTACCCTGGCCAGCCATTCTTCAGAAATTTCCCTTTGTAAATCTTTCTGTAAAAACACTTGTGAATATCAATAAAAATATCCATTTGTTTCTTTTCTCTCTTGACCATGTGATTATGCCTTTGAATTGGTTTTTCATAAAATTGTACGAAATTCCATTAATAATCGGTCAATAAAAGAAAATTGGAGGGGTTCCTGTAAAATCCATAATCTCCTGCATAAAGGCTCACAAAAATACTCCCTCGCGTCAATGACAGAAAGTCCTCCAAGAAGAAGAGGATAGGGAGAGCCACTCACTTTTCTAAATAAATGAACAAAAATAAAATTGTATTACATTTGTGCATCACACACACATTAGTTGCACATGCAAAGACCTTATCATGAGGCAACCGCATAAAATAGAAAAATAGAAAATTGCTTGTGTATGACAACAGCAAGCAAAATGCAAAGATTCAGAAAATCAACAGCATCATACAAAATAACTAAGCCTGGAGAGGCTTGCCGAAAGAATACTCTCAGAATAACTAAGCCTGGAGAGGCTTACCAAAATACTCCTCATCCTCCATATCAAAGAATAACTGAGCCTGAAGAGGCTCGCAGAAATAATAATCCCCAGAGAAACCTCAACTCATACCCTTGGATTCAAAATCCCCAGCAAGAGTTATCAAGCAAGATCGTCAAAATCCCCAATGGAAGTACGATCTCCCAAGCAGAATATCCAAGTCAAAGGACTTAAACTTCCTCAGTGAAGATAGCTCTCCAACTCAAGTGTCGAGTGAGGCTAAGCCTGTAGAGGCTTCCTAAATAATACTCTGGGATACATAAGATCCCCAAATCCCCAGTCGCCTACTCAAGAGGCATCCCTGCAGAAGGAGAAAAATAAAAAAATCAATAATCATTCCCCAAGTGGAATCTGGCTCTCAGCCAATCATTGAACGTCAAGCCGATATGCCTAACAGAAGAGGCTAATCAAAATCAACGACAAAATCCCCCAGTGGATAACAGCCTACACAGAGGCAGCAAAATCAGAAAACCAAAAGAGACACCCGAACAAGGATAACCGGGATACTCCACCAACGTCGAAAGGACGTCAGCCAATCATAAGGCACCGCTCACATCAGAAAGAGCATCTTTGTGTCTGCACCCCAAAGGAATCAGAAATTCCCCAGTGGGCACCAACTACGCAATGGAAAGTTGGGACACAAGAACCTATGAGTAACTGCACATCCCCTAGACGGATCCCTGCGTTATCCAGCCCCTAGTGGCACAAAATCAGAAACAACCGTCGAAGCAGCACCGTGGACTGTTGAGACAAAATCATCACAAATCCCTGGAAAGGAGATATTCACGCTACCCCGTCGTCACAAACACGGAGGTATGCAGCTTCCGGCTCGGGCAATGAGCGAAGCTATCTCTGGAAAAGGGGTACTCACCGCTTACCGTTGTCACAAAGGTACTTAGCTTCCGGCTCGAACAAAGAGTGAAGCTAAGCCTGGAGAGACGGTACTTACAGCTTCCAGCTTGGGCAACAAGCAAAGCAAGGCCCGGAGAGGCAAAACTCACACTGCTCACCGTCGTCACAAAGGTGCTTGGTTTCCGGCTCGAACAAAGAGCGAGACTAAGCCTGGAGAGGCGAAACTCACACTGCTACCGTCGTCACAAGGGTACTTAGCTTCCGGCTCGAACAAAGAGTGAAGTTAAGCCTAGAGAGGCGGTACTCACAGCTTCCAGCTTGGGCAGCAAGCATAGCAAAACCTGGAGAGGCTACTCGACAATTTTCCACCGGAAGACGCTACAAGTCAGAAGGTCGGCGCATCACCCGGACAATTGGGTCAACTCCTTTACTTGTCGGCCGGTATACCAAAAGGCCGTCCGACTAAGTAAAAGGGGGGCAGCTGTAGACCCCTAAAATTGTCCGGGTCGGAAATAAAGCTTGAAGACTCTCGAAGACTGAAGGAAAATCAGCCAGAAGGACTCCTGGAAGGCCCTAGGAGGGTTCTCTGTAGGTCTAGAGGTCTTAGAATAGCTCAAAATAAGGAAGTGGAGGGAATGAAGCCCAATACGGCCGTACTGAACCTAATACGACCGTATTGAACTCAATACGATCTGTCGCCACCGGCCCGAAACGGGCTTTCGGCATTCGCGAAGGATGGTTGGACTCGTTTATTTGTTTAAAAAATGTGGATTGCTAGAATGACTTATTCTCAAACTGAGACCTCGTCAAACGAGCAATTTTATTAAAAGTCTCACTAATCCATATTAATCCCAAGCGGGACCCTCTATGGATTAGTGGTTTTCGCAAAAGGAGGGTTCGTGGAGTCGCCACCAATGTTTTACTCAAAACATTGGAAAAAGGGATAAGGCAATTGATTTTATAAATCAACTTTGGCCATTACAACCAGAGTTGGGTAAGGGAGTCGGTTACGCGTGGGGAAGGTGTTAGCACCCCACAGCGCCCCTTTCGGGTTCCCTATGACAGATTATTTTCTAAGATAACAGCGTAAAATTACTAAATTACCCCTATTTATTCTAAGCAATTATAAATTAACTATCTACATGATGACTTATTAAATTATGCAACAAACAGAAAGCGGTAAAAGGAAGGATTGAAGGGAAACCTCTTGAAGCGTGCTTTTATATATTGCAAAAAATGAACTGGGAAGCGTTTTGGCGTTCCCTCGCTCTACAAGCCCGCTTCTCGCTTTCCTAGAACAAAATTTTAACTAAGGGAATCAAAAAGATTTCCCCTCGACTAGGTTCGATCCTCAAGCAAAATGGCTCGGGGCTCAAGAACTTCGTCGGATCAACTCTCCGAGTGATTTCTAGGGCAGAACACTGCTCAAAAACCCCAGAATACTCAAGGAGAGGGTTGAAACTATGTTCAAAAGTGTGGAATGACGTCCAATTGACGTCATATTTATAGGGAATAGGCGCAATACGGCCTACAGGAGCAGTACGGCCGTATTGAAATTTTTGAACTTCAATACGGTCGTATTGAGTTCAATACGGCCGTATTGAAATTCAGAAATTTCAATGCGCCCGTATTGAGTTCACTGCGGCCGTATTGAAGTTTCAATACGGCCGTATTAGGTTCAGTACGGCCGTATTGGGCTTCATTCCCTCCACTTCCTTATTTTGAGCTATTCTAAGACCTCTAGACCTACAGAGAACCCTCCTAGGGCCTTCCAGGAGTCCTTCTGGCTGATTTTCCTTCAGTCTTCGAGAGTCTTCAAGCTTTATTTCCGACCCGGACAATTTTAGGGGTCTACAGTCTCTTAAGTTTCCATTGTACATACTTGTATAGTTGTTTTCTTGTACCTTGTATATAGTAGATACTTGTATAGGTGTATTTTTGCCTTTGTATTTGTGAGGCACTTTATTTCCTTTTTAGTAGCTATTGTATATTGTTTCTAGGGTAGGTTACTTGGACACTTGGACTCCATTTAACCTAACCTAGAAATACATTCTTTTCTTAGTTTTCTAGTAGTAGGATTGGGAGTGGCATTAGCAAGCTAGAGAGTGCCATTAGCAAGCTAGAGAGTGTTACTAGCAATTTAGCCAAAAGGTGGTCCTAGGCTAAAATTTACATATTGGACTCATTTTACTCCTAATTTTTCATAGATTTGATTTAGCTAGGTTCTGTTCACATTGGATGAACCTAACTAAACCAAATTAACAATTTCAAAACCGGTTGGAGTAAATTAATTCCAAAGAGCCACCCACCTAGATGTGTTCACACTTGTGTTCACACTTGTGTTCACACTTGGCCAAATTGCTTTGTTCTTCTCAAGCTTAGAAGCTTGAAGCACAAGCTTCTCCTTAGCTTGCTTACTAAGCAAGCTAAGTGAGTAGCTTGCTCTCCAAGCCTCTAGACCATGGATGGTTAGCTAGACCTTACCATGGTTCCTAGTGAACCATGGTTAAGACTAGCTTGCTCTCCAAGCTTCCTACTCCTATATTTTCGTTTTTCCTTCATTGTAAAACACTTTTGATGTAATTGAGATTGTATATTCTGAATAGAGTTCAGATTTATCTCTTCCAAAAGTCCCTAAACCTCTTTGAGTGCATCCAATTCTCTTATCCCTTTCATAGAAGAGTGTAGTGAGAATTGAAGGGGCTTATCTCTTCTTCAAGGAGTGGCGCCTCTTGGGAGTGTTTCTCCACCAACCGTGGTGGTCTTAAGGCCTCCTCCTCCATAGGAGACCTTAACCAAGCATAGGAAGAATCAAGGAGTTCAAGATCTAGGGAGGAGCTTGAAGGGAACTCAACATCAATCCGGGTCTCCAACAAGTTTTCCATCATAACTACAAACCAGAGGAACTAGAGGAGCAATGGGGAATAAGTCAAGAATACACACAAGAAACAAACCCAGAAACCTCTAATGACCTCTATGATGATCAATCCTCTTTCTCTTGCCTCAAACAACTTCTCTTTTTTTCATTTTTTTTTGATATTTTTTTTTGATATTTTTTTTTGAATGAACAGTACGTAGTAAACAGTACATACGAAAAATTTGAAATGAGATAAGATAACATGCAGAGAAGTAAAGTGTACAACATAAGGAATCAACTAGCCAATATACATCATCCGATGAAACATACACACACCCCCACACTTATTCAGGAACTTATTCCCAAAACAATTCCAAAGCTCCAAAACTCCCTAAGGTTAAGGTAATCATGGTTTTTCGCTTAAGGCTTGTAATGAGCTTCAAACAAAGAAGGGGAAGCAGGCTCAGTAGGGGTTATCAGAGGAGTTAATTCAAGGTAGGCTTATTTGGCTAGAGGCTTATGAGAATCAAAATGCCTTAATCATATCCAAACATGCATGTGAATCAAGAAGTATCAAACAGAGTCAAGACAAGGCAATTGTGTAAGCAATCAAGAGGCATAACACATAAGAAAGAATAGAGAGTGGCTCAAATCCTCACACAGGGTATATTTGTTATAATTAAAACAACCTCTGAAACCTCAAAATCATCTTTCCAAGTAGAGAAAAACAGGGATTTCAAACCATATAGTATCAAGAAACTCCTATCCAAGAATGAAGTAAGTGCCTACAAATTATCAAAACCCAGAAATCAAAGAGAAACATGCAAAACTGCACAGAACACCTAAACATAAAACCTAAACCCAAAAATAACAATTAAACCCTAAAAGCATATGACCAAAACAGTTCCCCCCCACACTTAAATCACACATTGTCCCAATGTGGCCCAAACAGAAGATCAGAGCAATCAGAACAATCAATAAATCTGGACAAGTGCAATAAAAGTAAAGAAGGAGAAGGGGAAAGAAAACTCCCTAAGTCATGGTGGGAGAGTAGCGGGGTCGAGCAGAGACATCTCCTCTTCAACTGCGTTCAACAAGGATGGATTGCTGAGGAAAGGCTTCAGACGGTGCCCATTAACTTTGAAGCTCTTGTTTGTGGATTCACTTTTGACCTCAACTGTACCATAAGGAAAAACATTAGTAACAACAAAAGGTCCAATCCACTTAGAACGTAACTTACCACCCATGAGTTCGAGCCGAGAATTGTACAAGAGAACTTTCTGGCCAACCACGAAGTCCTTCCTAGCTATCAAGCTGTCATGGAACTTCTTGGTTTTCTCCTTGTAGAACTTAGATTTCTCATAGGCTTCAAGGCGGATCTCATCGAGCTCACTCAGTTGCAACTTTATTTCCTCTCCAGTCTGATCAATAGAGAAGTTGCAGGTCTTCACAGCCCAGTAGGCTCGGTGCTCTATCTCCACAGGAAGATGATATGTTTTGCCAAAGACA
This sequence comes from Cajanus cajan, assembly GCF_000230855.2. Lineage (NCBI taxonomy): Eukaryota > Viridiplantae > Streptophyta > Magnoliopsida > Fabales > Fabaceae > Cajanus > Cajanus cajan. The sequence continues at coordinate 40,007,907 of NC_138521.1, read as the reverse complement.
ACCCGATAAGGAGACATCCCTATTGGTGCTTTGTAAGCAGTCCTATGTGCCCAAAGAGCGTCCTCTAGCCTATTGCTCCAATCTTTCCTGTTGGGCTGGACTCTTCTCTAAGATCCTCTTGATCTCCCTATTTGAAATCTCAGCTTGCCCATTAGTTTGGGGGTGGTAGGGTGTAGAAATTCTGTGCACTACCCCATACTTCTTAAGCAAAGCCTGCATGGATCTATTACAAAAATGGGTGCCCTGATCACTAACAATAGCTCTGGGAACTTGATGAGTCAATATTTTCCCCTATTTTCTTACCTTTTTGTACTTATTTTAATCTCTGATTTGCGCTTAATTGTTGATTATCTGTACTGTTTTCTATTTGGGCTTTAATTGGACCGGTAATTCATATTTTAACTAATTTGAATTTTTTGAATCTAATTATTCCATATTTTTATTTTCAGGGCAGTTTAGTAATTATCTAGGCTTGGAATTAATTTCTAGACTTCAAGTAGAGCTGCCTCGTCATCTGCCATGTCATCTTCCATGTCACTGCTGCACCATTTTCCACCTCAGCATTCATTTTTAGTTTTTAGGCTACTTTATTGTTATTGGGTCAGACATGGAACTGTTTTGGGGCCCAATCTCATTTTAGGTCATTTTAGGTTTAGGCTAGGGATGACTTGGCAGCCACTAGAGGAGGGGGGCTGATGTGACTACGTGAACAGTAGCCTCCTTCATCATTCCAGACGTTTTTGGATTCTCTTTTTGTTCTTCTGTTTTACGTTTTGCTCTCTTGTAGCCTAGTTTCACGTTTTGTTCTCTTTGAGCTGCCATTTTCGTTTTGTTCTCTTATCTTCTCTGGTTGTGGAACTTGAATATTTACATTTGAAGAATACATTTCATTTTGTTTCTCTTTTCTGCCTTGTAATTTCTTTTCTTTCTCTTCTCTGCCTTGCAATTTCATTTTGTATTTTCGTTTGTATTTTCGTTTAATGGAAGGCTAAAAACCCTTGGGGTTGGTTCCTTGATCAGATTGCAATATCTATTTGAGGTTTTATTTGTATTTGAATCTGTGTTCTGCTTGCTTGGTTCTTCTTCATTGAACCTCTGAACGTTTTTGATACCTGTTCATGCTTAATGAATCAGGTTTCTCACAAGTTGTTTAATCTTGTGGGGAGGTTTAATGTTGTATACGTTTTCTTAATTCGTGTAGGGAAATCTTGAGTTAATCTTCGCTTAGTTGGTTAACTCGGATGGAACAAGGATTAAGTTATGAACAGAGAAATCTTTTGAGGACCAGGGATAAAAGAGTTGCAATCTGAGTAGGGAACCAATCCGTTTTACTTGCTGTTTTATTTTGTTTTATTGTGTCACCAACTGAAAATCCGAAAACAAACCCCCCCACTGTGTGTTTAAGCCTTTAATAGTAAAAGACGGTCCTTGGGAGACGACCTAGGAGTCACTTCCTAGTACTACATTTAATTGTATTTATTTGACCGGATACGGCTTTGATCAGTACTCCAAAGCTGCAGAATATGTTAGATCTGACAAAATCCATAACAACCCGAGCATCATTAGTTCTGGTGGCTTTGCCTTCCACCCATTTTGAAACATAATCAACAACTAGGAGAATATATGAAAAACCAAAAGAGACAGGAAAAGGACCCATGAAATCTATACCCTAGACATCAAAGACCTCACAGAATAGCATGGGTTGCTGAGGCATCTGCTGTCTCCAAGAAAGGGCTCCTCCTGCTCTCTAACACTGCTCACAAGTGCTGCAAATCTTCCACGCATCCTTGAAGATGGTGGGCCAGTAAAAACCACAGTCAAGCACCTTGCGAGCTGTCCTCTGAATGCCAAGATGACCACTAGATGCAGAAGAATGACAAAACTGCAGGACGGAGTCAATCTCATGGTCTGACAAGCATCTCCTGATTACCTGATCACTGCAAAACTTCCACAAATAGGGGTCATCCCAAACATAATGTTTATCATCACTCTTAAGTTTATCAATCTGAGCTCTAGATGTTAAAGGAGGAAAAACTGAAGCAACTAAATAATTGACAATGTTCGCAAACCAAAGGGTGGGGGAAGGAACAGAAACTGTTAACAAATTTTCATCAGGAAAATTATCCTGGATGGGAAAGACGTCAGCACTATCCTCAGCTCTCTCAATCCTGCTGAGATGGTCTGCCACTAAATTCTGAGCTCCACTCCTGTCCCGTATATCCAGATCAAACTCCTGGAGCCAGAGCATCCACCTGATCAATTTGGGCTTTGACTTAGCGTTTTTCAGTAGGTACTTCAAAGCTGCATGGTCAGTATAGACAATAACACGAGAACCAAGCAAATAAGATCTAAATTTATCAAGAGCAAAAACAATGGACAGAAGCTCTTTCTCAGTGGTAGTGTAGTTTGCTTGGGCAGCATCCAAAGTTCGGGAAGCATAATATATCACTCTGGGCAACTTGTCAACTCTTTGTGCCAGGACAGCTCCCAATGCATAATTGGATGCATCACACATCAGCTCGAATGGGACTGTCCAATCAGGTGCCTGAATGATTGGAGTGGTGGTGAGTGCTTCCTTGAGGCGGTCAAAAGCCTGTTTACACCTGTCATCAAAAACAAAATCAACATCTTTTTGTAGCAGATTAGATAGCGGAAGGGCCTTCTTGCTGAATTCTTTGACAAAGCGCCTATAGAAACCTGCATGGCCAAGAAAAGATCGCACCTCTCACACGCAAGAGGGGTAAGGCAATTGTGCAATGACAGATATCTTTGCAGGGTCAACCTGAATTCCCCGATTGGAAATGATATGCCCTAAAACTATACCCTGCTCTACCATAAAATGACATTTCTAAAAATTGAGAACAAGGTTAGTCTCAATGCATCTATTCAAAACTCTATCCAAACTATCCAAACATGCATCAAAAGAGGATCCATAAACAGTAAAATCATCCATAAACACCTCTATGCAATTTTCAAGAAAATCAGAAAAGATACTAAGCATGCACCGCTGGAATGTGCCAGGGGCATTGCATAGGCCAAAAGGTATCCTCCTATAGGCAAAAGTACCAAAAGAGCAGGTAAATGTGGTCTTTTCCTGATCCTCAAGAGTAATATGAATATGAAAATAACCAGAGAACCCATCAAGAAAAGAGTAATGAGATTTACCTGCCAGACGCTCAAGCATCTGATCAATGAAGGGTAGAGGAAAATGATCCTTCCTTGTTGCTTGGTTGAGCCTCCAGTAGTCAATACAGACCCTCCAACTATTTTGCACTCTAGTCGGGATGAGCTCATCCCTCTCATTTTTCACAACAGTAAGTGATGGAATCATGCCTAGGAAGGCAAGAGGTGACATATTGAAGGAGCCAAGAGGAGTTGGCTAGACATGAAGGTTTGGGCCAGTCAGGGCCCAATGGGCCTGATGGGCCTGGGAAGGCCCAAGTTGAACTTTTCATGGGCCATATTTTGTTATAGCTATTTTCATATGTTTTGTATACATCATGTTAGTATAGGTATCATATATTTTGGTCTTGTATTTTGGACCACATAGAGTAGCATTTTAGGTTTTAGGCTTGTTGGGCCTAGTTTTGGGCTTCATGGGCCTTTGGGCTTTTGGTACCCAATATTGGGCTCATTTTCATTATTTTAATTTTTCCTTTCCATTGTAATTGTTTGACCAATGTAATTAGGTCATTAGAATAGGAAAATACAAGGAATACTAAAGTATGCTAATTAGGTTAAACTAGGTTTAATTTGGAAGCCATTTAAGTTACATTTGAGTCACATGTTTTGCACCATTGGTGGCTGAACATGTGACACTCAAATTAACCCTAAATGACTCTGAAATCAAACCTAAATGCACCTTGGTACCTAAATTTTCGGACTTACACATGTGCACCAAAGTTTGAATTCAAATTTCAAATTTGAATTCAAGCTTTAGGCGCCAATTTGTGTAGCTTTGGTTTAGGTGCCTATGTGCTTCATTTCCGTGCATACTTAAGTCCTACCTTCACATTTTTGTATTCACTTTTGAGAATAATGAAATTTGAGAGCTTATTCAGCCAAATTTCGTTCAAGATTCACCATGAGAGAAAGCTTCACCTTAGGAACCCTTCTAGGATTTCCTCCTCTTTGAAGTGAGCTTTCCCTTGCACCTTAAGCTTGGATGCTTCCATCCAAGGCTTAAGCCTTCTTCCTATCCGAGAATCTCCTCCATCTAGTGTTCATCACGTTGGTTTCTATTTCCTTGAAGAAGATCCGTGCATAAGGAGAGCTAAGGAGAAGAACATTCATCACTCCTCCTTACCATCTCCATCATTTTTGGTATCAAGAGCAAGGTTCTTCAAGAAGATAAGTGCTTCATCTTTTTGTGTCCGAATTTGTGTTGTTCATTGTGTTCTTCTTGTCTTCTTTGAGTTTCTATTCGGATCTAAGTGTTTTGAATCAAATTTGTTCCATAGATCCATTGTTGATTGTTCTTGATTTTCTTCCACAATCAATGTTTTAGGAACTATTTGCTTGTGCTTATTTTGAGTTTATTTTGAGTCTCTCCATTCCTTGTATGTGTCCGTGATTTGACCTCATGCATTGCATTTAGATTTTGGTTTTGAATCTATATTTTGTCTTAGAAGTTTGTGTTTAGTCCTTATATGTTGCAAATTCCTTGAATAGCATGTTTAACCTAGTGTTATTTTGAATTTTGTGTCTACATTGTTGATTCGGTCATACTTCTAATGTGCCTACCTATATGTGCTTTTTCTTTTACCTTATTGTGTTCATGATTTGCTATTAGTCCTAGCAAGTTTCCTTAGAGTTAGGTTTCCATTGTGTTCTTAAAGTTTTCAAATCACTTTCCATTGAAAAATCTTATTAAAACATTTATGATTCAAAATTTCAAGTACTTCTAGTGCATTATCTTTGGATTCAAATTTAAAAAAAAATATATATATACATTAAGGCTGGAAAAACAGAGTTAAAACAGAGCCTAAAGTGTTCAAAAGATCAAAAGAAAAGAGTTCATAAGGAATCCAAATCAAAACCTAAAGACTAGTGCACTAGTTTCTCAAGTTTACTTGAATTTTGACCTAATTTTTGGCTAACTTGTAGTCTCGGTTTCTATAGCTTGGAATCTTAGAAAAATTTGAAACAAAAGGCAAATATACTCTCTGGACTCTTAAATTGAATATAGAAAAAGAAAGAATTAAAAAAAAATAGAGAAAGCATTTTAAATAGAAAAAGCCGAGAGGTGTTCATTGATAAAAATTCATTTGATTCCTTGTTATTGTTTTGACTACTATTTGTTCTATACTTATCCAATTGCTTTCAAATTTTTTTTGTTTTGTTCATCTACTCTAGTACCTATCTAGGAACATTCCTAACTGAGTGCTAGCTTTATTTGGAGTCTTATTTTCCAGTTTTACTTGTTGAACCTCTTTGAGTCTTGTCAAATATACAAATTACTGTTAACTTTTGGTATAAGCTTTTCAAATTGTGCTTCTATTGCTTGTCTAGTTTTCTTTCAATAATTTCCCTGTGCTGTAAGTGGCCTCAAATCCTTGCTCAAGGATCAAGCATTTCTCAACAAAGAGTAGGAAAAGTTTGGACACTAAGACCTAAAAAAATTTCACCTAATTTAGTGACCAAAACTTCTCCTAAACTTCCTTCACTTGAGTGACCATTCCTTTCACCTTGTGAGGCAGCCACCATTAACCTCTTTTGTTGTGATTCTTTGCAGGTCCAGGAGCATCAAATTTGAAGGATTAGTGGCGGATTAAGACACTTAAACAAGTGTTAGAAAAGTTGAACACAAAACCGTCACTAATTGGTCACCAAAACCGCCATTTATTGCTTTCTAGGCTAGTTTAAATTTTGCAATCTCTCTTGTATTTTAAAATCAATTTGTAAAGCTTGGAGGGAGTATTAAGAAGCTGGTCAGGTATATCTAACTCCTTGTTAGCATTCTCACGTGTAGTACTAGTGGAAGTGGCTTGAAAATTTCATATGTTTCAAGCTTCAACCTAGGGCAAACCGACTAGTTGATTATCCTTGCTTCCTTCAAGTGTTTGAACTTTAATTGTGTTTACTTAGTTGCTTAAATTCGTCTAGACTTGTGTAGATTTACTTGCTCACGTTTAGTTTAGTCTCAAAAACAAACAATTTGTGAAAAAGCATTCAAAATTTTTGTGAAAAGTTTTGGGGAATTGGAAGTACCACAAAGGAGTTTAGTGATTTCCACTTGAAAAGGCTTGGTTATTAAGTGGCTCTTTGTAGCTCACCTCCCTTGATAGTGCAACTTGTACACTTAGACTTCCAATTGTTATTTTCATTCCTAGAAAATACCAAAAACATTTTATAACTTTTTGCATAGCATATAAAAAAAATTTTATTTTGTTTAATCATGAGAAAATATTCCTCAAGTGGTAGTGATTCAAGCTCTCCAAAAGGTTTTTCACATTCTACTCAAAGGCTTAAATCACTAACACCTTGGACAAAGAAAGAAGCTTTAAAAAAAGAAAAAGAAAAACTTGAAAAAAAAGCACAACTTGCAATTTTAGAGGAAGAAATTCACATTATTAAACAAAAGAGAGAAAAACTTTTAGCAAAAGAAAAATTGAGAAAAACAAGAGAAAAAGAAAGAAAAAAGGCATTGCTCTTAGGGAAGAGTAAGGAGGAAAATAATTCCTCTAAAGGACTTGTGAGTGAAGAGAGTTGTTCTACCACTAAAAATCATTTACAAAATACTCTCTTCATAAATAAAGACCTTAACTCTTACCCTAATCTTACCACTAGTCATGAAGTAGAGATTCAAGAACAAATCATTCTAAAGAAAAATGAATCTCAACTTCAAGATGTAGTGAAGAAGGAGTGGACTACATTTAGTTCCACTTCTTGTGCTACTTCCTTGGAGGTGCCCAAGGAAGATAGTCTTCCTCTCTTTAGGAATCCTTCTACCATAGTTGTTCTAATAAAGCACCCAAATTTTGGAATATATTGTTTGATAGATACATCTTGTCATATTTCATATTCTATTTTTGATCTTATGGGAAGTTCATCTTTATTTGAACTTAATTTGCACCCTTCCCTACAAGACAAAAATAGTTTATATGAGTTTTCAAGATTTTCCAAGACATTTTATCTACCAAACAATATGATTCAAAATTGTTTAGGACGTTTTCTAGTATTCTTTTCTTTATATTTTAGGAAAAGCATAGGCTACCATTTAGGGTATTTTAGGCAAGATATTGTAGTGTTTAAAAATCATTCTTTTCATTGTCTTAGTCATAGTGTTATTACATTCTTAGGTTTTACTTCTAGGTTATGCTTAGGAGAGGAGCCGATTTCTACTTTTAGGGAGTCTAATTTTGATAGTTTATTTTTTCTTAGGCTAGATATAAGGACTCCTCTTAGGATCCATAATCCATTTTCTCATCATAAACATGTCACCTCTTATACATGGTTTGTTGTGCATGTAGGTGATGATTCTTATTCCATGCATCCTCGTGATTTGAGGAAAAATCCTTTTCAAGAGGGAGGGGATGATGGAATCATGCCTAGGAAGGCAAGAGGTGACATATTGAAGGAGCCAAGAGGAGTTGGCTAGACATGAAGGTTTGGGCCAGTCAGGGCCCAATGGGCCTGATGGGCCTGGGAAGGCCCAAGTTGAACTTTTCATGGGCCATATTTTGTTATAGCTATTTTCATATGTTTTGTATACATCATGTTAGTATAGGTATCATATATTTTGGTCTTGTATTTTGGACCACATAGAGTAGCATTTTAGGTTTTAGGCTTGTTGGGCCTAGTTTTGGGCTTCATGGGCCTTTGGGCTTTTGGTACCCAATATTGGGCTCATTTTCATTATTTTAATTTTTCCTTTCCATTGTAATTGTTTGACCAATGTAATTAGGTCATTAGAATAGGAAAATACAAGGAATACTAAAGTATGCTAATTAGGTTAAACTAGGTTTAATTTGGAAGCCATTTAAGTTACATTTGAGTCACATGTTTTGCACCATTGGTGGCTGAACATGTGACACTCAAATTAACCCTAAATGACTCTGAAATCAAACCTAAATGCACCTTGGTACCTAAATTTTCGGACTTACACATGTGCACCAAAGTTTGAATTCAAATTTCAAATTTGAATTCAAGCTTTAGGCGCCAATTTGTGTAGCTTTGGTTTAGGTGCCTATGTGCTTCATTTCCGTGCATACTTAAGTCCTACCTTCACATTTTTGTATTCACTTTTGAGAATAATGAAATTTGAGAGCTTATTCAGCCAAATTTCGTTCAAGATTCACCATGAGAGAAAGCTTCACCTTAGGAACCCTTCTAGGATTTCCTCCTCTTTGAAGTGAGCTTTCCCTTCCACCTTAAGCTTGGATGCTTCCATCCAAGGCTTAAGCCTTCTTCCTATCCGAGAATCTCCTCCATCTAGTGTTCATCACGTTGGTTTCTATTTCCTTGAAGAAGATTCGTGCATAAGGAGAGCTAAGGAGAAGAACATTCATCACTCCTCCTTACCATCTCCATCAGTAAAGCCTATCTTCTTGGGGACCACCTGGACCGGACTCACCCACTGACTATTTGATATAGGATAAATGATCCCACCTTGAAGAAGCTTGGTCACCTCCTTCTTCACTACATCCAAAATGATAGGGTTGAGTCGCCTCTGGGGCTGTCTCACTGGTTTAGCTCCATCCTCCAGTAATATCCTGTGCATGCATGTGGATGGACTGATACCAGGAATGTCCGCTAGGGTCCAACCGATGGCTTTCTTATGCTTTTTTAGAACCTGCAACAATTTCTCCTCTTGAACAGCATCAAGGGAGGTGGAAATGATCACTAGCAACTTCTCATTAGCCTCCAAGTAAGCATACTTGAGGTTCTCTGGAAGAGGCTTCAACTCTGGTGTGGGTGCTTGCTGAACATCGGAAGGATCCAAAGAAGGGAGAAGGGGTTCTGCATCCTGTACCTCAACCTGCAAGTCAGATTCTTTTGTACTTCCTGCAACATGGTTAGTGCATTCTGACTGTATAAAATCAAGACCAAGAGGTACAACACCCAACGTGTCAAATTCAGATGCCTCATAATCAGTTTCACAGTTAGATTGATATTCAGATTCAGACTCAGACTCAATGCATGAAAGACAGCTATACAAATCAAGTGAAAATGAATGCTTCTTAGCATGAGAAGAATGAAAATCATGAATGTGTTCATCAACTAGATCATCAATCAATTCAACACGAAAAACAGAATGCGCTTCAGAAGGAAATTTCATGGCATCCAAAATGTTAAAATGAACAACAATATCCCCAAGTTCCATAGACAAGGTGCCAGCATACACATCAATCTTAGTTCGGGCTGTTTTCAAAAATGGTCTACCCAAAATGATTGGGGCAAAACCATGGGAGAATCCCTCCTCCATATCAAGAACATAAAAATCAACGAGAAAAATAAGTTCACCAACCCGAACCAAGACATCCTCTATAAAACCTGTGGGGTGGGCAACACTCCTATTGGCCAACTGAATGACCACACCCGTAGGTTGCAAAGTACCAAGAGACAAAGAATTAAATATAGACAGAGGCATGACATTAATTGAAGCTCCCAAATCAAGCATGGAATTTTCAAATTTATTGTTACCAATAATGCAAGGTACACAAAATGTAGCTGGGTCCTTACACTTTTCAGGAATATGTGGAACAGATTTACCTATGAGTGCTGAGACATTTCTGCCAATGCTGATTTGCTCATTTCCCTTCAGCTTCCTCTTGTGGGTGCAAAGTCTTTCAGGAACTTAGCATATCTGGGAACTTGATGGCATCCAGCAGAGGTATGTTCACCTCCACCTTCCTGAAGGTCTCCAATATCTCCTTATCCACCTCTTCCATCTTTTTGCTTGGAATTGATTTTAGTGGAAATGGAAGAGGGGTAGGAGGCTGATGTAGATCATCACTGTGTGCACTAGAAGAAGGTCCACTTGCATGAAAATTTTTGCTACTACCTGTATGGCCCTCTTTCTCAAGTGTAGGCTCAGGTGTAGGTACAACAGATGTAGGTGGTGCTGGCATGTCAATTTGTTTTCTAGACCTCAAGGTGATGGCACTCACATTCTTCAGATTTTGCACAGTTTGTGAAGGCAACTTGTCTAAATTTTGGGATTGTGCCTGATTGAGCTGAGTTGCCATCTGACCCATTTGATTTGTCAAACTTTGAATGGAAGCTCTGGTCTCTTGTTGGAACTGCATGTTTTGAAGAGTCATCAACCTCACTAACTCCTCCAATGAAGGTTCAAAAGTAGAAGGTTGAGGAGCTGGTGGTGCAGGTGCTTCGTGTTCTCTCTGTTATTGCTGTTGGATAGGAGGAGGTACATATCTGCTAGGACCAACATTGTTTTGGAAGGGAGGGAATGGTTGTTGTTGTTGTTGCTGCTGCTGGTTAGACCATCTGAGATTAGGATGATTTCTCCAACCTGGATTGTACCTATTGCTGGAGAGGTCATAACTCTACTGTTGTTGTTGCTGCGCTGGTCTATTATTGTAGATATTTGTAGCATAGGCTTGTGGGGCATCAGGACCTGTAGAAGAGTCTTGCAAGGAGGGACAAGCATCTGTTGGATGATTAATTGAAGTGCAGATGCCACATACTTTTGCTGGTGGTGGAGCTAATTTTTGATTTGCAGCCAGTTGTGAAACCAAGGTGGTGAGAGCATCAATCTTACTCTCCAGCTTTTTGTGTTCAGTGGAATCTGAGGCTACCACATCATGCACACCCTTCACAACTATGGAATCACTCCTCATATTGAATTGTTGTGAGTTGGACGCCATTTTTTCAATCAGCCCTATAGCAGAAGCAGGTGTCATATCTCCTAAAGCTCCTCCACTAGCTGCATCAATCATGCTTCTATCCATCATGTTCAACCCCTCATAGAAATATTGCAATAATAGCTGCTCAGAAATTTGATGGTGAGGGCAGCTAGCACACAGCCTCTTGACCTCTCCCAGTACTCGTATAAGCTCTCCCCCATGAGTTGCCTAATTCCAGATATGTCTTTCTGGATTACAGTGGTCCTGGATGCAGGGAAGAATTTTTCGAGGAACACTTTCTTCAAATCATCCCAGCCTGTTATTGAACCAGGAGCCAGATAATACAACCAGTCCTTGGCAAGATCCTCCAATGAAAAAGGGAATGCCTTTAGTAGATGTGATCTTCAGGGACATTATGTGGCCTCATGGTGGAACAAACTATGTGGAACTCCTTGAGATGCTTGTGTGGATCCTCACATGCACGACCATGAAACTTAGGCAACAAATGGATCGGAATGCCCGGACACCAGACTAATCCTTAATTGATGGTTTTGAAAATAGGTTCATGGAGTCGCCACCAATATTTTACTCAAAACATTGGAAAATAAAAGGTTTTTAAAGATCCAATAATGGCCTTGATAACCAGAATTGGGTTCGGGGGTCGGTTACGTGTAGGGAAGGTATTAAGCATCCCTACAGCGCCCTCAATTGGTACCCTATGATGAAGTTAACGTGATAAGAAATAATAAATTAAATATTAGATCCCCTTGATTAATATTTATTTACATATTGAAAAATTAAATTATACAACTAACTCTAAAATATCTACATGATTGCATTTGTTATAAATAAAAGATAGAGATAAAGATGATAAATAAAAGATATAGAAGAAGATTGTTTGAAATACCTCTTGAACGAGCTCTATTGAATCTTCAAATATAGAGAAGGTGCTTTATGGCAACCTTTCACACTACAATATGCCTCACAAATCTCAAGAAATACAATAGGAGGGAAAGAAAGAGAAATTTCGTGCTCTAAGGAGTCTTGGAAGAAATTTTTGGGGGTCCTTAGAACTATGGTCGAGATTTCTATTTATAGGCATTAGATGTGGGTCGGAACGGCCCGTTCTGGATTCGTAACGGTCCTTTCTGAACCTAAACGTTATGTATCATTTTTGTACCCTAGAACGGCCTGTTCTGAAATCAGAACAACCCGTTCTAAAATGAGAACGGCCTGTTCCGGGGTACAAATTTTAGGCTCTTTTATTGGTTTGGAACAGCCCAATCTGGTCTAGAATGGCCCGTTCCAACCTACATTTTTTAGCCCTTTTGATTAGTTTTGGAACGACCCGTTCTGGTCTAGAACGGCCCGTTCCAACTGACAATTTTTAGTCCTTTTAGAAGCCTCGGAACGGCCCGTTCCAATTCAAGAACGGCCCTATCTGGACTTGGGAACGGCCCGTTCCGGGTCACTAAAAAAAGTTGATTTGGGCTTTTGGGCCCTCTGATGTCCTATCTTGTTTGTATGCCCCCCGGACGAAATTGGGTGTCTACAGCTGCCCCTCTTTACTTGTCTTTTGGAATAGTTGTGTTGCTTTTCCAAAGGAAAGTAAAGATGTAGACATTTCGTTCGGGTCTTCTTCTCGTCTCTGTGTTGATGCTTCTACGATGCTTCCCTTGGATAGGTGTATTTGCTCGTATCCTCACCCTTTAGAGCAGTTGAGCATTGATTGCGGACTCTATTGGGTAACAAAGTTGACAAACTGTACACCTGATCTTCAGTCTTCAAGTAGAAGCTTGATTTTTTCTCTTGTGATAGTTAGGTGAAAATTCGGATCTTCACTCTTGTTTTGTCAATAGATACTTTCACGTTGTTTCCTTCGGGTAGATGGTGTTCCCTATATCCTTGCCCCTTGGAGCAACTGAGTGTTGGATTGTATACTCTATTGGGTGTCAAGGATGGTGAACCGAAACATCTAGGCTTTAAGATCCATGTGAATGCCCTATGTCACTTGCTATGTCCGAATCTTCTCTTTTACTTCAGCAATGTAGATGCCCCCACACCATTTCCTTCGGGTAGATGGTGTTTACCTGTATCTTTGTCCCTAAGAGCAACTGAGTGTTGGTTTATATGCTCTGTCGGGTGATAAGGATGGTAAACTTGTACCATCTAGACTTCTGGCTTTGATGATAATGCATCCTACTGCTTCTGCTTGCTTCATGGTAATGTGTTCCTTTATTCGTAACTTGTTGAAGAGAAAGTATATTATGAACTCAGCCTCTCCAAGCTGGACTATATTTAGGGCTTCAGCTGACCCATGGTGAAGGTAGGTAACCCTCTTTGTTGTTGTAGTATTTTCATAGCATCTCCAGGCCATAGTACTTTCGTAGCCTCTGCAGGCCGAAGTATTTTCGTAGCCTCTATAGGCCGTAGTATTTTCGTAGCCTCTGCAGGCCGTAGTATTTTTGTAGCCTCTGTAGGCCATAGTATTTTCGTAGCCTCTACAGGTCGTAGTATTTTCGTAGCCTCTGCAGGCCTTAGTATTTTTGTAGCCTCTGTAGGCCATAGTATTTTTGTAGCCTCTGCAGGCCGTAGTATTTTCGTAGCCTCTACAGGCCGTAGTATTTTCGTAGCCTTTTCAGGCCGTAGTATTTTCATAGCCTCTCCAGGCCATTTACTGGTGCTGATGATGTGATTGCCCATTGACGAGGATTGTTGGTAAATGGTGCCCTTGTGCTGGTGAGCAAAGGAGTAGATGCTTGACAGAGATTCTGGTGCTGCCCATGCCATGTGAGTATTGTGATGCCTCTCCAGGCGCCTGCTTGTGGTAGTTTTTTTTTTTGTATTTTATATTTGTTTAGCTTTGGCTTTTTCATGTTTGAAGCTTGCCTTTTTTTTTGTTATTTTCTAAATGCTTAGGCTTTTTCAACATTTACGAAGCTTTGATGGAGCTAGGATGAAGAGGATTGAAGTTCTCCATTAGTTCCATGCTTAGGACCGTGAACTCTTGAGGTGTTCTTAGAGACTTTGAAGCTCCACGAAGAAACCTTCCATGGAGGAGAAGTCTTCAAGGTAATTCGGTTACTCCTAGCTTTGTGTAGAAGCTTGAGGAACCAAAGTGAAGGTTGAAAACCTTGGATAGAAAACCTAGGAGAGAACTCTCTACGGTTTTATGACTCTTGAGTGGGAGAGAAATTCAGATTTTATTTCTCAAATTTGTCAAAAGTGAGTACAAGTGTAGAGAAAACAAATATATAGGGAGAGGTAGCTTGTAGGAGAAGCTAACCTTAACCATGGTTCATTAGGAACCATGGTAGGGTTAACTTAAACTCCCACGGTTTAGCTAGCTTGTAGGAGAAGCTAACCTTGACCATGGTTCACTTAAGAACCATGGTAAGGTAAGCTAACCTTACAAAGGTTTAGAAGCTTGCAAAGCAAGCTTCCAACCTTTGAAGTGAGACAAGCAATTTTCGGCCAAGGAGGAAGAAACTAGCTAGGCGGCCTTGGATGCATTTGGCTCCATGATTTAATTTGAAAAAATTTGATTTGGTTTAGTTAGGTTCATCATATGATGATGAGACCTAGCTAAATCAAATCTATGAAAAATTAGGAGCAAAATGAGTCCAATATGCAAAATTTTGCCTAGGCACAGTTCTGGCCCAATTACTAATCACACCCCAAGCATTGCTAAATGTGACCCCCTTTTCCCTACTGAAAAAATACATAATGAATGTATCAACTAGGGAGGTTAAATGGAGTTAAACTCTCCAAGTAACCTACCTTGAAATCAATATACAAACACTAACAAAAGCAAATAAAGTGCCTCACAAATATAAAGGCAAAAATAACCTATACAAAAGACTATTTGAAAACTATACAATATATACAAATAGAAATAGGCCTTCTCTTCATGATAGATCATTCCAAGTGAAGATTACCTTGGGCTTGACAAGCCCACTAGTCTTCACAAGGTCCAACTCTTCCTGTATTCTTCTAGCCATAGCTCTAGTCACTGGATCCTTGGTCCATGGTGTATCATCCCCTCCTTCTTGAGAAGGATTTGTCCTCAAATCTATAGGTTCATCTTCCTCATCATAACCTGCAAAAGGAATAAGATCACTCACATTAAAAGTGTTGCTTACTCCATAATCACTGGGAAGATCTAACCTGTAAGCATTATCATTGATTCTTTGGAGGACTTGGAAGGGACCATCTCCTCTTGGGTTGAGTTTAGACTTCATTTGAGAAGGAAACCTTTCCTTTCTCAAATGAAGCCAAACCCAATCCCCTTCCTCAAAAATGAGGGTTTTCTTTCCCTTGCTTCTATCTAAAGCAGTTCTCTCATTTTGTTGTTGTATATGAGTTTTAACCTTCTCATGTAATCTTTTAACAAATTCATCCCTAGATACCCCTTCTTTATGAAAATAATGAGAAGAATCTGGTAGGGGTATTAGGTCCAAAGGAGTAAGAGGGTTAAAACCATACACAACCTCAAAAGGTGAGATTTTGGTAGTCTTATGGACTACCCTGTTGTAAGCAAATTCAATGTGGGGCAAGTACTGATCCCTGTCGCCACCGGCCCAAACGGGCCTCGGCGGTCGCGAAGACGGTCGAGCTCGCTTTTATTTTAGTTTTGAAAATGTATTGGATTATTAGAACGACTTGTTCTCAAACTGAGACCTTGTCGATCTTATCCAATTTATTTATTAAATGTCTCACCAATCCATGTTAATCCCAAGCGGGACCCTCCATGGATTAGTGGTTTTCATAAAAAGGAAGGGTTCATGGAGTCGCCACCAATGTTTTACTCAAAACATTGGAAAAAGAAGTTCAAGGCAATCGATTCAAAAATCGACTTCGGCCATTACAACCAGAGTCGGGTAAGGGAGTCGGTTACGTGTGGGGAAGGTGTTAGCACCCCACAACGCCCCTTTCGGGTTCCCTATGACAGATTATTTCTAAAAATAATAGTGTGAAATTACTAAATTACCCCTATTTATTCTAAGCAATTACAAATTAACTATCTACATGATGACAGTTTAAATATGTACACACAGAAAGCGGTAAAAGAAGGGACTTTAAAGAGATAAACCTTTGAAGCGTGCTTTCTTATATATCTTGACAGAAATTGGAAAGCGTTTTGGCGTTCCCTCCCTCTACAAGACCGCTCGCTCCCTCCTATAAAATTTTTGACTTTGGAAATCCGATGGATTTCCCTTCGACTTAGTTCGAGACTCAAGCAAAATGCTCAGAACTCAAAAACTTCGTCGGATCAACTCTCCGAGTGATTTCCAGGCAGAGCACTGCTCAAAAAAACCCAGAATCCTCAAGAAGAGGGTTAAAACTCCGTGTCAAAGTGTCCAATGACGTCAAATTGACGTCATATTTATAGGAATGAGGCGCAGTACGGCCCCTGGGGTCAATACGGGCGTATTGAAGTTTTTGAACTTCAATACGGCCGTATTGAATTCAGTACGGCCGTATTGAAGTTCAAAGACTTCAATACGGGCGTACTGAGTTCGCCGCGGCCGTATTGCAGTTCAAAATACTCAATACGGCCGTAGTGAACCTCTGGGAGGCCGTATTGAGCTTCATTCCTCCCACTTTTCTTATTTTTGCTATCCTAAGACCTCTAGACCTACAGAGAACCCTCCTAGGGCCTTCCAGGAGTCCTTCTGGCTGATCTTCCTTCAGTCTTTGAGAGCCTTCTAGCTTTATTTCCGACCCGGACAATTTTAGGGGTCTATAGCTGCCCCCCCTTTACTTAGTCGGACGGCCTTTTGGTGTACCGGCTGACAAGTAAAGGAGTTGACCCAATTGTCCGGGTGATGTGCCGACCTTCTGACTTGTAATGTCTTCCGGTGGAAAATTGTTGAGTAGCCTCTCCAGGTGAGTGCATACCTCGGCGCTTCTGACATCCTCGGCAGCTGAGTTTACCCTCTCCAGGGTTTGTGCATACCTCGGTGCTCTGGACATCTGGGTAGCTGAGTATTGCCCTCTCCAGGGATGTGCATACCTCGGTGCTCTGGACATCTGGGTAGCTGAGTATTACCTCTCCAGGCTTGTGCATACCTCGGTGCTCTGGACATCTGGGTAGCTGAGTATTACCTCTCCAGGTTTGTGCATACCTCGGTGCTCTGGACATCTGGGTAGCTGAGTATTACCTCTCCAGGCTTGTGCATACCTCGGTGTTCTGGACATCTGGGTAGCTAAGTATTGCCTCTTAGGCTTTGAGATGATTTTGTCTTCACAGTCCACGATGCTGCTTCGACAGTTGTTTTTGATTTTTGTGCCACTGAGGGCTGGATAACGCAGGGATCCGTCTAGGGGATGTGCAGTTACTCATAGGTTCTTGTGTCCCAACTTTCCATTGGGTAGTTGGTGCCCATTGGGGAATTTCTGATTCCTTGGGGGTGCAGACACAAAGATGCTCTTTCTGATGTGAGCGATGCCTTATGATTGGCTGTCGTCCTTTTGACGTTGTGGAGTATCCCGGTTATCCTTATTCGGGTGACTCTTTTTTGATTTTTTTGATTTTTGTTGCCTCTGTGTAGGCTGTTATCCGCTGGGGGATTTTGTCGTTGATTGTGATTAGCCTCTTCTGTTAGGCAGATCATCTTGACGCTTGATGTTTGGCTAAGAGCCGGATTCCACTTGGGGAATGATTATTGATCTTTTGATTTTCTCTTTTTGAAGAAGTGCCTCTGAGTAGGCGAATTATCTTGATGTTCGGTGTTCGGCTGAGTGCCAGATTCCGCTTGGGGAATGATTTATTGATCTTTATAATTTCTTTTTTGAAGGGGTGCCTCTGAGTAGGCGAGTGGGGATTTAAAGTTTATATATCCCAAAGTATTATTTAGAAAGCCTCTTCAGGCTTAGCTTCACTCATCGCTTTGAGTTGGAAAGCTACCTTCCACTGAGGAGGTTTAAGTCCTTTCGACTTGGATATTCTGTTTAGATGATCAAGCCTCTCTTGGGGAATTTTGCTGATCTTGGTTTGATAGCTTTCACTGGGGAATTTGGCCCGTGAGTGGAAGCTGAGATATCTCTGGGGAGTATTATTTCTGCGAGCCTCTCCAGGCTCAGTTATTCTGAGAGAGTATTATTTCGGCGAGCCTCTGCAGGCTCAGTTATTCTGTGGGAGTATTTTTTCAGCAAGCCTCTCCAGGCTCAATTATTCTGTGGGAGTATTATTTCGGCAAGCCTCTCCAGGCTCATTTATTCTGTACAAACTGAGGAGTATTGTTTGTATCCTTGCCTTTTTTCGTTTTTGGCTTTTGTTGACTGCTGTCATACACAAGCAATTTTCTATTTTTTCTATTTTATGCAATTGCCTCATGATAAGGTCTTTGAATGTGCAACTAATGTGTGTGATGCACAAATGCAAGTTTTATTATTTAATGTTTTTAGAAAAATGAATGGCTCTCCCTATCCCCCTTTTCTTGGAGGAATTTCTGTCATCGACGTGAGGGAATATTTTTGTGAGCCTTTTATGCAGGAGATTACGGATTTTATAGGAACCCCTTCAATTTTCTTTATTGACCGATTATTGAGGAATTTCATACAATTTTTTTTAGAAATACCAATTTAGAGGCATAATCACATGGTCAAGAGAGAAAAGAAATGAATAGATATTTTATTAATATTCACAAGTGTTTTTTACAGAAAGATATACAGAAGGAATTTCTGAAGAATGGCTGGCCAGGGTAGGCTATATACATTTTTGGCTTAAACAATTATATCTGTAATTGTCGCTCTTCCCGTTCCCTTAATCGCTTCGGGTGAGATGCCTGAGCCAGGAGTGTAGATGCTGCAAGACGCTTGCTTCTAGAAGATAATCATATGAATCGCCTTTCGGTTTTCGATTCAAGTGATCGTTGCTTGCTTTATTTTTATGTCTTATTCTTTTGCCCCTAACTTTTGCCTAGGACGTATCCTAGCGGGGATAATTTTGCCTTTGTTTTGCCTAGTACCCTTGTACTGGCGGGCTTTTTGTTTTGCCCTAACTTTTGCCTAGGACGCCCTTTTTGGGTTTTCATCCTAGCGGGCCTATGCAAGCAACGTCTTCAAGCATAGTACTTCTTTACCAGGTCAGCGTTGACTGGGTATCGAAGTTCTTTTCCATCCATGTCTGTGAGGATCAATGCTCCTCCTGAGAAGGCTCGTTTTACCACGTATGGTCCTCCGTGATTTGGGGCCCACTTTCCGGTTTTGTCCTTTCGAGTTGGTAGCAATTTCTTCATTACCAACTCTCCCTCATGGTAGACTCGAGGGTGGACTTTCTTGTCAAAAGCCTTTTTGATCTTCCTCTGATAGGCTTGACCATGGCATATGGCGTTCAGCCGTTTTTCTTCAATGAGGTTCAATTGGTCATACCGGCTTTGAACCCATTCTACCTCGGAAAGTTTTGCTTCCATAATTACCCTTAGAGAAGGTATCTTGACTTCGACGGGTAGAACTGCCTCCATCCCATAGACGAGGGAGAATGGAGTAGCTCTTGTAGATGTGCGTACTGAAGTCCTATAACCATGAAGAGCGAAGGGTAACATCTCGTGCCAGTCTTTAAATGAGGCAACCATCATTTGCCCTATTTTCTTGATGTTCTTATTGGTTGCCTCGACTGCCCCATTCATCTTTGGCCGATATGGGGAAGAGTTGCGGTATTGGATCTTGAATTCTTGGCACAGTTCTTCCACCATTTTATTATTCAGATTAGATACATTTTCAGTGATGATTTATTTCTCCATGCTTCCACTAGATTATTCTAAAATCTTTTGGGACAAGAGAGAAAAGAAGGGAAAGATATTTTTATTCTGAAGTTTGTGTTTTAGAGGGGATTTATTTTTCAAAAATGGTTTTTGTAAGAATGGGTGGCCAAGGTAGGCTTAAGTGTTTAGGCTTGTTTGATTAAACACTTATGAAGTTAAAAAATCGTGTTGTGATTCGACAACTTGGATAGCTTCCCTTGAACCTTTCTTTTTGAATTTGGTTCATGGTACCATCATGGATTTATTTTGTTTTTTGATTGTCCTTATTTTTGCCTAAAACACCCTTTTGTGGCGTTTTAGCGGACCTTTATTTTTGTAACCCTAACTTTTGCCTAGGTCACCCTTTCGTGGGATTCCTAGCGGGTCTTTTGCTCTTATTTTTGCGCAGTCCCCTTTTTTGAGTTTCCTGCCGAGCTTCTTTTATTTTGAAAGATTTCTTTTTACCCATGATGGCACTTGTCAAGGCCAAGGGAAGGTGCTCCAAGTTGTCACACACACCTCCACATAAAAATGATGTGGGTTTATTATTATTAAGATGATTTTAACCTCATTCATGTTTATTCAAACAGGGTTAAAAATAATGTGGTTTAGAATTTTATTATAAGCAAGAAAAGAAGCAATGAAGAATGATTTTATTATAATCATAGCGGAAACATGTGTCCTTATTTCATCACTGATATGGGTCCCAATGTTGACCTCTTTTATCTCTCGGCCCTGCCCCAAATTCACAGTCTCCAATTTCTCTTGACGAGTTGGAGTAGGCGAGCTTCTCGTTCTAGCAGTCTTTGCAGATCCGGAGAGATGGTCTCCTCATCACTGTCCAACTCAACCCATTCGTCCTCAACTTTGGATCTCGGTCAGAGCGAACAATTACAGACATAATTATTTTATTGGTTCTGTTTAGGTTTAGAATTATTAATATTAATGAGGGAAGAGAGAAAAGAACAAAAGAGAGAATGATATGTGAAAAATGCCTCTTTATTGATATGTATTAAAACTGTACAAAGACCCTTATTTACATGAAAAGGTTCTCATGATCTCGGGTACTGATCATGAGTCCCTAAAAGAAAAGAAAAGAAAAATATGAAGGGGCCCTATCGTGGCTTGCCATTCTCTACTCCTGCTTTGGTAGAGGATTCTTGCTCACGTCGGGCGCTGTCGAATCGAAGGTGACCCACCCAGCATCAATAAGGTCTTGGACCTTATATTTGAGAACTCTGCAGTTCTCCGTTGAGTGCCCCGGTGCCCCCGAATGGTATAGACATTTATCTTGTGGATTGTACCAGTCGGGGTAGGGTGGATCCATTTTCTTTGGTGGAACATAAGCTAGAAGACGTGCTTCCACTAGCTTCGGTAGGAGGTCGCTATATGTGGTCGGAAGTTTATCAAACTTCCTCACAGGGTTGTATTGCGACTTTCCCGACTTCGAAGTGGAAGAAGATGAAGAAATATTTATGGCGTTGACTCCTCCCTCCTTCTTCTTCCCGAAGGCCTTCTTAGCTTCATATGATTGGGAAGGCTTAGCCAGCTTCCCACTTTTAAGTCCTTGTTCCACTCTCTCCCCAATGGTGATGATGTCCGAGAAGAGTGTCGTTGTGTTCCCTATCATTTTATCGTAATAGGGACCAGTCAATGAGTTGATGAATAAGGACACCGTCTCCTTATCCGACAGCGGGGCCTCTATCTGTGCCGCCAACTCCCTCCAACGTTGGGCGTACGCCTTGAAGGATTCATCGTTCTTTTTACTCAAGGCTTGAAGATCTGACCTATCGGGTGTTAGGTCGATGTTGTATTTGTAGCGCTTGAGAAAGGCGTCGGCCAGTTGCCTCCATGTGTGTACTAGATTTCCATCTAGCTGCATATACCAGTTGAGCGCGGTATCAGCCAAGCTCTCTTGGAAGCAGTGGATCAAGAGCTTTTCGTTTGTGGCATATGCAGCCATCTTTCGGCAGTACATGGTGAGATGACTCTTGGGGCAAGTCGATCCCACGTATTTTGGGAAATCCGGCACTTTAAATTTAGGAGGGAATTGGATGTCCCTCACTAAACACATGTCGGCGGCATCCTTGATGTCAAAATCATGCCCCTCCATAGCCCTTAGCCGATCCTCGAGGGCGTGGAATTGTTCTTTAGAAACTTCAGGATCTTTAATCATGATTCCAGCCCCAATAGGTATGGCATGTGGAGGATCTTCTTCATGCTCTTCCTCCTCTCCCTCATGATGGGACCCATGGTCACTGTGATGAGATCCATGAATGTTATGGTGACGCATGAGTTCCAACATTTGCGCCATCTGCTCTTTGAGCTGTGAAAGCTCGGTCGTGAGCTTCTTGTTTTGTTCCTCTAGCGCCTCCATTTTCTTGATTTTCTGCGCGCGTGTGAGGACAGAGAGATGACCAGCCACTTTCTAACATGAATGTTTTAATCTAATTAGTTTAATTATGGTATGAATACACTCTTGACATGAGCTTGATAACCCTCCATCTTTAAGGCGCTGCCTTTTTAAGATGAAGGTTTATCACCCTCCCTAGCCTATGATCTCTCCCCAACGGAGGATCTCAATAGTCATGGGTCCCTTTTACTCACATCGAGAGGGTATTGGTGATCCTAAAATGAATAATTGATGAGGATGCATGAGGTCTTATTGGTAATGATGTACATGCTCCTCACTTTTATTATATTTCCACACATGGTCTTTCCTCTCATGTCATGGTATTTTCATGCATGGGGATTATTCTTTAGACCTTATCACGAGGTTTATTATTAATGCACAAACAATTGCACATAAGCATTTACACAAACAATTCACTCATCCACGAACAGTCACGAGCGAATCACGAGGTAGGGGTATCCTGCAGAAATGGTGCATATTCAAGGTGGTTCTAACTGTTCTCACCAGTCCAAGGCCCCCAAGGTGCCCCCATTATAGGGACCCAATTCCTCTCATCGTAGGTCGATGGAAAGCTCCAACGCACCGTCGGACTCAAGTTCATGGTTATCACCTTGAGTGATGTTTTCCGACAACGGTCTACGGGCACCTATAGACCCATTCGACAACCGGCCGTACTAACATCCACTCCCTATGGTTAATCACTCATGCCCCCGGGTATAGAGGGAACTGTTGTGTGCAAAGGTTTGTGTGCAGTTTTTATTTCAAACAATTGCGTAAATTTAAAAATACAACAGTTATTAAAGCCAAATAGATAAACATGTTATCATACAAGTGAGGGGTAATAAAGTAATTTTAACTATTATTTGTTAAAAACAATCTGTCACTAAATGGGACTGACTCTCTAAACTTCCCCAGTGAAGTCGCCATCTGTCGCCACCGGCCCAAACGGGCCTCGGCGGTCGCGAAGACGGTCGAGCTCGCTTTTATTTTAGTTTTGAAAATGTATTGGATTATTAGAACGACTTGTTCTCAAACTGAGACCTTGTCGATCTTATCCAATTTATTTATTAAATGTCTCACCAATCCATCTTAATCCCAAGCGGGACCCTCCATGGATTAGTGGTTTTCATAAAAAGGAAGGGTTCATGGAGTCGCCACCAATGTTTTACTCAAAACATTGGAAAAAGAAGTTCAAGGCAATCGATTCAAAAATCGACTTCGGCCATTACAACCAGAGTCGGGTTGATGGAAGGAGGCTTAGTTCCATGCACGCCCTTGATCTTGGTTCAACAAGGGAGACTCCAAAAGATGATGAAAAATGAAGGAGATGGTGGCGGAAGCACAAAGGTGAAGGTGAGAGGGTTTGCTCAAGGTTGTTTCATCCAAGTGTAGGATGAAACCTATTTAGGGTTTTGCTTTTATGGTGGAGATGGGAGGAGGTTAGCCAAAGGCAACCTAGTGCTAAGGAAAAGGTTGGTGTTTAGGGTGATGGAGGTGGCGCACAAGGTGTATGGAAGGTGTTTGGTGGGGTGTTGCTCCTTTTGGCTAGCTCACTTCACTAAGGTTGGTGAAGGCCACCCAAGGTAGGCCAAACTCACTCACTCACGGTGGTGGAAGGAGGAGGAGAAGGGGAGGAGGCCGTGGAGTTCCTAGAGACTAAGGAGAATGACAATGAGGCAAAATGCACACTCAATATCATTAATATCCAAAGTGTCTACAAGGAGCTAGACTAGGGGAATAT
The DNA here is from genome assembly GCF_000230855.2 of Cajanus cajan. Lineage (NCBI taxonomy): Eukaryota > Viridiplantae > Streptophyta > Magnoliopsida > Fabales > Fabaceae > Cajanus > Cajanus cajan. Next base: position 39,984,198 of record NC_138521.1, on the reverse strand, counting down.
ATAGGAAGGCTTGCATTTAGGGTTGCATTTAGGGTGAGTGGCCGAATTTCACTAGGGAGAAATGCACCCTAAATGAAATGCCAAATGCAACCCTAGATGCTACTTGGTGGCCAAGTTTGGCATCTTTAAGGGTTTAGGTTGGCTACAACAAGGTGCATGATAAGTCCATGCATCCTTGGCCCTCCAATTGGGCCTAAGCCTACCTAACACCAAAAAAATGACCAAACAACACCACTAAGTGTGCGTCACCTCCTTAATGGATGCACCCTAGCCCAATTAAAATCCTAAGCATCTAAATTACCCCAAAATACAAGGGCAAAAATGGGAAATACAAAGAAATAAATCCTAGGACTAAAATACCCCAAAATACAAGGGTAAAAATGGAAAACAAAATAAATCCTAAACTAATGAAGCTTAGGAGAGTATTAGTACTCTATGATCATGAGGAGAGTATCCCTTGGTGTGTGAACACCCTCTTCCTCTTCAACCCTCCTAGCCATGGACCTAGTCATGGGGCCCACATGAGTCTTCAAGGATGGTCCTCCATCATCCCCTCCTTCTTGAGAAGCATCTGTCCTCAGATTAGAATCTTCATGTAATTCCTCAGCTCCTAAAAATGGTGTAAGATCACAAACATTAAAAGTGGAGCTTGTGCCATACTCAGAAGGAAGATCTAAAGTGTATGCATTATCATTTATTTTATGAAGGACTTGGAATGGTCCATCTCCCCTAGGGTTGAGTTTGGACTTTCTTTGAGTAGGGAATCTATCTTTCCTCAAATGAAGCCAAACCCAATCGCCAACCTCAAAAGTAACTTTCTTTCTTCCCTTGTTGTTGTATTTGGCATATTTTTCAGTTTGCTTTTCAATTTGCCCTTTGATCTTTTCATGGTATTTCTTAATGAATTCTGCCCTAGATACTCTTTCTTTGTGAAACAATGAAGGGGTATTAGGGAGAGGCAAAAGATCAAGAGGGGTGATGGGGTTAAAACCATATACAACTTCAAAGGGAGAAAGATTAGTAGTCTTGTGGACTACCCTATTATAAGCAAATTCAAGGTGGGGAAGACAATCATCCCAAGTTTTCTTATTGCCTTTGAGTAGGACCCTCAACAAAGTGGATAGGGATCTATTCACTACTTCGGTTTGGCCATCGGTTTGGGGATGACAAGTAGTGGAATAGAGAAGCTTAGTTCCTAGTTTTTCCCATAATACTTTCCAAAAATGACTAAGGAACTTAGTATCCCTATCAGACACAATTGTTTTGGGTATCCCATGCAATCGGACCACTTCCCTAAAGAATAACTTAGCAATATAGCTAGCATCATCCACTTTGTGGCATGGTATAAAATGAGCCATTTTGCTAAAACGGTCCACTACCACAAAGATAGAATCAAATCCCCTTTGAGTCCTTGGTAGCCCAAGCACAAAATCCATGCTAATATCTACCCAAGGGGAGCTAGCTATAGGAAGAGGAGTATAGAGTCCATGAGGCATTACTTTGGACTTTGCTTTCAAACAAGTGATGCACTTGGAGCAATGCCTTTGGACATCTATTCTCATGTGTGGCCAGTAGAATTTAGCTTTTAAGAAGCTTAGGGTTTTATCAACCCCAAAATGGCCCATGAGTCCCCCTTCATGGCTTTCTTTGACCAAAAGCTTCCTAATGGATCCTTGGGGTATACAAAGTTTTCCCATTCTAAAGAGATACCCCTCAAGGAGGTAGAATCCATCAAAAGGCTTTTGGAGACACTTGGCATAAGTGGCTTGGAAATCTCCATCAAGCTCATACAATTCCTTTACATCATCAAAGCCAAGGATATGAGTTCCTAGGGTAGAAAGCAATGTGTGCCTTCTTGAAAGAGCATCAGCTACCACATTGCTCTTCCCCTTCTTATATTTGATGATGTAGGGGAATTGTTCAAGTTATTCCACCCACTTTGCATGTCTCTTGTTCAACTTCCCTTGCCCCCTAAGGTACTTGAGTGACTCATGATCTGTGTGAATGACAAATTCCTTAGTCACTAAGTAGTGCTCCCAAACTTGGAGAGCTCTTATGAGGGCATAGAGTTCTTTGTCATAGGTGGGATAGTTCAAGGTAGCCCCATGGAGTTTTTCACTAAAGTAGGCTATAAGGTGACCACCTTGAAGTAACACAGCACCTATGCCAAGCCCAGATGCATCACATTCTAGCTCAAAGGTTTGTTCAAAATTAGGTAGAGCTAGAATGGGTGCATTGGTGAGTTGCTCTTTAAGGGTTTTAAAAGCTTTTTCTTGAGCTTCACCCCAAAGGAAAGGTACATCCTTCTTAACAAGCTCATTAAGAGGGGATGCAAGTGTGGAGAAATCTTTTACAAATCTTCTATAAAAGCTAGCCAAGCCATGAAAGCTTCTAATTTCTCCAACACTCTTTGGGGTGGGCCATTCTTGAATAGCCTTTATTTTCTCAGAGTCAACTTGGACTCCTTCTTTGCCAACAATGAATCCTAAAAACTTCACTTGTTCTTGACAAAATGTACATTTTTCAAGGTTGGCATAAAGGTGGTTGACTCTAAGAATTATTAAGACTTGCCTTAGATGTTCAAGATGTTCATCTAAGGTCTTACTATAGATAAGTATGTCATCAAAGTAGACGACAACAAACTTACCTATACAATCCCTAAGAACATGATTCATTAAACGCATGAATGTACTAGGGGCATTAGTGAGGCCAAAAGGCATCACTAACCATTCATATAAACCAAACTTGGTCTTAAAAGCGGTTTTCCACTCATCACCTTCTCTAATTCGAATTTGGTGATAGCCACTTTTAAGGTCAATTTTGGAAAATACAATTGCCCCATGCAATTCGTCTAACATATCATCTAGCCTAGGGATTGGGTGCCTATATTTTATTGTAATGTTATTGATGGCTCTACAATCAGTGCACATCCTCCATTTGCCATCTTTCTTAGGCACCAAAAGAACGGGGACAGCACAAGGGCTAAGGCTCTTTTGAACCCATCCCTTCTTCAACAAGTCATCAACTTGAGATTCTATCTCTTTGGTCTCTTGGGGATTAGTCCTATAGGCAGGCCTATTAGGAAGACTAGCCCCCGGAATAAGGTCTATTTGATGTTCTATCCCTCTTAAAGGTGGAAGTCCACTTGGAACTTCTTGAGGAAATAGATCATCAAATTCTTTTAGAAGTTGTTGAACCTTAGGAGGTAGAGACTCAAGTTCATGACTAGTGGCAGCAAGTGTCTCTTTGAAGTAGAGAAGGTATAAAGGTTGTTCACATAGAAGGGTTTGTTTAATGTCACTTTTAAGGGAAAAATGACTTCTATGTTCAACTTCCTTAGAGGGGACACTAGCCTCTAAGCTTGATACCTTCTCTTTTCTTTCTTCACTCTTTTGTTTTTGCTTTTGTTTTCTTTTTGTTTTTTCTTCTTCTTCTTTTTTGGCTTTCATTTTGACTTGGTCCTCATTCACTTGTGAAGGTGATAGAGGACACAAGACAATTTTTTTCCCTAGATGATGGAAACTTATCTTATTGGTGAGGCCATCATGGATGGTTTTCTTGTCAAATTGCCAAGGCCTCCCAAGTAAAATATGACTAACATCCAATGGCACTATATCACATAGAATTTCATCCTTATACTTGCCAATGGAGATAGGTATATTTACTTGTTGGTTAACTACAATCCCTCCTTCCTCATTGATCCATTGCAATTTGTAAGGTTTAGGATGAGGGAGAGTAGTTAAGGCTAACTTGTTAACTAATCTAGTACTACAACAGTTACAACTAGATCCACTATCCACAATGAGAGAACAAGTGTTATCAAAAACTTTACATCTTGTGTGAAACAAGTTTTCTCTTTGGGATTGGTCTAAGTCACTAGATTGGTTACCAAGGAGCCTTCTTACCATTAATAAGTCTCCTTCACATGGGTAAGTTTCTTCCTCGGATGCTAAGACTTCTTCTTCATCACTTGAAGATGAGGAAGTAGCTTCATCAAGGCTACTATAGTGATCTTGACCTCTTAAAATCATGGTTTTCTTGGTGGGACATTGTGAAGCAATGTGCCCACGGCCAAGACACTTGAAGCACTTGATATCACTTGTCTTAGTGTCTTTGGAAGGTGCCCTTTGAGAAGTTTCTTTTTCTTTTTCTTTGGGAAAAGGTTTGGAAGAAGGACCCTCCTTCTTAAAATTCTTGGAATAAGATGGAGTGGAGTTTTTTTGAAAAGATTTTCTTTTTAGTTGATGCTCCACTCTTGAACAAAGTTGAACTAACTCATTTAAATCCCTATAAGGCAAAAGTTCAACTTTGTCCCTTATTTCAAGGTTTAAACCACTTTGAAATCTAGAAATTGTGGTCCTTTCTTCTTCCCTTATCCCAGCTCTCATCATGAGTAGCTCCATAGAGTGCCTATATTCTTCCACACTTGATGACCCTTGTTTCAATCTTTGGAGCTTATCCATAAGCTCACGGTCATAGTATGGAGGAATATGCCTCCTTCTCAAGGCACTACGAAGCTCATTCCAATATTGAATTGGAGGCTCATGGTTTATTCTTCTTTCCCTTTCTAGGGAAGTCCACCAATACATGGCATGCCCTTGGAAGCTAAGGGTAGCCAAAGAAACTTTTCTCTCTTCTTTCACTCCATGGCAAGAGAATAATTGTTCTACTTTCATTTCCCAATCAAGATAATTTTCAACATTATCTTTGCCATGAAATAAAGGAAGAGTGATGTTGGTTTCTTTGGTGGAAGACTCCCTATGCCTATGGTGCCTAGGTGGTCTTTGATAGTAACCATCATTGTGATGACTACTATAAAAGACATCACTTGGAGGGGAGGTATGGTGCCCCTCCTCTTCGTGAATAGTTGAAGGGACCAAAGCCCCTTTGCCTTTTGAAGACTTAGGAGAAGTGACTCTTGGTTTAGAACCACTAGCCTCTCCTCCCACAACTAACCTAGTTAGCAACCTTCTTATTTCTTCATTATTTCTTTCTTGCTCTTTTTCTTTTCTTCTAATTTCTTCCTCTCTTTTTATATTTTCTTCCTCTTTTCTTCTTAGGTAATCTTTCAATTGCCTAAGCTCATCCCTAACACTAGACCTAGTACTATGAGAATTATGACCATGTACACTAGAATGCTCACTCATCTTTGATCAAAAGGTTTTCACAAAATTTTCACAAAGAGTTAAAAAGGTTTTCACAAAGATTGAGTGATAAAAAGGTTTTCACAAAAAAATTTTTAAAGGTGCAAGATAAGTAGAAAAGGCCTAAGTATACAAATTGAACCTTCAAGGGGAGGTGGACTACAAAGAATCACTTAATAACCAAGCCCTTTTCAAGTAAAAATTACTAAGCCCTTTTTACCTTTCTTACAAAAAACAATTTTGACACTACCAAGTGTGTGTGTGCACGCACCCCTAGTAGGCAAAAGAATTAAGCCTTCTAAACGTTTTGGAAGCAAAAGTAAAAATCCTAGACAATTATACTAGTAAAACTATAAAGCATGCAATGGAAAGCAATTTAGAACATACACTAGTCGAGGTCCTAGTGAAGGTTTTCAAATCACCTTCTCTACACGCTCTAAAACCCAAGTTGAAGAGGTTTAAAATGGCCAAAATTACAAACCAAATGGAAGAAATGAGTGGCCTAAAACAAAGAGGTCGAAAGCAAGTAAAACAAGGTAAACAAGAAAAACAAGTCTTCAAACTCCTCCTCTTGTGGTTCCTTCACAATGAGCACACGTGTTAGCACCTCTCCCAAGTGTTTACTCTCCTTTTGGTTTAGTGAAAACCCTTCCAAAGGCTAGGTTGGGTTTTGGTTCACTCCTCCACTCAATCCACCAAAGGATTGCTACTTTGCTAGATAGGTGCTTCACCTACAATCAATGAAAACCAACCAAGAGCAAGAGTTCCAAAAAGATAAAACTGAAAAGGCACAATTAGGAAAGCTAAACTCAGAGAATTTATGGAGACAAACAAAAGAGGCCAAAAGAAAGACAAGCAAAAAATTAAGACTCAATCAATAAAAGATAGCACTCAAAAGAATAAACCTAGAATGGCACTAGAATGGGTTTGTGTTTAAGTTTCACTTGCTTAAGTCTTTTAATGTTTTCGGTCCAGCCAAGGTATAAGTCCCAAAATATGTCCAAATTGTCAAATGTCCAACTCCAAATGCAAAGGGAATGGTCCAAGTCCACAAGTCTAGCAACAAGTCCTTTTTGTCCAATATTTTTTTTTTTTTTTTGTTCTTGTTCTTTTTGGGTTCACGGCCTTTTGCTTTTTAATGTCCTTGGGTCCAATTTTTTTTTTTTAAATTTCAACCCAATTTGTTGCTTAGGTTTTGCACTTGTGGTGGCACAAAAATTAGGTCAAAAATATGTAGCATAGGAGCAAGACAAGTGGCGCATCCTTAGAGGTTCTTTAAGGAAATTTTGAGTGGAATTGGTTTTGTACTATTTAGGTCAAGTTGTTTTAGCACAAAATATCCAGCACCTCTTAGATTCTTTTAGGGTTCTTGGAAAACAAGAAAGCAACTTAGACAAGTGAAAATGCAAGGGTAAAGATGGGCGGTTTTTCTAGCATGTGCAAGAAGGTTCACACATGGAAAATCATGGCAACATAGAACATGCTAGAAGCTATTAGCATGCATGAATGACCTAGATAGGAATTCTATATGACACGCCCACTTAAGATGTATGCATCATGGTATTTTTCATGTTTTCATGCAAGGTGTTTGGGCACATACATGGAAAATATGTAAGACAAAATATAGGAAGTAAAAATGACAAAACAATAGGTAGATTCAAAAAGAAAAATGCATGAACATGTAATACTCAACCTAGCATAGAAATATGACAACCTAACAATGGAACCTAAAACATGGAAGGTTCAAGGAAAACAAGTATGAACCACACAAAAATATTCGGTCAAGAGAGGAGAAGAAGAGAAATGACCGAATACCAAAAAAATAGAGAACAAAGAAGACTCAAAGGGAAATAAGGAAGGAAAACATTTACCCTTGAAGAACCATGGCTCTAGATACCACTTGATGGAAGGAGGCTTAGTTCCATGCACGCCCTTGATCTTGGTTCAACAAGGGAGACTCCAAAAGATGATGAAAAATGAAGGAGATGGTGGCGGAAGCACAAAGGTGAAGGTGAGAGGGTTTGCTCAAGGTTGTTTCATCCAAGTGTAGGATGAAACCTATTTAGGGTTTTGCTTTTATGGTGGAGATGGGAGGAGGTTAGCCAAAGGCAACCTAGTGCTAAGGAAAAGGTTGGTGTTTAGGGTGATGGAGGTGGCGCACAAGGTGTATGGAAGGTGTTTGGTGGGGTGTTGCTCCTTTTGGCTAGCTCACTTCACTAAGGTTGGTGAAGGCCACCCAAGGTAGGCCAAACTCACTCACTCACGGTGGTGGAAGGAGGAGGAGAAGGGGAGGAGGCCGTGGAGTTCCTAGAGACTAAGGAGAATGACAATGAGGCAAAATGCACACTCAATATCATTAATATCCAAAGTGTCTACAAGGAGCTAGACTAGGGGAATATATAGGAAGGCTTGCATTTAGGGTTGCATTTAGGGTGAGTGGCCGAATTTCACTAGGGAGAAATGCACCCTAAATGAAATGCCAAATGCAACCCTAGATGCTACTTGGTGGCCAAGTTTGGCATCTTTAAGGGTTTAGGTTGGCTACAACAAGGTGCATGATAAGTCCATGCATCCTTGGCCCTCCAATTGGGCCTAAGCCTACCTAACACCAAAAAAATGACCAAACAACACCACTAAGTGTGCGTCACCTCCTTAATGGATGCACCCTAGCCCAATTAAAATCCTAAGCATCTAAATTACCCCAAAATACAAGGGCAAAAATGGGAAATACAAAGAAATAAATCCTAGGACTAAAATACCCCAAAATACAAGGGTAAAAATGGAAAACAAAATAAATCCTAAACTAATGAAGCTTAGGAGAGTATTAGTACTCTATGATCATGAGGAGAGTATCCCTTGGTGTGTGAACACCCTCTTCCTCTTCAACCCTCCTAGCCATGGACCTAGTCATGGGGCCCACATGAGTCTTCAAGGATGGTCCTCCATCACGGGTAAGGGAGTCGGTTACGTGTGGGGAAGGTGTTAGCACCCCACAACGCCCCTTTCGGGTTCCCTATGACAGATTATTTCTAAAAATAATAGTGTGAAATTACTAAATTACCCCTATTTATTCTAAGCAATTACAAATTAACTATCTACATGATGACAGTTTAAATATGTACACACAGAAAGTGGTAAAAGAAGGGACTTTAAAGAGATAAACCTTTGAAGCGTGCTTTCTTATATATCTTGACAGAAATTGGGAAGCGTTTTGGCGTTCCCTCCCTCTACAAGACCGCTCGCTCCCTCCTATAAAATTTTTGACTTTGGAAATCCGATGGATTTCCCTTCGACTTAGTTCGAGACTCAAGCAAAATGCTCAGAACTCAAAAACTTCGTCGGATCAACTCTCCGAGTGATTTCCAGGCAGAGCACTGCTCAAAAAAAACCCAGAATCCTCAAGAAGAGGGTTAAAACTCCGTGTCAAAGTGTCCAATGACGTCAAATTGACGTCATATTTATAGGAATGAGGCGCAGTACGGCCCCTGGGGTCAATACGGGCGTATTGAAGTTTTTGAACTTCAATACGGCCGTATTGAATTCAGTACGGCCGTATTGAAGTTCAAAGACTTCAATACGGGCGTACTGAGTTCGCCGCGGCCGTATTGCAGTTCAAAATACTCAATACGGCCGTAGTGAACCTCTGGGAGGCCGTATTGAGCTTCATTCCTCCCACTTTTCTTATTTTTGCTATCCTAAGACCTCTAGACCTACAGAGAACCCTCCTAGGGCCTTCCAGGAGTCCTTCTGGCTGATCTTCCTTCAGTCTTTGAGAGCCTTCTAGCTTTATTTCCGACCCGGACAATTTTAGGGGTCTACAATCCCAAGACATATGGTTACCCTTAAGGACTGCCATTAACATTGTAGATAGGGATCTATTAACTACTTCTGTTTGCCCATCAGTTTGTGGGTGACAAGTAGTAGAGAAAAGCAATTTAGTTCCTAGCCTACTCCAAAGAGTTTTCCAGAAATGGCTAAGGAACTTAGTATCCCTATCTGAGACAATGGTTTTGGGTAGACCATGAAGTTTAACCACTTCCTTGAAGAAGAGTCTTGCTATGTTGCTTGCATCATCTATTTTGTGGCAGGGTATAAAGTGGTCCATTTTACTAAATCTGTCCACTACCACAAAAATAGAATCCATGCCTCTTTGGGTCTTGGGCAAGCCCAAAATAAAGTCCATACTGATATCAACCCATGGAGAGTTAGCAACAGGCAAGGGTGTATAGATGCCATGAGGCATTACTTTAGACTTTGCTTGTAAACAAGCTATACATCTAGAGCAAAACCTCTCAACATCCCTTCTCATATGGGGCCAAAAGAATTTTTCTTTTAAAAATCTTAGAGTCTTTTAAACTCCAAAGTGCCCCAAGAGACCACCCTCATGACTTTCTCTAACAAGGAGTTTTCTTATAGATCCTTGGGGTATACAAATTCTTCCTTCTTTATACAAATACCCCTCAGAAATATAGAAACCTCCTTGAGGCTTTGCTAAGCATTGGGTATAATTTTCTTTGAATTCGAGATCATTAGTATACAACTCCTTAATGTGATTAAATCCCAAGATTTGAGATCCAAGGGAGACTAACAAAGTGTGTCTCCTAGAAAGGGCATCAGCCACAACATTATTTTTCCCTTTCTTATATTTAATCACATATGGGAATTGTTCTAAGAACTCTACCCACTTCGCATGCCTTTTGTTTAGCTTGCCTTGGCCCCTCAAATATTTAAGTGACTCATGGTTGTAGACCCCTAAAATTGTCCGGGTCAGAAATAAAGCTTGAAGACTCTCGAAGACCAAAGGAAAGTCAGCCGGAAGGACTCCCAGAAGACCATAGGATGACTATCTGTAGGTTTAGAGGTCTTAGAGTAGCCAAAAATAAGAAAGTAGGAGGTTTGGAGCTCAATACGGCCTCCTTGGAGTTCAGTACGGCCGTACTGCACATTTTGAACTACAATACGGCCGCACTGAACTCAATACGGCCGTATTGAAGTTTCTGAACTTCAATACGGCTGCATTGAATTCAATACGGCTGCACTGAACTTCAATACGGCTGCATTGAATTCAATACGGATGCACTGAACTTCAATACGGCCGTATTGAGATTTTTTGAACTTCAATACGGCCGTATTGAGATTTTTTGAACTTCAATACGGCCGTATTGAGATTTTTTGAACTTCAATACGGCCGTATTGAATTCAATACGGCCGTATTGTAGTTCAAAATTTCAATGTGGACCGTATTGACTCCCAGAGACCGTATTGAGCCTTTTCCCTATAAATATGACGTCAATGGGACGTCATTTCACACTTTTGGACTGAGTTTTAACCCTCTTCTTGAGTATTCTGGGTTTTTTTGAGCAGTGCTCTGCCTAGAAATCACTCGGAGAGTTGATCCGACGAAGTTTTTGAGTCACGAGCCATTTGCTTGAGTCTCGAACCTAGTCGAAGGGAAATCCTCCGGATTTCCATAGTTAAAATTTTATAGGAGGGAGCGAGCGGTCTTGTAGAGGGAGGGAACGCCAAAACGCTTCCCAATTTCTGTCAAGATATATAAGAAAGCACGCTTCAAAGGTTTATCTCTTTAAAGTCCCTTCTTTTACCGCTTTCTGTGTGTACATATTTAAACTGTCATCATGTAGATAGTTAATTTATAATTGCTTAGAATAAATAGGGGTAATTTAGTAATTTCGCACTATTATTTTTAAATAATCTGTCATAGGGAACCCGAAAGGGGCGCTGTGGGGTGCTAACACCTTCCCCACGCGTAACCGACTCCCTTACCCGACTCTGGTTGTAATGGCCGAAGTCGATTTTTGAATCGATTGCCTTAATCTTCTTTTTCCAATGTTTTGAGTAAAACATTGGTGGCGACTCCATGAACCCTTCCTTTTTATGAAAACCGCTAATCCATGGAGGGTCTCGCTTGGGATTAACATGGATTGGTGAGCCTTTTAATAAAATTGCTCGTTTGACGAGGTCTCAGTTTGAGAATAAGTCATTCTAGCAATCCATATTTTTTAACAAACAAAAGAGTCCAACCATCCCTCGCGAGTGCCGAAAGCCCGTTTCGGGCCGGTGGCGACAGATGGCGACTCCACTGGGGAAGCCTCGAGAGTCAGTCCCATTTAGTGACAGATTATTTTTAATAAATAATAGTTTAAAATTACTTTATTACCCCTCACTTGTATTATAACATGTTTTACCTATTTGGCTTTAAATAACTGTTGTATGTTTAAATTTTTGCAATTGTTTGAAATAAAAACTGCACACAAACCTTTGCACACAACAGTTCCCTCTATACCCGGGGGCATGAGTGGTAAGCCATAGGGAGTGGATGTTAGTACGGCCGGTTGTCGAATGGGTCTATAGGTGCCCGTAGACCGTTGTCGGAAAGCATCACTCAAGGTGATAACCATGAACTCGAGTCCGACAGTGCGTTGGAGCTTTCCATCGACTTACGACGAGAGGAATTGGGTCCCTATAATGGGGGCACCTTGGGGGCCTCAGACCGGTGAGAACAGTTAGAACCACCTTGAATATGTACCTTTCTGCAGGAAACCCCTACCTCGTGATTCGCTCGTGACTGTTCGTGGATGAGTGAATTGTTTGTGTAAATGCTTATGTGCAATTGTTTGTGCATTAATAAATAACCTCGTGATAAGGTCTAAAGAATAATCCCCATGCATGAAAATGTCATGACATGAGAGGAAAAACCAATGTGTGAAAATATAATAAAAGTAAGGAGCATAGGCATCATTATCAATAATATCTCATGCATCCTCATCATCATTTATAGGTTCACTAATACCCTCTCGATGTGAGTGAAAGAGACCCGTGACTATTGAGATTCTCCGTTGTGGAGAGATCATGGGCTAGGGAGGGTGATAAACTTTCATCTTAAAAAGGCAGCGCCTTAAAGATGAAAGATTATCAAGCTCACATCAAGAGCGTATTCATTCCATAAATTAATTAAATTAAATATTCATTTTTAGAAAGTGGCTGGTCATCTCTCTGTCCTCACGCGCGCGCAGAAAATCAAGAAAATGGAAGCGCTGGAAGAGCAAAATAAAAAGCTTACAATCGAGCTCTCTCAGCTCAAAGAACAGATGGCGCAAATGATGGAGCTCATGCGTAACCACAATGTTCATGGGGCTCACCACAGTGACCATGAGTCCCATCATCATGAGGAGGAAGAGCACGAGGAAGAGCCTCCACACGCTATACCTATAGGGGCTGGAATTGTAATTAAAGAGCCCGAGGTTTCAAAAGAACAATTCCACGCCCTAGAGGATCGGTTGAGGGCTATGGAGGGGCATGATTTTGACATCAAAGATGCCACCGACATGTGCTTAGTGAGGGACATTCAATTCCCTCCTAAATTTAAAGTGCCAGATTTCCCGAAATACGTGGGATCGACTTGCCCCAAGAGTCATCTCACCATGTACTGCCGAAAGATGGCTGCATATGCCACAAACGAAAAGCTCTTGATCCACTGCTTCCAAGAGAGCTTGGCTGATACCGCGCTCAACTGGTATATGCAGCTAGATGGAAATCTAGTACACACATGGAGGCAGTTGGCCGACGCCTTTCTCAAGCGCTACAAATACAACATCGACCTAACACCCGATAGGTCAGATCTTCAAGCCTTGAGTAAAAAGAATGATGAATCTTTCAAGGCGTACGCCCAACGATGGAGGGAGTTGGCGGCACAGATAGAGCCCCCGCTGTCGGATAAGGAGACGGTGTCCTTATTCATCAACTCGTTGACTGGTCCCTATTACGATAAAATGATAGGGAACACAACGACACTCTTCTCGGACATCATCACCATTGGGGAGAGAGTGGAACAAGGACTTAAAAGTGGGAAGCTGGCTAAGCCTTCCCAATCATATGAAGCTAAGAAGGCCTTCGGGAAGAAGAAAGAAGGAGGAGTCAACGCTGTAACCATTTCTTCATCTTCTTCCACTTCGAAGTCAGGAAAGTCGCAGTATAACTCTGTGAAGAAGTTTGATAAACTTCCGACCACATATAGCGACCTCCTGCCGAAGTTAGTGGAAGCTCATCTTCTAGCTTACATTCCACCAAGGAAGATGGATCCACCTTATCCCGAGTGGTACAAACCACAAGATAAATGCCTATACCACTCGGGGGCACCAGGACATTCAACTGAGAACTGTAAGGCTCTCAAATACAAGGTCCAAGACCTTATTGATGCCGGGTGGGTCACCTTCGATTCGACAGCGCCCGACGTGAGCAAGAATCCTCTACCAAAGCAGGAGTAGAGAAGGGCAAGCCACGATAGGGCCCCTCCTTAATTTTAATTTTCTTTTTGGGACTCATGATCAGTACCCGAGATCATGAGAACCTTTTCATGTAAATAAGGGTTTTTGTACAGTTTTAATACATATCAATAAAGAGGCATTTTTCACATATCCTTCTCTCTTTTGTTCTTTTCTCTCTTTCCTCATTAATATTAATAAATTCTAAACCTAAACAGAACCAATAAAATAATTATGTCTGTGATTGTTCGCTCCGACCGGGATCCGAAAGTTGAGGATGAATGGGTTGAGTCGGACAGTGATGAGGAGACCATTTCTCCGGACTTGCAAAGACTGCTAGATCAAGAGGCTCGTCTACTCCAACCGCATCAAGAAAAATTGGAGACCGTGAATTTGGGGCAAGGCCAAGAAATAAAAGAGGTCAATATTGGAACCCATATCAGTGATGAAATAAGGGAACAATTGATCCAGTTGTTAAAGGAATACAAAGATGTATTTGCATGGTCGTACCATGATATGCTCGGTTTGGACTCTAATATCGTCGAGCACAAATTACCACTGAAAGAAGGGTTTCGACCCGTCAAACAAAAGCTCCGACGAGTCAAGCCCGAATGGTCTTTAAAGATCAAGGAGGAGGTAGAAAAACAATTAGACGCGGGGTTCCTGATTGTATCCCAGTATCCCGAATGGCTGGCTAACATAGTGCCGGTCATTAAAAAGAATGGAAAGGTTAGAGTTTGTGTTGACTATAGGGATCTAAATCGTGCCAGTCCAAAGGACGATTTTCCCTTGCCACACATCGATACACTCGTGGATCACACAGCCACAAACACACTCTATTCCTTTATGGATGGATACTCGGGGTATAACCAAATCAAGATGAATGTGGAAGACCGCGAGAAGACTTCCTTCATTACACCCTGGGGTACTTTTTGCTACAGGGTAATGCCTTTTGGACTCAAGAATGCGGGTGCCACCTATCAACGAGCGATGGTGACGTTATTCCATGATATGATCCACAAAGAAATTGAAGTATATGTGGATGACATGATCGCAAAGTCAAAAGATGAGATGGACCATGTCCAATATTTGAGAAAATTATTCAATCGGCTTCGCAAGTATCAACTTAAGCTAAATCCGGCTAAGTGTACTTTCGGAGTCCGGTCGGGTAAGCTTCTCGGGTTCATCGTCAGTGAAAAAGGCATAGAGGTGGACCCCGATAAAGTAAAGGCAATAATGGAAATGCCTACTCCTAAAACTGAGAAAGAGATTAGAGGATTCCTCGGCAGGGTGAACTACGTCGCAAGGTTCATCGCACAGTTGACTGACACGTGCAAACCAATATTCAAGCTGTTGCGCAAGAATCATTCCGAAGTTTGGGATGAAAATTGTCAACAAGCTTTTGATAAGATCAAACAGTGCTTGGCCAATCCACCGGTATTGGTGCCACCTGTCGAGGGAAGACCATTAATCCTCTACTTGACGGTGCTTGATGAGTCTATGGGGGCTGTGCTGGGACAACAAGATGAAACAGGAAAGAAAGAACAAGCCATCTACTACCTGAGCAAGAAATTTCTTGATTATGAAACCCGCTATACGCCGCTAGAAAAAACGTGCTGCGCGTTAGCATGGGCAATGCAAAGGCTCAGGCAGTACATGATTAGGCATACTACTTGGTTGGTTTCCAAAATGGATCCAATCAAGTACGTGTTCGACAAACCAATAATCACTGGGAAGATTGCCCGATGGCAAGTACAGTTATCAGAATTTGACATAATACATGTCACACAAAAGGCCATCAAGGGTAGTACCCTAGCTGATTACCTAGCACACGGGCCGACCAACGACTACCAATCCCTTCAGGATGATTTCCCCGATGAGCATATAATGCATCTACAACATGAAGAGTTTAAAGATGATGCATGGACCATGTATTTTGATGGAGCCTCCAACATGCTTGGACGAGGGATTGGCACAGTGCTAATCTCTCCACAAGGAAAACACATTCCCATAACGGCAAGACTCAACTTCGATTGTACAAACAATATGGCAGAATACGAGGCTTGCGCGTTGGGAATCCAAGCAGCCATCAACAATGGTATCCTAAAGCTCAAAGTGTTTGGTGATTCGGCCCTAGTCATCTACCAATTACGAGGTGAATGGGAAGTCCGAAATCCCAAATTGATACCATATGTTGAGCACATCAAAGATTTGACACAACTCTTCCAAAGTGTTGTCTTTGAATACATTCCAAGGGAGGAAAATCAGTTTGCTGACGCTCTTGCTACACTATCATCAATGTTCGCCTTGGATACTGAGCATGAAATGCCCATCATCAATATCCGAAGGCATGATAAGCAAGCGTTTTGCCTTCTGATAGATGAAGTGGTTGATGATCATCCATGGTTCCATGACATCAAGCAATATTTGACAAAAGGGGAATATCCTGATATGGCCAGTGATAATGACAAGAAGCATATCCGAAGAAGGACCATGGGATTTTTGCTAGTCGGTGAAACCCTCTACAAGAAAAATTATGACTCGGTCTTGTTGAGATGTGTAGACCAAGTCGAAGCTCAAAACATGATCAAAGAAGTTCATGAGGGGGTTTTCGGTACCCACATTCCCGGGCCCGCAATGGCTAAAAAGATCCTCAGGGCGGGATATTATTGGTCGACCATGGAAAAGGATTGTTACTAATATGTGCGAAAATGCCATAAATGTCAAGCATACGCCGACAATATTCATATCCCACCAACCCCGCTCAACGTATTGGCTTCGCCTTGGCCATTCTCAATGTGGGGCATGGATGTTATTGGACCCATTGAGCCGAAAGCATCCAACGGGCACAGATTCATTCTTGTGGCCATTGACTATTTCACCAAATGGGTAGAAGCGGCATCGTATGCTCATGTGACCCGAAAGGTGGTAACATCCTTCATCAAAAAGAATATGATATGCAGATACGGTATTCCTGATAAGATCATCACTGATAATGGATCCAATTTGAATAACAAAATGGTGGGAGAGCTGTGCCAAGAATTCAAGATCCAACACCACAACTCTTCCCCATATCGGCCAAAGATGAATGGGGCAGTCGAGGCAGCCAATAAAAACATCAAGAAAATAGTGCAAAAGATGGTTGTCTCATTTAAAGATTGGCACGAGGTGTTACCCTTCGCTCTCCATGGTTATAGGACTTCCGTACGCACATCTACCGGAGCTACTCCATTCTCCCTTGTCTATGGGATGGAGGCAGTTCTACCCGTCGAAGTCGAGATACCCTCTCTGAGGGTAATCATGTAAGCAAAACTTTCCGAAGCAGAATGGGTTCAAAGCCGGTATGACCAGTTAAACCTTATTGAAGAAAAACGGCTGAACGCCATATGCCATGGTCAAGCCTATCAGAGAAAGATCAAAAAGGCTTTTGACAAGAAAGTCCACCCTCGAGTCTATCATGAGGGAGAACTGGTAATGAAGAAGTTGCTACCAGCTCAAAAGGACAAAATCGGAAAGTGGGCCCCAAATTACGAAGGACCATATGTGGTAAGGCGAGCCTTCTCAGGAGGAGCACTGATCCTCACGGACATGGATGGAGAAGAACTTCGATACCCAGTCAACGCTGACGTGGTAAAGAAGTACTACGCTTGAAGACGTTGCTTGCACAGGCCCGCTAGGATGAAAACCCGAAAAGGGCGTCCTAGGCAAAAGTTAGGGCAAAATAAAAAGCCCGCCAGTACAAGGGTACTAGGCAAAACAAAGGCAAAATCACCCCCGCTAGGATACGTCCTAGGCAAAAGTTAGGGGCAAAAGAATAAGACATAAAAATAAAGCAAGCAACGATCACTTGAATCGAAAACCGAAAGGCGATTCATGTGATTATCTTCTAGAAGCAAGCGTCTTGCAGTGTCTACACTCCTGACTCAGGCATATCACCCGAAACAACTAGGAGAATGTACGGAGCGACAATTACAGATATAATTGTTAAGCCCAATGTAAATAGCCTACCCAGGCCAGCCATTCTTCAGAAATTTCCTTCTGTACATCTTTCTGTAAAGACACTTGTGAATATTAATAAAATATCTATTCATTTCTTTTCTCTCTTGACCATGTGATTATGCCTCTAAATTGGTATTTCTAAAAAATTGTATGAAATTCCTTAATAATCGGTCAATAAAAGAAAAAGGGAGGGGTTCCTATAAAATCCGTAATCTCCTGCGTAAAAAGGCTCACAAAAATATTCCCTCACGTCAATGACAGAAGTTCCTCCAAGAAAAGGAGGATAGGGAGAGCCATTCATTTTTCTGAAAATATTAACAAAATAATAAAACTTACATTCCGTGCATCACACACATATTAGTTGCATATTCAAAGACCTTATCAAAAGGTAATTGCATAAAATAAAAAAAATTGCTTGTGTATGGCAGCGGTCAACAGAAAGGGCCGCAAATCAACAAAAAAGGCAAGATACAAAAAATAAGCCAAAATCAAAAAGTCAAAAAAAAAAAAAAAAAAAAAAAAAACAGAAAAAGCCAAAAACGACAAAAAAGGCAAAATACAGAAAATCCAGCAAAATTGTACAGAATAACTAAGCCTGGAGAGGCTTGCAGAAACAATACTCTCTCATCATACAGAATAACTGAGCCTGGAGAGGCTTGCTAAAAAAATACTTTCTCAGAATAATTGAGCCTGGAGAGGCTTGCCGAAATAATACTCCCACAGAATAACTGAGCCTGGAGAGGCTTGCCGAAAAAATACTCCCCAGAGATATTTTAGCTTTCACCCTTGGACCAAATTCCCCAGTGAAAGCTATCAAACCAAGATCAGCAAAATTCCCAAGGGAGGCTTGATCATCTAAACAGAATATCCAAGTCGAAAGGACTTAAACTTCTTCAATGGAAGATAGCTTTCCAACTCAAACAAAGAGTGAAGCTAAGCCTGAAGAGGCTTTCTAAATAATACTCTGGGATACATAAGAACTTCAAATCCCCAATCGCCTACACAAGAGGCACTCCTTCAAAAAAGAAAATCCAAAAAAGAAAATCAATAAACCATTCCCCAAGTGGAAATCGGCATCTAGCCAGACCATTAAACATCAAGATGATTTGCCTAACAGAAGAGGTCAATCAAAAATCAACATCCAGAATCCCCAGCGGATCACAGCCTACACAGAGGCAGCAAAAATCAGAAAATCAAAAAGAGTCACCCGAATAAGGATAACCGGGATACTCCACCACCGTCAAAAGGACGTCAGCCAATCATAAGGCATCGCTCACATTAGAAAGAGCATCTTCGTGTCTACACCCCAAGGAAACAGAAATTCCTCAATGGGTACCAACTACGCAATGGAAAGTTGGGACACAAGAACCTATGAGTAACTGCACATCCCCTAGATGGATCCCTGCGTTATCCAGCCCTCAGTGGCACAAAAATAAAAAAAAAACAACCGTCGAAACAGCATCGTGGACTGTGAAGACAAAATCATCACAAAACCCTGGAGAGGGAAAACTCACGCTACCCCGAGGTTGTCAAGAACACGGAGGTATGCAACTACCACGAGGTTGTCAAGAACACGTTGGTATACCCTGGAGAGGGAAAACTCACGCTACCCCGAGGTTGTCAAGAACACGGAGGTATGCAACTACCACGAGGTTGTCAAGAACACGTTGGTATACCCTGGAGAGGGAAAACTCACGCTATCCCGAGGTTGTCAAGAACACGGAGGTATGCAACTACCACGAGGTTGTCAAGAACACGTTGGTATACCCTGGAGAGGGAAAACTCACACTACCCCGAGGTTGTCAAGAACACGGAGGTATGCAACTACCACGAGGTTGTCAAGAACACGTTGGTATAGCCTGGAGAGGGAAAACTCACGCTACCCCGAGGTTGTCAAGAACACGGAGGTATGCATGAGCCTGGAGAGGCGACGACTAATACTCACCCTGGAGAGGGCAAACTCAACCTGGAGAGGCTACTCAACAATTTTCCACCGGAAGACGCTACAAGTCAGAAGGTTGGCACATCACCCGGACAATTGGGTCAACTCCTTTACTTGTCAGCCGGTACACCAAAAGGCCGTCCGACTAAGTAAAGGGGGGGCAGCTGTAGACCCCTAAAATTGTCCGGGTCGGAAATAAAGCTTGAAGACTCTCGAAGACCAAAGGAAAGTCAGCCGGAAGGACTCCCAGAAGACCATAGGATGACTATCTGTAGGTTTAGAGGTCTTAGAGTAGCCAAAAATAAGAAAGTAGGAGGTTTGGAGCTCAATACGGCCTCCTTGGAGTTCAGTACGGCCGTACTGCACATTTTGAACTACAATACGGCCGCACTGAACTCAATACGGCCGTATTGAAGTTTCTGAACTTCAATACGGCTGCATTGAATTCAATACGGCTGCACTGAACTTCAATACGGCTGCATTGAATTCAATACGGCTGCACTGAACTTCAATACGGCTGCACTGAACTTCAATACGGCCATATTGAGGTTTTTTGAACTTCAATACGGCCGTATTGAATTCAATACGGCCGTATTGTAGTTCAAAATTTCAATGTGGACCGTATTGACTCCCAGAGACCGTATTGAGCCTTTTCCCTATAAATATGACGTCAATGGGACGTCATTTCACACTTTTGGACTGAGTTTTAACCCTCTTCTTGAGTATTCTGGGTTTTTTTGAGCAGTGCTCTGCCTAGAAATCACTCGGAGAGTTGATCCGACGAAGTTTTTGAGTCACGAGCCATTTGCTTGAGTCTCGAACCTAGTCGAAGGGAAATCCTCCGGATTTCCATAGTTAAAATTTTATAGGAGGGAGCGAGCGGTCTTGTAGAGGGAGGGAACGCCAAAACGCTTCCCAATTTCTGTCAAGATATATAAGAAAGCACGCTTCAAAGGTTTATCTCTTTAAAGTCCCTTCTTTTACCGCTTTCTGTGTGTACATATTTAAACTGTCATCATGTAGATAGTTAATTTATAATTGCTTAGAATAAATAGGGGTAATTTAGTAATTTCGCACTATTATTTTTAAATAATCTGTCATAGGGAACCCGAAAGGGGCGCTGTGGGGTGCTAACACCTTCCCCACGCGTAACCGACTCCCTTACCCGACTCTGGTTGTAATGGCCGAAGTCGATTTTTGAATCGATTGCCTTAATCTTCTTTTTCCAATGTTTTGAGTAAAACATTGGTGGCGACTCCATGAACCCTTCCTTTTTATGAAAACCGCTAATCCATGGAGGGTCCCGCTTGGGATTAACATGGATTGGTGAGCCTTTTAATAAAATTGCTCGTTTGACGAGGTCTTAGTTTGAGAATAAGTCATTCTAGCAATCCATATTTTTTAACAAACAAAAGAGTCCAACCATCCCTCGCGAGTGCCGAAAGCCCGTTTCGGGCCGGTGGCGACAATGGTCACTATGAATAACAAACTCTTTGGGAATAAGGTAATGTTCCCAAGTTTGAAGGGCCCTAACCAAAGCATAAAGCTCTTTGTCATAGGTAGGATAGTTAAGGGAGGCACCTTTGAGTTTTTCACTGAAATATGCAATAGGGTGCCCACCCTGTAACAAAACCGCCCATATGCCAACTCCAGAGGCATCACATTCTAACTCAAAAGTTTTTGAAAAATCTGGTAGAGCTAGAAGTGGTGCATGAGTAAGCTTATGTTTCAAGGTTGTGAAGGAATTTTCTTGTTTCTCTCCCCATATAAATTCCACATTTTTCTTGACTAAATCATTTAATGGGGAGGCAAGTGTGGAGAAATTAGGAACAAACCTCCTATAAAAGCTTGCCAAACCATGGAAGCTCCTAATATCTCCAACACTTTTAGGAGTGGGCCATTCTTGGATGGCCTTGATTTTCTCGGGGTCCACATGAACCCTTTTTTTACTAATTATAAACCCTAGGAAAACAACACTATCTACACAAAAAGTACATTTTTCTAGATTTCCAAAAAGTTGGTTTTTCCTAAGAATATCAAAAACTTGCCTTAAGTGTCCTATGTGATCACTTAGGCACCTACTGTAAATGAGAATGTCATCAAAATAAACTACAACAAACTTACCTATACAATCCCTAAGGACATGATTCATGAGACGCATGAATGTACTAGAAGCATTGGTGAGCCCAAAGGGCATCACTAGCCACTCATATAATCCAAACTTGGTCTTGAAAGCGATTTTCCATTCATCTCCTTCTTTGATTCTAATTTGATTGTATCCGCTTTTAAGATCAACTTTAGAAAATATGATAGCTCCATGAGGCTCATCTAACATGTCATCAAGCCTAGGGATGGGATGTCTATACTTCACAGTGATGTTGTTGATGGCTCTACTATCACAACACATTCTCCACTTGCCATCTTTCTTTGGAACCAACAACACTGTAACAACACAAGGACTTAAGCTCTTTCGAACCCAGCCCTTCTCCAACAACTCTTGAACCTGAGACTCAATTTATTTTGTTTCTTGGGGGTTGGTTCTATATGCAGGCCTATTAGGTAGGCTAGCCCCAGGCACCAAATCAATTTGATGTTCTATTCCTCTAGAAGGAGGAAGGCCCATTGGACCCTCGGGAGGAAATAGATCTTCAAATTCTTTTAAAAGTACTTTTACCCCCTTAGGTAAAGTCTCATGTCCACTAGATGTGGCAGTGCAAGCAAGAGTTCCTTTACAGAGAAGGATATAAGAGGGTTGTTGAATCAAGAGGGTTTGTTTGGAAATTACACTCTCTTGAGTAACAACCTCTAGGGAGGGAACTCCTTTCTGCCTAGATTCCTCTCTATCCTTAGTTTTCACGAACTTTTTTTTCCTCTTTTTTCCTCTTTTTTTAAATCTTTTTTCTCTATCTCTTTTGAGTTTCATTTGTGCTTGATCCTCAGCCACCTGTTGAGGAGTAAGAGGATGAAGCACAAATTTCTTTTCTTTATGTGTAAAGGTAATCTCGTTAGTAAGGCCATTATGCATGGTTTTCTTATCAATTTGCCACAGCCTTCTTAATAAGATATGACAAGCTTCCATTGGTACTACATCACATAGCACCTCATCTTCATAATTCCCAATGGAAAGCTTGACCTTTACTTGTTGGTTAACTGCTAAGTCACCATCCTCATTAATCCAATGAAGTTGATAAGGTTTAGGATGGGGACTAGTAGTTAAATCCAACTTCTCAATCAGCCTAGTGCTACAACAGTTGCACCATGAACCACTATCAATAATGAGAGAACATGCATTGTTTGAAACTTTGCATCTAGTGTGAAAGATGTTCTCCCTTTGTGATAGAGTATCACTAGGTTGATTGTTGAGGAGTCTCCTAATCATTAAGAGCTCCCCTTCATAAGGAAAAGTAGACTCTACACCTTCCTCTTGCTCACTTGCTTCTTCCTCACTATTACTAGAGGAAGTAGTAGCTTCATCTTGGCTACTATAATGTCATGCCCCCTCATGATCATTTCTTTGTGGGGCATTGGGAGGCAATGTGACCCCTCCCTAAACATTTAAAGCACTTAATGTCACTAGTCCTAGAACTAGTGTGTGTAGTATCCTTCCCCTTTCCCTTATCTTTTTCTGTAGCTTGATTCTTGGAGGGTTCAAAAGTTTTCTTCTTTTCAAAAGTTTTTCCCTCCTTCTTGGAATCTTTCTTTAGAAATGAAGAGTGGGAGCTATCTTTTTTGTAAGATTTTCTCATTCTTTGTTGTTCTACCCTTACACAAAGTTGGACCAAGTCATTTAGGTCCTTGTAGGGTAGTAGCTCCACTTGGTCTCTTATTTCTAAATTAAGACCACTTAAGAATCTAGCTACAGTTGTAGCTTCCTCTTCCCTAATGCATGCCCTCTTCATTAAAAGCTCCATTTGTTGCCTGTAATGTTCTACAGACATGTCCCTTTGTTGGAGCCTTTGGAGCCTATTCATAAGCTCCCTTCCATAATAGGTGGGAATGTGCCTCCTCCTCATATCACTTTTGAGATCATTCCAATATTGAATTGGAGGATCATTGTGG
This sequence comes from Cajanus cajan, assembly GCF_000230855.2. Taxonomy (NCBI): domain Eukaryota; kingdom Viridiplantae; phylum Streptophyta; class Magnoliopsida; order Fabales; family Fabaceae; genus Cajanus; species Cajanus cajan. Next base: position 39,960,772 of record NC_138521.1, on the reverse strand, counting down.
AGGCGTCTCTCTCTCTCTAGAGCAGTCCACCAATACATGGCATGCCCTTGGAAGCTAAGGGTAGCCAGAGGGACTTTTCTCTCTTCACCTACCCTGTGGCAAGCAAAGAGTTTCTCAACTTTCATCTCCCAATCTAAGTATACTTCCACATCATCTTTACCAAATTATTGTGGAAGGTCAACTTTGACTTCCCTAGGTCTTATGGACCTTCTAGGAGTGTGTTGGTAGTGATCCCCTTGATTCATGCTTTCATTAGGGGATGTATATTGGGAATGTGAGCTCCTACTCTTTTTCCTATGTTTCTTCATATCTTCTTTCAATTTTTCTTCTTCTTGTCTTAAAATCCTCAATTCTTCCTCTAAATAAGCAAGTTGTCCTTCTCTTTCAATCTTTTCCTTCTCTCTTTGAATGGACTCTTGCTTTTTCCATAGTTTAAGTGATTTGAGCTCTTTAGTGATATATGAAAGACTTTTTGGAGAGCCATCACTTTCACTATGGGAGGAATCTTGAGACATTTTAATTCAAGAATATTTTTCACACAAAAATAGTTTTTATGAAAATAATATTTTTTTGAAGTGTTTTAGACTTGGCACTTGGAGGTCTAAGAGTACAAATTGAACTTTGGAGGGAGGTGAGCTACTAAAGAGCCACTTAATAACCAAGCCTCTTCAAGTAAAAATCTCTAAACCCCCTTGTACTTTTGCCTTGCACAAATCAATTTTCACAAAGTTCTTTTCTCAAAGAAAATAACAAACAAGTTCCTATGTGTACAATTTATATGATGCTTGAAAACATAAAGAGCAAGAAAACATAAATTGCTTGAAAACTTAAAGACAAGAAAACATAAACTAGGCGTGGTAAGCAATTTAAACCTAAGTGAGAGCTTGAGAGGTACCAAAGACCTTCAAGGACCACTCTCACAAGTACTACACGAAATTTACTAATAAGAACTCTTAAGGAGAGATGGAGATACACCAAAGGCACTCCAAGACACTCCTTAATAAAGGCCTTGTACAAAAATTTGGAAAACAAAAAATTACAAGAAAATTCAAATTCAAATTTTCTTCAAATGAAATGTAAATTCACACTCCAAATGAAATGTAAATTCACTTTCAAATGAAATTAGTGGCTGCACTTTAATTTCAAAGAAAACAAATTAACCACTAATTAGAATCAAATTTTAGTCACGGATTTTGTAAGGAAAAACTAGTTTTAGAAACAAAAATTTCCGTCACTAAAATTAGTTCTAAATTTTCACAAAATTTTTCACAAATAGATTTGTTCCTTCTTGCTCCAATTCAGCCTCTAATTGCAGCCTCACAAAGTGTTTCACTCCTCTTTTTAGAAGTAACCTTGAAGTTAGTCACTTCTAGGTGTTTTCAAGAGCCTAGCCACCAAGAGAGAACAAACTCCCTAAGCAACCACCAAAGCCTTCAAGTGGATGTCCTTTGCCTTGGCCTCCTACACCTTTTAAGAAGCACTCAACCACCTTCAAGACTGAATATGATGGAGAAGACTAGGAGAAGTGAATTAAGACCTCCTCCTTGAATCCGCCAATGCTAGGATCTTCTTCAAAGGAGATTAGAAACCGTGATGAAGAACACTTTGAAGACAAGAGAAACTCGGATCTAGGTTTCCTATGCTATGGAGGGAAGTATCCAAGCTCAAGAAGCAATGGATTACTCACTTCAAAAAGAAGAAGAAGATGAACTCCTAAGGTTTTCAGGTGAGTAATCTTGATGACTTTGAAGGGGAGAAACTCGGCCAAAGGCTCTCAAATTTCCATTCAATATTCAAAGTGAGTACAATAGGTGAAGGAGGGAACATATATGCATCCGAAAATATGAATACACTTGGCGCCACATGAGTGGTCACCATGTTGGCGCCAAGATTTGAATTCAAATTTGAATTTGAATTCAAATCTTGTCACACATGTGTATGACCGGTCCCATGAGTGCTTGGTGCATTTGGTTTTGATTTAGTGTGCATTTAGGGTTGAATTTGAGTCACACATGTTCAGCCAAGGTGGCATGATCCATGTGACTCAAAATGCAACTTAAATGCATGCTAAATTAAACCTAGTTTACCCTAATTTAACTATACTAGTAATCCTCCTTTAATCCTAATCTAATGGCCTAATTACAATGGCCAAACAAATACAATGGAAAGGAAAAATTACAAGAATGAAAATGAGCCCAATATTGGGTACCAAAAGCCCAAAGGCCCATGAAGCCCAAAACTAGGCCCAACTAGCCTAAAACCTAAAATGCTACTCTATGTGGTCCAAAATACAAGACCAAAATATATGATACCTATACTAACATGATGTATACAAAACATATGAAAATAGCTATAACAAAATATGGCCCATGAAAAGTTCAATTTGGGCCTTCCCAGGCCCATCAGGCCCATTGGGCCCTGACTGGCCCAAACCTTCATGTCTAGCCAACTCCTCTTGGTTCTTTGAGTATGTCACTTCTTGCACTCCAAAGCATGATTCCATCATCCCCTCCCTCTTGAAAAGGATTTGTCCTCAAATCTCGAGGATGAATGGAAGAAGAAAAATTAACACCTACATATAAAACATGCAAGGAATAAGAAGTAACATGATAAGATAAAAGATCATGGATCCTAAGAGGAGTCCTAGTATCTAACCTAACAAAGAAAGATAAAATATTAGACTCTCTAAAAATAGGCTCCTCTTCTAAGCATAACCTAGAAGTAAAACCTAAAAATGTAAGAACACTATGACTAAGACAATAAAAAGACTGATTTTTAAACACTACAATATCTTGCCTAAAGTACCCTAAATGGTATCCTAGGCTTTTCCTAAAATATAAAGAAAATACTACTAAAAAAAGTCCTAAACAATTTTGGATTTGATTGTTTATTAGATACTCATAGTCATATAATCTATTTTTGTCTTGTAGGGAAGGAAACATATTAAGTTCAAAAAAATAAGAACTTCCCATAAGATCAAACATAGAATATAGAATATTACAAGTTATATCTACTAAACAATGTAAACCGAAAATTGGGTGCTTTATAAAATCCAAAGAAATACTTCCTTCCTTGTGCACCTTCAAGGAAGTAGTATAAGGAGTAACACTAGGAATAGTCCACTCCTTCTTCACTATATCTCTAAGTTGAGAATTCTTGGTTTGAAATTTATTTTGTTTTTCATTCTCAACTCTAAGATAAGTGGCAGCATTAGGACAAGAGTCAAAACTTTTATGAATAAAGAGAGTTCTTTTCAAGTCTTGTTTGGTCATAAAATAACTCTCTTTTGTCACAAATGTCTTAGTGGAGTCCCCTTTTTCCACACTCTGTCCTTCTTTCTTTTCTTTGTTTCTTTTCTTTTTCATTTGCTTTTGATCCTCAAACACTTGGGGTGGTGTTAAAGGATTAAAAACAATTTCCTTATTTTTATGAATGAAGGATATTTTGTTAGTGAGGCCATCATGTATAGTTTGTTTATCAAATTTCCATGGCCTACCAAGCAAAATATGACAAGCTTCCATAGGGATCACATCACATAAAACTTTATCTTTATAATCCCCTATAGAAAACTTGACCTTCACTTGTTGATTCACCTCCAATTCCTCACCTTCATTGAGCCAATGAAGTTTGTAAGGGTGAGGGTGAGGAATGGTGGTAAGGGCTAACTTGTTAATCAACCTTGTACTACAACAATTTGAACATGATCCACTATCAACAATGAGAGAACAAGTTCTTTTGGAAACTAAACATCTTGTGTGAAAGATGTTCTCTCTTTGTGATAGTGAAGTGGGACAAGGTTGACTTCCAAGAAGCCTTTTGACCATAAGAAGATCATCAACAACAGGATATAGCTTTTCAATTTGAGGATCTTCCTTACTAGTCTCACTATCACTTGAAGTGGTAGAACTAGATTCATCAAGGCTACTATAAATGTCTTGTCCTCTCAAAATCATGACCTTTTTAGTTGGACATTGAGAAGCTATATGGCCTCTCCCAAGACATTTAAAGCATTTGATGTCACTAGTTTTACTACTAGAAGTGACAACATTTTTATTTTTATCACTTTCTTTTTCTTTTTCTTGACCCTTACTAGAGTTTGTGGAAGAGTTATCTTGCCCCTCCCTCTTGTAGTCTTTCTTGATATAAGAGTTAGTTTGAGTTTTTCCTTTTCTCAAATTTTGTTGTTCCACCCTTATACAAAGTTAGACCAAATCATCAAGGTCCCTATAAGGGAGTAACTCAACTCTATCTCTTATATCAAAATTTAGACCACTTAAAAACCTAGCAATGGTCAATCTTTCCTCTTCCCTTATGCCAGCCCTCATGAGATACAACTCCATTTTTTGTCTATACTCCTCAACACTCATATTCTTTTGTTGGAGTCTTTGGAGCTTATCCATAAGCTCCCTACTATAATAAGAAGGTATGTGCCTTCTTCTCATAGCACTCCTCAACTCATTCCAATAAGTGATTGGAGGGTCATTGTGAAGTCTTCTCTCTCTTTCCAAGGATGTCCACCAATACATGGCTTGTCCTTGAAAAGCTAGGGTGGCTAAAGGAACTTTTCTTTCCTCACCTACTTGATGACAAGTGAAGATTTGCTCCACTTTCATCTCCCAATCTAAGTAGGTGTCCACATTATCTTTTCCATGAAAGTAAGGGAGATCAACCCTTGATTCCCTCACTTTGGGTTCTTTAATGACTCTTCTAGGATGGGGTTGGTAATATGCATCAAGGTTTAGGCTATCCTCACTTTGGCTAGGAGAGTCATTGGAACTCTTTGTGGAACCTTTTGAGGAACTTTTTTGACTTTTGTTTTTATGTAATTTTTTTAAAAGTTTTGCTTCTTGTTGCTTAATCTTTAGAATCTCTTCTTCTAAAGCAAGAAGTTGTACTTCTCTTTCAATCTTTTCTTTTTGTTTTTGAAGTACTTCTTCATGCTGTCGCCACCGGGCCGAAACGGGCTTTCGGCGTTCGCGAGGGATGGTTGGACTCTTTTATTTGTTTAAAAATATGGATTGCTAGAATGACTTATTCTCAAACTGAGACCTCATCAAACGAGCAATTTTATTAAAAGGCTCACCAATCCATGTTAATCCCAAGCGGGACCTTCAATGGATTAGAGGTTTTCATAAAAAGGAAGGGTTCATGGAGTCGCCACCAATGTTTTACTCAAAACATTGGAAAAAGAGGTTTAAGGCAATCGATTCAAAAATCGACTTCGGCCATTACAACCAGAGTCGGGTAAGGGAGTCGGTTACGCGTGGGGAAGGTGTTAGCACCCCACAGCGCCCCTTTCGGGTTCCCTATGACAGATTATTTAAAAATAATAGTGCGAAATTACTAAATTACCCCTATTTATTCTAAGCAATTATAAATTAACTATCTACATGATGACAGTTTAAATATGTACACACAGAAAGCGGTAAAAGAAGGGACGTTAAAGAGATAAACCTTTGAAGCGTGCTTTCTTATATATCTTGACAGAAATTGGGAAGCGTTTTGGCGTTCCCTCCCTCTACAAGACCGCTCGCTCCCTCCTATAAAATTTTAACTATGGAAATCCGGAGGATTTCCCTTCGACTAAGTTCGAATCTCCAAGCAAAAAGCTCGGAATTCCAGAACTTCGTCGGATCGACTCCCAGAGAGATTTCTAGGGCAGAACACTGCTCAAAAACCCCAGAATACTCAAGGAGGGAGTCAAAACTGTGTGGAAAAGTGTAGAATGACGCCCAATTGACGTCATATTTATAGGGATGAGGCTCAATACGGTCTCTGGGGGTCAATACGGTCCGTATTGAAGTTTTGAACTACAATACGGCCGTATTGAATTCAATACGGCCGTATTGAAGTTCAAAAAACCTCAATACGGCCGTATTGAAGTTCAGTGCAGCCGTATTGAAGTTCAGTGCAGCCGTATTGAATTCAATGCAGCCGTATTGAAGTTTAGAAACTTCAATACGGCCGTATTGAGTTCAGTGCGGCCGTATTGAAGTTCAAAATGTTCAATACGGCCGTACTGAACCTCTGGGAGGCCGTATTGGGCTTCATTCCTCCCACTTTTCTTATTTTAGCTATCCTAAGACCTCTAGACCTATAGAGAACCCTCCTTGGGCCTTCTGGAAGGCCTTCTGGCTGATCTTCCTTCAGTCTTCGATAGTCTTCAAGCTTTATTTCCGACCCGGACAGTTTTAGGGGTCTACAGCTGCCCCCCCTTTACTTAGTCGGACGGCCTTTTGGTGTATCGGCTGACAAGTAAAGGAGTTGACCCAATTGTCCGGGTGATGTGCCAACCTTCTGACTTGTAGCGTCTTCCGGTGGAAAATTGTTGAGTAGCCTCTCCAGGTTGTTGCATACCTCGGCGCTTCTGACAACCTCGGTAGCTAAGTTTACCCTCTCCAAGGTCAACTTCACTCGACGCCCGAGCTGGAAGTTGAACACCAACGTGCCTCTGACGACGCTGATGGTTGAGTACTGTCTCTCCAAACCTTGAGTACCATCTCTCCAGACTTTGAGTACTGTCTCTCCAGACCTTGAGTACTGTCTCTCTAGACCTTGAGTACCGTCTCTCCAGACTTTGTTTGAGTACCGTCTCTCCAGACTTTGTTTGAGTACCGTCTCTCCAGACTTTGTTTGAGTACCGTCTCTCCAGACCTTGTTTGAGTACCGTCTCTCCAGACCTTGTTTGAGTACCGTCTCTCCAGACCTTGTTTGAGTACCGTCTCTCCAGACTTTGTTTGAGTACCGTCTCTCCAGACTTTGTTTGAGTACCGTCTCTCCAGACCTTGTTTGAGTACCGTCTCTCCAGACCTTGTTTGAGTACCGTCTCTCCAGACTTTGTTTGAGTACCGTCTCTCTAGACTTTGTTTGAGTACCGTCTCTCCAGACCTTGTTTGAGTACCGTCTCTCCAGACCTTGTTTGAGTACCGTCTCTCCAGACTTTGTTTGAGTACCGTCTCTCCAGACTTTGTTTGAGTACCGTCTCTCCAGACTTTGTTTGAGTACCGTCTCTCCAGACTTTCTTTGATTGTCTCTGACGACCTAGGCAACTGAGTTTGCCCTCTCCAGGGTCTGCGTCCGTGTCTTCTGATCACTTCGGCAATGCGAGTTTACCCTCTCTAGGGATCTGAGATGATTTTTTTGTCTCCACAGTCCACTATGCTGCTTCGACGTTTTTCTAATTTTGTGCCACTGAGGGCTGGATAACGCAGGGATCCGTCTAGGGGATGTGCAGTCATTCATAGGTTTTTTGTGCCCCAACTTGCATTGCTTAGTTGGTACCCATAGGAGATTTCTGACTCCTTGGGGTGTAGACACAGATGCTCTTCTTGAATTGAGCGATGCCTTATGTTTGGCTGACGTCCTTTGACGTTGGTGGAGTATCCCGGTTATCTTTATTCGGGTATCTCTTTTGGATTTTCTAATTTTGTAGCCTCTGTGTAGGCTATAATCCACTGGGGGTTCTGGATGTTGATTTTGATTTTGTCTCCACAGTCCACGATGCTGCTTTGATGATTGTTTTTGATTTTTGTGCCACTGAGGGCTGGATAACGCAGGGATCCGTCTAGGGGATGTGCAGTTACTCATAGGTTCTTGTGTCCCAACTTTCTTTTGCATAGTTGGTGCCCATTGAGGAATTTCTGTTTCCCTGGGGTGTAGACACGAAGATGCTCTTTCTGAGATGAGCGGTGCCTTATGATTGGCTGACGTCCTTTCGACGATGGTGGAGTATCCCGGTTATCCTTATTCGGGTGACTCTTTTTGTTTTTCTGGTTTTGTCGCCTCTGTGTAGGCTGTTATCCGCTGTGGGATTTTGTCATTGATTGTGATTAGCCTCTTCTGTTAGGCAGATCATCTTGACGCTTGATGTTTGGCCAAAAAGCCATATTCCATTTGGGGAATGATTATTGATCTTTTGATTTTTTTCTTTTTGTAGGAATGCCTCTTGAGTAGGCGACTGGGGATTTGGGGATCTTATGTATCCCAGAGTATTATTTAGGAAGCCTCTACAGGCTTAGACTCACTCATCGCCTGAGTTGGAGAGCTATCTTCCACTGAGGAAGTTTTAAGTCCTTTGACTAGATATGCTGCTTGGGTGATCGTGCTTCCATTGGGAATTTTGTCGATCTTGCTTTGATAGCTCTCGCTGGGGATTTGTTCCGTGAGCTTGAGTTGGGGTTTCTCTGGGGAGTATTATTTCTGCGAGCCTCTCCAGGCTCAATTATTCTGATGAGAGTATTATTTCGGCAAGCCTCTCCAGGCTCAATTATTCTGAAAGAGTATTATTTCGGCAAGCCTCTCTAGGCTCATTTATTCCGAAGAGTATTATTTCGGCAAGCCTCTCCAGGCTCAGTTATTCTGTATAATTTGTTGGATTTTCTGTATTTTGCCTTTTTGTTGATTTTGGCTTTTTCTGTGTTTTTGCCTTTTTTGTTGATTTTGGCTTTTTCTGTGTTTTTGCCTTTTTTGTTGATTTCGGCTTTTTCTGTATTTTTTGTTGATTTTGGCTTTTTCTGTATTTTTGCCTTTTTTGTTGGTTTTGGCTTTTTCTGTACAGAAATGTCTCTGAGGAGTATTATTTTGACAAGCCTCTTCAGGCTCAGTTATTCTGAGAGAGTATTATTTCGGCGAGCCTCTCCAGGCTCAATTATTCTGAGAGAGTATTATTTCGGCGAGCCTCTCCAGGCTCAGTTATTCTGCGAGAGTATTATTTCAGCAAGCCTCTCCAAGCTCAGTTATTCTGAGAGAGTATTATTTCGGCAAGCCTCTCCAGGCTTAATTATTCTGAGGAAGTATTTTTTCAGCAAGCCTCTCCAGGCTCAATTATTCTTTACAAACTGAGGAGTATTGTTTGTATCCTTGCCTTTTTTCGTTTTCGGCTTTTGTTGACTGCTGTCATACACAAGCAATTTTCTATTTTTTCTATTTTATGCAATTGCCTCGTGGTAAGGTCTTTAAATGTGCAACTAATGTGTGTGATGCACATGATGCAAGTTTTTATTTTTGTTCTTTTATTTAGAAAAGTGAATGGCTCTCCCTATCTTCTTCTTCTTTGGAGGAATTTTGTCATCGACGTGAGGGAGGATTTCTGTTATTGCCAATACGGCCGTTATTCATTTCAGTATGCCCGTATTGAATTGAAAATTTGTTCATAACCCTAATTTTGGTACGGGCATACTGAACATGATACGGGCGTATTGTTTTTCTGAAGTTTATATTTTTTTGTTTTTTTCAATAAACAGAGAATAAGTGATCTTCCATTACACCTATCATCTGTATGCATGTATGCAGTATGATGCACCTAATTCTATTTGATTCGCTTTTCAAAAGAATTAACCGATGCGTTTCTCTGTTTGGATTTTTGCCATTCCTCTAGACGGGCTGTGTGCTGCCGATTTCTGTAACCGAGGAATGATGCATGTTATATTGAGATTTGGTGTCATCAACCAAATGATTTTCCTTTCCTTTAGAAGATGTGTCAACCCTCCTATTGACTACTATATCTCCATGTTTCCACTAGATTATTCAAAAATCGTTTGGGACAAGAGAGAAAAGAAGGAAAGGATATATTTTTTTTTTCGAAAGTTTGTGTTTTAGAGGGGATTTATTTTTATTTTGAAAAATTGTTTTTGTAAGAATGGCTGGCCATGGTAGGCTTATTGTGTTTAGGCTTGTTTGTTTAAACATTCATGAAGTTAATCAAATCTTGTTATTGACGTTGTGATTTGACAACTTAGATAACTTCCCTTGAACCTTTCTTTTTGAATTCGGTTCATGGTACCATCATGGATTTCTTTCATTTTTTGATTGTCCTTATTTTTGCCTAAAACACCCTTTTGTGGCGTTTTAGCGGACCTTTGTTTTTATTCATTTTCGTAACCCTAACTTTTGCCTAGGTCACCCTTTCGTGGGATTCCTAGCGGGTCTTTTGCTCTTATTTTTGCGCAGTCCCCTTTTTGAGTTTCCTGCCGAGCTTCTTTTATTTTGAAAGATTTCTTTTTACCCATGATGGCACTTGTCAAGGCCAAGGGAAGGTGCTCCAAGTTGTCACACACACCTCCACATAAAAATGATGCGGGTTTATTGTTATCAAGATGATTTTAACCTCATTTATGCTTATTCAAACAGGGTTAAAAATAATGTGGTCTAGAATTTTATTGCAAGCAAGAAAAGAAGCAATAAAGAATTAATGAAGAATGATTTTATTATAATCATAGAGGAAACGTGTGCCCTATCGAGGCTCGGGGGTCGGGCTGTCCCCGAGGAGTAATCTCTAATAGTCATCAGGTCTATACATCCCTATTGGAAGGAGAAGAGCACTTGATGACGACGACCGGCCTTGACGCTTGTGAACCGGCCTTCCTAAAGATCTGGCTTAAAGAACGTCGAGAAGGATCTTGATTCCTCTTCGTTCTTTGATCTTTAACGGGGTTGTATCCTAACCCTTGTTTCCCCGGATTATCCTTGATGATGGGTAGCTCCGGAATTCCTTGGGAGTCCTTGCCAAGTCCTTGTCCCGGCAAGTATCCATTCTTGGTGAGCATATGGGCTACCTTCTTAATTTCTCGGGGAAATGTCTCAAAATTGGCGATCTCCAATGCTTGGAAGGCGGTTTCTAAAGCTTCCTCTGTTGCATCCACATAAGGTATGTTGGATGGCTTGCTGATAAGTATGTCATCTTCAGCTTGAACAGTCACCAGTTTGTCACCCACAATGAACTTGACTTTCTGGTGGAGCGTAGAGGGTACAGCTTTCGCATCATGAATCCAAGGTCGGCCGAGGAGACAGCTGTATGCAGGAGTAATATCCATTTCTTGGAATTCGACATTAAAGATAGTGGGCCCAATTTGGATTGGAAGACTGATTTCTCCCACCACTTCTCTTTTAGAGCCGTCGAAAGCTCGAAAGATCATGTTGCTCGGGCGCATTTGGACTCCCTTGATTGTCATTTGGTCGAACGTTCTCTTTGGCATTACGTTCAAGGAAGATCCATTATCCACCAAGACCTTTGCGATGTGATACTCCTTGCACTTTACAGAGATGTGCAAGGGCTTGTTGTGGTTCGGTCCCTCAGCGGGGATCTCTTCATCGGTGAAAGTGAGGTGATCATTAGCCGTGATGTGACTAACAATCCCCTCAAACTTGTCTTGGGAGATAGTGTGCGACACATATGCCTCGTTCAAGACTTTCAACAGAGCTTGTCGATGCGGTTCGGAGCATAGGATCAACGACAACAGAGTAATCTTTGCTGGCGTCTTATGAAGTTGATCCACGATGGAGTACTCGCTCTGTCGGATAAACTTTAACAGCTCGTCTGTCTCCTCCTCGGATTCTTTTTCCTCGGTTTTTTTCTTTTCTTTTCCTTTATTCTTGGGAGCTTTGTCGTGCAGATCTTCGGGAGTGTAGATCCTCCCACTCCTAGTCATGCCCCCAAGTCCAGCGATGTTAGAGATATCGCTGTCGGCAGAAGAGTGGATGTCGTATATCCACGGCACAGCCTTATTTGATTCGTAGGGAAAAGGCCTTGGAGTAGTGATCCTTAATGGTGTTGGACCTTCCCCTTTATTCGTCTTGATTACCAACAACGGAGTTGATGTGCGCTCTCTTGGCGCGGTTGTTGGCTTACACTTAATAACAAATGGCGTGCGATCCATCTTGAACATACGCATCGATTATTTCTTTCTTTTTATTAATGTTTATTAATGAATTACTAGGAGGGATGTATGAAATGAATGACTCCTAGATCCCTCCATGATCTATATGCATGATATGAGATGATGATGTTGAATATGCATGCATTGTGTTTATTGAACTAAGCATTATCATGTTTTCAGGATGTTCCTAAGATGATGCATGATATTGCTTGGTTTGGATAAATAACCCTTTTTTTTTCTTTTTTGGGTATTTTTTATTTTATATATTTTTTGTATTTTTGGGTGAAAAGGGAAACTACCTATATGAATGTGATGAAGGTAGATGTTAACACCATGCAATGGAAGATTCTTATTCCTATTTATTCTTATTTTAAAAAGGAATAGGAATGTTGTATGTTTAAAGAAATGCAATGTATGCTCAAACAATTTCACATAAACAATGCACAAACAATTCACTCATCCACGAACAGTCACGAGCGAATCACGAGGTAGGGGTATCCTGTAGAAAAGTGCATATTCAAGGTGGATCTAACTGTTCTCACCGGTCTGAGGCCCCCAAGGTGCCCCCATTATAGGGACCCAATTCCTCTCGTCGTAAGCCGATGGAAAGCTCCAACGCACTGTCGGACTCGAGTTCATGGTTATCACCTTGAGTGATGCTTTCCGACAACGGTCTACGGGCACCTATAGACCCATTCGACAACCGGCCGTACTAACATCCACTCCCTATGGCTTACCACTCATGCCCCCGGGTATAGAGGGAACTGTTGTGTGCAAAGGTTTGTGTGCAGTTTTTATTTCAAACAATTGCAAAAATTTAAACATACAACAGTTATTTAAAGCCAAATAGGTAAAACGTGTTATTATACAAGCAAGGGGTAATGAAGTAATTTTAACTATTATTTGTTAAAAATAATCTGTCACTAAATGGGACTGACTCTCGAGGCTTCCCCAGCAGAGTCGCCATCTGTCGCCACCGGCCCGAAACGGGCTTTCGGCGTTCGCGAGGGATGGTTGGACTCTTTTATTTGTTTAAAAATATGGATTGCTAGAATGACTTATTCTCAAACTGAGACCTCATCAAACGAGCAATTTTATTAAAAGGCTCACCAATCCATGTTAATCCCAAGCGGGACCCTCCATGGATTAGCGGTTTTCATAAAAAGGAAGGGTTCATGGAGTCGCCACCATTGTTTTACTCAAAACATTGGAAAAAGAGGTTTAAGGCAATCGATTCAAAAATCGACTTCGGCCATTACAACCAGAGTCGGGTAAGGGAGTCGGTTACGCGTGGGGAAGGTGTTAGCACCCCACAGCGCCCCTTTCGGGTTCCCTATGACAGATTATTTAAAAATAATAGTGCGAAATTACTAAATTACCCCTATTTATTCTAAGCAATTATAAATTAACTATCTACATGATGACAGTTTAAATATGTACACACAGAAAGCGGTAAAAGAAGGGACTTTAAAGAGATAAACCTTTGAAGCGTGCTTTCTTATATATCTTGACAGAAATTGGGAAGCGTTTTGGCGTTCCCTCCCTCTACAAGACCGCTCGCTCCCTCCTATAAAATTTTAACTATGGAAATCCGGAGGATTTCCCTTCGACTAAGTTCGAATCTCCAAGCAAAAAGCTCGGAATTCCAGAACTTCGTCGGATCGACTCCCAGAGAGATTTCTAGGGCAGAACACTGCTCAAAAACCCCAGAATACTCAAGGAGGGAGTCAAAACTGTGTGGAAAAGTGTAGAATGACGCCCAATTGACGTCATATTTATAGGGATGAGGCTCAATACGGTCTCTGGGGGTCAATACGGTCCGTATTGAAGTTTTGAACTACAATACGGCCGTATTGAATTCAATACGGCCGTATTGAAGTTCAAAAAACCTCAATACGGCCGTATTGAAGTTCAGTGCAGCCGTATTGAAGTTCAGTGCAGCCGTATTGAATTCAATGCAGCCGTATTGAAGTTCAGAAACTTCAATACGGCCGTATTGAGTTCAGTGCGGCCGTATTGAAGTTCAAAATGTTCAATACGGCCGTACTGAACCTCTGGGAGGCCGTATTGGGCTTCATTCCTCCCACTTTTCTTATTTTAGCTATCCTAAGACCTCTAGACCTATAGAGAACCCTCCTTGGGCCTTCTGGAAGTCCTTCTGGCTGATCTTCCTTCAGTCTTCGAGAGTCTTCAAGCTTTATTTCCGACCCGGACAATTTTAGGGGTCTACACATGCTTCCAAAGTTTTAGTGCTTCAACCTTGTAGACCCCTAAAATTGTCCGGGTCAGAAATAAGACTCGAAGACTCTCGAAGACCGAAGGAAAGTCAGCCGAAAGGACTCCTGGAAGACCCTGGAAGACCCTAGGATGATTATTCGTAGGTTTAGAAGTCTTAGAGTAGCTTAAAATAAAGATGTGGGAGGATTGAAGCTCAATACGGCCTCCTAGAAGTTCAGTACGGCCGTACTGAACAATTTGAACTACAATACGGCCGTACTGAAACCAATACGACCATACTGAAGTTTTTGAACTTCAGTACGGCCGTACTGAAACCAATACGGCCGTACTGAAGTTTTTGAAACTTCAGTACGGCCGTACTGAATTCAATACGGCCGTATTGTAGTTAAAAACTTCAGTACGGGCCGTATTGATGTCAGAGGCCGTACTGCGCCTCACTCCTATATATAGGACGTCATTTGGACGTCATTCCACACATTTCCAGACTTTTGGCACACATTTGGACCTTCTTGTTGAGGATTCTGGGGTTTTTGAGCAGTGTTCTGCCCTAGAATTCTCTCCGAGAGCTGATCCGACGAAGTTCTTGAGTTCTGAGCATTTAGCTTGAGAATTCGAACTAGTCGAAGGGAAATCTTTTTGATTTCCATAGTAAAGATTAATTTTTAGGGAAGGAGCGAGCGAGCGTGTAGTGGGAGGGAGCGCCAAAAAGTCTCCTAACATTTGAATATATAAAAGCACGCTTCAAAGGTTTCTTCTTCAAAATCCTTCCTTTTACTGCTTTCTGATTGTTGCATCGCATGTTTAATTTATTCATCATGTAGATATCTTATTCATAGCCGTTTATAATAAATAGGGGTAATTTAGTAATTTTACACTATTATTAATAAAATAATCCGTCATAGGGAACCCGAAAGGGGCGTTGTGGGGTGCTAACACCTTCCTCGCACGTAACCGACTCCCTTACCCAACTCTGGTTGTAATGGCCAAGGTTGATTTGCGAAAATCAATTGCCTTATCCCTTTTTCCAATGTTTTGAGTAAAACATTGGTGGCGACTCCAAGAACCCTTCTTTTTGCGAAAACCACTAATCCATGGAGGGTCCCGCTTGGGATTAACATGGATTGGTGAATCATTTAATAAAATTGTTAGTTCAATGAGGTCTCAGTTTGAGAATAAGTCGTTCTAACAATCCATCATTTTTCAAAACTTAAAAAGAGTCCGACCATCGTCGCGAATGCCAATGTCCGTTTCGGCGGGTGGCGACAGATGGCGACTCCACTGGGGAAGCCTCGAGAGTCAGTCCCATTTAGTGATGGATTATTTCTAAAATAATAGTTTAAAATTACTTCATTACCCCTCACTTGTATGATAACATGCTTTATCTATTTGGCTTTAATAACTGTTGTATGTTTAAATTCTCGCAATTGTTTGAAATACAAACTGCACACGAACCTTTGCACACAACAGTTCCCTCTATACCCGGGGGCATGAGTGGAAAGCCATAGGGAGTGGATGTTAGTACGGCCGGTTGTCGAATGGGTCTAGGTGCCCGTAGACCGTTGTCGGAAAACATCACTCAAGGTGATAACCATGAACTCGAGTCCGACAGTGCGTTGGAGCTTTCCATCGACTTACGACGAGAGGAATTGGGTCCCTATAATGGGGGCACCTTGGGGGCCTCAGACCAGTGAGAACAGTTAGAACCACCTTGAATATGCACTTTTCTGCAGGATACCCCTACCTCGTGATTCGCTCGTGACTGTTCGTGGATGAGTGAATTGTCTGTGCATTGTTTATGTGACATTGTTTGAGCATACATTGCATTCTTTAAACATACAACATTCCCTTTTAAAATAAGAATAAATAGGAATAAGAATCTTCCATTACATGGTGTTAACATCTACCTTCATCACATTCATATAGGTAGGTTCCATTTTCACCCAAAAAAAATATATACAAAAAAAAAAAACAAAATATCCAAAAAAAAGATATTTATCCAAACCAAGCAATATCATGCATCATCTTAGGAGCATCCTGAAAACATGATAATGCTTAGTGGAATAAACACAATGCATGCATATTCAACGTCTTCATCTCATATCATGCATTCTTATCAAAGATCATGGAGGGATCTAGGTTTACATTTCATACATCCCTCCTAGTAATTCATTAATAATAGTAATAAAAAGAAAGGATTAAGCGATGCGTATGTTCAGAATGGATCGCACGCCATTTGTTATTAAGTGTAAGCCAACAACCGCGCCAAGCGAACGCACATCAACTCCGTTGTTGGTAATCATTGTAGACCCCTAAAATTGTCCGGGTCGGAAATAAAGCTTGAAGACTCTCGAAGACTGAAGGATAATCAGCCAGAAGGACTCCTCGAAGGCCCTAGGAGGGTTCTCTGTAGGTCTAGAGGTCTTAGAATAGCTCAAAATAAAGAAGTGGAGGGAAAAAGCCCAATACGGCCGTACTGAACTTAATACGGCCGTATTGAAGCTTCAATACGGCCGTACTGAAGTCAGTACGACCGTATTGACACTTCAATACAACCGCAGCGAACTCAATACGGGCGTATTGAAATTTCTGAACTTCAATACGACCGTATTGAACTTCAATACGACCGTATTGAAGTTCAAAAATTTCAATACGGCCGTATTGCCCCTGTAGGCCGTATTGCGCCTATTCCCTATAAATATGACGTCAATTGGACGTCATTCCACACTTTTTCACTCAGTTTTGACTCCCTCCTTGAGGATTCTGGGGTTTTTGAGCAGTGTTCTGCCCTAGAAATCTCTCTGGGAGTCGATCCGACGAAGTTCTGGAATTCCGAGCACTTAGCTTGGAGATTCGAACCTAGTCGAAGGGAAATCCTCCGGATTTCCGTAGTCATTTTGTTCTAGGAGAGCGAGGAGCGGGCTTGTAGAGCGAGGGAACGCCAAAACGCTTCCCAGTTCTTTGCAATATAAAAGCACGCTTCAAGAGGTTTCCCTTCAATCCTTCCTTTTACTGCTTTCTGTGTGCATATTTAAACTGTCATCATGTAGATAGTCAATTTATAATTGCTTAGAATAAATAGGGGTAATTTAGTAATTTTATACTGTTCTTTTAAAAATAATCTGTCATAGGGAACCCGAAAGGGGCGCTGTGGGGTGCTAACACCTTCCCCACGCGTAACCGACTCCCTTACCCAACTCTGGTTGTAGTGGCCAAAGTTGATTTTTAAATCAATTGCCTTATCCCTTTTTCCAATGTTTTGAGTAAAACATTGGTGGCGACTCCACGAACCCTCCTTTTGCGAAAACCACTAATCCATGGAGGGTCCCGCTTGGGATTAATATGGATTGGTGAGCCTTTTAATAAAATTGCTCGTTTGACGAGGTCTCAGTTTGAGAATAAGTCATTCTAGCAATCCACATTTTTAAACAAATAAACGAGTCCAACCATCCTTCGCAAATGCCGAAAGCCCGTTTCGGGCCGGTGGCGACAGATGGCGACTCCACTGGGGAAGCCTCGAGAGTCAGTCCCATTTAGTGACAGATTAATTTTAACAAATAATAGTTAAAATTACTTCATTACCCCTCGCTTGTATGATAATATGTTTTATCTATTTGGCTTTTAATAACTGTTGTATGTTTAAATTCCGCAATTGTTTGAAATACAAACTGTACACAAACCTTTGCACACAACAGTTCCCTCTATACCCGGGGGCATGAGTGATTAACCATAGGGAGTGGATGTTAGTACGGCCGGTTGTCGAATGGGTCTATAGGTGCCCGTAGACCGTTGTCGGAAAACATCACTCAAGGTGATAACCATGAACTTGAGTCCGACGGTGCGTTGGAACTTTCCATCGACCTACGATAAGAGGAATTGGGTCCCTATAATGGGGGCACCTTGGGGGCCTCAGACCGGTGAGAACAGTTAGATCCACCTTGAATATGCACTTTTCTGCAGGAGACCCCTACCTCGTGATTCGCTCGTGACTGTTCGTGGATGAGTGAATTGTTTGTGCATTGATTATGTGACATTGTATGAGCATACATTGCATTATTTAAACATACAACATTCCCTTTTTTAAAAAATAAGAATAAATGGGGATAAGAATCTTCCATTGCATGGTGTTAACATCTACCTTCATCACATTCATATAGGTAGTTTCCCTTTTCACCTAAAAATACAAAAAAAAAAATAATAATAATAATAAATAAAAATACCCAAAAAAAGAAAAAAGGGTTATTTATCCAAACCAAGCAATATCATGCATCATCTTAGGAACATCCTAAAACATGATAATGCTTAGTTGAATAAACACTACGCATGCATATTCAAACTCATCATCTCATATCATGCATATAGATCATGGAGAGATCTAGGAGTCATTCATACATCTCTCCTAGTAATCCATTAATAAACATTAATAAAAAGAAAGAAATAATCGATGCGTATATTCAAAGAATGGATCACACGCCGTTCGTTATCAAGTGTAAGCCAACAACCGCGCCAAGCGAGCACACGTCAACTCCGTTGTTGGTAATCAAGACAAACAAAGGGGAAGGTCCAACACCATTAAGGATCACAGTTCCAAGGCCTTTCCCTTACAAATCAAATAAGGCTGTGCCGTGGATATACGACATCCACTCTTCTGCCGACAGCGATATCTCCAACATCGCTGGACTTGGGGGCATGACTAGGAGTGGAAGGATCTACACTCCCGATGATCTTCATAACAAAGCCCCCAAGAATAAAGAAAAAGAAGAAAAGAAAACTGAGGAAAAAGAATCCGAGGAGGAGACTGACAAGCTGTTAAAATTTATCCGACAGAGCGAGTACTCATCGTGGATCAACTTCATAGGACGCCAGCAAAGATTACGCTGTTGTCGTTGATCCTATGCTCCGAACCGCATCGGCAAGCTCTGTCGAAAGTCTTGAACGAGGCATATGTGTCGCACACTATCTCCCAAGACAAGTTTGAGGGGATTGTTAGTCACATCACGGCTAGTGATCACCTCACCTTCACCGATGAAGAAATCCGCGCCCAGGGACCGAATCATAACAAGCCCTTGCACATCTCTGTAAAGTGCAAGGAGTATCACATCGCTAAAGTCTTGGTAGATAATGGATCTTCCTTGAATGTGATGCCAAAAAGAACGCTCAAGCAATTGGCAATCAAGGGAGTCCAAATGCGCCCGAGCAACATGATCGTTCGAGCCTTCGATGGCTCTAAAAGAGAAGTGGTGGGAGAGATCAATCTTCCAATCCAAATTGGACCCACTATCTTTAATGTCGAATTCCAAGTGATGGACATTACTCCCGCATACAGCTGTCTCCTCGGCCGACCTTGGATTCATGATGCGAAAGCTATTCCTTCTACGCTCCACCAGAAAGTCAAGTTCATAGTGGATGACAAACTGGTGACTGTACAAGCTGAAGATGACATACTCATCAGCAAGCCATCCAACATACCTTATGTGGATGCAGCAGAGGAAGCTTTGGAAACCGCCTTCCAAGCATTGGAAATTGCCAATGTTGAAACGTTTCCCCGAGAAATGAAGAAGGTAGCTCATATGCTCACCAAGAACGGATACTTGCCAGGACAAGGATTAGGCAAGGACTCCCAAGGAATCCCGGAGCTACCCATTATCAAGGATAATCCGGGGAAACAAGGGTTAGGATACAACCCTAACAAAGATCAAAGAACGAAGAGGAATCAAGATCCTTCTCGACGTTCTTTAAGCCAGATCTTTAGGAAGGCCGGTTCACAAGCGTCAAGGCCGGTCGTCGTCGTCAAAATGTTTTTCTCCTTCCGATAGGGATGTATAGACTCAGTGACTATTAGAGATCACTCCTCGGGGACAGCCCGACCCCCGAGCCTCGATAGGGCACATGTTTCCATTATGATTATAATAAAATCATTCTTCATTAATTGCTTCTTTTCTCGCTTGCAATAAAATTCTAGACCACATTATTTTAACCCTGTTTGAATAAACATGAATGAGGTTAAAATCATCTTAATAATAATAAACCCACATCATTTTTATGTGGAAGTGTGTGTGTCAACTTGGAGCACCTTTTCTTGGCATCAATAAGTGCCATCATGGATAAAAGAAATCCTAAAGATAATAAGCTCGGCAGGAAACCCAAAAAGGGGACTGCGCAAAAATAAGAGCAAAGGACCCGCTAGGAATCCCACAAAAGGGTGACCTAGGCAAAAGTTAGGGTTACAAAATGAAGACAAAAACCCGCTAGGAATCCCACGAAAAGGGTGACCTAGGCAAAAGTTAGGGTTACAAAATGAATACAAAAGCCCGCTAAGACATCACAAAAGGGTGTTTTAGGCAAAAGTTAGGGCCGTCAAAAAAAGAAAAAAACAAAATAAATCCATGATGGTACCATCAATTGAATTCAACAAGGGGCTCAAGAAAAGCTATCCAAGTTGTCAAAGCACAATCATTAATAACAAAGATGTGCTTAACCTCATAAGTGTTTAAACAAACAAACCTAAACACATAAGCCTACCATGGCCAGCCATTCTTACAAAAACCATTTTTCAAAAATAAAATAAACCCCTCTAAAACACAAACTTTCGAAAAATATATACCTTTCCTTTCTTTTCTCTCTTGTCCCAACGATTTTTGAATAATCTAGTGGAAACATGGAGATATAGTGATCAATAGGAGGGTTGACACATCTTCTAAAGAAAGGGAAGAATCATTTGGTTGATGACACCAAAATCAAATACGCATCATTCCTCGGTAACAGAAATCGGCAGCGCACAGTCCGTCTGGAGGAATGGCAAAATCCAAACACAAAAACGCATCGGTTAATTCTTTTGAAAAAAGAATCAAATAGAATTAGGTGCATCATACTGCATACATGCATACAGATGATAGGTGTACTGGAAGATCACTTATTCTCTGTTTATTGAAAAAACAAAAAAAATAAAATATATAAACTTCAGAAAAAACAATGCGCCCGTACCATGTTCAGTACACCCGTACCGAAATTGGGGTTATGAACAAATTTTTAACTCAAACATGGGCGTACTGAAATGGATGCAGCCGTATTGGCCATAAAGAAATTTTCAAAGACCTCGTCATGAGGCAACTACATAAATTAGAAAAAATAGGAAAAATTGCTTGTGTATGACAGCAGCAAACAAAATGCAAAGATTCAGAAAATCAACAGCGTCATACAAAATAACTGAGCCTGGAGAGGCTTGCCGAAAGAATACTCTCAGAATAACTGAGCCTGGAGAAGCTTGCCGAAAGAATACTCTCTCAAAATAATTGAGCCTGGAGAGGCTCGCCGAAATAATACTCTCTCATAATAACTGAGACATTTCTGTACAGAAAAAGCCGAAAAACAACAGAAAAGGCAAAAATACAGAAAAAGCCAAAAAATGACAAAAAAGGCAAAAATACAGAAAAAGCCAAAAAATGACAAAAAAGGCAAAAATACAGAAAAAGCCAAAAAAATGACAAAAAAGGCAAACATACAGAAAAAGTCAAAAGTCGACAAAAAAGACAAAGATTTCACATCTTTCAGAATAACTGAGCCTGGAGAGGCTCGCCGAAATAATACTCTCAGAATAATTGAGCCTGGAGAGGCTTGCTGAAATAATACTCTTTCAGAATAATTGAGCCTGGAGAGGCTTGCAGAAATAATACTTCCTCAGAATAATCGAGCCTGGAGAGGCTCGCAGAAAGAATACTCCCTTCAGAATAACTGAGCCTGGAGAGGCTAGCCGAAATAATACTCTTTCATCATAACTAAAGCCTGGAGAGGCTCGCAGAAAAAATACTCCCTCAGAATAATTGAGCCTGGAGAGGCTCGCAGAAACAATACTCTTCCTTCAGAATAGTTGGGCCTAGAAAGGCTCGATTCCCCAGAGATATCTCAAGTTTACACTCACGGGCCAAATCCCCCAGCGAGAGCTATCAAAGCAAAATCGATGCAATCCCCAATGGAAGTGCGATCATCCAAACAGTATATACAAGTCAAAGGACTTAACACTTCCTCAGTGGAAGATAGCTCTCCGACTCAAAGCGCTGAGTGAGGCTAAGCCTGCAGAGGCTTCCTAAATAATACTCTGGGATACATAAGATCCCTCATTCCCCAATCGCCTACTCAGAGGCATCCCTGCAAAAGAAGAAAAATCAAAAAAATATCAATAAATATTCCCCAAGCGGAATCCGGCACTCAGCCGAACACTGAACCCCAATTCCTCAGTCGCTTACATAAGAGGCACTCCTTCAAAAGGAAAAATCATAAAAAGATCAATAATCATTCCCCAAGTGGAATCCGGCTCTCAGCCTATCATTGAACATCAAGATGATCTGCCTAACAGAAGAGGCCAATCACAACCAATGACAAAATCCCCTGGCGGATAACAGCCTACACAGAGGCAACAAAATCCAGAAAATCAAAAAGAGATACCCGAATAAGGATAAACCGGGATACTCCACCAACGTCGAAAGGACGTCAGCCAATCATAAGGCATCGCTCAACTCAGAGAGAGAGCATCTGTGTCTATACCCCAAGGAGTCAGAAATTCCCCAAGGGTACCAACAATGCAATGCAAGTTGGGGCACAGGGACCTGTGAATGATTGCACATCCCCTAGACGGATCCCTGCGTTATCCAGCCCTCAGTGGCACAAAAATCAAAAACAATCGTCGAAGCAGCATCGTGGACTGTGGAGACAAAATCAACATCCAGAATCCCCAGCGGATAACAGCCTACACAGAGGCAGCAAAATCAGAAAACCAAAAGAGACACCCGAACAAGGATAACCGGGATACTCCACCAATGTCGAAAGGACGTCAGCCAATCATAAGGCACCGCTCACATCAGAAAGAGCATCTTTGTGTCTGCACCCAAAGGAATCAGAAATTCCCCAGTGGGAACCAACTACGCAATGGAAAGTTGGGACACAAGAACCTATGAGTAACTGCACATCCCCTAGACGGATCCCTGCGTTATCCAGCCCCTAGTGGCACAAAATCAAAAAACAACCGTCGAAGCAGTATCGTGGACTGTGGAGACAAAATCATCACGAATCCCTGGAAAGGAGATATTCACGCTACCCCGTCGTCACAAACACGGAGGTATGCAGCTTCCGGCTCGGGCAATGAGCGAAGCTATCTCTGGAAAAGGGGTACTCGCCGCTTACCGTTGTCACAAAGGTACTTAGTTTCCGGCTCAAACAAAGAGTGAAGCTAAGCCTGGAGAGACGGTACTTACAGCTTCCAGCTTGGGCAACAAGCAAAGCAAGGCCTGGAGAGGCAAAACTCACACTGCTCACCGTCGTCACAAAGGTGCTTAGTTTCCGGCTCGAACAAAGAGCGAGACTAGGCCTGGAGAGGCGAAACTCACACTGCTACCGTCGTCACAAGGATACTTAGCTTCCGGCTCGAACAAAGAGTGAAGCTAAGCCTGGAGAGGCGGTACTCAACCATCAGCGTCATCAGAGGCGCGTTGATGTCCAACTTCCGGCTCGGGCGTCGAGTGAAGTTGACCTTGGAGAAGGTAAACTCAGCTACCGAGGATGTCAGAAGCGCCGAGGTATGCACCCACCTGGAGAGGCTACTCAACATTTTTCCACCGGAAGACACTACAAGTCAGAAGGTCGGCACAATACCCGGACAATTGGGTCAACTCCTTTACTTGTCAGCCGATACACCAAAAGGCCGTTCAACTAAGTAAAGGGGGGGCAGCTGTAGACCCCTAAAATTGTCCGGGTCGGAAATAAAGCTTGAAGACTCTCGAAGACTGAAGGATAATCAGCCAGAAGGACTCCTCGAAGGCCCTAGGAGGGTTCTCTGTAGGTCTAGAGGTCTTAGAATAACTCAAAATAAAGAAGTGGAGGGAAAAAGCCCAATACGGCCGTACTGAACTTAATACGGCCGTATTGAAGCTTCAATACGGCCGTACTGAAGTCAGTACGACCGTATTGACACTTCAATACAACCGCAGCGAACTCAATACGGGCGTATTGAAATTTCTGAACTTCAATACGACCGTATTGAACTTCAATACGACCGTATTGAAGTTCAAAAATTTCAATACGGCCGTATTGCCCCTGTAGGCCGTATTGCGCCTATTCCCTATAAATATGACGTCAATTGGACGTCATTCCACACTTTTTCACTCAGTTTTGACTCCCTCCTTGAGGATTCTGGGGTTTTTGAGCAGTGTTCTGCCCTAGAAATCTCTCTGGGAGTCGATCCGACGAAGTTCTGGAATTCCGAGCACTTAGCTTGGAGATTCGAACCTAGTCGAAGGGAAATCCTCCGGATTTCCGTAGTCATTTTGTTCTAGGAGAGCGAGGAGCGGGCTTGTAGAGCGAGGGAACGCCAAAACGCTTCCCAGTTCTTTGCAATATAAAAGCACGCTTCAAGAGGTTTCCCTTCAATCCTTCCTTTTACTGCTTTCTGTGTGCATATTTAAACTGTCATCATGTAGATAGTCAATTTATAATTGCTTAGAATAAATAGGGGTAATTTAGTAATTTTATACTGTTCTTTTAAAAATAATCTGTCATAGGGAACCCGAAAGGGGCGCTGTGGGGTGCTAACACCTTCCCCACGCGTAACCGACTCCCTTACCCAACTCTGGTTGTAGTGGCCAAAGTTGATTTTTAAATCAATTGCCTTATCCCTTTTTCCAATGTTTTGAGTAAAACATTGGTGGCGACTCCACGAACCCTCCTTTTGCGAAAACCACTAATCCATGGAGGGTCCCGCTTGGGATTAATATGGATTGGTGAGCCTTTTAATAAAATTGCTCGTTTGACGAGGTCTCAGTTTGAGAATAAGTCATTCTAGCAATCCACATTTTTAAACAAATAAACGAGTCCAACCATCCTTCGCGAATGCCGAAAGCCCGTTTCGGGCCGGTGGCGACAATCATGACAAATAAAGGGGAAGGTCCGACACCGTTAAGGATCACTGCTCCAAGACCTTTCCCCTACGAATCAAATAAGGCTGTGCCGCGGATATACGACATCCATTCTTCTGCCGACAGCGATATCTCTAACATCGCTGGACTTGGGGGCATGACTAGGAGTGGCAGGATCTACACTCCCGAAAATCTTCATGATAAAGCTCCCAAGAATAAAGAAAAAGAAAAAAACCGAGGAAAATAAAGAATCCGGGGAAACAAGGGTTAGGATACAACCCTATTAAAGATCAAAGGACGAAGAGGAACCAAGATCCTCCTCGACGTTCTTTAAGCTAGATCTTTAGGAAGGCCGGTTCACAAGCGTCAAGGCCGGTCGTCGTCATCAAGTGCTCTTCTCCTTCCGATAGGGATGTATAGACCTGATGACTATTAGAGATTACTCCTCGGGGACAGCCCGACCCCCGAGCCTCGATAGGGCACATGTTTCCTCTAGAATTATAATAAAATCATTCTTTATTATTTCTTACTGCTTCTTTTCTTGCTTATAATAAAATTCTAAACCACATTATTTTTAACCCTGTTTGAATAAACATGAATGAGGTTAAAATCGTCTTAATAACAATAAACCCGCATCATTTTTATGTGGAAGTGTGTGTGACAACTTGGAGCACCTTCCCTTGGCCTCGACAAGTGCCATCATGGATAAAAAAAGAAATCCTTTAAAGACAAAATCATAAAAACAAAAAAAAAAGGCTCGGCAGGAAACCCAAAAAGGGGGCTACGCAAAAATAAGAGCAAAAGACCCGCTAGGAATCCCACGAAAGGGTGACCTAGGCAAAAGTTAGGGTTGCAAAAAAGAACAAAAACAAAGGTCCGCTGAGACGCCACAAAAGGGTGTTTTAGGCAAAAAAATAAGGACAATCAAAAAAGCAAAAGAAATCCATGATGGTACCATGAGCCGAATTCAAAAAGAAAGGTTCAAGGGAAGCTATCTAAGTTGTCAAATCACAACGTCAATAACAAGACTTCCTTAACTTCATAAGTGTTTAATCAAACAAGCCTAAAGACATAAGCCTACCTTGGCCAGCCATTCTTACAAAAACCATTTTCGAAAAAATAATCCCCTCTAAAACACAAACTTCTGAACAAAAAATATCTTTCCTTTCTTTTCTCTCTTGTCCCAAACGATTTTAGAATAATCTAGTGGAAACATGGAGATATAGTGGTCAATAGGAAGGTTAATACATCTTCTAAAGGAAGGGAATGATCACTGGGTTGATGACACCAATCTCGATATAACACGCATCATTCCTCGGTTACAGAAATCGGCAGCGCACAGCCCGTCTAGAGTGTCGCCACCGGCCCGAAACGGGCTTTCGGCACTCGCGAGGGATGGTTGGACTCTTTTGTTTGTTAAAAAATATGGATTGCTAGAATGACTTATTCTCAAACTGAGACCTCGTCAAACGAGCAATTTTATTAAAAGGCTCACCAATCCATGTTAATCCCAAGCGGGACCCTCCATGGATTAGCGGTTTTCATAAAAAGGAAGGGTTCATGGAGTCGCCACCAATGTTTTACTCAAAACATTGGAAAAAGAAGATTAAGGCAATCGATTCAAAAATCGACTTCGGCCATTACAACCAGAGTCGGGTAAGGGAGTCGGTTACGCGTGGGGAAGGTGTTAGCACCCCACAGCGCCCCTTTCGGGTTCCCTATGACAGATTATTTAAAAATAATAGTGCGAAATTACTAAATTACCCCTATTTATTCTAAGCAATTATAAATTAACTATCTACATGATGACAGTTTAAATATGTACACACAGAAAGCGGTAAAAGAAGGGACTTTAAAGAGATAAACCTTTGAAGCGTGCTTTCTTATATATCTTGACAGAAATTGGGAAGCGTTTTGGCGTTCCCTCCCTCTACAAGACCGCTCGCTCCCTCCTATAAAATTTTAACTATGGAAATCCGGAGGATTTCCCTTCGACTAGGTTCGAGACTCAAGCAAATGGCTCGTGACTCAAAAACTTCGTCGGATCAACTCTCCGAGTGATTTCTAGGCAGAGCACTACTCAAAAAAACCCAGAATACTCAAGAAGAGGGTTAAAACTCAGTCCCAAAAGTGTGAAATGACGTCCCATTGACGTCATATTTATAGGGAAAAGGCTCAATACGGTCTCTGGGAGTCAATACGGTCCACATTGAAATTTTGAACTACAATACGGCCGTATTGAATTCAATACGGCCGTATTGAAGTTCAAAAAACCTCAATACGGCCGTATTGAAGTTCAGTGCAGCCGTATTGAAGTTCAGTGCAGCCGTATTGAATTCAATGCAGCCGTATTGAAGTTCAGTGCAGCCGTATTGAATTCAATGCAGCCGTATTGAAGTTCAGAAACTTCAATACGGCCGTATTGAGTTCAGTGCGGCCGTATTGTAGTTCAAAATGTGCAGTACGGCCGTACTGAACTCCAAGGAGGCCGTATTGAGCTCCAAACCTCCTACTTTCTTATTTTTGGCTACTCTAAGACCTCTAAACCTACAGATAGTCATCCTATGGTCTTCTGGGAGTCCTTCCGGCTGACTTTCCTTTGGTCTTCGAGAGTCTTCAAGCTTTTTTTCCGACCCGGACAATTTTAGGGGTCTACAGCTGCCCCCCCTTTACTTAGTCGGACGGCCTTTTGGTGTACCGGCTGACAAGTAAAGGAGTTGACCCAATTGTCCGGGTGATGTGCCAACCTTCTGACTTGTAGCGTCTTCCGGTGGAAAATTGTTGAGTAGCCTCTCCAGGTTGAGTTTGCCCTCTCTAGGGTGAGTATTAGTCGTCGCCTCTCCAGGCTCATGCATACCTCCGTGTTCTTGCCAACCTCGGGGTAGCGTGAGTTTTCCCTCTCCAGGCTATACCAACGTGTTCTTGACAACCTCGTGGTAGTTGCATACCTCCGTGTTCTTGACAACCTCGGGGTAGTGTGAGTTTTCCCTCTCCAGGGTATACCATCGTGTTCTTGACAACCTCGTGGTAGTTTATACCTCCGTGTTCTTGACAACCTCGGGGTAGCGTGAGTTTTCCCTCTCCAGGGTATACCAACGTGTTCTTGACAACCTCGTGGTAGTTGCATACCTCCGTGTTCTTGACAACCTCGGGGTAGCGTGAGTTTTCCCTCTCCAGGGTATACCAACGTGTTCTTGACAACCTCGTGGTAGTTGCATACCTCCGTGTTCTTGACAACCTCGGGGTAGCGTGAGTTTTCCCTCTCCAAGGTTTTGTGATGATTTTGTCTTCACAGTCCACGATGCTGTTTCGACGGTTGTTTTTTTTGATTTTTGTGCCATTGAGGGCTGGATAACGCAGGGATCCATCTAGGGGATGTGCAGTTACTCATAGGTTCTTGTGTCCCAACTTTCCATTGCGTAGTTGGTACCCATTGAGGAATTTCTGTTTCCTTGGGGTGTAGACACGAAGATGCTCTTTCTAATGTGAGCGATGCCTTATGATTGGCTGACGTCCTTTTGACGGTGGTGGAGTATCCCGGTTATCCTTATTCGGGTGACTCTTTTTGATTTTCTGATTTTTGCTGCCTCTGTGTAGGCTGTGATCCGCTGGGGATTCTGGATGTTGATTTTTGATTGACCTCTTCTGTTAGGCAAATCATCTTGATGTTTAATGGTCTGGCTAGATGCCGATTTCCACTTGGGGAATGGTTTATTGATTTTCTTTTTTGGATTTTCTTTTTTGAAGGAGTGCCTCTTGTGTAGGCGATTGGGGATTTGAAGTTCTTATGTATCCCAGAGTATTATTTAGAAAGCCTCTTCAGGCTTAGCTTCACTCTTTGTTTGAGTTGGAAAGCTATCTTCCATTGAAGAAGTTTAAGTCCTTTTCGACTTGGATATTCTGTTTAGATGATCAAGCCTCCCTTGGGAATTTTGCTGATCTTGGTTTGATAGCTTTCACTGGGGAATTTGGTCCAAGGGTGAAAGCTAAAATATCTCTGGGGAGTATTTTTTCGGCAAGCCTCTCCAGGCTCAGTTATTCTGTGGGAGTATTATTTCGGCAAGCCTCTCCAGGCTCAATTATTCTGAGAAAGTATTTTTTTAGCAAGCCTCTCCAGGCTCAGTTATTCTGTATGATGAGAGAGTATTGTTTCTGCAAGCCTCTCCAGGCTTAGTTATTCTGTACAATTTTGCTGGATTTTCTGTATTTTGCCTTTTTTGTCGTTTTTGGCTTTTTCTGTTTTTTTTTTTTTTTTTGCCTTTTTTGATTTTGGCTTATTTTCTGTATCTTGCCTTTTTTGTTGATTTGCGGCCCTTTCTGTTGACCGCTGCCATACACAAGCAATTTTTTTATTTTATGCAATTACCTTTTGATAAGGTCTTTGAATATGCAACTAATATGTGTGTGATGCACGGAATGTAAGTTTTATTATTTTGTTAATATTTTCAGAAAAATGAATGGCTGAGTCAGGAGTGTAGACACTGCAAGACGCTTGCTTCTAGAAGATAATCACATGAATCGCCTTTCGGTTTTCGATTCAAGTGATCGTTGCTTGCTTTATTTTTATGTCTTATTCTTTTGCCCCTAACTTTTGCCTAGGACGTATCCTAGCGGGGGTGATTTTGCCTTTGTTTTGCCTAGTACCCTTGTACTGGTGGGCTTTTTATTTTTCCCTAACTTTTGCCTAGGACGCCCTTTTCGGGTTTTCATCCTAGCGGGCCTGTGCAAGCAACGTCTTCAAGCGTAGTACTTCTTTACCACGTCAGCGTTGACTGGGTATCGAAGTTCTTCTCCATCCATGTCCGTGAGGATCAGTGCTCCTCCTGAGAAGGCTCGCCTTACCACATATGGTCCTTCGTAATTTGGGGCCCACTTTCCGATTTTGTCCTTTTGAGCTGGTAGCAACTTCTTCATTACCAGTTCTCCCTCATGATAGACTCGAGGGTGGACTTTCTTGTCAAAAGCCTTTTTGATCTTTCTCTGATAGGCTTGACCATGGCATATGGCGTTCATCCGTTTTTCTTCAATAAGGTTTAACTGGTCATACCGGCTTTGAACCCATTCTGCTTCGGAAAGTTTTGCTTCCATGATTACCCTCAGAGAGGGTATCTCGACTTCGACGGGTAGAACTGCCTCCATCCCATAGACAAGGGAGAATGGAGTAGCTCCGGTAGATGTGCGTACGGAAGTCCTATAACCATGGAGAGCGAAGGGTAACACCTCGTGCCAATCTTTAAATGAGACAACCATCTTTTGCACTATTTTCTTGATGTTTTTATTGGCTGCCTCGACTGCCCCATTCATCTTTGGCCGATATGGGGAAGAGTTGTGGTGTTGGATCTTGAATTCTTGGCACAGCTCTCCCACCATTTTGTTATTCAAATTGGATCCATTATCAGTGATGATCTTATCAGGAATACCGTATCTGCATATCATATTCTTTTTGATGAAGGATGTTACCACCTTTCGGGTCACATGAGCATACGATGCCGCTTCTACCCATTTGGTGAAATAGTCAATGGCCACAAGAATGAATCTGTGCCCGTTGGATGCTTTCGGCTCAATGGGTCCAATAACACCCATGCCCCACATTGAGAATGGCCAAGGCGAAGCCAATACATTGAGCGGGGTTGGTGGGATATGAATATTGTCGGCGTATGCTTGACATTTATGGCATTTTCGCACATATTGGTAACAATCCTTTTCCATGGTCGACCAATAATATCCCGCCCTGAGGATCTTTTTAGCCATTGCGGGCCCGGGAATGTGGGTACCGAAAACCCCCTCATGAACTTCTTTGATCATGTTTTGAGCTTCGACTTGGTCTACACATCTCAACAAGACCGAGTCATAATTTTTCTTGTAGAGGGTTTCACCGACTAGCAAAAATCCCATGGTCCTTCTTCGGATATGCTTCTTGTCATTATCACTGGCCATATCAGGATATTCCCCTTTTGTCAAATATTGCTTGATGTCATGGAACCATGGATGATCATCAACCACTTCATCTATCAGAAGGCAAAACGCTTGCTTATCATGCCTTCGGATATTGATGATGGGCATTTCATGCTCAGTATCCAAGGCGAACATTGATGATAGTGTAGCAAGAGCGTCAGCAAACTGATTTTCCTCCCTTAGAATGTATTCAAAGACGACACTTTGGAAGAGTTGTGTCAAATCTTTGATGTGCTCAACATATGGTATCAATTTGGGATTTCGGACTTCCCATTCACCTCGTAATTGGTAGATGACTAGGGCCGAATCACCAAACACTTTGAGCTTTAGGATACCATTGTTGATGGCTGCTTGGATTCCCAACGCGCAAGCCTCGTATTCTGCCATATTGTTTGTACAATCGAAGTTGAGTCTTGCCGTTATGGGAATGTGTTTTCCTTGTGGAGAGATTAGTACTGTGCCAATCCCTCGTCCAAGCATGTTGGAGGCTCCATCAAAATACATGGTCTATGCATCATCTTTAAGCTCTTCATGTTGTAGATGCATTATATGCTCATCGGGGAAATCATCCTGAAGGGATTGGTAGTCGTTGGTCGGCCCGTGTGCTAGGTAATCAGCTAGGGTACTACCCTTGATGGCCTTTTGTGTGACATGTATTATGTCAAATTCTGATAACTGTACTTGCCATCGGGCAATCTTCCCAGTGATTATTGGTTTGTCGAACACGTACTTGATTGGATCCATTTTGGAAACCAACCAAGTAGTATGCCTAATCATGTACTGCCTGAGCCTTTGCGTTGCCCATGCTAACGCGCAGCACGTTTTTTCTAGCGGCGTATAGCGGGTTTCATAATCAAGAAATTTCTTGCTCAGGTAGTAGATGGCTTGTTCTTTCTTTCCTGTTTCATCTTGTTGTCCCAGCACAGCCCCCATAGACTCATCAAGCACCGTCAAGTAGAGGATTAATGGTCTTCCCTCGACAGGTGGCACCAATACCGGTGGATTGGCCAAGCACTGTTTGATCTTATCAAAAGCTTGTTGACAATTTTCATCCCAAACTTCGGAATGATTCTTGCGCAACAGCTTGAATATTGGTTTGCACGTGTCAGTCAACTGTGCGATGAACCTTGCGACGTAGTTCACCCTGCCGAGGAATCCTCTAATCTCTTTCTCAGTTTTAGGAGTAGGCATTTCCATTATTGTCTTTACTTTATCGGGGTCCACCTCTATGCCTTTTTCACTGACGATGAACCCGAGAAGCTTACCCGACCGGACTCCGAAAGTACACTTAGCCGGATTTAGCTTAAGCTGATACTTGCGAAGCCGATTGAATAATTTTCTCAAATATTGGACATGGTCCATCTCATCTTTTGACTTTGCGATCATGTCATCCACATATACTTCAATTTCTTTGTGGATCATATCGTGGAATAACGTCACCATCGCTCGTTGATAGGTGGCACCCGCATTCTTGAGTCCAAAAGGCATTACCCTGTAGCAAAAAGTACCCCAGGGTGTAATGAAGGAAGTCTTCTCGCGGTCTTCCACATTCATCTTGATTTGGTTATACCCCGAGTATCCATCCATAAAGGAATAGAGTGTGTTTGTGGCTGTGTGATCCACAAGTGTATCGATGTGTGGCAAGGGAAAATCGTCCTTTGGACTGGCACGATTTAGATCCCTATAGTCAACACAAACTCTAACCTTTCCATTCTTTTTAATGACCGGCACTATGTTAGCCAGCCATTCGGGATACTGGGATACAATCAGGAACCCCGCGTCTAATTGTTTTTCTACCTCCTCCTTGATCTTTAAAGACCATTCGGGCTTGACTCGTCGGAGCTTTTGTTTGACGGGTCGAAACCCTTCTTTCAGTGGTAATTTGTGCTCGACGATATTAGAGTCCAAACCGGGCATATCATGGTACGACCATGCAAATACATCTTTGTATTCCTTTAATAACTGGATCAATTGTTCCCTTATTTCATCACTGATATGGGTTCCAATATTGACCTCTTTTATTTCTTGGCCTTGCCCCAAATTCACGGTCTCCAATTTTTCTTGATGCGGTTGGAGTAGACGAGCCTCTTGATCTAGCAGTCTTTGCAAGTCCAGAGAAATGGTCTCCTCATCACTGTCCGACTCAACCCATTCATCCTCAACTTTCGGATCCCGGTCGGAGCGAACAATCACAGACATAATTATTTTATTGGTTCTGTTTAGGTTTAGAATTTATTAATATTAATGAGGAAAGAGAGAAAAGAACAAAAGAGAGAATGATATGTGAAAAATGCCTCTTTATTGATATGTATTAAAACTGTACAAAAACCCTTATTTACATGAAAAGGTTCTCATGATCTCGGGTACTGATCATGAGTCCCAAAAAGAAAATTAAAATTAAGGAGGGGCCCTATCGTGGCTTGCCCTTCTCTACTCCTGCTTTGGTAGAGGATTCTTGCTCACGTCGGGCGCTGTCGAATCGAAGGTGACCCACCCGGCATCAATAAGGTCTTGGACCTTGTATTTGAGAGCCTTACAGTTCTCAGTTGAATGTCCTGGTGCCCCCGAGTGGTATAGGCATTTATCTTGTGGTTTGTACCACTCGGGATAAGGTGGATCCATCTTCCTTGGTGGAATGTAAGCTAGAAGATGAGCTTCCACTAACTTCGGCAGGAGGTCGCTATATGTGGTCGGAAGTTTATCAAACTTCTTCACAGAGTTATACTGCGACTTTCCTGACTTCGAAGTGGAAGAAGATGAAGAAATGGTTACAGCGTTGACTCCTCCTTCTTTCTTCTTCCCGAAGGCCTTCTTAGCTTCATATGATTGGGAAGGCTTAGCCAGCTTCCCACTTTTAAGTCCTTGTTCCACTCTCTCCCCAATGGTGATGATGTCCGAGAAGAGTGTCGTTGTGTTCCCTATCATTTTATCGTAATAGGGACCAGTCAACGAGTTGATGAATAAGGACACCGTCTCCTTATCCGACAGTGGGGGCTCTATCTGTGCCGCCAACTCCCTCCATCGTTGGGCGTACGCCTTGAAAGATTCATCATTCTTTTTACTCAAGGCTTGAAGATCTGACCTATCGGGTGTTAGGTCGATGTTGTATTTGTAGCGCTTGAGAAAGGCGTCGGCCAACTGCCTCCATGTGTGTACTAGATTTCCATCTAGCTGCATATACCAGTTGAGCGCGGTATCAGCCAAGCTCTCTTGGAAGCAGTGGAGCAAGAGCTTTTCGTTTGTGGCATATGCAGCCATCTTTCGGCAGTACATGGTGAGATGACTCTTGGGGCAAGTCGATCCCACGTATTTTGGGAAATCTGGCACTTTAAATTTAGGAGAGAATTGAATGTCCCTCACTAAGCACATGTCGGTGGCATCTTTGATGTCAAAATCATGCCCCTCCATAGCCCTCAACCGATCCTCTAGGGCGTGGAATTGTTCTTTTGAAACCTCGGGCTCTTTAATTACAATTCCAGCCCCTATAGGTATAGCGTGTGGAGGCTCTTCCTCGTGCTCTTCCTCCTCATGATGATGGGACTCATGGTCACTGTGGTGAGCCCCATGAACATTGTGGTGACGCATGAGCTCCATCATTTGCGCCATCTGTTCTTTGAGCTGAGAGAGCTCGGTTGTAAGCTTCTTATTTTGCTCTTCCAGCGCTTCCATTTTCTTGATTTTCTGCGCGCGCGTGAGGACAGAGAGATGACCAGCCACTTTCTAAAAATGAATATTTAATTTAATTAATTTATGGAATGAATACGCTCTTGATGTGAGCTTGATAATCTTTCATCTTTAAGGCGCTGCCTTTTTAAGATGAAAGTTTATCACCCTCCCTAGCCCATGATCTCTCCACAACGGAGAATCTCAATAGTCACGGGTCTCTTTCACTCACATCGAGAGGGTATTAGTGAACCTATAAATGATGATGAGGATGCATGAGATATTATTGATAATGATGCCTATGCTCCTTACTTTTATTATATTTTCACACATTGGTTTTTCCTCTCATGTCATGACATTTTCATGCATGGGGATTATTCTTTAGACCTTATCACGAGGTTATTTATTAATGCACAAACAATTGCACATAAGCATTTACACAAACAATTCACTCATCCACGAACAGTCACGAGCGAATCACGAGGTAGGGGTTTCCTGCAGAAAGGTGCATATTCAAGGTGGTTCTAACTGTTCTCACCGGTCTGAGGCCCCCAAGGTGCCCCCATTATAGGGACCCAATTCCTCTCGTCGTAAGTCGATGGAAAGCTCCAACGCACTGTCGGACTCGAGTTCATGGTTATCACCTTGAGTGATGCTTTCCGACAACGGTCTACGGGCACCTATAGACCCATTCGACAACCGGCCGTACTAACATCCACTCCCTATGGCTTACCACTCATGCCCCCGGGTATAGAGGGAACTGTTGTGTGCAAAGGTTTGTGTGCAGTTTTTATTTCAAACAATTGCAAAAATTTAAACATACAACAGTTATTTAAAGCCAAATAGGTAAAACATGTTATAATACAAGTGAGGGGTAATAAAGTAATTTTAAACTATTATTTATTAAAAATAATCTGTCACTAAATGGGACTGACTCTCGAGGCTTCCCCAGTGAAGTCGCCATCTGTCGCCACCGGCCCGAAACGGGCTTTCGGCACTCGCGAGGGATGGTTGGACTCTTTTGTTTGTTAAAAAATATGGATTGCTAGAATGACTTATTCTCAAACTGAGACCTCGTCAAACGAGCAATTTTATTAAAAGGCTCACCAATCCATGTTAATCCCAAGCGGGACCCTCCATGGATTAGCGGTTTTCATAAAAATGAAGGGTTCACGGAGTCGCCACCAATGTTTTACTCAAAACATTGGAAAAAGAAGATTAAGGCAATCGATTCAAAAATCGACTTCGGCCATTACAACCAGAGTCGGGTAAGGGAGTCGGTTACGCGTGGGGAAGGTGTTAGCACCCCACAGCGCCCCTTTCGGGTTCCCTATGACAGATTATTTAAAAATAATAGTGCGAAATTACTAAATTACCCCTATTTATTCTAAGCAATTATAAATTAACTATCTACATGATGACAGTTTAAATATGTACACACAGAAAGCGGTAAAAGAAGGGACTTTAAAGAGATAAACCTTTGAAGCGTGCTTTCTTATATATCTTGACAGAAATTGGGAAGCGTTTTGGCGTTCCCTCCCTCTACAAGACCGCTCGCTCCCTCCTATAAAATTTTAACTATGGAAATCCGGAGGATTTCCCTTCGACTAGGTTCGAGACTCAAGCAAATGGCTCGTGACTCAAAAACTTCGTCAGATCAACTCTCCGAGTGATTTCTAGGCAGAGCACTGCTCAAAAAAACCCAGAATACTCAAGAAGAGGGTTAAAACTCAGTCCCAAAAGTGTGAAATGACGTCCCATTGACGTCATATTTATAGGGAAAAGGCTCAATACGGTCTCTGGGAGTCAATACGGTCCACATTGAAATTTTGAACTACAATACGGCCGTATTGAATTCAATACGGCCGTATTGAAGTTCAAAAAACCTCAATACGGCCGTATTGAAGTTCAGTGCAGCCGTATTGAAGTTCAGTGCAGCCGTATTGAATTCAATGCAGCCGTATTGAAGTTCAGTGCAGCCGTATTGAATTCAATGCAGCCGTATTGAAGTTCAGAAACTTCAATACGGCCGTATTGAGTTCAGTGCGGCCGTATTGTAGTTCAAAATGTGCAGTACGGCCGTACTGAACTCCAAGGAGGCCGTATTGAGCTCCAAACCTCCTACTTTCTTATTTTTGGCTACTCTAAGACCTCTAAACCTACAGATAGTCATCCTATGGTCTTCTGGGAGTCCTTCCGGCTGACTTTCCTTTGGTCTTCGAGAGTCTTCAAGCTTTATTTCCGACCCGGACAATTTTAGGGGTCTACATAGAGGAATGGCAAAATCCAAGGAAAGAAACGCATCGGTTAATTCTTTTGAAAAAATAAAATCAAATAGAATTAGGTGCATCATACCGCATACATGCATACAGATGATAGGTGTACTGGAAGATCACTTATTCTCTGTTTATTGAAAAAACCAAAAATCAAAAAAAAAAAAAAAAATCAAACTTCAGAAAAAACAATGCGCCCGTACCATGTTCAGTACGCCCGTACTAAAATTAGGGTTATGAACAAATTTTTAACTCAATACAGGCGTACTGAAATGGATACAGCCGTATTGGCCTTTAGTTGCACATTTAAAGACCTTATCATGAGGCAATCGCATAAAATAGAAAAATAGAAAAAAAAAATTGCTTGTGTATGACAGCAGTCAACATAAAAAGCCAAAAAAATGACAAAAAAGGCAAAAATTCAGAAAATCAACCGCATCATACAGAATAACTGAGCCTGGAGAGGCTTGCCGAAATAATACTCCCCCATCGTACAGAATAACTGAGCCTGGAGAGGCTTGCCGAAATAATACTCCCTCATCATACAGAATAACTGAGCCTGGAGAGGCTTGCCGAAATAATACTCCCCCATCGTACAGAATAACTGAGCCTGGAGAGGCTTGCCGAAATAATACTCCTCCATCATACAGAATAACTGAGCCTGGAGAGGCTTGCCGAAATAATACTCCCTCATCATACAGAATAACTGAGCCTGGAGAGGCTTGCCGAAATAATACTCCCCCATCGTACAGAATAACTGAGCCTGGAGAGGCTTGCCGAAATAATACTCTCCAATCGTGCAGAATAACTGAGCCTGGAGAGGCTTGCCGAAATAATACTCCCCAAGAGACATCTCAGCTTTTACTCTTGGGCTGAACAGAAAATCAATAAATCGTACAGAATAACTAAGCCTGGAGAGGCTTGCTGAAATAATACTCCCCAGAGACTTCTCAGCTCACACTCTTGGACCAAATTCCCAGTAAGAGCTATCAAAGCAAGATCAGTAAGATCCCCCAATGGAAGCAATGATCATCCGAACAGAATATCCGAGTCAAAGGACTTTGACTTCCTCAGTGGAAGATAGCTTTCCAACTCGAGCGACGGGTGAAGCTAAGCCTGAAGAGGCTTTCTAAATAATACTCTGGGATACATAAGATCTTCAATCCCCATTCGCCTACTCAGAGGCACTCCTTCAAAAAAAGAAAAAAATCAAAAACATCAACAACCATTCCCCAAGCGGAATCCGGCATTCAGCCGAACACCGAACATCAAGATCATTCGCCTACTCAGAGGCACCCCTTCAAAAAGAGAAAAATCGAAAAGATCAATAACCATTCCCCAAGCGGAATCCGGCACTCAGCCGAACACCAAACATCAAGATAATTCGCCTACTCAGAGGCACTCCTTCAAAAAGAGAAAATCCAAAAAAGATCAATAATCATTCCCCAAGCGGAATTCGGCATTCAGCCAATCATTGAACGTCAAGATGATCCGCCTAACAGAAGAGGCTAATCAAAATTAACGACAGAATCCCCCAGCGGATAATAGCCTACGCAGAGGCAACAAAACCAAGAAAATCAAAAAGAGTGACCCGAATAAGGATAACCGGGATACTCCAGCAACGTCGAAAGGACGTCAGCCAATCATAAGGCATCGCTCACCTCAGAAAGAGCATCTTTGTGTCTGCATACCCAAGGAATCAGAATTTCCCCAGTGGGCACCAACTACGCAATAGAGAGTTGGGACACAAGAACCTATGAGTAACTGCACATCCCCTAGACGGATCCCTGCGTTATCCAGCCCTCAGCGGCATCAAAATCAAAAACAACCGTCGAAGCAGCATCGTGGACTGTGGAGACAAAATCATCACAATAGAATCCCCCAGCGGATAACAGCCTACGCAGAGGCAATAAAACTAGAAAATCAAAAAGAGTCACCCGAATAAGGATAACCGGGATACTCCACCACCGTCGAAAGGACGTCAGCCAACCATAAGGCACCGCTCACATCAGAATGAGCATCTTTGTGTCTACACCCCCAAGGAATCAGAAATTCCCCAGTGGGCACCAACTACGCAATGGAAAGTTGGGACACAAGAACCTATGAGTAACTGCACATCCCCTAGACGGATCCCTGCGTTATCCAGCCCTTAGCGGCACCAAAATCAAAAATAAACCGTCGAAGCAGCATCGTGGAATGTGGAGACAAAATCATCACATATCCCTGGAGAAGGCAAACTCACACTGCCAAAGTGATCAGAAACACGGAGGCAGACCCTGGGGAGGGCAAACCGCAGACCCTGGAGAGGGCAAACTCACACTGCCAAAGTGATCAGAAACACGGAGGCAGACCCTGGGGAGGGCAAACCGCAGACCCTGGAGAGGGCAAACTCACGCTACCAAAGTGATCAGAAACACGGAGGTATGCAACCCTGGGGAGGGCAAACCGCAGACCCTGGAGAGGGCAAACTCAGCTACCGAGGTTGTCAGAAACACCAAGGTAGAGCCTGGAGAGGCGGTACTCACGCTACCCCGTCGTCAGAAACACGGAGGTATGCAGCTTCCAGCTCGAGCGACGAGTGAAGCTAACCCTGGAGAGGGCAAACTCACGCTACCAAAGTGATCAGAAACACGGAGGTATGCAACCCTGGGGAGGGCAAACCGCAGACCCTGGAGAGGGCAAACTCAGCTACCGAGGTTGTCAGAAACACCAAGGTAGAGCCTGGAGAGGCGGTACTCACGCTACCCCATCGTCAGAAACACGGAGGTATGCAGCTTCCAGCTCGAGCGACGAGTGAAGCTAAGCCTGGAGAGGCGGGTACTCACGCTACCCCGTCGTCAGAAACAACGGAGGTATGCAGCTGTCAAGGTCGTCAGAAACAACCAAGACAGAGCCTGGAGAGGCGGTACTCAGCCACCAACGTCGTCAGAAACACGGAGGTGTGCAACTGCTAACGTCGTCAGAAACACGGAGGCAGAGCCTGGAGAGGCAGTACTCAGCTACCGAGGTTGTCAGAAACACCGAGGTATGCACGAGCCTGGAGAGGCGACGACTAATACTCAACCTAGAGAGGCTACTCAACAATTTTCCACCGGAAGACACTACAAGTCGGAAGGATGGCTTATTCCCCGGACAATTGGGTCAACTCCTTTACTTGTCAACCGGTACACCAAAAAGCCGTTTGACTAAGTAAAGGGGGGGCAGCTGTACACCCCTAAAATTGTCCGGGTCGGAAATAAGACTCGAAGACTCTCGAAGACCGAAGGAAAGTCAGCCGAAAGGACTCCTGGAAGACCCTGGAAGACCCTAGGATGATTATTTGTAGGTTTAGAAGTCTTAGAGTAGCTTAAAATAAAGATGTGGGAGGATTGAAGCTCAATACGGCCTCCTAGAAGTTCAGTACGGCCGTACTGAACAATTTGAACTACAATACGGCCGTACTGAAACCAATACGGCCATACTGAAGTTTTTGAACTTCAGTATGGCCGTACTGAAACCAATACGGCTGTACTGAAGTTTTTGAAACTTCAGTACGGCCGTACTGAATTCAATACGGCCGTATTGTAGTTCAAAACTTCAATACGGCCGTATTGTAGTTCAAAACTTCAATACGGCCGTATTGTAGTTCAAAACTTCAATACGGGCCGTATTGATGTCAGAGGCCGTACTGCGCCTCACTCCTATATATAGGACGTCATTTGGACGTCATTCCACACATTCCCAGACTTTTGGCACACATTTGGACCTTCTTGTTGAGGATTCTGGGGTTTTTGAGCAGTGTTCTGCCCTAAAATTCTCTCCGAGAGCCGATCCGACGAAGTTCTTGAGTTCTGAGCATTTAGCTTGAGAATTCGAACTAGTCGAAGGGAAATCTTTTTGATTTCCATAGTAAAGATTAATTTTTAGGGAAGGAGCGAGCGAGCGTGTAGTGGGAGGGAGCGCCAAAAAGCCTCCTAACATTTGAATATATAAAAGCACGCTTCAAAGGTTTCTTCTTCAAAATCCTTCCTTTTACTGCTTTCTGATTGTTGCATCGCATGTTTAATTTATTCATCATGTAGATATCTTATTCATAGCCGTTTATAATAAATAGGGGTAATTTAGTAATTTTACACTATTATTAATAAAATAATCCGTCATAGGGAACCCGAAAGGGGCGTTGTGGGGTGCTAACACCTTCCTCGCACGTAACCGACTCCCTTACCCAACTCTGGTTGTAATGGCCAAGGTTGATTTGCGAAAATCAATTGCCTTATCCCTTTTTCCAATGTTTTGAGTAAAACATTGGTGGCGACTCCAAGAACCCTTCTTTTTGCGAAAACCACTAATCCATGGAGGGTCCCGCTTGGGATTAACATGGATTGGTGAATCATTTAATAAAATTGTTAGTTTGATGAGGTCTCAGTTTGAGAATAAGTCGTTCTAACAATCCATCATTTTTCAAAACTTAAAAAGAGTCCGACCATCGTCGCGAATGCCAATGTCCGTTTCGGCGGGTGGCGACAAACCTCCTTGACAATTTTTCTAAAACTTTTAGGAGTATCAAAGTCACTACTACTTGGAGAATGATGACTCATGATTAAACAATAAGAATTTATATGCTATGCAAAAAGGTATAAAATGTTTTTGGGATTTTCTAGGAATGAAAACAACACTTGGAAGTCTAAGTGTACAAGTTGCACTATCAAGGGAGGTGAGCTTCAAAGAGCCACTTAATAATCAAGCCTTTTCAAGTGGAAATCACTAAACTCCTTTGTGGTATCTCCAATTCCCCAAAACTTTTCACAAAAATTTTGAATGCTTTTTCACAATTTGTTTGTTTTTTTGAGACTAAACTAAACGTGAGCAAGTAAATCTACACAAGTCTAGACGTTTCAAGGCAGCAAAGTAAACAAAATTAAAGTTCAAACACTTGAAGGAAGCAAGGATAATCAACTAGTCGGTTTGCCCTAGGTGGAAGCTTGAAACATATGAAATTTTCAAGCCACTTCCACTAGTACTACACGTGAGATGCTATCAAGGATGTAGATATACCTGACCAGCTTCTTAATACTCCCTCCAAGCCTTACAAATTGGTTTAAAATACAAGAGATTTTGCAAAAATGTAAACTAGCCTAGAAAGCAAGTAAATGATGGCTTTAGTGACCAATTAGTGACGGATTGATGTTCAAATTTTCCAACACTTAACTAAGTGTTTAATCCGCCACTAATCCTTCAATATGCTGCTCCTGGACCTGCAAAAGAAACACAACAAAGAGGTTAAAGTGGCTGCCTCACAAGTTGAAGAGATTGGTCACTCAAGTGAAGGAAATTTAGGAGGATTTTGGTCACTAAATTAGGTCAAATTTGGTGATTATAGTGTCCAAAATTTTTCCTACTCTTTGTTGAGCAATGCTTGATCCTTGAGCAAGGATTTAAGGCCACTTCCAGCACAGGGAAATTATTGAAAGAAAACTAGACAAGCAACAAAGCACAATTTGGAAAGCTTATACCAAAATTAAGAGTAATATGTGTTTATGACAAGACTCAAAGAAGTTCAATAAGTAAAACTGGAAAATAAGACTCCAAAAACAAAGCTAGCACTCAGTTAGAATGAATCCTAGATAGGTACTAGAGTAGATGAAAAAAACAAAAAAAATTTGAAAGCAATTGGACAAGTATAGAACAAGTTATAGTCAAAACAATAACAAGGAATCAAATAGGTTTTTCAGCTTGTACACCTCTCGGCTTTTTCCTTTTAAATTGTCTTCTCTATATTTTTTTTTATTCTTTCTTTTTCCAGTATCAAGTTAAGAGTCCAGAGAGTATATTTTTCTTTTGTTTCAAATTTTTATATGATTCCAAGCTATAGAAAATGAGAATACAAAACAGCCAAAAATTAGGTCAAATTTCAAGTGAAAATGAGAAACTAGTGCACT
The DNA here is from genome assembly GCF_000230855.2 of Cajanus cajan. Lineage (NCBI taxonomy): Eukaryota > Viridiplantae > Streptophyta > Magnoliopsida > Fabales > Fabaceae > Cajanus > Cajanus cajan. The sequence continues at coordinate 39,918,170 of NC_138521.1, read as the reverse complement.
AGTTTTAGGTTTTGGTTTGGATTCCTTTTGAACTATTTTTCTTTTCAACTTTTATGTCTTTTAGGCTCTGTTTTAAACTCTGTTTTCCAGCCTCTTAACTCATCATATTTTTTTTAAATTGAATCCACAAGAAAAGTGCACTAGAAGTAGGATTACACTTGAAATTTTGAGTCACAATTTTTTTTTAGAAGATTTTCAATGGAAATATGATTTGAAAACTTAAGACACAATGGAAACCTAACTCTAAAGAAACTTGCTAGAACTAATAGCAAGTTATGAACACAATAAGGTAAAAGAAAAAGCACAAATAGGAGGCAAGAACAATAAGCAAACCGAGAGCAACAAAATTGATGAACAAGACACAAAGAAATTTAGGTCAACATGCTATTCAAGGAATTTTAAGACATATAAAGACTACACAAACACACTAAGACAAAACATGGATTAAAAACCAAAATCTAAATGCAATGCATGCAGTCCAATCACGGACACATATTAGGAATGGAGAGACTCAAAATTAAAATCAAAAACAAGCACAAGCTAATAGGTCCTAAACAGGTTGATTGAGGAAGAAATTCAAGAACAATCAACCAATGGATCTATGGAACAAAATATGATATAAAGCATGTAGATCCGAAAAGAAACTCAAACAAGACACTTAGAACACAAAGAACACAAAAACAATCGGACCAAAAACTCAAGAACACTTATCTCCTTGAAGACCTTGCTCTTGATACCAAAATTGATGGAGAAGACTAGGAGAAGTGAATTAAGACCTCCTCCTTGAATCCGCCAATGCTAGGATCTTCTTCAAAAGAGATTAGAAACCGTGATGAAGAACACTTTGAAGACAAGAGAAACTCGGATCTAGGTTTCCTAAGCTATGGAGGGAAGTATCCAAGCTCAAGAAGCAATGGATTACTCACTTCAAAGAGAAGAAGAAGATGAACTCCTAAGGTTTTGAGGTGAGTAATCTTGATGACTTTGAAGGGGAGAAACTCGGCCAAAGGCTCTCAAATTTCCATTCAATATTCAAAGTGAGTACAATAGGTGAAGGAGGGAACATATATGCATCCGAAAATATAAATACACTTGGCGCCACATGAGTGGTCACCATGTTGGCGCCAAGATTTGAATTCAAATTTGAATTTGAATTCAAATCTTGTCACACATGTGTATGACCGGTCCCATGAGTGCTTGGTGCATTTGGTTTTGATTTAGTGTGCATTTAGGGTTGAATTTGAGTCACACATGTTCAGCCAAGGTGGCATGATCCATGTTACTCAAAATGCAACTTAAATGCATGCTAAATTAAACCTAGTTTACCCTAATTTAACTATACTAGTAATCCTCCTTTAATCCTAATCTAATGGCCTAATTACAATGGCCAAACAAATACAATGGAAAGGAAAAATTACAAGAATGAAAATGAGCCCAATATTGGGTACCAAAAGCCCAAAGGCCCATGAAGCCCAAAACTAGGCCCAACTAGCCTAAAACCTAAAATGCTACTCTATGTGGTCCAAAATACAAGACCAAAATATATGATACCTATACTAACATGATGTATACAAAACATATGAAAATAGCTATAACAAAATATGGCCCATGAAAAGTTCAACTTGGGCCTTCCCAGGCCCATCAGGCCCATTGGGCCCTGACTGGCCCAAACCTTCATGTCTAGCCAACTCCTCTTGGTTCTTTGAGTATGTCACCTCTTGCACTCCAAAGCATGATTCCATCATCCCCTCCCTCTTGAAAAGGATTTGTCCTCAAATCTCGAGGATGAATGGAAGAAGAAAAATTAACACCTACATATAAAACATGCAAGGAATAAGAAGTAACATGATAAGATAAAAGATCATGGATCCTAAGAGGAGTCCTAGTATCTAACCTAACAAAGAAAGATAAAATATTAGACTCTCTAGAAATAGGCTCCTCTTCTAAGCATAACCTAGAAGTAAAACCTAAAAATGTAAGAACACTATGACTAAGACAATAAAAAGACTGATTATTAAACACTACAATATCTTGCCTAAAGTACCCTAAATGGTATCCTAGGCTTTTCCTAAAATATAAAGAAAATACTACTAAAAAAAGTCCTAAACAATTTTGGATTTGATTGTTTATTAGATACTCATAGTCATATAATCTATTTTTGTCTTGTAGGGAAGGAAACATATTAAGTTCAAAAAAATAAGAACTTCCCATAAGATCAAACATAGAATATAGAATATTACAAGTTATATCTACTAAACAATGTAAACCGAAAATTGGGTGCTTTATAAAATCCAAAGAAATACTTCCTTCCTTGTGCACCTTCAAGGAAGTAGTATAAGGAGTAACACTAGGAATAGTCCACTCCTTCTTCACTATATCTCTAAGTTGAGAATTCTTGGTTTGAAATTTATTTTGTTTTTCATTCTCAACTCTAAGATAAGTGGCAGCATTAGGACAAGAGTCAAAACTTTTATGAATAAAGAGAGTTCTTTTCAAGTCTTGTTTGGTCATAAAATAACTCTCTTTTGTCACAAATGTCTTAGTGGAGTCCCCTTTTTCCACACTCTGTCCTTCTTTCTTTTCTTTGTTTCTTTTCTTTTTCATTTGCTTTTGATCCTCAAACACTTGGGGTGGTGTTAAAGGATTAAAAACAATTTCCTTATTTTTATGAATGAAGGATATTTTGTTAGTGAGGCCATCATGTATAGTTTGTTTATCAAATTGCCATGGCCTACCAAGCAAAATATGACAAGCTTCCATAGGGATCACATCACATAAAACTTTATCTTTATAATCCCCTATAGAAAACTTGACCTTCACTTGTTGATTCACCTCCAATTCCTCACCTTCATTGAGCCAATGAAGTTTGTAAGGGTGAGGGTGAGGAATGGTGGTAAGGGCTAACTTGTTAATCAACCTTGTACTACAACAATTTGAACATGATCCACTATCAACAATGAGAGAACAAGTTCTTTTGGAAACTAAACATCTTGTGTGAAAGATGTTCTCTCTTTGTGATAGTGAAGTGGGACAAGGTTGACTTCCAAGAAGCCTTTTGACCATAAGAAGATCACCATCAACAGGATATAGCTTTTCAATTTGAGGATCTTCCTTACTAGTCTCACTATCACTTGAAGTGGTAGCACTAGATTCATCAAGGCTACTATAAATGTCTTGTCCTCTCAAAATCATGACCTTTTTAGTTGGACATTGAGAAGCTATATGGCCTCTCCCAAGACATTTAAAGCATTTGATGTCACTAGTTTTACTACTAGAAGTGACAACATTTTTATTTTTATCACTTTCTTTTTCTTTTTCTTGACCCTTACTAGAGTTTGTGGAAGAGTTATCTTGCCCCTCCCTCTTGTAGTCTTTCTTGATATAAGAGTTAGTTTGAGTTTTTCCTTTTCTCAAATTTTGTTGTTCCACCCTTATACAAAGTTGGACCAAATCATCAAGGTCCCTATAAGGGAGTAACTCAACTCTATCTCTTATATCAAAATTTAGACCACTTAAAAACCTAGCAATGGTCAATCTTTCCTCTTCCCTTATGCCAGCCCTCATGAGATACAACTCCATTTTTTGTCTATACTCCTCAACACTCATATTCTTTTGTTGGAGTCTTTGGAGCTTATCCATAAGCTCCCTACTATAATAAGAAGGTATGTGCCTTCTTCTCATAGCACTCCTCAACTCATTCCAATAAGTGATTGGAGGGTCATTGTGAAGTCTTCTCTCTCTTTCCAAGGATGTCCACCAATACATGGCTTGTCCTTGAAAAGCTAGGGTGGCTAAAGGAACTTTTCTTTCCTCACCTACTTGATGACAAGTGAAGATTTGCTCCACTTTCATCTCCCAATCTAAGTAGGTGTCCACATTATCTTTTCCATGAAAGTAAGGGAGATCAACCCTTGATTCCCTCACTTTGGGTTCTTTAATGACTCTTCTAGGATGGGGTTGGTAATATGCATCAAGGTTTAGGCTATCCTCATTTTGGCTAGGAGAGTCATTGGAACTCTTTGTGGAACCTTTTGAGGAACTTTTTTGACTTTTGTTTTTATGTAATTTTTTTAAAAGTTTTGCTTCTTGTTGCTTAATCTTTTGAATCTCTTCTTCTAAACCAAGAAGTTGTACTTCTCTTTCAATCTTTTCTTTTTGTTTTTGAAGTACTTCTTCATGCTTCCAAAGTTTTAGTGCTTCAACCTCCTTGACAATTTTTCTAAAACTTTTAGGAGTATCAAAGTCACTACTACTTGGAGAATGATGACTCATGATTAAACAATAAGAATTTGTATGCTATGCAAAAAGGTATAAAATGTTTTTGGGATTTTCTAGGAATGAAAACAACACTTGGATGTCTAAGTGTACAAGTTGCACTATCAAGGGAGGTGAGCTACAAAGATCCACTTAATAACCAAGCCTTTTCAAGTGGAAATCACTAAACTCCTTTGTGGTATCTCCGATTCCCCAAAACTTTTCACAAAAATTTTGAATGCTTTTTCACAATTTGTTTGTTTTTTTGAGACTAAACTAAACGTGAGCAAGTAAATCTACACAAGTCTAGACGTTTCAAGGCAGCAAAGTAAACAAAATTAAAGTTCAAACACTTGAAGGAAGCAAGGATAATCAACTAGTCGGTTTGCCCTAGGTGGAAGCTTGAAACATATGAAATTTTCAAGCCACTTCCACTAGTACTACACGTGAGATGCTATCAAGGATGTAGATATACCTGACCAGCTTCTTAATACTCCCTCCAAGCCTTACAAATTGGTTTAAAATACAAGAGATTTTGCAAAAATGTAAACTAGCCTAGAAAGCAAGTAAATGATGGCTTTAGTGACCAATTAGTGACGGATTGATGTTCAAATTTTCCAACACTTAACTAAGTGTTTAATCCGCCACTAATCCTTCAATATGCTGCTCCTGGACCTGCAAAAGAAACACAACAAAGAGGTTAAAGTGGCTGCCTCACAAGGTGAAGAGATTGGTCACTCAAGTGAAGGAAATTTAGGAGGATTTTGGTCACTAAATTAGGTCAAATTTGGTGATTATAGTGTCCAAAATTTTTCCTACTCTTTGTTGAGCAATGCTTGATCCTTGAGCAAGGATTTAAGGCCACTTCCAGCACAGGGAAATTATTGAAAGAAAACTAGACAAGCAACAAAGCACAATTTGGAAAGCTTATACCAAAATTAAGAGTAATATGTGTTTATGACAAGACTCAAAGAAGTTCAATAAGTAAAACTGGAAAATAAGACTCCAAAAACAAAGCTAGCACTCAGTTAGAATGAATCCTAGATAGGTACTAGAGTAGATGAACAAAACAAAAAAAATTTGAAAGCAATTGGACAAGTATAGAACAAGTTATAGTCAAAACAATAACAAGGAATCAAATAGGTTTTTCAGCTTGTACACCTCTCGGCTTTTTCCTTTTAAATTGTCTTCTCTATATTTTTTTTTATTCTTTCTTTTTCCAGTATCAAGTTAAGAGTCCAGAGAGTATATTTTCCTTTTGTTTCAAATTTTTATATGATTCCAAGGTATAGAAAATGAGAATACAAAACAGCCAAAAATTAGGTCAAATTTCAAGTGAAAATGAGAAACTAGTGCACTAGTTTTAGGTTTTGGTTTGGATTCCTTTTGAACTATTTTTCTTTTCAACTTTTATGTCTTTTAGGCTCTGTTTTAAACTCTGTTTTCCAGCCTCTTAACTCATCATTTTTTTTTTAAATTGAATCCACAAGAAAAGTGCACTAGAAGTAGGATTACACTTGAAATTTTGAGTCACAATTTTTTTTTAGAAGATTTTCAATGGAAATGTGATTTGAAAACTTAAGACACAATGGAAACCTAACTCTAAAGAAACTTACTAGAACTAATAGCAAGTTATGAACACAATAAGGTAAAAGAAAAAGCACATATAGGAGGCAAGAACAATAAGCAAACCGAGAGCAACAAAATTGATGAACAAGACACAAAGAAATTTAGGTCAACATGCTATTCAAGGAATTTTAAGACATATAAAGACTACACAAACACACTAAGACAAAACATGGATTAAAAACCAAAATCTCAATGCAATGCATGCAGTCCAATCACGGACACATATTAGGAATGGAGAGACTCAAAATTAAAATCAAAAACAAGCACAAGCTAATAGGTCCTAAACAGGTCGATTGAGGAAGAAATTCAAGAACAATCAACCAATGGATCTATGGAACAAAATATGATATAAAGCATGTAGATCCGAAAAGAAACTCAAACAAGACACTTAGAACACAAAATCAATTGGACCAAAAACTCAAGAACACTTATCTCCTTGAAGACCTTGCTCTTGATACCAAAATTGATGGAGAAGACTAGGATAAGTGAATTAAGACCTCCTCCTTGAATCCGCCAATGCTAGGATCTTCTTCAAAAGAGATTAGAAACCGTGATGAAGAACACTTTGAAGACAAGAGAAACTCGGATCTAGGTTTCCTAAGCTATGGAGGGAAGTATCCAAGCTCAAGAAGCAATGGATTACTCACTTCAAAGAGAAGAAGAAGATGAACTCCTAAGGTTTTCAGGTGAGTAATCTTGATGACTTTGAAGGGGAGAAACTCGGCCAAAGGCTCTCAAATTTCCATTCAATATTCAAAGTGAGTACAATAGGTGAAGGAGGGAACATATATGCATCCGAAAATATGAATACACTTGGCGCCACATGAGTGGTCACCATGTTGGCGCCAAGATTTGAATTCAAATTTGAATTTGAATTCAAATCTTGTCACACATGTGTATGACCGGTCCCATGAGTGCTTGGTGCATTTGGTTTTGATTTAGTGTGCATTTAGGATTGAATTTGAGTCACACATGTCCAGCCAAGGTGGCATGATCCATGTGACTCAAAATGCAACTTAAATGCATGCTAAATTAAACCTAGTTTACCCTAATTTAACTATACTAGTAATCCTCCTTTAATCCTAATCTAATGGCCTAATTACAATGGCCAAACAAATACAATGGAAAGGAAAAATTACAAGAATGAAAATGAGCCCAATATTGGGTACCAAAAGCCCAAAGGCCCATGAAGCCCAAAACTAGGCCCAACTAGCCTAAAACCTAAAATGCTACTCTACGTGGTCCAAAATACAAGACCAAAATATATGATACTTATACTAACATGATGTATACAAAACATATGAAAATAGCTATAACAAAATATGGCCCATGAAAAGTTCAACTTGGGCCTTCCCAGGCCCATCAGGCCCATTGGGCCCTGACTGGCCCAAACCTTCATGTCTAGCCAACTCCTCTTGGTTCTTTGAGTATGTCACCTCTTGCACTCCAAAGCATGATTCCATCAGAATATTAGTGCTAAAAAATGAAAAGGAACAATTTATAATAGCTACACCAATTGGTGGAAAACAAATGAGACAAGACTAGAAAGAATTCCACAAAATTGACAAGCAAAAATTAAGGAAAATTTTGAAAGCTTGCACACAAAGAATAACCTAGGAAAGGCACTAGAATGGATTACAAAATTAAAAGCTAAGATTAGAAATGAAAATAAGACTCAAATGATGTGGCTGGTCACAAAATTTAGGTGTCAAACTAGTACCAAAACCGAGAGCAACACAAACAACATTTCACTCCTTTTTGGCTTTTTCTTTTGCTTTTTCTTTCTTTTCTTTTTGGAAAAATATTTTTCACTTATTTTTCTTTTGATGTTCAGGAGTTTCAATGCCTTTTTAAACACTTATAGGTCTCGGTTTTAATATAGAAAAACTGCAGCAAAAATTTTACACAAAACAAGAGGTGTTCACATGCATTTTATAGCTAGTGCTTCACTATTTTGTATGGTTTTTAGGTCAAATTTTTAAGCACTCATTCTTTTGTTTTTCTCATGCATTTAGGACACTCACACCTCTGTTTTGTCTCTGTTTTAAGGCTCAAAAAAATTGCAATAGGTTTCAGCCACACAACAAGACTCAAAGAAACCTAATAGGAAAGTGTTTATGAACTTTTCTTGACAAAACTTTTATTAAGACATAATAGAAACCTAACTCTAGGAAATTTGCTAGAACTAATAGCAAATTAGGAAATCAATCATGTAAAACAAAAGCACATATAGTAAGGTACAGATTTAATAAGAAAATACACAAAAATTTCAGACACAAAAACACTAAACAAAAATTAGGTCAAACAAGCTAGTCTAGGAAGTTTCAACATACAAAGGACTACACATAACTTTCTAAGACAAAACAATTGATTCAAAAGCAAAATCTAAACTCAATGCATGTTGTCCAATCACGGACACATGTGAATGAATGGAGAAGACTCAAGCAAATACAAAAATGCACAAGTTCAAGAGTACCTAAAAGCACAAAACCGAAAATGATTCATAAGAATAGGAACAAGCAAACATGAATCATTTACTTCATATATGACATATAGGATCCATCAAAAATCATATTAGAACTAGATCCTTGCAGAAAACACAAGTTTAGACATAGACAAGGAAGATACAACACGGATTCAAGTAGAAAAAATTAGAGACAAAAACCTCAAGAGCACTAGGCTCTAGATACCAAAAATGATGGAGCTAGGATGAAGAGGATTGAAGTTCTCCATTAGTTCCATGCTTAGGACCGTGAACTCTTGAGGTGTTCTTAGAGACTTTGAAGCTCCACGAAGAAACCTTCCATGGAGGAGAAGTCTTCAAGGTAATTCGGTTACTCCTAGCTTTGTGTAGAAGCTTGAGGAACCAAAGTGAAGGTTGAAAACCTTGGATAGAAAACCTAGGAGAGAACTCTCTATGGTTTTATGACTCTTGAGTGGGAGAGAAATTCAGATTTTATTTCTCAAATTTGTCAAAAGTGAGTACAAGTGTAGAGAAAACAAATATATAGGGAGAGGTAGCTTGTAGGAGAAGCTAACCTTAACCATGGTTCATTAGGAACCATGGTAGGGTTAACTTAAACTCCCACGGTTTAGCTAGCTTGTAGGAGAAGCTAACCTTGACTATGGTTCACTTAAGAACCATGGTAAGGTAAGCTAACCTTACAAAGGTTTAGAAGCTTGCAAAGCAAGCTTCCAACCTTTGAAGTGAGACAAGCAATTTTCGGCCAAGGAGGAAGAAACTAGCTAGGCGGCCTTGGATGCATTTGGCTCCATGATTTAATTTGAAAAACTTTGATTTGGTTTAGTTAGTTTCATCATATGATGATGAGACCTAGCTAAATCAAATCTATGAAAAATTAGGAGCAAAATGAGTCCAATATGCAAAATTTTTCCTAGGCCCAGTTCTGGCCCAATTACTAATCACACCCCAAGCATTGCTAAATGTGACCCCCTTTTCCCTACTGAAAAAATACAAAATAAATGTCTCAACTAGGGAGGTTAAATGGAGTTAAACTCTCCAAGTAACCTACCTTGAAATCAATATACAAACACTAACAAAAGCAAATAAAGTGCCTCACAAATATAAAGGCAAAAATAACTTATACAAAAGACTATTTGAAAACTATACAGTATATACAAATAGAAATAGGCCTTCTCTTCATGATAGATCATTCCAAGTGAAGATTACCTTGGGCTTGACAAGCCCACTAGTCTTCACAAGGTCCAACTCTTCCTGTATTCTTCTAGCCATAGCTCTAGTCACTGGACCCTTGGTCCATGGTCTATCAAGCTTGCCTTTTTCTCATGTTGTTTTTTTTCGCTTTTTATTGTCATCACTGATGGAGGGATCTATTCCCATTATGTTATTTGCTAAATCTTTATTAGTGAGTATTATTTTGGAAGCCACTCTTGGCTTTGGTTAGGGAGTCATTTCTGGTCTTGGCATTCTCTGAGATCATCATTCATTTAGTTGAGGAGTAGGGCGCGATGGCCTCTTCATGCTTATGGGCTTGCTTATCCCGTATTGCTGTTGACGTGTCTTTTTTCTTGTGGTTATATGAAACCACTTGTATGGAATTCCCTTGTTAGGGCTAGGTTTTTTTTTGACATGATCTTGGCTCTTAAGGCACTGTCTAGCTATTGATCTTTTTTACGAGTGTTTTGGCCTCTTGATTCCTCCAACAAGTGGTGGATAGACACACACAAAGAATGCAAGAATGCAAAAGAAAATGCAAAGCAGAAATGGATTGGCTTTTTTTATTTTTTTAAATGAACTTATACCTTTTTGTGCACGCTTGTGCCATATGCATGTTATGCAATGATGCTTCTATGCTAATGCTTAAAATGCAAATTTATTTTTACTTTCAAGAAATTAATCTATGTGCATTGATCAATGACATGGACTGTTAGCCTTTAGCCCTGTCGAATTCAGTGTTGCATCCTGAACCTGAGGTTTGTGTAGTTCGGTCGTCTCGCTTGTACCGGATGTGATATGTTAGCTCTTAGATTAGGTGTACCTAGACTCTGTTCTAGGACACCTCCATCTTTTCCTTGTGAGTATTCACTGTGCATACTCCGTGTATCTCTCAAATTTATCTTAATGCCATATAGGTCAAGAGAAAAGAGAGGAAGATGATATATACATATATTTTTTTGCAGAAGTTTTGTTAGAAAGGATTTTTTTTTTCATAAATGATTTTAGAAGAATGGTTGGTTAAGGTAGGCTAGTGGTTTAGGCTGATGAACAAGCATATTCAAAGTGAGGAAATCATTTTCCACGTTGGCTTATTATTTCCTTCAAAGTTAAGCCATGACTTGGGATTGCATATTGATTAAATGATCTTCTCGAGCCGCCTTTCAGTTTTCAGCTCGTGATGCTGCTTTGTCCTAACTTTTGCCTAGGTTACTTGAGATGTGTTCCCTAGCGGACATTTCCCTTTGATCCTCACTTTTGCCTAGGCTACCCTTTTTGTTTATGGGTCTCCTAGCGGACCTTGCTCTAATCTTTGCGCTGCCCTCTTAGTGGGTTTCCTGCCGGGCCTTTTTCTTTGCAGCATTTGTGATCATTTTTCATTCCTTCATTAAAGGGGGATGCCCCTTGCATTGATTTCATTTGGGCTTTTATCCACAAGTCATGCCAAGTTTGATTGATCTTTATGTGTTTTTTTTATGGTGTATAAAGCCATTGTTTCTAATGACGTCCTTATTTCAAATGTACTTGTTCATTTAGGGTTTGTTGACGAGGCTTAGAGTAGATAAAAGGGAGAAGAGAAATGAAGTAGAAAAGTGTATGGCATTAAAATGGAATTTTCAATTTACACGTGCCCATTTAATGTAGCTCGAGGGCCCGGGCATGCCCCGAGTTCGTGATTCATACACAGAGAAGTAGAGGGAGATTGCCCCTTAGAGAGGCCTAGGTTGCCTGACTGTAGGGCTAATCCTACACTTGCTTGGATGTGGCACTTCATAAGTTCTCGTGTAGAGGGAGGTCATTTGGTTTCTTCTCTCATGAAGGTGTTTTCAAGAAGAACATTCAAGCTATCTCTCGATTTTCAGCTCGAACAAACATTACTCTTTTTTTTTTTTTACTAGAGTGCCCTTTGCGAGTTTTCATTCTAGCAGCTTCTTGATAAGCAATGCTTCTCTCTTGTTGAAATCATCTTTCAAGAAAGCCCTATTCACTTTGCCTTAGTGTTTGAGGGATTTGCCTTCCTCAAGTTCTCTTTACTAGCTTGCAACTTGTTAGGAGCGTGGATCCATCCATTCCTAGTCATCATTCCATTCCAGTTGGATTTCACGGTTGCACGACATGACTTTATCTTCTTAGGGCAAGAGTTGGCATCTTAATGATTGTGGAGTTTTTTACCCTCAACTCTTTATGCATGGCTTGCTTCCATTACTTCCGATTAATGCACATAGGTTAATTTCCTTTTTTATTCTCGTTTATTCTTTTACAAGGAGGGATATGTTCTAAATGAATGTAATACAGAATGTAGAGAAAGTTGAGAATAATAAATATCAATCTTATTGATTTGTTTATTTGTGAATGCTCAAATAGATTTCGACAGTATTAAGTGAGAATCTATATTAGATTCTAAGAAGACTTACTTCAACAAATATACCAAAGCAAGGGCTCAACAATAGTATTTTTTTAAAAATTGCTTTGGGCTTTTCTTTATGGCGCAGATACTGTCGTATATTAGAGCATTCACTTTCCTTAACTTTCTATACATACGACAACCTAATCCTCCTTAGCTAATAAAATAAAATGAATGAAATTAATGAGCTAACCTAGAATGCATGTCATTTTTTTTCCTAATCTTTATCATGTTTCTATTATGTCGCAACTCGAAAATTTTCGATCTCGCGACATATGGTTTAGACATCCTTTTAAAAGTCTCATTAATTAAGGAATGCCCGGAGACCAGACTAATTCTTCATTAATGGTTTTGAAAATAGGTTCATGGAGTCGCCACCAATATTTTACTCAAAACATTGGAAAAAGAAAAGGTTTTTAAAGATCCAACAATGGCCTTGATAACCAGAATTGGGTTCGGGGGTCGGTTACGTGTAGGGAAGGTATTAAGCACCCCTACAGCGCCCTCAATCGGTACCCTATGATGAAATTAACATGATAGAATTAATAAATTAAATATTGAATCCCCTTTATTAATATTTATTTACATGCTTAAAATATAAATTAAGCGATTAACCCTAAACTATCTACATTATAATGTTTATTATAACAAAAAAGAGATAAAGATGAGAAATAAAAGGAAGAAAAGAAGATTGACTGAAATACCTCTTGAATGAGCTTTATTGAAACTTCAAATATGGAGAAGGTGCTTTGTGGCGACCTTTCACACTACAATATGCCTTATAGATCTCAAGAAATAAAATAGGAGGGAGAGAGAATATAGAGATGCGACACAAATCTCAAGAAATATAATAGAAGGGAGAGAGATAGAGAACTTTTGTTCTCAAAGGAGTGTTATTCAAAATTTCTCTGGCCACCCTGAGAACTGTGCCCGAGGCTTCAATTTATAGGCATCAGATGTGGGCCGGAACGGCCCGTTCTGGATTCGGAACGACCCGTTCCGGATCTGAATGTTATGATCAAATTACGCACCCTGGAACGACCCATTCTGAAAGCGGAACGGCCCGTTCCAGAGTAGAAATTAACACATGTTTGTCCTTTCCAGAACGACCCATTCAAAATTTGACTTGTTTGGAACGGCCCGTTCTGGTATTGGATTTTTAGTTGTTTTAGTCACATTGGAACGGCCTGTTCTGATATTGGAACGGCCCGTTTCGAGGTCCGAAACGGCCCGTTCCGATTCTGGAACAGCCCGTTTCGGGCTACTAAAACAACCTTATTTGACCTTTAGGCCTTCTGATATCCTGTCTTGTTGTTTGTCTGCTTCGGGAGCTCCTTTCCTTCATGATGTAGGTCCATTTTCTTGTTTGTGTGCCTCCTTGATGAAATTGGGTGTCTACAGCTGCCCCTCTTTACTTGTCCTTTGGAGTAGCTATGTGTTGCTTTTCCAAAGGCAAGTAAAGACGTAGATATTTCGTCCGGGTCTCCTCCTCGTCTCCTTGGTGTTGGCGCTTCTACATTCCTTCTTTTAGATAGGTGTATTTGCTCGTGTCCTTGCCTTTTAGAGCAGTTGAGTGTTGGTTGCATACTCTATTGGGTAGCAAGGCTGACGAACTGTACACCTAATCTTCGATTTTCAAGTAGATGCTCCATTGTTTCTCTTGTGATAGTGCGTTCTTTTATTTGTAGCTTTGTTGAAGAGGGAGTATTTTCGTAGCTCAGCTTCCCTCACGGCTTTGTCGTATACCGGATTGGGATGCGAGTACAGTCTCTCCAGACCTTTCCCTCACGGATTTGTCGTATACCGGATTGGGATGTGAGTACAGTCTCTCCAGACCTTTCCTGATGGAGGAGGCCCATGGGCTAAGGGCCCAACTACTAGAGCAATGGCAAGAAGGATGCATGAAGAGTGGGCCCAAGCCCAAGGAAAGCCCACCACTTTATTTTGTTGGGCCTTGAATCAAGCCCAATTAGATTAGGGTTAGTATAGGAGTGGGCCTTAGTGCCATGTATTTCTTTTGGGCCTTGTATTTTCGGCCTAGTAGCATAGGAGTTTCATTTGAAGGTCATTTGAATTTAGGTTAATTAGAGTTACATGTGGAATTACATTAGCATTTAATTAGTAGCACATTTGGTGTGCATTTCGGCCATGTGCAACACATGCACATGGTGTGATCCGAAATGCAACTCAAATGGCTTCCTAATTACATGCCAAATGTGTGCACATGGGAGGGTGACCGGTTGGCACCAAAATTTGAATTTTAGAATTCAAATTTTGGCGCCTAGAGTTAAGATAACCATACCATGGTTTTACTTAACTCTAGGTAAACCCAACTTAAACCCTTAACCTAATTTAGCCTATAAATTCCTTATGACCGAGTTTTGTAGACACTTTGGACATTATTGAATGAGTATTCTTCTCAAAGAAATCTCTTCTCCGAAGTCACTTTGCTTCTAGCCTCTACCCTCCTTGAGAGCTTCTCCTTGTAGAGCTAGTACACCTTATCTTCTTAGGACTTAGCTTGTATGCAAGCCTAGGTCACCTTGCTCCTTTGAGGCGTCTCAAATCCTTGAAGAATCATCTAAGGAATCCGAGAAGGAGTGAAGAATCCATGTGCATCCAAGTGGAAGCACATCAAGTGGTATCAAGAGCTTCGGTCTTCAAGAGATAAGTTCATCTTCTTGAATTTTGATCCGTGGTTCCAACTTGTTCTTGTGTTCATCTTGAGTTCATCTTGTTCAATTTTTGAGTTCATGTCACTATTGAGTTGATTCCTTCCTAGATCTAGTTTTTGTTTCAAAATTTGATGGATCTAGTTTGTATTGCTTGAATGATTCATATGCGCCTATGTTATATGCTTTAATGAATCATGCTAATTTCTTCTTGTTCTTGATAGGAAAATTCTGCCAATGTTCGTTTTACTTTTGTTGAGTCATAATTGAAATTTTATTCGGTCAATTGTATGTTGAGTCTTTTATTTTGAAATCCATGTCTAGTAGGATTGTGTAGTTCTTTGATGTTATCATTCCTAGCTTTGCTTGAGTAGTCCGTTTGAATTTTTTTTGAGTAAATTTGGTTTCATTTTATGGATTTGGCCGAGATCTATTGTCTTTGGTAAAAGCTTATCATTTTGATTTTTGTTTGAGTTCATAAACTACTACTAGATCATTAGTAGTTTTCTTAGAAATTTGTAGGTTTCCAAAAATATTAAAATGTCTTGAAAATTTCTTGAATCCGTGAGGTTTGATTTTGTATGAGTTGGAGTGTGCTGAAATTGGTGTTTGGAAATTCAAATTTGAATTTGAGTTGGAGCCTAAAAACCGTGCATGTGCTATTCTAAATTACAAGCATGAAAAGCATGTCACATGTCACTTGAATTTGCACTTAATTTCACTTGTATTTGGCAACTAGTTTAAACCGGTTTTTAGTGCTAATATTAAGTGTGACCGAGAATCATTGGTGACCAATTTTTGTGAGCAACAAAAGGCAACTCCTATTTGATAAAAAAAAAATTAGAAGAAAGATCAAAAGAAATTCAAAACAACATTAAAAAAAAAATGTGCTAAACCTAATTTGAAAAGGAAAAAGCCATTAAGGAGTTAGTTTCTCTATGTGTTTCTTCTCGGTTGCTAGTTGAATTTGATTCATAAAAAGAATTTTTCAACTCATCTATTTTGAGTGTTTTGGTTTTGTGCATCTACTCTAGAACTATTCCTAGGTCAATTCCTTCTAGTTCTAGTCAACTACTTCATTGGTGTCATATAAGCTTGTCACTACTTAATCTACTCTTGTCTTCTTTTCCTTCCATATTTTCTTTTGCTGTTCTTATCTTGTGCTAATCAAAGAGTGACCTAAGCTTGACCTAGCCTATCTTCTTGGAAGCTAGTTCTACAAGGGTCATCAAAAGAAGCCTAAGGAAAGGAGGAGGAAGGAAGATAGAAGTGGCTTGCGGTTTTTGACCCCTTAAACACAAACCATAAACACTTCTTGGCTGGAAATTTGGTGGATGCTGGACTGGAAAACCGTGAAGCAGCTTGGAGTTTAATTTCAATTGTATTTGAATTTTAAAAAAAAAAAATGTATAAGCATTAGTGACGGATTTTTAGTGACCGATTTTACCTTACTAAATTTGAATTTTGTTGCAAAATTTGGTCACTAATCCATCACTAATTCTTTGTGGCTGTTTTTAATACTTCATTTCAGCCACTTGTTCTTTGTTGTTATACTTTGTATTTGGCCTTTACAAGGAGTGTCTTGGGAGTGTCTTTGGTACACAACCATCTCTCCTTAAGTTTACAATTTTCATTAGTACTTGGTGGGAGTGGTCCTTGATTGATCTTTGGTATCTCTCAAGCTCTCACCTTAGGATACGTTTAGGTAGTTTAATTTTTGTTGCTTAATCCTTGTTTTAATTGCTTTTATACGTCTAGCTTATCATAGTTCACAAAAACATCAAAAATCATTTTCATTGAAAAGAATTTGGTAGAGATTAACTACAAAGGGGATTAGTAATTTTTACTTGAAGAGGCTTGGTTTTTAGGTGGCTCCTAGTAGCTCACCTCCCTCCAAAGTTCAATTTGTATACATAATCCTCTAAGTACTTAGTCTTAACCTTGCATAAAAACAATTGATTTTCAAAAATCATTTCTCAAAAAGCCCCTTTCTCCTATAATGGAAGAGTTTTCTACTCCTCAAAGTGATAGTAATTCAAGTGATTACAATGAATTGTCAAAAGTAACACATGAATTAAGATCACTTAAGCTTTGGAAGAAGCAAGAAGCCAAGCAAAAACTTAAAGAAAAACTTGAAAGAGAGGCTCAACTTGCTACTTTAGAGGAAGAGATTCGAATATTAAAGGAGAAAGAAGAAAAATTACACCACAAGCACCGAAGTAGACATAGCTCCCACCATAGTTCTACTCTAGGAGAGTCAATGAATGATGATAGTCTTGCTTTGGGAGATCATTATCAACCACCTCCTAGAAGAGTGCATAGGGCCCCCAAGCCAAGGGAATCTAGGGTAGATCTCCCTTATTTTCATGGGAAAGATGATGTTGAGGGGTACCTAGATTGGGAAATGAAGGTGGAACAAATTTTCACTTGTCATCAAGTGAATGAAGAAAGAAAAGTCTCCTTAGCAACCTTAAGTTTTCAAGGTCACGCCATGTATTGGTGGACTTCTTTAGTGAGAGATAGGCGTCTCCATAATGACCCTCCAATTCAATATTGGAATGAATTAAGGAGTGCCTTGAGGAGGAGACATATTCCCTCTTACTATACTAGGGAGCTTATCAATAAGCTCCAACGACTCCATCAAAAAAATATGACTGTGGAAGAGTATAGACAAACAATGGAGTTGTACTTAATGAGGGCTGGTAATAGGGAGGAAGCAGATATTACAATTGCTAGGTTTTTGAGTGGGTTGACTTTTGAAATAAGAGATAAAGTAGAGCTTCAATTTATAGGCATCAGATGTGGGCTGGATCGGCCCGTTCTGGATTCGGAACGGCCCGTTCCGGATTTGAACGTTATGTTCAAATTACGCACCCTGGAACGACCCGTTCTGAAAGTGGAACGGCCCGTTCCAGAGTAGAAATTAACACATGTTTGTCCTTTCCAGAACGACCCGTTCCAAATTTGACTTGTTTGGAACGGCCCATTCTGGTATTGGAACGGCCCGTTCCGGTATTGGATTTTTAGTTGTTTTAGTCACGTTGGAATGGATCGTTCTGATATTGGAACGGCCCGTTCCGATTCGGGAACAGCCCGTTCCGGGCTACTAAAACAACCTTATTTGACCTTTAGGCCTTCTGATATCCTGTCTTGTTGTTTGTCTGCTTCAGGAGCTCCTTTCCTTCATGATGTAGGTCCATTTTCTTGTTTGTGTGCCTCCCGGACGAAATTGGGTGTCTACACCCACGAACGATCATGATCAAATCCTTGGTCTATGGTCCCTATCAAGAAAAGTGCGTTGTATGGGATAGTTCTAATCTCACTGGTCTTTAAGGCTCCCAAGGTGCCCCCATTATACGAACCAGTATCTCTGTCGCCGTCACCTGGCAAACTCTAAGGTCTGTCGTAGTATTTTGGGCTAGAGTAACCGGTTATCACCTTGAGTGTGATTTCTGACAAGGCTCGCAGGCTCCAAGGCCAAACTTGGGCCGGTCGTACGTCAACCACTCCCTATGTTTAATACCCTCATGCCCCCGGGTGTAGGGGGAATTGTTGTGTGCAAAGGTTTGTGTACAATTTTATTTCAAACAAGTGTGCAATTTAAATAAGCAAACAAACAGATATTAAAGCCAAACAAATAAAATAAATAAAGTAAAAGGGAGAAATATTTAAATTTTTATTTTTATTTTATTAACTTCATCAATTAAATAGGCCTGAACCTCTTTAAACGTCCCCAGCAGAGTCGCCATCTGTCGCAACCCAAAAATTTCCGATCTCGCGACCTATGGTTTAGACATCCTTTTAAAAGTCTCATTAATTAAGGAATGCCCGGACACCAGACTAATCTTTAATTGATGGTTTTGAAAATAGGTTCATGGAGTCGCCACCAATATTTTACTCAAAACATTGGAAAAAGAAAAGGTTTTCAAAGTTCCAATAATGGCCTTGATAACCAGAATTGGGTTCGGGGGTTGGTTACGTGTAGGGAAGGTATTAAACATCCCTACAGCGCCCTCAATCGGTACCCTATGATGAAGTTAACGTGATAAGAAATAATAAATTAAATATTAGATCCCCTTTATTAATATTTATTTACATATTGAAAAATTAAATTATACGACTAACCCTAAAATACCTACATGATTGCGTTTGTTATAAATAAAAGATAGAGATAAAGATGATAAATAAAAGATATAGAAGAAGATTGTTTGAAATACCTCTTGAACGAGCTCTATTGAATCTTCAAATATAGAGAAGGTGCTTTATGGCAACCTTTCACACTACAATATGCCTCACAAATCTCAAGAAATACAATAGGAGGGAAAGAGAGAGAAATTTTGTGCTCCTAGGAGTCTTGGACGAAATTTTTGGGGGTCCTCAGAACTGTGGTCGAGATTTCTATTTATAGGCATCAGATGTGGGCTGGAACGGCCCGTTCTGGATTCGGAATGGCCCGTTCCGAATCCGAACGTTATGTATCATTTTTGTACCCTAGAACGGCCCGTTCTGAAATCAGAACAGCCCGTTTCGGGGAACCAGAACAGCCCGTTCTGAAATGAGAACGACCCATTCAGGGGTACAAATTTTAGGCTCTTTTATTGGTTTGGAACTTCCCGTTCTGGTATAGAATGGCCCGTTCCAACCTACATTTTTTATCCCTTTTGATTGATTTTGGAATGGCCCGTTCTGGTCTAGAACGGCACGTTCCAACTGACAATTTTTAGGCCTTTCAGAAGCCTTGGAACGGCCTGTTCCAATTCGAGAACAGCTCGTTCCGATTTTGGAACGGCCCGTTCCGGGCCACTAAAAAAAGTTGATTTGGGCTTTTGGGCCCTTTGATGTCCTATCTTGTTTGTATGCCCCCGGGACGAAATTGGGTGTCTATAATATGTATTTTAACATTCTCATGTAATTTCTTTACAAATTCAGCCCTAGATATCCCTTCTTTATGAAAATAATGAGAAGAATTTGGTAGGGGTATTAGGTCCAAAGGAGTAAGAGGGTTAAAACCATATACAACCTCAAAAGGTGAGATTTTAGTAGTCTTATGGACTACCCTATTATAAGCAAATTCAATATAGGGCAAGTACTCATCCCAAGACTTGTGGTTACCCTTAAGGACTGCCCTTAACATAGTAGATAGGGATCTATTAACTACTTCTGTTTGCCTATTAGTTTGGGGATTACAAGTAGTTAAGAAAAGTAGTTTAGTTCCTAGCCTACTGCAAAGAGTTTTTCAGAAATGGCTAAGGAACTTAGTGTCCCTATCTGACACAATTGTTTTGGGTAGACCATGAAGTCTAACCACTTCCTTGAAGAAGAGTCTTGCTATGTTGCTTGCATCATCTATTTTGTGACATGGTATAAAATGGGCCATTTTACTAAATCTGTCCACTATCACAAAAATAGAATCCATGCCTCTCTGGGTCTTGGGCAAGTCCAAAATAAAATCCATACTGATATCAACCCATGGAGAGTTAGCAACTAGCAAGGGTGTATAGGAGTCATGAGGCATTACTTTAGACTTTGCTTGTAAACAACCTATACATCTAGAGCAAAATCTCTCAACATCCCTTCTCATATAGGGCCAAAAGAATTTTTCCTTTAAGAAACTTAGAGTCTTTTCAACTCCAAAATGCCCCATGAGACCACCCTCATGAATTTCTTTAACAAGGAGTTTTCTAATAGATCCTTGGGTGATGGAAGAGCATGGGCTAAAGGCCCAACCACTAGAGCAATGGCCAGGAGGTTACTTGAAGATTTGACTGCTTCAGAGCTTAGTGAGCCCAATGGGCTTGGTGGGCCTAGGGTGCTTCTCACTTGGGCTTTAATTGATTGAACACCATGTCTAATTGTATTTTCTTAGTATAGGAATTTACTTTGTTGTTGGTCTTGTATTTTGACCATAGATTAGGGTTTAGGTGTCTTGGGCTTAATTTTGGGCTTCTTGAGCTTTGGGCTTTTGATACCCAATATTGGGCTCATTCTTCTTCTTATATTTTTTCCTATTCATTGTATTCATTAGACCAATGTATTTCGGTCATTAGATTAGGGTTATATGAAGAATACATTAATAGGAAAATTAGGCTTCATTTATGCATCATTTAGAAGTAATTTGAGTCACATGGATGGCATGGAGTGGTTCCGGCCATGTGAGCTTCAAATTCATCTCAAATCACTCCTAAATGACACCTAAATGTTGGTAGCATCCGGATTAAGCAAGTGAGTGGCCAAAGTTTGAATTTCAAATTCAAAATTTGAAATTCAAACTTGGCGCCAACTATGCTAGTTTTAGTTGCCGCCAAGCTTGACCTAATTTCCCTCCTATAAATGTATCACTTCCCTCCATGTAAAAACACTTTTTATTATATGAGAATTTCTGAACAATTACTTCAGCTAATTCCCTCAAGAGTCACCGAAAATTCCAAGAGAGAAAACCTAAGAGAATGCCTTCAAAATCCCTAGGAAAACCTAGTTTTCCTTCCCTTTGAAGTGTGCAATCCTTTGAGTTCATGAGCTTGGATACTTCCTTCTTTCATTTCCGCAGATTGTTCTTCATCTTCACGAGTTCTTCAAGTGTGTTTCTATCTCCATTGAAGAAGATCCGAGCCTAGGAGGAGTTTAGGAAGAGTTTGAGCTTCACTCCTACTACTCACCTCCATCATTGGGGTATACATATTCTTCCTTCTTTATACAAGTACCCCTCAGAAATATAGAAATCTCTTTGAGGCTTTGCCAAGCATTGGGTATAATATTCATTAAACTCGAGATCATTAGAATACAATTCCTTAATGTGATCAAATCCCAAGATTTGAGATCCAAGGGAGACTAACAAAGTGTGTCTCCTAGAAAGGGCATTAGCCACAACATTATTTTTCCCTTTCTTGTATTTGATCACATATGGAAATTGTTCCAAGAACTCTACCCATTTAGCATGCCTTTTATTTAATTTTCCTTGGCCCCTCAAGTACTTAAGTGACTCATGGTCACTATGAATGACAAACTCTTTGGGAATAAGATAGTGTTCTCAAGTTTGAAGGGCCATAACCAAAGCATAGAGCTCTTTGTCATAGGTAGGGTAGTTAAGGGAGGCACCTTTAAGTTTTTCACTGAAATAAGAAATTGGGTGCCCACCCTGTAACAAAACCACCCCTATGCCAACTCTAGAGGCGTCACATTCTAGCTCAAAAGTTCTTCAAAAATTGGGAAGAGCAAGAAGTGTTGCATTGGTAAGCTTATCCTTTAAGGTTAGAAAGGTTTTCTCTTGTTGCTCTCCCCAAATGAATTCTACATTTTTCTTTACTAACTCATTCAATGGGGAGGCAACTATGGAGAAATTAGGAACAAACCTTCTATAGAAGCTTGCCAAACCATGGGAGCTCCTAATATCTCCAACACTGGAGTAGGCCATTCTTGGATGGCCTTGATTTTCTCGGGGTCCACATGAACCCCTTTTTTATTAATAATAAAACCTAAGAATATAACACTACCTACACAAAAGGTACATTTTTCTAAGTTTCCAAAGAGTTGATTTTTCCTAAGTATATGAAAGACTTGCCTTAAGTGTCCTAGATGATCACTTAGGCACCTACTATATATAAGGATATCATCAAAATAAACAACAAACTTCCCTATACAATCCCTAAGGACATGATTCATGAGATGCATGAATGTACTAGGAGCATTGGTGAGCCCAAACGGCATCACTAGCCACTCATATAATCCAAACTTAGTCTTGAAAAAAGTTTTCCATTCATCTCCTTCTTTGATTCTAATTTGATTATATCTGCTTTTAAGATCAACTTTAGAAAATATGATGGCTCCATGAAGCTCATGTAGCATGTCATCAAGCCTAGGAATGGGATGTCTATATTTAACAGTTATGTTGTTGATGGCCTTACTATCACAACACATTCTCCATTTCCCATCCTTTTTAGGGACCAACAACATAGGTACAACACAAAGACTTAATTTTTTTCGAACCCAGCCCTTCTCCAACAACTCTTGGACTTGAGACTCTATTTTTTTAGTCTCTTGGTTGGTGTAGACCCCTAAAATTGTCCGGGTCGGAAATAAAGCTTGAAGACTCTCGAAGACTGAAGGAAGATCAGCCAGAAGGACTCCTGGAAGGCCCTAGGAGGGTTCTCTGTAGGTCTAGAGGTCTTAGAATAGCTCAAAATAAGGAATGAAGCCCAATACGGCCGTACTGAACTTAATACGGCCGTATTGAAGCTTCAATACGGCCGCAGTGAACTCAATACGGCGTATTGAAGTTTCTGAAACTTCAATACGGCCGTACTGAAATCAATACGACCGTATTGAAGCTTCAATACAGCCGTATTGAACTCAATACAGCCGTATTGAAATTTCTGAATTTCAATACGGCCGTATTGAACTCAATACGGCCGTATTGAAGTTCAAAATTTCAATACGGCCGTATTGCTTCTGTAGGCCGTATTGCGCCTATTCCCTATAAATATGACGTCAATTGGACGTCATTCGACTTTTTTCAGAGAGTTTTGACTCCCTCCTTGAGTATTCTGGGGTTTTTGAGCAGTGTTCTGCCCTAGAAATCTCTCTGGGAGTCGATCCGACGAAGTTCTGGAATTCCGAGCACTTAGCTTGGAGATTCGAACCTAGTCGAAGGGAAATCCTCCGGATTTCCATAGTCAAAAGTTTTTAGGAAGGAGCGAGCGAGCTTGTAGAGCGAGGGAACGCCAAAAAGCTTCCCAGTTTTACTCAATATATAAAAGCACGCTTCAAGAGGTTTCTTCTTAAATCCTTCCTTTTACTGCTTTCTGTGTGCATATTTAAACTGTCATCATGTAGATAGTTAATTTATAATCGCTTATAATAAATAGGGGTAATTTAGTAATTTTACGCTATTATTTTAGAAATAATCTGTCATAGGGAACCCGAAAGGGGCGCTGTGGGGTGCTAACACCTTCCCCACGCGTAACCGACTCCCTTACCCGACTCTGGTTGTAATGGCCAAAGTTGATTTATAAAATCAATTGCCTTATCCCTTTTTCCAATGTTTTGAGTAAAACATTGGTGGCGACTCCACGAACCCTCCTTTTGCGAAAACCACTAATCCATGGAGGGTCCCGCTTGGGATTAATATGGATTAGTGAGACTTTTAATAAATAAATTGGATAAGATCGACAAGGTCTCAGTTTGAGAACAAGTCGTTCTAATAATCCAATACATTTTCAAACTAAAATAAAAAGCGAGCTCGACCGTCTTCGCGACCGCCGAGGCCCGTTTGGGCCGGTGGCGACAGATGGCGACTCCACTGGGGAAGCCTCGAGAGTCAGTCCCATTTAGTGACAGATTATTTTAACAAATAATAGTTAAAATTACTTCATTACCCCTTGCTTGTATGATAACATGTTTTATATATTTGGCTTTAAATAACTGTTGTTTGTTTAAATTTCCGCAATTGTTTGAAATAAATTGCACACAAACCTTTGCACACAACAGTTCCCTCTATACCCGGGGGCATGAGTGGTAATCCATAGGGAGTGGATGTTAGTACGGCCGGTTGAATGGGTCTATAGGAGCCTACGAGACCGTTGTCGGAAAAACATCACTCAAGGTGATAACCATGAACTCGAGTCCGACAGTGCGTTGGAACTTTCCATCGACTTACGACGAGAGGAATTGGGTCCCTATAATGGGGGCACCTTGGGGGCCTTTGACCAAGTGAGAACAGTTAGATCCTCCTTGAATATGCACTTTTCTGCAGGAGACCCCTACCTCGTGATTCGCTCGTGACTGTTCGTGGATGAGTGAATTGTTTGTGCATTCGTTATGTGACATTGTTTGTGCATTAATAAATAACCTCGTGATAAGGTCTAAAGAATAATCCCCATGCATGAAAAAACCATGACATGAGAGGAAAGACCATGTGTAAAAATATAATAAAAATGAGGAGCATGTGCATCATTATCAATAATACCTCATGCATCCTCATCATCATTTATAGGTTCACTAATACCCTCTCGATGTGAGTGAAAGAGACCCGTGACTATTGAGATTCTCCGTTGTGGAGAGATAATAGCCTAGGGAGGGTGATAAACTTTCATCTTAAAAAGGCAGCGCCTCAAAGATGAAAGATTATCAAGCTCACATCAAGAGTGTATTCATATCATAAATAAGCTAATTAGAATAAACATTCATTTTAGAAAGTGGCTGGTCATCTCTCTGTCCTCACACGCGCAAAGAAAATCAAGAAAATGGAAGCGCTAGAGGAACAAAACAAGAAGCTCACGACCGAGCTTTCACAGCTCAAAGAGCAGATGGCGCAAATGTTGGAACTCATGCGTCACCATAACATTCATGGATCTCATCACAGTGACCATGGGTCCCATCATGAGGGAGAGGAGGAGGAGCATGAAGAAGATCCTCCACATGCCATACCTCTTGGGGCTGGAATTATAATCAAAGAGCCCGAGGTTTCAAAAGAACAATTCCACGCCCTAGAGGATCGGTTGAGGGCTATGGAGGGGCATGACTTCGATATTAAAGATGCCGCCGACATGTGTTTAGTGAGGGATATTCAATTCCCTCCCAAATTTAAAGTGCCAGATTTCCCGAGATACGTGGGATCGACTTGCCCCAAGAGTCATCTCACCATGTACTGCCGAAAGATGGCTGCATATGCCACAAACGAAAAGCTCTTGATCCACTGCTTCCAAGAGAGCTTGGCTGATACCGCGCTCAACTGGTATATGCAGCTAGATGGAAATCAAGTATGTACATGGAGGCAGTTGGCCGACGCCTTTCTCAAGCGCTACAAATACAACATCGACCTAACACCTGATAGGTCAGATCTTCAAGCCTTGAGTAAGAAAAATGATGAATCTTTCAAGGCGTACGCCCAACGATGGAGGGAGTTGGCGGCACAGATAGAGCCCCCGCTGTCAGATAAGGAGATGGTGTCCTTATTCATCAACTCGTTGACTGGTCCCTATTACGATAAAATGATAGGGAACACAACGACACTCTTCTCGGACATCATCACCATTGGGGAGAGAGTGGAACAAGGACTTAAAAGTGGGAAGCTAGCTAAGCCTTCCCAATCATTCGAGGCTAAGAAGACCTTCAGGAAGAAGAAAGAGGGAGAAGTCAATGCTATAACCATACCCTCGGCTACTTCCACTTCGAAGTCGGGAAGATCGCAATTCACCCCTGTGAAGAAGTTTGATAAACTTCCGACCACTTATAGCGATCTCCTGCCGAAGCTAGTAGAAGCCAAACTTCTAGCTCATGTTCCACCAAGGAAGATCGACCCACCTTATCCCGATTGGTACAAGCCACAAGACAAATGTTTATACCATTCGGGGGCACCAGGGCATTCAACAGAGAGATGCCTAGCTCTCAAATACAAGGTCCAAAACCTTATTGATGCCGGGTGGGTCACCTTCGATTCGACAACGCCCGATGTGAGCAAGAATCCTCTGCCAAAGCAGGAGTAGAGAGAAGAACAAGCCACGATAGGGCCCCTTCATATTTCTCTTTTAGGGACTCATGATCAGTACCCGAGATCATGAGAACCTTTTCATGTAAATAAGGGTTTTTGTACAGTTTTAATACATATCAATAAAGAGGCATTTTTCACATTATTCTCTTTTTTGTTCTTTTCTCTCTTTCCTCATTAACATTAATAATTCTAAACCTAAACAGAACCAATAAAATAATTATGTCTGTAATTGTTCGCTCTGACCGGGATCCGAAGGTGAAAGGGTTGAGTTGGACAGTGATGAGGAAACCATTTCTCCGGATCTGCAAAGATTGCTAGATCAAGAAGCTTGTCAAGAGAAATTGGAGACTATAAATTTGGGGCATGGCCGAGAAAAAAAGAGGTCAATATTGGGATCCATATCAGTGATGAAATAAGGACACATGCTTCCGCTATGATTATAATAAAATCATTCTTCATTGCTTCTTTTCTTGCTTATAATAAAATTCTAAACCACATTATCTTTAACCCTGTTTGAATAAACATGAATGAGGTTAAAATCATCTTAATAATAATAAACCCACATCATTTTTATGTGGAAGTGTGTGTGACAACTTGGAGCACCTTCCCTTGGCCTTGACAAGTGCCATCATGGATAAAAATAAATCCTTCAAAATAAAAGAAGCTCGGCAGGAAACCCAAAAAGGGGTCTGCGCAAAAATAAGAGCAAAAGACCCGCTAGGAATCCCACAAAAGGGTGACCTAGGCAAAAGTTAGGGTTGCAAAAATGAACAAAAACAAAAGTCCGCTAAAACGCCACAAAAGGGTGTTTTAGGCAAAAATAAGGACAATCAAAAAACAAAAGAAATCCATGATGGTACCATGAACCGAATTCAAAAAGAAAGGTTCAAGAGCAGCTATCCAAGTTGTCAAAATCACAACGTCAATAAACAAAGATTTTCTTAATTTCATAAGTGTTTAATCAAGCAAGCCTAAACACATAAGCCTACCTTGGCCATCCATTCTTACAAAAACCATTTTTGAAAAATAATCCCCTCTAAAACACAAACTTCAAAACAAAAATATCTTTCCCTTCTTTTCTCTCTTGTCCCAAAAGATTTTAGAATAATCTAGTGGAAGCATGGAGAAATAAATCATCACTGATAATGGATCTAATCTGAACAACAAAATGGTGGAAGAACTGTGCCAAGAATTCAAGATCCAACACCACAACTCTTCCCCATATCGGCCAAAGATGAATGGGGCAGTCGAGGCAACCAATAAGAACATCAAAAAATAGTGCAAAAGACGGTTGTCTCATTTAAAGACTGACACGAGATGTTACCCTTCGCTCCTCATGGCTATAGGACTTCAGTACGTCCATTTACAGGAGCTACTCCATTCTCACTCGTTTATGGGGTGGAGGCAGTTCTACCCATCGAAGTCGAGATATTCTATCTAAGGGTAATCATGGAAACAAAACTTTCCGAGGCAGAATGGGTTCAAAGCCAATATGACCAGTTGAACCCTATCAAAAAGAAACGGCTGAACGCCATATGCCATGGTCGAGCCTATCAGAGGAAGATCAAAAAGGCTTTTGACAAGAAAGTCCACCCTCGAGTCTACCATGAGGGAGAGTTGGTAATGAAGAAATTACTACCAACTCAAAAAGGGGCAAAATCGGAAAGTGTGCCCCAAATCACGGAGGACCATACGTGGTAAAACGAGCCTTCTTAGGAGAAGCATTGATTCTCACAAACATGGACGGAGAAGAACTTCGATACCCAGTCAACATTGACGTGGTAAAGAAGTACTATGCTTGAAGACGTTGCTTGCATAGGCCTGCTAGGATGAAAACCCAAAAAAGGCGTCCTAGGCAAAAGTTAGGGCAAAATAAAAAGCCCGCCAGTACAAGGGTACTAGGCAAAACAACGGCAAAATTATCCCCGCTAGGACATGTCCTAGGCAAAAATTAGGGGCAAAAGAATAAGATGCAAAAAGTAAAGCAAGCAACGATCACTTGAACCGAAAACCGAAAGGCGGTTCAAGTGATAATCTTCTAGAAGCAAGCGTCTTGCAGTATCTACACTCCTGGCTCAAGCATCTCACCCGAAACAATTAGGGGAACGTAAAGAGCAACAATTACAGATATAATTGTTAAGCCCAATGTATATAGCCTACCCTGGCCAGCCATTCTTCAGAAATTTCCTTCTGTATATCTTTCTGTAAAAACACTTGAATATCAATAAAAATATCCATTTGTTTCTTTTCTTTCTTGACCATGTGATTATGCCTTTGAATTGGTTTTTCATAAAATTGTACGAAATTCCATTAATAATCGGTCAATAAAAGAAAATTGGAGGGGTTCCTGTAAAATCCATAATCTCCTGCATAAAGGCTCACAAAAATACTCCCTCGCGTCAATGACAGAAAGTCCTCCAAGAAGAAGAGGATAGGGAGAGCCACTCACTTTTCTAAATAAATGAACAAAAATAAAAATTGTATTGCATTTGTGCATCACACACACATTAGTTGCACATGCAAAGACCTTATCATGAGGCAACCGCATAAAATAGAAAAATAGAAAATTGCTTGTGTATGACAACAGCAAGCAAAATGCAAAGATTCAGAAAATCAACAGCATCATACAAAATAACTAAGCCTGGAGAGGCTTGCCGAAAGAATACTCTAAGAATAACTGAGCCTGAAGAGGCTCGCAGAAATAATACTCCCCAGAGGGAACCTCAGCTCAAGCTCACGGAAAAATCCCCAGCGAGAGCTATCAAAGCAAAATCGACGCAATCCCCAATGGAAGTGCGATCATCCAAACAGTATATACAAGTCAAAGGACTTCACACTTCCTCAGTGGAAGATAGCTCTCCGACTCAAAGCGCTGAGCGAGGCTAAGCCTGTAGAGGCTTCCTAAAAAATACTTTGAGATACGTAAGATCCCCAAATCCCCAGTCGCCTACTCAAGAGGCATTCCTACAAAAAGAAAAGATCAAAAATTTCAATAAATATTCCCCAAGCGGAATGCGGCACTCAGCCAAACACTGAACATCAAGATAATTCGCCTACTTAGAGGCACTTCTTCAAAAAGAGAAAATCGAAAAGATCAATAATAATTCCCCAAGTGGAATCCGGCTCTTAGCCAAACATCAAGCGTCAAGATGATACGCCTAACAGAAGAGGCTAATCAAAATGAATGACAAAATCCCCCAGCGGATAATAGCCTACATAGAGGCGACAAAAATCAGAAAACCCAAAAGAGATACCCGAATAAGGATAACCGAGATACTCCACCAACGTCCAAAGGACGTCAGCCAATCATAAGGCACTGCTCATCTCAGAAAGAGCATCTTTGTGTCTACACCCCAAGGAAACAGAAATTCCTCAATGGGCGCCAACTACTCAATGGAAAGTTGGGACACAAGAACCTATGAGTAACTGCACATCCTCTAGACGGATCCCTGCGTTATCCAGCCCTCAGTGGCATAAAAATCAAAAATAATCGTCGAAGCAGCATCGTGGACTGTGGAGACAAAATCAACATCCAGAATCCCCAGCGGATAACAGCCTACACAGAGGCAGTAAAAATCAGAAAATCAAAAAGAGTCACCCGAATAAGGATAACCGGGATACTCCACCAACGTCAAAAGACGTCAGCCAAACATAAGGCATCGCTCAACTCAGAGAGAGAGCATCTGTGTCTACACCCCAAGGAGTCAAAAATTCCCATGGGTACCAACTAAGCAATGCAAGTTGGGACACAAAAACCTATAAATGACTGCACATCCCCTAGACGGATCCCTGCGTTATCCGGCCCTCAGCGACACAAAATCAGAAAAACAAACCGTCGAAGCAGCATTGTGGACTGTGGAGACAAACTATACTCAACTACCTCATTTTTGAGAGGCAAAGTCTGGAGAGACGATACTCAAACGAAGTCTGGAGAGACAGTACTCAAACAAGGTCTGGAGAGACGGTACTCAAACAAGGTCTGGAGAGACGGTACTCAAACAAGGTCTGGAGAGACAATACTCAAACGAAGTCTGGAGAGACAGTACTCAAACAAGGTCTGGAGAGACGGTACTCAAACAAAGTCTGGAGAGACGGTACTCAAACAAGGTCTGGAGAGACGGTACTCAAACAAAGTCTGGAGAGACGATACTCAGAGTCTGGAGAGACAGTACTCAAAGTCTGGAGAGACGGTACTCAAACAAGGTCTGGAGAGACGGTACTCGAACAAAGTCTGGAGAGACGGTACTCAAACAAAGTCTGGAGAGACGGTACTCAAGGTCTGGAGAGACAGTACTCAAGGTCTGGAGAGACAGTACTCAAGGTCTGGAGAGACAATACTCAAGGTCTGGAGAGACAATACTCAGCCATCAGCGTCGTTAGAGGCACGTTGGTGTTAAACTCAGCTACCGAGGATGTCAGAAGCGCCGAGGTATGCACCCACCTGGAGAGGCTACTCAACAATTTTCCACCGGAAGACATTACAAGTCAGAAGGTCGGCACATCACCCGGACAATTGGGTCAACTCCTTTACTTGTCAGCCGGTACACCAAAAGGCCGTCCGACCAAGTAAAGGGGGGGCAGCTGTAGACCCCTAAAATTGTCCGGGTCGGAAATAAAGCTTGAAGACTCTCGAAGACTGAAGGAAGATCAGCCAGAAGGACTCCTGGAAGGCCCTAGGAGGGTTCTCTGTAGGTCTAGAGGTCTTAGAATAGCTCAAAATAAGGAATGAAGCCCAATACGGCCGTACTGAACTTAATACGGCCGTATTGAAGCTTCAATACGGCCGCAGTGAACTCAATACGGCGTATTGTAGTTTCTGAAACTTCAATACGGCCGTACTGAAATCAATACGGCCGTATTGAAGCTTCAATACAGCCGTATTGAACTCAATACGGCCGTATTGAAATTTCTGAATTTCAATACGGCCGTATTGAACTCAATACGGCCGTATTGAAGTTCAAAATTTCAATACGGCCGTATTGCTTCTGTAGGCCGTATTGCGCCTATTCCCTATAAATATGACGTCAATTGGACGTCATTCGACTTTTTTCAGAGAGTTTTGACTCCCTCCTTGAGTATTCTGGGGTTTTTGAGCAGTGTTCTGCCCTAGAAATCTCTCTGGGAGTCGATCCGACGAAGTTCTGGAATTCCGAGCACTTAGCTTGGAGATTCGAACCTAGTCGAAGGGAAATCCTCCGGATTTCCATAGTCAAAAGTTTTTAGGAAGGAGCGAGCGAGCTTGTAGAGCGAGGGAACGCCAAAAAGCTTCCCAGTTTTACTCAATATATAAAAGCACGCTTCAAGAGGTTTCTTCTTAAATCCTTCCTTTTACTGCTTTCTGTGTGCATATTTAAACTGTCATCATGTAGATAGTTAATTTATAATCGCTTATAATAAATAGGGGTAATTTAGTAATTTTACGCTATTATTTTAGAAATAATCTGTCATAGGGAACCCGAAAGGGGCGCTGTGGGGTGCTAACACCTTCCCCACGCGTAACCGACTCCCTTACCCGACTCTGGTTGTAATGGCCAAAGTTGATTTATAAAATCAATTGCCTTATCCCTTTTTCCAATGTTTTGAGTAAAACATTGGTGGCGACTCCACGAACCCTCCTTTTGCGAAAACCACTAATCCATGGAGGGTCCCGCTTGGGATTAATATGGATTAGTGAGACTTTTAATAAATAAATTGGATAAGATCGACAAGGTCTCAGTTTGAGAACAAGTCGTTCTAATAATCCAATACATTTTCAAACTAAAATAAAAAGCGAGCTCGACCGTCTTCGCGACCGCCGAGGCCCGTTTGGGCCGGTGGCGACAGTTGGCCCTATAGGAAGGCCTATTGGGTAGGCTAGCCCTAGGCACTAAATCAATTTGATGTTCTATTCCTCTTAAAGGAGGAAGGCCCATTGGACCCTCGGGAGGAAATAGATCATCAAATTCCTTTAGAAGAATTTTTACCCCCATAGGTAAAGTCTTATGTCCACTAGATGTGGCAGTGCAAGTGAGAGTTCCTTTGCAAAGAAGGATAAAAGAGGGTTGTTGAATCAAGAGGGTTTATTTATAAATTTCTTTCTCTTGAGTAACAACCTCTAGGGAGGGAACTCTTTTCTCCCTAGATTCCTCTTTATCCTTATTTTTCATGGACTTTTTTTTTTATCTCTTTTCTTCCTTTTTTTTTAAATCTTTTCTCACTCTCTCTTTTGAGTTTCATTTGTGCTTGATCCTCAGCCACCTATTGAGGAGAAAGAGGATGAAGCACAAATTTCTTTTTCTCTATGAGTAAAGATAATCTCGTTAGTAAGGCTATTATGCATGGTTTTCTTATCAAATTTCCATGGCCTTCCTAATAAGATATGACAAGCTTCCATTGGTACTACATCACGTAGGACCTCATCTTCATAATTCCCAATGGAAAGCTTGACCTTTACTTGTTAGTCAACTACTAGATCACCATCCTCATTAAGCCAATGGAGTTGATAAGGTTTAGGATGGGGACTAGTAGTTAAATCCAACTTCTCAACCAGCCTAGTGCTACAACAGTTGCACCATGAGCCACTATCAACAATAAGAGAACATGCATTATTTAAAACTTTGCATCAAGTATGAAAAATGTTCTCCCTTTGTGATAGAGTACCACTAGGTTGGTTGTTGAGGAGTCTCCTAATCATTAAGAGCTCCCCTTCATAGGGAAAAGTAGACTCCACATTTTCCTCTTGATCACTTGCTTCTTCCTCACTATTACTAGAGGAAGTAATAGCCTCATCTTGGCTACTATAAATGTCATGTCCCCTCATGATCATCAGTTTTTTTTAGGACATTGGGAGGCAATGTGGCCTCTCCCTAAACACTTAAAGCATTTAATATCACTAGTCCTAGAACTAGTGTGTGAAGTGACCTTCCCCTTTCCTTTATCTTTTTCTATAGCTAGACTCTTGGAAGGTTCAAAATTTTTCTTTTTATCAAAAGGTTTTCCCTCCCTCTTGGAGTCTTTCTTTAGAGATGAAGAGTGGGAGCTATCTCTTTTATAAGAAGATTTTCTCGTTCTTTGTTTTTCTACCCTTACACAAAGTTAGACCAACTCATTTAGGTCCCTGTAGGGTAGTAGCTCCACTTGGTCTCTTATCTCTAAATTGAGACCATTTAAGAATCTAGCTGCAGTTGTAGCTTCCTCTTCCCTTATACAATCGCTCATCATGTAAAGCTCCATTTATTGCTTGTACTGTTCTACAGACATATCCCTTTGTTAGAGCCTTTGGAGGTTATTCATAAGCTCCCTTCCATAGTAGGTGGGAATGTGCCTCTTCCTCATTGCACTCTTAAGATCATTCCAATATTGAATTGAAGGATCATTATGGAGGCGTCTCTCTCTCTCTAGAGCTTTCCACCAACACATGGTATGCCCTTGGAAGCTAAGGGTAGCTAGAGGGACCTTTCTCTCTTCACTTACCTTGTGGCAAGCAAAGAGTTACTCAACTTTCATCTCCCAATCTAGATATAACTCCACATCATATTTTCCAAAGAATTGTGGGAGGTCAACTTTGACTTCCCTAGGTCTTATTGTCCTTCTAGGTGGAGGTTGGTAGTGATCCCCTTGATTCATGCTTTTATTAGGGGATGTATATTGGGAATGTGAGCTCTTACTCTTTTTTCTATGATTTTTCTTCTTCTTGTCTAAGAATTCTCAATTCTTCCTCAAGATAAGCAAGTTGGCGTTCTCTTTCAATTTTATCTCTTTATCTTTGAATAGCCTCTTGCTTTTTCCATAGTTTAAGGGTGTGTTTGGATGAGGAATTTTACAAATTCAAGGAATTTTAAATTCTTGGTATTTGAATTACTTTGATTTCAATTTCTATCATTCTTAAAATATTTTGTTTGGATGAGTCAATTCAAATTTCTTAAATTTTAAATTGTTAGGTTGAATATGATAATTTGATTCCATCATAGTAAAACTAATTTTAAAAATATATTTATATGTTGAGATTTTTAAATTAAATTTTATAAAAATAAATATTAATTCATTTTTAAATATTTAATAATTTTAAAAATTAATATTAGATAATATTTAATAATTTTAAAAATTAATATAAGATAATATTTAATAATTTTAAAAATATTTTTGAATATCCAATAATTAAAAGAATAAAGAGATAAGATAAAATATATAGGTGAAATAAGAAAAATAAATATGAGGAATTTCAAATTCTCCCATTTTTGGGAGAATTTGAAATTTTACTATTTTAAGGAATTTCACAAATGCTTGGATTTCAAATTCTTTGTAAATTCCTCATCCAAACAAAGCATTTTACCTCAAGGAATTTGAAATTCTTCAAATAAATGAATTACCCTATCAAAATTCCTCATCCAAACACACCATAAGTGATTTGAGCTCTTTAGTAATGTATGAAAGACTTTTTGGAGAGCCATCACTTTCACTATGTGAGGAATCTTGAGACATTGTTAGAAAAAAAGGTTTTTCACACAAAAATAGTTTTTAAAAAAATAAAAAAAATTTTGAAGTGCTTAGACTTGGCACTTAGAGGTCTAACAGTACAAATTGAACTTTGGAGGGAGGTGAGCTACTAAAGAGCCACTTAATAACCAAGCCTCTTCAAGTAAAAATCTCTAAACCCCCTTGTACATTTTCCTTGCAGAAAGCAATTTTCACAAATATATTTTCAAAGAGAAAATAACACACAAGTGCCTAAAGTGTACAATTAATCAATGCTTGAAAACATAAATGGCATGAAAACATAAATTGCTTGAAAACTTAAATTGCTAAAAACATAAATTGCTTAAAACATAAATTGCATGAAAACCTAAATTGCAAGAAACTTTAAAAACAAGAAAACATAAACTAGGCGTTTAAAGCAAGTAAACCTAGGTGAGAGCTTGGAAAGTACCAAAGACTTCCAAGAACCACTCTCACAAGTACTAAACGTTTTTACCTAATTTGAAAACACTAAGGAGAGATGGAGATACACCAAAGGCACTCCAAGACACTCCTAATAAAGGCCTTGTACAAAAATGAAAGAATTGAAAAGTTACAAGAAATGAAATGCAAATTTACACCAAATTAAATGCAAATTCACACTCAAATGAAATGTAAATTCACACCAAATGAAATGTAAATTCAAAATCAAATGAAATTACTGGATGCACTTAATTTCAAGAAAACAAAATTAGCCACTAAATAAGTAACAAATTTAGAGACAGATTTTTCAAGGAAAATTTTGTAACCGAAATTTTCGTCTCTAAACTAGTCACAAATTTCACAAACATTTTGCTCCTTCTTCCTCCAATCTAGCTGCGAATTTACAGTCCTCACAAGGTGTTTCACTCCTCTTTAGAAGTAACCTTGATGATGGTTACTTCCTAGGTGTTTGAATTTCCAAGAATCCACTTCAATGAAGAAGCAAAACTCCTAGGTCACTACCAAAAGCCTTCAATGTTGGCTTTCCTTGAGCTTGGCCTTCAACACCTTCCAAGAGGCACTCAACACACCTTAAGATTCTGGAATATTAATACAAAAACTGAAAAGGAACAATTAGGAAGAGCTACACCAAATGGTGGAAAGAAATGAGACAAGACTAGAAGGAAATCCAAAGAAAGGCAAGCAACAATTAAGGCACAATTTGAAAGGCTAGCACACAAAGGATAACCTATCAATGGAACTAGAGTATATTACCAAATAGAAGCTAAGATTAAAAAAAAAATAAGACACAAAATATGTGCCTGGACTGAAAATTTTATAAACCAACACACCAAAAACCGAGAGCTAGTATAGCTAGTTTTTCACTCCTTTTGGCTTTTTCTTTTTCTATTTTCTTACTTTTCTTTTTGTAATATATTTTTCACTTCTTTTTCTTTTAGTAATCAGGAGTTTTAATGCTTTTTAATCATATATGAAACTCGGTTTTGATGAATTAAAACTGCTGCAAAAATTTTCACACAAAACAAGAGGTGTTCACATGCATCATTCAACTAGTGCTTCACAATTTTGTAGTATTTTTTTATATCAAATTTTAAGCACTCTTTCTTTTTTTTTTTCTCATGAATTTTAGAACACATACACCTCTGTTTTTCCTCTGTTTTTAATGTCTAAAAGGCGTTAAAATTTTTAGCCACAAAACAAGACTCAAAGAAACCTAATAGGAATTAGTGTCTAACAATTTTTTTTTGACAAAACTTTTAACAAGACATAAAGGAAACCTAACTCTAAGAAATTTGCTAGAAATAATAGCAAATCATGAACTCAAATATGTAAATCAAAAGCACATGTGAGTAGGTTCAGATTTAATAACAAAAATGATGCACCAAATAAGGACTCAAAACAACCACAAAAAATTAGGTCAAACAAGCTAATATAGGAATTTACAACATGTAAAAGAACTACACATGACTTCTAGACAAAACAAGTGATTCAAAAACAAAATCAATGCTAAATTAATGTTGTCGAATCACGGACACATGTTATAGAATGGAGAAGACTCAAGAAAAAATTAAAAACACACAAGCAAGGAAAACCTAGAAGCACAAAACCGGTTTGATTCAAGAATTAAAGGAACAAGCAACATATGAATCAAACATTTCTCATGTGACATATAGGATCCATCGATATTTTTAGAAGAACTAGATCCATGCAGCAACACAAAGATTTGACATAGAAAAGGAAGGAACAAGACGAATTCAAGAACACAAGTTAGAAAACATAACCTCAAGAGCACTAGGCTCTAGATACCAAAAATGATGGATGAAACTTGAAGAGGATGAATTTTCTTCAAAATATCCACCGTCTAAGACCTTGCTACTTGAGGTTGGAACTCTTTGAAGTGGTGGAAGCACCTTGGAGGATTCTCCAATGGTGGAGAAGCACCTAAGAGAGGATCGGTTACCTCTTGATAAACTGAAGAATCTTGAGCAACCAAGCTTCTAGGAGAATAATTTTGAGAGAGAACTAAGAGATTTTGTTCTCCACGGATCCAAGACTCTTGAGTTGAGAGAGAATTCTGAATTCTATTTCTCAAATTGTTCAAAAGTGATTACAAGAGTAGAAATTACAAATATATAGAGGTAGGTAGCTTAAGGAGCAAGCTAACCTTAACCATGGTTCACTAGGAACCATGGTAAGGTTAGTTGACCTTTTAGGTGAGTTTAGAAACTTGTGTAGCAAGCTTCTTACTTAGCTTGCTTGGGAAGCAAGCTAAGGAGAAGCTTGTAGCACAAGCTTCTCAACCCTAAGTGAAGAACAAATTTCGGCCAAGGAGAGGGAAACTAGGCTAGGCGGATTTGGCTCTCATTTGCTCCATAATTTATTTTCAAAAATGTTTGGTTTGGTCTAGTTAGGTCCATCCAAAAAAGATGAAACCTAGCTAGATAAAACCTATGAAAAATTAGGATAAAAATGAGTCCAATATGTAAAATTTTGCCTAGGCCTAATTCTAGCCCAATTGCTATTCACACCCTCAAACATTGCTAAATGCCACCCCTTTTCCCTACTGAAAAAATATAAAATGAGTGTATCAACAAAGGAAGTTAAATGGAGTTAAACTCTCCAAGTAACCTACACTAAAATCAATATACAATCACTAATAAAAGCAAGTAAAGTGCCTCACAAATACAAAGGCAAAAATATGTTGATTCATGGAGTGGAGAATCAACTCAAACTTGGAGAATGAAGGTTTTGATGATAACAAAATGTGGATTATGAGAATCAAAGCTGACCAAGGACATTGATGTTGTGTATTTTACTCATATTTTAGCACTTTAATTCACAAGAATTCATAGCATAATCATGCATATCTTTCATGTTTTTAATAAATTTTTATATCATTTTCCTATTTTATGCTTTTCTTGGTATGTGTTGTGTTTTCTCTAAGCAGGATCAAGATTTAAGAATTAAAGAGGAAATGCTGAGCTACAGGGACAATCACGGCCGTGATTCTAAATCACGCCCGTGATTCACCAGAGAAAATCACGGTCGTGATTCCCAATCACACCCGTGAACGCCACTGACCCTTCATAGATGTGCTCCAGAGAAGATCACGGTCGTGATTCTCAGTCACGGCCGTGATTCACTTCGCGTCCCAGCTGTTTAAGTTTTATGTTTTTATTTTTATTTTATCTTTGTAATTTTTATCTTGGTAGTTTTACCTTTTTACCCTTTTAGGTTATAAATTAGATTAGGTTAGCCTAGAACGGGGTTCGTTCGAGAGACAGTTTTCTAGTTTTTGACACTTGGAGAAGGTTGGGCGCCTGTGCCATCGACTCTAAGGTTTACTTTTCTTTTATTCTTTTCTTCTTGGAGAACTACTATGAACTCCTGTGAGTAGTTTCCCTTTTTCTGGGATCAAGGCTTAGCCTCTGAGAACCTCTTTATTAATGCATTATTCAGTTTCTTAATTTTATTCCAATTCTTGATCTGTTCTTTTATATTTTATATATGAACTTTAATATTATTGTTTTCATAATAACATTAATTAAGGATGAACTGAGAGGAGAACTTGATTATAATTATGATAAACAATTAATCTTAATTTTCATAATCATAGATAATTAGGGATGAACTGAGAGGAGAACCTAATTATCGGAACCTAAAGGAATAGACTTGAGTGTTAAATCACGAGAGTAGATTTAAGCTTTCGAGGAGCAATAGATTAACAAAGATCTTAACGGGTTTAATTGAACGTAATTACCACGAGAGTAGGGATTAATTTTAATTAAACACGTCCTCGTAGCCTGAGAAGGTGCAAGGATTAAATTAGGTTAAGACTACCTTCAAGATGGAATAGAATTAATTAATGAAAATAATAATTCAATAATGTTGGAACTCTTTGTGCGAACCCTAGATTCCCGGAAATCTCCTTATCTTATCTTAAAGTTTTATCTTATTCATTAATTGCATTACTATCTCTTTTACCATCAAATCTGATCTTATCATCTCAAAACAGAAATTCCATCTGTTTTAAAATTCAAATTAAAATACTAGTAATTCTAGGTCAAACACGTAGTCCCTGTGATTCGATATTTATTACTTGACGACAACCGTACACTTGCGGTTTTCCATACAACAAGTTTTTGGCGCCGTTGCCGGGGACTACGTCTCTTGATTTAAATTACAATTATTTTAATTCGAATTTAAAAAAAAAAAAAAATTAAATAAATAAATAATTTTTTTTAGTGTTTACTTCTCCAATTCAGATTTCACGGGCCACTTTCTTCTTTTTTTTTTTGCAGTGCTTTAGGGTTAATGCAAAAGAGATCTCTACGTCTTGGGAAACCAACACCACTTGATCCTGAGATTGAAAGAACTCTCCTGAGAAGGAAAAGAAACCTTTCTAGAGAATTTGCCATGGCTGCACAACGAGATAATTTACCGCTTCGGGATTACTCTGCACCCATAGCTCGTGGGATACCTGGAGGGGAGATGCAAACTGGAGCTACTGTACCAGCTTCTCTGGTGAATATGCTCAAACAGAACACCTTTGGAGGACTACCATCAGAAGATCCTAATGACCACTTAGAGGGGTTCTTGGAAATCTGTGAGACCCAGCAATTTGATGATGAAGTTTCTGATGGAATGCGACTCCGCTTATTCTCACTCACCTTGAGAGATAAGGCAAAGGTGTGGCTAAGAACAATGCCTAGAGAAAAGATAGCAACTTGGGAATTATGTGAAAGAGCTTTTCTAGAGAAATTCTTTCCTCCTTCTAAAACTAAAGAATTGAGGAAGAAAATCACTAAATTCCAACAAGGCACTGGAGAGATTATTTATGAAGCATGGGAGCGGTTCAAGGGATATCTTCAAGCATGCCCACAACATGGCTTCAACCGTTGGCTTACCATCCAATTTTTCTTTGAAGGATTGGACCAACAAAGCACCATGATATTAGACTCAGCAGCTGGAGGATCTTTCATGGGGAAACCTATTAATGACTGCATGATTATTTTGGAAAATGTAGCCTCAAATCACAGCCAATACAGTGAAAGAGAAGTCACAGCAAGGAAAGGAACTCCGGGGCGATATGAAGTGAACAATATTGAGTTACTCTTAGCAAAATTTGATACTCTTAATCAAAGGTTAGACAAGATGGAAAAAGCTAAGGTTAATTCAGTGGCTACAAATCAAGTATGTGACCTTTGTAGGGAACAAGGGCACACTGCAGTAGATTGTACCTCAATTTTTACTGGAGAAGAAGAAGATACTACTGAACAAGTGGCAGCTTCTCATAATTTCTATGACACTCCTCGAAGAGAGAAGAGTAATCCATATTCCAACACATACAACCCTGGTTGGAAGAATCATCCTAACTTTTCTTGGAAGAATAACCCAGTTCAAGGAAGTAGCAGTCAGCAACCTAATTTCCGTCCGCCCAATCACTTCATTAATGGGCAAGGAAATCCAGTACAGACACCCTCAATTCAACAAAGTGTTTCAAGATTAGAAAGCCTTATGGAGAATTTTGTCACTAATCAAAAACAGACCAATGATTCAATGGCAAATTCTATTCAAAACCTTGCTGTCAAGGTTGAGAATATTACTCTCCACAACAAGATGCTGGAAAATCAAATTGCACAGTTGATGCCTAGTTCAAGCAATTCTCCAGGTAAGTTCCCAGGTAAAACAGTTGCAAACCCAGCTGAAAATGTTAATGCTGTGACTTTAAGGAGTGGGAAGAAATTAGACGGACCTGTGTCTAATCAAAATGATAATATTGAGATTGATGAAGACGCTTCTCCTATGGTTGAAAAACCTGAAAAAGAGAGATTAGAAAAAGAAAAAGTATTTTCATCAAAGCCTCAAACTGTTTATCACCCTCCAATTCCTTTTCCTCAAAGGTTAGCAAGGACTAAACTTGATAGACAATTTGAAAATTTTTTAAATATGATCAAACAAGTGTATGTAAACATTCCATTTGTAGAAGCTCTACAACAGATGCCTACATATGCTAAATTTCTTAAGGATCTTTTAGCTAACCGAAGGAAATTGGATGATAGAGAGACTGTTACATTGATCCATCATAATTTGCCCAAAAAACTTAAGGATCCTGGTAGTTTCTCTATACCTTGTCTCATTGGAAATCTAAGGTTTGAAAAAGCCTTATGTGACCTTGGGGCAAGTATCAGTTTAATGCCTTTATCAATTTGCAAGAAATTAGATATGGGAGAATTAAAGCCTACAGCAATGTCAATCCAGTTAGCAGATAGATCTATAAAATATCCCATAGGAATTTTAGAAGATGTTCCAGTTAAGATAGGTAAATTTTTAATTCCGGGAGATTTTGTTGTTTTAGAAATGGAAGAGGACAAACAAATACCAATCATACTAGGTAGACCATTTTTGGCTACAGCAGGCGTGATAGTAGATGTCAAACATGGAAAATTGTCCTTATCCATTAATGATGAAACAATGGAATTTAATATTGCTAAATCTGTTAGACAACCTTCTCTTGAAAATATTTGCTGCAGGGTTGATATATTGCCTAAAGACATGGAGGAAGAAGTCATGAGATCTATTTTGAGGGATCCCTTGGAGAATTTTCTAGTTGGAGGAAAGCACATAGATCTTGAGGGGATTCAACCTAATTATGCTTGCTTGATCGATTCAAGTCCCCCGTGTAAAGAAAAAGATCCTCTAGTAGAAAGTCTTCTTGAGTCTTCAACAGATTGGCAAGAAGAAAACTCTCCAAAGTTAGAACTTAAACCACTTCCTTCATCTTTAAGGTATGAGTTTTTGGGGGCTAATTCCACTTATCCAGTCATAGTAAATTCAGCTTTAAATGAAAAAGAAACTGAAAAACTTCTCAATGAGTTGAGAAAATTTAGAAAAGTTATTGGATATACTATGGCTGATATAAAGGGAATTAGTTCTTCATTTTGTATGCATCGCATCTTCTTGGAGGAAGGATCCAAACCTTCTGTTGAAGCTCAAAGAAGACTAAATCCCAAGATGAAAGAAGAGGTAAAGAAAGAAATTTTGAAATTATTGGATGCTAAGGTAATTTATGCTATATCTGATAGTCCTTGGGTAAGTCCAGTTCATGTGGTTCCTAAGAAAGGTGGGATGACAGTAGTTAAAAATGATAATAATGAATTAATTCCCACAAGAACTGTGACTGGGTGGCGTATGTGTGTTGATTATAGAAAATTAAATAATTCCACTAGAAAGGATCACTTTCCCTTACCTTTTATTGATCAAATGCTTGAAAGGTTAGCAATGCATTCATATTTTTGTTATTTGGACGGATACTCCGGTTTTCATCAAATCCCTATTCATCCATTAGACCAAGAGAAAACTACTTTTACATGTCCCTATGGTACTTTTGCTTATAGGAGAATGCCTTTTGGCCTATGTAATGCACCTGCTACCTTTCAAAGATGTATGACTGCAATCTTTAGTGATTTATTAGAAAAAGAGATGGAAGTTTTCATGGATGACTTTTCAGTTTATGGTGTTTCCTTTGATGACTGTCTATTAAATCTAACTAAAGTATTGCAGCGTTGCTCTGAAGTGAATTTAGTCTTAAATTGGGAAAAATGTCATTTTATGGTACAAGAAGGAATTGTCTTAGAACACCTAATATCTGGGAGAGGAATTGAGGTAGATAGAGCAAAAATAGAAGTAATTGATAAATTGCCTCTTCCAATTGATGTTAAAGGTGTTAGAAGTTTCTTAGGGCATGCCGGTTTCTACCGAAGGTTTATTAAAGATTTTTCAAAAATCTCTAAACCATTATCTAATCTACTTGTGAAAGAGGTACCTTTTAACTTTGATGTTTCTTGTAAGAATGCATTCTACAGGTTGAAAGAAGCTCTCACTACAGCTCCTATTCTGCAAACTCCTGACTGGAGCCTTCCTTTTGAAATCATGTGTGATGCAAGTGACTATGCTATAGGAGCTGTATTGGGACAAAGAAAGGACAAGAAGGTTCATGCTATATACTATGCCAGCAAGACTCTTGATGAAGCCCAAGCCAATTATGCAACAACAGAAAAAGAATTGTTAGCAGTCGTCTATGCTTTTGAAAAGTTCAGATCTTATCTTGTGGGGTCTAAGGTTATTGTTTACACAGATCACTCTGCCCTAAAGTATCTTTTTAATAAAAAGGATGCTAAACCTAGGCTCCTCAGATGGATTCTCCTTTTACAAGAATTTGATTTAGAGATTGTGGACAGAAAGGGAGTAGACAATGTAGTAGCAGATCATCTCTCTCGACTTCCACAAGACCAAGCAACAAAGGAGGAACTCCCTATTAATGACAGCTTCCCAGACGAAAAGCTTTTAGCAGTTGTTGTGAAAAACAGTCCCTGGTATGCAGATTATGCGAATTACTTAGCATGTGGAGTCCTTCCTGAAGACTTTAATTATCAACAAAAGAAGAAATTCTTTAGTGACCTTAACAGCTTTATTTGGGATGAACCTTACCTATATAAGAGGTGTAGAGATGGTATCTACAGAAGGTGTATCTCAGAAGAAACAGCTCCTCACATCATTCACTCATGTCATTCTTCCGCATATGGAGGGCATGCTAGTACGTCAAAAACTGCAGCTAAAATTCTACAATCTGGTTTTTACTGGCCAAACTTATTTAAGGATACTTGGAAGATGGTAAATTCTTGTGACCAATGCCAAAGATCAGGGAATATATCCAGGAAACATGAAATGCCATTAAATGGGATTTTAGAAGTAGAAATTTTTTATGTATGGGGAGTAGATTACATGGGACCATTCCCAAGTTCTAAAGGTTACAAGTTCATATTAGTTGCAGTTGATTATGTGTCCAAGTGGGTAGAAGCGATTCCCGCTCAAACGAGTGATTCAAATACTGTCATTAAACTCTTCAAAAGAATTATATTTCCAAGATTTGGGGTCCCAAGAGCTGTGATCAGTGATGGAGGCTCACATTTTATTGAAAGAAAGTTTGAATCTCTCTTAAAAAAATATGGAGTCACTCACAAGGTTGGTACACCTTATCACCCTCAAACAAGTGGACAGGTAGAAATATCCAACAGAGAAATCAAAAAGATTCTTGAGAAGACTGTATCTACAACAAGAAAGGACTGGTCTTTAAGATTAGATGAAGCTCTTTGGGCCTACAGGACTGCTTACAAAACACCTATTGGCATGTCTCCATTTAGGCTGATTTATGGCAAATCTTGCCATCTTCCTGTAGAGCTAGAACACAAGGCTTTGTGGGCAATAAAATACTTCAACTATGACCTAAAGGATGCTGGAGAAAAAAGGAAATTGGAACTCAATGAGCTTGATGAAATCAGATTAGACTCATATGAAAATGCTAAGATTTACAAAGAAAGAACAAAGAGGTGGCATGACAAGCATATACATAGAAGAGAATTCAAGCAAGGGGACTCGGTGCTAC
The DNA here is from genome assembly GCF_000230855.2 of Cajanus cajan. Lineage (NCBI taxonomy): Eukaryota > Viridiplantae > Streptophyta > Magnoliopsida > Fabales > Fabaceae > Cajanus > Cajanus cajan. The sequence goes on along the minus strand of NC_138521.1, from coordinate 39,873,647 downwards.
TATTTAATTCCAGACTCAGATTGTTTCCTGGAAAATTGAAGTCAAGATGGTCAGGGCCTTTTACAGTTCAAAAAGTATATCCCTATGGAGCTGTAGAAATCAGAAACGATAAAGGCGACATATTCAAGGTCAATGCACAGAGATTGAAGTTATATTTCCATGGGGAACACTTAGAAAAATTATACTCTATGGTTCTTCAGGAACCTACTCAAGCATCATGAAAATAAAATAAAATAAAATAAAATAAAAATAAAAAAAAATTTCAGAGTTTCAGAAAGAATCACGACCGTGATTCTAAATCACGGGCGTGATCTTCTCTGGAAAATTTTTGGAAAAATTTTTGGGAAAACCCATAGAGAATCACGACCGTGATTCTAAATCACGGGCGTGATCTTCTCTGGAAAATTTTTGGAAAACCCCAGAGAGAATCACGACCGTGATTCTAAATCACGGGCGTGATCTCCTACAGATACAGCCCGTGATTTTTGAAATTCCACTTTCCCTTATATATTCTTCCCCCTCCTTTTACATTCTCACTTCTCTCAAACCTACGACCCATTCTCTCTTTTCTTCTCTCCCAAACCCTAGCTTCTCACTTCTTCTTCCTCTTCTTCCTTCTTCCTCCCACATTCACTCCTTCCGTTCATCCATGGCTCCCAAGCGCACCCGTACCGTTGGTTCGTCCTCCACCGCTTCCGATACCCACAGTTACGAGGAAGAAGCAAGTGAAATTCCGCAACTTCCTCCGAGGTTCTATCGGAACGATGAACAGCGTGAGCGGAACGAGGTATTACGCTTCCGCACTATCCATCCTACCAGGTATCTCGACTTCCCATTTATTCGTAAGTTGGGTTTACGTGCTGATATCAATTTCATGTTAACTAACATTGGGTGGACAACCTTTGCTACCATGCATAATGATGTTGTTTATCCTCGACTAGTTCTTGAGTTCTTGAGCTCTCTCCACACGGAAATATTATCTGGGCCAAATTGTTCTGAAGGTTTGATTTCTTTCCGTATGTTTAACCAAGAACACGAATTAACCCTAGCTCAGTTCAATAATATTTTTGGATTTCCCACTGGAGGGAGTGTAGACCCCTAAAATTGTCCGGGTCGGAAATAAAGCTTGAAGACTCTCGAAGACTGAAGGAAGATCAGCCAGAAGGACTCCTGGAAGGCCCTAGGAGGGTTCTCTGTAGGTCTAGAGGTCTTAGAATAGCTTAAAATAAGGAAGTGGAGGGAATGAAGCCCAATACGACCGTACTAAACTTAATACGGCCGTATTGAAGCTTCAATATGGCCGCAGTGAACTCAATACGGCGTATTGAAGTTTCTGAACTTCAATACGGCCGTACTGAAATCAATACGGCCGTATTGAAGCTTCAATACAGCCGCAGTGAACTCAATACGGCCATATTGAAATTTCTGAGCTTCAATACGGCCGTATTGAACTCAATACGGCCGTATTGAAGTTCAAAAATTTCAATACGGCCGTATTGATTCTGTAGCCCGTATTGGGCCTGTTCCCTATAAATATGACGTCAATTGGACGTCATTTCACACTTTCACACTCAGTTTTGACTCCCTCCTTGAGTATTCTGGGGTTTTTGAGCAGTGTTCTGCCCTAGAAATCTCTCTGGGAGTCGATCCGACGAAGTTTTTGAGTTCTGAGCATTTTGCTTGAGTCTCAAACTAAGTCGAAGGGAAATCCATCGGATTTCCAAGTCAAAAATTATTTTTTAGGAAGGAGTGAGCGGGCTTGTTGAGCGAGGGAACGCCAAAAAGCTTCCCAGTTTTACGAAATATATAAAAGCACGCTTCAAGAGGTTTCTTTTCTAAAAATCCCTTCTTTTACTGCTTTCTGTGTGCATATTTAAACTGTCATCATGTAGATAGTTAATTTATAATTGTTTAGAATAAATACGGGTAATTTAGTAATTTTACACTGTTATTTTAGAAATAATCTGTCATAGGGAACCCGAAAGGGGCGCTGTGGGGTGCTAACACCTTCCCCACGCGTAACCGACTCCCTTACCCAACTCTGGTTGTAATGGCCAAAGTTGATTTATAAAATCAATTGCCTTATCCCTTTTTCCAATGTTTTGAGTAAAACATTGGTGGCGACTCCACGAACCCTCCTTTTGCGAAAACCACTAATCCATGGAGGGTCCCGCTTGGGATTAATATGGATTGGTGAGACTTTTAATAAATAAATTGGATAAGATCGACAAGGTCTCAGTTTCAGAACAAGTCGTTCTAATAATCCAATACATTTTCAAAACTAAAATAAAAAGCGAGCTCGACCGTCTTCGCGACCGCCGAGGCCCATTTGGGCCGGTGGCGACAGATGGCGACTCCACTGGGGAAGCCTCGAGAGTCAGTCCCATTTAGTGACAGATTATTTTAACAAATAATAGTTAAAATTGCTTCATTACCCACTTGTTTGTATAAACATGCTTTATTTATATGGCTTTAATAACTGTTGTATGTTTAAATTTCCGCAATTGTTTGAAATAAAAACTGCACACAAACCTTTGCACACAACAGTTCCCTCTATACCCGGGGGCATGAGTGATTAACCATAGGGAGTGGATGTTAGTACGGCCGGTTGTCGAATGGGTCTATAGGTGCCCGTAGACCGTTGTCGGAAAACATCACTCAAGGTGATAACCATGAACTTGAGTCCGACGGTGCGTTGGAGCTTTCCATCGACCTACGATGAGAGGAATTGGGTCCCTATAATGGGGGCACCTTGGGGGCCTTGGACTGGTGAGAACAGTTAGAACCTACCTTGAATATGCACCTTTCTGCAGGATACCCCTACCTCGTGATTCGCTCGTGACTGTTCGTGGATGAGTGATTTGTTTGTGTATAGGTTTATGTGACATTGTTTGTGCATTAATAATAAACCTCGTGATAAGGTCTAAGAATAATCCCCATGCATGAAAATACCATGACATGAGAGGAAAAACCATGTGTGAAAATATAATAAAAGTGAGGAGCATGTGCATCATTACCAATAAAGATATCATGCATCCTCATAAACCATGCATTTTAGGTTCACCAATACCTCTTGACATGAGTAAAAGAGACCCATAATTATCGAGATTCTCCGTTGAGGAGAGATCATAAGTCAAGGAGGGTGGTAACGCTTTGTTTTAAAAAGGCAGCACCTTAAAAATGGAGGGTTATCAAGCTCATGTCAAGAGCGTATTCATCCCATAAATTAATTAGATTAAATATTCATTTTTAGAAAGTGGCTGGTCATCTCTCTGTCCTCACACGCGCGCAGAAAATCAAGAAGATGGAAGCGCTGGGGGAGCAAAATAAGAAGCTCACAACCGAGCTCTCTCAGCTCCACAAGAAAATGGACGCGTTGGAGGAACGAAATAAGGAGCTTACAGCCGAGCTCTCACAGCTCAAAGAGCAAATGGCGCAAATGATGGAACTCATGCGTCACCACAACATACAAGGGGCTGAGCACAGTGACCATGAGTCCCATCATGTTGGAGGAAGAGTGGAACAAGAGCTGAAAAGCGGGAAGCTAGCTAAACCTTCCCAATCATTTAAAGCTAAGAAGACCTTTGGGAAGAAGAAGGAGAGAGAAGTCAGTGCCATAACCATCTCTTCGTCTTCTTCCACTTCGAAGTCAGGAAGATCGCAATTCAAACCTGTGAAGAAGTTTGATAAACTTCCGACCACATATAGCGACATCCTGCCGAAGCTAGTGGAAGCACGTCTTCTAGCTTACGTTCCACTAAAGAAGATTGATCCACCTCATCCCAGTTGGTACAAACCACAAGACAAATGTTTATACCATTCGGGGGCATCGGGGCATTCAACGGAGAACTGCAGAGCTCTCAAATATAAGGTCCAAGACCTTATTGATGCCGGGTGGATCACTTTTGATTCGATAGCGCCCGACGTGAGCAAGAATCCTCGGCCAAAGCAGGATTAGAGAGAATAACAAGCCATGATAGGGCCCCTCCACTTTTTTCTTTTAGGGACTCATGATCAGTACCCGAGATCATGAGGACCTTTTCATGTAAATAAGGGTTTTGTACAGTTTTACATACATATATCAATAAAGAGGCATTTTTCATACATTACTCTCTCTTTTGTTCTTTTCTCTCTTTCCTCATTAACATTAATAATTCTAAAACTAAACAGAACCAATAAAATAATTATGTCTGTAATTGTTCACTTTGACCGGGATCCGAAAGTTGAGGATAAACAGGGTTGAGTTGGACAGTGATGAGGAGACCATCTCTCCGGATCTGCAAAGACTGCTAGATCAAGAAACTCGTCTACTCCAACCGTGTCAAGAGAAATTAGAGACCGTGAATTTGGGGCAAGGCCGAGAGATAGAAGAGGTCAACATTGGGACCCATATCAGTGATGAAATAAAGACTAATGTTTCCACTATGATTATAATAAAATCATTCTTCATTGCTTCTTTTCTTGCTTATAATAAAATTCTAAACCACATTATTTTTAACCCTGTTTGAATAAACATGAATGAGGTTAAAATCATCTTAATAATAATAAACCCACATCATTTTTATGTGGAGGTGTGTGTGACAACTTGGAGCACCTTCCCTTGGCCTTGACAAGTGCCATCATGGGTAAAAAGAAAATCTTTCAAAATAAAAGAAGCTCGGCAGGAAACTCAAAAAAGGGGACTGCGCAAAAATAAGAGCAAAAGACCCGCTAGGAATCCCACGAAAGGGTGACCTAGGCAAAAGTTAGGGTTACAAAAATAAACAAAAATAAAGGTCCGCTAAAACGCCACAAAAGGGTGTTTTAGGCAAAAATAAGGACAATCAAAAAACAAAAATAAATCCATGATGGTACCATGAACCGAATTCAAAAAGAAAGGTTCAAGGGAAGTTATCTAAGTTGTCAAATCACAACGTCAATAAACAAAGATTTTCTTAACTTCATAAGTGTTTAATCAAACAAGCCTAAACACATAAGCCTACCTCGGCTAACCATTCTTACAAAAACCATTTTTGAAAAATAAATCCCCTCTAAAACACAAACTTCAGAAAAAAAATATCTTTCCTTTCTTTTCTCTCTTGTCCCGAAAGATTTTAGAATAATCTAGTGGAAGCATGGAGAAATAAATCATCACTGAAAATGGATCTAATCTGACTAATAAAATGGTGGAAGAACTGTGCCAAGAATTCAAGATCCAACACCACAACTCTTCCCCATATCGGCCAAAGATGAATGGGGCAGTCGAGGCAACCAATAAGAACATCAAGAAAATAGTGCAAAAGATGGTTGTCTCATTTAAAGACTGGCATGAGCTGTTACCCTTTGCTCTTCATAGCTATAGGACTTCAGTACGCACGTCTTCAGGAGCTACTCCATTCTCCCTCATCTATGAGATGGAGGCAGTTCTACCCGTCGAAGTCGAAAAACCTTATATAAGGGTAATCATGGAAGCAAAACTTTCCGAGGCAGAAAGGGTTCAAAGCCGATACGACCGGTTGAACCTTATCCAAAAGAAACGGCTGAACGCCATATGCCATGGTCAAGCCTATCAGAGGAAGATCAAAAAGGCTTTTGACAAGAAAGTCCACCCTCGAGTCTACCATGAGGGAGAGTTGGTAATAAAGAAATTACTACCAACTCAAAAGGATAAAATCGGAAAGTGGGCCCTAAATCACGAAGGACCGTACGTGGTAAAACGAGCTTTCTCAGGAGGAGCATTGATCCTCACAAACATGGATGGAGAAGAACATTGATACCTAGTCAACACTGACGTGGTAAAGAAGTACTATGCTTGAAGATGTTGCTTGCATAGGCCCGCTAGGATGAAAACCCAAAAAAGGGCGTCCTAGGCAAAAGTTAGGGCAAAATAAAAAGCCTGCCAGTACAAGGGTACTAGGCAAAACAAAGGCAAAATCATCCCCGCTAGGATACGTCCTAGGCAAAAGTTAGGGGCAAAAGAATAAGATGTAAAACCAAAGCAAGCAACGATCGCTTGAATCGAAAACCGAAAGGCGGTTCAAGTGATAATCTTCTAGAAGCAAGCGTCTTGCAGTATCTACACTCCTGGCTCAGGCATCTCACCCGAAACGATTAGGGGAACGGGAAGAGCGACAATTACAGATATAATTGTTTAAGCCAAAAATGTATAGCCTACCTTGGCCAGCCATTCTTCAGAAATTTCCTTCTGTATATCTTTCTGTAAAAACACTTGTGAATATCAATAAAAATATCCATTTGTTTCTTTTCTTTCTTGACCATGTGATTATGCCTCTGAATTGGTTTTTCATAAAAATTGTACGAAATTCCATTAATAATCGGTCAATAAAAGAAAATTGGAGGGGTTCCTGTAAAATCCATAATCTCCTGCATAAAGGCTCACAAAAATACTCCCTCACGTCAATGACAGAAAGTCCTCCAAGAAGAAGAGGATAGGGAGAGCCACTCACTTTTCTAAATAAATGAACAAAAATAAAAAAAAATTGTATTGCATTTGTGCATCACACACACATTAGTTGCACATTCAAAGACCTTATCATGAGGCAACCGCATAAAATAGAAAAATAGAAAATTGCTTGTGTATGACAGCAGCAAGCAAAATACAAAGATTCAGAAAATCAACAGCATCATACAGAATAACTGAGCCTGGAGAGGCTCGCCGAAAGAATACTCTCAAAATAACTGAGCCTGGAGAGGCTCGCCGAAATAATACTCTCTCAGAATAATTGAGCCTGGAGAGGCTTGCCGAAATAATACTCGTACAAAATAATTGAGCCTGGAGAGGCTTGCCGAAACAATACTCCCACAGAATAATTGAGCCTGGAGAGGCTTGCCGAAACAATACTCCCACAGAGTAATTGAGCCTGGAGAGGCTTGTCGAAATAATACTCCTTTAGAATAATTGAGCCTGGAGAGGCTTGCCGAAATAATACTCCTACAAAATAACTGAGCCTGGAGAGGCTTGCCGAAATAATACTCTCTCATAATAACTGAATTTAATTTCTTTAGCACTTTTAATTTCTGTACAGCAAAAGCCAAAAACATAAAAAAGGCAAAATACAGAAAAAGCCAAATCAGAAGAAAAGGCAAAATACAGAAAAAGCCGAAAATAAAAAAGGCAAGGATATAGAAAATCCAACAAACAATTTGTACCGAATAACTAAGCCTGGAGAGGCTTACCAAAATAATACTCCACATCCTCCACAGTATGCAGAATAACTGAGCCTGGAGAGGCTCGCAGAAATAATACTCCCCAGAGAAACCTCAGCTCGCGCTCAGAACAAATCCCCAGCGAGAGCTATCAAAGCAAGATCGACAAAATTCCCAATGGAAGTACGATCTCCCAAGCAGAATATCCAAGTCAAAGGACTTAAACTTCCTCAGTGAAGATAGCTCTCCAACTCAAGTGTTGAGTGAGGCTAAGCCTGCAGAGGCTTCCTAAATAATACTCTGGGATACATAAGATCCCTCATTCCCCAATCGCCTACTCAGAGGCATCCCTGCAAAAGGAGAAAAATCAAAAAAAAATATCAATAAATATTCCCCAAGCGGAATGCGGCATCCAGCCAAGCACCAAACATCAAGGTTATTTGCCTAACAGAAGAGGCCAGTCAAGAAATGAATGACAAAATCCCCAGTGGATAACAGCCTACACAGAGGCAGCAAAAATCAGAAAACCCAAAAGAGATACCCGAATAAAGATAACCGGGATACTCCACCAACGTCAAAGGACGTCAGCCAAACATAAGGCATCGCTCAATTCAAGAAGAGCATCTGTGTCTACACCCCAAGGAAACAGAAATTCCTCAATGGGTACCAACAATGCAATGCAAGTTGGGGCACAGGAACCTATGAATGACTGCACATCCCCTAGACGGATCCCTGCGTTATCCAGCCCTCAGCGGCACAAAATCAGAAAAACAAACCGTCGAAGCAGCATTGTGGACTGTGGAGACAAACTATACTCAACTGCCTCATGTTGAGAGGCAGGGCCTGGAGAGGCGATACTCAACTGCCTCATGTTGAGAGGCAGGGCCTGGAGAGGCGATACTCAACTACCTCATGTTGAGAGGCAGGGCCTGGAGAGGCGATACTCAACTACCTCATGTTGAGAGGCAGGGCCTGGAGAGGCAATACTCAACTGCTGAATGTTAAGAGGCAGGGCCTGGAGAGGCGATACTCAACTACCTCATGTTGAGAGGCAGGGCCTGGAGAGGCGATACTCAAACTACCTCATGTTGAGAGGCAGGGCCTGGAGAGGCGATACTCAACTGCCGAATGTTAAGAGGCAGGAACTGCTGAATGTTAAGAGGCAGGGCCTGGAGAGGCAATACTCAACTGCTGAATGTTAAGAGGCAGGGCCTGGAGAGGCAATACTCAACTGCTGAATGTTAAGAGGCAGGGCCTGGAGAGGCAATACTCAACTGCTGAATGTTAAGAGGCAGGGCCTGGAGAGGCAATACTCAACTGCTGAATGTTAAGAGGCAGGGCCTGGAGAGGCAATACTCAACTGCTGAATGTTAAGAGGCAGGAGAGGCAATACTCAACTGTTGAATGTTAAGAGGCAGGGCCTGGAGAGGCAATACTCAACTGCCGAATGTTAAGAGGCAGGGCCTGGAGAGGCGGTACTCAACTACCAAGGTTGTCAGAAACGCCGAGGTATGCATCAACCTGGAGAGGCTACTCAACAATTTTCCACCAGAAGACATTACAAGTCAGAAGGTTGGCGTATTACCCGGACAATTGGGTCAACTCCTTTACTTGTCAATCGATACACCAAAAAGACTGTTTGACTAAGTAAAGGGGGGGCAGCTGTAGACCCCTAAAATTGTCCGGGTCGGAAATAAAGCTTGAAGACTCTCGAAGACTGAAGGAAGATCAGCCAGAAGGACTCCTGGAAGGCCCTAGGAGGGTTCTCTGTAGGTCTAGAGGTCTTAGAATAGCTTAAAATAAGGAAGTGGAGGGAATGAAGCCCAATACGGCCGTACTAAACTTAATACGGCCGTATTGAAGCTTCAATATGGCCGCAGTGAACTCAATACGGCGTATTGAAGTTTCTGAACTTCAATACGGCCGTACTGAAATCAATACGGCCGTATTGAAGCTTCAATACAGCCGCAGTGAACTCAATACGGCCATATTGAAATTTCTGAGCTTCAATACGGCCGTATTGAACTCAATACGGCCGTATTGAAGTTCAAAAATTTCAATACGGCCGTATTGATTCTGTAGCCCGTATTGGGCCTGTTCCCTATAAATATGACGTCAATTGGACGTCATTTCACACTTTCACACTCAGTTTTGACTCCCTCCTTGAGTATTCTGGGGTTTTTGAGCAGTGTTCTGCCCTAGAAATCTCTCTGGGAGTCGATCCGACGAAGTTTTTGAGTTCTGAGCATTTTGCTTGAGTCTCAAACTAAGTCGAAGGGAAATCCATCGGATTTCCAAGTCAAAAATTATTTTTTAGGAAGGAGTGAGCGGGCTTGTAGAGCGAGGGAACGCCAAAAAGCTTCCCAGTTTTACGAAATATATAAAAGCACGCTTCAAGAGGTTTCTTTTCTAAAAATCCCTTCTTTTACTGCTTTCTGTGTGCATATTTAAACTGTCATCATGTAGATAGTTAATTTATAATTGTTTAGAATAAATAGGGGTAATTTAGTAATTTTACACTGTTATTTTAGAAATAATCTGTCATAGGGAACCCGAAAGGGGCGTTGTGGGGTGCTAACACCTTCCCCACGCGTAACCGACTCCCTTACCCAACTCTGGTTGTAATGGCCAAAGTTGATTTATAAAATCAATTGCCTTATCCCTTTTTCCAATGTTTTGAGTAAAACATTGGTGGCGACTCCACGAACCCTCCTTTTGCGAAAACCACTAATCCATGGAGGGTCCCGCTTGGGATTAATATGGATTGGTGAGACTTTTAATAAATAAATTGGATAAGATCGACAAGGTCTCAGTTTGAGAACAAGTCGTTCTAATAATCCAATACATTTTCAAAACTAAAATAAAAAGCGAGCTCGACCGTCTTCGCGACCGCCGAGGCCCGTTTGAGCCGGTGGCGACAGGGAGCACGAGAACCCCAAGTTCTTTCAACCCTGGTTCTTTTTGGTATAGTTTGACAGGTACAAGTAATTGGGTCGCTGGAAAATGTAATTCCTCTGCTTTCCGCCATCCCGCCATCCGTATTATGCACCGCTTTATTGCCTCTACTGTTTTGGCCCGAGGTGATTCTGAAGGAAAGGTTCGTTTGAGCGACCTTTTACTTTTATGGGCTATGATGGAAAACAGAGAGGAGCCTATTGATTCTGGCAGTCATTTGGCACGACAGTTCCAGAGTATTTCCAATACCAGCCACGGTGCGATTGTGAATGGCGGCCTCATTACCACTATAGCCAAACACCTTGGCTATCACGCTTGGCTGGACCAGTTAGAACCACTCCCTGGAAGCCGTACTATTAATTTTGCTACCTGCTCTTCTATGAACTGCATTGCGAAAGATGAAGATGATAAATACTACTTTGTAGTAACCCAGTCGGGAGTGCACCACCAGTTACCAAATCCAACATACACCGTGAAGAACCGGGCTACCTGGCAGTTTCCACTGGAGCCATTAGAGGACCGACCTCCAGCAGCTGAGGAAGCGGCTCCTGCAGATGAGGAAGCAGCTCCTGAACAACCCCCTCTACATCCTGGACCTGAGGTGGACAATGCTGCTATCCTAGCAGCTATTCAATCAATGGATAACCGGCTGCAACAAATGGATGAACGCCAGCAGCATTATAATTACATGGTTGATCAAATGTATAAATGGCACATTCAACGGTATCCAGATGATTTTCCACCACAGTGAGACCTTTCTTATTCCTTATTTTACTCTGATGCTTAGGGACAAGCATTCCTTTCTGTTGCGGGTTGGTTGCATATTCATGCATTTTATAATTTTGTCAAAATAATCTATCATGCATTCATTAGCTCTTTGCTTCGGGACAAGCAAATCTTTAAGTTTGGGGTTAGGAGGATGTACGCATTTCATTCATTAATTCAAAAAAAAATAAAAAAATAAAAAAAAAATAAAAAATAAAAAAATAAAAAAAAATCATGCATATATACATATTCAGTTAATCCCAGCTTGAATTTGTGTTTGAAAAGTAAATATTTTTAATGAAATTGTTCGTCTTTGAAAACACTGAAAGTGATGAATTGAATCTTGAAGTCTCAGAACAAAAGGTTGAAAAATTAGCTGGTTTTGTGGCTAGCACTTGGTTCTTAGTATTAAGGCTTGAAATGATCGAGAATTATAAAAATAGTCTCTTGAAGATAAATTCTTTTTAATTCGTGCTTAAAAGCTTTTGGGGGGTAAATAAAAAAAAAAAAAAAATTTCACCTAGCACCCCTTTGAGGTCATAGGTTAGAAGGAGAATATTCTTAACCTTAGAAAACTAAGGGAACTAATTAGCTACTGGGGAATTGTTTAGTACAATAGCTAACCCCCTTTGAGGCTACATGTTCTTGAAATAATCATCCTCTCTACACTGATTGGCTACTGGGGAAATGTTTTAGGTGAGACAAAAACAAAAAAAATAAAAATATTACCCCCATTTGTGTCACAAGCATTGAAAAATTATTTCTGTTAAATTATCTTCATTTGACTAATGAGCTTTACAAGATTTGACATCATGAAACCCTTAGAAACTAAGAGTTGGTGCTAGTAATGAAAGATTAAGATTCTAATTGGACCTTGTGAGACTAAGAGTGAAGATTTTAAATGCTCAGTTAATTCTTGATGAATTTTTTTTTTTTTTCAAAGTGCTAATTATTGTTTGAGGACAAACAAAAGTTCAAGTTTGGGGTTATTTGATGTTGTGTATTTTACTCGTATTTTAGCACTTTAATTCACAAGAATTCATAGCATAATCATGCATATCTTTCATGTTTTTAATAAATTTTTATATCATTTTCCTATTTTATGCTTTTCTTGGTATGTGTTGTGTTTTCTCTAAGCAGGATCAAGATTTAAGAATTAAAGAGGAAATGCTGAGCTACAGGGACAATCACGGCCGTGATTCTAAATCACGCCCGTGATTCACCAGAGAAAATCACGGTCGTGATTCCCAATCACACCCGTGAACGCCACTGACCCTTCATAGATGTGCTCCAGAGAAGATCACGGTCGTGATTCTCAGTCACGGCCGTGATTCACTTCGCGTCCCAGCTGTTTAAGTTTTATGTTTTTATTTTTATTTTATCTTTGTAATTTTTATCTTGGTAATTTTACCTTTTTACCCTTTTAGGTTATAAATTAGATTAGGTTAGCCTAGAACGGGGTTCGTTCGAGAGACAGTTTTCTAGTTTTTGACACTTGGAGAAGGTTGGGCGCCTGTGCCATCGACTCTAAGGTTTACTTTTCTTTTATTCTTTTCTTCTTGGAGAACTACTATGAACTCCTGTGAGTAGTTTCCCTTTTTCTGGGATCAGGGCTTAGCCTCTGAGAACCTCTTTATTAATGCATTATTCAGTTTCTTAATTTTATTCCAATTCTTGATCTGTTCTTTTATATTTTATATATGAACTTTAATATTATTGTTTTCATAATAACATTAATTAAGGATGAACTGAGAGGAGAACTTGATTATAATTATGATAAACAATTAATCTTAATTTTCATAATCATAGATAATTAGGGATGAACTGAGAGGAGAACCTAATTATCGGAACCTAAAGGAATAGACTTGAGTGTTAAATCACGAGAGTAGATTTAAGCTTTCGAGGAGCAATAGATTAACAAAGATCTTAACGGGTTTAATTGAACGTAATTACCACGAGAGTAGGGATTAATTTTAATTAAACACGTCCTCGTAGCCTGAGAAGGTGCAAGGATTAAATTAGGTTAAGACTACCTTCAAGATGGAATAGAATTAATTAATGAAAATAATAATTCAATAATGTTGGAACTCTTTGTGCGAACCCTAGATTCCCGGAAATCTCCTTATCTTATCTTAAAGTTTTATCTTATTCATTAATTGCATTACTATCTCTTTTACCATCAAATCTGATCTTATCATCTCAAAACAGAAATTCCATCTGTTTTAAAATTCAAATTAAAATACTAGTAATTCTAGGTCAAACACGTAGTCCCTGTGATTCGATATTTATTACTTGACGACAACCGTACACTTGCGGTTTTCCATACAACAGACATCAACAAGTCAAAAACAAAGTCAAGAAGTCATAAGTTGTATTGTTTTGTTGAGCTTATTTTGCATGTGTTTGCTTTGTGCATGAGTTAATCTTTATATAATCTGACTAAGAGTGAGTATGATGATGAGTTAGAAGCTTGAAAAGTTATTTTGAGATATAAAATAGAGTTTTTGAAAACTGACACAAAATAATCGATTATCATTAAATATAATCGATTATTCCAGCAACAGGTAAAAAGGATACCTTGCTGTAATAATCGATTATTTGTTAAATAATCAATTATCTCAGGAATCATTCTTTGGAATAATCGATTATTTAGAAAAAATAATTGATTAATTTGTTCTTAGTTGATTTCCAGAAATCATGAAGAACAAAATAATCGATTATCCTTTAAAATAATCGATTATCTGGTTCTGAAAATGTTATAAACAGTTTTCACATTTTGAAACTTCAGAACAAGAATGAACAGAGAATGAGTTAACATTCAAAAAGAGAAAAACATTATTGTGAAGTCTTTGTGACCTTCTTGGAGAGTTTTCTTTGTGAAACCAAGAAGTAAAACATTTTTGAAATTCTTTGAGTAAGATCATCATCATCATCACATTCTTGAAAGAGAAAGATTGAGATTTGCTTCTGAATTCACAGTCTGATTTGTTCAGCTTCCAGGTGAATTCGTTCCTTTAACTTTTTGTGAATAATTGTAAATCTTGAGTAGGTGTCTCAATTGGTAAGGAATTCTTGTAGTGGGTTTCTACAAGTGGTGCTTTCTTGGGGTCAAGAAAGTGGTTATCTTGAATGTAGGAGTATATGCATGTGTGGTATGCTTGTAAAACTTCTTCATTGAGATAGTGGAACAAATCTTGATCAGGTTAAGATTGAGGACTAGATGTACGTCACATGTGGAGTGGCTGAACCAGGATAAAAGACTTGTGCAATCTTCTCTTACCCTTATCTTTTACTTTGAGCAATATCTTGGTTGTGTGTTAAAGAGAATAATCTTGATTAACATGTTTGTATGCACAACATCACTTTAAACTAAATCAAGTGTTGCATATTGATTTTTCTTGACTTTGAACTTTATCAAAGATTAATCAAGAAAGAATATAGGACTCATTTTCATTAGCAAGTCTTTTAAGGAACTTCTTTGAAAATTCATATTAGAAAAGTTTGAATTGAAATAAAGATCCTAAGTACTCTGAAAATTTTTTAAAGTGTCATAGAATCCAATTCACCCCACCCTCTTGGATTGAGCCATTCTTTTCTAACAATTAGTATCTAAAGCAAGGTTCTTGAGTGTTATTCAAGATTTCAAAAATGGCCAACAGCAACATACCTTATGGTGAGGGTGTGTCTATTCATAGACCTCCTGTTTTCAATGGTGACAACTATGTCTATTGGAAAATTAGGATGAGAATTTTCATTGAAGCAATTGACATTGTTGTGTGGGATGCAATTGAAAATGGACCCTATATCCCTATGACCAAAGATGATGATGGGAAGAGAGAAAAACATTGGAGTGAGTGGAGTGATGATGAGAGATAAAGAGCCCAATATGACTATAGAGCAAAGAACATCATTACATATGCATTGTCTATTGATGAGTTTTTTAGAATTTCTCAATGCAAATCTGCTAAAGAAATGTGGGACACTTTGCAAGTCACTCATGAAGGAACAAGTGATGTAAAGAGATGTAGAAAGCATACTCTCATAAGAAAATATGAATTGTTGAGAATGAACAATGGTGAATCAATTTTTGATTTTCAAAAGAGGTTTACACACTTGATAAATCACCTTGTTGATCTTGGCAGGAAATTTGAAGAAAAAGAATTAAATTTGAAAGTGCTGCAATGCTTGGATAGATCATGGCAAGCAAAGGTTACTGCAATACAAGAATCAAAGGACTTGACTTCATTGACCCTTGCTACTCTCTTTGGAAAGCAAGAGAGCATGAGCAAAAACTGCATATATTTGAGGAGAATGAACAGCAAGACAAAAAGGTCAAGGGAGTGTCACTAAGAGCCTTGAAATCAGTCAAAGGCAAAGAAGTGTGTGAAGAATCAAGCTCCGAAGATTCTAAAACAGAGAACTTCAACTTGTTGGTGAAGAAGTTCAGAAAATTCCTAAGAAAGAAGAGGAATTCCCCCTACAAGTTCAACAAGAAGGACAATAAGAAAGAGGAAGCAAGTACATCCTCTTACAATTGTTTTGAGTGTGGAAAACCAGAACACATAAAAGCTGAATTTCCAAACCTCTTAAAGAAGCAACAAGAGGAAAAGAAAGTGAAGAAAAATGTCAAAGGAAAAAGAGCCTACATTTCTTGGGAAGACAATGACTCAAGCAAAACAAGTGATGAATCTGAATTTGAAGAGAACAACTTATGTTTAATGGTTGAAGCTGATCAAGACACAATAGTAAGTGATTCTGACCTTGAATCTAATCCAGATTATGATCAACTTCAAGAAGCTTTCATTCAAATTCACAAAGAGGCTGTGAAATTAGATGCTTTAAATTCAAAGCTTAAAAACAATTTGTCATGGTATGAAAATGCTTTAATTAGTGCTGAACAAGAGCTTGAAATTTTGAAAAATGAGCATGACAATCTTCAAACTATTTTCAACTTCAATGAAGCTCATTGTGAAACCTCCCCTTCTTCAAAAATTGTTTGTGAAAATTGCAAGGCTTTGGAAAAGGAAAATTCTCATTTGAAAATCACTCTTGCAAAGTTCACAAATGGAAATGCAAATTTAAATATCATTTTGGGAAAGCAAAGAAATACTTTTGATAGAAGTGGACTTGGTTTTAATCAAAGCATGAACATGCCATTAAAAAGAAAGGAAAGAGTTTTTAAGAAAAACTAATTTTTTCAGAAAATACAAAGGAAATTTCATTAAACAAACAACTTGCTATTATTGTTGTAAAAAAAGGTCATACAATAAGGAATTGCTACTCTAGGAAGTATGGAGTTCCAAATGGAGAAATGGCTTGGATTAAAAAGAGCCAAGGGCTGAGAACTAACCATCAAGGACCCTTCACATGGGTACCTAAATCAATTTTCTGATCTTTGTTGTAGGAATGCTTGAGAGCCAAAAGCTTATTATGGTATCTTGATAGTGGCTGCTCAAGGCATGTGACTAGAGATCCTTCAAAATTCTCAAGTCTGAAATTAAAGAATGAAGGATTTGTTACTTATGGTGAGAACAACAAGGGGAGAATTCTTGGTCATGGAAACATTGGTAACTTTTCCTCCTTAACATTTATTGAGAATGTATTGCTTGTTGAAGGGCTGAAACATAACTTGCTTAGTATAAGTCAACTTAGTGACAAAGGTTTTAAAATTGAATTTGATAACACTTGTTGCTTGATCTGTGATAAATTGAAAAAAGAAATTAGATTTATTGGAAAAAGAATTAACAACATATACATGTTGGATTTAGAACACTCAATAGCAATTTCCAACACCAAGTGTTTAATAACCAAAGAAGACAATATTTGGCTTTGGCATAAAAGAGCTGCACATATTCACATGGATCACTTAAACAAGCTTAGTAAAAAGGAGTTAGTGATAGGATTACCTAAACTCAAGTTTAGTAAGGAAAAACTATGTGATGCTTATCAAAAGAGAAAGCAAGTGAAGGCTAGCTTTAAAAGCAAAAATCAGATTTCAACTACTAGACCTTTACAATTAATTCACATGGATTTGTTTGGTCCTTCAAGAACCATGAGTCTAGGTGGGAACTACTATGGGTTAGTTATTGTAGATGACTATTCAAGATTCACATGGGTTATGTTTCTTGCAAATAAAAATGAAGCTTTTAATGCTTTTAAGAAATTTTCCAAGCTTGTTCAAAATGAAAAAAACACAAATATCACCTCAATTAGAAGTGACCATGGAGGTGAATTCCAAAATATTTTGCTCCAAAAATTCTATCAGGAGCATGGTAACAATCATAATTTTTCAACACCTAGGACACCTCAACAAAATGGGGTTGTTGAAAGGAAAAATAGGTCTCTTGAAGAATTAGCTAGGACTATGTTGAATGAGACTAAACTACCAAAATATTTTTGGGCTGATGCTATTAACACAACTTGTCATGTGTTAAACAAGGTTCTGATTAGGCCTATTCTAAAGAAAACACCCTATGAGATATATAATGGGAGGAAGCCTAATATTTCATACTTTAGAGTATTTGGGTGTAAGTGTTTTGTGCTAAATAATGGCAAAGAGCAACTTGGAAAATGTGATGCAAAAGCTGATGGGGCAATCTTCTTAGGATATTCTACAAATAGCAAAGCCTATAGGGTATATAACAGGAGAACTCTAATTGTTGAAGAATCAGTTCATGTTGTGTTTGATGAGACTAACAAATAAGAGACAAAGCAAACTGAAATAGAGGACTTGACTGATTTGCTTGATCAACCATCATTAGAAAGTGAACCTATTGAAAAGCCTAAAGAGAGTGAAATGAATGAAACCACTGAAAACATAAGTGAACAATTGCCTAAGGAATGGAAAACTTCTAAGGACTTATCAATGGAAAAAATAATTGGAAATATTGGTAAAGGAGTGTCAACTAGAAGATCCATCAAGAATATTTGTAATACTATGACTTTTGTTTCACAAGTTGAACCTAAGACAATAGATGAAGCACTACAAGATGAACATTGGTTAATGGCTATGCAAGAGGAACTAAATCAGTTTGAAAGAAATGAAGTATAGGATTTAGTGTCATTACCAACTAATTATCCAATTATAGGAACCAAGTGGGTTTTTAGAAATAAGCTTCATGAATTTGGAATCATTATAAGAAATAAGGCAAGGTTAGTGGCTAAGGGGTATAATCAAGAAGAGGGAATTGATTATGATGAAACTTTTGCCCCTGTAGCAAGGATAGAAGCCATTAGATTACTTCTTGCCTATGCTTCAATAATGAATTTCAAGCTTTATTAAATGGATGTGAAAAGTTCTTTTCTTAATGGTTTAATACAAGAAGAAGTGTATGTGGAGCAACCACCAGGTTTTGTTGATTTTAAGTATCCTAATCATGTGTACAAACTTAAAAAGGCACTCTATGGCTTGAAACAAGCTCCAAGATCATGGAATGACAGGTTGAGAAAATTTTTGATTGAGAATGACTATGTAAGAGGGAAAGTAGATAATACACTGTTTGTGAAGAAATTTAAAAATGATCAATGTATGTTCAAATCTATGTGGATGACATTGTTTTTGGATCTACTAATGTCTCTCTATGCAAAGAATTTGCTAAGACCGTGCAAGGTGAATTTGAAATTTCAATGATGGGAGAGCTTATATTCTTTTTGGGGTTGCAAATCAAACAAATGAGTGATGGAATCTTTATAACTCAAAATAAGAATTGCAATGAACTTTTGAAGAAGTTTGGTATAGAAGGGTGTAAAGAGGCTGCTACACCAATATCAAACACATGCAATCTTGACTTGGATGAGAAAGGGATAGCTATTGACAACTCAAAATATAGAGGTATCATTGGATCACTTTTATATTTGACAGCTAGTAGGCCTGACATAATGTTTGTTGTGTGCTTATGTGCAAGATTTCAGGCAAATCCAAAAGAATCTCACATGAAATTTGTAAAGAGAATTCTAAAATATCTAAAAGGAACAACTAATGTAGGTTTATGGTATCCAAAGGAGTCTCACTAAGTCTGATAGGCTACTCAGATTCAGACTATGCTGGGTGTAGACTTGATAGGAAAAGCACAAGTGGTACTTGTCACCTACTTGGAAGTGCACTAGTCTCATGGCATAGTAAAAAGAAAGCTTGTTTTGCTTTAAGTACAGCTGAGGCTGAGTATATAGCTGCCGAAAGTTGTTGTGCACAAATTCTCTGGATGAAACAACAACTAAGAGATTATGGAACTGAGTTAAACAAAGTTACTTTGAGATGTGATAATACAAGTGCAATAAATCTAACAAAAAATCCAATTTTGCACTCTAGGACAAAACATATAGAGATAAGGCATCATTTTTTAAGAGATCATGTTCATAAAAATGATTTTGTTGTAGAGTTTGTTGAAACAAGTAAACAATTAGCTGATATATTTCCAAAACCTCTACCAAGAAAGAGATTTAATCAATTGAAAATTGAACTAGGAATAATCAATGAGTCTTGCTTGAATTGATTATGTGTACTTGAGTTTGATTGCTTGATTAAAAGTTGGTTGATGTATGTATAAAACATTGATATATGATGCATAAAAAAGAAAGTTTAAGAGTTGAAATAGATTAAAAATGGGTTAAAAGGTTAGAATTAAAAGAAGAAAAACTTCTCTGGAATAATCGATTATTGTAAAATTTAATCGATTATTGTAAGCGAGCCTAGGAGAATAATCGATTATTTGAAAGATAATTGATTATCTGGGAAAAGAGGAATTCCAGAAGTCTCTGGAATAATCGATTATTTGGGCAATAATCGATTATCTGGGAAGCAAGAATACAAAGAGTGATGGAAATCTAATCCCCAAGGATCCCTTTGGAAGAAGTAAGACCAAGAAGGGTGAAGGGTGATCCAAGGATGCTCACACTTGAAGACCATTGGGCCTTTAACTAGGTCCATGGTTAGGAAGCTAGAAGAGGCTTCTAAAGAGGAGATGCTTCTTAGACCTTTTCTCTTCATGAGCATTGATTATGATTCCTCTTATTAGTCTCTTGAGTTTCCATTGTACATACTTGTATAGTTGATTTCTTGTACCTTGTATATAGTAGATACTTGTATAGGTGTATTTTTTGCCTTTATATTTGTGAGGCACTTTATTTCCTTTCTAGTAGCTCTTGTATATTGTTTCTAGGGTAGGTTACTTGGGCACTTTGACTCCATTTAACCTAACCTAGAAATACACTCTTTCTTAGTTTTCTAGTAGTAGGAATAGGAGTGGCATTAGCAAACTAGAGAGTGTCTCTAGTAAGCTAGAGAGTGTTCCTAGCAATTTAGCCAAAAGGTGGTCCTAGGCTAAAATTTACATATTGGACTCATTTTACTCCTAATTCTTCATAGATTTGATTTAGCTAGGTTCCATTCACATTGGATGAACCTAACTAAACCAAATTAACAATTTTAAAACGTGATTGGAGTAAAATAATTCCAAAGAGCCGCCCACCTAGATGTGTTCACACTTGTGTTCACACTTGTGTTCACACTTGGCCAAATAGCTTGGTGCTTCTCAAGCTTGGAAGCTTGAAGCACAAGCTTCTCCTTAGCAAGCTTACCAAGCAAGCTAAGAGAGAAGCTTGCTCTCCAAGCCTCTTGACCTTGGACGGTTTAGCTAGACCCAACCATGGTTCCTAGTGAACCATGGTTAAGACTAGCTTGCTCTCTAAGCTTCCTACTCCTATATTTTCGTTTTTACTTCATTGTAAAACACTTTTGATGTATTGAGAATTCATTTTCTGAAATTGAGTTCAGATTTTCTCTCTTCCAAAAGTCCCTAAACCTCTTTGAGTGCATCCAATTCTCTTATCCCTTCCATAGAAGAGTGTGGTGAGAATTGAAGGGGCTTATCTCTTCTTCAAGGAGTGGCGCCTCTTGGGAGAGTTTCTCCACCAACCGTGGTGGTCTTAAGGCCTCCTCCTCCATAGGAGACCTTAACCAAGCATAGGAAGAATCAAGGAGTTCAAGATCTAGGGAGGAGCTTGAAGGAAACTCAACATCAATCCGGGTCTCCAAACAAGTTTCCATCAAAGAGTCTCTGGAATAATCGAGTATTTGGGCAATAATCGATTATCTGGGCAAGTTAGAGGAAATGACCCTCTGGAATAATCAATTATTCAAAAAATAATCGATTATTTAGTGCAGAAAGGGTTTTTCAAAGGATTTTACTAATACAAATAATCGATTATTTGTATAGATAATCGATTATTTGCACGACCCTTGGTTTTCCAGACGGTTTTTAAATGATTTCATTCGCGCCAACTTCCAACTTCCCACTACTCTTCATAAGTGGAACCTCTCCTCTACCCCAATCCGGTGTTAGGGCTTCTATAACTTCCAAACCTTCCTATTTTTCAAACACCCACATTCTCTAACTCTCAAACCTTAACACACTTTCTTCTTCATCTTCTTCATCTCCGCCAAGAACCCATCTTTAACCTAGAAATGGCATCATCTTCCTAAAGGCCAAAGAAGCTTGAAGTCAAGGGGAGCAAATGTCCTCTGCCCACTAGAGCTGAGAAACTCATCTCCAAGTGGTTTGCTGATGAGAAGACCCAAGATTACTATTTTGAATGGTATGTGGGTAGGAGAATTATCCCTCGGAAGACCTTAAAGCTAGAATGGTTCAAGAATGAGGGGTTTAGCTTTCCTCCTCTGTTGGATCACCGGGAACTTGGGAAGTTCTTGGAGTTAGAAGGACCTTATTACCCTGAGCTTATAAGGTTGTTCTTATGCTTTGCCTCAAGCAATGAAGGGATAATGCAATCTGTGGTGAAGGGCAAGCTCGTAAAGCTTGACGGTCCAACTTTGAAGGAAGCAGCTGGGCTGAGTAGAGATGAGAGTACGAAGCTGATGGAACCAACTTCTCCATGAGAGTTAGTGGATGATTCCTTCTCTTCTCCAAGGTTGATATGATGTGAAGGATGATCTCTTAAAGGGTATGGAAGTGGAGGATTTGGTGTTTGGGAAGGTGAAGGGTAACGCACAAAATGAAGGAGAGAAATGGATGGTGTTTGGTGGTGAAGCTCCTTTAGGCTAGCTCACTTCACTTAGGATGATGAAGGCCAACCAAGGAAGACCCAAGCTCACTCTAGGTAGAGAGGAGAGGATAGGGGGCCATGGAGTTCCTAGGGGACTAAGGAAGGAATGAAGAGGCATAAAGGCTCACTCAAATTCATTAATTTCCAAAGTGGCTACAAGGTGGGTTACCTAGAGTACTTATAGGGAAAGAAAGGCATCTAGGGTTTCTTGGGAGCATTTGGCCGAAATTTTGGTGTCCAAATGCACCCTAAATGAACCCTAAATGCATCCCAAATGAAATGGGTCTCATCCCTCCTAAAAGACTAAAGTACCCTTAGGTCAAAAAAAGAAAGAAATGGACTTTTGACCTTAAAAATAAGGCTTAAGTCCTAAAATAAATCCTAAGACTAATTTTGCCCCATAATACAAAGGCTAAATAAAAATACAAAATAAAATCCTAATATCTAATGTACCCCAAAATACAAGGGCAAAATGGGAAAAGGAAGCAACAAATTAAGGAGATGGCTAAAATTCCACACACATGATGATCATGGCCTTTGGTGTGGTGTGTTCTTCATCTTCCTCTACTCTCCTAGCCATGGACCTTGTGATAGGCCCTATATGATGCTTCAAGGATGGTCCTCCATCATCCCCTCCTTCTTGAGAAGGATTTGACCACAAATCTTCAAGCTCAATCATTCCATTAGTACCTTCAAGAGATGTGAGACCACAATTAGGGAAAGAAACTACTTAAAACTTAGCTATGCAATCCTTAGGTAGAAAATTTGTTGAATGAAAGTGCTAGGGGAAGGACAAAGCCAAAGAGGCATCACTATTTTTGAAAAATTTATTGCCCCCATGCAATTCATTCACTAAATCATCTATCTTAGGGATTGGGTGCCTTTTATTCAATGATGGCTTTTTTAAAAAAGGTGCTCATCCTCCATTGCCATCTTTCTTTGGCACCAAAAAGAATGAGGATGGCACAAGGGTTAAGGTTCTCTAGAACCTAGCCCTTTTTCTTCAAAGGAAAAATCCTTTTTTTCTTTTCTTTTCTTTTTGTTTTTGTTTTTGCTTTTCTCCTCATCTTTCTTAGCTTTTAATTTGAGTTGGTCCTCATTCACTTGAGAAGGTGATAGAGGACACCACACAAATTTCTTTCCCAAGTGTTGGAAACTTATTTTATTGGTAAGGCCATCATGGATTGTTTTCTTGTCAAATTGCCATGGCCTCCCAAGCAAGACATGACTAACCTCTAATGGCACTATGTCACACAAAACTTCTTCTTTATAATTGCCAATGGAGATTGGTATGCTTGCTTGTTGGTTAACTACAATACCTCTCTCCTCATTGATCCATTGCATTCTATAAGGTTTAGGATGAGGTTTTGTAGTCAAGGCTAACTTATCAACCAATCTAGTGCTACAACAATTGGAAGTTGATCCACTATCTACAATGAGAGAACAAGTATTTTCTAAAATCTTGCATTTTGTTTGAAACAAGTTCTCTCTTTGAGATTGGTCAATGTCACTAGAGTGATTGTTAAGAAGCCTTCTTACCAAAAGTAAGTCTCCTTCACAAGGTAAAATCTCTTCCTCGGATTCTATGGCTTCTTCTTCACTACTAGAGGAAGATGAAGTAGCTTCATCAAGGCTACTATAGTGATCTTGGGCCTTTAAAACCATGGTTTTCTTTGTAGGACATTGAGACGCAATATGTCCTCTTCCAAGACACTTAAAGCACTTGATTTCACTTGACTTAGACTCTTTGGAAGATGCTTTAAAAGATGATTTTTCTTTTTCTTCTTTTTTGTCTTTTTCATCTTTGGGATAAGGTAGGGAAGAGTGGCCCTCCTTCTTGAAACTCTTGGAATAAGGTGGAGTGGAGTCTTTTCGAAAAAGTTTTCTTTTAAGTTGATGCTCCACCCTTGAACAAAGTTGAACAAGTTCATTTAAATCTCTATAAGGTAAAAGTTCAACTTTGTCTCTTATTTCAAGGTTTAAACCACTTTGAAATCTAGAAATGGTAGTCCTCTCTTCTTCCCTTATACCCGCCCTCATCATAAGTAACTCCATTTGTTGCCTATACTCCTCCACACTAGATGAACCTTGTTTCAACCTTTGAAGCTTATCCATAAGCTCACGATCATAGTATGGGGGAATATGCCTCCTCCTTAAGGCACTACAGAGTTCATTCCAATATTGAATTGGGGGTTCATGATGCATTCTTCTTTCTTTTTCTAAAGAGGTCCACCAATACATAGCATGCCCTTGGAAGCTAAGGGTTGCTAAAGAAACCTTTTTCTCTTCACTTATTCCATGGCAAGAAAAAAGTTGTTCAACTTTCATTTCCCAATCTAAATATGTTTCAACATTGTCTTTTCCATGAAATGAGGGAAGAGTAATGTTGGGTTCCTTATTGGAAGACTCCCTTGGTCTTGGTCTTTGTGTTCTTGGTGGCCTTTGATAGTAATCATCATTGTGATGACTACTATAATGGCTATCACTTAGGGGGTTTGTAGGGTGTTGACTACCCTCACTTTCACTTCTAGGGATGCTTACCCTTGGGTTGGATCCCCCAATTCCCCCTCCCATGACTAGTTTTGCTAACATCTCTTTTATTTCCTTATTGTTTTTCTCATTTTCTCTCTCTTTTCTCTTATGTTCTTCCTCTTTTTTTGCATTTTCTTCTTCTTTTCTTTTTATATACTCCCTAAGTTCTCTAAGCTCATCCCTAAGACTATGTCTACTACTATGAGTATTTTGACCCCTTACACTTGAATGATCACTCATCTTTGATCAAAAAAGGTTTTCACAAAGAGGTTCTTGAAAATATTTTCACAAAGAGTGAGTGATAAAAGGTTTTCACAAAAGCTTTTGAGTGCAAGAGTAGTGATAGAAGGCCTAAGTGCACAAAGTGAACTATCAAGGGAGGTGGACTACAAAGAGTCTCTTAAAAACCAAGCCTTTTCAAGTAGAAATCACTAAGCCTCTTTTCACTTTTCTCACAAAAACAATTTTAGCAAAAGAGTGAGTGTGTGTGTTCGAACCCTTAGTAGGCAACTTTGGAAGCCTCTAAATGAACATACAACAATCTAAGAAATTATGCTAACAACTAAGAGAATTAAAAGGAAAGCAATAAAGCATATACTAGTCGGAAGTCCTAGGGTGGAAGCTTGAAGTGACCTTGGGGGTTTTCAAGACACTTCCACAAGTACTAAACAAAACTACTCCTAAAAACTAATTAATTTAAGAGGCCAATTTACAACCCAATTGAATGAATAAGGACCAAGACACAAGTGGCCCAATCAAAACAACACAAAATTGGCACAAAAGAAAGAGTAAATAAACAAAACAAGAAAATTCTTCAACCTCCAATTTGGTGTTCCCTTCACAATGAGAAAACTTGGTTAGTTTCCTCCCGATGTGTTTGGCACTCTATGTTTGTGATGGTTCCCTCCCAAAGCTCTTTGGATCTCATGGCCAACTCCTCCAACTCAATCTTCCCCAAAATTGTATGGAAGTGTGGAAGTCGGCTTCATCTACACCAAGTGAAACAAACCAACCAAGAGCAAGAAAGGAGGCCAAGAAATAAAAATTAAAAATGCTCAATTAGGAAGGCTAAACTCAAGAGGAATATTGATGAGACAAAACACAAGGATTTCCAAGAAAGACAAGCAAAAAATTAAGGCACATTTAAGAAGGCAAGCACTCAAAGGAAAATCCTAGAAGGGTTCTAGAATAGAATTAAGTGTTTAATGTTCCTTGTCCTTAAATGAAATCAATTAGTGTAAGGTCCTTTCCTTAATGTCCAACCACAGTTTTTGTCATAAAATGGGTCCAAATATGGGTACAAAAAAATGGTCCAAGTCCACTCCAATTGTGCAAGGGTAAAATGGTAATTGTCCACAAGTCTAGCAACAATTTCCTTTTGAATTTTTTTTTCTCTTGTATTTTTTCCAGCCAGCTTTTGGTGCAGCCCCTTGGTCAGTTTTTTTTTGAATTTTAACCTTGTTATGTTGCTTGGTTTTTACACTTGTGGGTGAATTAAAAGTAGCACAAAAAAGTAGGAAACAAAAAGGACAAGTGGCATGCAAAAAGCAACTTTTGTAAGGTGGAATGTGTCTTGTACTATGTACTAATTTGGTGCAGTTTTTTTCAGAAAACAAACACACATTCTTGGCATATTTTTCAGCAACAAAACACTACTTGGTTGTCATACAAAGGACAAGGGACAATCATGTGATGATGAGCATGTAGGGGTGGCTAACCATGCATGTATAGGAGACAAATTCACATGGAATTCAACAAACTTTTAGAACATGTCATGAACTAAATAACATGCATAAATGACCTCTAAGAACATGCAAAATGTTTTGCCAGCCACTTAGGAGAGGAAACATGCATCATTCATTTCCATATTACATGCATCAAGTGAAGGTATCATGCATATACTTGGTATTTGGGTGAAAAAGTGAGAGAAACACAAACTTGAGACAAAACTTGGACAAATAAATATTAAAATGGGGTTCATAAAGTGTTCATCATGTTCTTGACAAAATTTTCCAGCAAAGGTGAAAATGGAGAAAAGCTCACAAGAACCTATTTTAAAGGAAACCTAGAGCACAACAAAGGAAGGCTCATGAACCAACAATGAACCACTCAACAAGAAGACAACATTTTAAGCAATATTTTAGAGGATAACATCAAGACATATGAGAAGACATAGACATGACAAGAAACATTTAGAAGACACAAAAGAGAAGAGACAAGTTACCCTTGAAGACAACCATGGCTCTTGATACCACATGATGGAACCAACTTCTCCATGAGAGTTAGTGGTTGATTCCTTCTCTTCTCCAAGGTTGATATTATGTGAAGGATGATCTCTTAAAGGGTATGGAAGTGGAGGATTTGGTGTTTGGGAAGGTGAAGGGTAACGCACAAAATGAAGGAGAGAAATGGATGGTGTTTGGTGGTGAAGCTCCTTTAGGCTAGCTCACTTCACTTAGGATGATGAAGGCCAACCAAGGAAGACCCAAGCTCACTCTAGGTAGAGAGGAGAGGATAGGGGACCATGGAGTTCCTAGGGGACTAAGGAAGGAATGAAGAGGCACAAAGGCTCACTCAAATTCATTAATTTCCAAAGTAGCTACAAGGTGGGTTACCTAGAGTACTTATAGGGAAAGAAAGGCATCTAGGGTTTCTTGGGAGCATTTGGCCGAAATTTTGGTGTCCAAATGCACCCTAAATGAACCCTAAATGCATCCCAAATGAAATGGGTCTCATCCCTCCTAAAAGACTAAAGTACCCTTAGGTCAAAAAAAGAAAGAAATGGACTTTTGACCTTAAAAATAAGGCTTAAGTCCTAAAATAAATCCTAAGACTAATTTTGCCCCAAAATACAAAGGCTAAATAAAAATACAAAATAAAATCCTAATATCTAATGTACCCCAAAATATAAGGGCAAAATGGGAAAAGGAAGCAACAAATTAAGGAGATGGCTAAAATTCCACACACATGATGATCATGGCCTTTGGTGTGGTGTGTTCTTCATCTTCCTCTACTCTCCTAGCCATAGACCATGTGATAGGCCCTATATGATGCTTCAAGGATGGTCCTCCATCAGAAGCCCCAACCCTTCAACTTTGGAGATTTTGAGGAGATGACAACTTTTAGAGATTGTCAAAGGAACCCGGAGACCACCAACTACACAATTTCTGGCCGGAGGTATGAAGAAAAATTCAAGATTAACTTCTTTTATTATAGCTTGGATGATTAAGCCTATATTACATAATTATGCTCAAATGTCAAGGGATGACATTTTGCTGATGCATGTAATTAAGAAAAAGATTAAGATAGATTGGGTATCTGTGGTGA
Source organism: Cajanus cajan (assembly GCF_000230855.2). Taxonomy (NCBI): domain Eukaryota; kingdom Viridiplantae; phylum Streptophyta; class Magnoliopsida; order Fabales; family Fabaceae; genus Cajanus; species Cajanus cajan. Next base: position 39,845,864 of record NC_138521.1, on the reverse strand, counting down.
ATGACTGTATGTGGAAGGCTAGGAGGAAGGAGGATGGTCCGATACCATATGTTTTGTTATTTTCTAGGATTTTTGAGAAAGCAGGTGTGGATCTGAAAGGGGAGAAAAAGATAATTCTTCATGCCTCGAACAAAATTGAAAAATATTCTTTGCATCATATGGGGATGCTGAAACAAGAAGACAAATGGGTATTCAAAGGAGATTTCCCTCCGACTCCTGAACCTGCAACTAATGAAGATGGTGTTCCATCTCATGATGAAGACTAGCCACCACAAGTAGAAATTGAACCTGAACGGGAACAAGAATCAGAGCCTAAAGCATTTTCTCCGTTTGAGAAAATTATGATTAACAAGCTTGATGTGGTAATGGAGATATCTAGGAAGCACGAGTCGTATTCGGGTATTCTTGATCGGTTTGATCACCTTGATCATGAGATTAACCGAATTAAGGCTCAGCTTGGGATTCCGGAAGACTCGGAGTGATTCTAGAGCTTTAGTGTTCTATTCTATTTTTTTTTTTATTTTCTGGTTTTAAAATTTCAATTGGGTTGTAATCGTTTTAATTCCTGAACAATTTGCTCATCTTAGTTTATTTTGGTTTGAACAATTTAAAATTCTGGTACAATATGAAGTTTATTGTGGTTATATTGTGTTTGGAATGATTTGGTAACTTTGATTTGGATGTTTGATAATGCTATATTCTATTTTGAACATTGAAATGTGATAGTGTTATTGCATATATGTTGATGTTTTCTAATGATATGATGCTTAGCTGATGAATCATATGGTTGTGATATTGTGATTAAAAGACAACTTGATGAATATGAAAAATTCCCTGATACAAATTCTGGTATTAATTTGAATTGATTGGAACAATGCCTATGGTGATATTACTTGGTATTAAGTTGGTCTTGTGGAATTGATTTTGAGCAAATGATTCTTGTGCACAAGTCATTACATGAGTAATCTGGACATAAGTTTGTTTTTGATGATGTCCAAAGGGGGAGAAAGGTTTTTAAGTTTGTTTTGCAGGACTTGAAATGTGAAAATACTGGTTTGCAAAATAAAATGGCTTGTATGGTTTGTCATCATCAAAAAGGGGGAGATTGTTGAAATTCATGGAGTGGTGAATCAACTCAAACTTGGAGAATGAAGGTTTTGATGATAACAAAATGTGGATTATGAGAATCAAAGCTGACCAAGGACATCAACAAGTCAAAAACAAAGTCAAGAAGTCATAAGTTGTATTGTTTTGTTGAGCTTATTTTGCATGTGTGTGCTTTGTGCATGAGTTAATCTTTATCTAATCTGACTAAGAGTGAGTATGATGATGAGTTAGAAGCTTGAAAAGTTATTTTGAGATTTAAAACAGAGTTTTTGAAAACTGACTCAAGATAATCGATTATCATTAAATATAATCGATTATTCCAACAACAGGTAAAAAGGATACCTTGCTGTAATAATCGATTATTTGTGAAATAATCGATTATCCCAGGAATCACTCTCTAGAATAATCGATTATCCAGAAAAATAATTGATTAATCTGTTCTTGGTTGATTTCCAGAAATCATGAAGAACAAAATAATCGTTTATCCTTTAAAATAATCGATTATCTGGTTCTGAAAATGTTATAAATAGTTTTCACATTTTGAAACTTCAGAACAAGAATGAACAGAGAATGAGTTAACATTCAAAAAGAGAAAAACGTTATTGTGAAGTCTTTGTGACCTTCTTGGAGAGTTTTCTTTGTGAAACCAAGAAGTAAAACATTTTTGAAATGTTTTGAAAAAAACATCATCATCATCACATTCTTCAAAGAGAAAGATTGAGATTTGCTTATGAATTCACAGTCTGATTTGTTCAGCTTCCAGGTGAATTTGTGTCTTTAATTCTTTGTAAATAATTGTAAATCTTGAGTAGGTGTCTCAAGTGGTAAGGAATTCCTGTAGTGAGTTTCTACAAGAGGTGCTTTCTTGGGGTCAAGAAAGTAGTTATCTTGATTGTAGGAGTATATGCATGTGTGGTATGCTTGTAAAACTTCTTCATTGAGATAGTGGAACAAATCTTGATCAGGTTATGATTGAGGACTGGATGTAGGTCACATGTGAAGTGGCTGAACCAGGATAAAAGACTTGTGCAATCTTCTTTTACCCTTATCTTTTACTGTGAGCAATATCTTGGTTGTGTGTTAAAGAGAATAATCTTGATTAACATGTTTGTATGCACAACATCACTTTAAAGTGAATCAAGTGTTGCATATTGATTGTTCTTAACTATGAACTTTATCAAAGATTAATCAAGAAAGCATATAGGACTCATTTTCATTAGCAAGTCTTTTAAGGAACTTCTTTGAAAATTCATATTAGAAAAGTTTGAATTGAAATAAAGATCCTAAGTACTCTGAAAATTTTTAAAGTGTCATAGAATCCAATTCACCCCCCCCCTCTTGGATTGAGCCATTCTTTTCTAACAAAATAGACCTATACAAGATAACTATGTACAAAATATACACAAGTAGAACTAGGCCTTCTCTTCATGATGGAGTAGTCCAAGTGAAGAATACCTTGGGCTTGAAAAGCCCACTAGTCTTCAAGAGGTCCAAATTTTCTTGTATTCTCCTAGCCATAGCTCTAGTGACTAGACCCTTGGCCCATGGTCTATCATCGTTTGGGGGTACATCATGATCTGATTGTACCCGGAGTATGCGTCAAGGAAACTGAGGAGGGCATGACCGGAGAGGCTCCATCTACCAACCTGTCAATGCTTGGTAAGGGATATGCATCTTTCAGGCCAGCTTTGTTTAAGTCGGTGTAATCAACACACATCCGTCACTTTCTTGAGTTTTTCTTGACAAGGACCACATTGGCTAGCCACATGGTGTACCTTACCTCTCGGATGAAGCCCGCATTTATTATCTTCTGGGTTTCCATTTTGATAGAAACTTGTCTTTCTCCTCTGACCTTCCGTTTTCTTTGAGCCACTGGCTTGGCTTCTTTGTGAATCGCCAACCTGTGACAGATGAGTTTTGGATCTATACCTGGCATGTCAGCGCTGGACCACGCGAAGAGGTCAGCATTCTTGGAGATCTCGTCCATGAGTTTCTTTTGCAGCTCAGGGTTCAATTGCTGGCTTATCTTTGTGCACTACCCGGGTATCTAGCCGATTTGGAAGTCGACTAGGTCGTCAATGGGACTTGGTCGACTATCATTGGATTTTGACCTTGGATCGAGATCGGTGACCTCGGCTGGGGCGATATGAGCCACGACAGAGGTGTTAGGTTGGTGTTGCTCTTCGACTGGGGGTGGCGACGTTTTCAAACTCTCGGCATAGCACTGCCGAGCTGTTCTTTGATTTTCCTTGATGAAGATTATGTGTCCGTTGCTTCCTGGGAACATCATTGTCAGATGTGGGGTGGACACTATGGCACCGAGTTGGTTCAAAGTCGATCTATCGATGATGATAATGTACGATGTATTGGCATCGACGAGGAGATATTTGACCATTGTTCTTTTTGAGTTAGGGGGTGTCCCAAAGGTTGTCAACAACTCTATGTAGCCACGAGTGTGGACTCGTTCACCTGCAAAACCAACTAGGGGTTCCATATGGGGTTGGATAAGAGAATGAGAGATGTCTAACCTTAGAAACGTTAGCCAATATAAGACATCAGTCAAGCTCCCTTGGTCAATCAATGTCTTGTAGACTTCCCAGTTGGCTACCTCAACAGCGATGACCATGGGATCATCTTGGTTTGGATAGATGCCGACGTAATCGTCATCTATGAAGGTAATTGGTAGCGTGTTGCGTGTCAAGGCTGAGGTCCCAACATGGACATTGTTGATACTACGTAGGTGTCTTTTGCATGCCGAGCTGCTCGGACCACCTCCTGCAAATCTACCTGAAATGGTATTAATGAATCCTCGTAGAGGAGGTGTTTTCGTGTTTTAACTTACCTTGGGTTGGCCTGCCCCGCTGTCACTTTGCCGAGACCCAGGAGGTTTGTTAGCTCAGAAGTTGGATCCCCGACCTCATCCTCGCCCTCTACCTTGTCCCTGATAGCTTCCCTTGTGAGGTTGGGACCTTTGGACATACTAGCCGAGGTGACTGCCTTGGACAAGTTCTTCAATCCGATCTCTGAGTGACCGACATTCTTCAGTTGTATGTTCGTAGTTCTGGTGGTGGCGGCAGTGTTTTGTCCTATCCGCACTGTCAGGGCTATGCCCAAGTGATGGTAGGGTGATCAATTTGGCATTGCTAGCTTCTTCAGGGATATGTACTTGGGATGCATTCAAGGGAGTGTAAAAATAATACTTCCCACCTCTATCATGCCGAGGTCTCTTGAATTGATTGTTGTTTGAGGTCCTCAGCTTGTCCTTGCGACCTTGGTCTTGCTTTCCTTGCGCTTTTCCGCGGATTGCCTCATAGAACTTGGCATGCTCCTCCATTTGGATATACCCAATGGTGCGAGCTTGGAGCTCGTCCAAGTCGGGAGGAGGTCGTCGGCAAAGGCTGTTGACGAAAGCTCCTGGTTTCAATGCCATGAGCATGGAGTGCAAGGCGACTTTAGGATTGAGGTTACGTATATGGATAGACACATTGGCGAATTGATCCATGAATTTTCTTAATGGCTCATCCTTGCCTTGTCTAAGGTTGGCCAGGGCGGTTGACGTGATGTGATGTGGTCGACTCATCGCGTATTATGCTGTGAGTCACCTCATCAAGGTCTCAAAATTTTCAATTGATCCTATCGGCAATTGAGTGTATCAGGTGAGCGCAGGGCCTTTCAGCGAGGTTGGGAAAACCTGACACATTAGGGCTTCGTCATTGGTGTACATTTTCATCTGCGTGACGTACACATCAATATGCTCATCTGGATCGGACGAGTCGTCGTAACGATCGATGTTCAGAGGCTTCCAACCTAAGGGGAGAGATGTCTCAATGATGCCATCGGCAAAAGGATGACGTTTGACACCCAGCTAATGTAGGAAAGCTTGGGTGTTTGAATGGCTGACCTCATGACCAGAGCGATGTGTTGGTTCATGTGATCGATGTGACATTGGCAACGGCGAAGGTGATTGGTGTTCCTCCTCATGGTGATTGTTTTGCTAAGGAGGTTGGTTGGGGGTTGTTGGTGAAATTGGGCACGGATGTGCTCATTTTTTGCACGCAGAGCCTCTAGGTCAGCTTGGTGTTGGGCACGCATAGCTTCGAGGGCTTTGGTATTTTGTCACCGCATTTGCTCGATCTGCTCGACCAAGCGTCGAATTGTGGCGTCGCCTTCCATCCTTGGCACGTTCTTAGTTGCGTTGTCTGTTACTCTTCTATTATGGCTTCGGGTAGAAACCATAAGATTGGCCGAAAAAAGGGAATTCTTTTCGGCCCCACGGTGGGCGCCAAGATGTTCTCACCTGAGATTGGATCGGTGACGATCTCTCCGATGAGATTGGTGAGCCTCTACTGGTTCGTAGGTTGTCCGCTCCAAGATGGGGGTAGTACCTGCAAAAGAGACTCCGATGCTAAAGTTAGTCCTTGATAGTGTAGATGTCTCTTATATATAGCAGACGTACCTTGGTGATATTAGGGTTTTTACTGTCTACTGGCACATTGGCATTTTTAGGGTTTTACCTTGTGATTGCATCGCGGTGGCAAGATTGTATTTTTATTTGTTTGATGACATGGCCTCTTTGGGCCGACATGATGTTCCGATGTTCATGTTTCATGGCCGAGCTGAGGAACTCGACAATAGCTTGTTTAGGTTGGTAAACCTTTGACCGAGTAGGCAGCTTGGTGAGGGACAAGTCGGCAACTCGACTGGCCAGTACAATATCAAACACCATTGTGCTCTCAAATATCTATAATAGGCTAGTATTGAATCTTTTAGAAATGAGTATCGAATAGGATATTAATATCAAATGCTTTATAATATTTATGAGACACTAGTATCAAATACACTATAAGACAAAATTAGAAGAAACCAATAAAGAATTAAAACTTATACTATATATTTAAGTTATAAACTCAATTTTAGACATTTTAAAAGGCAAATGTTCCCACTAAATTTTTTATATTAATTATTTTCTTAATATATATTATAATAAAATATTATTTATCATGTTACAAATTAAGTATTTTATAGTTTTTTGTGTTTTATGTTGTAAAAAAAAGTTAAAATTAATATTTATTTTTGAAGTATATTTTTCTTTTAAAAATATACATCTGAGTGTAGTTTGTTAACTTAATTTTTCTTAATAATAAATGAATGTAAGTTATCAAATGTATATGATGTTTAATTTGTTAAAATACATCTTCTCTTTTAAAAAGAGTATATTAACAAGTTATAATCGTTATATTTTTTTAAATGCACCTAAATGTAACTTGTTAACTTACTCCTTTTCAAAAAAATAATTGTGAATTAGCAAACTTATATGTATGTGTGTACGACATATCATGTCAATTATAGTTAAATAAACTTAGTCAAAAGATATGGTTTATCCAAATTCATATTATATTTTTTTTTTTAAATGACAAAGTTTTAATGAGAGAAATGAAAGCTTAAATAATTATTTTTTTACTTAAATAAACAAAAATAATTTTGAAGATGTTGAAAATAAAAAAAATCATTCAATATTTTTAGAATATGAAATCTCGTAGAGGATAATTAAAATATATATTTTTATTCTAAAAAATATGAAATTATATATTTACTACTATAAATTTGTATATAAATATTACTCCCACTACTTAAAATTTCTGAATTCGTTACTAGTTATAAATACTAAAACTAATAAACCCTGATAATCAAAAGTTAATTATGATTAAGCTAAAAAGTAAACTTATTTGCATGCAACTGCAACTTTCTTTTTTCCTGACATAAATAATTTTTAACCAAACTTACAAATAAAAAAATTGCAGACTAAAATATTGGTTTAATTACTCTTTTAGTCCTTATAATTTCATAAATTTTACCTTTTAGTCCTTATAATTAAAAATGATCCATTTTTAGTTCCTATTTGTACAATTTTTATTTTTTGTCCCTATATTTCATTTTTACAGAGCCTAAAAAGTAAAGTTATGAAATTATACAACCTAAAAAGAAACATAAATGATATTTACAAGACTAAAATATAATATTTTTTATTACATAGACTAAAAAATAAGGTTTATGAAATTACATGAACCAAAGAATAACTAAATCTAAAATATTTTATGATGACAATTGAAAAATCATACTTAATAATATTAAAATGATAATGGTTCAATCCAACTCAAATAAGATTATGGAAGATGTATATGATTAAAAAAAGTAAAAGACAATGGAAAGACGGAAAAAGGGAAAGTGCAAATACCAATCAAATAAAATATTTAAAGAATTAAAAAAAATAAAAGTATAATTAAAAGATAAAAGTCAATATTATCTTAAACTTTAATGTTGATAAAAAAAATAGAGAATAAAATATAAAAGCATAAACAAAAACCGTGCCAGCACAGCTCTATAGATAATTGTATCCATTCATTAACAACCTTCCATACATCATGGTGGTTGGCACTTGGCCTCCATGAAGTGCTTCATTTTATTATTATTAATTTATTATATACGTTATTACCGTTATCATGTCACTTCTACTTCTTTTCCGTTGTTTCATTTTCTTATTTAGAAATAAAAATGTGGTAGAATATATTGATATTCGTTCTGACTGTTGTAGTTTGACAGGTGATAAACATGCTTCACTAGTTCACTTTATACTATTCTTTCTCTCAATAAATTTATTTTTGCATCTCCATCCTCTTTTGAACTCTAGTTACTAATCTAGTGATAATTTGGAGAAGTACATAAGAACATAGTAATTAGAAACTTTCTTCTTCAGCAGCATGGCCATGGAAAGAGAATTGTATTATTCGAACAATATTCTTAACAGAAAATCCATACACAATAAAAAGATAAATAAAATAAAATAAAAGGCTAACCAATAGTGTTGGTAACCAGCACTTGTGTGCCACAAAGTTTCAGTCAATCTCAATTGAATTGATTACTTCCAATAAAAGCATTTCTGATTAGATGCAGTTCCCTGGTGACATCCCTCATATTCATTCTTTCTTTTGGTGACTCTGCTGAGCAAGCTAGTCCTATGGAAAACAGTTCAAGTAAACATTTCTTCACATCATTTGGAAGCATCTTCTTCATGCTCTGATCACTTTTGTTTTCCTTTTCTATTTGTTTCAATTCTCTTGGGAGAAGGGCTGAGTCCACTATATGTAGGAGTTTATCTGGCAAGGAAACTTTGACAAAATTATGGAGATTGATGCCATTTATAAACATTTCATTTGTGGGTTTCCTTCCAGTTAACATTTCCAATACAAGGATTCCAAAGCTATACACATCACCCAGGGTTGAAACTTCACCTCCCATTCCATATTCTGAAATTTATGTTATTTAGTACAATCAAAGTTAGGATTAACAAAAAGGAAATTAAAAACCATTTCTCCCGAGGAATGCAAGAGAAACCAGCAACACACTAACACATTCTTTCAAACAAATAAAATTTATTGAGACTGCAAAATGATGTGGGTCTGTCTCATTTAATGACTCTCACTTGTAATTCATAATTTTCATTTAGTTTCAACCAAGGTTTTTGGTTGCGGTTGCAATTCGGTCACAATCTTTGAAGTTGTGTGAAATTGTGAATAGATGTGGTCTTTGTAGCTACAATTGCAATAAGAGAAACATCAAAAACTTTGAAATTGTGTCAAAATCACAATTGCGGACCATTTTTAAAACCTTGGTTTCAACCAATAGAAAAGAGTATGTAACATTACTAAGGAATGCTAATAGAATTTAGAACATTTTAAAACAACATTAGTTACAAATTATACCTGGAGGAGCATATCCAACAGTTCCCTTGATTCCGATCGTGCTAGATTGTAGACGAGAGACACCATTGATGGCACAGAGAAGTCTAGCTAGTCCAAAATCACTTACATGAGCAACCATTTCATTATCAAGAAGGATATTGTTTGGCTTCAAATCACAGTGAACAATTAGCTGTTCACATTCATAGTGAAGATAGTGTAAAGCAGAACCAACTTCTACAATAATGTTTAGCCGTTGAAGAAGGTTCAAAGTTGGTTGATCTCCAATTTCTGACTCGGAATGCAACCATTTCTCTAAACTTCCGTTTTCCATGTAGTCAAAAACTAGAGCTTTGAATTCATCTCCTTTGTAATCCATGCTGGAGCAGCATGTTAGAATCTTGACCAGGTTTCTGTGACGGATATTTCTGAGTGCATTGCATTCAGCAATGAAACTTTTGTGAGCTCCTTTCTTTTGAAGATTCAGGACCTTAATAGCAACAACTCTTTCCTCTGAATCCATAATTATATTTCCTTTATACACAAAGCCAAAAGCACCAGATCCTATCAAGTTATTGGGAGAGAATCCATTTGTTGCTTGGTGGAGTGTCTGATATGAGACCTTGGCAAGAGGGTCCATTGTTGTTTTTGAACTAGATGTTCTCCTGTTTGAATTTTTCTTCCAATAGAAAGCAACAAAAGAAGCTAAAAGTAGGAGAAAGACAACCACAGAAATTATTATTACTATTTTCTTCCAAACCTGATGTTTTCTGTTGGTCATAACTTTGACAGGACATGGTGGTAGATGTAGCTTTGTGATACCCCCACAAAGGTCACTATTTCCTTTTATTGATATTGCACTTGCATTTCTAAAGACACCTTTTGTTGGTACTTCACCATCCAACCTGTTAAAGGAAATATTCAAGTACTGCAGAACAGGAATACTCTCTAGACCTTCTGGAATTGATCCAGAAAAGTTATTTTGTGACAAATCTAAGTACTGAAGGCCTTTCAGTGAAGCCAAGGATGAAGGTATGGCTCCTTGGAAGGAATTCCCATGTATGTTAAGGAATTCCACGCTTATGCATTGTCCAATTGTTGAAGGAATTTCTCCAGAGAGAGCATTTTTTGAAACATCCAACTTGTTGACGCTTTTCAGGTTGCCAACTTCAATGGGTAGGCTACCATTTAACGAGTTGTGGGACAAGTTCAATAACAATGACAAGGAGGGAAAACCAAAGACCTGCAAAGGAATAGTTCCACTTAGTGTGTTATGTGAAAGGTCAAGGTACTGTAAATATTGGCAATTCCCAACACTAGGAGGAATGCTTCCTTCTAGCATATTATTTGACAAGTCAAGTTGAAACAATTGACTAAGGTTCCCAATGGATGGTGGAATTTCTCCTGAAAGTTTGTTCACATTTAAAGTCAAAGATTGCATCTTTTGGAACATCCCAAAAGAAGCTGGAATGGACCCTGTGAGAAGGTTGAACTCCAAGTCAAAGCCAATCAAGTTGATGAGATTTCCTAATCCTGCAGGAATACTCCCAGTGATCTGATTGCCACCAATATAAAACTGGCTTAGATGATTTGATAAGTTGGCTACAGAGTTGGGTAAAGAACCACCAAAGTTGTTTAGATTCAAATCCAACACTTGCAACTTGGTGCAGTTTGTCAAAGATGTCAAGAAATCCAAGTCATTAGATGAATTACTCCCTAGATGATTGCGTTCCATGGCAATGGACCACACATCTTGGAGATTCCCTATGCCAGTTGGAATTTGTCCAACAAAGTTATTATTTGGGATGTTAAACAACATCAAACGGCTTGCATTTGAAATGGAAGCAGGGATAGGACCTGAGATCTTGTTCATACCAATGCCAAATTGTTGGAGATTAGGGAGTGTTAGGAACATGTTGGTAGGAAGAGAGCCACTAAATTGGTTGTCTCCAGCTGAGAAGAAAGTGAGAAATGACATATTATAGAGTGTAGAAGGAAATACACCAGATAGTTTGTTGCCTGCAATAGATATATGGGTCAAGTTTTTGAGATGGCCTATTTCTTTTGGCACTTTTCCCTCCAAGTTATTGATCCCCAAAATGAGAACACCAAGAGATGAAAGATTCCCTATAGAGGCAGGTATTTCACCGGTCAAATTGTTGATACCAATAGATAGAAGTTCTAGCTTAGTTAGAAAGCCAAGCTCCATAGGAATTTTGCCAACAAGTTTGTTTCCTGATAAACTCAAGCTTTTGAGTTCATAGCAACTAGACAAGTTGGTGGGAATTTGACCCCTTAATGTGTTGTTGGTGAGATACAGCTGTTGCAGCCTGAACAAACGACCTATTTCATGTGGGATTATGCCATAGAAGCTGTTGTTTTGAAGGTTGACATATCTCAGAAAAGTGAGATTACCTATCTCAGGTGGTATCAAACCCCTTAAGGCATACCCTTGTAGGTTAAGGGAAGTGACCCTTTGATGCCTGAGGCTGCATGTGATTCCATGCCACATGCAAAAGTGACTTGAACTATTCCAAGAAGCCAAGACCTCAAAAGGGTCGTGTTCCACTGCTTCTTTGAATTTGAGCAGTGACAATTGGTCAGTGTCATTTCCTAAGGCACCAGCAGCGCACTTAGAGTGCAAACATAGTAGGCTAGAAGAAAAGAGAACCACATGAAAGCATGTGAACCATAATGAACTGGAGGAAAATGAAGAAATATTCATTTAGTTGGAGCCTTGGAGAATCACAAGCAAAATGAAAATTGTTTGGTACAAATTTGAGTTGGTATAATTCTGCTACACAAATGAACCTATGTGTAAATTAATCACTATCTATGAGTTGGACTGTTGGAGTTTACGTTAATGATTTAATTATGTGTGTGAACATTCGTACCTTGGATGAGGTGACGTAAGTTGATAAAGAGGTATAAAATTCTTGTTAGAAATTATTATTATTACTTTCAGATAAATTCTGCTTTTATTGACTTTGAAAACACGTCGTGAACTAGCTCGTTACCAAAAAATTATTAATAGATTATTGATCTTGAAACAGATAGCACTGCTGATGTTGCATGAGCGATAATTTTATAAAGAAAAATGTTGTATTATTCGAAAGAAGTCTTCGAAATTTGTTCTGAATTATTAAAAAATTAATTTAAATAATAAAATATTAAATTAAATAATTATTTTATAATAAATTTATTAAAAAAATATTAATATTTTAATAATTTGGACGATGATTCGAAATATGTTTCGATTTGTATAGCAGTGCTCTTTTATAAAAAGCTATATGGAGCCTTCTCGAAGTTGACTTTGCTGTAAAATATTCTGTATTTAAATCAGGTAGTCACAATTAGATAGGCTAAAGTATATAATATTCGTAAAATAGTTGAATATCTATTACTCGAACACGAGTTTTATCAATGATCTCTAGTTTGAAAAATGGATTTGAACTCAAGTTTAATCCGTGATAAAGAGTTTGACTTTAAATATATAATTATGTTAAATATTAAAATGATAAATTTTATTATCCATAATAATCCTGCTTAATTCAAATAAGATTGCTTTCAGTAAAGTATACGTGTAGTTAAGAAATAAAAAAAGAATAAAAAATCAAAGTGATAACCAGATCCATGATAACGGGGATTTGTTCAGAATTTTAATCCTAATACCAAATTAATTGGTTAGTTTTTCTTTTATATATTTTTAGTTTCGGTTAGCTTTTTCTGTTTTAGTTTTAGTTTAGCTTTATTTTCTGTTTTTAAATAGGTATTCTTTTCTCTTTTGTAGTTAATCTATCATAATATAATATTTCTCTTTCTTTTGGTTCTCCCTTTCTTTCTTTTCCTTTTTCTTTAAAACCTGTTATGGTATCAGAGCTCTCTTAGGAGAGCTCTGCTGCGCATCTTCATCAGTCTCGTGGATATCGACTTTACCTTGGAGGACATGAAAGACCCCATATGTCCATACTACATTCATCCCAATGAGAATCCTTCAATGGTTCTTGTATCTCCACCTCTTACACATACCAACTATCACACTTGGTCTAGATCAATGATGATGAGCTTGTTGACAAAGAATAAAGAAGGTTTCATAGATGGAACCATTCAAGAACCAAGTGCCAATAGTTCTATTCGTCCATTCTGGCAGCACTGCAATACTATGGTTCTTAGATGGTTAGTTCGTTCGATGAGTGCAGAATTTGCCCAATCAATTATATGGAGAAGCAAAGCATCAGAGGTTTGGGCAGAATTAAAAAGGAAAGATTATCACATGCAGATCTTTTCAAAATTTCATAAATTCATGAGGAAATCTATAACCTTAAGCATGATGATCTATCAATTACAAAGTATTATATGAGTATGAAAACCTTATGGGATGAGCCTAAAATCTTGGATCCTATACCCACCTGCATATGCAACGCAAAGTGCACCTGTGATGCTCTCATGAATCTCAACAAGCATAGAAACACTAAAACTACGGTGAGATTTTTGAGAGGTTTGAATGAGCAATATTCCACCGTAAGGTCCCAAATCATGCTCATAGACCCTCTTCCTCCCATCAACAAGGTATATTCCCTTGTTTCATAGCAAGAAAGATAGTTTCTTGCTAAAAATTCTGGAAATTCGAAGGTGTTAATCAACGTGGCTGGGAACTCTGTTCAAGATACAAAAAGTTTCAATAATTTTAAAGCTTCTACTAACCAGAAATTTCAGCAACAAGGTGGGAAAATATGTTCTCATTGTGGAAAGTCAGGTCACACAATTGATGTTTGTTATAAGAAGCATGGATTTCCACCAAGCTTCAAGTTCAAAAATCCAAAATATGCCAACAGATCTGCCAATCTGAGCATTATTGAGAATATTGAGGATGCTGATATCATCAATACATCTAGGCAAGAGCAAAAATTTGGATTCATAGCTAAACAATATCAGAACCTGCTAGCTCTCCTTCCACAAAATTCTAATGACAATGACACTAATCATATCGATACTACTCAAGTTAATCTTTCTTCTGTACAACAACATAGCATTATTCTCACTCACAATGGTAAGATTTTAAATACTAAATGGATTCTTGATACAGGAGCTACTGACCACATATTCTTTTCTCTAACATGCTTCACTTCTTATAAATTCATAAAACCTATTCATGTCAACTTGCCTAATGGTAATTCGATTTTGGCATCTATATCAGGAACCATCCATTTTTCTCCTTTCCTTTACTTAACTGATGTCTTGTATCTGCCTAACTTTTAATATAATCTAATTTCTGTATCTAAACTTACCACTGTCTTGAACTGCACCTTGACTTTTTATGATAATTCTTGCTGGATACAGAATTTGAATACCTCCAAGATGATTGGTACAGCTGAGGCTAAAGATGGTTTATATCTGTTAAAGGGACCGGATAAAATACAGTCTTCCATTTCTATGTACAAAAGTGTTAATAGTCATTGTAATTCTTCTTTTGTTGACAAAAACTTGTGGCATTTTAGACTTGGTCATCTCCCTTATGAGAGATTGAATGTTTTGCAGAAACAATTTTCTTTCATTAACAATAATGAAGACTTTGTTTGTGATATTTGCCATATTGCTAAACAAAAGAAACTGCCTTATACCTTGAGTAGTACCAAATCTCTTAAAGCTTTTGATTTAATTTATGCGGATATATGGGGACCTGTTTCTATTAGCTCTATTCATGGACACACTTATTTTCTCACTATTGTTGATGATTTTTCAAGGTATACTTGGGTTTATCTCTTGAAAAATAAATCTGAAGTAAGGAATTTAGTGCAAAATTTTATTTTTTTTGGTTGAAAATTAGTTTGAATCCAAAATTAAGGCTATTAGAACTGATAATGGCCTTGAGTTCAACATAGGGAAATTTTATGCTTCTAAAGGTGTCATTCATCAAACTTCTTGTGTTGAGACACCTCAACAAAATGCCATTGTTGAGAGAAAGCACCAACATCTTCTCAATGTTGCTAGAGCTATTCTATTTCAAGCTAATCTACCTAAATGCTTTTGGTCCTATGCTATTGGACATTATGTTCATCTTATCAACAGAATACCTACACCAGCTCTTAGAGACAAAAGTCCTTATGAAGTTCTATATTCTATTGCACCTGACATTTCCATGCTCAAAGTTTTTGGTTCTTTATGTTTGCATCAACTTTCTCTAATAACAGAACCAAATTAGATCCTAGAGCAAGAAAATGTATATTCATAGGTTTCAAGCAAGGCACCAAGGGATTTATTCTCTTTTGATTTGAAGACTAGAGAAGTCTTCATTTCCAGGAATGTATCCTTTTATGAAAATATATTTCCTTATCATTCTGAACAGCAAAGTACTCCTTACAATACTACAACTCTTTTGCTTACATGTTCTAGCACTTATGATATTGATTATTCTTCACCAATACAACAACATACGAGAGCTACAGACATTACTGTTCAAAATTTTGAACAAGCTCAAGATTCAGCTTCTAATCAACCTATTAGACAGTCAATCAGATCAAGGAAGACACCTAGTTACTTGGCAGATTATCATTGTAGTCTCACTTTTTGTTCAGATAAATCTTTTTCAAGTCACTGATCGAGGTCGTACCCAGTCAAATAAAAACAGTTAAATGTAATACTAGGAAGCTTTCCTAGGTCGTCTCCCAAGGACCATTTGTCTCTGTCAAAGGTTCAAACACAAAAGGGGGGTGATTTGGTTCAGAATCAAGGTTAAAACAAAATAAAGTGCAAGTAAAACAGTAAGTAAAATAGGTTGACTCCTTGTTCGTATTGTAACTCTCTTATCCCTGGTTCTTAAAAGATTTCTCTGTCAACTTCCTTGTTCCATCCGAGTTAACCAACTAAGCGAAGTTTAACCCAAGACTTCCCTACACGAATTAAGCAAACGTGTACAACATCAAACCTTCCCACAAGATTAAGCAAACTGTGGCTTTAACACAGAGGTCCAATGAAGAAGAAGAAAGCAGAACATAGATACATATACAAATAAAACCTCAAATAGAGCTTCAATCCATTCAAGGAGCCAACCCCAAGGGATTTAGCCTTCCATTAAAATAGAAATGCAAAAGCAACAAGGCAAAAGAGAAGGAAACGCAAAATCTATCTTCATTCAAGCAAAATGCAATCTTAAATACAACCAGAAAAACACAAACGTGAGTGGAGAAACAAAACGTAAATAGAGATACAAAAGCAGAGAGAAAAAAAACGTAAAAGAAGGGGAGAAGAAGAACAAAATGTGGTCACATCAATTTTTTCATGTTGGTGGCTGCTAGGTCAGCCCTAACCTAGACACCTAAGACCTAAAAACGCAAATGGGCCCCCTGCACATGTGTCTAGCCTGAAATTACAAAAAATGAGGTTAACAAAAATGTAAACATGTTGCTGACGTGGCACTTTATCTCTTGAAGTCCAAAATTAATATCCAAGCCTAAAAATGCTCCACAATTAACCTGAAAATAATTGATAAACAAAAATTAGACCAAGTGAATCAGAATTAATTAAAATTTGAATTACTGGCCTAATGAAGCCCAAACAGTAAAATTGTACAATTAATAAGCGATTAAGCCTGTCGCCACCGGCCCAAACGGGCCTCGGCGGTCGCGAAGACGGTCGAGCTCGCTTTTTATTTTAGTTTGAAAATGTATTGGATTATTAGAACGACTTGTTCTCAAACTGAGACCTTGTCGATCTTATCCAATTTATTTATTAAATGTCTCACCAATCCATATTAATCCCAAGCGGGACCCTCCATGGATTAGTGGTTTTCGCAAAAGGAGGGTTCGTGGAGTCGCCACCAATGTTTTACTCAAAACATTGGAAAAAGGGATAAGGCAATTGATTTTATAAATCAACTTTGGCCATTACAACCAGAGTTGGGTAAGGGAGTCGGTTACGCGTGGGGAAGGTGTTAGCACCCCACAGCGCCCCTTTCGGGTTCCCTATGACAGATTATATTCTAAAATAACAGTATAAAATTACTAAATTACCCCTATTTATTATAAGCGATTATAAATTAACTATCTACATGATGACAGTTTAAATATGCACACAGAAAGCAGTAAAAGGAAGGATTTAAGAAGAAACCTCTTGAAGCGTGCTTTTACATATTGAGTAAAACTGGGAAGCTTTTTGGCGTTCCCTCGCTCTACAAGCTCGCTCGCTCTCTCCTATAAAATTTTGACTATGGAAATCCGGAGGATTTCCCTTCGACTAGGTTCGAATCTCCAAGCTAAGTGCTCGGAATTCCAGAACTTCGTCGGATCGACTCCCAGAGAGATTTCTAGGGCAGAACACTGCTCAAAAACCCCAGAATACTCAAGGAGGGAGTCAAAACTGAGTGTGAAAGTGTGGAATGACGTCCAATTGACGTCATATTTATAGGGAATAGGCGCAATACGGCCTACAGGAGCAATACGGCCGTATTGAAATTTTTGAACTTCAATACGGCCGTATTGAGTTCAATACGGCCGTATTGAAATTCAGAAATTTCAATACGGCCGTATTGAGTTCAATACGGCTGTATTGAAGCTTCAATACGGCCGTATTGATTTCAGTACGACCGTATTGAAGTTTCAGAAACTTCAATACGCCGTATTGAGTTCACTGCGGCCGTATTGAAGCTTCAATACGGCCGTATTAAGTTCAGTACGGCCGTATTGGGCTTCATTCCCTCCACTTCCTTATTTTGAGCTATTCTAAGACCTCTAGACCTACAGAGAACCCTCCTAGGGCCTTCCAGGAGTCCTTCTGGCTGATCTTCCTTCAGTCTTCGAGAGTCTTCAAGCTTTATTTCCGACCCGGACAATTTTAGGGGTCTACAGCTGCCCCCCCTTTACTTAGTCAAACGGTCTTTTGGTGTACCGGCTGACAAGTAAAGGAGTTGACCCAATTGTCCGGGTGATGTGCCAACCTTCTGACTTGTAGCGTCTTCCGGTGGAAAATTATTGAGTAGCCTCTCCAGGTTGTTGCATACCTCGGCGCTTCTGACAACCTCGGTAGCTAAGTTTAACACCAACGTGCCTCTGACGACGCTGATGGCTGAGTATTGTCTCTCCAGACCTTGAGTATTGTCTCTCCAGACCTTGAGTACTGTCTCTCCAGACCTTGAGTACTGTCTCTCCAGACCTTGAGTACCGTCTCTCCAGACTTTGTTTGAGTACCGTCTCTCCAGACTTTGTTCGAGTACCGTCTATCCAGACTTTGTTCGAGTACCGTCTCTCCAGACCTTGAGTACTGTCTCTCCAGACCTTGAGTACCGTCTCTCCAGACTCTGAGTATCGTCTCTCCAGACTTTGTTTGAGTACCGTCTCTCCAGACCTTGTTTGAGTACCGTCTCTCCAGACTTTGTTTGAGTACCGTCTCTCCAGACCTTGTTTGAGTACCGTCTCTCCAGACTTTGTTTGAGTACCGTCTCTCCAGACCTTGTTTGAGTACCGTCTCTCCAGACCTTGTTTGAGTACCGTCTCTCCAGACCTTGTTTGAGTACCGTCTCTCCAGACTTGTGCATACCTCGGTGCTCTCGACAACTGGGTAGCTGAGTATTGCCTTTTAGGCTTTGAGATGATTTTGTCTCCACAGTCCACGATGCTGCTTCGACGGTTTTTTCTGATTTTGTGCCACTGAGGGCTGGATAACGCAGGGATCTGTCTAGGGGATGTGCAGTCATTCACAGGTTCCTGTGCCCCAACTTGCATTGCATTGTTGGTACCCATGGGGAATTTCTGACTCCTTGGGGATGTAGACACAGATGCTCTTTCTCTCTGAGTTGAGCAATGCCTTATGTTTGGCTGACGTCCTTTGACGTTGGTGGAGTATCCCGGTTCATCCTTATTCGGGTATCTCTTTTTGATTTTCTGATTTTTGCCTCTGTGTAGGCTGTTATCCGCTGGGGGATTTCGTCGTTGATTTTGATTGGCCTCTTCTGTTAGGCAGATCATCTTGATGTTCAATGATAGGCTGAGAGCCGGATTCCGCTTGGGGAATGATTATTGATCTTTTCGATTTTTTTCTCTTTTTTGAAAGAGTGCCTCTGAATAGGCGAATTATCTTGATGTTTGATGATTGGCTGAATGCCAAATTCCGCTTGGGGAATACTTATTGATATTTTTGATTTTTCTCTTTTTGCAGGGATGCCTCTGAGTAGGCGATTGGGGAATGAGGGATCTTATGTATCCCAGAGTATTATTTAGGAAGCCTCTGCAGGCTTAGCCTCACTCAACACTTGAGTTGGAGAGCTATCTTCACTGAGGAAGTGTTAAGTCCTTTGACTTGTATATACTGTTTGGATGATCGCACTTCCATTGGGGATTGCGTCGATTTTGCTTTGATAGCTCTCGCTGGGGATTTTTCCGTGAGCTTGAGCTGAGGTTCCCTCTGGGGAGTATTATTTCTGCGAGCCTCTCCAGGCTCAGTTATTCTGTGATGTGGAGGATGAGGAGTATTTTGGTAAGCCTCTCCAGGCTCAGTTATTCTGTTCAAACTGTTTGTTGGATTTTCTGTATCCTTGCCTTTTTTATTTTCGGCTTTTTCTGTATTTTGCTTTTTCTCTTGATTTGGCTTTTTCTGTATTTTGCCTTTTTTATGTTTTTGGCTTTTGCTGTACAGAATTTAAAATTCAGTTATTATGAGAGAGTATTATTTCGGCAAGCCTCTCCAGGCTCAATTATTCTGAAGGAGTATTATTTCGACAAGCCTCTCCAGGCTCAATTATTCTGAGAGTATTCTTTCGGCAAGCCTCTCCAGGCTCAGTTATTCTGAAAGTATTCTTTCGGCAAGCCTCTCCAGGCTCAGTTATTCTGAAGGAGTATTATTTCGGCGAGCCTCTCCAGGCTCAATTATTCTGAGAGAGTATTATTTCGGCGAGCCTCTCCAGGCTCAATTATTCTGAAGGAGTATTATTTCGGCGAGCCTCTCCAGGCTCAATTATTCTGAAAGAGTATTATTTCGGCGAGCCTCTCCAGGCTCAATTATTCTGAAGGAGTATTATTTCGGCGAGCCTCTCCAGGCTCAATTATTCTGAAAGAGTATTATTTCGGCGAGCCTCTCCAGGCTCAATTATTCTGAGAGTATTATTTCAGCAAGCCTCTCCAGGCTCAATTATTCTGAGGAAGTATTTTTTCAGCAAGCCTCTCCAGGCTTTATTCTGTACAAACTGCTGTCATACACAAGCAATTTTCTATTTTTTTCTATTTTATGCAATTGCCTCATGATAAGGTCTTTGAATGTGTAACTAATGTGTGTGATGCACGCGATGCAAGTTTTTATTTTTGTTCATTTATTTAGAAAAGTGAGTGGCTTTCCCTATCCTCTTCTTCTTGGAGGACTTTCTGTCATTGACGCGAGGGAGTATTTTTGTGAGCCTTTTATGCAGGAGATTACGGATTTTAGGAACCCCTCCAATTCTCTTTATTTGACCGATTATTAAGAGAGTTTCGTACAATTTTTGAAACATCAAGTTAGAGGCATAATCACATGGTCAAGAGAGAAAAGAAACAAATGGATATTTTTATTGATATTCACAAGTGTTTTTACAGAAAGATATACAGAAGGAAATTTCTGAAGAATGGCTGGCCAGGGTAGGCTATATACATTGGGCTTAACAATTATATCTGTAATTGTTGCTCTTTACGTTCCCCTAATTGCTTTGGCCTGAGCCAGGAGTGTAGATGCTGCAAGACGCTTGCTTCTAGAAGATAATCACTTGAACCGCCTTTCGGTTTTCGATTCAAGCGATCGTTGCTTGCTTTGCTTTTACATCTTATTCTTTTGCCCCTAACTTTTGCCTAGGACGTATCCTAGCGGGGATAATTTTGCCGTTGTTTTGCCTAGTACCCTTGTACTGGCGGGCTTTTTATTTTGCCCTAATTTTTGCCTA
This sequence comes from Cajanus cajan, assembly GCF_000230855.2. NCBI lineage: Eukaryota > Viridiplantae > Streptophyta > Magnoliopsida > Fabales > Fabaceae > Cajanus > Cajanus cajan. The sequence goes on along the minus strand of NC_138521.1, from coordinate 39,825,125 downwards.
GGACGCCTTTTTTGGGTTTTCATCCTAGCAGGCCTATGCAAGCAACGTCTTCAAGCATAGTACTTCTTTACCACGTCAATGTTGACTGGGTATCGAAGTTCTTCTCCGTCCATGTTTGTGAGAATCAATGCTTCTCCTGAGAAGGCTCGTTTTACCACGTATGGTCCTCCGTGATTTGGGGCACACTTTCCGATTTTGCCCTTTTTGAGTTGGTAGTAATTTCTTCATTACCAACTCTCCCTCATGGTAGACTCGAGGGTGGACTTTCTTGTCAAAAACCTTTTTGATCTTCCTCTGATAGGCTTGACCATGGCATATGGCGTTCAGCCGTTTCTTTTTGATAGGGTTCAACTGGTCATATTGGCTTTGAACCCATTCTGCCTCGGAAAGTTTTGTTTCCATGATTACCCTTAGATAGAATATCTCGACTTCGATGGGTAGAACTGCCTCCACCCCATAAACGAGTGAGAATGGAGTAGCTCCTGTAAATGGACGTACTGAAGTCCTGTAGCCATGAGGAGCGAAGGGTAACATCTCGTGTCAGTCTTTAAATGAGACAACCATCTTTTGCACTATTTTTTGATGTTCTTATTGGTTGCCTCGACTGCCCCATTCATCTTTGGCCGATATGGGGAAGAATTGTGGTGTTGGATCTTGAATTCTTGGCACAGTTCTTCCACCATTTTGTTGTTCAGATCAGTGATGATTTATTTCTCCATGCTTCCACTAGATTATTCTAAAATCTTTTGGGACAAGAGAGAAAAGAAGGGAAAGATATTTTTTATTCTGAAGTTTGTGTTTTAGAGGGGATTATTTTATTTTTGAAAAATGGTTTTTGTAAGAATGGTTAGCCGAGGTAGGCTTATGTGTTTAGGCTTGTTCGATTAAACACTTTATGAAGTTAAGCACATCTTTGTTATTAATGATTGTGCTTTGACAACTTGGATAGCTTTTCTTGAGCCCCTTGTTGAATTCAATTGATGGTACCATCATGGATTTATTTTGTTTTTCTTTTGCCCTAACTTTTGCCTAAAACATCCATTTGTGGAGTTTTAGCGGGCTTTTGTTTTTGTTCATTATTTTGTAACCCTAACTTTTGCCTAGGTCACCCTTTTGTGGGATTCCTAGCGGGTCTTTTGCTTTTATTTTGTAACCCTAACTTTTGCCTAGGTCACCCTTTTGTGGGATTCCTAGCGGGTCTTTTTATCTTTAGGATTTCTTTATCCATGATGGCACTTATTGAGGCCAAGAAAAGGTGCTCCAAGTTGACACACACACTTCCACATAAAAATGATGTGGGTTTATTATTATTAAGATGATTTTAACCTCATTCATGTTTATTCAAACAGGGTTAAAAAATGTAGTTTAGAATTTTATTATAAGCAAGAAAAGAAGCAATGAGAAAGAATGATTTTATTATAATCATAGTGGAAGCATGTGTCCTTATTTCATCATTGATATGGGTCCCAATGTTGACCTCTTTTATCTCTCGGCCATGCCCCAAATTTATAGTCTCCAATTTCTCTTGACGAGCTTCTTGATCTAGCAATCTTTGCAGATCCGGAGAAGTGGTTTCCTCATCACTGTCCAACTCAACCCTTTCACCTTCGGATCCCGGTCAGAGCGAACAATTACAGACATAATTATTTTATTGGTTCTGTTTAGGTTTAGAATTATTAATGTTAATGAGGAAAGAGAGAAAAGAACAAAAAAGAGAATAATGTGAAAAATGCCTCTTTATTGATATGTATTAAAACTGTACAAAAACCCTTATTTACATGAAAAGGTTCTCATGATCTCGGGTACTGATCATGAGTCCCTAAAAGAGAAATATGAAGGGGCCCTATCGTGGCTTGTTCTTCTCTCTACTCCTGCTTTGGCAGAGGATTCTTGCTCACGTCGGGCGCTGTCGAATCGAAGGTGACCCACCCGGCATCAATAAGGTTTTGGACCTTGTATTTGAGAGCTAGGCATCTCTCTGTTGAATGCCCTGGTGCCCCCGAATGGTATAAACATTTGTCTTGTGGCTTGTACCAATCGGGGTAAGGTGGGTCGATCTTCCTTGGTGGAACATGAGCTAGAAGTTTGGCTTCTACTAGCTTCGGCAGGAGATCGCTATAAGTGGTCGGAAGTTTATCAAACTTCTTCACAGGGATGAATTGCGATCTTCCTGACTTCGAAGTGGAAGAAGATGAAGAAATGGTTATGGCGTTGACTCCTTCCTCCTTCTTCTTCCCAAAGGTCTTCTTAGCTTCGAATGATTGGGAGGGCTTTGCTAGCTTCCCACTTTTAAGTCCTTGTTCCACTCTCTCCCCAATGGTGATGATGTCCGAGAAGAGTGTCGTTGTGTTCCCTATCATTTTATCGTAATAGGGACCAGTCAACGAGTTGATGAATAAGGACACCGTCTCCTTATCCGACAGCGGGGGCTCTATCTGTGCCGCCAACTCCCTCCATCGTTGGGCGTACGCCTTGAAAGATTCATCATTTTTCTTACTCAAGGCTTGAAGATCTGACCTATCGGGTGTTAGGTCGATGTTGTATTTGTAGCGCTTGAGAAAGGCGTCGGCCAACTGCCTCCATGTACATACTTGATTTCCATCTAGCTGCATATACCAGTTGAGTGCGGTATCAGCCAAGCTCTCTTGGAAGCAGTGGATCAAGAGCTTTTCGTTTGTGGCATATGCAGCCATCTTTCGGCAGTACATGGTGAGATGACTCTTGGGGCAAGTCGATCCCACGTATCTCGGGAAATCTGGCACTTTAAATTTGGGAGGGAATTGAATATCCCTCACTAAGCACATGTCGGCGGCATCTTTGATGTCAAAATCATGCCCCTCCATAGCCCTTAGCCGATCCTCTAGGGCGTGGAATTGTTCTTTTGAAACCTCGGGCTCTTTAATCATGATTCCAGCCCCAAGAGGTATGGCATGTGGAGGATCTTCTTCATGCTCCTCCTCCTCTCCCTCATGATGGGACCCATGGTCACTGTGATGAGATCCATGAATGTTATGGTGACGCATGAGTTCCAACATTTGCGCCATCTGCTCTTTGAGCTGTGAAAGCTCGGTCGTGAGCTTCTTGTTTTGTTCCTCTAGCGCTTCCATTTTCTTGATTTTCTTTGCGCGTGTGAGGACAGAGAGATGACCAGCCACTTTCTAAAATGAATGTTTATTCTAATTAGCTTATTTATGATATGAATAGACTCTTGATGTGAGCTTGATAATCTTTCATCTTTGAGGCGCTGCCTTTTTAAGATGAAAGTTTATCACCCTCCCTAGGCTATTATCTCTCCACAACGGAGAATCTCAATAGTCACGGGTCTCTTTCACTCACATCGAGAGGGTATTAGTGAACCTATAAATGATGATGAGGATGCATGAGGTATTATTGATAATGATGTCTATGCTCCTTACTTTTATTATATTTTCACACATGGTCTTTCCTCTCATGTCATGACATTTTCATGCATGGGAATTATTCTTTAGACCTTATCACGAGGTTATTTATTAATGCACAAACAATTGCACATAAGCATTTACACAAACAATTCACTCATCCACGAACAGTCACGAGCGAATCACGAGGTAGGGGTCTCCTGCAGAAAAGTGCATATTCAAGGAGGATCTAACTGTTCTCACTTGGTCAAAGGCCCCCAAGGTGCCCCCATTATAGAGACCCAATTCCTCTCGTCGTAAGTCGATGGAAAGTTCCAACGCACTGTCGGACTCAAGTTCATGGTTATCACCTTGAGTGATGTTTTTCCGACAACGGTCTCATAGGCTCCTATAAACCCATCAACCGGCCGTACTAACATCCACTCCCTATGGATTACCACTCATGCCCCCGGGTATAGAGGGAACTGTTGTGTGCAAAGGTTTGTGTACAGTTTGTATTTCAAACAATTGCGGAAATTTAAACAAACAACAGTTATTTAAAGCCAAATATATAAAGCATGTTATCATACAAGCAAGGGGTAATGAAGTAATTTTAACTATTATTTATTAAAAATAATCTGTCACTAAATGGGACTGACTCTCGAGGCTTCCCCAGTGGAGTCGCCATCTGTCGCCACCGGCCCCAACGGGCCTCGGCGGTCGCGAAGACGGTCGAGCTCGCTTTTTATTTTAGTTTGAAAATGTATTGGATTATTAGAACGACTTGTTCTCAAACTGAGACCTTGTCGATCTTATCCAATTTATTTATTAAATGTCTCACCAATCCATATTAATCCCAAGCGGGACCCTCCATGGATTAGTGGTTTTCGCAAAAGGAGGGTTCGTGGAGTCGCCACCAATGTTTTACTCAAAACATTGGAAAAAGGGATAAGGCAATTGATTTTATAAATCAACTTTGGCCATTACAACCAGAGTTGGGTAAGGGAGTCGGTTACGCGTGGGGAAGGTGTTAGCACCCCACAGCGCCCCTTTCGGGTTCCCTATGACAGATTATATTCTAAAATAACAGTATAAAATTACTAAATTACCCCTATTTATTATAAGCGATTATAAATTAACTATCTACATGATGACAGTTTAAATATGCACACAGAAAGCAGTAAAAGGAAGGATTTAAGAAGAAACCTCTTGAAGCGTGCTTTTACATATTGAGTAAAACTGGGAAGCTTTTTGGCGTTCCCTCGCTCTACAAGCTCGCTCGCTCTCTCCTATAAAATTTTGACTATGGAAATCCGGAGGATTTCCCTTCGACTAGGTTCGAATCTCCAAGCTAAGTGCTCGGAATTCCAGAACTTCGTCGGATCGACTCCCAGAGAGATTTCTAGGGCAGAACACTGCTCAAAAACCCCAGAATACTCAAGGAGGGAGTCAAAACTGAGTGTGAAAGTGTGGAATGACGTCCAATTGACGTCATATTTATAGGGAATAGGCGCAATACGGCCTACAGGAGCAATACGGCCGTATTGAAATTTTTGAACTTCAATACGGCCGTATTGAGTTCAATACGGCCGTATTGAAATTCAGAAATTTCAATACGGCCGTATTGAGTTCAATACGGCTGTATTGAAGCTTCAATACGGCCGTATTGATTTCAGTACGGCCGTATTGAAGTTTCAGAAACTTCAATACGCCGTATTGAGTTCACAGCGGCCGTATTGAAGCTTCAATACGGCCGTATTAAGTTCAGTACGGCCGTATTGGGCTTCATTCCCTCCACTTCCTTATTTTGAGCTATTCTAAGACCTCTAGACCTACAGAGAACCCTCCTAGGGCCTTCCAGGAGTCCTTCTGGCTGATCTTCCTTCAGTCTTCGAGAGTCTTCAAGCTTTATTTCCGACCCGGACAATTTTAGGGGTCTACAAAGCCCAAATCAACAATTAAAATAAGTACAAAAAGATAAATAAATAAGGAAAAATAATGACTCATCAGTCACCAACAAACAAAATCCCCAATCTTATATCCTTTTTCTTTTGTTGTCTCCTATGATAAGTTGTCATCTAAATATCATAATTTTATCGCCAACTTATCTGTTACTACTAAACCTAAGAGTTACTCTCAAGCTGTAAAATCTGAAAATTGGAGAAAAGCTATGCAAGAAGAGATTGCAGCTTTGCAAAGGAACAACACTTGGTCTCTTGTTGATCTTCCTACTGGAAAGACTCCTATAGGATGTAAGTGGGTTTATAGAATAAAGCACAAGACAGATGGATCAATTGATAGATATAAGGTCTGACTTGTAGCAAAAGGGTACACTCAAGTTGAAGGTCTAGATTTTCTAGACACTTTTTCTCCTGTAGCAAGAATAACTACCTTGAGACTTCTCTTTTCTATAGCAGCTGCTAAACAATGGCACCTTCAACAATTAGACAAGGATAATGCTTTCCTTTATGGGCATCTTGATGAAGAAGTCTACATGAAACTTCCACAAGGTTTTTCTTCTTCAAAACCAAATCAAGTTTGTTTACTCAAAAAATCTTTGTATGGTCTGAAACAAGCTAGTAGACACCACTTTGACAAAAGCCCTCTAAACTCTTAATTTCAAATAGTGTTCTTCTGATCACACTCTCTTTACAAAGCAATCTAAAATTGGATTTACCGCTCTTCTCATTTATGTTGATGATGTTATACTTACTGGGAATGATGTTACTACTATTCAACAAGTCAAGGCCTTTCTCAATAACAAGTTCAGAATTAAGGATCTTGGAGAGCTCAGATTTTTCTTGGGGCTTGAGTTAGCTAGATCTTATAAAGGCACATCTTTAAACCAAAGAAAATATGCTCTTGAACTCTTATCTAATGCAGGTCTTTGGGCAGCTAAACCAGTTAAGAACCATATGGATTCTGCACTTAGATTATCCAAAGATTCTGGCACACCATTAGATGACATCTCATCTTACAGAAGACTAATTGGAAGGTTTCTCTATTTGACTACAACTCGCCCAGATATTACTTATGTTGTCCAACAATTAAGTCAATTTCTTGATTCTCCCACTGATGTCCATCTTTAGGCAGCTAACTATATCCTTAGATATATCAAATCTTGTCCTAGTAAAGGTTTTTTCTTTCCTTCCACATCAGATTTCAAGCTTCATGCTTTCAGTGATTCAGATTGGGCTGGATGTCCGGATTTTAGGCGCTCTGTCACAGGTTATTGTATCTTCTATGGTGCATCTCTCATTTCTTGGAAAACAAAGAAACAGACAATTGTCTCTAAGTCATCCTCAGAAGCTGAGTATAGAGCTCTAGCTTCTACAGTTTGTGAAGTTCAATGGTTAAGTCATCTTCTCAAGGAATTGAATCATGCAACGCAAATACCTTGTAACTTGTTTTGTGATAATCAGTCTGCCATTCACATTGCTCACAATGACTCTTTCCATGAAAGGACTAAACATATTGAGCTAGACTGTCATATTGTTCGCGAAAACTACTCTCTAGATTAATACACCTTTTGCCTGTCTCATCTTCTAATCAGTTAGTTGACATCCTCACAAAGCCTCTAGCTTCTTCTAGTTTTATCACATCTTATCCAAGCTGGGTATGTTAGACATACATTCTCCAGCTTGCAAGGGGGTAATACCAAATTAATTGGTTAGTTTTTCTTTTATGTATTTTTAGTTTCTGTTAGCTTTTTTCTGTTTTAGTTTTAGTTTAGTTTTATTTTTTGTTTTGTATAAATAGGTATTCTTTTCTCTTTTGTAGCTAATCTATCATAATACAATATTTCTCTTTCTTTTGGTTCGCCCTCTCTTTCTTTTCCTTTTTCTTTAAAACCTGTTAAATCCGATAGCTATTGTTGAAATGAAAATTAATTATAACTTCAAATAAACTTTAGTTGTAACGTGAAGCGAATTTGAAAATCTTATTTTATTAAATATTTTATATAACGATCGCTCCTAAAATTAGAATTAATTTTACGGATATTCTTGTTGATACCTAGTTAATAAAATAAATGTGACTATTATTGATTGAAAATTAGTGAAAGTTAATTAAAGTATTTTAATATTAATATGAAAAAACTATTTTAGTGAGTTATCTATATGATGTAATGGAACTACCCATTAGATATATAACTACCCATTAGTTATCTCTCATGTGAGATCCTAGTTCAGCTCTGATTTTTATTTCTTATGAATACAACCCAAAAAAAAAAAAAACTACCCATTAGATATATAACTGATTTCTTAATAATTGGTTAGAGGAACTAGTACATACAATCATATGAAGAATGTATACAAATTTTGGTCAACGGCTTTCTACAAATGCCTGCTTACATTTTTTACTTCATGAATGAGCTTAAATGATGCTAGAAGGAGTTTAGTAATGTAGTTATGCAACACTATTTCTTTGACTTATCAAAATTCTCCCACTTCGATCGTGCCTAAAACAAAATCATGGTTGTGATCATATGGTGGATGGAGGTGTTGTCTTTCTTTATGTCAAAATTCATGAACCTAGGTTCTTTCTTCTTTCTTTTTTTATAGGAACAATTTAGAAACCATGATAATTAGCGATACCGATATGTTCTTAAAAACACATGCATTGATAGAATATGTGATACAACCGGCCCATCCAACCAGTAAGATTGGGCCATAAGTTGGTCTAAATAAGCCCAAAAGGATTTACAGGAAGCTAGCCCGTTATACAAATTGCGTTGAAATCAGGTTGGTATAAAACCTGGAATGAATTGATGAATGATGGGAGATGTTTACAAAGAATTTTCTTCCACTTCTTAGGAGACCCTTCTCTTCTCTTAATTGGGATTCGTTTAGCTTTAGCTTCTTAACAATATGTTGGAGTGATGACTATGAATGTCCAATCTCTATACTAGGTCACGTATACATTCTTCTTACACTAAACATGATAAGTATTGTTTTGGGTTTAAATAATTGAGTCTAATCTAGCATGCAAAATAAAATTTAGGAACCAGCACCCATTTCATTCAATAACATATAGTACATCATGTGTGTCTATGAGATATTCTAAGGCCCAAATTAACTATTTTGGCACCAATTGCTAAAAACAATAAAGGTATTTCCATTTCCACTACTTGTTACCACGCTCCAACTCAGACTCCAAATGGCCGTGTTAAAGATTGGGGTTCACTTCATACCATGACTACGGTTTCAACATTGAATCATCCCAGGTACCCTTTATCAAGATTCAAGAGACAGGTTTTAAAAGTATATATCATGACCAAAATTGAATCAAAATATTGAAGAATAGTTAGTTAAAGTTTGCTGAAACTGAAACATATTTTTTTTAAATTCAAATCGAACTAATCGATTTTAATCAATCAAAATGTTTTCTTTTCTCTAAAATGGAATCAAACAATATCTTAGAGGGCACGAATGCACCTTGGATTGGAATATCTTTTTCACCAAATTTAGTATTAAATTGGAATATCTTAACAAATGGATATTTTCAAGGGCATAACTTATTTATTGGTGGGACAGGAATGGAATACAACTTAGGGATAGGAGATTTAGTTCGATAGGGGTTGTTTTGCAACGCAATAATATGAATTTCTATCAACTCGGGGTAAACTTTGTAAATATTTACTTTTGCATTATGACCTGTTCAACATGTTCCATGTAACCTTCAATATAGTCATTCTCAGACTATTCAACCGATGAAACACAAGGGCCAAAAAATAAATAAAAAATTTGCGGATAGAACCCTTCTCTCTACTTTCCTTCTATCCTCTCCCATAAGCAGATCAGTTATCCCTACCATGGATTTGATGTTTATTTATCACAAGAGTAAATAATCATTGACAGCAATAACAATAGCAGCAGAAAAGGAGTGAACTTGAGGTATTCACAGCACAAAAGGAAAGTATCAGCGGATTCTTCAAAGCAGATACTCACTCATCAACAACTAGCCACTGGAGTTCTGTGTGGGAGTTGAATCAGATATGCATATGTCCCCCCGACAAAGTGGGCACACCCTGTGCATAGTATATAATGTTAGAAACATGCAACGCCTCTCTAGAGGTGTTAACATGTTACGTAAATAACATATGATAAAATCATTACATAGGTAGAGAACATAACATGGTAGCTATATCCGGCACAAATGTAAGATTAAATACAAGAAATCCAACCATTAGGGCCTCTATAAAAGTTGTCATGACGAATAGGCAAGAACTAAAGACAAGAAATTGAGTTTATTATGTAAATCTACAATCCCTCTCGAATCTTTAAATGTGTCATATCCATCACCAAATATGTTATGTTTTGGAAATAATAGCATAGGTAGAAGTGTCAATAGAAAGAAATATAGGAGTGGATGAAATCTTCAGTTTTTTCCCCGATCTAAACCAATGGTAATTGATGGTTAGATAGTCATTTTAGTGATTGTTGAATGAGTCTATTAGGCATAATTTCTACTAAAAAGTCTCACAAAAATCATCTTACAAAATAATCTACCGAAATTTATGTTTTTGAATACTAGAAGACTTTTTTTAAGTGAAAAAAGTCTCAATTGATTACAACTAGATTTTTTGTCGTATTTTCAAAAAAAAATCTGATCATCTTGATTAAATGTCAAGAGACTTTTTTATATGCATACAGTATGGCTATATACTGGCACCAGTAAATGGAACAAAAGTTAAGTTTGTATAAATCTGATGTTTCAATTTACCAATTTAGTTAATACGAAAAAAATTCATATCCTTATTTTCTCATACCTGTGAATCTCCTTCAGCCACTTGTCTATACATGTTCTATGGAATTCATGATGGCACGGCAACACTCGCATGTTGTCTCCATCCTCGTACTCCACAAGGCATATATAGCATCTGTGAAAATAGGGATTAGCAAAGTTAAAAACAGTAAAATACCACTATAGTGAAAATAGCAATTACTATTTCATAACACCAGTTAGTATTTTCTTCTTGTTATGTAAAACTTTTGACACGCAAAAAAACAAACTGTGATTAAAAAACAGCGGCATCCTATAACATTACTTCATATTTACCTTCCCTTTTATTTTGGGAAAATTCCAAAATGTTAACATTTATATTAGAATATTACCATTTATGTTAGTTCATAATATAGTCCACTGTATTTACATTGATTAGATTAAAATAACTGATTATTAATAAAGACTTAATTAAACATTTTCTCTCTCTATTATGACCAATGTATGATTTTGATCCATAGTAATTTTTTAAAGCAATCAAATCCCCCAATTTACTAATTGAAAATATTCCCTTTCTTAATTACTAACAGAAGTTCATAATGTGGCTAACCATTTACATGTGACATGACACTTTAGTAATGGACCCACTGGTAAACTTTATCTAAATTTCTCAGTATAAATAAATAAATTACTTAATGTATCACGCTACGCATGAAAATAGTGGATCATAGCATCTTAGTGATTGGATAACAAATTGTTGGAAGGCCCTGGTTTCTTCAATTAGAAAAAATAGAGGATTTGATTGCTGCAAAAAATTATTAGGGCTAAAACTCACAAATTGACTATTATAAATTAATTAAGCCTACTAATTAATTAATTAAACCAAACAAAACAATCCTGGCCAAGATTTACTTACCTCACAGATGAGTTAGATTAGTCTAAAACGAAAGCTTACGACATTAGTACGAAATCAAAAAACCAAAGGAATTATTGGGAGCTAATTAATTAATTAAACCAAAAAAATTAATTAAGCCTACTAATCATTATGCGAGGGATTATTTTTGCGTTATCTTAAGAGTATTCTCTAAGTGGTTTGTAAATAGGATCCATAAATACCAAAATGTTTATGCAGCCTAACACTCAATTTCATTAAATCACTTTCTTTAATCATAGTATTAAAGCTTCAACAGCCAAGTGGTGAAAAGATTGACTGTGTCATCCCATTCTTCTACATAAAAAAGTCAAATTTCAACACAAGGTAAAAGTTCCACACTTCAAGCCCGAGGGTCTCTTTCATGAGGTTGCTTTTTAGAGATAAAGTCATTCAAGAGTCTTCACCTAACATCTAAAGCTTTTGGGATAACCGATCATCAACAAGTGGCCTATTATGTAAACTTTATCTGACATGTCACTAATAAGAGATGATAATGACAAAATTAACAATAAAAAAATAAAAATAAATAAATAAATAAATAAGATGAAATGAAAGCTGAAAAAATGGAAAATCCATTGAAAGCATTTGATAAACTGAACATCAAGAAATGGGAATAAGACATACTGTGCACCATCCTCTTGATGCTTATGCAACTTCTCATATAACTTGACAGGCAAGGACTCCACAACATCATTAGGTGCAGGAACAGATCCAATAGAAGATACAGAAGGGCGAGAAGATAAAACAACAGATTGCTGGTGAATTTCATCCAGAACCTAATAAAAAATATGTGCAGATGATTCAAAATTGTATAAATATATTAATATATTAATATTATATTATTAATGATTAATGATAATCAGAAACCAGAGTAGTTAAACAGCACATTAAAATTACCTCAAATAAGGCTTCAGCTAGCATCACAATTCTTGATATGCTAGCTCTAGCACCGGTATCATCATTTGAAGTGTCTCCATTATTGATTCGGCATGTACAACGACCATTTCTATTCTGACCAGACAAAATACATGATCTATCATGTCCAGAAATATTTTCAAATCGGCTACCCAACCGCTGAAGAGCACGAACCTAAATAATTTTACATGTAAATCAGTAATGGAAAAGTTTGAGGTAAAGATATTTTCAAATAAGTAGCCATAAGTTGTAGTGTTTCTTTTTTCTAGAAGTTTGTGATTTAATTATGACAACATAGATATCAACCTCATTACTTTGCCACACTTACTAGCTTACAAGCATGACATTTGGATCATGCTTTTTCTAAAATAAAATAGGATATGAAACTAGCATGTTAGTATACTACTATATTAGTATATTATCAAATCATCAGTACTCGCTCAAAACTCAAAATTCACAAACCTGTGACCGTATTCTTCTTCTCCGTTCAAGGAAATTGGACCTATGTTCCAGCAGATTCTGATACCTACCATCTCTCAATCGTGAAGCTTCAACCTCATAGTCTTGGATGCCAAACAAGGAGTTAGACATACTAGATGGAGGATAACCAGATATAGAAGAAGAATTCACTGCACTATGATTAGATGGTGACACTCGTGAATCTCCCTCCACTGCTTGTCTTTCAATATCCTGTCTAGGAAGGTTAACATCAACCAGCTCCCTCTCTTGTTGCAGAGGGCGAAGTTCAGATAATGTTGATGGACGAAGAACTCTGTCATGGAGCCTTCCAACACTTAAAGTTCGGCTAAAACGAACATTCTGTTCAACTGATTCTCTAGCTCCATTTTGTTGATCAATATGTCTAGTGTCAACATTTTCTGTGTCTATTTGAGTTCTTGGAGAAAATAAGTTCACACCTGGACCTTCACTTGTACAAATTCCACCTGTGGAACTGCTCTGCAGGTTTCCAGGTACAGCTGATGTTGGGGCATTTGACCTCAAATTATTAGAAGCATGTTCGCGACATTGTGCATGTATTTGATTGAAAAATGATGCAGGAAGCAAGTCACTACATTGTTGGGTTTCACTTCTGTTAATCAAACTTCCAAGAGATCCACGATGGAGATTATGCTCATCTTCATTGCCAAATATTGAGAGACTTGCAGAAGACACAGGACAAGGCCTTGATGACCCCAAACTGGTGGTTCTGCTAAGTCCGAAGCTTACATTACCAGGAATGAGGCAAAACCGGGAAAGGAAATGACTAGTAGGGTTCAAGGAATGAGTTGACGATGAATGAATTGAGCTGCTACCAGTTCTGGATGTGTTATGGATGCTTGTTTCACCCCATTCATGAAGGTCAACGTTAGAAGGCATAAAAGTCATTTCACCAGCATTAACCTTTCTAAATGACTCTGTTTTCACCTCAACTGAGTCTGTTCCATTGCCATCAGTGTATGTAACAGCAGTGCCATTGGCTTTATTATGATCACAAACCTATAACAAGTGTTACAAATTCTATTTAGGCAGTTAATTAACACCACAAAACTGACTAAATCAACCAAATCTGCAATCAATACAAGATCGATACAGACCTGTTTGGATAAATTACTCCATAAGCACTTTTGGGGAAAAAAATAAGAAGAAAAAAAGAAAAATGAAACAAACTTCTTCATGAGGTAAAACTAGTTTATGCACAAGTTAATTTGTAATCTTTTGGAGAAGCTATATGAGAGAGCTTCTACAAATTAGCTTATGTATAAACTAATTTTACCTTATGGATAAACTTAGCTTATTTTTTCTTCTTATTTCTCCTAGAAGTGTTTGTATAAAAGTTTATTCAAGCAATATTTGAAAAGAAAAGAAAAAAGTAAAACAATTCTAACAGTTAATTCCAAGACATTAAAAGGAAATTTTGATTAGATAATGAGACTTCCATAGGCATAGATGAAAATATTTTTGGTAAACCAGGATTTTCAAAACTTGTTACAGAAAATCTGGGTAAAAATTGTCACCCTCTAGTATAAAATAGGTGTGATGTTGCATCTTTCAAAAAAGAAGTTTATTAAATCGTCATTTTTCTCCATAAAGAATCATTTGATTAAGACATGTCTTTCCACGGTAAAATGCAAGGCAAGAAATAACAGTTTCCTTTGTCTCCATACACAATAAACCATATTTTGACGTTAGAGCTTTAACGCTATAAGAAGACAGGTCTAAACTCATCCTTTAAAAATCGATGAAAGACAACCCTTGCAATATTTGCAGACCAAAAGTGACATTCCAAGTGAGAAAGTTTACCTAATTCCTTTTCTCTTATCTACTAATGCTCATAAAAAGGAAGCATGGCTCCCCAAGCACATATTATTATGATTTATGAAGGTATGACACAAAGCAGAATTTCAATAACCTCAGAAAATATGAGTTAACAACTCTATATTAAAAACAGTGAAATAAAATGTCTTGTTTTAAATCAAACAACAGCACTTACAATGTAACCATGAGAAATCAACACCAGGGTACCACCACAACCCCATGCATATGATAAACATCTTACATACTCGTTTAAAGAAAAACTAACAGATAAACTGCAGAAAACTCTTGAAACGACGATGCTACTATATCAAATTCACTATTAGTCTATTATTGAACAGAACCATGCAGTAAGTAAACTCCGAAACCTTGGCTGCATGATCCTAGTACCAACCTCCACTTCACAATCCAAATATCCTTATAGCCTCAAAGCATATCAGTTAAGACCTTTAGAGGACGATAAACAAGCACAAAATGAAAACAAACAAAAATAGTGAAGGAAAAAAAATAAAAAGTAACATGCAAAAAACTAAGAAAAGACATCAGTGTGTTACCTGGTCGTCATTTTTACTATCGTGAGACCCAGAAGTTGTTCCAAGACAATAAGATTGAAAAACTCTAAGGCCCTTAGATCGACCCTTCCTTAAACTCCCCGAAGAAGACGACGAAGAACTGCAAGAGGAAGTGGCTTTGCTACCATTGGAACCCATGGCCCCAACAACAATGCTTCCACTTTTCCAATGACCCAATGCACCAAAAAAGAAAACCCAGAAATCAAAATCCTCTCTCTTTTTGAGATTCCCACATGGGTCAGATCTACACAGAAGCAAAACTAGAGCTGCATTGGTATCTGGCACTGCGTTGCAGTGTGGCGGGGACCAAAGGGAAAAAGGGTCGGAAGAAAATGAAAGGATAGAAGTTGCATTTTAGGTGGTGATGGAAGTAGCTGTGTGAATGGGACAAAGCAACTCACACTTGTTGCAGAGGGAAGAGAGAGGATGAGCCTTTTTTTCTAAGAAAGTATGTTGTGTTATTGAACAGAGAGAGGACAGAGTTTTCTCTGCCACGATTTTGAGATTCAAATTAATTTTGGACGTACGCCATTGCTAATGCTGTTGCTTGCAGGGTGTCTTCGTAATTGCAGTAAAATTAAATTTGCGATGGGTCAAGTGGCCCAAGACCACGGAAATTAGAATTCCTAACCAGGTTTGGTCTTAAGTCAAGGTCCATTATGGGGCCCAACAATTGGTTGACGGGTTTGTAACTTAAAGTCAAGTGTCTTTATGAATGATGTATTATATATTGGAAGGTTGGTGGAAAATAATGAGTATTAAGAGAAATATTATATGATTTTTATCCAAATCACATGTATATTTCATTACAACTACGTGGTCGGTTTAGTGGTGAGAGTTAAAATAATTTGCTCAAAGTTTTATGTTTATTATATCTTAGTGTTGCTATTATAATTTTGACAAATAAAAAAATATGTATATTTTACTAGTGACAACTATGCTCGAATTGTGTAAAATGACCATGAGTGACAAAATTATCCTCCAAGTATTTAACTAATTTGTTTTATTAGTCAAGTTAATGTAAATTAATTTGGATTTTAACATAATATAATATGTTTTATAATTAAAATAAAATGAATAGGTTATTGGTGACATGTTACTCAAGTGACAAGTTTTAGGCTCAAAAAGCTAAACCTATCACTTTTGTAGTCAAAAACACATAAGTCACAAAAAGAGTTAAAGAGAAAGTCATGAGGGATTTTTATGCTTAGGAGGAAACGTTCAAAGATGATATTGTAATCTATAGAAAGGAAACCACGATTTTAGATTGCACTTTTCTAAATGAATATTGCTTTTCGAGGTAAGGGAGAGTGAGATTGTTTTGTTGGATGCATATATTTTGAAATTGTAGGTAGTGAAGTAATCTTTAAACCTCTCTAGGTTGCTAAAATGTATGCTTTTAGAGGGGTTTTGAGCACTTTGACATAGTGTTGGATAAATATGTAATTTCTAATGTGTTAATTTCTAAATTGATTGATGAATTTGAGTTTTTCCCTCTTTGTAATCTTGAGAATTGGGAGTTTGATGTTTGGCTATGTGATTGTGTGAAAATTGCATTCAATTGATGTTTTATAAGAGTAAGGTGTTAATTGGTGATAAAATTTAGTTTTTGGAAATGTCAATAACAGTTTATAAGCCTTTTTAGTGTTAAATGAGTGATGATCGAGCAATTAAAGGCCATAGGAAGCCTCCAATTTGCAAAATTTGTGTATGTGCACAATTGAAGACTTCATAATCATGTTGAGCATGAAAACATGAGATTGGGTGCAAGAGCTCTAGATAACAATCCCTACTCTTTGTTCTCTTAGTGTTGGGTGGGATAAATGTCTTGTTGAATGTGATATATGACATAATTGGGTTAAGTGACTTCATAAAAATTGTAGCCTTGGATGTTAGTTAACTAATGACTTTGGAATCACTAAAAAAGGATGTTTAAAACTCAAGGTATGAACAAATTAGTCAGTAAAGGACAAGTTGTCAGGGTTAGGAAATTATTATACATTCTTTGTAAGTTTAAGTATAGTAGATGATTAAATCTAGATTCAAGATCAACATAAGAATTGTGGATAATTTTATTAGTTTTTTGTTAAATCAAAAGACGAGTTTGAATCTCTAAGCTTAGAATTTTAATGCTAACAAAAAAAACATTTTTATAAGAAAAGATATCTTCAAAAATATCTTTGAAAATACTTATCCGATAAAGTGTAAGATGCAGATCATTTATAAGACGATATAAATCAGACAAAACATGTAGTTTGTCTCAAATACATTAGATGCTTATTATTTATTGAGACTAATGACAAAGCTTGTATTGAATATTTCATTCCTTAATAGATCGAACCAAAAATCCATCTTGGAACTCACAAATTTATTAAAAAGAAGAACCATAGCTTTTGTCAAAACTAGGGATGGGAATAGGCTAGACCAAGTTAGGCTTTGAATATATAGGCTAGGTCTGTTATGCGAAATTAAAGCCTAAGATTGGCCTATTGTATATCATAGGCTTTTTTATAGGTCTAGTCTGACTTTTTTGAAAGTTTGGCCTAACTTATTAGCCTATTTAAATTATTAATGATAATTAGGCCAATAAATTTAATTTTTTAAAATCAAAAAAATTATTTTTAAAATATAGTTTACTCAATATTATTAAAATTTAAATTTTAAAAAATATAAGAGAAAATTTGAATCATTTTCTATGGAAGGAATAATTCATGTGTGATCATGTGTGTTGATGTATGCTTATGTACAAGTCGTAAGCTTATAAACCTATAATGAAAAAAATATTTGTATAAAAAATATTTTAAATATTGATAATTTATTTTTATTTCATAATTTCATTTTTTATTTATATTTTTAATAATATATATTATTTTATTATTATATTATATAAATAAATAGGCTAATCTATCTGGCTTAACAGACTTTTCTATAAGCTTAAAACTGACATTTTTTATATATAAATAGACTTTTTTAAAAGTCTAAACCTAACCATTTTATTAAATAGACTAGGTCAAGTCAGGCTTTAAAAGGGTCAGGCCATAGGTCCTTGTTTAAGGCTTGACCTATTCCCATCCCAAATCAAAACGAAGATCCCTAAAATCATAGAGAAAAGTGTATAAAGTCACTACTACAATTGTTTTGGGTTGACATTGCTTCTACAAGTTTCATTTGGTATGGAAAGTTGATAAGAAGTCTCCTTGATAAGATAAAAGGTATTATTTGGTGAAATGTATTTAATGCTCGCATTAAATGAGTTAAACGATTACTTATAACAAGGAATGACGATGAAGACAGATGAAACAAACTTGTGAGCTGGACTCAAAGTGTTGCAACGATCATTTTTTCCAAGCTATTGTAAAAGTATATTCAAAGCTCAAGAAAGAAGACAGAACATATATAGAGATACAATTGTACAAAAACATATACTCTCTGTAAATCTATTCTTTGTTGTAATAGCTCACTACTCTATATTGGGTGTATAACATCTAAGTGAGACAAACACAACATTTGTGTAATCTTCATAACCATTGTTATAAGGTTGAGCCTGGAGAGATTTGTCTAAAACAATACTTTGTTTTGAGCTTGTATAAAAAAGATTATTTATTTTGAGATTAGATAGGCTTGACTGTAAAAGAATACTTGGTTGTTAAGCCTGAAGAAGCTTGTTGTTTAAAAAAGACTTAGGTAGTTTGCTCAAAAAGGCAAGTCAAAGAATATTTTGGATTTAGGCAAGAGTGACTTGCTAAAAGAATCTTTGTATCTTTATTTAAAGATAGTGGAACTCAAACTGGTTAGATTGAGAATTGGACATAGTCTCGGTGGTTGAGATGAACAAGTATAGAAGAACCTAGTATTCCATCTAATTGCTCTTCGCGCTTCATATGACTAACGTTACCACTTCACTATGAAAAATGTGTGAGTTTTCAATACATATTATTTAACCTCTCTTATAGTGTTTATCTTTTCTCCACAGTTTGGTATCAAAGCTTAATCTTTGACAAGGTTAAGCATCTAATTGTGTTAAAGGAAAAAGATTGTTATGGGAAGTAGTGAAGGATAATACCTACCAAAAAAAGCTTTTCCCACAAGGCCTCCTGCCTTTAATGGAGAGAACTATGCATATTAGAAAGATCGAATTGAGATGTTCATCAAACTCACCCAATACCACCTCTAGAGAATCATCACTCAAGGCAATGTTGTTATCACCAAACCTAAGAATGAATACACTCACGATGGCTACAACATATTACAGCTCAACACCAAAGCAAGATACATCATTGCTTACTCCTTGTCCAGAACGGAGTATAATAAGTTATTCAGCTACTAAGAAACCAAAGAAATATGGGATGCCACCAAGATAACTCATGAGGGTACTGAAGATGTAAGGCTCAAATGAAATGCTACACTTCAAAGACTCTATGAGTTATTCTCCATGAAGAAGAACGAGTCCATAGATGAAATGTTTGAAAGATTCCAAACAATTCTAAATGGGTTAAAATCCCTACAAACTAAGTTCTCCAAAGATCAAAATAACCTTAAAATATTGGACAGTCTTCCTAAGATTTGGGAACCCAAAGTCATAATTATCTCAAAAGTGTGTGACCTAAAAGTTTTCACTCTTGATGAACTTATTGGAGCTCTACGAGTTCATGAGGTTCATTTGAATAATAGAGATCACCTTAAAGCAAATGACACCATTGCTTTGAAAGGTGGTGATACCATCAAAAGAAGAGAAAAAGGAAGACCGAGAAACTTCCACAAAAGGAAGGAAAGGTTCAGGAAGCCAAGCTAGACCAACAACAAAGAGGTTGTCTGTTATGAATGCAAGAAATCTGGTCACATGAAGATTGATTGTCCTTCTCAAAGGAAAAGGTGATCTTCGAAAATGAAGGCCAAAAAAGTCTAATAGACATCTAGGAAGATCTAGATAGCAGTAGTAGTAGCTTAAACGATGAGAAGGCCAACATATGCCTCATGGAAGATGTTGAGTCAGATGCTAATAGCATAGAGGTAAAAATTGACTTAAGTTATTTTTCTGAATCAAATGATGATGAGATGTCTTATGAGACTCTCTTGGCTAACTCTCACATGATCTCCCTTGAGTACAAGAAATTAAAAGAAAACAAAAGATTCTTGAAAAAGAAAATCTTGAATTAAGGAAGAACATGTCAGACGTAATAGGAGAAATAAAATCTCTCAAGGACAAGATCATTAGCTTCGTTCCACCTAAGGTTACAACATTGGAGGCTAAAAACCTACAACCCAAGAAGGACTTATCCAAATTTGCAGAGATTAACTAGTGCACCAGTGTTAGTGTTACCTGATCTTAAAAAACCTTTTGTAGTATTTTGTGATGCTTCTAATACGGGGTTAAGGGGAATTTTGATGCAAGTGGGTAAGGTTGTGGCTTATGTCTTTTGGCAGTTGAAAATCCATGAGAGGAATTACCCTACCCATGATCTTGAGTTAGTGGTCGTAGTACTCACACTTAAGATTTAGAGACATTACTTGTATGGTTCTAAGTTTGACGTGTTTAGTGATCGTAAGAGCCTTAAATACCTTTTTGACTAGAAGGAATTGAATATGAGACAAAGGAGACGGTTAGAATTCCTTAAGGACTATGATTTTGATCTTAGCTATCATCCGGGAAAAGCCAATGTGGTGGTCGATGCCTTGAGTAGGAGTGTAATTAGTGGGCTGGACCCTTAGTTTAGGCTTATTACTTTGTCTTTAAATTCATGTAATGACTCTTTGCATTAAATTTGCACTCTCATTTTTCAAATTTGGGATTTCTTGCTCAAGAAGTTTCTCTCAAATTCTCTCTTCTCTTCTCTTTTTTCTCTTTCTCTCTCTCTCTCTCTCTTTCACAAAATTTCTCTCTTCTCTATTGGAATTGGTTGAAACAACATGATTATGAGGCAAGGCTAATCCATCAATCGGTTAAGGGTTTCAAGAACTATGATAAATTTGAGTCCTTAATTTTTACTGAACGAATTCTCTCTTCCTCTTCTTGTTTCTGTTTAGGATAATTTCATTTTTCATGATATTGAATTTTCGTTTTGAATCATAAACAGAAATAAGAAGATGCAATTTCATATTTGAAATAACCTAAATCAACCTAATTCAATCCGATAATCGTTCTTGAATTTTGTTGGAACCTTGAGTTTGCGATTGTAGTTCTTATTTTAATAGAATTCATAATCTAGATTTAGATCTCTGTATTTATTAATTTTGAATTGAATTAGGTTGGTTAAGAATTCGTATTTGTTATGAAAAATGAAAATTATACACCGTAGGAATTGAAACCTTAAACCAGTATTTTGATAATATTGAAATTCTGTGTTGAGATTCTACCTTTTTTTTATATATTGTTGTTTACAATTTGTTTGAAATAAAATTCCCCTAAACCTAACTCAATAGCATGATAAAAAATCAGAAATAGAATGAACTTATGTCCTTGAGAGATGACCTAGGTTAGTTCTCTATATTACAAAATTTTTTAGAAACCTAGTTTTGTTTGATAGTGACTCAACAACACTATCATCGATTAATTTTTGGTGGCGAGATGTGATGATGGCAAACTTAGGTGAGAAGGATGAATGTTCTTCACCTTAGGCTTGCTCCGGCCATTGATCTTCTCCTTGAAGTGGCTGGACGAAAATTCTAGCTAGGAAGAACCTTGAAAATTGAAAGAAGGAAGAAGAATGAAGAAGAAGGGAGCACCAAGGCAAGGTGAGTAATGGATTACTCACAAAGGTGCTAATCCTAGAAGAAGTTCAAGGAGAACCTAGACTAGGTGTGGGGACTTTGAAAGATAGAAATGGCTAAAACAATTTTAGAATTCTCTAATTTTATTCAAAGTGCTGAAAAGTAAAGAGAATGGTTCAATATATAGGCTAAGGGAGCAAACATAATGGCTCTAACTTTGAAGGAACACAAATGGCGCCGAAAATTTGAATTTCAAATGGGATTTGAAATTTAAATTTCTTGGCAGCCCCATGTGCACGTCCAAGAGCTGATTCCATGTGCACTACAGTTGCATTTAGAGTTAATTTGATGTTGATTTGGGTGGTCCATGTGCAGCACCAAATGGGTTAGCCCATGTGCACCAAATGCAACTCAAATTACTCTTAAATGTGACCTTAATTTTAGCTACTTTGCCTAATTAAACTTTCTCTTTATATTTATATTCTAATGGCCTAAATACATTGGCCAACCAAATAAAATGGAAAGGAAAAATTACAAGAATCAAAATGAGCCCCATATTGAGTACCAAAAGCCCAAAGGCCCATGAAGCCCAAAACTAGGCCCAATAAGCCTATGGCCTAAAAATGCTAGTCTATGTGGTCCAAAATACAAGACCAAAATATATGAAATCTATACTATTATAATATATACAAAATAGAAGAAAATGGATGTCTCAAGGTGGGCCCATGTGAGGAGCAACTTGGGCCTTCCAAGCCCACTAGCCCGTTGGGCTCTAATTGGCCCAAATCTTCATGTCTAGCCCATTCCTCTTGGATCCTTCAAAGTGTCACCTTTTTCCCTTCTAGGAATGATTCCATCATGTGAGGTTATAGGACAAGGTAATGGGGGGGAATTTACCTTGGGTGTAGATGGAGTAGTGAGATTTAGAGATTGGGCGTGTGTACTTACTGAGTCTATGCTTAGGCGCTTGATCTTAGAGAAAGGGCCATATAAGTAAAAGTTTCCATCTAGGAGCAACTAAGATGCATCAAGACCTTAAGGAGATGTTTTGGTGGCCTAGGATTGTAGACCCCTAAAATTGTCCGGGTCGGAAATAAAACTCGAAGACCCTCAAAGATCGAAGGAAAGTCAGCCAGAAGGACTCCTAGAAGACCATAGGATGGCTATCTGTAGGTTTAGAGGTCTTAGAGTAGCTTAAAATAAGGAAGTGGAGGGAATGAAGCCCAATACGGCCGTACTAAACTTAATACGGCCATATTGAAGCTTCAATATGGCCGCAGTGAACTCAATACGGCGTATTGAAGTTTCTGAAACTTCAATACGGCCGTACTGAAATCAATACGGCCGTATTGAAGCTTCAATACAGCCGCAGTGAACTCAATACGGCCGTATTGAAATTTCTGAGCTTCAATACGGCCGTATTGAACTCAATACGGCCGTATTGAAGTTCAAAAATTTTAATACGGCCGTATTGATTCTGTAGCCCGTATTGGGCCTGTTCCCTATAAATATGACGTCAATTGGACGTCATTCAACACTTTGGAACATAGTTTCAACCCTCTCCTTGAGTATTCTGGGGTTTTTGAGCAGTGTTCTGCCCTAGAAATCACTCGGAGAGTTGATCCGACGAAGTTCTTGAGCCCCGAGCCATTTTGCTTGAGGATCGAACCTAGTCGAAAGGAAATCCTCCGGATTTCCATAGTTAAAATTTTATAGGAAGGGAGCGAGCGGGCTTGTAGAGCGAGGGAACGCCAAAAAGCTTCCCAGTTTTACGAAATATATAAAAGCACGCTTCAAAGGTTTCTTCTTAAATCCTTCCTTTTACTGCTTTCTGTGTGCATATTTAAACTGTCATCATGTAGATAGTTAATTTATAATTGCTTAGAATAAATAGGGGTAATTTAGTAATTTTACACTGTTATTTTAGAAATAATCTGTCATAGGGAACCCGAAAGGGGCGCTGTGGGGTGCTAACACCTTCCCCACGCGTAACCGACTCCCTTACCCAACTCTGGTTGTAATGGCCAAAGTTGATTTATAAAATCAATTGCCTTATCCCTTTTTCCAATGTTTTGAGTAAAACATTGGTGGCGACTCCAAAGAACCCTCCTTTTGCGAAAACCACTAATCCATGGAGGGTCCCGCTTGGGATTAATATGGATTGGTGAACCATTTTAATAAAATTGCTCGTTTGACGAGGTCTCAGTTTGAGAATAAGTCATTCTAGCAATACATATTTTTAAACAAATAAAAGAGTCCAACCATCCTTCGCGAATGTCGAAGGCCCGTTTTGGGCCGGTGGCGACAGATGGCGACTCCACTGGGGAAGCTTCGAGAGTCAGTCCCATTTAGTGACAGATTATTTTTTAACAAATAATAGTTAAAAATTACTTTATTACCCCTCACTTGTATGATAACATGTTTATCTATTTGGCTTTAATAACTGTTGTATTTTTAAATTTACGCAATTGTTTGAAATAAAAACTGCACACAAACCTTTGCACACAACAGTTCCCTCTATACCCGGGGGCATGAGTGATTAACCATAGGGAGTGGATGTTAGTACGGCCGGTTGTCGAATGGGTCTATAGGTGCCCGTAGACCGTTGTCGGAAAACATCACTCAAGGTGATAACCATGAACTTGAGTCCGACGGTGCGTTGGAGCTTTCCATCGACCTACGATGAGAGGAATTGGGTCCCTATAATGGGGGCACCTTGGGGGCCTTGGACTGGTGAGAACAGTTAGAACCTACCTTGAATATGCACCTTTCTGCAGGATACCCCTACCTCGTGATTCGCTCGTGACTGTTCGTGGATGAGTGAATTGTTTGTGCATTGTTTATGTGAATTTGTTTGAGCATACATTGCATTTCTTTAAACATACAACATTCCTATTCTTTTAAAATAAAAATAAATAGGAATAAGAATCTTCCATTGCATGGTGTTAACATCTACCTTCATCACATTCATGTAGGTAGTTTCCCTTTTCACCCAAAAAAATACAAAAAAACAAAATACCCAAAAAAAAAGGAAAAAAGGGTTATTTATCCAAACCAAGCAATATCATGCATCATCTTAGGGACATCCTAAAAACATGATAATGCTTAGTTGAATAAACACAATGCATGCATATTCATCGCCATCATCTCATATCATGCATTCTTATCAAAAATCATGGAGGGATCTAGGTTTGCATTTCATACATCCCTCCTAGTAATTCATTAATAAACGTTAATAAAAAGAAAGAAATAATCGATGCGTATGTTCAAGATGGATCGCACGCCATTTGTTATTAAGTGTAAGCCAACAACCGCGCCAAGCGAGCGCACATCAACTCCGTTGTTGGTAATCAAGACGAATAAAGGGGAAGGTCCGACACCATTAAGGATCACAGTTCCAAGGCCTTTCCCCTACGAATCAAATAAGGCTGTGCCATGGATATACGACATCCATTCTTCTGCCGACAGCGATATCTCTAACATCGCTGGACTTGGGGGCATGACTAGGAGTGGCAGGATCTACACTCCCGATGATCTTCATGATAAAGCTCCCAAGAATAAAGAATAAAGAAAAAGAAGAAAAGAAAACCGAGGAAAAAGAATCCGAGGAGGAGACAGACGAGCTGTTAAAGTTCATCCGACAGAGCGAGTACTCCATCGTGGATTAACTTCATAGGACGCCAGCAAAGATTACGCTGTTGTCGTTGATCCTAAGCTCTGAACCGCATCGGCAAGCTCTGTTGAAAGTCTTGAACGAGGCATATGTGTCGCATACCATCTCCCAAGACAAGTTTGAGGGGATTGTTAGTCACATCACGGCTAATGATCACCTCACTTTCACCGATGAAGAGATCCCCGCCGAGGGACCAAATCACAATAAGCCCTTGCACATCTCTGTAAAGTGCAAGGAGTATCACATCATAAAAGTCTTGGTGGATAATGGATCTTCCTTGAATGTGATGCCTAGAAGAACTCTTGATCAAGTGGCAATCAAGGGAGTCCAACTGCGCCCGAGCAACATGATCGTTCGAGCTTTCGACGGCTCTAAAAGAGAAGTGGTGGGAGAAGTCAATCTTCCAATCCAAATTGGACCCACCGTCTTTAATGTCGAATTCCAAGTGATGGATATTACTCCTGCATACAGCTGTCTCCTCGGCCGACCTTGGATTCATGATGCGAAAGCTGTACCCTCTACGCTCCACCAGAAAGTCAAGTTCATAGTGGGTGACAAACTGGTGACTGTACAAGCTGAAGATGACATACTCATCAGCAAGCCATCCAACATACCTTATGTGGATGCAACAGAGGAAGCTTTGGAAACCGCCTTCCAAGCATTGGAAATTGCCAATGTTGAAACGTTTCCTCGAGAAATGAAGAAGGTAGCTCATATGCTCACAAAGAACGGATACTTGCCAGGACAAGGATTGGGCAAGTACTCCCAAGGAATCCCGGAGCTACCCATTATCAAGGACAATCCGGGGAAACAAGGGTTAGGATACAACCCTGTTAAAGATCAAAGAACGAAGAGGAATCAAGATCCTTCTCGACGTTCTTTAAGCCAGATCTTTAGGAAGGCCGGTTCACAAGCGTCAAGGCCGGTCGTCGTCGTCAAAATGTTTTTCTCCTTCCGATAGGGATGTATAGACTCAGTGACTATTAGAGATCACTCCTCGGGGACAGCCCGACCCCCGAGCCTCGATAGGGCACATGTTTCCGCTGCGATTATAATAAAATCATTCTTCATTAATTCTTTATTGCTTCTTTTCTTGCTTGCAATAAAATTCTAGACCACATTATTTTAACCCTGTTTGAATAAGCATAAATGAGGTTAAAATCATCTTGATAACAATAAACCCGCATCATTTTTATGTGGAATTGTGTGTCAACTTGGAGCACCTTTTCTTGGCATCAATAAGTGCCATCATGGATAAAAGAAATCCTAAAGATAATAAGCTCGGCAGGAAACCCAAAAAGGGGACTGCGCAAAAATAAGAGCAAAAGACCCGCTAGGAATCCCACAAAAGGGTGACCTAGGCAAAAGTTAGGGTTACAAAATGAAGACAAAAACCCGCTAGGAATCCCACGAAAAGGGTGACCTAGGCAAAAGTTAGGGTTACAAAATGAATACAAAAAGCCCGCTAAGACATCACAAAAGGGTGTTTTAGGCAAAAGTTAGGGCCGTCAAAAAAAGAAAAAAACAAAATAAATCCATGATGGTACCATCAATTGAATTCAACAAGGGGCTCAAGAAAAGCTATCCAAGTTGTCAAAGCACAATCATTAATAACAAAGATGTGCTTAACCTCATAAGTGTTTAATCGAACAAACCTAAACATTTAAGCCTACCATTGGCCAGCCATTCTTACAAAATCCATTTTTCAAAAAATAAAATAATCCCCTCTAAAACACAAACTTTCGAAAAAAATATATATCCTTTCCTTCTTTTCTCTCTTGTCCCAAACGATTTTTGAATAATCTAGTGGAAACATGGAGATATAGTGGTCAATAGGAGGGTTGACACATCTTCTAAAGAAAGGGAAGGATCATTTGGTTGATGACACCAAATCTCAAATATAATACGCATCATTCCTCGGTTACAGAAGTCGGCAGCGCACAGCTCGTCTAAGAGGAATGGCAAAATCCAAAAACGCATCGGTTAATTCTTTTGAAAAAAGAGTCAAATAGAATTAGGTGCATCATACCGCATACATGCATACAGATGATAGGTGTACTGGAAGATCACTTATTCTCTGTTTATTGAAAAAACAAACAAAAAAAAAACAAAAAATATATAAACTTCAGAAAAAACAATGCGCCCGTACCATGTTCAGTACACCCGTACTAAAATTGGGGTTATGAACAAATTTTTAACTCAAACATGGGCGTACTGAAATGGATGCGGCCGTATTGGCCATAAAGAAATTTTCAAAGACCTCGTCATGAGGCAATTGCATAAAATAGAAAAAATAGAAAAAATTGCTTGTGTATGACAGCAGCAAACAAAATGTAAAGATTCAGAAAATCAACAGCGTCATACAGAATAACTGAGCCTGGAGAGGCTTGCCGAAAGAATACTCTCAGAATAACTGAGCCTGGAGAGGCTTGCCGAAAGAATACTCTCAGAATAACTGAGCCTGGAGAGGCTTGCCGAAAGAATACTCTCAGAATAACTGAGCCTGGAGAGGCTTGCCGAAAGAATACTCTCAGAATAACTGAGCCTGGAGAGGCTTGCCGAAATAATACTCTCTCAAAATAACTGAGCCTGGAGAGGCTCGCCGAAATAATACTCTCTCAAAATAATTGAGCCTGGAGAGGCTCGCCGAAATAATACTCTCTCATAATAACTGAGACATTTCTGTACAGAAAAAGCCGAAAAACAACAGAAAAGGCAAAAATACAGAAAAAGCCAAAAAATGACAAAAAAGGCAAAAATACAGAAAAAGCCAAAAAATGACAAAAAAGGCAAACATACAGAAAAAGTCAAAAGTCGACAAAAAAAAGACAAAGATTTCACATCTTTCAGAATAACTGAGCCTGGAGAGGCTCGCCGAAATAATACTCTCAGAATAATTGAGCCTGGAGAGGCTTGCTGAAATAATACTCTTTCAGAATAATTGAGCCTGGAGAGGCTTGCAGAAATAATACTTCCTCAGAATAACTAAAGCCTGGAGAGGCTTGCAGAAATAATACTCCCCCAACTGTACAGAATAATTGAGCCTGGAAGAGGCTTGCTGAAATAATACTCTCATCAGAATAACTGAGCCTGGAGAGGCTTACTGAAATAATACTCTCTCAGAAATAACTGAGCCTGGAGAGGCTTGCCGAAACAATACTCATTCAGAATAATTGAGCCTGGAGAGGCTCGCCAAAATAATACTCCACATCAAAGAATAATTGAGCCTGGAGAGGCTCGCAGAAATAATACTCCCCAGAGAAACCTCAACTCAAGCTCACGGAACGAATCCCCAGCGAGAGCTATCAAAGCAAGATCGACGACATTCCCAATGGAAGCACGATCACCCAAGCAGTATATCTAGTCAAAGGACTTAAAACTTCCTCAGTGGAAGATAGCTCTCTGACTCAAGCGCTGAGTGAGGCTAAGCCTGCAGAGGCTTCCTAAATAATACTCTGGGATACATAAGATCCCACATTCCCCAGTCGCCTACTCAGAGGCATCCCTGCAAAAGGAGAAAAATCAAAAAAACATCAATAACCATTCCCCAAGCGGAATTTGGCACTCAGCCGAACACTGAACTTCAAATCCCCAGTCGCCTACTCAAGAGGCACCCCTTCAAAAAGAGAAAAAATCAAAAAGATCAATAACCATTCCCCAAGAGGAATTCGGCATTCAGCCAATCATCAAACATCAAGATAATTCGCCTATTCAGAGGCACTCTTTCAAAAAAGAGAAAAAATCGAAAAGATCAATAATCATTCCCCAAGCGGAATCCGGCTCTCAGCCTATCATTGAACATCAAGATGATCTGCCTAACAGAAGAGGCCAATCACAACCAATGACAAAATCCCCTGGCGGATAACAGCCTACACAGAGGCAACAAAATCCAAAAATTAAAAAGAGTTACCCGAATAAGGATAACCGGGATACTCCACCAACGTCCAAAGGACGTCAGCCAATCATAAGGCACTGCTCATCTCAGAAAGAGCATCTTCGTGTCTACACCCCAAGGAAACAGAAATTCCTCAATGGGCGCCAACTACTCAATGGAAAGTTGGGACACAAGAACCTATGAGTAACTGCACATCCCCTAGACGGATCCCTGCGTTATCCAGCCCTCAGTGGCACAAAAATCAAAAACAATCGTCGAAGCTGCATCGTGGACTGTGGAGACAAAATCAACATCCAGAATCCCTAGTGGATAATAGCCTACACAGAGGCTACAAAATCAGAAAATTGAAAAGAGTCACCCGAATAAGGACAACCGGGATACTCCACCAACGTCAAAGGACGTCAGCCAAACATAAGGCATCGCTCAACTCAAAGAGAGAGCATCTGTGTCCACACCCCAAGGATTCAGAAATTCCCCATGGGTACCAACAATGCAAGGCAAGTTGGGGCACAGGAACCTATGAATGACTGCACATCCCCTAGACGGATCCCTGCGTTATCCAGCCCTCAGCGGCACAAAATCAGAAAAAACTGTCGAAGCAGCATAGTGGACTGTGGAGACAAAAATCATCTCAAATCCCTGGAGAGGGTAAACTCGCATTGCCGAAGTGATCAGAAGACACGGACGCAGTCCCTGGAGAGGGTAAACTCGCATTGCCGAAGTGATCAGAAGACACGGACGCAGTCCCTGGAGAGGGCAAACTCAGCTGCCGATGTTAAGACGCAGTCCCTGGAGAGGGTAAACTCACCTGCCGATGTTAAGACGCAGACCCTGGAGAGGGCAAACTCAACTGCCAAATGTTAAGCGGCAGAGCCTGGAGAGGCGGTACTCAATCATCAGGGTGATGTTAACACACTGGTGTCTAGCTTCCGGCTCGGGCGTCGAGTGAGGCTAGGTCTGGAGAGACGGTACTCAACCATCAGCGTCATCAGAGGTGCGTTGGTGTCCAACTTCCGGCTCGGGCGGCGAGTGAGGTTGGGCCTGGAGAGGCAATACTCAATCATCAGTGATGTTAAAACACTGGTGTCTAGCTTCCGGCTCGGGCGTCGAGTGAGGCTAGGTCTGGAGAGACGGTACTCAACCATCAGCGTCATCAGAGGTGCGTTGGTGTCCAACTTCCGGCTCGGGCGGCGAGTGAGGTTGGGCCTGGAGAGGCAATACTCAATCATCAGTGATGTTAAAACACTGGTGTCTAGCTTCCGGCTCGGGCGTCGAGTGAGGCTAGGTCTGGAGAGACGGTACTCAACCATCAGCGTCATCAGAGGTGCGTTGATGTCCAACTTCCGGCTCGGGCGGCGAGTGAGGTTGGGCCTGGAGAGGCAATACTCAATCATCAGTGATGTTAAAACACTGGTGTCTAGCTTCCGGCTCGGGCGTCGAGTGAGGCTAGGTCTGGAGAGACGGTACTCAATCACCAGCGTCGCCAGAGGCACGTCAGTGTTCAACTTCCGGCTCGGGCGTCGAGTGAAGTTGACCCTGGAGAGGGTAAACTCAGCTACCGAGGATGTCAGAAGCGCCGAGGTATGCACCCACCTGGAGAGGCTACTCAACAATTTTCCACCGGAAGACATTACAAGTCAGAAGGTCGGCACATCACCCAGACAATTGGGTCAACTCCTCTACTTGTCAGCCGGTACACCAAAAGGCCGTCCGACTAAGTAAAGGGGGGGCAGCTGTAGACCCCTAAAATTGTCCGGGTCGGAAATAAAACTCGAAGACCCTCAAAGATCGAAGGAAAGTCAGCCAGAAGGACTCCTAGAAGACCATAGGATGGCTATCTGTAGGTTTAGAGGTCTTAGAGTAGCTTAAAATAAGGAAGTGGAGGGAATGAAGCCCAATACGGCCGTACTAAACTTAATACGGCCGTATTGAAGCTTCAATATGGCCGCAGTGAACTCAATACGGCGTATTGAAGTTTCTGAAACTTCAATACGGCCGTACTGAAATCAATACGGCCGTATTGAAGCTTCAATACAGCCGTAGTGAACTCAATACGGCCGTATTGAAATTTCTGAGCTTCAATACGGCCGTATTGAACTCAATACGGCCGTATTGAAGTTCAAAAATTTTAATACGGCCGTATTGATTCTGTAGCCCGTATTGGGCCTGTTCCCTATAAATATGACGTCAATTGGACGTCATTCAACACTTTGGAACATAGTTTCAACCCTCTCCTTGAGTATTCTGGGGTTTTTGAGCAGTGTTCTGCCCTATAAATCACTCGGAGAGTTGATCCGACGAAGTTCTTGAGCCCCGAGCCATTTTGCTTGAGGATCGAACCTAGTCGAAAGGAAATCCTCCGGATTTCCATAGTTAAAATTTTATAGGAAGGGAGCGAGCGGGCTTGTAGAGCGAGGGAACGCCAAAAAGCTTCCCAGTTTTACGAAATATATAAAAGCACGCTTCAAAGGTTTCTTCTTAAATCCTTCCTTTTACTGCTTTCTGTGTGCATATTTAAACTGTCATCATGTAGATAGTTAATTTATAATTGCTTAGAATAAATAGGGGTAATTTAGTAATTTTACACTGTTATTTTAGAAATAATCTGTCATAGGGAACCCGAAAGGGGCGCTGTGGGGTGCTAACACCTTCCCCACGCGTAACCGACTCCCTTACCCAACTCTGGTTGTAATGGCCAAAGTTGATTTATAAAATCAATTGCCTTATCCCTTTTTCCAATGTTTTGAGTAAAACATTGGTGGCGACTCCAAAGAACCCTCCTTTTGCGAAAACCACTAATCCATGGAGGGTCCCGCTTGGGATTAATATGGATTGGTGAACCATTTTAATAAAATTGCTCGTTTGACGAGGTCTCAGTTTGAGAATAAGTCATTCTAGCAATACATATTTTTAAACAAATAAAAGAGTCCAACCATCCTTCGCGAATGTCGAAGGCCCGTTTTGGGCCGGTGGCGACAAGGATGAAGAAAGAAATAGTTGGGTTTATTAGTCCTTGTCTAGTTTGTCAGAAGGCTAAGGTAGAGCATCAGAAACCTTCAAGATTACTTCTAGCTTTGAGTATACTCGAGTGGAAGTGGGATAGTATTTCCATGGATTTTGTAGTTGCCTTACCTAGGACTGTGAAGGGGTATGACGTTATTTGGGTTATAGTTGATAGGTTGACTAAGAGTGCGAATTTCTTACCTATTAATATTAGGTATTCTCTATAGAGACTTGCTAGGATTTACATTGACGAGATTGCATGGGGTATCATTTAGCATAGTGTCAGATAGAGACCCTAGATTTACCTCCAGGTTTTGGGAGAGTCTACAACAAGCTTTGGGTACCTAGCTTAGACTTAATTTAGCTTATCACCTGTAAACTGATGGCCAAACTAAGAGGACTATCCAATCCTTATAGGATCTGCTTAGAGCTTGTGTGTTGGAACAAATGGGTAGTTGGGATAACTTTTTGCCTTTGATAGAGTTTACTTATAGCAATAGTTATCACTCTAGTATAGGCATGACACCCTACGAAGCCTTGTATGGTAAGAGGTGTAGGACTTGTCTATGTTGGTATGAGCCAGGGGATAGTATTATCTTAGGACCCAAGGTAGTATAGCAGACTATAGACAAGGCTACGGTGATTCAAGAGAGAATGAGGACAACCTAGAGTATGTAGAAGGGTTATGCTATAAGAGGAGAAAGGATTTAGAATTTCAAGAGGGAGAGCATGTATTATTGAAAGTCACCCCATGGACTAGGTTTGGCAGGGCATTGAAGTCGAAAAATTTTATGCCTCGATTCATTGATCCTTTCCAAATCCTTAAAAGAGTTGGTAGCATTGCCTACCAAGTTGCTTTACCTCCTAATCTATCAAATCTTCATAGTGTATTCCATATTTCTCAACTCTAGAAATACATTTATGATCCTTCGCATGTGATTGAATCAGATCATCATGAGGTTAAGGAGAACCTGATAGTGGAAGCTATTCCGGTAAGAGTTGAGGATCGGATGGTGAAACAACTCAAAGGTAAGGAAATTCCTTTGGTTAAGGTGATTTGGCGGGGGGAGCAACACCTGAGAGTGCTACTTGGGAGCTGAAGGAGAAGATGAATGAGTCATATTCGGACCTCTTCATTCAGGTAATTCGAGGACGAATTTCTTAAAAGGTGGGGGCATTGTAACACCCTCTTTTTTAAAATAATAATATTATTATATATTATTATATTTTTATATTTTAGTCAGAATTATTTTTATTTTTATAGGTGGGAAGATATTTATATTATTTATTTATTTATTTTAATGGGAAGTGTCGCCACCGGCCCGAAACGGGCTTTCGGCATTCGCGAAGGATGGTTGGACTCTTTTATTTGTTAAAAAATATGGATTGCTAGAATGACTTATTCTCAAACTGAGACCTCGTCAAACGAGCAATTTTATTAAAAGGCTCACCAATCCATGTTAATCCCAAGCGGGACCCTCCATGGATTAGTGGTTTTCATAAAAGGAAGGGTTCATGGAGTCGCCACCAATGTTTTACTCAAAACATTGGAAAAAGAGGTTTAAGGCAATCGATTCAAAAATCGACTTCGGCCATTACAACCAGAGTCGGGTAAGGGAGTCGGTTACGCGTGGGGAAGGTGTTAGCACCCCACAGCGCCCCTTTCGGGTTCCCTATGACAGATTATTTAAAAATAATAGTACGAAATTACTAAATTACCCCTATTTATTATAAGCGATTATAAGCGAAATATCTACATGATGATAATTTAAGTATGCAACACTCAGAAAGCAGTAAAGGAAAGGATTTAAGAAGGAAACCTTTGAAGCGTGCTTTTCTATATATTTAAACAGAAATTGGGAAGCTTTTTGGCGTTCCCTCACTCTACAAGCCCGCTCGCTCCTTCCTAAAAAATAATTTTTGACTTGGAAATCCGATGGATTTCCCTTCGACTTAGTTCGAGACTCAAGCAAAATGCTCAGAACTCAAAAACTTCGTCGGATCAACTCTCCGAGTGATTTCTAGGCAGAGCACTGCTCAAAAAAACCCAGAATACTCAAGAAGAGGGTTAAAACTCTGTGTAAAAGTGTGAAATGACGTCCCATTGACGTCATATTTATAGGGAAGAGGCTCAATACGGTTTATGAGGGTCAATACGGTCAACATTGAAATTTTGAACTAATACGGCCGTATTGAATTCAATACGGCCGTATTGAAGTTCAAAAAACCTCAATACGGCCGTATTGAAGTTCAGTGCGGCCGTATTGAAGTTCAGTGCAGCCGTATTGAATTCAATGCAGCCGTATTGAAGTTCAGAAACTTCAATACGGCCGTATTGAGTTCAGTGCGGCCGTATTGAAGTTCAAAATGTTCAATACGGCCGTACTGAACCTCTGGGAGGCCGTATTGGGCTTCATTCCCTCCACTTTCTTATTTTTTGCTACTCTAAGACCTCTAAACCTACAGATTGTCATCCTAGGGTCTTCCAGGGTCTTCTAGGAGTCCTTCCGGCTGACTTTCCTTTGGTCTTCGAGAGTCTTCAAGCTTTATTTCCGACCCGGACAATTTTAGGGGTCTACAGCTGCCCCCCCTTTACTTAGTCAAACGGCTTTTTGGTGTACCGGCTGACAAGTAAAGGAGTTGACCCAATTGTCCGGGTGATGTGCCAACCTTCTGACTTGTAGCGTCTTCCGGCGGAAAATTGTTGAGTAGCCTCTCCAGGTTGAGTTTGCCCTCTCCAGGGTGAGTATTAGTCGTCGCCTCTCCAGGCTCATGCATACCTCGGTGCTCTCGACAACTGGGTAGCTGAGTACCGCCGCTCCAGGCTTGTGCATACCTCGGTGCTCTCGACAACTGGGTAGCTGAGTATTGCCTCTCCAGGCTTGTGCATACCTCGGTGCTCTCGACAACTGGGTAGCTG
Organism: Cajanus cajan; assembly: GCF_000230855.2. NCBI lineage: Eukaryota > Viridiplantae > Streptophyta > Magnoliopsida > Fabales > Fabaceae > Cajanus > Cajanus cajan. The sequence goes on along the minus strand of NC_138521.1, from coordinate 39,790,092 downwards.
AGTATTGCCTCTTAGGCTTGTGCATACCTCGGTGCTCTCGACAACTGGGTAGCTGAGTATTGCCTCTCCAGGCTTGTGCATACCTCGGTGCTCTCGACAACTGGGTAGCTGAGTATTGCCTCTCCAGGCTCAACTTCACTCGACGCCCGAGCTGGAAGTTGTGAGTACCGCCTCTCCAGGCTTAGCTTCGCTTGCCGCCCAAGCTGGAAGCTGTGAGTACTGCCTCTCCAGGCTCTGCTTCGGTGCTTCTGACATCCTAGGCAGTTGAATTTGCCCTCTCCAGGGTTAGCTTCGCTTGCCGCCCAAGCTGGAAGCTGTGAGTACCGCCTCTCCAGGCTCAACTTCACTCGACGCCCGAGCTGGAAGTTGTGAGTATTGCCTCTCCAGGCTTTGCTTCGCTCGCCGCCCGAGCTGGAAGCTGCATACCTCCGTGCTTCTGAACACTCTGGTAGCGTGAGTACCGCCTCTCCAGGCTCAACTTCACTCGACGCCCGAGCTGGAAGTTGTGAGTACCGCCTCTCCAGGCTTAGCTTCGCTTGCCGCCCAAGCTGGAAGCTGTGAGTACCGCCTCTCCAGGCTCTGCTTCGGTGCTTCTGACAACCTAGGCAGTTGAGTTTGCCCTCTCCAGGGTTAGCTTCGCTTGCCGCCCAAGCTGGAAGCTGTGAGTACCGCCTCTCCAGGCTCAACTTCACTCGACGCCCGAGCTGGAAGTTGTGAGTACCGCCTCTCCAGGCTTTGCTTCGCTCGCCGCCCGAGCTGGAAGCTGCATACCTCCGTGCTTCTGAACACTTTGGTAATGTGAGTTTGCCCTCTCCAGGGATCTGTGATGGTTTTGTCTCCACAGTCCACGATGCTGCTTTGACGATTTGTTTTTGATTTTGGTGCCGCTGAGGGCTGGATAACGCAGGGATCCGTCTAGGGGATGTGCAGTTACTCATAGGTTCTTGTGTCCCAACTTTCCATTGTGTAGTTGGTACCCATTGAGGAATTTCTGTTTCCTTGGGGTGTAGACACGAAGATGCTCTTTCTGATGTGAGCGGTGCCTTATGATTGGCTGTCGTCCTTTCGACGTTGTGGAGTATCCCGGTTATCCTTATTCGGGTGACTCTTTTTTGATGATTTTTTTTTATTTTTGTTGCCTCTGTGTAGGCTGTTATCCGCTGGGGGATTTTGTCATTGGTTGTAATTAGCCTCTTCTGTTAGGCGTATCAGCTTGACGTTCAATGATTGGCTGAGAGCCGGATTCCACTTGGGGAATGATTATTGATCTTTTGGATTTTTGATTTTCCTTTTTTTGAAGGAGTGCCTCTGTGTAGGCGACTGGGGATTTGAAGTTCTTATGTATCCCAGAGTATTATTTAGAAAGCCTCTTCAGGCTTAGCTTCACTCTTCGTTTGAGTTGGAAAGCTACCCTCCACTGAGGAAGTTTAAGTCCTTTCGACTTGGATATTCTGTTTAGATGATCAAGCCTCCCTTGGGGAATTTTGCTGATCTTGGTTTGATAGCTTTCACTGGGGAATTTGGCCCGTGAGTGGAAACTGAGATATCTCTGGGGAGTATTATTTCGGCGAGCCTCTCCAGGCTCAATTATTTTGTGGGAGTATTTTTCAGCAAGCCTCTCCAGGCTCAATTATTCTGTATGATGCGGAATTTTTGTCTTTTTTTGTTGTCAAATTTTGACTTTTTCTGTATTTTGCCTTTGCGGCTTTTTCTGTTGACCGCTGCCATACACAAGCAATTTTTCCTATTTTCTATTTTATGCAATTGCCTCATGATAAGGTCTTTGAATGTGCAACTAATGTGTGTGATGCACAAATGCAAGTTTTATTATTTAATGTTTTTAGAAAAATGAATGGCTCTCCCTATCCTCCTTTTCTTGGAGGAATTTCTGTCATCGACGTGAGGGAATATTTTTGTGAGCCTTTTATGCAGGAGATTATGGATTTTATAGGAACCCCTCCAATTTTCTTTATTGACCGATTATTAAGGAATTTCATACAATTTTTTTAGAAATACCAATTTAGAGGCATAATCACATGGTTAAGAGAGAAAAGAAATGAATAGATATTTTATTAATATTCACAAGTGTTTTTACAGAAAGATATACAGAAGGAATTTCTGAAGAATGGCTGGCCAGGGTAGGCTATATACATTGGGCTTAACAATTATATCTGTAATTGTTGCTCTTTACATTCCCCTAATTGCTTCGGGTGAGATGCCTGAGCCAGGAGCATAGATGCTGCAAGACGCTTGCTTCTAGAAGATAATTACTTGAACCGCCTTTCGGTTTTCGATTCAAGCGACCGTTGCTTGCTTTGCTTTTACATCTTATTCTTTTGCCCCTAACTTTTGCCTAGGACGTATCCTAGCGGGGATAATTTTGCCTTTGTTTTGCCTAGTACCCTTGTACTGGCGGGCTTTTTGTTTTGCCCTAACTTTTGCCTAGGATGCCCTTTTTTCGGGTTTTCATCCTAGCGGGCCTATGCAAGCAACGTCTTCAAGCATAGTACTTCTTTACCACGTCAGTGTTGACTGGGTATCGAAGTTCTTCTCCATCCATGTCTGTGAGGATCAATGCTCCTCCTGAGAAGGCTCGTTTTACCACGTATGGTCCTCTGTGATTTGGGGCCCACTTTCCGATTTTGTCCTTTCGAGTTGGTAGCAATTTCTTCATTACCAACTCTCCCTCATGGTAGACTCGAGGGTGGACTTTCTTGTCAAAAGCCTTTTTGATCTTCCTCTGATAGGCTTGACCATGGCATATGGCGTTCAGCCGTTTCTTTTTGATAAAGTTCAACTGGTCGTATCGGCTTTGAACCCATTCTACCTCGGAAAGTTTTGTTTCCATGATTACCCTTAGAGAAGGTATCTCGACTTCGACGGGCAGAACTGCCTCCATCCCATAAACGAGGGAGAATGGAGTAGCTCCTGTAGATGTACGTACTGAAGTCCTATAGCCATGAGGAGTGAAGAGTAACATCTCGTGCCAGTCTTTAAATGAGACAACCATCTTTTGCACTATTTTCTTGATGTTCTTATTGGTTGCCTCAACTGCCCCATTCATCTTTGGCCGATATGGGGAAGAGTTATGGTGTTGGATCTTGAACTCTTGGCACAGTTCTTCCACCATTTTGTTGTTCAGATTAGATCCATTATCAGTGATGATTTATTTCTCCATGCTTCCACTAGATTATTCTAAAATCATTTGGGACAAGAGAGAAAAGAAAGGAAAGATATTTTTTGTTCTGAAGTTTGTATTTTAGAGGGGATTTATTTTTCAAAAATGGTTTTTGTAAGAATGGATGGCCAAGGTAGGCTTATGTGTTTAAGCTTGTTTGATTAAACACTTATGAAGTTAAGAAAATCTTTGTTTATTGACGTTGTGATTTGACGACTTAGATAACTTCCCTTGAACCTTTCTTTTTGAATTCGGTTCATGGTACCATCATGGATTTTTTTTTTTTTTTTGTTTTTTGATTGTCCTTATTTTTGCCTAAAACACCCTTTTGTGGCGTTTTAGCGGACCTTTGTTTTTGTTTATTTTTGTAACCCTAACTTTTGCCTAGGTCACCCTTTTGTGGGATTCCTAGCGGGTCTTTTGCTCTTATTTTTGCGCAGTCCCCTTTTTGAGTTTCCTGCCGAGCTTCTTTTATTTTGAAAGATTTCTTTTTACCCATGATGGCACTTGTCAAGGCCAAGGGAAGGTGCTCCAAGTTGTCACACACACCTCCACATAAAAATGATGTGGGTTTATTATTATTAAGATGATTTTAACCTCATTCATGTTTATTCAAACAGGGTTAAAAATAATGTGGTTTAGAATTTTATTATAAGCAAGAAAAGAAGCAATGAAGAATGATTTTATTATAATCATAGCGGCAACATGTGTCCTTATTTCATCACTGATATGGGTCCCAATGTTGACCTCTTATATCTCTCGGCCATGCCCCAAATTCACAGTCTCCATTTTCTCTTGACGAGTTGGAGTAGGCGAGCTTCTCGTTCTAGCAGTCTTTGCAGATCCGGAGAGATGGTCTCCTCACCATTGTCCAACTCAACCCATTCACCTTCGGATCCCGGTCAGAGCGAACAATTACAGACATAATTATTTTATTGGTTCTGTTTAGGTTTAGAATTATTAATGAGAGAGAAAAGAACAAAAAAGAGAGTAATGTGAAAAATGCCTCTTTATTGATATGTATTAAAACTGTAGAAAAACCCTTATTTACATGAAAGGTCCTCATGATCTCGGGTACTGATCATGAGTCCCTAAAAGAAGAATATGGAGGGGCCCTATCGTGGCTTGTTCTTCTCTCTAATCCTGCTTTGGTCGAGGATTCTTGTTCACGTCGGGCGCTGTCGAATCAAAAGTGATCCACCCGGCATCAATAAGGCTTTGGACCTTGTGTTTGAGAGCTGGGCAGTTCTCTGTTGAATGCCCTGGTGCCCCCGAGTGGTATAGGCATTTATCTTGTGGTTTGTACCACTCGGGATAAGGTGGATTCATCTTCTTTGGTGGAACGTAAGCTAGAAGACGTGCTTCCACTAGCTTCGGCAGGAGATCGCTGTAGGTGGTCGGAAGTTTATCAAACTTCTTCACAGGGGTGAATTGCGATCTTCCTGACTTCGAAGTGGAGGAAGATGAGGAAATGGTTATGGCACTGACTCCTCCCTCCTTCTTCTTCCCAAAGGTCTTCTTAGCTTTAAATGATTGGGAATGTTTAGCTAGCTTCCCACTTTTCAGCTCTTGTTCCACTCTTCCTCCAACATGATGGGACTCATGGTCACTGTGCTCAGCCCCTTGTATGTTGTGGTGACGCATGAGTTCCATCATTTGCGCCATTTGCTCCTTGAGCTGTGAGAGCTCGGCTGTAAGCTTCTTATATTGTTCCTCCAACGCGTCCATCTTTTTGATTTTCTGTGCGCGCGTGAGGACAAAGAGATTACCAGCCACTTTCTAAAAATGAATATTTAATCTAATTAATTTATGGAATAATACGCTCTTGACATGAGCTTGATAACCCTCCATTTTTAAGGCGTTGCCCTTTTTTTTTTTTAAAACAGAGTGTTACCACCCTCCTTGACTTATGATCTCTCCTCAACGGAGAATCTCGATAATTATGGGTCTCTTTTACTCATGTCAAGAGGTATTGGTGAACCTAAAATGCATGGTTTATGAGGATGCATGATATCTTATTGGTAATGATGCACATGCTCCTCACTTTTATTATATTTTCACACATGGTTTTTCCTCTCATGTCATGGTTTTTTCATGCATGGGGATTATTCTTTAGACCTTATTATGAGGTTATTTATTAATGCACAAACAATTTGCACATAAGCATTTACACGAACAATTCACTCATCCACGGACAGTCACGAGCGAATCACGAGGTAGGGGTATCCTGCAGAAAAGTGCATATTCAAGGTGGTTCTAACTGTTCTCACCGGTCTGAGGCCCCCAAGGTGCCCCCATTATAGGGACCCAATTCCTCTCGTCGTAAGTCGATGGAAAACTCCAACGCACTGTCGGACTCGAGTTCATGGTTATCACCTTGAGTGATGCTTTCCGACAACGGTCTACGGGCACCTATAGACCCTTTCGACAACCGGCCGTACTAACATTCACTCCCTATGGCTTTCCACTCATGCCCCCGGGTATAGAGGGAACTGTTGTGTGCAATTTATATTTCAAACAATCGCGGAAAATTAAACAAACAACAGTTATTAAAGCCAAATAAATAAAGCATGTTATCATACAAGCAAAGGGTAATAAAGTAATTTTAACTATTATTTGTTAAAAATAATCTGTCACTAAATGGGACTGACTCTCGAGGCTTCCCCAGTGGAGTCGCCATCTGTCGCCACCGGCCCGAAACGGGCTTTCGGCATTCGCGAAGGATGGTTGGACTATTTTATTTGTTAAAAAATATGGATTGCTAGAATGACTTATTCTCAAACTGAGACCTCGTCAAACGAGCAATTTTATTAAAAGGCTCACCAATCCATGTTAATCCCAAGCGGGACCCTCCATGGATTAGTGGTTTTCATAAAAGGAAGGGTTCATGGAGTCGCCACCAATGTTTTACTCAAAACATTGGAAAAAGAGGTTTAAGGCAATCGATTCAAAAATCGACTTCGGCCATTACAACCAGAGTCGGGTAAGGGAGTCGGTTACGCGTGGGGAAGGTGTTAGCACCCCACAGCGCCCCTTTCAGGTTCCCTATGACAGATTATTTAAAAATAATAGTACGAAATTACTAAATTACCCCTATTTATTATAAGCGATTATAAGCGAAATATCTACATGATGATAATTTAAGTATGCAACACTCAGAAAGCAGTAAAGGAAAGGATTTAAGAAGGAAACCTTTGAAGCGTGCTTTTCTATATATTTAAACAGAAATTGGGAAGCTTTTTGGCGTTCCCTCACTCTACAAGCCCGCTCGCTCCTTCCTAAAAAATAATTTTTGACTTGGAAATCCGATGGATTTCCCTTCGACTTAGTTCGAGACTCAAGCAAAATGCTCAGAACTCAAAAACTTCGTCGGATCAACTCTCCGAGTGATTTCTAGGCAGAGCACTGCTCAAAAAAACCCAGAATACTCAAGAAGAGGGTTAAAACTCTGTGTAAAAGTGTGAAATGACGTCCCATTGACGTCATATTTATAGGGAAGAGGCTCAATACGGTTTATGAGGGTCAATACGGTCAACATTGAAATTTTGAACTAATACGGCCGTATTGAATTCAATACGGCCGTATTGAAGTTCAAAAAACCTCAATACGGCCGTATTGAAGTTCAGTGCGGCCGTATTGAAGTTCAGTGCAGCCGTATTGAATTCAATGCAGCCGTATTGAAGTTCAGAAACTTCAATACGGCCGTATTGAGTTCAGTGCGGCCGTATTGAAGTTCAAAATGTTCAATACGGCCGTACTGAACCTCTGGGAGGCCGTATTGGGCTTCATTCCCTCCACTTTCTTATTTTTTGCTACTCTAAGACCTCTAAACCTACAGATTGTCATTCTAGGGTCTTCCAGGGTCTTCCAGGAGTCCTTCCGGCTGACTTTCCTTTGGTCTTCGAGAGTCTTCAAGCTTTATTTCCGACCCGGACAATTTTAGGGGTCTACAGGAAGAAGGGAAATGCGTTGGGTTGACCCGGTCCAATGGAATTTTAAGAAATGAGCTAGACAAAGTTAACCCTATCTACCTCATTTTGCGTTCTAAAGAGTTAGAAGAGAAAATGAAGATGAGAAGGGAGCTCCGGAGAGAATTTTTCAGAACCATCTTAAACTGCGTCATATTGTTCCTATTAACATAACAAGGTACGGGGAGGAAAATCAGTTATTCATATGTGGTATTACAAGAAAGAATGGGTAGTGAGAGAAATCCCTAAATTTCTAAGATTTTTTTTTATTTCTTTTTGAAGCTGAAATTGATGATTCAATTAGGTTTTAAATTAATTTATAAATGTGGTTATTATATTGTTTGGTAAAATTAATGATATAAATGATAATTGAATTCATTGAGATTTGCTCTATAAGTTAGGGTTTTTGTAGATTGATGAGTACCCTTAATTATATGAATTAATAAGTAATTAAGAGATTTTACTTATAGATGTACCTTAGTATTTTTGTAATATCTTTTTGTGTGATTAACCAAATAAATTTTTGTTTGTTGGGTTAGAAAGTAGACACTTGGGGCTATAATTTAGACTCTAGAATCATTTAAAAATGTTAAGAATTGATTGTGTTATGCAAGCTATAAGTTCATTCTCCATTCTAGTGCGCGAAATATTAAATTTTGTGTTGTTAGCTATGTGAGGTGACCTTAACGACAATTTTAGGCTTTGTTTTCTTTACAAAAGTAGTAGCCTTGGATGTTATCTTTTCAATGGTGTTGGAATCACTCAAAAAGGATGTGCATAACTCAAGTTATGGTCGAAATAGTGAATAGAGGTCAAGTTGTTAGGATTTACGGTATCCAATGCGGATATTCTATTTCAGTTTGCGTTTTTGACGTTTTGGTTCCCCTTTTTTGGCATGTTTGTGATACTTTATGATTTCTTAGTGATGCTTTATAATACTTATGATATGGTTGAATGAGTTTGATGTGAGATTGTGAAATATGATATTATATTGATGGATTTTGATGATGGTTGTGAATTGTATGATGTCCAGTAATGACTATTGTATGAATAAATATAAATGGTATGTATTTAGTTGAGTATATTTGAGTATGAATGGTTTGTATTTGGATGAGTGATGTATAAATGTGGTTGTATGCAAAATTACTTAATAATTGTGTATTAGCATAAATGAAGATGAGGAATGAGTTTGGTGGCATTAGCATGAGCATTGGGGCATGTGCATATGCATTACCTTGGCCTGTGTGGTGATTAATGAGGACTTATGTGGTGATTAACAGTGTAGCCATGCGTAGCGGTGATTGAGGAGATTGAAAAAGTTCGCCCATTATATGACGCTCTAAGTAAATGCTTCTTAGGAGGTTGCAATACATAAGCATTGGTGTGAACTTGAGCATGGTGCATAGCTATATTACAATGTGGTGATGAGGATAACAGTGGATGGATTTGAAAATTGATAATAAAGTTGCGATTGGATATTATTATTGATTATATGTGGGTTGACTTTGTATTGGGCGTGAATTATTTCTTATATCTCACTTATGAGCGCTTGGTTTTTTCACCCGTATATTTTGTGGTTATTTTAGGTAATGATGATCTTGATGTGGGTAGCACTCAAGGTATCGAGAGTTAAAGTTATGGATTGCTCTAATAGTGTGACATCAGGGTAATAAAATTAGATTAGGAATTTATACATTATTTGAATACCTTTTCTTTTTTATTTATAAACTATATATTATAAAGTATATACTTTATAATTTCGTTTTAAATTGATTGAATGTTAAAGACAGTTTTCATATGAATCTATTTTACCTGTAGTTTTAATTTAAATTTTCACAAATATTTATATTATTTGTTGGAGGTCCATCTAATTATCCTTTAGATCTTATACAATAAAATCAATCTAATTATTCTTTAGATCTTATACAATAAAATCATTAATATAGTTTGACTAAATAGTTTATGTTTTTTTAAACAGTTTGCTGTGACATTAAAGTCGACACACCAATTAGTAATAGCACATAATATACTATTTTAATGATACTGCAACAGTTATAATGATAAACATTGATTGAGGACACCCAATGCACAAGGTCAGTGCAATGGTGGTGGCCTTTTTCTTATTTTGCTAGCTTTCTAACTCAAACCATAAATAACCAGTTAATTAATAGGAAACGTTTATAGGAATGATATATATTTGATCAAATGAATTTATATTCCAGGGTGGTCTTTTAGATCAAAAACACGGCTCTGACAAGAAGGGTTGCAAGGATAATTGCAATCTACATGATGGAAAGGGCTTCGATCATAAAACCAGTCCCCCACTGCCTTGGCAATTGTCTGCAGAATGTAATCCATACAAGTATTAGCTTTTCAACTAGATACAAAAGAAAATAATAAAAAAAATTAATTACTGTTTTATTTTTTATAATTTCATAAAATTTTCGTTTTAAAATTTATAATTAAAAACGTTTTATTTTAATTCTCATATACATCATTTTTGTTTTATGTTAATTCCTATCGTTTATTACTATAAAAACTAAAAGATAAAGTTTATAAAATTATACAAAAGAATAAAAAAGATAATTAAAAAACTAATAAATGCTTATATTATGGATAAGGGAGAAAAGAATGAAGTATCTTACTTTATTGGCAAGGTGTGGAGCGTCACTTTTATACCATGTCTCTTGTGATTCTGTTTGGCAGTGAGCATAACAAGAATCTATAAACATTCCTTTAGATGGAGAGTCACCTACAGCACTCAATGCCTTTTCAAATTCCATCTTGAAGCCTGAAAATCACAAAAGTGTACTTTCTCTTAAATGGCAAGAGAATGTAACTTGGAATGGCCCTTCTACATTTTTTTCTTGTGCCAATATTTTCAATTTTTAAGGGATGTAAACAAATTATATATACAGCAAGTGTTAACAGTGGCAGGACAAATTTAGAATTTTGACTAATTTTTTTTGGATTAAATAGATGTATAGTGAAAATTGCTTTTATATATAACAAATTTTGATTATACACAAGTTTTTAATATCAGAATGTTCACCTTGCATTATACTTAGTTGATCAGGTGAGCAACGGCTTATATCAAGCTTGCAGTTATGCCATTGGTCATTGGGATCAGCAGCACCAGGTGCCAAGATGTTATTTATCTAAACAAAGGATAAACTGAGGATTAGATAAAAACACTATAAGGATATCACCACTTAAAGAGCAATAAGAATATGTTTAAATACAAATTTAGAAATGTTTTTAAGAGTTTTTCTTTTAAAAAACTTTTTTTTTTAGTTGAAGTTCACATAAACACTTTTATCTTGCATCCAAATATGTTCTAAGTAGTTAAAACATGAAATGAAAACATTTTGAACTTGAGTTACTAAGCTTATTTTCAGTTGCCAAATATAATTCTGGTTTCATCCTCTTACATTTCAGAGTTCACCTTCAGAAATAAAAGATTCATAGTGAATCACGAAATACTAAGATTAAGAGGTCATGTAGTGTTGGTTCAATTTCTAATCATATACTAGTTGATTTTGCTTAAACGAGTTTTATCCATTAGTTAATTAAACAACTATAAAATTTTGTACCAAGAATCTTGGATTCATGTTTAAAGTCTATCATGTTCAAGTTCTGAATAAGTCCTTATATATGAAATTTATGAAAAGCTACGTCCCAAAAACGCACAAAAATTGCGTCCTATGATCGTTACTTTACTATCATATTATATCTTAAATCTAATGTTACTTTAGCTTTTAATTTTAAAAGAATCCACCAACTAAGGAAACAATATAATCATGCCTTAAGTCATTTACTGTATGAACAAGATACTCTAAAGGAATACCACTCTAAAAAACAATCTGAAACCTCTTGAGAAACAGAATAATCTAACCTGCCATGAGTCATAGGCTGAATTTACAATGAAGATTGGGGTATTGATTTGTGATGCCACATATTGTGGGAAAAAGCACTACATAGCAATTCAGAAGTATCAATATAACCAAAGAAGTTCAAAGCTTGAAGGAAAAATTACAAGTGATAAACTTACCAGTTCTGGGCTGAATTTTGAAGTGCATGATGTGGGCAAATTCTCTGTAGAGCCCTAAAGTAATAAAACAAAAACAAAACAAAAAAATAATAATAAACCAGTTGCTATTCAAAGAAGGAAAATACTAACCAGTGTTGTAATGTCACTGGTTAAATAATAAAATAAAAAGTTTTTATTAAAAAATATATCTGCATATTCTTTTGTGTTCCGTATAGTTTTATTATAGTTTTTAAAAAAAACTTTCTGCACATTGATTCTTTAACTAATGTTCTAACAAGACCCTTTAAAGAATGCTTTAGCCATTAGAAAGTATCTTTCAAATGAAAAGTGGGAAAACTTTAGAGGTAGTTTTTGGGTGTAAAACACAAGAAAGGCAAGTGCTTTAATAAAAGGGAAAATAATCAAAGCATTAAAGACAAGTACATGTGTTTTAACAACTTGACTGTAGTACTCTTCAATGCGACTTGCTCCTGAGATATCCTTTCTGATACACAACAACACATTAAATCATTAAATGATCTAAGAAACTAAAAGTTGGAGAAAAAAGGCCAAGTAAAATCCAATTAGAGGACCATACACATTGATAAAATAACCAGCATCTGGAACACATTTCACATTAGCTCCAGAAGGCAACAAAGTTTTAAAGCGATCACAGTGTAATATAGTGGTCAATCCTCCAGCTGAACAACCAGAGAGAATAGCCTATAGAGCCAAGTTTCAATTTTAGTGTAAGAGAAAACCATTCAGGAGGAAGAAAAAAAGTGCCAAATCATCAATGTTTCATACATTTTTAGCATTTTCCATTCCTTTTGCCCGTAAATCTTCCATTACAACTGAAAATATTCTTGCTCCTCTGAAGTGCAAATTGGTTGTCTGATTTATACATCACAATATACAAATCTCATCAGAAAGAAAATTGGAAAATAAAATTTATCAACTGTTAATATTTTCCTTGGAGTTTAATTTCAAATTCCCTTGAATTCTACAAAACTTACTGAATCAACTTCTTCCACATCACCAGTGAATGATGACCCATCACAGTACCTAACCTTGACTCTATTCCAATTGTAGAAATCTGAAATTTATAAAATTAGTTAGAAAGCTAAGCAAAAATGTTGAGTTCATAACTAGAAACCACACACATACACATTCAGAGAGATTAGAAAACAAAACCTGGATTAAATTGTTGTTCATTGCTTAAAATTCCAGAAAAGCCAAGTTCCTCAACCATTTGCTTAGATGAACCTAAGCGAGAGTCCTTACGGTAAAGGCAACTAGTGACATCGTTGCACCATCCTCCTCCCTAAAATAAATGGTAGTGAAGATCATTTCCAAGTAAAAAGATCTTTTCATAGTTTGTCAAAACAGAGAAAAACCAATTGACAAATTTTACATTTAATAATTACTAACATACTCATACACTCCTATATAACAAGAAATATTAAAAACTGAAAAGGAAATTCTTCTTGAGTTAGTAAAATAATACTTCTCAGCGGAAGACATATTCCACGACGGAAAATTAATCCTTTGTTGTGAACTTTAAGATACTACAAGGATCATGTTTATAGATAAATTAAAAAAAACATTATTAGTGCCAATTTTCTAAAAGTGACATACCTCAATGTGAACAATCCAATTGTTAATCCCTTCTCCAAATCCCTTATCAAGGTGGTAAGCTGGGGGACTGCCATCTAAACAAACTGCACCACATGTTAAGCTTCAATTTCTCAAGTATTTATATAAATGTTACAAATAAAAATATTACAGTGGAGAATTAAAGTTCCTTAAGATCACAACTAAAATTCCTCACCAGCTCCTTTTGATACTGCATTCTCGACCAAAGTCTTTGGAACAATATATCCTTTTCCTTTAAGCAATAGTAGTGCACAAACTAAAAGGTTTAGCCATTGTCTGATTCTTGCAATCTCCATTAGCAAAATCCAACCAAAAGAAAATGATAAACCTATGCATAGGAAGTAACATATCACATAGGGTGCGTTATGTAAAAGAATCAACATGCTAATTCAAATAAAGTTTCAGTAATTTTGCTAGCAAAAGAGAACAAGAGCCATATTAGAATATCATATCTAGAAAAATAACAATATATTCCGTTAACTATTGTCGAGAACCTTAGAGGAACAAATATCCATTTCAAAACTTGTATTGACAGTTATGCGAAAAAAAAAGAAGAAAAAATATACAAAAAAATTTGAAAGGAAACAGATAACATAGAATGAAAATTATCGACAAGAAAAAATAATTATTAGACAAGAATTAAAAAGACTTGTTTTTTAGTTGGAAATAAAAGGAAGATGTAATATTACAAATTCATTTCTTATAGTCTACTCTTATCCAAGAAAAGAAAAAAAAAATGAAATCTCCAATACTAATGCAAGTTAAAGGAGGCACCCTAATGGCTCCATTTATAGATATACCAAAATTTCCACAAACTAGCATGTATTACTATATCATCTCATAGCATCAAAAAAGAAATTTTCAACCTGCATGCTTTATAGCCCAAAAACAAATCATTGGTCACATTCCAATGCTACTTATATTAACAATTGTTTACTATAGAGCTAAGTCAAATAATTTTTTTCCGTATTCTACAACCCAAAAATAAATAATATTAAGAAAAAGGAACCTCATTCGAACACACAAAAAAAAATGATCAAAAGAGCAAAAATCAACAACTAAAAATAACATGGAGACAATGAAGGTCACAAGGTGGACCTGATATGGAAGATGGGGTGGTGTGGTTTGAAGAATGTGAAACGTAGTTGAAGGTGGTGGCTTATAAAAAGCGGCACGAGGAAACAAAATTAGTGTGACTTGATGAGATAACCAATAGTTAAGGACAAATGTGAGAGAAACTATTTGGGAAGGTTGAGTGGAAAATTGGATAAGAGCGTGTAGAGGGAGAGTATGCTCTTGGATTTTCATTTTTGGGCATTATGTGAATGTGATTTGTGACTCACTCTCTAGTGGGAAACGATAGAGAAACAATATATACTTAATCCACTATTATTGATGAAGAATCCAAGAGCTAACATTTCTATGCACTTTGGTCCAATCAATACTAATTCTTAAGTCTCAAGATCTCTCACTCAAGTCTTGAGTTTAATAATAAAAAAAAAAAATTCTGAAGAGGATAGCCATAATACAACTAAGGTCCTAAGGTGAGTAATCTAAAAAAAACTATTGAAAATACTAGATAAATATCAAGTTTAATCGTACTTTTGATGTGCACAAAATTACATTCTCAACCAATTATAAAAGTGTGGTAGTGTGATATTAAATTGGTGTAAAAGTTGACAAACTTACATTAGCATATTGCATGTTACGTTTGGCTAAAAAAACAATCAAATCGTTTACAAGTTTTTGAGTTTTTGTTTTTCTCGATTACAAGGTGTTGTAATTACCAAAAGATAGAATTATCACATGGTAAAAACACTCCCTCTAATTTATCTTTATCTGCAGATCAGTGACAATTATGATTTTGCTGGTAATGTACTTGTTAGTAAATGCTACCAACAACCAAAAAAAAAATCACCAATACTAAGTTTTTAATTTACTTTATACTTATAATTATGATATTAATATGAAGTATTATCATTAAAAGTAGTGATTAATATTTATTATAGACAATAAATATACACAAAATATATATTCTCTCTTAATATAATTTCATATAAAAAATTAGGATTCAAACCATTAATATTAAATATTAATCATCAACAATTTGCGAATAACATGCTAAAAAATGATTATTTGTATACAATTTAGCGAAGACTAAATTTTGACGACTATGAGAAAAAAAAATGGTGTTAACTTCTTTTATTTATTTATTTTTTTCACGATTTACCGAGGACTAGTCTTTGGTAATTTTGGTGTAAAAAAACAGGAGTCTTTGGTAATTTTTTGGAAAAAAAAAATTGGTAATTTATGCAATGAAAAAAAGTCCTTAGTAATTTATAATGGGTTAAGCTCGCAATAATTTATAACGTTTACAATTTAATGAGGACTAATAATGAAAGTTTAGCGAAGAAATTAATCTACAGTGGATATTCCAGGACGAAAAAAAAAAAAAGTTCAATAACGGTCTTTTTTTTTTAATTAATTTTATATTGACGTGAACCGGTTATCCCTTCAGTTGAGAACATAACTAAATTAAGAACACATGCTCTTTAGTAAATTAATGAATATTAATATAACAAAATCATCGTAGTTTATTCTAAATGAACCCAAAGAAAGTCATAATATTATGCAACAAATTCAAACTAACTAATGAATTTAGAAAACATATGAAAAAAACTTTGCATTGTATGAATAAAGTATGAATTTAAATAAATTTAATGTGCACGTGATCCAACTCCTTATGTATGCTTCAAGTGTTCCTACGACAATAAATAAATAACACAACATCCAATTACCTATTAAAAATGATTATGTAAAACTTATTTAATTAACATAAATTTATTTTAATGATAGTAAAATATATACATTCAAAAATTTTAATTGATAAATTTAAAAATTTATTTTAATCAATAAATTTTTTTATTATATATAATATTAACTAAATAAATTCAAGTATTAATTACAAAAAAATAAAATAGTTAAAGTCTTCTATATTATTATTCATTAATATTTTAGAATATAAAATAACTTTCAAATATAAATTAAATTTAAGGAATTAAAATTATAAATACTTTAAAATTAAAAATTTTATTTAACTAAATTATTTACTCAGTTAGTTACATGTGTTTTATTTTGATGTAAGGAATATATTTAATTTTTTAATCTTAAAAATGTCAGAAAATATTTTATTTAATAAAAATTAATTTCAAAGACGGCTTACAAATATTTTATCATGCAATATTAATTGAATAATTTCAAGTATTACTTATTAAAAATAAAATATCTAAAAAAAATCTACATTATTGTTTAATAATATTCTTGGAGAACGAAAACAATTTACTTAAACATAATTGAATAATGTTAATGCATATTAAACATTATTAATAAATAATCTAAAATGTATTTAATAATATATTACTATAAATAAAATTTTTAAGTTTAACTACAAATTTAAAATTATAAAAAACTGAAGTATAAATTAAATTTAAAAATAAAATTATAATTTTAAAACATTAAATTTTATTTATATTATTTATTTATGTTAGTAACATTATTTTATTTCATGTGATAAAAATTTAAAGTAATTACTTTTTTTATATTTTAAAATAAGTAATTTAGAAATAAACTAAGACAACAAAGTAAATAATCCTAATTTAAAGTTTTATAATGTGGTCTAATTAAAAATCATATCATGGTATGTTAAATATATTAAATTTATGATATTTAATTTAAAATTCATATCAACAATAATTTGTATTAGTTAATAATGTAAATTTTTTTTACAGTAACGGTACATAATCATTAAACCTATTATCTATAACAATAAATAAACTGGATACCTTACCTTAACTGATTTTAATCTCCATTTTTAGTAGGATTATTTTATCTTTCACAATTTTCTTAAAATATAAACTAATTTATTTATAAATGAAAATTTTTCTTTACTCACACGATTATCTTCTTTTTTTTTTTTTTTTTCTCTCTCTCTTTCTCTTCTCATCTCTTAAGTAATTGGTACACAATTATTTTTGAAGTTCTTGTTTTTTTTTTATCAAAAATAAATAAAAACACGAAATACCTCACTAATTTATATAATTCCATTTAGCTTAAGTTTAATGCTGATGCAATTCCTCTACCTCCATTAAACCTTGACACAACACAATCCCCTTCAACTTCAATTCCTCTAATTCTACCATGGGGTTACGCAATTATTATTTGTTTCTATAATGCCATATAATGAAAAAGTTGCGTGGAACAATTGAATCACAATACCACTAAAGATCCACTTTCTCTCAAATTCACTAGTTATGTGAATGAAGTCGATATATATATATATATATATATATATATATATATATATATATATATATATATATATATATATATATAGATAGATAGATAGATAGATAGATAGATAGATAGAGAGAGAGAAAGGAAGGATACACTTATTCTAAAAATAAATTTAAGTAGATTTATTTTACTTAATAATTTAATTATAGATCAATTTTCAATAATCTAATAATTAAATTAAAAGTTTCTAAGGCGAGATTAAGTTTGTAAATTTTTTAGAAATTTAAAATTATCTAATACTTTGTTTCGTTAATTCAAATTGAAGAACAATCATAAGAATATTTTTATGTATTAATTTAAATTTATATAATGAAGTATAATATAATTTTCATATTTTTTAAAAAAATTGTAGACTTAATTTATGTATTAAGAACTTTTAATTCAATGGTTGAATTATTGAGATTTGATGTAGCTATATCAAAATTTAACAATTTAACCATTAAATTAAAAATTTTGAATGTATAAATTAATATTACAAGTTTTTTTTAAGAAAATTTAAAAATTATTTGATACTCAATTTCATTAATTCAAATTAACATATAAAATAATTTTATAATTATCCGTCAATTTGAATAAAGAAATGGAGTATAAAATAGTTTTTCAAATTTTCAAAAACTTTCCAACACACACAAAATAGTTTATTAGCTCAATTGTAACAGTGAAAGTGACAATTCTCGTAAAAAAATATTTTATTAATAGTATGTTTGGATGAGGAGTTTAAATGGAGTAATTCATTTATTTGAAGAATTTTAAATTCTTTGATGTTAAATATCTTGTTTGGATGGAGAATTTATAAAGAATTTGAAATTCAAATATTTGTGAAATTTCTTGAAATAGTAGAATTTCAAATTCTCCCAAAAAAGTAAGAATTTGAAATTTCTCATATTTTTTCTTCTTACTACACTTATATATTTTATCTTATCTCTTATTTCTTCATGTTTTTAATTATTAAATATTCAAAAATATTTTTAAAATTATTAAATATTATCTAATATTAATTTTTAAAATTATTAAATATTTAAAATTAGTTAATATTTATTTTTATAAAATTTAATTTAAAATCTCAATATATAAATATATTTTTAAAATCTATTTTACCATGATAGAATCAAATTATCACATCCAACCTAATAATTTAAATTTAAATTTGAATTAATTTATCCAAAAAAATATTTTTAAAATAGTAAAAATTAAAATCAAAATAATTCAAATATCAATAATTTAAAAATCCTTGAATTTAAAAAATTTATCATCCAAACACACTATAAAGCTTCAATCAACACACACAATAGTTTATTAGCTCAATTGTAACCGGGAAAGTGACAATTCTTGTAAAAATACTCTAAGGCTTCAATCAATGTTAAAATAAGTAGAGTAGCAGTATATGAAAAAAAAAAAAATGAAGTGATATGTACTTACCAATTACCATATGCCTCTACATGTGGTTTAGATGTGAGTGAATCATCTTTGAAACACTTGAGTAAGATCACTAGCAAATCTTATAAGATGAGAAAGTTTTCAATGGAAAAATATTTCCGAGAACCTCTATATATAGGGAACACAACGGGTTAAAGGAAGAATAGTTTAACTTTGAACAACTCCTCAACTCTACTGAGTTGGAACTAACAATCTAGACCTATAACTATGACATACATATGTATAGCCTACCTTTCTTTTTCTCTCTCAGTTTTTAGTCATTATCTAACTAGCATGAAAGAAGGATGAAATTTTCGGTGCTGATGAGGAAGATTATAGAAAAGTTAAAATTATAGATATCGATGAATATAAACTAATCCAAATTTAAAAAATTAGATTGTTTTAAATTATTAGTTTGAATTTGATTGAAAAAGAATACAAATCCAATAAATTCATACTAGATTATAAATTTAGATGACAAAAATCTGATTCAATTTAACTCACTACTAGAATTTCTCTTATTACATGCAAAATTTTTCTGCGAAATTTTATCTGTAGGTAATATCTTCGTAGATAATATATTTTTGCGATTTTAAAATTCGTAGGAAATTTTCCTGCGAATTTTTTTGCGAAAAAAATTCGCAGGAAAGTTTCCTGCCAAAAAAATTCTACAGGAATATTTTTTATGAAAAAATTAAAGAAATTACTATAAATTCTATCAATAATTCTTCAACTTTCAAATGCTCACAATGAATTCATCCAAAGCATTTATTTTCATGCTTCCAACATGTGATACATAATCTTTTAAATTCTAAGATTGTAGATTATAAGCCTAACACTCAACCATACAAATCAACTTGTAAGGTAAGTGTTGCCCCAACTTATATACTTTTTAATTGTTTTATTTTCAATCGATGTGAAACTTGAAGTTTTTTTTTTTAAATATTAAACTTAGAAATTTAAATATTTTTTTTTAGTTTTTCTTGCGGATTAAAATTTGCAAGAAAATTCGCAAGAAAAGTTACCTACAAAATTTTTTACCATTTAGTAAACATTACTTGTGAATTTATTTTTGTAAGAAAATCTGCAAGAAATAAAATAAAATTCTTACAATATTTTCTGTAAATTTTTACTGTGGAAAAAAATTTCTATGATCACTAAAATTGTAGCAAAATTTATAAGAAATATCTGTAAATTATTTTTCGCAAATAAATTTGCAAAAAATTTCTGCGAATATTTTTTTACAGGAAATTTCACAAAACATTTCTGCGAATATATTTTTGCAGAAAAATTCACAGGAAAATGACACTTTTCTAGTAACTCAACTAATCATTATTATACATTATTATTTTTTTAAAAAAAAATTATCGTTAAAAAGTTTAGAGTTTGAACTAAAATTAATGTCAGTCAAACTTTTTATTTATTTTTAATATTATAACACTTCATCTGCACTCTACAGTATATATAGGCTTTTTTAATCTTACATTTTTATTTTTCCTTCAACTTTTAGGATTGTTGTTTAAGTGTGCTACAACTTTTCATATCGCATGAGAATTAATGTATACTAATTTATTTTTTAACTTTTGATTTTAAAATTTTATTTTATAAATAATAAATTCGATGATCCAATTCAAATCAATTTAATTATAATTAATTAGATTAGTTTGGTTTTAAATTACAATTGTTTTTTTTTAAATCAATCCAAACTAATCCAATTGAATTTAATCAAATCAAACAAAAAATACTGCAAAATTTAATCCAAATGCATCCGTACCCACTTTAATTAAAACCCACCACGGAACGGAATCAACTTCCAAGGATCCTTACTTAAATTATGATAAATTCTTGATATCAAACTCAGAACGGTTACGATTACGATTACGAATGGTTGTGATGGGTTTTTCATGTCTCCTAATTCTTAGGTTTTTATTTTATTTTTTATTTTCTAGTTGAGAAGTAATGTTGTTTTGGTTAGCACATCATTTGTTATCACCCTTTGTAAATAAAACGTGTCGGGGTAACTCTTTTATTGTGTAGGAGAGGATACGAGAAGTGGTTACCTTAGCAAATCAGAAATTAAAGAGAGAGCTTTCAATGTGGACTGCGAAGTACGTATTAATATAACAATATGTCTGGTGGGTTTGAACGATATTAAATGTGGCTATAGAGACTTTGTAACAGGACATATCCCTCGTGATGGAAGATTGTTCACCAAAATTTTGTTATATTATTGACATTTACTCATTTCAATTATTTTTTAAAACTTCACGTGTATAACATATAGATTAATAGACAAGATTAATCTAAAATTTTCATTTATATACGTTCATAGTATATATAAATCAAATCGTTAATTGTTCAAATAAAAAAAATCGTTAATTTACACCACAAAAAAAAAATGAACTAGTAATTAAATTTAGCGACAAAAATTATTTTTTCTTGACTACTACGTAGTGTGACAATTTTTTTTTTTAAATGCATGTAAATCATTTTATATATAACTAATTTTAATTTCTTAACAATGGGGTTATTGGTCTTGACTATAACTTGGTGGCTTAGAAAATAAAGTCTTAACTTTTTCGTTGTAGTTATCAAAGCCAATGTCTGTATCTCTACCTTCTAGTACTTCTATTTGACATCTTACACTACTTGGATGATATAATAAATTGAGACCTGTCCCCCTTATCTTTCTTGGGCAATCATGATGCTGATAGACTCATTAGAGGTGGATAGGTATAAGAGGATTGGTAGTTCTCGATTAAGTTTTACTAAGATAGGAGGAGTCAACAATGTGCCTTTCAAATCCTAGAAAGCTACCTCACATTCATGTGTCCACTCAAATGCTTTCTTTCTTTTTTTTTTTTTTTTAAAAAGGGAACATTGGTTTACCTTCTTAGCCAAACAAGGCCAAAACATAGGGGAGAGGGAGAGAGAGAGAGAGAGATTAGACTCCCAGTGAGTCATTGAACTTCCTTTAGGTTGATCGGGATCTTCATATTGATAATTGCTTAACATTTATCTAGGTTGGCTTCAATTCCACTTGCGGTTAACATGAAGCCTAGAAACTTTCCTCCACCTATGTTGAAGACACATTTTTTTTCAAGATTTAAATGCATGTTATACTATCTTACCTCAGAGAATACCTCGACAATAGTCATATGCTCAACCATGCTACTAGACTTGACAATCATATCATCCATGTATAACTCTAAGTTTCTCCCAATTTGTTTATGGAAGACCTTATATATCCATCAATTGTTGGTATCTTGTTCTCATGTTCTTCAACCCAAATGACATCACACGGTTACAAAAACTAGCTTTTTTATGATGAACACAATTTTTACCTTGTTAGGAGGGTACATGCGAATTTGATTATACCCCTAATAGGCATCCAAAAACCTCAGAACTTGGTGCCTTACTGCCCCATCCAACAGTCTATCAATAGTTGGCAAGGGATAAATATCCTTGGGGCAAGCTTTGTTGATGAGGTTCATATAGTCCACATATATTATCCACTTATCATTGCTCTTTTTCACCAAAACAACATTGGCAGGTCAAATCATGTATTGAACTTTTTGTATGAACCTGACCTTCAACAACTTAGACACCTTGGCCTTCACATCAATTCTCCTTTCTTCACCCATCTTCCTCTTCCTTTAGGCTATCGGTTAGGCCTTGTGATAAATGAACAAGTAGTGGCAATGGAAAGATGGATTTATGCCAAACATGTCAAATTTTGACCATGCGAACAAATTAGCATTCTCCTTCAAAGTTTTGACTAACAAAGTTTTGACCTCTGACTCTATCTACATACCAATGTTAGTACATTGCACCTTTATCTTTCTTAACTGAAATTTCTTAATCTCCTTAGCTGATTCCATTGAGCTTCATCCTTGATCCTCAAATCTAATTCTACCATGTTTACATGTTTCTCCCTTGTCGAGGAGATGTGCTTGGCTACTTGTCGCAACCCGAAAATTTCCGATCTCGCGACGTATGGTTTAGACATCCTTTTAAAAGTCTCATTAATTAAGGAATGCCCGGATACCAGACTAATCCTTAATTAATGGTTTTGAAAATAGGTTCATGGAGTCGCCACCAATATTTTACTCAAAACATTGGAAAAAGAAAAGGTTTTTAAAGATCAAATAATGGCCTTGATAACCAGAATTGAGTTCGGGGGTCGGTTACATGTAGGGAAGGTATTAAGCACCCCTACAACGCCCTCAATCGGTACCCTATGATGAAATTAATATGATAAAAATTAATAAATTAAATATTGAATCCCCTTTATTAATATTTATTGATGGAATCATGCTTTGGAGTGCAAGAGGTGACATACTCAAAGATCCAAGAGGAGTTGGCTAGACATGAAGGTTTGGGCCTGTCAGGGCCCATCGGGCCCATTGGGCCTAGGAAGGCCCAAGTTGAACTTTTCATGGGCCATATTTTGTTATAGCTATTTTCATATGTTTTGTATACATCATGTTAGTATAGGTATCATATATTTTGGTCTTGTATTTTGGACCACATAGAGTAGCATTTTAGGTTTTAGGCTTGTTGGGCCTAGTTTTGGGCTTCATGGGCCTTTGGGCTTTTGGTACCCAATATTGGGCTCATTTTCATTCTTGTAATTTTTCCTTTCCATTGTATTTGTTTGACCATTGTATTTAGGTCATTAG
This sequence comes from Cajanus cajan, assembly GCF_000230855.2. Classification (NCBI taxonomy): domain Eukaryota; kingdom Viridiplantae; phylum Streptophyta; class Magnoliopsida; order Fabales; family Fabaceae; genus Cajanus; species Cajanus cajan. The sequence continues at coordinate 39,766,809 of NC_138521.1, read as the reverse complement.
ATTAGGAAAATACAAGAAATACTAAAGTAGGTTAACTAGGTTAAATTAGGTTTAATTTGGAAGCCATTTAAGTTACATTTGAGTCACATGTTTTGCACCAATTGGTGGATGAACATGTGACACTCAAATTAACCCTAAATGACTCTCAAATCAGACCTAGATGCACATTAGATACCTAAACTCACGGCCACACCCATGTGCACCAAAATTTGAATTCAAATTTCCAATTTGAATTCAAATTTTAGGCGCCAACTTGTGTAGTTTAGTCTAGGTGCCAAAACCGTCCCTACTTAAAGTGTTTCTCCTACACATTGTAATCACTTTTGAATATATGAAAATCTGAGTTGCTTCAGCCATTTTCAAGAGTCACCGAATCATTCAAGAGAGAACCTTAGAGAGTGCCTTCAAAATTCACTTAGGAAAACCTAGTTTCCTTCCCTTTGAAGTGTGTAATCCTTTGATGTTCTTGAGCTTGGATGCTTCCTTCAAGGCTTAGGCCTTCATTCCGCAAGTTTCTTACCTTCCTAAGGTGTTCATTCATTCGGTAGTATCTCCTTTGAAGTGGATCCGTGCCTAGAAGGAGCTTGGAGGAGTTCAATCATCACTTCTCCCACTCACTTCTATCATTTTTGGTATCAAGAGCAAGGTCTTCAAGGAGATAAGTGTTCTTCAAAATTTTGTGTCCGTTTTGTGTTTGTGTGTTTCTTGTCTTGTCTTGTTTGAGTTTTTCAATTTTCGGATCTATATTTTGAAGTTCTTGTGTTCATAGATCCATTGGTTGATTGTCTTTGAATTTCTTCCTCAATCAACTTGTTTAGGAACTATTTGCTTGTGCTATTTTGATTTTATTTTGAGTCTCTTCATTCTTGTATGTGTCTGTGATTGGACCTCATGCATTGCATTTAGATTTTGGTTTTGAATCTTTGTTTTGTCTTAGAAGTTTGTGTTTAGTCTTTATATGTTGCAAATTCCTTGAATAGCATGTTTAACCTAGTTTTATTTTGAATTTTGTGTCTACATATTGCTCTCGGTTTTGTTTCTCTTTTGCCTACCTATATGTGCTTTTTCTTTTACCTTATTGTGTTCATAATTTGCTATTAGTCCTAGCAAGTTTTTTTTAGAGTTAGGTTTCTATTATGTTCTTAAGTTTTCAAATCACATTCCATTGAAAATCTTATAAAAAAATTTTGTGACTCAAAATTTCAAGTATAAACCTACTTCTAGTGCACTCTTCTTGTGGATTCAAATTTAAAAAAAAATTAGAGGCTGAAAACAGAGATAAAACAGAGCCTAAAGTGTTCAAAAGATCAAAAAGAAAAGAGTTCAAAAGGAATCCAAACCAAAAACCTAAAGACTAGTGCACTAGTTATTCAAGTTACTTGAAATTTGACCTAATTTTTGGCTGATTTGTATTCTCGGTTTCTATAGCTTGGAATCATTGAAAATTTTGAAACAAAAGGCAAATATACTCTCTGGACTCTTAATTTGATACTGGAAAAAGAAAGAATTAAAAAAAAATAGAGAAAAAAATTTATAAAGAAAAAGCCGAGAGGTGTACAAGCTGAAAAATCCACTTGATTCCTTGTTATTGTTTTTGCTACTACTTGTGCTATACTTATCCAATTGATTTCAAATTTTTTTTGTTTTGTTCATCTACTCTAGTACCTATCTAGGAACATTCCTAAATGAGTGCTAGCTTTATTTGGAGTCTTAATTTTCAGTTTTATTTGTTGAACCTCTTTGTGTCTTGTCATATACACCTATTACTCTTGTTTTTGGTATAAGCTTTTTAAATTGTGCTTTTGTTGCTTGTCTTGTTTTCTTTCTTTAAATTCCCTGTGCTGGAAGTGGCCTCAAATCCTTGTTCAAGGATCAAGCATTGCTCAACAAAGAGTAGGAAAAGTTTGGACACTAAGACCTAAAAATTTGACCTAAATTAGTGACCAAAATTTCTCCTAAACTTCCTTCACTTGAGTGACCAATCCCTTCACCTTGTGAGGCAGCCACATTAACCTCTTTGTTGTGTTTCTTTTGCAGGTCCAGGAGCATTATTTTGAAGGATTAGTGGCGGATTAAACACTTGATTAAGTGTTGGAAAATTTGGACAACAATCCGTCACTAATTGGTTGCCAAAGCCGCCACTTTATTGTTTTTGATGTGCTTCCACTTGGATGCACATGGATTCTTCACTCCTTCTCGGATTCCTTAGATGATTCTTCAAGGATTAGAGACGCCTCAAAGGAGCAAGGTGACCTAGGCTTGCATACAAGCTAAGTTCTAAGAAGGTAAGGTGTCCTAGCTCTACAAGGAGAAGCTCTCAAGGAGGGTAGAGGCTAGGAGCAAAATGACTTCGGAGGAGAGATTTCTTTGAGAAGAATACTCATTCAATAATGTCCAAAGTGTCTACAAAACTCGATCATAAGGAAGTTTATAGGCTAAATTAGGTTAAGGGTTTAAGTTGGGTTTACCTAGAGTTAAGTAAAACCATGGTATGGTTATCTTAACTCTAGGCGCCAAAATTTGAATTCTAAAATTCAAATTTTGGTGCCAACCGGTCACCCTCCCATGTGCACACATTTGGCATGTAATTAGGAAGCCATTTGAGTTGCATTTCGGATCACACCATGTGCATGTGTTGCACATGGCCGAAATGCACACCAAATGTGCTACTAATTAAATGCTAATGTAATTCCACATGTAACTCTAATTAACCTAAATTCAAATGACCTTCAAATGAAACTCCTATGCTACTAGGCCGAAAATACAAGGCCCAAAAGAAATACATGGCACTAAGGCCTACTCCTATACTAGCCCTAATCTAATTGGGCTTGATTCAAGGCCCAACAAAATAAAGTGGTGGGCTTTCCTTGGGCTTGGGCCCACTCTTCATGCATCCTTCTTGCCATTGCTCTAGTAGTTGGGCCCTTAGCCCATGGGCCTCCTCCATCATCCCCTCCCTCTTGAAGAGGATTTGACCTCAAATCCAGAGCATCCTCCTCTAGGGTAGCTAGTCCTGTAAACAAAGAGAGATCAGAAACATTGAAACTAGAACTAACACCATACTCAGAAGGGAGATCTAGAACATAGGCATTGTTATTGATTTTCCTAAGAATTTGGAAGGGTCCATCTCCTCTAGGACTAAGCTTGGACTTTCTTTTGGAAGGAAACCTATCCTTCCTAAGGTGTAGCCAAACCCAGTCACCTTCCTTGAAGATAACTTCCTTCCTACCCTTATTATTGTATTTTTGGTATTTTTCTGTTTGGGATTGAATATGATCTCGAACCCTCTCATGTAATTTCTTGACAAACTCAGCCCTAGATGTGCCTTCTTTATGAATAAAGGAAGCAACATCCGGAAGAGGTAATAAATCCAATGGAGTAAGAGGATTAAAGCCATAAACAATCTCAAATGGAGACATGTTAGTGGTCTTGTGAACCACCCTATTGTAGGCAAACTCCACATGAGGAAGATAGTCATCCCATGACTTCTTATTGCCTTTGAGGATTGCCCTCAACATAGTCCCCAGAGACCTATTTACTACCTCAGTTTGCCCATCAGTTTGGGGATGACATGTGGTAGAAAATAGTAGTTTAGTTCCAAGCCTTGCCCAAAGAGTTTTCCAAAAATGGCTTAAAAACTTAACATCTCTATCAGAGACTATAGTTTTGGGTAACCCATGGAGTCGCACAATCTCTTGAAAGAATAACTTAGCAATGTTACTTGCATCATCCACTTTGTGGCATGGAATAAAATGTGCCATTTTGCTAAAACGGTCCACAACCACAAATATGGAATCCTTTCCTCGTTGGGTTCGAGGCAAACCAAGGATAAAATCCATGGAAATGTCTACCCAAGGAGAAGAGGATATAGGCAAGGGTGTGTATAGCCCATGAGGTTTAGTGGTAGACTTTGCTTGTAAACAAGCAATGCAACTACTACAAAACCGTTGGACATCTCTCTTCATATGAGGCCAAAAGAATTTCTCTCTCAAAAGAGAAAGAGTCTTCTCAATTCCAAAATGCCCCATGAGCCCACCCTCATGGCTCTCCCTAACCAAAAGTTTTCTAATAGATCCTTGGGGTATACAAAGTTTGTTTTCTTTAAAAAGAAACCCCTCAGAAATATAGTAACCTTGGTAAGGTTTTTGAATACATAAAGAATAAAAGTTAGCAAAATCAAGGTCTTTCTCATACAACTCCTTGATGTCATCAAAACCTAGTATTTGAGAACCTAGGGTGTTCAATAAAACATGTCTCCGTGACAAAGCATCAGCTACTACATTAGTAGAGCCCTTTTTGTATTTGATGACATAAGGAAATTGTTCTAAATACTCCACCCATTTTGCATGCCTTTTATTTAATTTATGTTGACCCTTCAAATATTTAAGTGATTCATGATCACTATGTATGACAAATTCCTTGGTCACAAGATAATGTTCCCAAGTTTGAAGGGCACGAACTAAAGCATATAACTCTTTGTCATAGGTAGGGTAGTTCAAGGTAGCCCCATGAAGTTTTTCACTGAAATAAGCTATTGGGTGGCCACCTTGTAACAACACAGCTCCTATGCCAAGTCCTGAAGCATCACATTCTAGCTCAAAAGTTTTAGAAAAATCAGGCAGAGCTAGAACAGGTGCTTGAGTGAGCTTATGCTTTAGATCTTGGAAAGCTAAGGTATGTTTTTCCTTCCATTCAAAGGCCACATCCTTCTTCACCAACTCATTGAGAGGTGAAGCTAATGTAGAGAAGTTAGGAACAAATCTCCTATAAAAGCTTGCCAATCCATGGAAGCTCCTAACTTCACTTACATTAGTAGGAATAGGCCATTCTTGGATGGCTTTAATTTTCTCGGGGTCCACATGAACCCCATTTTTACTCACCACAAACCCTAAAAAAATAACATTATCTACACAAAAAGTACACTTGTCTACATTGGCAAACAAGTGATTGTTTCTAAGAACAAGAAAAACTTGTCTTAGGTGATCCACATGATCACTTAGACTTTGGCTATAGATTAGAATATCATCAAAATAAACAACTACAAACTTACCAATGCAATCCCTAAGAGCATGATTCATCAACCTCATGAATGTACTAGGTGCATTAGTAAGCCCAAAAGGCATTACTAACCATTCATATAATCCAAACTTAGTCTTAAAAGCGGTTTTCCACTCATCACCTTCTTTGATTCTAATTTGGTGATATCCACTCTTAAGATCTACCTTGGAAAATATGGATGACCCATGCAATTCATCAAGCATGTCATCAAGCCTAGGAATTGGGTGCCTATATTTTATGGTAATGTTGTTGATGGCTCTACAGTCACAACACATCCTCCATTTTCCATCTTTTTTTGGCACCAAAATGACAGGTACAACACAAGGACTTAGACTCTTTTGAATCCAGCCCTTCTCCAACAACTCTTGTACTTGCTTCTCTATCTCTTTGGTTTCTTGTGGATTAGTCCTATAAGCTGGTCTATTTGGAAGACTAGCCCCAGGCACAAGATCTATTTGATGCTCTATTCCCCTAAAAGGTGGAAGTCCAACTGGACCTTCTTTGGGAAATATATCATCAAATTCATCTAAAAGATTTTTCACCTTAAGAGGTAGAGTAGTTTCCAAAGAAGATGTGGCAGTGCAAGTTAATGTTCCTCTACACATGAGGATATGAGATGATGATTCAAGAAAGAGAGAAGTTTTGTGTAAAGGTTTTGATTGAAAACTCTCTTCTTGAACTATCTCTAGAGAGGGAACATTAATCTCTCTAGAATCCTCCTTTTCATCAATTTTTAAAAGTTTTTTTTTTTCAACTTTTTTTTGTTTTCCTTTTTCTTGCTCACGTTTGGCCTTCATTTGTACTTGATCTTCTTTCACTTGTGAAGGTGATAAAGGATGAAGCACAAACTTTTTACCCTTATGTGTGAAAGTTATTTTATTAGTTAGGCCATCATGATGAGTTTGTTTATCAAATTGCCATGGCCTACCTAATAAAATATGACAAGCCTCCATAGGAACTACATCTCATTTAACTTTATCTTGATAGTTCCCTATGGAAAACTCTACTTCCACTTGTTGGTTGACCACCATATCCCCATCATCATTAAGCCAATGAAGTTGATAAGGTTTTGGATGGGGTGTGGTAGTCAAACCCAACTTTTCAACCATCCTAGTGCTACAACAATTGCACCAAGATCCACTATCCACTATGAGAGAACAAGCCTTGTTTGAAATGTTACATCTTGTATGAAAGATGTTCTCTCTTTGGGATTGTGTATCACTAGGTTGGTTATTGAGGATCCTTCTCATCATAAGAAGTTCCCCATTATAAGGGTAAGTAACCTCACATGACTCTTCTTCACTTGCTTCTTCTTCATCCTCACTGGAAGATGAAGAAGTAGTAGCTTCATCTTGGCTACTATAAATATCTTGGCCCCTTAAAATCATAACTTTCTTAGTAGGGCATTGAGAAGTAATGTGGCCTCTCCCAAGACACTTAAAGCATTTTATGTCACTAGTCTTAGTGCTAGTGTGTGAAGTGTTTGTTTTCTTCTCTTTTTCTTTTTCTTTACCTTTGTCTAGGTTTTTAGAGGGAAAAGTATTTTTTTCGAAATCATTTTTCTTGCCCTCCCTCTTGTAGTCAACTTTTGAAAAAGATGATGAGTATGAGCTTTTAGAACCTTTTCGCAAATTTTGTTGTTTAACCTTGATGCAAAGTTGAACCAAATCATTTAAATCCCTATAAGGGAGAAGCTCTACTTTATCTCTTATGTCAAAAGTCAACCCACTCAAAAACCTAGCAATTGTAATATTTTCTTCCTCCCTAATACCAGCCCTCATTAAGTACAACTCCATTGTTTGTCTATACTCTTCCACAGTCATATTTTTTTTGATGGAGTCGTTGGAGCTTATTGATAAGCTCCCTAGTATAGTAAGAGGGAATATGTCTCCTCCTCAAGGCACTCCTTAATTTATTCCAATATTGAATTGGAGGGTCATTATGGAGACGCCTATCCCTCACTAAAGAAGTCCACCAATACATGGCATGACCTTGAAAACTTAGGGTTGCTAAGGAGACTTTTCTTTCTTCATTCACTTGATGACAAGTGAAAATTTGTTCCACCTTCATTTCCCAATCTAGGTACCCCTCAACATCATCTTTCCCATGAAAATAAGGGAGATCTACCCTAGATTCCCTTGGCTTGGGGGCCCTATGCACTCTTCTAGGAGGTGGTTGATAATGATCTCCTAAAGCAAGACTATCATCATTCATTGACTCTCCTAGAGTAGAACTATGGTGGGAGCTATGTCTACTTCGGTGCTTGTGATGTAATTTTTCTTCTTTCTCCTTTAATATTCAAATCTCTTCCTCTAAAGTAGCAAGTTGAGCCTCTCTTTCAAGTTTTTCTTTAAGTTTTTGCTTGGCTTCTTGCTTCTTCCAAAGCTTAAGTGATCTTAATTCATGTGTTACTTTTGACAAGTCATTGTAATCACTTGAATTACTATCACTTTGAGGAGTAGAAAACTCTTCCATTATAGGAGAAAGGGGCTTTTTGAGAAATGATTTTTGAAAATCAATTGTTTTTATGCAAGGTTAAGACTAAGTACTTAGAGGATTATGTATACAAATTGAACTTTGGAGGGAGGTGAGCTACTAGGAGCCACTTAAAAACCAAGCCTCTTCAAGTAAAAATTACTAATCCCCTTTGTAGTTAATCTCTACCAAATTCTTTTCAATGAAAATGATTTTTTGATGTTTTTGTAAACTATGATAAGCTAGACGTATAAAAGCAATTAAAACAAGGATTAAACAACAAAAATTAAACTACCTAACGTATCCTAAGGTGAGAGCTTGAGAGATACCAAAGATCAATCAAGGACCACTCCCACCAAGTACTAACGAAAATTGTAAACTTAAGGAGAGATGGTTGTGTACCAAAGACACTCCCAAGACACTCCTTGTAAAGGCCAAATACAAAGTATAACAACAAAGAACAAGTGGCTGAAATGAAATATTAAAAACAGCCACAAAGAATTAGTGATGGATTAGTGACCAAATTTTGCAACAAAATTCAAATTTAGTAAGGTAAAAATCGGTCACTAAAAATCCGTCACTAATGCTTATACATTTTTTTTTTTAAATTCAAATACAATTGAAATTAAACTCCAAGCTGCTTCACGGTTTTCCAGTCCAGCATCCACCAAATTTCCAGCCAAGAAGTGTTTATGGTTTGTGTTTAAGGGTTCAAAAACCGCAAGCCACTTTTATCCTTCCTCCTCCTTTCCTTAGGCTTCTTTTGATGACCCTTGTAGAACTAGCTTCCAAGAAGATAGGCTAGGTCAAGCTTAGGTCACTCTTTGATTAGCACAAGATTAAAACAGCAAAAGACAATATGGAAGGAAAAGAAGACAAGAGTAGATTAAGTAGTGACAAGCTTATATGACACCAATGAAATAGTTGACTAGAACTAGAAGGAATTGACCTAGGAATAGTTCTAGAGTAGATGCACAAAACCAAAACACTCAAAATAGATGAGTTGAAAAATTCTTTTTATGAATCAAAATCAACTAGCAACCGAGAAGAAACACATAGAGAAACTAACTCCTTAATGGCTTTTTCCTTTTCAAATTAGGTTTAGCACATTTTTTTTTAATGTTGTTTTGAATTTCTTTTGATCTTTCTTCTAATTTTTTTTTATCAAATAGGAGTTGCCTTTTGTTGCTCACAAAAATTGGTCACCAATGATTCTCGGTCACCCTTAATATTAGCACTAAAAACCGGTTCAAACTAGTTGCCAAATACTAGTGAAATTAAGTGCAAATTCAAGTGACATGTGACATGCTTTTTATGCTTGTAATTTAGAATTGCACATGCACGGTTTTTAGGCTCCAACTCAAATTCAAATTTGAATTTCCAAACACCAATTTCAGCACACTCCAACTCATACAAAATCAAACCTCACGGATTTGAAATTTTTTTGTGTAAGACATTTTCAATAAAATTTTGGGAAGCCTAAAATTCTAAGAAAACTACTAATGATCTAGTAGTAGTTTATGAACTCAAAAATGAAACAAAATTCATGAGCTTATACCAAAGAAAAGAAATGGATCTCGGCCAAATCCAGAAAATTGTTTCAAGATGCAAATCAAAAATTAAAAAGGATCAACAAGCATAGCTAAGATAGATGAACATATAAGAACTACACAAACCTACTAGACATGGATTTTAAAATAAAAGACTCAAGCATTTAATTGACCGAATAAGATGCAAAGAAGACTCAAACAAAATCAAAAGCTATTAGGCAGAAAATTCCTAATTGAACACAAGAAGAAATTAGCATGATTCATGAAAGCATATAACATAGGCGCATATGAATCATTCAAGCAATACAAACTAGATCCATCAAATTTTGAAACAAAAACTAGATCTAGGAAAGAATCAACTCAATTGTGACATGAACTCAAAAATTTAACAAGATGAAACTCAAGATGAACTCAAGAACAATTTGGAACCACGGATCAAAATTCAAGAAGATGAACTTATCTCTTGAAGACCGAAGCTCTTGATACCACTTGATGTGCTTCCACTTGGATGCACATGGATTCTTCACTCCTTCTCGGATTCCTTAGATGATTCTTCAAGGATTAGAGACGCCTCAAAGGAGCAAGGTGACCTAGGCTTGCATACAAGCTAAGTTCTAAGAAGGTAAGGTGTCCTAGCTCTACAAGGAGAAGCTCTCAAGGAAGGTAGAGGCTAGGAGCAAAATGACTTCGGAGGAGAGATTTCTTTGAGAAGAATACTCATTCAATAATGTCCAAAGTGTCTACAAAACTCGGTCATAAGGAAGTTTATAGGCTAAATTAGGTTAAGGGTTTAAGTTGGGTTTACCTAGAGTTAAGTAAAACCATGGTATGGTTATCTTAACTCTAGGCGCCAAAATTTGAATTCTAAAATTCAAATTTTGGTGCCAACCGGTCACCCTCCCATGTGCACACATTTGGCATGTAATTAGGAAGCCATTTGAGTTGCATTTCGGATCACACCATGTGCATGTGTTGCACATGGCCGAAATGCACACCAAATGTGCTACTAATTAAATGCTAATGTAATTCCACATGTAACTCTAATTAACCTAAATTCAAATGACCTTCAAATGAAACTCCTATGCTACTAGGCCGAAAATACAAGGCCCAAAAGAAATACATGGCACTAAGGCCTACTCCTATACTAGCCCTAATCTAATTGGGCTTGATTCAAGGCCCAACAAAATAAAGTGGTGGGCTTTCCTTGGGCTTGGGCCCACTCTTCATGCATCCTTCTTGCCATTGCTCTAGTAGTTGGGCCCTTAGCCCATGGGCCTCCTCCATCAGTTTTCCTAGGCTAGTTTACATTTTTGCCAAATCTTTTGTATTTTAAACCAATTTGTAAAGCTTGGAGGGAGTATTAAGAAGCTGGTCAGGTATATCTAACCCTTGATAGACTTCTCACGTGTAGTACTAGTGGAAGTGGCTTGGAAATTTCATATGTTTCAAGCTTCCACTTAGGGTTATCCGACTAGCTACTTGTTTTTGCTTCCTTTAAAGTTTCTTGTCTATAATTGTGTTTACTTAGTTGCTTAATTTCGTCTAGACTTGTGTAGATTTGATTGTTCACGTTTAGTTTAGTCTTAAATACAAACAAATTGTGAAAAAAAAGCATTCAAAATTTTTGTGAAAAATTTTGGGGAATTGAAAGTACCACAAAGGAGTTTTGTGATTTCCACTTGAAAAGGCTTGGTTATTAAGTGGCTCTTTGTAGCTCACCTCCCTTGATAGTGCAACTTGTACACTTAGACTTCCAAGTGCTATTTTCATTCCTAGAAAATCTAAAAAATATTTTATAACTTTTTGCATAGCATACAAATTCTTTTTGCTTAACCATGAGTCATCATTCTCAAGGTAGTAGTGACTTTGATACTCCTAAAAGTTTTGAAAGAATTGTCAAGGAGGTTGAAGCACTAAAACTTTGGAGAAATGATGAGATGCTTCAAAAACAAAAAGAGAAACTTGAAAAAGAAGTACAAATCATGGCTTTGGAACAAGAAATCCAAAAGATTAAGCAAAGGGAAGAAAAACTTTTGAAAAGATTGAATAAAAATAAAAGTCCAAAAGGTTCTTCTAGGAGCTCAACCAAGAGTTCCAATGATTCTCAAAGCCAAGAATATGATGGCAGTTTGAACATGGATGCATACTATCAACCTCATCCTAGGAGAGTCATTAAAGAACACAAAGTGAGGGAATCAAGGGTTGATCTCCCTTACTTTCATGGAAAAGAAGATGTGGATGCCTACTTGGATTGGGAAATGAAAGTGGAGCAAATCTTCACTTGTCACCAAGTAGGTGAAGAAAGAAAAGTTCCCTTGGCCACCTTAGCTTTCCAAGGACAAGCTATGTATTGGTGGACATCCTTAGAGAGAGAGAGAAGACTTCACAATGACCCTCCAATCACTTATTGGAATGAGTTGAGGAGTGCTATGAGAAGAAGGCACATACCTTCTTATTATAGTAGGGAGCTTATGGATAAGCTCCAAAGACTCCAACAAAAGAATATGAGTGTTGAGGAGTATAGACAAAAGATGGAGTTGTATCTCATGAGGGCTGGCATAAGGGAAGAGGAAAGATTGACCATTGCTAGGTTTTTGAGTGGTCTAAATTTTGACATAAGAGATAGAGTTGAGTTACTCCCTTATAGGGACCTTGATGATTTGGTCCAACGTTGTATAAGGGTGGAACAACAAAATTTAAGGAAAAATTCTTTAAAAGGAAAAACTCAAGCTAACTCTTATATCAAGAATGACTACAAGAGGGAGGGTCAATATGACTCTTCTAAAAGCTCTAGTAAAAGTCAAGAAAAAGAAAAAGAAAATGATAAAAATGTTGTCACTTCTAGTAGTAAAACTAGTGACATCAAATGCTTTAAATGTCTTGGGAGAGGCCATATAGCTTCTCAATGTCCAACTAAAAAGGTCATGGTTTTGAGAGGACAAGACATTTATAGTAGTCTTGATGAATCTAGTTCTACCACTTCAAGTGGTAGTGAGACTAGTGAGGAAGATCCTAAAATTGAAAAGTTATATCCTGTTGATGGTGATCTTCTTATGGTCAAAAGGCTTCTTGGAAGTCAACCTTGTCCCACTTCACTATCACAAAGAGAGAACATCTTTCACACAAGATGTTTAGTTTCCAAAAGAACTTGTTCTCTCATTGTTGATAGTGGATCATGTTCAAATTGTTGTAGTACAAGGTTGGTTAACAAGTTAGCCCTTACCACCATTCCTCACCCTCACCCTTATAAACTTCATTGGCTCAATGAAGGTGAGTGTCGCCACCGGCCCGAAACGGGCTTTTGGCATTCGCGAAGGATGGTTGGACTCTTTTATTTGTTTAAAAATATGGATTGCTAGAATGACTTATTCTCAAACTGAGACCTTGTCAAACGAGCAATTTTATTAAAAGGCTCACCAATCCATGTTAATCCCAAGCGGGACCCTCCATGGATTAGCGGTTTTCATAAAAAGGAAGGGTTCATGGAGTCGCCACCAATGTTTTACTCAAAACATTGGAAAAAGAAGTTTAAGGCAATCGATTCAAAAATCGACTTCGGCCATTACAACCAGAGTCGGGTAAGGGAGTCGGTTACGCGTGGGGAAGGTGTTAGCACCCCACAGCGCCCCTTTCGGGTTCCCTATGACAGATTATTTATTAAATAATAGCTCAAAATTACTAAATTACCCCTATTTATTCTAAGCAATTATAAATTAACTATCTACATGATGACAGTTTAAATATGTACAAACAGAAAGCGGTAAAAGAAGGGACTTTAAAGAGATAAACCTTTGAAGCGTGCTTTCTTATATATCTTGACAGAAATTGGGAAGCGTTTTGGCGTTCCCTCCCTCTACAAGACCGCTCGCTCCCTCCTAAAAATAATTTTTGACTTGGAAATCCGATGGATTTTCCTTCGACTTAGTTTGAGACTCAAGCAAAATGCTCAGAACTCAAAAACTTCGTCGGATCAACTCTCCGAGTGATTTCTAGGCAGAGCACTGCTCAAAAAAACCCAGAATACTCAAGAAGAGGGTTAAAACTGTGTGTAAAAGTGTGAAATGACGTCCCATTGACGTCATATTTATAGGGAAAAAGCTCAATACGGTCTCTGGGGGTCAATACGGTCAACACTGAAATTTTGAACTACAATACGGCCGTATTGAATTCAATACGGCCGTATTGAAGTTCAAAAAACCTCAATACGGCCGTATTGAAGTTCAGTGCAGCCGTATTGAAGTTCAGTGCAGCCGTATTGAATTCAATGCAGCCGTATTAAAGTTCAGTGCAGCCGTATTGAATTCAATGCAGCCGTATTGAAGTTCAGAAACTTCAATACGGCCGTATTGAGTTCAGTGCGGCCGTATTGAAGTTCAAAATGTTCAATACGGCCGTACTGAACCTCTGGGAGGCCGTATTGGGCTTCATTCCTCCCACTTTTCTTATTTTAGCTATTCTAAGACCTCTAAACCTACAGATAGTCATCCTATGGTCTTCTGGGAGTCCTTCCGGCTGACTTTCCTTTGGTCTTCGAGAGTCTTCAAGCTTTATTTCTGACCCGGACAATTTTAGGGGTCTACAGCTGCCCCCCCTTTACTTAGTCGGACGGCCTTTTGGTGTACCGGCTGACAAGTAAAGGAGTTGACCCAATTGTCCGGGTGATGTGCCAACCTTCTGACTTGTAGCGTCTTCCGGTGGAAAATTGTTGAGTAGCCTCTCCAGGTTGTTGCATACCTCGGCGTTTCTGACAACCTCGGTAGCTAAGTTTACCCTCTCCAGGGTCAACTTCACCCGACGCCCGAGCCGGAAGTTGAACACCAACGTGCCTCTGACGACGCTGATGGTTGAGTACCGCCTCTCCAGGCCTAGCCTCACTCGACGCCCGAGCCGGAAGCTAGACACCAGTGTTAACATCACCGATGATTGAGTACTGCCTCTCCAGGCTCTGCTTCGGTTGTTTCTGACGACCTAGGCAGCTAAGTTTACCCTCTCCAGGGTCAACTTCACTCGACGCCCGAGCTGGAAGTTGAACACCAACGTGCCTCTGACGACGCTGATGGTTGAGTACCGCCTCTCCAGGCCTAGCCTCACTCGACGCCCGAGCCGGAAGCTAGACACCAGTGTTAACATCACCGATGATTGAGTACTGCCTCTCCAGGCTCTGCTTTGGTTGTTTCTGACGACCTAGGCATCTAAGTTTACCCTCTCCAGGGTCAACTTCACTCGACGCCCGAGCTGGAAGTTGAACACCAACGTGCCTTTGACGACGCTGATGGCTGAGTACCGCCTCTCCAGGCCCTGCCTCTCAACATGAGGTAGTTGAGTATCGCCTCTCCAGGCCCTGCCTCTTAACATTCGGCAGTTGAGTATCGCCTCTCCAGGCCCTGCCTCTTAACATTCGGCAGTGTGAGTTTACCCTCTCCAGGGATTTGAGATGATTTTTGTCTCCACAGTCCACGATGCTGCTTCGACGGTTTTTCTGATTTTGTGCTGCTGAGGGCTGGATAACGCAGGGATCCGTCTAGGGGATGTGCAGTCATTCATAGGTTCCCGTGCCCCAACTTGCATTGCATTGTTGGTACCCATGGGGAATTTCTGACTCCTTGGGGTGTAGACACAGATGCTCTCTCTCTAGTTGAGCGATGCCTTATGTTTAGCTGACGTCCTTTGACGTTGTGGAGTATCCCGGTTGTCCTTATTCGGGTGTATCTTTTCGATTTTTTTGTTTTTTTGTAGCCTCTGTGTAGGCTGTTTATCCACTGGGGATTTTGTCATTGGTTTTGATTAGCCTCTTCTGTGAGGCAGATCATCTTGACGCTTGATGTTTGGCTGAAAAGCCAGATTCCGCTTGGGGAATTGTTATTGATCTTTTGGATTTTTGCTTTTTGTAGGAATGCCTCTGAGTAGGCGAGTGGGGATTTAAAGTTTATATATCCCAGAGTATTATTTAGAAAGCCTCTTCAGGCTTAGCTTCACTCATCGCTTGAGTTGGAAAGCTACCTTCCACTGAGGAAGTCTAAGTCCTTTGACTAGATATACTGCTTGGGTGATCGTGCTTCCATTGGGAATTTTGTCGATCTTGCTTTGATAGCTCTCACTGGGGAATTTGGCCCGTGAGTGGAAGCTGAGATATCTCTGGAGAGTATTATTTCTGCGAGCCTCTCCAGGCTCAATTATTCTGTATGATGAATTATTTTTTTGTTCAGCCCGAGAATGCGAGCTGAGACGTCTTTTGGAGAGTATTATTTCGGCAAGCCTCTCCAGGCTTAATTATTCTGTGGGAGTATTATTTCAGCAAGCCTCTCCAGGCTCAATTATTTTGTGGGAGTATTATTTCGGCAAGCCTCTCCAGGCTCAATTATTTTGTGAGAGTATTATTTTGGCAAGCCTCTCCAGGCTCAGTTATTTTGTGGGAGTATTATTTCGGCAAGCCTCTCCAGGCTTAATTATTCTGAGGAAGTATTTTTTCAGCAAGCCTCTCCAGGCTCAATCATTCTGTACAAACTGAGGAGTATTGTTTGTATCCTTGCCTTTTTTCGTTTTCGGCTTTTGTTGACTACTGTCATACACAAGCAATTTTCTATTTTTTCTATTTTATGCAATTACCTCATGATAAGGTCTTTGAATGTGCAACTAATGTGTGTGTGATGCACAATGCAAGTTTGATTATTTTATTAATGCTTTTTAGAAAAAATGAATGGCTCTCCCTATCCTCCTCTTCTTGGAGGAATTTCTGTCATTGACGTGAGGGAATATTTTTGTGAGCCTTTTTACGCAGGAGATTACGAATTTTATAGGAACCCCTCCCATTTTCTTTTATTGACCGATTATTAGGGAATTTCATACAATTTTTTAGAAATACCAATTCAGAGGCATAATCACATGGTCAAGAGAGAAAAGAAACAAATGGATATTTTATTTGATATTCAAAAATGTTTTTACAGAAAGATTTGCAAAGGGATTTTCTGAAGAATGGCTGGCCAAGGTGGGCTATTTATACATTTGGCTTAAACAATCATATCTGTAATTGTCGTCCTTCCCGTTCCCCTAGCTGCTTCGGGTGAGATGCCTGAGCCAGGAGTGTAGATGCTGCAAGACGCTTGCTTCTAGAAGATTATCACTTGAACCGCCTTTCGGTTTTCGATTCAAGTGATCGTTGCTTGCTTTGTTTTTACATCTTATTCTTTTGCCCCTAACTTTTGCCTAGGACGTATCCTAGCGGGGATAATTTTGCCTTTGTTTTGCCTAGTACCCTTGTACTGGCGGGCTTTTTATTTTGCCCTAACTTTTGCCTAGGATGCCCTTTTTGGGTTTTCATCCTAGCGGGCTTGTGCAAGCAACGTCTTCAAGCATAATACTTCTTTACCACGTCAGCGTTGACTGGGTATCGAAGTTCTTCTCCGTCCATGTTTGTGAGTGTCGCCACCGGCCCAAACGGGCCTCGGCGGTCGCGAAGATGGTCGAGCTCGCTTTTATTTTAGTTTTGAAAATGTATTGGATTATTAGAAAGACTTGTTCTCAAACTGAGACCTTGTCGATCTTATCCAATTTATTTATTAAATGTCTCACCAATCCATATTAATCCCAAGCGGGACCCTCTATGGATTAGTGGTTTTCGCAAAAGGAGGGTTCGTGGAGTCGCCACCAATGTTTTACTCAAAACATTGGAAAAAGGGATAAGGCAATTGATTTTATAAATCAACTTTGGCCATTACAACCAGAGTTGGGTAAGGGAGTCGGTTACGCGTGGGGAAGGTGTTAGCACCCCACAGCGCCCCTTTCGGGTTCCCTATGACAGATTATTTCTAAAATAATAGCGTAAAATTACTAAATTACCCCTATTTATTATAAGCGATTATAAATTAACTATCTACATGATGACAGTTTAAATATGCACACAGAAAGCAGTAAAAGGAAGGATTTAAGAAGAAACCTCTTGAAGCGTGCTTTTATATATTGAGTAAGACTGGGAAGCTTTTTGGCGTTCCCTCGCTCTACAAGCTCGCTCGCTCCTTCCTAAAAACTTTTGACTATGGAAATCCGGAGGATTTCCCTTCGACTAGGTTCGAATCTCCAAGCTAAGTGCTCGGAATTCCGGAACTTCGTCGGATCGACTCCCAGAGAGATTTCTAGGGCAGAACACTGCTCAAAAACCCCAGAATACTCAAGGAGGGAGTCAAAACTGAGTAAAAAGTGTGGAATGACGTCCAATTGACGTCATATTTATAGGGAATAGGCGCAATACGGGCTATAGAATCAATACGGCCGTATTGAAATTTTTGAACTTCAATACGGCCGTATTGAGTTCAATACGGCTGTATTGAAGCTTCAATACGGCCGTATTGATTTCAGTACGGCCGTATTGAAGTTTCAGAAACTTCAATACGCCGTATTGAGTTCACTGCGGCCGTATTGAAGCTTCAATACGGCCGTATTAAGTTCAGTACGGCCGTATTGGGCTTCATTCCCTCCACTTCCTTATTTTGAGCTATTCTAAGACCTCTAGACCTACAGAGAACCCTCCTAGGGCCTTCCAGGAGTCCTTCTGGCTGATCTTCCTTCAGTCTTCGAGAGTCTTCAAGCTTTATTTCCGACCCGGGCAATTTTAGGGGTCTACAGCTGCCCCCCCTTTACTTAGTCAAACGGTCTTTTGGTGTACCGATTGACAAGTAAAGGAGTTGACCCAATTGTCCGGGTAATGTGCCATCCTTCCGACTTGTAGTGTCTTCAGGTGGGAAAATTGTTGAGTAGCCTCTCCAGGTTGGTGCATACCTCCGCGCTTCTAGTCACTTTGGTAGCGTGAGTCTTGCCCTCTCCAGGGTGAGTTTGCCCTCTCCAGGGTGAGTATTAGTCGTCGCCTCTCCAGGCTCGTGCGTGAGTCTTGCCCTCTCCAGGGTGAGTTTGCCCTCTCCAGGGTGAGTTTGCCCTCTCCGGGGTGAGTATTAGTCGTCGCCTCTCCAGACTTGTGCGTGAGTCTTGCCCTCTCCAGGGTGAGTTTGCCCTCTCCGGGGTGAGTATTAGTCGTCGCCTCTCCAGACTTGTGCGTGAGTCTTGCCCTCTCCAGGGTGAGTTTGCCCTCTCCAGGGTGAGTTTGCCCTCTCCGGGGTGAGTATTAGTCGTCGCCTCTCCAGACTTGTGCGTGAGTCTTGCCCTCTCCAGGGTGAGTTTGCCCTCTCCAGGGTGAGTTTGCCCTCTCCGGGGTGAGTATTAGTCGTCGCCTCTCCAGACTTGTGCGTGAGTCTTGCCCTTTCCAGGGTGAGTTTTCCCTCTCCAGGGTCTGCCTCCGTGTTCTTGACGACATTGGCAATGTGAGTTTGCCCTCTCCAGGGATTTGAGATGATTTTTGTCTCCACAGTCCATGATGCTGCTTTGACGGTTTGATTTTGGTGCCACTGAGGGCTGGATAACGCAGGGATCCGTCTAGGGGATGTGCAGTCATTCATAGGTTCCTGTGCCCCAACTTGCATTACATTGTTGGTACCCATTGAGGAATTTCTGTTTCCTTGGGGTGTAGACACAGATGCTCTTCTTGAATTGAGCGATGCCTTATGTTTGGCTGACGTCCTTTGACGTTGGTGGAGTATCCCGGTTATCTTTATTCGGGTATCTCTTTTGGGATTTCTGATTTTTGTCGCCTCTGTGTAGGCTGTTATCCGCTGGGGATTCTGTCGTTGATTTTGATTAGCCTCTTCTGTTAGGCGTATCAGCTCGACGTTCAATGATTGGCTAAAAAGCCAAATTCCACTTGGGGAATTGTTATTGATTTTTTTTCTTTTTTTGGGTTTTCCTTTTTGAAGGAGTGCCTCTTGTGTAGGCGACTGGGGATTTGAAGTTCAGTGTTCGGCTGAGTGCCAGATTCCGCTTGGGGAATACTTATTGATATTTTTGATTTTTCTCTTTTTGCAGGGATGCCTCTGAGTAGGCGATTGGGGAATGAGGGATCTTATGTATCCCAGAGTATTATTTAGGAAGCCTCTGCAGGCTTAGCCTCACTCAACACTTGAGTTGGAGAGCTATCTTCACTGAGGAAGTGTTAAGTCCTTTGACTTGTATATACTGTTTGGATGATCGCACTTCCATTGGGGATTGCGTCGATTTTGCTTTGATAGCTCTCGCTGGGGATTTTTCCGTGAGCTTGAGCTGAGGTTCCCTCTGGGGAGTGTTATTTCTGCGAGCCTCTCCAGGCTCAGTTATTCTGCATACTGTGGAGGATGTGGAGTATTATTTTGGTAAGCCTCTCCAGGCTTAGTTATTCTGAATGAGTATTGTTTTGGAAAGCCTCTCCAGGCTCAGTTATTTCTGAGAGAGTATTATTTCAGTAAGCCTCTCCAGGCTCAATTATTCTGTAAGAGTATTATTTCAGCAAGCCTCTCCAGGCTCAATTATTCTGAGAGTATTATTTCGGCGAGCCTCTCCAGGCTCAGTTATTCTGAAAGATGTGAAATCTTTGTCTTTTTTTGTCGACTTTTGACTTTTTCTGTATGTTTGCCTTTTTTGTCATTTTTTGGCTTTTTCTGTATTTTTGCCTTTTTTGTTGTTTTTCGGCTTTTTCTGTACAGAAATATCTCAGTTATTATGAGAGAGTATTATTTCGGCGAGCCTCTCCAGGCTCAATTATTTTGAGAGAGTATTATTTCAGCGAGCCTCTCCAGGCTCAGTTATTTTGAGAGAGTATTATTTCGGCAAGCCTCTCCAGGCTCAGTTATTCTGAGAGTATTCTTTCGGCAAGCCTCTCCAGGCTCAATTATTCTGAGAGTATTCTTTCGGCAAGCCTCTCCAGGCTCAGTTATTCTGAGAGTATTCTTTCGGCAAGCCTCTCCAGGCTCAGTTATTTTGAGAGTATTCTTTCGGCAAGCCTCTCCAGGCTTAGTTATTCTGAGAGTATTCTTTCGGCAAGCCTCTCCAGGCTCAGTTATTCTGTATGACGCTGTTGATTTTCTGAATCTTTGCATTTTGTTTGCTGCTGTCATACACAAGCAATTTTTTTCTATTTTTTCTATTTTATGCAATTGCCTCATGATAAGGTCTTTTAAATGTGCAATTAATATGTGTGATGCATGCAATACAATTTTTTATTTTTGTTCATTTATTTAGAAAAGTGAGTGGCTCTCCCTATCCTCTTCTTCTTGGAGGACTTTCTGTCATTGACGCGAGGGAGTATTTTTATGAGCCTTTATGCAGGAGATTTATGGATTTTATAGGAACCCCTCCAATTTTCTTTATTTGACCGATTATTAAAAGAGTTTCGTACAATTTTTGAAACATCAATTTAGAGGCATAATCACATGGTCAAGAGAGAAAAGAAGCAAATGGATATTTTGATATTCACAAGTTTTTTTTTACAGAAAGATATACAGAAGGAAATTTCTGAAGAATGGCTGGCCAGGGTAGGCTATATACATTGGGCTTAACAATTATATCTGTAATTGTTGCTCTTTACGTTCCCCTAATTGCTTCGGCCTGAGCCAGGAGTGTAGATGCTGCAAGACGCTTGCTTCTAGAAGATAATCACTTGAACCGCCTTTCGGTTTTCGATTCAAGCGATCGTTGCTTGCTTTGTTTTTACATCTTATTCTTTTGCCCCTAACTTTTGCCTAGGACGTATCCTAGCGGGGATAATTTTTGCCTTTGTTTTGCCTAGTACCCTTGTACTGGCGGGCTTTTTATTTTGCCCTAACTTTTGCCTAGGACGCCCTTTTTGGGTTTTCGTCCTAGCGGGCCTATGCAAGCAACGTCTTCAAGCATAGTACTTCTTTACCACGTCAGTGTTGACTAGGTATCGAAGTTCTTCTCCATCCATGTTGGTGAGGATCAATGCTCCTCCTGAGAAGGCTCGTTTTACCACGTATGGTCCTCCGTGATTTGGGGCACACTTTCCGATTTTGTCCTTTTGAGTTGGTAACAATTTCTTAATTACCAACTTTCCCTCATGGTAGACTCGAGGGTGGACTTTCTTGTCAAAAGCCTTTTTGATCTTCCTTTGATAGGCTTGACCATGGCATATGGCGTTCAGCCGTTTCTCTTGGATAAGGTTCAACCGATCGTATCGGCTTTGAACCCTTTCTGCCTCGGAAAGTTTTGCTTCCATGATCACCCTTATATAAGGTTTTTCGACTTCGACGGGTAGAACTGCCTCCTGAAGTCCTATAACCATGAAGAGCAAAGGGTAATATCTCGTGTCAGTCTTTAAATGAGACAACCATCTTTTGCACTATTTTCTTGATGTTCTTTTTGGTTGCCTCGACTGCCCCATTCATCTTTGGCCGATATGGGGAAGAGTTGCGGTGTTGGATTTTGAACTCTTGGCACAGTTCTTCCACCATTTTATTATTCAGATTAGATCCATTTTCAGTGATGATTTATTTCTCCATGCTTCCACTAGATTATTCTAAAATCCTTTGGGACAAGAGAGAAGAGAAAGGAAAGATATTTTGTTCTAAAGTTTGTGTTTTAGAGGGGATTTATTTTTCAAAAATGGTTTTTGTAAGAATGGATGGCCAAGGTAGGCTTATGTGTTTAGGCTTGTTTGATTAAACACTTATGAAGTTAAAAAAAGTCGCGTTGTGATTCGACAACTTGGATAGCTTCCCTTGAACCTTTCTTGAATTCGGCTCGTGGTACCATCATGGATTTCTTTTGTTTTTTGATTGTCCTTATTTTTGCCTAAAACACCCTTTCGTGGTATTTTAGCGGACTTTTGTTTTTGTTCATTATTTTGTAACCCTAATTTTTGCCTAGGTCACCCCTTCGTGGGATTCCTAGCGGGTTCTTTGCTCTTATTTTTGCGCAGTCCCCTTTTTGGGTTTCCTGCCGAGCTTCTTTTATTTTGAAGGATTTATTTTTATCCATGATGGCACTTGTCAAGGCCAAGGGAAGGTGCTCCAAGTTGTCACACACACCTCCACATGAAAATGATGTGGGTTTATTATTATTAAGATGATTTTAACCTCATTCATGTTTATTCAAACAGGGTTAAAAATGATGCGGTTTAGAATTTTATTATTAGCAAGAAAAGAAGCAATGAAGAATGATTTTATTATAATCATAGCGGAAACATGTGTCCTTATTTCATCACTGATATGGGTCCCAATATTGACCTCTTTTATCTCTCGGCCATGCCCCAAATTCACAGTCTCCAATTTCTCTTGACGAGCTTCTTAATCTAGCAATCTTTGCAGATCCGGAGAAATGGTCTCCTCATCACTGTCCAACTCAACCCTTTCACCTTCGGATCCCGGTCAAAGCGAACAATTACAGACATAATTATTTTATTGGTTCTGTTTAGGTTTAGAATTTATTAATGTTAATGAGAGAGAGAGAAAAGAACAAAATAAGAGAATAATGTGTGAAATATGCCTCTTTATTGATATATGTATGTAGAACTGTACAAAACCCTTATTTACATGAAAAGGTTCTCATGATCTCGGGTACAGATCATGAGTCCCTAAAAGAAAAAAGTGGAGGGGCCCTATCATGGCTTGTTATTCTCTCTAATCCTGCTTTGGCCGAGGATTCTCGCTCACGTCGGGCGCTATCGAATCAAAAGTGATCCACCCAGCATCAATAAGGTCTTGGACCTTATATTTGAGAGCTCTGCAGTTCTCCGTTGAATGCCCCGATGCCCCCGAATGGTATAGACATTTGTCTTGTGGTTTGTACCAATCGGGGTATGGTGGATCAATCTTCTTTAGTGGAACGTAAGCTAGAAGTTTGGCTTCTACTAGCTTCGGCAGGAGATCGCTGTAGGTGGTCGGAAGTTTATCAAACTTCTTCACAGGGGTGAATTGCGACTTTCCTGACTTCGAAGTGGAAGAAGATGAAGAAATATTTACGGCATTGACTCCTCCCTCCTTCTTCTTCCCAAAGGTCTTCTTAGCTTTAAATGATTGGGAAGGTTTAGCTAGCTTCCCGCTTTTCAGCTCTTGTTCCATTCTTCCTCCAACATGATGGGACTCATGGTCACTGTGCTCAGCCCCTTGTATGTTGTGGTGACGCATGAGTTCCATCATTTGCGCCATTTGCTCTTTGAGCTGTGAGAGCTCGGCTGTAAGCTCCTTATTTTGTTCCTCCAACGCGTCCATTTTCTTGTTGAGCTGAGAGAGCTCGGTTGTGAGCTTCTTATTTTGCTCCCCCAGCGCTTCCATTTTCTTGATTTTCTGCGCGCGCGTGAGGACAAAGAGATGACCAGCCACTTTCTAAAAATGAATATTTAATCTAATTAATTTGTGGAATGAATACGCTCTTGACATGAGCTTGATAACCCTCCATTTTTAAGGCGCTACCTTTTTAAAACAGAGCGTTACCACCCTCCTTGACTTATGATCTCTCCTCAACGGAGAATCTCGATAATTATGGGTCTCTTTTACTCATGTCAAGAGGTATTGGTGAACCTAAAATGCATGGTTTATGGGGATGCATGATATCTTTATTGGTAATGATGCACATGCTCCTCACTTTTATTATATTTTCACACATGGTCTTTCCTCTCATGTCATGGTTTTTTCATGCATGGGGATTATTCTTTAGACCTTATCACGAGGTTATTTATTAATGCACAAACAATTGCACATAAGCATTTACACAAACAATTCACTCATCCACGAACAGTCACGAGCGAATCACGAGGTAGGGGTCTCCTGCAGAAAAGTGCATATTCAAGGAGGATCTAACTGTTCTCACTTGGTCAAAGGCCCCCAAGGTGCCCCCATTATAGGGACCCAATTCCTCTCGTCGTAGGTCGATGGAAAGCTCCAACGCACCGTCGGACTCAAGTTCATGGTTATCACCTTGAGTGATGTTTTCCGACAACGGTCTACGGGCACCTATAGACCCATTCGACAACCGGCCGTACTAACATCCACTCCCTATGGTTAATCACTCATGCCCCCGGGTATAGAGGGAACTGTTGTGTGCAAAGGTTTGTGTGCAGTTTTTATTTCAAACAATTGCGTAAATTTAAAAATACAACAGTTATTAAAGCCAAATAGATAAACATGTTATCATACAAGTGAGGGGTAATAAAGTAATTTTTAACTATTATTTGTTAAAAATAATCTGTCACTAAATGGGACTGACTCTCGAGGCTTCCCCAGTGGAGTCGCCATCTGTCGCCACCGGCCCAAACGGGCCTCGGCGGTCGCGAAGATGGTCGAGCTCGCTTTTATTTTAGTTTTGAAAATGTATTGGATTATTAGAAAGACTTGTTCTCAAACTGAGACCTTGTCGATCTTATCCAATTTATTTATTAAATGTCTCACCAATCCATATTAATCCCAAGCGGGACCCTCTATGGATTAGTGGTTTTCGCAAAAGGAGGGTTCGTGGAGTCGCCACCAATGTTTTACTCAAAACATTGGAAAAAGGGATAAGGCAATTGATTTTATAAATCAACTTTGGCCATTACAACCAGAGTTGGGTAAGGGAGTCGGTTACGCGTGGGGAAGGTGTTAGCACCCCACAGCGCCCCTTTCGGGTTCCCTATGACAGATTATTTCTAAAATAATAGCGTAAAATTACTAAATTACCCCTATTTATTATAAGCGATTATAAATTAACTATCTACATGATGACAGTTTAAATATGCACACAGAAAGCAGTAAAAGGAAGGATTTAAGAAGAAACCTCTTGAAGCGTGCTTTTATATATTGAGTAAGACTGGGAAGCTTTTTGGGGTTCCCTCGCTCTACAAGCTCGCTCGCTCCTTCCTAAAAACTTTTGACTATGGAAATCCGGAGGATTTCCCTTCGACTAGGTTCGAATCTCCAAGCTAAGTGCTCGGAATTCCGGAACTTCGTCGGATCGACTCCCAGAGAGATTTCTAGGGCAGAACACTGCTCAAAAACCCCAGAATACTCAAGGAGGGAGTCAAAACTGAGTAAAAAGTGTGGAATGACGTCCAATTGACGTCATATTTATAGGGAATAGGCGCAATACGGGCTATAGAATCAATACGGCCGTATTGAAATTTTTGAACTTCAATACGGCCGTATTGAGTTCAATACGGCTGTATTGAAGCTTCAATACGGCCGTATTGATTTCAGTACGGCCGTATTGAAGTTTCAGAAACTTCAATACGCCGTATTGAGTTCACTGCGGCCGTATTGAAGCTTCAATACGGCCGTATTAAGTTCAGTACGGCCGTATTGGGCTTCATTCCCTCCACTTCCTTATTTTGAGCTATTCTAAGACCTCTAGACCTACAGAGAACCCTCCTAGGGCCTTCCAGGAGTCCTTCTGGCTGATCTTCCTTCAGTCTTCGAGAGTCTTCAAGCTTTATTTCCGACCCGGGCAATTTTAGGGGTCTACAGTGAGGATCAGTGCTCCTCCGGAGAAGGATCGCTTCACCACGTATGGTCCTTCGTAATTTGGGGCTCACTTTCCGATTTTGTCCTTTTGAGCTGGTAGCAATTTCTTCATCACCAGCTCTCCCTCATGGTAGATTCGAGGGTGGACTTTCTTGTCAAAAGCCTTTTTGATCTTCCTTTGGTAGGCTTGACCATGACATATGGCGTTCAGTCGTTTTTCTTCGATAAGGTTCAATTGGTCGTATCGGCTTTGAACCCATTCTGCCTCGGAAAGTTTTGCTTCCATGATTACTCTCAGAGAAGGTATCTCGACTTCAACAGGCAGAACTGCCTCCATTCCATAAACAAGGGAAAATGGAGTAGCTCCTGTGGATGTGCGCACTGAAGTCCTGTATCCATGGAGAGCGAAGGGTAACATCTCATGCCAGTCTTTGAATGAGACAACCATCTTCTGTACTATTTTCTTGATATTCTTATTGGCTGCCTCGACTGCCCCATTCATCTTTGGTCGATATGGGGAAAAGTTGTGGTGTTGGATCTTGAACTCTTGGCACAGTTCTTCCACCATCTTGTTATTTAGATTGGATCCATTATCAGTGATGATCTTATCGGGAATACCGTATCTGCATATAATGTTTTTTCTGATGAAGGATGTTACCACCTTTCGGGTCACATGAGCATACGATGCCGTTTCTACCCATTTGGTGAAATAATCAATGGCCACCAAGATGAATCTATGTCCATTGGATGCCTTTGGTTCGATGGGTCCAATAACATCCATGCCCCACATTGCAAATGGCCAAGGTGAAGCCAATTGTAGACCCCTAAAATTGTCCGGGTCGGAAATAAAGCTTGAAGACTCTCGAAGACTGAAGGAAGATCAGCCAGAAGGACTCCTGGAAGGCCCTAGGAGGGTTCTCTGTAGGTCTAGTGGTCTTAGAAAAGCTCAAAATAAGAAAGTGGAGGGAATGAAGCCCAATACGGCCGTACTGAACTTAATACGGCCGTATTGAAGCTTCAATACGGCCGCAGTGAACTCAATACGGCGTATTGAAGTTTCTGAAACTTCAATACGGCCGTACTGAAATCAATACGGGCGTATTGAAATTTCTGAATTTCAATACGGCCGTATTGAACTCAATACGACCGTATTGAAGTTCAAAAATTTCAATACGGCCGTATTGCTCCTGTAGGCCGTATTGCGCCTATTCCCTATAAATATGACGTTAATTGGACGTCATTCCACACTTTTGAACACTCAGTTTTGACACCCTCCTTGAGTATTCTGGGGTTTTTGAGCAGTGTTCTGCCCTAGAAATCTCTCTGGGAGTCGATCCGACGAAGTTCTGGAATTCCGAGCACTTAGCTTGGAGATTCGAACCTAGTCGAAGGGAAATCCTCCGGATTTCCATAGTCAAAAGTTTTTAGGAAGGAGCGAGCGAGCTTGTAGAGCGAGGGAACGCCAAAAAGCTTCCCAGTTTTACTCAATATATAAAAGCACGCTTCAAGAGGTTTCTTCTTAAATCCTTCCTTTTACTGCTTTCTGTGTGCATATTTAAACTGTCATCATGTAGATAGTTAATTTATAATTGCTTAGAATAAATAGGGGTAATTTAGTAATTTTATGCTATTATTTTAGAAATAATCTGTCATAGGGAACCCGAAAGGGGCGCTGTGGGGTGCTAACACCTTCCCCACGCGTAACCGACTCCCTTACCCGACTCTGGTTGTAATGACCAAAGTTGATTTATAAAATCAATTGCCTTATCCCTTTTTCCAATGTTTTGAGTAAAACATTGGTGGCGACTCCACGAACCCTCCTTTTGCGAAAACCACTAATCCATGGAGGGTCCCGCTTGGGATTAATATGGATTGGTGAGCCTTTTAATAAAATTGCTCGTTTGACGAGGTCTCAGTTTGAGAATAAGTCATTCTAGCAATCCACATTTTTAAACAAATAAACGAGTCCAACCATCCTTCGCGAATGCCGAAAGCCCGTTTCGGGCCGGTGGCGACAGATGGCGACTCCACTGGGGAATCTTTGAGAGTCAGTCCCATTTAGTGACAGATTGTTTTTAACAAATAATAGTAAAAATTACTTCATTACCCCTTGCTTGTATGATAACATGCTTTATATATTTGGCTTTAAATAACTGTTGTTTGTTTAAATTTCCGCAATTGTTTGAAATAAATTGCACACAAACCTTTGCACACAACAGTTCCCTCTATACCCGGGGGCATGAGTGGTAATCCATAGGGAGTGGATGTTAGTACGGCCGGTTGAATGGGTCTATAGGAGCCTGCGAGACCGTTGTCGGAAAAACATCACTCAAGGTGATAACCATGAACTTGAGTCCGACAGTGCGTTGGAACTTTCCATCGACTTACGACGAGAGGAATTGGGTCCCTATAATGGGGGCACCTTGGGGGCCTCAGACCGGTGAGAACAGTTAGATCCACCTTGAATATGCACTTTTCTGCAGGAGACCCCTACCTCGTGATTCGCTCGTGACTGTTCGTGGATGAGTGAATTGTTTGTGCATTGTTTATGTGAAATTGTTTGAGCATACATTGCATTTCTTTAAACATACAACATTCCTATTCTTTTAAAAATAAGAATAAATAGGAATAAGAATCTTCCATTATACGGTGTTAACATCTACCTTCATTACATTCATATAGGTAGTTTCCCTTTTCACCCAAAAATACAAAAAATATAATAAATAAAAATACCCAAAAAAGAAAAAAGGGTTATTTATCCAAACCAAGCAATATCATGCATCATCTTAGGGACATCCCGAAAACATGATAAGGCTTAGTTCAATAAACACAATGCATGCATATTCATCGCCATCATCTCATATCATGCATATAGATCATGGAGGGATCTAGGCGTCATTCATACATCTCTCCTAGTAATCCATTAATAAACATTAATAAAAAGAAAGGATTAGTCGATGCGTATGTTCAAAGAATGGATCGCACGCCGTTCGTTATCAAGTGTAAGCCAACAACCGTGCCAATCGAGCGCACATCAACTCCGTTGTTGGTAATCAAGACGAATAAAGGGGAAGGTCCGACACCATTAAGGATCACAGTCCCAAGGCCTTTCCCTTACAAATCAAATAAGGCTGTGCCGTGGATATACGACATCCACTCTTCTGCCGACAGCGATATCTCCAACATCGCTGGACTTGGGGGCATGACTAGGAGTGGCAGGATCTACACTCCCGAAGATCTTCATGACAAAGCTCCCAAGAATAAAGGGAAAGAAAAAGAAGAAAAAACCGAGGAAAATAAGGAATCCGAGGAGGAGACAGACAAACTGTTAAAATATATCCGACAGAGCGAGTACTCCATCATGGATCAACTTCATAAGACGCCAGCAAAGATTACTCTGTTGTCGTTGATCCTATGCTCCGAACCGCATCGACAAGCTCTGTTGAAAGTCTTGAACGAGGCATACGTGTCGCACACTATCTCCCAAGACAAGTTTGAGGGGATTGTTAGTCACATCACGGCTAATGATCACCTCACCTTCATCGATGAAGAAATCCCCGCCGAGGGATCAAACCACAACAAGCCCTTGCACATCTCTATAAAGTGCAAGGAGTATCACATCGTTAAAGTCTTGGTAGATAATGGATCTTCCTTGAAAGTGATGCCAAAAAGAACGCTCAAGCAATTGGCAATCAAGGGAGTCCAAACGCGCCCGAGCAACATGATCGTTCGAGCTTTCGACGGTTCTAAAAGAGAAGTAGTGGGAGAAATCAATCTTTCAATCCAAATTGGACCCACTATCTTCAACGTCGAATTTCAAGTGATGGATATCACTCCCGCATACAGCTGTCTCCTCGGCCGACCTTGGATTCATGATGCGAAAGCTATTCCTTCTACGCTCCACCAGAAAGTCAAGTTCATAGTGGGTGACAAACTGGTGACCGAACAAGCTAAAGATGACATACTCATCAGCAAGCCATCCAACATACTTTATGTGGATGCAGCAGAGGAAGCTTTAGAAACCGCCTTCCAAGCATTGGAAATCGCCAATGTTGAAACGTTTCCCCGAGAAATGAAGAAGGTAGCTCATACGCTCACAAAAGAACGGATACTTGCCAAGACAAGAATTAGGCAAGGACTCCCAAGGAATCCCGGAGCTACCCATTATCAAGGACAATCCGGGGAAACAAGGGTTAGGATACAACCCTGTTAAAGATCAAAGAACGAAGAGGAATCAAGATCCTTCTCGACGTTCTTTAAGCCAGATCTTTAGGAAGGCTGGTTCACAAACGTCAAGGCCAGCTGTCGTCATCAAGTGTCCTTTTCCTTCTAATAGGGATGTGTAAATTCAGTGACTATTAGAGATCACTCCTCGGGGACAGCCCGACCCCCGAGCCTCGATAGGGCACATGTTTCCATTATGATTATAATAAAATCATTCTTCATTAATTCTTTATTGCTTCTTTTCTTGCTCGCAATAAAATTCTAGACCACATTATTTTAACCCTGTTTGAATAAGCATAAATGAGGTTAAAATCATCTTGATAACAATAAACCCGCATCATTTTTATGTGGAAATGTGCATGACAGCTTGGAGCACCGTTTCTTGGCATCAATAAGTGCCATCATGGATAAAAGAAATCCTAAAGATAATAAGCTCGGCAGGAAACCCAAAAAGGGGACTGCGTAAAAATAAGAGCAAAAGACCCGCTAGGAATCCCACAAAAGGGTGACCTAGGCAAAAGTTAGGGTTACAAAATAAGAGCAAAAGACCCGCTAGGAATCCCACAAAAGGGTGACCTAGGCAAAAGTTAGGGTTACAAAATAAAGACAAAAGCCCGCTAAGACATCACAAATGGGTGTTTTAGGCAAAAGTTAGGGCCATCAAAAAAGAAAAACAAAATAAATCCATGATGGTACCATCAATTGAATTCAACAAGGGGCTCAAGAAAAGCTATCCAAGTTGTCAAAGCACAATCATTAATAACAAAGATGTGCTTAACTTCATAAGTGTTTAATCGAACAAGCCTAAACACAATAAGCCTACCATGGCCAGCCATTCTTACAAAAACCATTTTTCAAAAATAAAATAATCCCCTCTAAAACACAAACTTTTGAAAATATATCCTTTCCTTCTTTTCTGTCTTGTCCCAACGATTTTTGAATAATCTAGTGGAAACATGGAGATATAGTGGTCAATAGGAGGGTTGACATATCTTCTAAAAGAAGGGAAGGATCATTTGGTTGATGACACCAAAATCAAATACGCATCATTCCTCGGTAACAGAAATCGGCAGAGCACAGTCCGTCTGGAGGAATGGCAAAAATCCAAACAGAAAAACGCATCGGTTAATTCTTTTGAAAAATGAATCAAATAGAATTAGGTGCATCATATACTGCACACATGCATACAGATGATAGGTGTACTGGAAGATCACTTATTCTCTGTTTATTGAAAAAACAAAAAATATAAATTTCAGAAAAAACAATACGCCCGTATCATGTTCAGTACGCCCGTACCAAAATGAATAACGGCCGTATTGGCAATAACAGAAATCCTCCCTCACATCAATGACAAAATTCCTCCAAAAAGAAGAGGATAGGGGGAGCCATTCATTTTTTCCAAAAATAAAATAATTAAACTTGCATTTTGTGCATCGCGCACATTAATAGCACATTCAAAGACCTCATCATGAGGCAATTGCATAAAATAGAAAAAATAGAAAAATTGCTTGTGTATGACAGCAGCAAACAAAATGCAAAGATTCAGAAAATCAACAGCGTCATACAGAATAATTGAGCCTGGAGAGGCTCGCCGAAATAATACTCTCTCAGAATAACTGAGACATTTCTATACAGAAAAAGCCAAAACCAACAAAAAAGGCAAAAATACAGAAATCAACAAAAATACAGAAAAAGCCGAATGACAAAAAAGGCAAACATACAGAAAAAGTCAAAAGTCGACAAAAAAAGACAAAGATTTCACATCTTTCAGAATAACTGAGCCTGGAGAGGCTCGCCGAAATAATACTCTCTCAGAAATAACCGAGCCTGGAGAGGCTTGCCGAAACAATACTCATCAGTTTGTACAGAATAACTGAGCCTGGAGAGGCTTACCAAAATACTCCTCATCTTCCACATCAAAGAATAAATGAGCCTGGAGAGGCTCGCAGAAATAATACTCCCCAGAGGGAACCTCAACTCATGCTCTTGGATTCAAAATCCCCAGCAAGAGCTATCAAGCAAGATCGTCAAAATCCCCAATGGAAGTACGATCTCCCAAGCAGAATATCCAAGTCAAAGGACTTAAACTTCCTCAGTGAAGATAGCTCTCCAACTCAAGTGTCGAGTGAGGCTAAGCCTGTAGAGGCTTCCTAAATAATACTCTGGGATACATAAGATCCCTCATTCCCCAATCGCCTACTCAGAGGCATCCCTGCAAAAGGAGAAAAATCATAAAAAAAATCAATAATCATTCCCCAAGTGGAATCTGGCTCTCAGCCAATCATTGAACGTCAAGCTGATATGCCTAACAGAAGAGGCTAATCAAAATCAACGACAAAATCCCCCAGTGGATAACAGCCTACACAGAGGCAGCAAAATCAGAAAACCAAAAGAGTTACCCGAACAAGGATAACCGGGATACTCCACCAACGTCGAAAGGACGTCAGCCAATCATAAGGCACCGCTCACATCAGAAAGAGCATCTTTGTGTCTATACCCCAAGGAGTCAGAAATTCCCCAAGGGTACCAACAATGCAATGCAAGTTGGGGCACAGGAACCTGTGAATGACTGCACATCCCCTAGACGGATCCCTGCGTTATCCAGCCCTCAGTGGCACAAAATCAAAAAACAACCGTCGAAGCAGCATCGTGGACTGTGGAGACAAAATCATCACAAATCCCTGAAAAGGAGATATTCACGCTACCCCCGTCGTCACAAACACGGAGGTATGCAGCTTCCGGCTCGAGCAATGAGCGAAGCTATCTCTGGAAAGAGGGTACTCACCGCCTACCGTTGTCACAAAGGTACTTAGCTTCCGGCTCGAACAAAGAGTGAAGCTAAGCCTGGAGAGGCGGTACTTACAGCCGGTACTTACAGTTTCCAGCTTGGGCAACAAGCAAAGCAAGGCCTGGAGAGGCAAAACTCACACTGCTACCGTCATCACAAGGGTACTTAGCTTCCGGCTCGAACAAAGAGTGAAGCTAAGCCTGGAGAGGCGGTACTCACAGCTTCCGGCTTGGGCAGCAAGCAAAGCAAAACCTGGAGAGGCTACTCGACAATTTTCCACCGGAAGACGCTACAAGTCAGAAGGTCGGCGCATCACCCGGACAATTGGGTCAACTCCTTTACTTGTCAGCCGGTACACCAAAAGGCCGTCCGACTAAGTAAAGGGGGGGCAGCTGTAGACCCCTAAAATTGTCCGGGTCGGAAATAAAGCTTGAAGACTCTCGAAGACTGAAGGAAGATCAGCCAGAAGGACTCCTGGAAGGCCCTAGGAGGGTTCTTTGTAGGTCTAGAGGTCTTAGAAAAGCTCAAAATAAGAAAGTGGAGGGAATGAAGCC
Source organism: Cajanus cajan (assembly GCF_000230855.2). Taxonomy (NCBI): domain Eukaryota; kingdom Viridiplantae; phylum Streptophyta; class Magnoliopsida; order Fabales; family Fabaceae; genus Cajanus; species Cajanus cajan. Next base: position 39,733,856 of record NC_138521.1, on the reverse strand, counting down.
CAATACGGCCGTACTGAACTTAATACGGCCGTATTGAAGCTTCAATACGGCCGCAGTGAACTCAATACGGCGTATTGAAGTTTCTGAAACTTCAATACGGCCGTACTGAAATCAATACGGGCGTATTGAAATTTCTGAATTTCAATACGGCCGTATTGAACTCAATACGACCGTATTGAAGTTCAAAAATTTCAATACGGCCGTATTGCTCCTGTAGGCCGTATTGCGCCTATTCCCTATAAATATGACGTCAATTGGACGTCATTCCACACTTTTGAACACTCAGTTTTGACACCCTCCTTGAGTATTCTGGGGTTTTTGAGCAGTGTTCTGCCCTAGAAATCTCTCTGGGAGTCGATCCGACGAAGTTCTGGAATTCCGAGCACTTAGCTTGGAGATTCGAACCTAGTCGAAGGGAAATCCTCCGGATTTCCATAGTCAAAAGTTTTTAGGAAGGAGCGAGCGAGCTTGTAGAGCGAGGGAACGCCAAAAAGCTTCCCAGTTTTACTCAATATATAAAAGCACGCTTCAAGAGGTTTCTTCTTAAATCCTTCCTTTTACTGCTTTCTGTGTGCATATTTAAACTGTCATCATGTAGATAGTTAATTTATAATTGCTTAGAATAAATAGGGGTAATTTAGTAATTTTATGCTATTATTTTAGAAATAATCTGTCATAGGGAACCCGAAAGGGGCGCTGTGGGGTGCTAACACCTTCCCCACGCGTAACCGACTCCCTTACCCGACTCTGGTTGTAATGACCAAAGTTGATTTATAAAATCAATTGCCTTATCCCTTTTTCCAATGTTTTGAGTAAAACATTGGTGGCGACTCCACGAACCCTCCTTTTGCGAAAACCACTAATCGATGGAGGGTCCCGCTTGGGATTAATATGGATTGGTGAGCCTTTTAATAAAATTGCTCGTTTGACGAGGTCTCAGTTTGAGAATAAGTCATTCTAGCAATCCACATTTTTAAACAAATAAACGAGTCCAACCATCCTTCGCGAATGCCGAAAGCCCGTTTCGGGCCGGTGGCGACACCAATACATTGAGTGGCGTTGGTGGGACATGAATATTGTCGGCATATGCTTGACACTTGTGGCATTTCCGAACGTATTGGTAACAATCCCTTTCCATGGTCGACCAAAAGTACCCTGCCCTAAGGATTTTCTTAGCCATTGCAGGTCCGGGAATGTGGGTACCGAAAACCCCCTCATGTATTTCTTTGATCACATTTTGAGCTTCGACTTGGTCTACACACCTCAACAAGACCGAGTCATAATTCTTTTTGTAGAGGGTTTCTCCTATCAGCAGAAATCCCATGGCCCTTCTTCGGATATGCTTTTTGTCATTATCGTTGGCCATATCAGGATATTCCCCTTTTTTCAGATATTGTTTGATATCGTGGAACCATGGACAATCGTCGATAACTTCATCTATCAAAAGGCAGAACGCTTGCTTATCATGCCGCCGGATATTAATGATGGGCATTTCATGCTCTTTATCCAAGGCAAACATCGACGAGAGTGTAGCAAGAGCGTCGGCAAACTGATTTTCCTCCCTTGGAATATACTCAAAGACGACACTTTGAAAAAGATTTGTTAAGTCTTTGATATGCTCAACATATGGTATTAGTTTAGGATTTCGGACTTCCCAGTCACCTCGTAGCTGATGAATGACTAAAGCCGAATCTCCAAACACTTTGAGCTTTAGGATACCATTGTTGATAGCTGCTTGGATTCCTAGCGCGCAAGCTTCGTATTCGGCCATGTTGTTTGTACAGTCGAAATTGAGTCTTGCTGTTAGGGGGATATGCTTTCCTTGTGGGGAGATTAACACTGTTCCAATCCCCTGTCCAAGCATGTTGGAGGCTCCATCAAAATACATGGTCCACGCATCATCTTTGCGCTCTTCATGTTGTAAGTTCATGATATCCTCATCGGGGAAATCATCCTGAAGGGATTGATAGTCATTGGTCGGCCCGTGTGCTAGGTAATCAGCTAGGGTACTGCCCTTGATGGCCCTTTGGGTGACATGTATGATGTCAAATTCTGATAATTGCACTTGCCATCGGGCAATCTTCCCAGTGATTATGGGTTTGTCGAACACATACTTAATTGGGTCCATTTTGGAAACCAACCAAGTAGTATGCCTAATCATATACTGCCTGAGCCTTTGTGTTGCCCATGCTAATGCGCAGCATGTTTTTTCTAGCGGCGTGTAGCGGGTTTCATAATCAAGAAACTTTTTGCTCAGGTAGTAGATGGCTTGTTCTTTCTTCCTTGTTTCATCTTGTTGTCCTAGCACAACTCCCATGGACTCATCAAGTACCGTTAGATAGAGGATTAATGGTCTTCCCTCGACAGGTGGCACCAACACTGGTGGATTGGCTAAGCACTGTTTGATCTTATCGAAAGCTTGTTGACAATTCTCATCCCAAATTTCGGAATGATTCTTGCGCAACAGCTTGAATATCGGTTTGCACGTGTCAGTCAATTGTGCGATGAACCTCGCGACGTAGTTCACCCTGCCGAGGAATCCTCTTATTTCTTTCTCGGTTCTAGGAGGAGGCATTTCCATTATTGCCTTTACTTTATCGGGGTCCACCTCTATGCCTTTTTCACTGACGATGAACCCGAGAAGCTTACCTGACCGAACTCCGAAAGTACACTTAGCCGGGTTTAGCTTAAGCTGATACTTACGAAGCCGATTGAATAATTTTCTCAAATATTGGATGTGGTCCATCTCGTCCTTCGACTTTGCGATCATGTCATCCACGTATACTTCAATTTCTTTGTGGATCATATCGTGGAATAGCGTCACCATCGCTCGTTGGTAGGTGGCACCCGCATTTTTAAGTCCAAAAGGCATCACCCTGTAGCAGAAAGTGCCCCAGGGTGTAATGAAAGAAGTTTTCTCGCGGTCTTCTATATTCATCTTTATTTGATTATACCCCGAGTATCCATCCATAAAGGAATAGAGTGTGTTTGTGGCAGTGTGATCCACAAGTGTATCGATGTGGGGCAAGGGAAAATCGTCCTTTGGACTGGCACGATTCAAATCCCTATAATCAACACATACTCTAACCTTCCCATTCTTTTTGATGACTGGCACAATGTTAGCCAGCCATTCGGGATACTGGGATACAACCAAGAATCCCGCGTCTAATTGTTTTTCTACCTCCTCCTTAATCTTTAAGGACCATTCGGGCTTGATTCGTCGAAGCTTTTGCTTAATGGGTCGAAACCCCTCTTTTAATGGCAACTTGTGTTCGACGATGTTGGAGTCCAAACCGGGCATATCATGGTACGACCATGCAAATACGTCTTTGTATTCCCTCAACAATTGAATCAATTGCGTTTTTATTTCATCACTGATATGGGTCCCAATATTGACTTCTTGTAACTCTTGACCCTGCCCCAAATTCACGGTCTCCAATTTCTCTTGATATGGCTGGAGTAGACGAGCTTCTTGATCTAGCAGTCTTTGCAGATCCGGAGAGATGGTCTCCTCATCACTGTCCGACTCAACCCATTCATCCTTGGCTTTCGGATCCCGATCAGAGCGAACAATCACAGACATAATTATTTACTGGTTCTGTTTAGGTTTAGAATTATTAATATTGGTGAGAGAGAGAGAATAGAACAAAATGAGAGAATAATGTATGAAAAATGCCTCTTTATTGATATATGTATGTAAAACTGTACAAAACCCTTATTTACATGAAAAGGTCCTCATGATCTCGGGTACTGATCATGAGTCCCTAAAAGAAAAATGAAAAATACGGAGGGGCCCTATTGTGGCTTGTCATTCTCTACTCCTGCTTTGGTAGAGGATTCTTGCTCACGTCGGGTGCTGTCGAATCGAAGGTGACCCACCCGGCATCAATAAGGTCTTGGACCTTGTGTTTGAGAGCCTTACAGTTCTCCGTTGAATGTCCTGGTGCCCCCGAGTGGTATAGGCATTTATCTTGTGGTTTGTACCACTCGGGATAAGGTGGATCCATCTTCCTTGGTGGAATGTAAGCTAGAAGATGAGCTTCCACTAACTTCGGCAGGAGATCGCTATAAGTGGTCGGAAGTTTGTCAAACTTCTTCACAGAGTTGTATTGCGATTTACCTGACTTCGAAGTGGAAGAAGATGGAGAAATGGTTACAGTGTTGACTCCTCCTTCTTTCTTCTTCCCGAAGGCCTTCTTAGCTTCATATGGTTGGGAAGGCTTAGCCAGCTTCCCACTTTTGAGTCCTTGTTCCACCCTTTCTCCAATGGTGATGATGTCCGAGAAGAGTGTTGTCGTGTTCCCTATCATCTTGTCATAATAGGGACCAGTCAACGAATTGATGAACAAGGACACCGTCTCTTTATCCGACAGCGGGGGCTCTATCTGTGCCGCCAACTCCCTCCAACGTTGGGCGTACGCCTTGAAGGATTCATCGTTCTTTTTACTCAAGGCTTGAAGATCTGACCTATCGGGTGTTAGGTCGATGTTGTATTTATAGCGCTTGAGAAAGGCGTCGGCCAACTGCCTCCATGTATGTACTAGATTTCCATCTAGCTGCATATACCAATTGAGCGCAGTATCGGCTAAGCTCTCTTGGAAGCAATGGATCAAGAGCTTTTCATTCGTGGCATATGCAGCCATTTTGCGACAGTACATGGTGAGATGACTCTTAGGGCAAGTCGATCCCACGTACTTTGGGAAATCCGGCACTTTAAATTTAGGAGGGAATTGGATGTCCCTCACTAAACACATGTCGGCTGCATCTTTGATGTCAAAATCATGCCCCTCCATAGCCCTCAACCGATCCTCTAGGGCGTGGAATTGTTCTTTTGAAACCTCGGGCTCTTTGATTACAATTCCAGCCCCTATAGGTATAGCGTGTGGAGGCTCTTCCTCGTGCTCTTCTTCCTCTCCATGATGGGACTCATGGTCACTGTGGTGTGATCCATGGATATTGTGGTGACGCATGAGCTCCATCATTTGCGCCATCTGTTCTTTGAGCTGAGAGAGCTCGGTTGTGAGCTTCTTATTTTGCTCTTCCAGCGCTTCCATTTTCTTGATTTTCTGCGCGCGTGTGAGGACAGAGAGATGACCAGCCACTTTCTAAAATGAATGTTTATTCTAATTAGCTTATTTATGATATGAATACACTCTTGTTGTGAGCTTGATAATCTTTCATCTTTAAGGCGCTGCCTTTTTAAGATGAAAGTTTATCACCCTCCCTAGCCTATGATCTCTCCACAACGGAAAATCTCAATAGTCACGGGTCCCTTTTACTCACATCGAGAGGGTATTGGTGATCCTAAAATGAATAATTGATGAGGATGCATGAAGTATTATTGATAATGATGCCTATGCTCCTTACTTTTATTATATTTTCACACATTGGTTTTTCCTCTCATGTCATGACATTTTCATGCATGGGGGTTTTATTCTTAGACCTTATCACGAGGTTATTTTATTAATGCACAAACAATTGCACATAAGCATTTACACAAACAATTCACTCATCCACGAACAGTCACGAGCGAATCACGAGGTAGGGGTATCTTGCAGAAAAGTGCATATTCAAGGTGGTTCTAACTGTTCTCACCGGTCTGAGGCCCCCAAGGTGCCCCCATTATAGGGACCCAATTCCTCTCGTCGTAAGTCGATGGAAAACTCCAACGCACTGTCGGACTCGAGTTCATGGTTATCACCTTGAGTGATGCTTTCCGACAACGGTCTACGGGCACCTATAGACCCTTTCGACAACCGGCCGTACTAACATCCACTCCCTATGGCTTTCCACTCATGCCCCCGGGTATAGAGGGAACTGTTGTGTGCAAAGGTTCGTGTGCAGTTTGTATTTCAAACAATTGCGGAAAATTAAACAAACAACAGTTATTAAAGCCAAATAGATAAACATGTTATCATACAAACAAGGGATAATGAAGTAATTTTAACTATTATTTGTTAAAAATAATCTGTCACTAAATGGGACTGACTCTCGAGGCTTCCCCAGCAGAGTCGCCATCTGTCGCCACCGGCCCGAAACGGGCTTTCGGCATTCGCGAAGGATGGTTGGACTCTTTTATTTGTTTAAAAATATGGATTGCTAGAATGACTTATTCTCAAACTGAGACCTTGTCAAACGAGCAATTTTATTAAAAGGCTCACCAATCCATGTTAATCCCAAGCGGGACCCTCCATGGATTAGCGGTTTTCATAAAAAGGAAGGGTTCATGGAGTCGCCACCAATGTTTTACTCAAAACATTGGAAAAAGAAGTTTAAGGCAATCGATTCAAAAATCGACTTCGGCCATTACAACCAGAGTCGGGTAAGGGAGTCGGTTACGCGTGGGGAAGGTGTTAGCACCCCACAGCGCCCCTTTCGGGTTCCCTATGACAGATTATTTATTAAATAATAGCTCAAAATTACTAAATTACCCCTATTTATTCTAAGCAATTATAAATTAACTATCTACATGATGACAGTTTAAATATGTACAAACAGAAAGCGGTAAAAGAAGGGACTTTAAAGAGATAAACCTTTGAAGCGTGCTTTCTTATATATCTTGACAGAAATTGGGAAGCGTTTTGGCGTTCCCTCCCTCTACAAGACCGCTCGCTCCCTCCTAAAAATAATTTTTGACTTGGAAATCCGATGGATTTCCCTTCGACTTAGTTTGAGACTCAAGCAAAATGCTCAGAACTCAAAAACTTCGTCGGATCAACTCTCCGAGTGATTTCTAGGCAGAGCACTGCTCAAAAAAACCCAGAATACTCAAGAAGAGGGTTAAAACTGTGTGTAAAAGTGTGAAATGACGTCCCATTGACGTCATATTTATAGGGAAAAAGCTCAATACGGTCTCTGGGTGTCAATACGGTCAACACTGAAATTTTGAACTACAATACGGCCATATTGAATTCAATACGGCCGTATTGAAGTTCAAAAAACCTCAATACGGCCGTATTGAAGTTCAGTGCAGCCGTATTGAAGTTCAGTGCAGCCGTATTGAATTCAATGCAGCCGTATTAAAGTTCAGTGCAGCCGTATTGAATTCAATGTAGCCGTATTGAAGTTCAGAAACTTCAATACGGCCGTATTGAGTTCAGTGCGGCCGTATTGAAGTTCAAAATGTTCAATACGGCCGTACTGAACCTCTGGGAGGCCGTATTGGGCTTCATTCCTCCCACTTTTCTTATTTTAGCTATTCTAAGACCTCTAAACCTACAGATAGTCATCCTATGGTCTTCTGGGAGTCCTTCCGGCTGACTTTCCTTTGGTCTTCGAGAGTCTTCAAGCTTTATTTCTGACCCGGACAATTTTAGGGGTCTACAGTGAGGAATTGGAGGTGAATCAACAAGTGAAGGTCAAGTTTTCTATAGGGGATTATAAAGACAAAGTTGTATGTGATGTGATCCCTATGGAAGCTTGTCATATTTTGCTTGGTAGGCCATGGCAATTTGATAAACAAACTATACATGATGGCCTTACTAACAAAATAACCTTCACTCATAAAAATAAGGAAATTGTTTTTAATCCTTTAACACCACCCCAAGTGTTTGAGGATCAAAAGCAAATGAAAAGAAAAAGAAATAAAGAAAGAAAAGAAGGAAAGAGTGTGGAAGAAGGGGATTCCACTAAAACCTTTGTGACCAAGGAGAGTTATTTTATGACCAAGCAAGATTTGAAAAGAACTCTCTTTATTCATAAAAGTCTTGACTCTTATCCTAATGCTGCCACTTATCTTAAAGTTGAGAATGAAGAACAAAATGAATTTCAAGTAAAGAATTCTTCTCAACTTCGAGATATAGTGAAGAAGGAGTGGACTATACCTAGTGTTACTCCTTATACTACTTCCTTGAAGGTGCACAAGGAAGGAAGTATTTCTTTGGATTTCATAAAGCACCCAATTTTTGGTTTACATTGTTTAGTAGATATAACTTGTAATAATATATATTCTATGCTTGATCTTATGGGAAGTTCTTATTTTTTTGAACTTAATATGTTTCCTTCCCTACAAGACAAAAATAGAATATATGACTATGAGTATCTAATAAACAATCAAATCCAAAATTGTTTAGGACGTTTTTTAGTAGTATTTTCTTTATATTTTAGGAAAAGCCTAGGATACCATTTAGGGTACTTTAGGCAAGATATTGTAGTGTTTAAAAATCAGTCTTTTCATTGTCTTAGTCATAGTGTTCTTACATTTTTAGGTTTTACTTCTAGGTTATGCTTAGAAGAGGAGCCTATTTTTAGAGAGTCTAATATTTTATCTTTCTTTGTTAGGTTAGATACTAGGACTGCTCTTAGGATCCATGATCTTTTCTCTTACCATGTTACTTCTTATTCCTTGCATGTTTTATATGTAGGTGTTAATTTTTCTTCTTCCATTCATCCTCGAGATTTGAGGACAAATCCTTTTCAAGAGGGAGGGGATGATGGAATCATGCTTTGGAGTGCAAGAGGTGACATACTCAAAGATCCAAGAGGAGTTGGCTAGACATGAAGGTTTGGGCCTGTCAGGGCCCATCGGGCCCATTGGGCCTAGGAAGGCCCAAGTTGAACTTTTCATGGGCCATATTTTGTTATAGCTATTTTCATATGTTTTGTATACATCATGTTAGTATAGGTATCATATATTTTGGTCTTGTATTTTGGACCACATAGAGTAGCATTTTAGGTTTTAGGCTTGTTGGGCCTAGTTTTGGGCTTCATGGGCCTTTGGGCTTTTGGTACCCAATATTGGGCTCATTTTCATTCTTGTAATTTTTCCTTTCCATTGTATTTGTTTGACCATTGTATTTAGGTCATTAGATTAGGAAAATACAAGAAATACTAAAGTAGGTTAACTAGGTTAAATTAGGTTTAATTTGGAAGCCATTTAAGTTACATTTGAGTCACATGTTTTGCACCAATTGGTGGCTGAACATGTGACACTCAAATTAACCCTAAATGACTCTCAAATCAGACCTATATGCACATTAGATACCTAAACTCACGGCCACACCCATGTGCACCAAAATTTGAATTCAAATTTCCAATTTGAATTCAAATTTTAGGCGCCAACTTGTGTAGTTTAGTCTAGGTGCCAAAACCGTCCCTACTTAAAGTGTTTCTCCTACACATTGTAATCACTTTTGAATATATGAAAATCTGAGTTGCTTCAGCCATTTTCAAGAGTCACCGAATCATTCAAGAGAGAACCTTAGAGAGTGCCTTCAAAATTCACTTAGGAAAACCTAGTTTCCTTCCCTTTGAAGTGTGCAATCCTTTGATGTTCTTGAGCTTGGATGCTTCCTTCAAGGCTTAGGCCTTCATTCCGCAAGTTTCTTACCTTCCTAAGGTGTTCATTCATTCGGTAGTATCTCCTTTGAAGTGGATCCGTGCCTAGAAGGAGCTTGGAGGAGTTCAATCATCACTTCTCCCACTCACTTCTATCATTTATTTACATATTTAAAATATAAATTAAACAATTAACCCTAAAATATCTACATTATGAAGTTTGTTATAACAAAAAAGAGATAAAGATGAAAAATAAAAGAGAGAGAAAAAGATTGACTGAAATACCTCTTGAACGAGCTTTATTGAATCTTCAAATATGGAGAAGGTGCTTTGTGGCGACCTTTCACACTACAATATATCTCACAGATCTCAAGAAATACAATAGGAGGGAGAGAGAAGATAGAGATGCGACACAAATCTCAAGAAATACAATAGAAGGGAGAGAGATAGAGAATTTTCGTGCTCAAAGGAGTCTTATTCGAAATTTCTCTGGCCGCCTCGAGAACTGTGCCCGAAGCCTCAATTTATAGGAACCAAATGGGGCCAGAATGCCCGTTCCAGATTCAGAACGGCCCGTTCTGGCCCAATCATTATGGGAAAATTTCGTACCCTGGAACGGCCCGTTCTGAAAACGGAACGGCCCGTTCTGGGGGACCAGAACGGCCCGTTCTGATTTCAAAACGGCCGTTCTGGGGTACAAAATTTTGGCCTTTTGATGGGGTTTGGAACGGCCCGTTCTGGTTTGGAACGGCCGTTCCAACCTACAATTTTATGCCTTTTTATGAGTCTCGGAACGGCCCATTCCAATTCCAGAATGGCCCGTTCCGGACTTGGGAACGGCCTGTTCCGATTTTGGAACGGCCCGTTCCGGGCTACTAAATCCACCTTTTTTTGGCCTTTAGGCCTGTCGCCACCGGCCCGAGGCGGGCTTTCGGCATTCGCGAAGGATGGTTGGACTCGTTTATTTTGGTTTTGAAAATGTATTGGATTATTAGAACGACTTGTTCTCAAACTGAGACCTTGTCGATCTTATCCAATTTATTTATTAAAAGTCTCACTAATCCATATTAATCCCAAGCGGGACCCTCCATGGTTTAGTGGTTTTCGCAAAAGGAGGGTTCGTGGAGTCGCCACCAATGTTTTACTCAAAACATTGGAAAAAGGGATAAGGCAATTGATTTAAAAATCAACTTTGGCCACTACAACCAGAGTTGGGTAAGGGAGTCGGTTACGCGTGGGGAAGGTGTTAGCACCCCACGGCGCCCCTTTCGGGTTCCCTATAACAGATTATTTTTAAAAGAATAGTATAAAATTACTAAATTACCCCTATTTATTCTAAGCAATTATAAATTGACTATCTACATGATGACAGTTTAAATATGCACACAGAAAGCAGTAAAAGGAAGGATTGAAGGGAAACCTCTTGAAGCGTGCTTTTATATTGTAAAGAACTGGGAAGCGTTTTGGCGTTCCCTCGCTCTACAAGCCCGCTCCTCGCTCTCCTAGAACAAAATGACTACGGAAATCCGGAGGATTTCCCTTCGACTAGGTTCGAATCTCCAAGCTAAGTGCTCGGAATTCCAGAACTTCGTCGGATCGACTCCCAGAGAGATTTCTAGGGCAGAACACTGCTCAAAAACCCCAGAATACTCAAGGAGGGAGTCAAAACTGAGTGAAAAAGTGTGGAATGACGTCCAATTGACGTCATATTTATAGGGAATAGGCGCAATACGGCCTACAGGGGCAATACGGCCGTATTGAAATTTTTGAACTTCAATACGGTCGTATTGAAGTTCAATACGGTCGTATTGAAGTTCAGAAATTTCAATACGCCCGTATTGAGTTCGCTGCGGTTGTATTGAAGTGTCAATACGGTCGTACTGACTTCAGTACGGCCGTATTGAAGCTTCAATACGGCCGTATTAAGTTCAGTACGGCCGTATTGGGCTTTTTCCCTCCACTTCTTTATTTTGAGCTATTCTAAGACCTCTAGACCTACAGAGAACCCTCCTAGGGCCTTCGAGGAGTCCTTCTGGCTGATTATCCTTCAGTCTTCGAGAGTCTTCAAGCTTTATTTCTGACCCGGACAATTTTAGGGGTCTACAGCTGCCCCCCCTTTACTTAGTCGGACGGCCTCTTGGTGTATCGGCTGACAAGTAAAGGAGTTGACCCAATTGTCCGGGTATTGTGCCGACCTTCTGACTTGTAGCGTCTTCCGGTGGGAAAATGTTGAGTAGCCTCTCCAGGTGGGTGCATACCTCGGCGCTTCTGACATCCTCGGTAGCTGAGTTTACCTTCTCCAAGGTCAACTTCACTCGACGTCCGAGCCGGAAGTTGGACATCAACGCGCCTCTGATGACGCTGATGGTTGAGTACCGCCTCTCCAGGCTTAGCTTCACTCTTTGTTCGAGCCGGAAGCTATGTATCCTTGTGACGACGGTAGCAGTGTGAGTTTCGCCTCTCCAGGCCTAGTCTCGCTCTTTGTTCGAGCCGGAAACCAAGCGCCTTTGTGACGACGGTGAGCAGTGTGAGTTTTGCCTCTCCAGGCCTTGCTTTGCTTGTTGCCCAAGCTGGAAGCTGTAAGTACCGTCTCTCCAGGCTTAGCTTCACTCTTTGTTTGAGCCGGAAACTAAGTACCCTTGTGATAACGGTGAGCGGTGAGTACCCCTTTTCCAGAGATAGCTTCGCTCATTGCCCGAGCCGGAAGCTGCATACCTCCGTGTTTGTGACGACGGGGTAGCGTGAATATCTCCTTTCCAGGGATTTGTGATGATTTTGTCTCCACAGTCCACGATGCTGCTTCGACGGTTGTTCTTTGATTTTGTGCCACTAGGGGCTGGATAACGCAGGGATCCGTCTAGGGGATGTGCAGTTACTCATAGATTCTTGTGTCCCAACTTTCCATTGCGTAGTTGGTTCCCACTGGGGAATTTCTGATTCCTTTGGGGTATAGACACAAAGATGCCCTTTCTGATGTGAGCGGTGCCTTATGATTGGCTGACGTCCTTTCGACGTTGGTGGAGTATCCCGGTTATCCTTGTTCGGGTGTCTCTTTTTGATTTTCTGATTTTGTAGCCTCTGTGTAGGCTGTTATCCGCTAGGGGATTTTGTCATTGGTTGTGATTAGCCTCTTCTGTTAGGCGTATCGGCTTGACGTTCAATGATTGGCTGAGAGCCAGATTCCACTTGGGGAATGATTATTGATTTTTTTTATCTTTCTCCTTCTGCAGGGATGCCTCTTGAGTAGGCGACTGGGGATTTGGGGATCTTATGTATCCCAGAGTATTATTTAGGAAGCCTCTGCAGGCTTAGCCTCACTCAGCGCTTGAGTCAGAGAGCTATCTTCCACTGAGGAAGTTTCAAGTCCTTTGACTGAATATTTTGCTTGGATGATCGCGCTTCCATTGGGGATTTTGACGATCTTGCTTTGATAGCTCTCGCTGGGGATTTTGAATCCAAGAGCATGAGTTGAGGTTTCTCTGGGGAGTATTATTTCTGCGAGCCTCTCCAGGCTCAATTATTCTTTGATGTGGGGGATGAGGAGTATTGTTTCGGCAAGCCTCTCCAGGCTCAGTTATTCTGTGCAAACTGATTGTTGGATTTTCTGTATCCTTGCCTTTTTTATTTCTTGGCTTTTTCTGTATTTTGCCTTTTTTATGTTTTTGGCTTTTTCTGTATTTTGCCTTTTTATGTTTTTGGCTTTTGCTGTACAGAATTTAAATTGCTAGAGAATTTTGAATTCAAAAGTGGCAAATTTCATTAAAAATGAATTTGTACAAGAAAAATTTGAGAAATGGGGCTAAGCCCAACCAAACTAGTACATGACAAGCAATAAAACAGAAGCCAGTCTTCACTCCTCTGCTGGCGGGTCCTGTGGCGAGTCCGGGAAGCGGCGATGCATCCAGACGGAGAGGTTGTCGAACCCCTGCACCAAGGTATCTAGTCGAGCATCGGTACTCTGCTGCCATGTACCGACACTATGCTGAAAAGCATCGAATCGCGTGTCGATGCTCTGCTGAAAAGCATCGAATCGCGTGTCAATGCTCTGCTGCAGCGTGTCGAAGCGGGCGTCAAAGTATCCTCTGTCCGACCGTGACGTGCTAGCCTCTGGCTGCGGGGTGTCGCCCCCCTCAAAGTCGAGGTTGTTGAGGAGGTCGTCGAAGGTCTCGAGGCCATCTACTCGCACAAACCCCCCTCCTGGCGATCTAGCGATGATCTTCATGTTAATCAGGGTGGAGGCACCAATCAATTTTGGCGCCAATGCCCCTGGCTCTGCACCATCGGGACATCCCCATGTCTCTGCCAGCTGTGAGAGGAGTGGGGCAACCAAGATGTACCCCTGTCTGGACTCTCCTCCCTCTCGTACCCCAAACTTCTTCACGTGCTCAAGGAAGAAATATCCAGGATTGGCCTTCCGGCCGGTGGCCATGCAATATAAGGCCAGCAGATCCGGCCGTGTAATCGACTCCTGACTCTTGGACCTGCCATGAATGGTACTGGTGAGGATCTTGTGACAGATCCTAAGAGCAGTCGGGAGCCGGGAGCCCTTCACCCCTGGATGATAATCCCGTCGGCCAGTGAGCAAACTCCACATCTCAACCGGAGTCCACTGATCAGGCCACTCGCATATGGCATCTCGGAAGGCCAGCTGATCAGTGCGGCTGAAAAACCCTGCCTGGACGTTGAACTCGTCCAACGTCAGCGTGCGGTATCCTTCATTCATCCAGAAATCCACCGCGCAAACATCCTCCCCATAGCTGTTAGTCGACTCCGTGACGCCGATTGTAGCCAAGAACTCCTTCGTGGCCGTCAAATATAGCTGGGATGGTGGATTAAGGATAAATCCCCATCCTATGGCGTCGAAGTAGTTCCTGACATCATTCTCCAAGCCCACTGCTTGAAGAAGCTCAAAGTCGAGCACTCTTGACGGCTCGATGGTGAACGTCTCGATAAGCTGTAGCCGGTCTCGGTGTCGGTCTGTCATTGTACGTCTGGCCGGGGCTCTCTGCCTTTTGCGAGAAGATTCTGCCATTTCCGATAATCTCTCTAGGAATGCACTCACAAGCAAGGAATGTGGAGAATGAAGAAGGGTATGCAAAATGAGAGAGGGGAAGCCTTTATTTATAAGCAAAATTCCGCCAATACGGCCCGTATTGGATTCAATACGGTCGTATTGGCCTTTCCGTTGATGTACAAAGTTTACAATCAATACGGATCGTATTGGATTGAATACGACCGTATTGGGGTTTAGTACGGGCGTACTGGATCTTAATACGCCCGTATTGGAGTTGAAACGTTATTCTTAACGTTAACTCCAATACGACCGTATTAATACCAATACGGGCGTATTGGATTTTTCTGGTTTATGATTTTTTTTTTTTTTTTTTTTTTTTTGAGATAAACAGAGAATAAGTGATCTTCTAGTACACCTATCATCTGTATGCATGTATGCAAATGAGATGCACCTAATTCTATTTGATTCAGTTTTTCAAAAGAATTAATCGATGCGTTCTTTGTTTGGATCTTGCCATTCCTCCAGACAGACTGTGCTTTGCCGATTTCTGTAACCGAGGAACGATGCGTATTTGATTTTTGGTGTTATCAACCAAATGATTCTCCCTTCCTTTAGAAGATGTGTCAACCCTCCTATTGACCACTATATCTCCATGTTTCCACTAGATTATTCAAAAATCGTTGGGGACAAGAGAGAAAAGAAGGAAAAGGTATATTTTTCAAAAGTTTGTGTTTTAGAGGGGATTGTTTTATTTTTGAAAAATGGATTTTGTAAGAATGGCTGGCCAATGGCAGGCTTATTGTGTTTAGGTTTGTTCGATTAAACATTTATGAAGTTAAGCACATCTTCGTTATTAATGATTGTGCTTTGACAACTTGGATAGCTTTTCTTGAGCTCCTTGTTGAATTCAATTGATGGTACCATCACGGATTTATTTTGTTCCCTTTTTTGACGGCCCTAACTTTTGCCTAAAACACCCATTTGTGATGTCTTAGCGGGCTTTTGTTTTTGTTTATTATTTTGTAACCCTAATTTTTGCCTAGGTCACCCTTTTGTGGGATTCCTAGCGGGTCTTTTGCTCTTATTTTGCGTAGTCCCCTTTTGGGTTTCCTGCCGAGCTTATTATCTTTAGGATTTCTTTATCCATGATGGCATTTATTGATGTCAAGAAAAGGTGCACCAAGCTGTCATGCACATTTCCACATAAAAATGATGCGGGTTTATTGATTATTAAGACGATTTTAACCTCACTTATGTTCGTTCAAACAGGGTTAAATAATGTGGTCTAGAACTTTATTGTAAGCAAGAAAAGAATCAATAAGAATTAATGAAGAATGATTTTATTATAATCATAATGGAAACATGTGCCCTATCGAGGCTCGGGGGTCGGGCTGTCCCCGAGGAGTGATCTCTAATAGTCACTGAGTCTATACATCCTTATCGGAAGGAAAAAGACACTTGATGACAACAGCTGGCCTTGACATTTGTGAACCAGCCTTCCTAAAGATCTGGCTTAAAGAACGTCGAGAAGGATCTTGATTCCTCTTCGTTCTTTGATCTTTATCATGGTTGTATCCTAATCCTTGTTTCCCCGGATTGTCCTTGATAATAGGTAGCTCCGGGATTCCTTGGGAGTACTTGCCCAATCCTTGTCCTGGCAAATATCCGTTCTTTGTGAGCATATGGGCTACCTTCTTCATTTCCCGGGGAACGTTTCAACGTTGGCGATTTCCAATGCTTGGAAGGCGGTTTCCAAAGCTTCCTCTGCTGCATCCACATAAGGTATGTTGGATGGCTTGCTGATGAGTATGTCATCTTCAGCTTGTACAGTCACCAGTTTGTCACCCACAATGAATTTGACTTTTTGGTGGAGTGTAGAGGGTACAGCTTTCGCATCATGAATCCAAGGTCGGCCTAGGAGACAGCTGTATGCAGGAGTAATATCCATCACTTGGAATTCGACGTTGAAGATGGTAGGTCCAATTTGGATTGGAAGATTGACTTCTCCCACCACTTCTCTTTTAGAACCGTCGAAAGCTCGAACGATCATGTTACTCGGGCGCATTTGGACTCCCTTGATTGCCACTTGATCAAGAGTTCTTTTGGGCATCACATTCAAGGAAGATCCGTTATCCACCAAGACTTTTGCGATGTGGTAATCCTTGCACTTTACAGAGATGTGCAAGGGTTTGTTGTGATTAGGTCCCTCGGCGGGGATTTCTTCATCGGTGAAAGTGAGGTGATCATTAGCCGTGATGTGGCTAACAATTCCCTCAAACTTGTCTTGGGAGATGGTATGCGATACATATGCCTCGTTCAAGACCTTCAACAGAGCTTGTCGATGCGGTTCGGAGCTTAGGATCAACGACAACAAAGTGATCTTTGCTGGTGTCTTGTGAAGTTGATCCACGATGGAGTACTCGCTTTGTTTGATGAATTTTAACAACTCATCAGTCTCCTCCTCGGATTCTCTATCTTCCTCGGTTTTCTCCTTTTCTTTTCCTTTATTCTTGGGAGCTTTATCGTGCAGATCTTCGGGAGTGTAGATCCTGCCACTCCTAGTCATGCCCCCAAGTCCAGCGATGTTAGAGATATCGCTGTCGGCAGAAGAACGGATGTCGTATATCCATGGCACAGCCTTATTTGTTTTGTAGGGGAAAGGCCTTGGAGCGACAATCCTTAACGGCATCGGACCTTCCCTTTCGTCTGTTTTGATTACCAACAACGGCGTTGTCGTGTGTTCGCTTTGTGCAGTTGTTGGTTTGCATTTAATGACCAATGGCGTGCGATCCATTCTGAACATACGCATCGATTATTTCTTTCTTTTTATTAACATTTATTATTAAATTACCGGGAGAGATGAATGCAAATGAATGACTATGAGATGCAAAGGTGATAAATCTGAAGAATTCGATTTTATTCATTGAAGAAAGTGTACAACTTTTTATACAATGCTTTGAAGCAATTTTTTACAAAAAGAGAAAAGCCGGTAGAAACCCACAGGCGGGTTCATACGTCGTTGCCATTCTTCTTCGGCTTCCTCAACATGGCGTGCCATTGCTTCAACTTGCGAGTGGACGGCTTGGCTCATATCATCACAAGTCTTCTGAGCCTCCTTCGCTTTCTGAATGTGATAGTTGATCATGGCCTGCAGCTCGTTAAGCTCGTCTTCGGCTCGATCCTTCTCCTCTTGGAGTTTAGCCATTCGTGCCAATCCTTCCCTTTCCTTTTTGCGAAAGTCGGAAAGGTTTGCGGCTTGTCGTTGAGCGACTTCCCGCCATTTCTGTGCGTCGGATCGAGTCGATAGCAAGTCCTCTTGCATGTCCCTGATCAACTGTGCCTGCTTTGCATGCTCGGCTTCAAGGCGTGCTATCTTGACATTGACTTCTTGGAGTTGACTACCCGGTTCAACCTTTGGTATTTTAGATGCCCGAGTAGTCTCCTCGTTGAGGTTAGCACACTCATCCTTGAGCCGCTCTATCTCGTGATCTTTCTTCTTGCATTGCCTTTGAAGACCATCAATGAGGAAACTGGATGCTTCGTTTTTCTCCTCGAGAGCTCTCATTTGAGCTCCTTGGATTTCCAGTTTCTTGGTCAAGGCGTCGACTTGTTCTTGCAACACCTTCCTTGCTGTTGTAGTTGCACAAGAAGTGGATGGCTGAGACACCCCCCTCTCGTTCCTCCATTTCTCGTAGTCGGTGGAGGCGGATACCCGAGGCTTTCCAAGCTCGAGATCTCCCTCATAGGTTGGTCTCTCCCATGCTCTTATGACAGAGTACATATCCCTTTGATGCTCGGAATCATAGGAGAAACACAACCCTCCAAGCTCCTCTTTAGTAGGAACAATTTGGGTCCTCATTAGTTGTCTCATAACCAATTTAGGCGAGTAGGCTATGCAACCTCTGAGGCCCATCAATGGTATGCTTGGATAACTGCCGCATCTCGTCAATACATGGCTCGGATGGAACCAAGGGCAAACCCATGTGAAGTGATTAATGCTCCACTGTTCCATCTCTTCCTTCCACTCGGAAGCATATCGGCGGCGTACGGGGATCTTGGAGAAACTCCTCAATGGATCGGGCAAGGTCCCCATATGACTAGAGGCATAGAAGTGTGTAATGCCCCATACATACAGCAAGGAGGTGCAACATCGGATGATTTTTCCTTGCTTCTGTTGTGATAGATGAACAGACAGCAAGGTGTCGGCAAGAATGGCAGGCACGGGACTCTTCATGTGCACGTCCCAGGCGAAGAAAGCGTCCATTGCAGCATGGTCCACTGTGTTAGCGTAAAAGGGGAAAAGGATCATCCCAAATACAGCTAACGCTAGAGTCTTGTTGAAAGCTAAACAATCTCCCTCGCCAGCCAAGGAAGAAAGGTGGTCTTCAATCATAGCAAGCTTCCAACCTTTAATACTACCGTTCCCCACTAAGGCAGCCGATCGTGATGGTAATTTGACCTGAGTGGCAACTCTCTCCACAGCCACATGGTTATCATGAAAGATATAGATCCCAGCTGATTTGGGCCATCGTAGCATGAGCTCGTACTCCTCGAGAGTAGGAACTAGGTCAAACTGGGGGAACTCGAAACAGTGCAGCTCGAGACTCCAAAAATGGACCAAGGCTCTCAGAAAGGCTGGATCCACACAGATCTTCATCAAGTCGAGAACTCGTCCATAGGATTTCTCAAATTCCAAACGAGCCTCTCGTGGCATCAAGGTACAGAGGTGATCCAACCTCTCGGCATGGTACAATAAGAAGTCCACTTTCTTCAACTGCCTATGCACCTCCCTAGATCTCTCCATAATCTACAATACAATGCATGATATGAGATGATGAAGATGAATATGTATGCATAGTGTTTATTTGAACTAAGCATTATCATGTTTTCGGGATTTTCCTAATATGATGCATGATATTGCTTGGTTTTGGGAATATATATTTTTCTTTTGAATATTTTGTATATTTTTGTGTTTTTTGGGTGAAAAGGGAAACTACCTATATGAATGCAAATGAAGGTAGATGTTAACACCATGTACTAGAAGATCTTTATTTCTATTTATTCTTTTTATTTAAATAGAATAGGGATGTTGTTTGTTTAACAAATGCAAATGTATGCTCATACAATGTCACATAGTCAATGCACAAACAATTCACTCATCCACGAACAGTCACGAGCAAATTACGAGGTAGGGGTCTCCTGCAGAAAAGTGCATATTCAAGGAGGATCTAACTGTTCTCACTTGGTCAAAGGCCCCCAAGGTGCCCCCATTATAGGGACCCAATTCCTCTTGTCGTAGGTCGATGGAAAGCTCCAACGCACCGTCGGACTCAAGTTCATGGTTATCACCTTGAGTGATGTTTTCCGACAACGGTCTCATAGGCTCCTATAAACCCATCAACCGGCCGTACTAACATCCACTCCCTATGGATTACCACTCATGCCCCCGGGTATAGAGGGAACTGTTGTGTGCAAAGGTTTGTGTGCAATTTTTATTTCAAACGTTTGCGGAGAATTAAACATACAACAGTTATTAAAGCCAAATAGATAAACATGTTATCATACAAGTGAGGGGTAATAAAGTAATTTTAACTATTATTTGTTAAAAATAATCTGTTACTAAATGGGACTGACTCTCGAGGCTTCCCCAGTGGAGTCGCCATCTGTCGCCACCGGCCCGAGGCGGGCTTTCGGCATTCGCGAAGGATGGTTGGACTCGTTTATTTTGGTTTTGAAAATGTATTGGATTATTAGAACGACTTGTTCTCAAACTGAGACCTTGTCGATCTTATCCAATTTATTTATTAAAAGTCTCACTAATCCATATTAATCCCAAGCGGGACCCTCCATGGTTTAGTGGTTTTCGCAAAAGGAGGGTTCGTGGAGTCGCCACCAATGTTTTACTCAAAACATTGGAAAAAGGGATAAGGCAATTGATTTAAAAATCAACTTTGGCCACTACAACCAGAGTTGGGTAAGGGAGTCGGTTACGCGTGGGGAAGGTGTTAGCACCCCACGGCGCCCCTTTCGGGTTCCCTATAACAGATTATTTTTAAAAGAATAGTATAAAATTACTAAATTACCCCTATTTATTCTAAGCAATTATAAATTGACTATCTACATGATGACAGTTTAAATATGCACACAGAAAGCAGTAAAAGGAAGGATTGAAGGGAAACCTCTTGAAGCGTGCTTTTATATTGTAAAGAACTGGGAAGCGTTTTGGCGTTCCCTCGCTCTACAAGCCCGCTCCTCGCTCTCCTAGAACAAAATGACTACGGAAATCCGGAGGATTTCCCTTCGACTAGGTTCGAATCTCCAAGCTAAGTGCTCGGAATTCCAGAACTTCGTCGGATCGACTCCCAGAGAGATTTCTAGGGCAGAACACTGCTCAAAAACCCCAGAATACTCAAGGAGGGAGTCAAAACTGAGTGAAAAAGTGTGGAATGACGTCCAATTGACGTCATATTTATAGGGAATAGGCGCAATACGGCCTACAGGGGCAATACGGCCGTATTGAAATTTTTGAACTTCAATACGGTCGTATTGAAGTTCAATACGGTCGTATTGAAGTTCAGAAATTTCAATACGCCCGTATTGAGTTCGCTGCGGTTGTATTGAAGTGTCAATACGGTCGTACTGACTTCAGTACGGCCGTATTGAAGCTTCAATACGGCCGTATTAAGTTCAGTACGGCCGTATTGGGCTTTTTCCCTCCACTTCTTTATTTTGAGCTATTCTAAGACCTCTAGACCTACAGAGAACCCTCCTAGGGCCTTCGAGGAGTCCTTCTGGCTGATTATCCTTCAGTCTTCGAGAGTCTTCAAGCTTTATTTCCGACCCGGACAATTTTAGGGGTCTACAAGGCCTTCTGATGTCCTGTCTTGTTGCTTGCCTGCTTCGGAAGCTCCTTCCCTTCATAACGGAGGTCCATTTCTTTGTTTGTGTGCCCCCCGGACGAAATTGGGTGTCTACACTACTCAAGCAAGTCGATGCTCAATCTCAACCTAACTAACCAAGGTAGTCAGTTATCTTCAAACTGGCTGCATAACATTCCCTTTCTATTTTCTAATTGGCATGAATCATCATTATCCATCCTGTGAAATAAGATTTTTTTTTGTAAAGTTGCCACTGTTTTATGCCACCCTTTTGAGTTTATTTGTCACAATGTCACAATTTTATATTGCATTGAAAAATGGGGTATCAGGAGTTTGACTTCTCGACGTATTATTTATATTATTTTTTAATTTATAAAAATATATTTTTAATGTACTAAATATATATTTTCAAAATATTAAAATATAAATTAAAATAAAAATATATTATTATATTTATTAAATTATTTAAACACATAATATATTTTAAAAATATTAAAATAATATATACTTATTTTTTTATTTAGATAAATTTTTTAGGGTGGTTGTAAAAGTTAATTTTTGTGTAATTTTATTAATGCACATAAGATTTTTTTTGTTCAAATGATGATTCATATTCATATTTTTTTTTATGTTGGTGAATACAATAATATCAATTTTAGGTCTTAAATTGGTTCCAAAAAAAATCTTCAAAATAATTCTCAAAAATTGTAAAAAAAAATTATTTTTTTATTAACTCTTTAAACGTTATATTAGGGGTTATTAATTTTTATTGACTCTTGTTTTTATCTCTAAATTATTCAAGAATAAATTATATTAAAAAATTGCAATACAAAAAGTAATTCAAAAAATAATCATCAACAATTTGTGGATCTTGCAAGACAAGTTCATGACAATCATGGACATAAGTAGAAAATGTATTTGTCTCTTATTGAAGATAAGATAACTGTAGTGAACTAACATTTGCACTAAATAGATTATTAATAAATTCTTTTGTTGTCGATGCGAAAGAGAGTTTCTAATTGTCATGGGAGTGATCAAGATGCTGTTGTAATGGAAAAGTTATAACAAATGAATTACATTGTGGTTCCCAACCATCATTTTGCATATCATCAGTAATAACGGGGTTGGGATTTGGAGTTGTATTTTGTTGTGGATAATCTCGTTGTGTTGGCATTTCTATTGGCGCTTGTGACATTTGGCTAACATCATACATCTCATAGGTCTTGTAATTGTTGGGTCACAAACAAATAAAGAATTGTATTTTGTTTATACCATGCTATATATTCATTTGTATGGGATAAATGACCATTGACAAGTTGTCCTACTACAATGTTCTGTTGGCGTTCCATCCATTGTTAGATTTAGTGTGCATGTTCTTTTGCCCAATTATTGTAAGCATTTTCCTGCATGGATGTCTCTTATTGTTGATCCAAATTTATAAGCAATTGTAGTATATCTTGGCATAAATCAAATTAGAGTTTTACCTATCCACTTGTTGCCATTCAACCATTGCGAAACAAATTAATGGGTACAAGCGTTTCACATTGTTGAATTTTTAAATGCATTTTTTGATAGTATGCACTCATAACCTTTATAAGGCCACTGTTGGGGTTATTTCATTGGTATTTGTCTGAGGGGATATTTTGTGAGAATTATTTTTATAAGGTTATTACACAAGCATACTTCACAATGATGAGATATTATCCGCTTTGGGCCTAAGCCCTCATGGTTTTGCTTTTGGTCATTACCCAAAAGGCCTCTCAATCATTGAAGTATTTTTGTGCTATATAAGTTGTTATTTCTTGTCTTATTTTATCGATGTTGGACTTGTTTGTATCCCAACAATAAGGCATCCAAAGGAATTGTAAAATTAAGAATGAATATTAATTTCTTAATATGTGATGATTAACAATTTAAAGGAAAAATATATACCTCTATATTTTGCATGTGATCAATTCTTCACCTATACTTGACTAAGTCACCTTTTGATGTCCTTGAATGCCTCAACCCCAACCACTCCATTTGGTACAACATATATGACATGAGTAAATAAGCAGTAGTAACTACAATAAGGACAAAAGTGTGTTTAAATTTTATATACTTAATTGCAAGAGGATATAATCCTTATGGATGACTTACTCGTGGTGCCATGAAAGGCATGCGATACAATGCCTAAGACTGCAACAACAATGACACCCACCCATAACTCTATACCTTCAAAACTTCCTAAACACATCTCGCTATACAATGTTGCCAAACATGTTGAACCCTAACTATAACATCTAATATTGTTAAAATCTATTAATAAACTTATATACATAAGGTGTACTTTATTGGCTGACTTTTCCGACAATATAACACCTTTAATTAGGTAAAATATGTAGGCTTTACAGAAGGCTTGTAATTGAAATTGGGTTGGCTCACTTGGGAGTTCTTCTTTTAGAAATCCTCTCAACCACACTAATTTAATTGCAAACCCTTTTCGCACTCCTGTTAGAGGAACCACACCTAAAAGTCTTTCACACAACTCATCACAATCTAGATAACTAGGTCTAATAATTGCTCTTCCGTCCACCCTAAGTCCTAGTTGGATTGCCACATCCTCTAATGTCATGGTGCATTCACCGCATGGTAGGTGGAATGTGTGTCTCAGGCCTCCATCTCTATACCAAAGCTATGATTAATGAATGATCTATGTTACGTTGTCTTATGAATGAGATTTGACTCAATCTGGCTTGTTCCAAGAATGGCATAATTAGTAGATTTGGAGGGGGATTGTGATGGAAGACCATGGGTCAAAGGCCTAATTACTAGAGCTATAGCCAAGAGTATACATGAGGAACTAGCTAGCTTGGAGGATAGTGGGCTTTCTAGGCCCAAGCTACTCTTCTTGTGGGCCACTACATCTTGAAGCCTAGCAAAACTTGTACATAGATTAGGTCTAGTTCTTTGTACTCATTTTGCCTTGTATTCTTGGCCTTTTGACTATAGGTTTATATAGTCAATATTGGTCTTATTTTCTTTGTCTTTTTATTTTAGGAATTATTGTATAGTTTATTTTTGACCTTGTATTTTAGGTCAAGTAGTTAGGTCAATTTCTAGATAGAATGAACCTAATGTTCATTATAATGTAATTTAGGGTTACATTTCATATGCATTTGAAGCATGTAAGATAGGTCACAACTAGGTGCCATCTACATGCCTCAAATCCAAATGAAATGTTGTCTAAATTACATTTCAATGAGCACATGGTTTATGACGTAGCAAGTTGGTGTTTTAGTAGCCCAGAACGGGTCGTTCCCAATCTGGAACGGGCCGTTCCAAGCTATTAAAATGACCTATATATCGTGGTTGGAGAACAGACCGTTCTAGAGGGTGAACGGGCCGTTTTGGATGAGTTCCAGAACGGGCCATTCTGATTTTAGAACGGGTCGTTCAGCATATGATTTTTGCACATGATGAAGGGGTGCAAAACGGGCCGTTCCGGATTCGGTACAGGCCGTTCTGGCCACTCCGGAATGTCTATAAATAGAGGTTGTGAGTAGTTGAGGAGAGGAGGTTTTTAGAGAGAAGTTCTAGAGAGAAGGGCTCTGGACTAGAAAGCTTACTTTTGAAGGATTGAAGTTCCAGGTTGAGCTTCGGAAAAGGAATTCTGCTTCTTGGCTATCCTGATCCAATCTTCAGGTAAGGGAAGCTAGTTGAAGTTAAGTTGATAAATTGCTATATGTGTGGACATGTTTATGTTGTAAAGTTGTTGAATATGCTATTTAATATTGTTAATGCCGTATGATGAAAAGATGAATCGTGATGTATGTTGTTTATGTTGTTAATGATGTAACGCTGAGCCGTGCTGTATGATGCTAATGCTGAATTTTGTTGTTGAGCCGAGCTAAATTGTATGCTGAGTTGAGCTGATTGATGATGAGTTGTGCTATGGGATTTTCATGCTAAATTATGATATTTAAGCTGTCCTGTATAATATTGAGATGTGTTATATAATATTTAGCTGTGCTGTGCTGTGCGATGAGCTGTGTTAGCTGGGCTGTGAGTTGTTTGGCTGTGTTGTATAACGTTGAGTTGGATGCTGATATTGCTGTGTTGTAAGTTGTTTAGTTGTGCTGGATGCTGATATTGCTATGCTGTAAGTTGTTTAGCTGTGTTGGATGCCGATATTGCTGTGTTGTAAGTTGTTTAGCTGTGCTGGATGCCGATATTACTGTGCTATAAGTTATTTAGCTGTGCTGGATGCCGATATTGCTGTGTTGTAAGTTGTTTAGCTGTGCTGGATGTCGATATTGCTGTGTTGTAAGTTGTTTAGCTGTTCTGGATGCCGATATTGTTGTGTTGTAAGTTTTTTAGCCGTGCTGGATGTTGATATTACTGTGCTGTAAGTTTTTTAGCTGAGCTGTAAGACGCTATTGCTGTATGCTGATTTTCTGTGCTATGTTGTATATTGTTGACTTGTGTTGTTATTGCCGCTATGCGGTGCTATTATTGCCACTAATGTGGTGCTGTTATAGCCGCTAAGTCGGTGCTGTTATAGCCGCTAAGTCGGTGCTGTTATAGCCGCTAAGTGAGTGCTGTTATAGCTGCTAAGTCGGTGCTGTTATTACCACTATGTGGTGTTGTTATTGTCGCTATGTGGTGCTGTTATTGCTGCTATGCAGTGCTGTGCTCCGTGCTCTTAGGAGCTGTTTAGGCCGTAAGGCTGAGCTGTTGATCACTAAGACTAGAGGAGATGTTTTTCGAAATTCCTCATCCTATTGTGTGGATTGAGTGGCTGTGGTGCTCTTAGAGCCCAATTTGTTGAAAACCCTCCCTGGAAAGTTGACCCTTGGAGTGGTAACTTGCTGTTCTCTTCTAGGTTCTTAGTGATCTCGTGTGTGGGCAAGGTCGAGGCACACATGTACAAAACAACCACGGTATAAGGGCCAGGTCGAGCTATACCGCTTACAAGCGACCAATACTAACTTATATGCGTGATGACGCATTATGTGTTTACTGCTGTTTACCGCTGTGTACTGCTGTTTACTACTGTTATTGCTGAATGATGTAAGATGTGTGTTGTTATATATATTAAGCTGATGTTGTCAAGCTGATTGATGTGCTGATAGCTGTAGCTGTTTATTATTCATATATCTATATATGTATGTTGTTTCTTTTCACTAGCTTACCCTTTGTTGTTTCCATGTGGTTTGGACTGCGATGATCATACTATGTATGGGAGCAGAGTAGGGTTAGGTTGGTGTGCTGAGGAGAGTCTGTAGCTGGCAGATGGCATTTGATTATTTTGTTGTATTTAGCTATTTAGTATAGCGATGCTAGTTGTATTTTGTGCACTCTAACTCTGGCCAGATTTGGACCTTGTATATATATATATATATATATATATATATATATTCTAGACGCTATATGTATATACTTGTTCGTTTCTGTGTGGTGTTCTGGTGTACTGTGCTGTGTGTAGTGACCAGTCAGGTCATTACACTTTAGTGGTATTAGAGCAGTTCGAGTCTAGTGGACACTCTGTGGGGGTGGTTCTTTTAGGCTTTTGTTGTGCTAAGCTCTCTGTTGTGTTACTTTGCTTTGTTGTTTTGTTGTGCTGATTTCTTCATTGATTGCTGTGTTGTTGATGGTTGTTTGGTTTAGTTATTGTATACTGAAGATCCTGTTACTTCTGTACACAATGACTAGAACCAATGAGCAGATAGCCTGTGCCATGGAGATGATGGCTATGGCTATGCAGCAGCAAAATGCTTATTTTGCTAGGATGGACGCTGATAGAGCTGCATCTGGTACAGCAAGGCCCACGGGGTCACAAGAGAGCCGGGATCTAGCTGAGTTTCAGAAATTCCATCCTCCACAGTTCAAGGGAGATGCAGACCCAGAGGTAGCTAACCACTGGATCTATGAGCTGAAGAAGATCTTCACTGTTTTGGGATGTTCTCAGGAGAGGAGGCTATCTACATGCTGGTTGGGGAGGCTGAGCATTGGTGGAGAGGTACTCACCATATGCTTACTGCTAGAGGAGGAGCAGTTGATTCAGCTAGTCAAGCTGAATCGTTGTTGAGGGATGAAGCAGAGTGTTGTCTTCTGCTTGCTGCTATGAATGTGGAGATCGAGAGGGTCATTGCTGAGATTGATGTGGTGCGGGATTTTGCTAAGGTGTTCCCGGATGAGGTGCCTGGGTTGCCTCTTACTAGGGAGATGGAGTTTAGCATTGACTTTGTTCCAGGTGCGGGGCCAGTGTCGGTGGCTCCCTATAGGATGGCCCCTGCTGAGCTGGTTGAGCTAAAAGGTCAGTTAGAGGACCTGTTGGAGAAGCAGTTGGTGCGGCCGAGTGTTTCGCTGTGGGGTACTTTCGTGTTGTTGGTGAAGAAGAAAGATGGAGGTAGTCGACTGTGTGTTGATTACCAACAGTTGAGCAAATTGACCATTAAGAACAAATATCCACTTTCTCGGATAAATGACCTAATGGATCAACTGAGGGGAGCATCGGTATTTTCTAAGATTGACTTGAGGTCAGGTTATCACCAGATCAGGGTGAAGGAGGGTGACATACCGAAGACTGCTTTCAGGACTAGGTATGGTCACTACAAGTGTGTTGTGATGCCGTTTGGTGTGACCAACGCCCCGACAGTCTTCATGGATTACATGAACAGGATCTTTCGGCCCTTCTTGGATAAATTTGTGGTGGTGTTCATTAATGACATCCTTATTTATTCAAGGACCCCGGAGGAGCATGGTGAGCACTTGAGGTTGGTGCTAGAGATTTTGAAGGCGAAGCAGCTGTACGTTGAGCTTTCAAAATGTGTTATGGTTGGATGAAGTGAAGTTCTTGGGACATGTGATCTCAGCTGAGGGGATTGCTGTTGATTTGGCTAAGGTGGAGTCGGTATTGCAGTGGGAGCGTCCAAGAACTGTCACTGACATTCGATGTTTTGTGGGTCTAGCGGGTTACTATCGAAGGTTCTTTGAGGGATTCTCTAAGATAGTAGCACCCCTAACCCAGCTGACAAGGAAGGAGCAGCCGTTCATTTGGACTGATGCTTGTGAGTGGAGTTTTGATGAGCTGAAGAGGAGGTTGACTACTTCTCCTGTGCTGGTGTTGCTGGATTCTAGTGAACCTTTTGATGTGTACTGTGATGCTTCTCACTAGGGTCTGGGGTGTGTGCTGATGCAGAACAGGAAAGTGGTGGCATATGCTTCAAGGCAACTGAAGAACCATGAGAGGAATTATCCTACTCATGACTTGGAGTTAGCAGCAGTTGTGTTTACCTTGAAGATATGAAGACATTACCTTTATGGTGCTCGGTTCAACATCTTCAGTGATCACAAGAGTCTGAAGTACCTGTTTGATCAGAAGGAGCTGAACATGAGGCAGAGGCGGTGGATGGAATTTCTGAAGGATTATGACTTCCAGTTGATGTATCATCCTGGGAAGGCCAATGTTGTGGATGATGCGCTGAGTAGGAAATCCATCCACATGTCTAGTATGATGGTGAAAGAGTTGGAGCTGGTTGAGGAGTTTAGAGATTTGAACCTCTGTGAGGAGTTAGCTCAGGATCACATTAGTTTGTGGGATGCCATAACTAGTGAGTTCTTGAGGCAGGTTGGACAGAAGTAGTTGCAAGATGTTGAGTTAGTGAAACTTCTTGGGTTGCTGGGTACCAAGAAGGTTGTTGGTTTTGAGCTGGGCGAAGATGGAATCTTAAGGTACAAGGGCAGGATTTGCCTACCTCATGATGCTAAGCTGAAGTGATGGAAGAGCATGGGCTAAAGGCCCAACCACTAGAGCTATGGCCAGGAGATTACTTGAAGACTTGGCAGCTTCAGAGCTTAGTGGGCCCAATGGGCTTGGTGGGCCTAGGGTGCTTCTCACTTGGACTTTACTTGATTAAACACTATGTTTTAATGTACATCCATAGAGTAGGAAGTTACTTTGTTTTTGGTCTTGTATTTTGACCATAGATTAGGGTTTATGAATTTTGGGCTTGTATTTGGGCTTCTTGGGCTTTGGGCTTTTGATACCCAATATTGGGCTCATTCTATTTCTTGTAATTTTTCCTATTCATTGTATTTCTTTGACCAATGTATTTAGGTCATTAGATTAGGTTTATATGAAGTATACATTAATAGGTGCATTAGGATTCATTTTTATGTCATTTAGAAGTTATTTGATTTGAATTTGAGTCACATGGATTGTATGGTGAGGACCGACCATGTGAACTCTAAATTCAAATCCAAATAGCTCCCAAATTACATTAAAATGAAAGTGGTATCCGTATTAGTCACATGATTAGCCAAAGTTTGAATTTCAAATTCAAATTTGAAATTCAAACTTGGCGCCAATTAGCTTCTCATGGATTGGCGCCACTTTAGTTTCTTTCCCACCTATAAATGTATGACTTATGCTTTGTACTCTCACTTTTGAATATATTGAATTTTCTGAACCATTCTTCAGAAAATTCCTCAAGAGTCACCGAAATAGAGAGAAAGAGAGAGTGCTTTCAAAAACTCTCTTGATTGCTTAAGCTTGGATGCTTGCATCCTTGGCTTAGGCCTTTTCATCCGAAGAAGTTCTTCCTTCAAAGAGTTCTTGCTTTCGGTCACAAGTTTCCTTGAAGAGGATCTGAGCTTAGGTGAAGCTAAGGAGAGGAACTTCATTCACTTCTCCTTCCTTCTCCATCATTTTTGGTATCAAGAGCAAGGTTCTTCAAGGAGATAAGTGTTCTTCAATTTGTTTGTCCATGGTCTTGTTGTTCTTTGTGTTCTTGTTGTCTTGCTTGTGTTTCTATTCGGATCTAGTTGTCTTAAATTCATTTTGTTCCATAGATCCATTGTTTGGTTGTATTTGAATTTCTTCCACAATCAACATGTTTTAGGACCTATTTGCTTGTGTTTTTTTTTTGTATTTGTTTGAGTCTCTCATCTCCTTGCATGTGTCCGTGATTGGACTTTATCCATTGCATTAGAATTTTGTTTTTATATCCTTGTTTTGTCTTAGTAAGTTTGTGTAGTTCTTTTATGTTGCAAATTCCTTGAATAGCATTGTTTAACCTAGTTTTTCTTTTGTGTTGTTGTCTATTTTGGTCTCGGTTTTGTTATAATCTTTGTGCCTACCTATATGTGCTTTTTATTTTACCTTATTGAGTTCATAATTTGCTATTAGTTCTAGCAAATTTCTTAGAGTTAGGTTTCCATTGTGTACTTAAGTTTTCAAATCACTTTCTACAAAAAAATTCTTGAAACAATTTTGGTGTTACTTAAATTTCAAGTGATTCATCTTACTTCTAGTGCACTATTTCTTTGGATTCAATTTTTAAAAGTGTAGTGGCTGGAAAACAGAGAAAAATACAGAGCATGATGCTTCAAAATAGTTAAAAAAAAAAGTGAACAAAGAATCCAATCAAAAACCTAAAAACTAGTGCATTGCTAGTTCCACCATTTTTTTACTTGAAATTTGACAAAATTGTAGTCTCGGTTTCTATACATTGGAATTGTGAAAAATTTGAAAACAAAAGGCAAAAGTCTTCTCTGGAATCTTAATTTGAATTTAGAAAAAGAAAGAATAAAAAAAAAATATATAAAGCATTTTTAAGAGGAAAAGCCGAGAAGAGCAAAAACAAGAAAATACACTTGATTCCATATTTTCCTTGGACTACTATTTTGTTTGTTCTTATTCAATTGCTTCCAAATTTTTGTGTGTGTTGTTAATCTACTCTAGTACCTATCTAGGAACCTTCCTAACTGAGTGCTAGCCTTCTTTGGAGTCTTATTTTTCAGCTTTCTTTGTTGGATATCTTTGAGTCTTGTCATAAACACCTTACTCTTCAATTTTTTGGTATAAGCTTCTTAAATTGTGCTTTTGTTGCTTGTCTTGTTTTCTTTGACTAAACATTCTGTGCTGGAAGTGACCTCAAATCCTTGCTTAAGGATCAAGCATTGACTCATTGATGGAGAAGGTAGGAGAAGTGAATGAGTTCTTCTCCTTAGCTTCACCTAGTCACGGATCTTCTTCAAGGAGACTTGAAACCGAAGCTAGGTACACTTGATTGAAGGAAGATTTTCGGAACTAAAGTTTCCTAAGCTATGGAGGGAAGTATCCAAGATTAAGAAGCAATGGATTGCTCACTTCAAAAGGAAGGAAGAGGATGAACTTTCCTAGGGTTTTGAGGTGAGAACTCTTGGTGACTTTGAAGGGGAAACTCGGCAATAATGCTCTCAAATTTCATTAATCTCAAAGTAAGTACAATATGTGAAGGAGGGAACATATAAGCATCCGGAATTAGGGACACTTGGCGCCACATGTGAGGCCTCCACATTGGCGCCAAAATTTGAATTCAAATCTTGTCACACATGTGTATGATCGGTCCCATGAGTGCTAGGTGCATTTGTTTTGATTTAGTGTGCATTTAGGGTTGAATTTGAGTCACACATGTTCAGCCAAGGTGGCATCATCCATGTGACTCAAAATGCAACTTAAATGCATGCTAAATTAAACCTAGTTTTGCCTAATTCACTTAAACTATTAATCCTCCTTAAATCCTAATCTAATGACCTAAATACAATGGTCCAAGAAATACAATGAATAGGAAAAATTACAAGAAAGAGAATGAGCCTAATATTGGGTATCAAAAGTGATGTATGGAAAACCGCAAGTGTACGGTTGTCGTCAAGTAATAAATATCGAATCACAGGGACTACGTGTTTGACCTAGAATTACTAGTATTTTAATTTGAATTTTAAAACAGATAGAATGTTTGTTTTGAGATGATAAGATCAGATTCGCTGGTAAAAGAGATAGTAATGCAATTAATGAATAAGATAAAACTTTAAGATAAGATAAGGAGATTTCCGGGAATCTAGGGTTCGCACAAAGAGTTCCAACAATATTGAATTATTATTTTCATTAATTAATTCTATTCCATCTTGAAGGTAGTCTTAACCTAATTTAATCCTTGCACCTTCTCAGGCTACGAGGACGTGTTTAATTAAAATTAATCCCTACTCTCGTGGTAATTACGTTCAATTAAACCCATTAAGATCTTTGTTAATCTATTGCTCCTCGAAAGCTTAAATCAACTCTCGTGATTCAACACTCAAGTCTGTTCCTTTAGGTTCCGATAATTAGGTTCTCCTCTCAGTTCATCCCTAATTATCTATGATTATGAAAATTAAGATTAATTGTTTATCATAATTATAATCAAGTTCTCCTCTCAGTTCATCCTTAATTAATGTTATTATGAAAACAATAATGTTAAAGTTCATATATAAAATATAAAAGAACAAATCAAGAATTGGAATAAAATTAAGAAACTGAATAATGCATTAATAAAGAGGTTCTCAGAGGCTAAGCCCTGATCCCAGAAAAAGGGAAACTACTCACAGGAGTTCATAGTAGTTCTCCAAGAAAAGAAGAATAAAAGAAAAGCAAACCTTAGAGTCGATGGCACAGGCGCCAAACCTTCTCCAAGTGTCAAAAACAAAAAAACTGTCTCCGAAACAAAAGTCCTGTTCTAGGCTAACCTCATCTAATTTATAACCTAAAAGGGTAAAAAGGTAAAACTACCAAGATAAAAATTACAAAAATAAAAATAAAACATAAAACTTAAAAAGCTGGGACGCGAAGTGAATCACGGCCGTGACTGAGAATCACGACCGTGATCTTCTCTGGAGCACATCTATGAAGGGTCAGTGGCGTTCACGGGTGTGATTGGGAGTCACGGCCGTGATTTTCTCTGGTGAATCACGGGCGTGATTTAGAATCACGGCCGTGATTTTCCCTGTAGCTCAGCATTTCCTCTTTAATTCTTAAATCTTGATCCTGCTCAGAGAAAACACAACACATACCAAGAAAAGCATAAAATAGGAAAATGATATAAAAATTTATTAAAAACATGAAAGATATGCATGATTATGCTATGAATTCTTGTGAATTAAAGTGCTAAAATACGAGTAAAATACACAACATCAAATAACCCCAAACTTGAACTTTTGTTTGTCCTCAAACAATAATTAGCACTTTGAAAAGAAAGAATCGTCAAGAATTAACTGAGCATTTAAAATCTTCACTCTTAGTCTCACAAGGTCCAATTAGAATCTTAATCTTTCATTACTAGCGCCAACTCTTAGTTTCTAAGAGTTTCATGATGTCAAATCTTGTAAAGCTCATTAGTCAAACGAAGATAATTTAACAGAAATAATTTTTCAATGCTTGTGACACAAATAGGGGTAATATTTTTATTTTTGTGTTTGTCTTACCTAAAACATTTCCCCAGTAGCCAATCAGTGTAGAGAGGATGATAATTTCAAGAACACGTAGCCTCAAAGGGGGTCTAGCTATTTTACTAAACAATTCCCCAGTAGCTAATTAGTTCCCTTAGTTTTCTAAGGTTAAGAATATTCTCCCTCTAACCTATGACCTCAAAGGGGTGCTAGGTGATTTTTTTTTTTTTTTTTTTTTATTACCCCCCAAAAGCTTTTAAGCACGAATTAAAAAGAATTTATCTTCAAGAGACTATTTTTATAATTCTCGATCATTTCAAGTCTCAATACTAAGAACCAAGTGCTAGCCACAAAACCAGCTAATTTTTCAACCTTTTGTTCTGAGACTTCAAGATTCAATTCATCACATTCAGTGTTTTCAAAGACGAACAATTTCATTAAAAATATTTATTTTTCAAACACAAATTCAAGCTGGGATTAACTGAATATGTATATATGCATGATTTTTTTTTTTTATTTTATTTTTTTTTTACTTTGCATGAATGAATGAAATGCGTACATCCTCCTAACCCCAAACTTAAAGATTTGCTTGTCCCGAAGCAAAGAGCTAATGAATGCATGATAGATTATTTTGACAAAATTATAAAATGCATGAATATGCAACCAACCCACAACAGAAAGGAATGCTTGTCCCTAAGCATCAGAGTAAAATAAGGAATAAGAAAGATCTCACTGTGGTGGAAAATCATCTGGATACCGTTGAATGTGCCATTGATACATTTGATCAACCATGTAATTATAATGCTGCTGGCGTTCATCCATTTGTTTCAGCCGGTTATCCATTGATTGAATAGCTGCCAGGATAGCAGCATTGTCCACCTCAGGTCCAGGATGTAGAGGGGGTTGTTCAGGAGCTGCTTCCTCATCTGCAGGAGCCGCTTCCTCAGCTGCAGGAGGTAGGTCCTCTAATGGCTCCAGTGGAAACTGCCGTGTAGCCCGGTTCTTCACGGTGTATGTTGGATTTGGTAACTGGTGGTGCACTCCCGACTGGGTTACTACAAAGTAGTATTTATCATCTTCATCTTTCGCAATGCAGTTCATAGAAGAGCAGGTAGCAAAATTAATAGTACGGCTTCCAGGGAGTGGTTCTAACTGGTCCAGCCAAGCGTGATAGCCAAGGTGTTTGGCTATAGTGGTAATGAGGCCGCCATTCACAATCGCACCGTGGCTGGTATTGGAAATACTCTGGAACTATCGTGCCAAATGACTGCCAGAATCAATAGGCTCCTCTCTGTTTTCCATCATACCCCATAAAAGTAAAAGGTCGCTCAAACGAACATTTCCTTCAGAATCACCTCGGGCCAAAACAATAGAGGCAATAAAGCGGTGCATAATACGGATGGCGGGATGGCGGAAAGCAGAGGAATTACATTTTCCAGCGACCCAATTACTTGTACCTGTCAAACTATACCAAAAAGAACCAGGGTTGAAAGAACTTGGGGTTCTCGTGCTCCCTCCAGTGGGAAATCCAAAAATATTATTGAACTGAGCCAGGGTTAATTCGTGTTCTTGGTTAAACATACGGAAAGAAATCAAACCTTCAGAACAATTTGGCCCAGATAATATTTCCGTGTGGAGAGAGCTCAAGAACTCAAGAACTAGTCGAGGATAAACAACATCATTATGCATGGTAGCAAAGGTTGTCCACCCAATGTTAGTTAACATGAAATTGATATCAGCACGTAAACCCAACTTACGAATAAATGGGAAGTCGAGATACCTGGTAGGATGGATAGTGCGGAAGCGTAATACCTCGTTCCGCTCACGCTGTTCATCGTTCCGATAGAACCTCGGAGGAAGGTGCGGAATTTCACTTGCTTCTTCCTCGTTGTAGACCCCTAAAATTGTCCGGGTCAGAAATAAAGCTTGAAGACTCTCGAAGACTGAAGGATAATCAGCCAGAAGGACTCCTCGAAGGCCCTAGGAGGGTTCTCTGTAGGTCTAGAGGTCTTAGAATAGCTCAAAATAAAGAAGTGGAGGGAAAAAGCCCAATACGGCCGTACTGAACTTAATACGGCCGTATTGAAGCTTTAATACGGCCGTACTGAAGTCAGTACGACCGTATTGACACTTCAATACAACCGCAGCGAACTCAATACGGGCGTATTGAAATTTCTGAACTTCAATACGACCGTATTGAACTTCAATACGACCGTATTGAAGTTCAAAAATTTCAATACGGCCGTATTGCCCCTGTAGGCCGTATTGCGCCTATTCCCTATAAATATGACGTCAATTGGACGTCATTCCACACTTTTTCAGTCAGTTTTGACTCCCTCCTTGAGTATTCTGGGGTTTTTGAGCAGTGTTCTGCCCTAGAAATCTCTCTGGGAGTCGATCCGACTAAGTTCTGGAATTCTGAGCACTTAGCTTGGAGATTCGAACCTAGTCGAAGGGAAATCCTCCGGATTTCCATAGTCAAAAGTTTTTAGGAAGGAGCGAGCGAGCTTGTAGAGCGAGGGAACGCCAAAAAGCTTCCCAGTTTTACTCAATATATAAAAGCACGCTTCAAGAGGTTTCTTCTTAAATCCTTCCTTTTACTGCTTTCTGTGTGCATATTTAAACTGTCATCATGTAGATAGTTAATTTATAATCGCTTATAATAAATAGGGGTAATTTAGTAATTTTACGCTGTTATTTTAGAAATAATCTGTCATAGGGAACCCGAAAGGGGCGCTGTGGGGTGCTAATACCTTCCCCACGCGTAACCGACTCCCTTACCCGACTCTGGTTGTAATGGCCGAGGTCGATTTTTGAAATCGATTGCCTTATCCCTTTTTCCAATGTTTTGAGTAAAACATTGGTGGCGACTCCACGAACCCTCCTTTTGCGAAAACCACTAATCCATGGAGGGTCCCGCTTGGGATTAATATGGATTGGTGAGCCTTTTAATAAAATTGCTCGTTTGACGAGGTCTCAGTTTGAGAATAAGTCATTCTAGCAATCCACACTTTTAAAACAAATAAACGAGTCCAACCATCCTTCGCGAATGCCGAAAGCCCGTTTCGGGCCGGTGGCGACAGATGGCGACTCCACTGGGGAAGCCTCGAGAGTCAGTCCCATTTAGTGACAGATTATTTTTAACAAATAATAGTTAAAAATTACTTTATTACCCCTTGCTTGTATGATAACATGATTTATTATATGGCTTTAAAATAACTGTTGTATGTTTAAATTCCGCAATTGTTTGAAATAAAAACTGCACACAAACCTTTGCACACAACAGTTCCCTCTATACCCGGGGGCATGAGTGATTAACCATAGGGAGTGGATGTTAGTACGGCCGGTTGTCGAATGGGTCTATAGGTGCCCGTAGACCGTTGTCGGAAAGCATCACTCAAGGTGATAACCATGAACTTAAGTCCGACGGTGCGTTGGAACTTTCCATCGACCCACGACGAGAGGAATTGGGTCCCTATAATGGGGGCACCTTGGGGGCCTTTGACCAAGTGAGAACAGTTAGATCCTCCTTGAATATGCACTTTTCTGCAGGAGACCCCTACCTCGTGATTCGCTCGTGACTGTTCGTGGATGAGTGAATTGTTTGTGCATTGATTATGTGACATTGTATGAGCATACATTGCATTATTTAAACATACAACATTCCTTTTTTTAAATAAGAATAAATGGGAATAAGAATCTTCCATTACATGGTGTTAACATCTACCTTCATTACATTCATATAGGTAGTTTCCCTTTTCACCCAAAAAATACAAAAAATACAAAATACCCAAAAAATATTCAAAAAATATATATATGTGTTTATCCCAAACCAAGCAATATCATGCATCATATTAGGGACATCCTAAAAACATGATAATGCTTAGTTGAATAAACACTATGCATGCATATTCAACTTCATCATCTCATATCATGCATATAGATCATGGAGAGATCTAGGAGTCATTCATACATCTCTCCTAGTAATTCATTAATAAACATTAATAAAAAGAAAGAAATAATCGATGCGTATGTTCAAAGAATGGATCGCGCGCCGTTCGCCAACAACCATGCCAAGCGAGCATACGTCAACTCCGTTGTTGGTAATCAAGACGAATAAAGGGGAAGGTCCGACACCATTAAGGATCGCAACTCCAAGGCCTTTCCCTTACAAATCAAATAAGGCTGTGCCGTGGATATACGACATCCACTCTTCTGCCGACAGTGATATCTCCAATATCGCTGGACTTGGGGGCATGACTAGGAGTGGCAGGATCTACACTCCCGATGATCTTCATAACAAAGCCCCCAAGAATAAAGAAAAAGAAGAAAATAAAACCGAGGAAAAAGAATCCGAGGAGGAGACAGACGAGCTGTTAAAGTTTATCCGACAGAGCGAGTACTCCATCATGGATCAACTTCATAGGACGCCAGCAAAGATTACGCTGTTGTCGTTGATCCTAAGCTCCGAACCGCATCGGCAAGCTCTGTCGAAAGTCTTGAACGAGGCATATGTGTCGCACACTATCTCCCAAGACAAGTTTGAGGGGATTGTTAGTCACATCAAGGCTAATGATCACCTCACCTTCATCGATGAAGAAATCCCCGCCGAGGGATCAAACCACAACAAGCCCTTGCACATCTCTATAAAGTGCAAGGAGTATCACATCGTTAAAGTCTTGGTAGGTAATGGATCTTCCTTGAAAGTGATGCCAAAAAGAACGCTCAAAGCAATTGGCAATCAAGGGAGTCCAAACGCGCCCGAGCAACATGATCGTTCGAGCTTTCGACGGTTCTAAAAGAGAAGTAGTGGGAGAAATCAATCTTCCAATCCAAATTGGACCCACTATCTTCAACGTCGAATTTCAAGTGATGGATATCACTCCCGCATACAGCTGTCTCCTCGGCCGACCTTGGATTCATGATGCGAAAGCTATTCCTTCTACGCTCCACCAGAAAGTCAAGTTCATAGTGGGTGACAAACTGGTGACCGAACAAGCTAAAGATGACATACTCATCAGCAAGCCATCCAACATACTTTATGTGGATGCAGCAGAGGAAGCTTTAGAAACCGCCTTCCAAGCATTGGAAATCGCCAATGTCGAAACGTTTCCCCGAGAAATGAAGAAGGTAGCCTCCATGCTCACCAAGAACGGATACTTGCCAGGACAAGGATTAGGCAAGGACTCCCAAGGAATCCCGGAGCTACCCATTATCAAGGATAATCCGGGGAAACAAGGGTTAGGATACAACCCTTATAAAGATCAAAGAACGAAGAGGAATCAAGATCCTTCTCGACGTTCTTTAAGCCAGATCTTTAGGAAGGCCGGTTCACAAGCGTCAAGGCCGGTCGTCGTCGTCAAAATGTTTTTCTCCTTCCGATAGGGATGTATAGACTCAGTGACTATTAGAGATCACTCCTCGGGGACAGCCCGACCCCCGAGCCTCGATAGGGCACATGTTTCCATTATGATTATAATAAAATCATTCTTCATTAATTCTTTATTGCTTCTTTTCTCGCTTGCAATAAAATTCTAGACCACATTATTTTAACCCTGTTTGAATAAACATGAATGAGGTTAAAATCATCTTAATAATAATAAACCCACATCATTTTTATGTGGAAGTGTGTGTGTCAACTTGGAGCACCTTTTCTTGGCATCAATAAGTGCCATCATGGATAAAAGAAATCCTAAAGATAATAAGCTCGGCAGGAAACCCAAAAAGGGGACTGCGCAAAAATAAGAGCAAAAGACCCGCTAGGAATCCCACAAAAGGGTGACCTAGGCAAAAATTAGGGTTACAAAATAATGAACAAAGACAAAAGCCCGCTAAGACATCACGAATGGGTGTTTTAGGCAAAAGTTAGGGCCATCAAAAAAGGAAAAAACAAAATAAATCCATGATGGTACCATCAATTGAATTCAACAAAGGGGCTCAAGAAAAGCTATCCAAGTTGTCAAAGCACAATCATTAATAACAAAGATGTGCTTAACCTCATAAGTGTTTAAACAAACAAACCTAAACACAATAAGCCTACCTTGGCCATCCATGCTTACAAAAACAATTTTTCAAAAATAAAATAATCCCCTCTAAAACACAAACTTTTGAAAATATATCCTTTCCTTCTTTTCTCTCTTGTCCCAACGATTTTTGAATAATCTAGTGGAAACATGGAGATATAGTGGTCAATAGGAGGGTTGACACATCTTCTAAAGAAAAGGAAGAATCATTTGGTTGATGACACCAAAATCAAATATGCATCATTCCTCGGTAACGGAAATCGGCAGAGCACAGTCCGTCTGGAGGAATGGCAAAATCCAAACACAAAAACGCATCGGTTAATTCTTTTGAAAAAAGAATCAAATAGAATTAGGTGCATCATACTGCATACATACATACAGATGATAGGTGTACTGGAAGATCACTTATTCTCTGTTTATTGAAAAAAAAATAATAAATAATATAAATTTCAGAAAAAACAATGCGCCTGTACCATGTTCAGTACACCCGTACTAAAATCAGGGTTATGAACAAAATTTCAATTCAATACGGGCATACTGAAATGAATAACGGCCGTATTGGTAATAACAGAAATCCTCCCTCACATCAATGACAAAATTCCTCCAAGAAGAAGAGGATAGGGGAAGCCATTCATTTTTTCCAAAAAATAAAATAAATTAAACTTGCATTTTGTGCATCGCGCACAATTAATTGCACATTCAAAGACCTCATCATGAGGCAATTGCATAAAAAAGAAAAAATAGAAAATTGCTTGTGTATGACAGCAGCAAGCAAAATACAAAGATTCAGAAAATCAACAGCATCATACAGAATAACTGAGCCTGGAGAGGCTTGCCGAAAGAATACTCTCAGAATAACTGAGCCTGGAGAGGCTTGCAGAAATAATACTTCCTCAAAATAACTAAAGCCTGGAGAGGCTTGCAGAAATAATACTCCCCCAACTGTATAGAATAATTGAGCCTGGAGAGGCTTGCTGAAATAATACTCTCATCAAAAATAACTGAGCCTGGAGAGGCTTGCCGAAACAATACTCATGCAGAATAATTGAGCCTGGAGAGGCTCGCCAAAATAATACTCCACACCAAAGAATAATTGAGCCTGGAGAGGCTCGCAGAAATAATACTCCCCAGAGGAAACCTCAGCTCAAGCTCACGGAAAAATCCCCAGCGAGAGCTATCAAAGCAAAATCGACGCAATCCCCAATGGAAGTGCGATTATCCAAACAGTATATACAAGTCAAAGGACTTAACACTTCCTCAGTGGAAGATAGCTCTCCGACTCAAAGCGCTGAGTGAGGCTAAGCCTGAAGAGGCTTCCTAAATAATACTCTGGGATAAATAAGATCCCCAAATTCCCAATCACCTACTCAAGAGGCACCCCTTCAAAAAGCAAAAATCAAAAGATCAATAAACTATTCCCCAAGTGGAATTCGGCTATCAGCCAGGCAATGAACATCGAGAAAATCCGCCTAACAGAAGAGGCTAATCAAAATCAACGACAAAATCCCCCAGCGGGTAACAGCCTACACAGAGGCATTCCTTCAAAGAAGAGAAAAATCGGAAAAATCAACAATAATTCCCCAAGCGGAATTCGGCTTTTCAGCCAATCATTGAACGTCAAGCTGATACGCCTAACAGAAGAGGCCAATCACAACTAATGACAAAATCCCCTAGCGGATAACAGCCTACACAGAGGCAACAAAATCCAAAAATTAAAAAGAGTTACCCGAATAAGGATAAACCGGGATACTCCACCAACGTCAAAGGACGTCAGCCAAACATAAGGCATCGCTCAACTCAGAGAGAAAGAGCATCTGTGTCTATACCCCAAGGAGTCAGAAATTCCCCAAGGGTACCAACAATGCAATGCAAGTTGGGGCACAGGAACCTGTGAATGACTGCACATCCCCTAGACGGATCCCTGCGTTATCCAGCCCTCAGTGGCATAAAAATCAAAAATAATCGTCGAAGCAGCATCGTGGACTGTGGAGACAAAATCAACATCCAGAATCCCCAGCGGATAACAGCCTACACAGAGGCAGCAAAAAACAGAAAATCAAAAAGAGATACCCGAATAAGGATGAACCGGGATACTCCACCAACGTCAAAGG
This sequence comes from Cajanus cajan, assembly GCF_000230855.2. Taxonomy (NCBI): domain Eukaryota; kingdom Viridiplantae; phylum Streptophyta; class Magnoliopsida; order Fabales; family Fabaceae; genus Cajanus; species Cajanus cajan. The sequence continues at coordinate 39,692,326 of NC_138521.1, read as the reverse complement.
ACGTCAGCCAAACATAAGGCATCGCTCAACTCAGAAAAAGAGCATCTGTGTCTACACCCCAAGGAGTCAAAAATTCCCATGGGTACCAACTAAGCAATGCAAGTTGGGACACAAGAACCTATGAATGACTGCACATCCCCTAGACGGATCCCTGCATTATCCAGCCCTCAGCGGCACAAAATCAGAAAAACAAACCGTCGAAGCAGCATTGTGGACTGTGGAGACAAACTATACTCAACTACCTCATTTTGAGAGGCAAAGTCTGGAGAGACGATACTCAAACGAAGTCTGGAGAGACAGTACTCAAACGAAGTCTGGAGAGACAGTACTCAAACAAAGTCTGGAGAGACGATACTCAAACAAGGTCTGGAGAGACAATACTCAAACAAGGTCTGGAGAGACAGTACTCAAACAAGGTCTGGAGAGACGATACTCAAACAAGGTCTGGAGAGACAGTACTCAAACAAAGTCTGGAGAGACGATACTCAAACGAAGTCTGGAGAGACGGTACTCAAACAAAGTCTGGAGAGACAGTACTCAAACAAGGTCTGGAGAGACAATACTCAAACAAGGTCTGGAGAGACGATACTCGAAGTCTGGAGAGACGATACTCAGAGTCTGGAGAGACGATACTCAAATAAAGTCTGGAGAGACAATACTCAAACAAAGTCTGGAGAGACAGTACTCAAGGTCTGGAGAGACAATACTCAAGGTCTGGAGAGACAATACTCAGCCATCAGCGTCGTCAGAGGCACGTTGGTGTTAAACTCAGCTACCGAGGTTGTCAGAAGCGCCGAGGTATGCAACAACCTGGAGAGGCTACTCAACAATTTTCCACCGGAAGACATTACAAGTCAGAAGGATGGCACATCACCCGGACAATTGGGTCAACTCCTTTACTTGTCAGCCGGTACACCAAAAGACCGTTTGACTAAGTAAAGGGGGGGGCAGCTGTAGACCCCTAAAATTGTCCGGGTCGGAAATAAAGCTTGAAGACTCTCGAAGACTGAAGGATAATCAGCCAGAAGGACTCCTCGAAGGCCCTAGGAGGGTTCTCTGTAGGTCTAGAGGTCTTAGAATAGCTCAAAATAAAGAAGTGGAGGGAAAAAGCCCAATACGGCCGTACTGAACTTAATACGGCCGTATTGAAGCTTCAATACGGCCGTACTGAAGTCAGTACGACCGTATTGACACTTCAATACAACCGCAGCGAACTCAATACGGGCGTATTGAAATTTCTGAACTTCAATACGACCGTATTGAACTTCAATACGACCGTATTGAAGTTCAAAAATTTCAATACGGCCGTATTGCCCCTGTAGGCCGTATTGCGCCTATTCCCTATAAATATGACGTCAATTGGACGTCATTCCACACTTTTTCAGTCAGTTTTGACTCCCTCCTTGAGTATTCTGGGGTTTTTGAGCAGTGTTCTGCCCTAGAAATCTCTCTGGGAGTCGATCCGACTAAGTTCTGGAATTCTGAGCACTTAGCTTGGAGATTCGAACCTAGTCGAAGGGAAATCCTCCGGATTTCCATAGTCAAAAGTTTTTAGGAAGGAGCGAGCGAGCTTGTAGAGCGAGGGAACGCCAAAAAGCTTCCCAGTTTTACTCAATATATAAAAGCACGCTTCAAGAGGTTTCTTCTTAAATCCTTCCTTTTACTGCTTTCTGTGTGCATATTTAAACTGTCATCATGTAGATAGTTAATTTATAATCGCTTATAATAAATAGGGGTAATTTAGTAATTTTACGCTGTTATTTTAGAAATAATCTGTCATAGGGAACCCGAAAGGGGCGCTGTGGGGTGCTAATACCTTCCCCACGCGTAACCGACTCCCTTACCCGACTCTGGTTGTAATGGCCGAGGTCGATTTTTGAAATCGATTGCCTTATCCCTTTTTCCAATGTTTTGAGTAAAACATTGGTGGCGACTCCACGAACCCTCCTTTTGCGAAAACCACTAATCCATGGAGGGTCCCGCTTGGGATTAATATGGATTGGTGAGCCTTTTAATAAAATTGCTCGTTTGACGAGGTCTCAGTTTGAGAATAAGTCATTCTAGCAATCCACACTTTTAAAACAAATAAACGAGTCCAACCATCCTTCGCGAATGCCGAAAGCCCGTTTCGGGCCGGTGGCGACACTCGTAACTGTGGGTATCGGAAGCGGTGGAGGACGAACCAACGGTACGGGTGCGCTTGGGAGCCATGGATGAACGGAAGGAGTGAATGTGGGAGGAAGAGGGAAGAAGAGGAAGAAGAAGTGAGAAGCTAGGGTTTGGGAGAGAAGAAAAGAGAGAATGGGCAGAGTTCGTAAGTTTGAGAGAAGTGAGAATGTAAAAGGAGGGGGAAAAATATATAAGGGAAAAGGGGAATTTCAAAAAAATCACGGGTTGTATCTGTTGAGCGTCAGCAGGGAATCACGGGCGTGATTGGAAATCACGGCCGTGATTCTCTCTGGAGTTTTCCAAAAAATTTTCCAGAGGAGATCACGCCCGTGATTTAGAGTCACGGTCGTGATTCTCTCTGGAGTTTTCCAAAAATTTTTTCAGAGAAGATCACGCCCGTGATTTAGAGTCACGGTCATGATTCTCTCTGGAGTTTTCCAAAAAATTTTCCAGAGAAGATCACGCCCGTGATTTAGAATCACGGTCGTGATTCTCTCTGGAACTCTGAAATTTTTTTATTTTTTATTTTTTATTTTTATATTTTTTTTTTCATGATGCTTGAGTAGGTTCCTGAAGAACCATAGAGTATAATTTTTCTAAGTGTTCCCCATGGAAATATAACTTCAATCTCTGTGCATTGACCTTGAATATGTCGCCTTTATCGTTTCTGATTTCTACAGCTCCACAGGGATATACTTTTTGAACTGTAAAAGGCCCTGACCATCTTGACTTCAATTTTCCAGGAAACAATCTGAGTCTGGAATTAAATAATAGCACCGAGTCCCCTTGCTTGAATTCTCTTCTGTGTATATGCTTGTCATGCCACCTCTTTGTTCTTTCTTTGTAAATCTTAGCATTTTCATATGAGTCTAATCTGATTTCATCAAGCTCATTGAGTTCCAATTTCCTTTTTTCTCCAGCATCCTTTAGGTCATAGTTGAAGTATTTTATTGCCCACAAAGCCTTGTGTTCTAGCTCTACAGGAAGATGGCAAGATTTTCCATAAATCAGCCTAAATGGAGACATGCCAATACGTGTTTTGTAAGCAGTCCTGTAGGCCCAAAGAGCTTCATCTAATCTTAAAGACCAGTCCTTTCTTGTTGTAGATACAGTCTTCTCAAGAATCTTTTTGATTTCTCTGTTGGATATTTCTACCTGTCCACTTGTTTGAGGGTGATAAGGTGTACCAACCTTGTGAGTGACTCCATACTTTTTTAAGAGAGATTCAAACTTTCTTTCAATAAAATGTGAGCCTCCATCACTGATCACAGCTCTTGGGACCCCAAATCTTGGAAATATAATTCTTTTGAAGAGTTTAATGACAGTATTTGAATCACTCGTTTGAGCGGGAATCGCTTCTACCCACTTGGACACATAATCAACTGCAACTAATATGAACTTGTAACCTTTAGAACTTGGGAATGGTCCCATGTAATCTACTCCCCATACATCAAAAATTTCTACTTCTAAAATCCCATTTAATGGCATTTCATGTTTCCTGGATATATTCCCTGATCTTTGGCATTGGTCACAAGAATTTACCATCTTCCAAGTATCCTTAAATAAGTTTGGCCAGTAAAAACCAGATTGTAGAATTTTAGCTGCAGTTTTTGACGTACTAGCATGCCCTCCATATGCGGAAGAATGACATGAGTGAATGATGTGAGGAGCTGCTTCTTCTGAGATACACCTTCTGTAGATACCATCTCTACACCTCTTATATAGGTAAGGTTCATCCCAAATAAAGCTGTTAAGGTCACTAAAGAATTTCTTCTTTTGTTGATAATTAAAGTCTTCAGGAAGGACTCCACATGCTAAGTAATTCGCATAATCTGCATACCAGGGACTGTTTTTCACAACAACTGCTAAAAGCTTTTCGTCTGGGAAGCTGTCATTAATAGGGAGTTCCTCCTTTGTTGCTTGGTCTTGTGGAAGTCGAGAGAGATGATCAGCTACTACATTTTCTACTCCCTTTCTGTCCACAATCTCTAAATCAAATTCTTGTAAAAGGAGAATCCATCTGAGGAGCCTAGGTTTAGCATCCTTTTTATTAAAAAGATACTTTAGGGCAGAGTGATCTGTGTAAACAATAACCTTAGACCCCACAAGATAAGATCTGAACTTTTCAAAAGCATAGACGACTGCTAACAATTCTTTTTCTGTTGTTGCATAATTGGCTTGGGCTTCATCAAGAGTCTTGCTGGCATAGTATATAGCATGAACCTTCTTGTCCTTTCTTTGTCCCAATACAGCTCCTATAGCATAGTCACTTGCATCACACATGATTTCAAAAGGAAGGCTCCAGTCAGGAGTTTGCAGAATAGGAGCTGTAGTGAGAGCTTCTTTCAACCTGTAGAATGCATTCTTACAAGAAACATCAAAGTTAAAAGGTACCTCTTTCACAAGTAGATTAGATAATGGTTTAGAGATTTTTGAAAAATCTTTAATAAACCTTCAGTAGAAACCGGCATGCCCTAAGAAACTTCTAACACCTTTAACATCAATTGGAAGAGGCAATTTATCAATTACTTCTATTTTTGCTCTATCTACCTCAATTCCTCTCCCAGATATTAGGTGTCCTAAGACAATTCCTTCTTGTACCATAAAATGACATTTTTCCCAATTTAAGACTAAATTCACTTCAGAGCAACGCTGCAATACTTTAGTTAGATTTAATAGACAGTCATCAAAGGAAATACCATAAACTGAAAAGTCATCCATGAAAACTTCCATCTCTTTTTCTAATAAATCACTAAAGATTGCAGTCATACATCTTTGAAAGGTAGCAGGTGCATTACATAGGCCAAAAGGCATTCTCCTATAAGCAAAAGTACCATAGGGACATGTAAAAGTAGTTTTCTCTTGGTCTAATGGATGAATAGGGATTTGATGAAAACCGGAGTATCCGTCCAAATAACAAAAGTATGAATGCATTGCTAACCTTTCAAGCATTTGATCAATAAAAGGTAAGGGAAAGTGATCCTTTCTAGTGGCATTATTTAATTTTCTATAATCAACACACATACGCCACCCAGTCACAGTTCTTGTGGGAATTAATTCATTATTATCATTTTTAACTACTGTCATCCCACCTTTCTTAGGAACCACATGAACTGGACTTACCCAAGGACTATCAGATATAGCATAAATTACCTTGGCATCCAATAATTTCAAAATTTCTTTCTTTACCTCTTCTTTCATCTTGGGATTTAGTCTTCTTTGAGCTTCAACAGAAGGTTTGGATCCTTCCTCCAAGAAGATGCGATGCATACAAAATGAAGAACTAATTCCCTTTATATCAGCCATAGTATATCCAATAACTTTTCTAAATTTTCTCAACTCATTGAGAAGTTTTTCAGTTTCTTTTTCATTTAAAGCTGAATTTACTATGACTGGATAAGTGGAATTAGCCCCCAAAAACTCATACCTTAAAGATGAAGGAAGTGGTTTAAGTTCTAACTTTGGAGAGTTTTCTTCTTGCCAATCTGTTGAAGACTCAAGAAGACTTTCTACTAGAGGATCTTTTTCTTTACACGGGGGACTTGAATCGATCAAGCAAGCATAATTAGGTTGAATCCCCTCAAGATCTATGTGCTTTCCTCCAACTAGAAAATTCTCCAAGGGATCCCTCAAAATAGATCTCATGACTTCTTCCTCCATGTCTTTAGGCAATATATCAACCCTGCAGCAAATATTTTCAAGAGAAGGTTGTCTAACAGATTTAGCAATATTAAATTCCATTGTTTCATCATTAATGGATAAGGACAATTTTCCATGTTTGACATCTACTATCACGCCTGCTGTAGCCAAAAATGGTCTACCTAGTATGATTGGTATTTGTTTGTCCTCTTCCATTTCTAAAACAACAAAATCTCCCGGAATTAAAAATTTACCTATCTTAACTGGAACATCTTCTAAAATTCCTATGGGATATTTTATAGATCTATTTGCTAACTGGATTGACATTGCTGTAGGCTTTAATTCTCCCATATCTAATTTCTTGCAAATTGATAAAGGCATTAAACTGATACTTGCCCCAAGGTCACATAAGGCTTTTTCAAACCTTAGATTTCCAATGAGACAAGGTATAGAGAAACTACCAGGATCCTTAAGTTTTTTGGGCAAATTATGATGGATCAATGTAACAGTCTCTCTATCATCCAATTTCCTTCGGTTAGCTAAAAGATCCTTAAGAAATTTAGCATATGTAGGCATCTGTTGTAGAGCTTCTACAAATGGAATGTTTACATACACTTGTTTGATCATATTTAAAAATTTTTCAAATTGTCTATCAAGTTTAGTCCTTGCTAACCTTTGAGGAAAAGGAATTGGAGGGTGATAAACAGTTTGAGGCTTTGATGAAGATACTTTTTCTTTTTCTAATCTCTCTTTTTCAGGTTTTTCAACCATAGGAGAAGCGTCTTCATCAATCTCAATATTATCATTTTGATTAGACACAGGTCCGTCTAATTTCTTCCCACTCCTTAAAGTAACAGCATTAACATTTTCAGCTGGGTTTGCAACTGTTTTACCTGGGAACTTACCTGGAGAATTGTTTGAACTAGGCATCAACTGTGCAATTTGATTTTCCAGCATCTTGTTGTGGAGAGTAATATTCTCAACCTTGACAACAAGGTTTTGAATAGAATTTGCCATTGAATCATTGGTCTGTTTTTGATTAGTGACAAAATTCTCCATAAGGTTTTCTAATCTTGAAACACTTTGTTGAATTGAGGGTGTCTGTACTGGATTTCCTTCCCCATTAATGAAGTGATTGGACGGACGGAAATTAGGTTGCTGATTGCTAGTTCCTTGAACTGGGTTATTCTTCCAAGAAAAGTTAGGATGATTCTTCCAACCAGGGTTGTATGTGTTGGAATATGGATTACTCTTCTCTCTTCGAGGAGTGTCATAGAAATTATGAGAAGCTGCCACTTGTTCAGTAGTATCTTCTTTTTCTCCAGTAAAAATTGAGGTACAATCTACTGCAGTGTGCCCTTGTTCCCTACAAAGGTCACATACTTGATTTGTAGCCACTGAATTAACCTTAGCTTTTTCCATCTTGTCTAATCTTTGATTAAGAGTATCAAATTTTGCTAAGAGTAACTCAATATTGTTCACTTCATATCGCCCCGGAGTTCCTTTCCTTGCTGTGACTTCTCTTTCACTGTATTGGCTGTGATTTGAGGCTACATTTTCCAAAATAATCATGCAGTCATTAATAGGTTTCCCCATGAAAGATCCTCCAGCTGCTGAGTCTAATATCATGGTGCTTTGTTGGTCCAATCCTTCAAAAAAAAATTGGATGGTAAGCCAACGGTTGAAGCCATGTTGTGGGCATGCTTGAAGATATCCTTTGAACCGCTCCCATGCTTCATAAATAGTCTCTCCAGTGCCTTGTTGGAAATTAGTGATTTTCTTCCTCAATTCTTTAGTTTTAGAAGGAGGAAAGAATTTCTCTAGAAAAGCTCTTTCACATAATTCCCAAGTTGCTATCTTTTCTCTAGGCACTGTTCTTAGCCACACCTTTGCCTTATCTCTCAAGGTGAGTGAGAATAAGCGGAGTCGCATTCCATCAGAAACTTCATCATCAAATTGTTGGGTCTCACAGATTTCCAAGAACCCCTCTAAGTGGTCATTAGGATCTTCTGATGGTAGTCCTCCAAAGGTGTTCTGTTTGAGCATATTCACCAGAGAAGCTGGTACAGTAGCTCCAGTTTGCATCTCCCCTCCAGGTATCCCACGAGCTACGGGTGCAGAGTAATCCCGAAGCGGTAAATTATCTCGTTGTGCAGCCTTGTCAAATTCTCTAAAAAGGTTTCTTTTCCTTCTCAGGAGAGTTCTTTCAATCTCAGGATCAAGTGGTGTTGGTTTCCCAAGACGTAGAGATCTCTTTTGCATTAACCCTAAGGCACTGCAAAAAAAAAAAAGAAAGTGACCCGTGAAATCTAAATTGGAGAAGTAAACACTAAAAAAAAATTATTTATTTATTTAATTTTTTTTTTTTTTTAAATTCGAATTAAAATAATTGTAATTTAAATCAAGAGACGTAGTCCCCGGCAACGGCGCCAAAAACTTGATGTATGGAAAACCGCAAGTGTACGGTTGTCGTCAAGTAATAAATATCGAATCACAGGGACTACGTGTTTGACCTAGAATTACTAGTATTTTAATTTGAATTTTAAAACAGATAGAATGTTTGTTTTGAGATGATAAGATCAGATTCGCTGGTAAAAGAGATAGTAATGCAATTAATGAATAAGATAAAACTTTAAGATAAGATAAGGAGATTTCCGGGAATCTAGGGTTCGCACAAAGAGTTCCAACAATATTGAATTATTATTTTCATTAATTAATTCTATTCCATCTTGAAGGTAGTCTTAACCTAATTTAATCCTTGCACCTTCTCAGGCTACGAGGACGTGTTTAATTAAAATTAATCCCTACTCTCGTGGTAATTACGTTCAATTAAACCCATTAAGATCTTTGTTAATCTATTGCTCCTCGAAAGCTTAAATCAACTCTCGTGATTCAACACTCAAGTCTGTTCCTTTAGGTTCCGATAATTAGGTTCTCCTCTCAGTTCATCCCTAATTATCTATGATTATGAAAATTAAGATTAATTGTTTATCATAATTATAATCAAGTTCTCCTCTCAGTTCATCCTTAATTAATGTTATTATGAAAACAATAATGTTAAAGTTCATATATAAAATATAAAAGAACAAATCAAGAATTGGAATAAAATTAAGAAACTGAATAATGCATTAATAAAGAGGTTCTCAGAGGCTAAGCCCTGATCCCAGAAAAAGGGAAACTACTCACAGGAGTTCATAGTAGTTCTCCAAGAAAAGAAGAATAAAAGAAAAGCAAACCTTAGAGTCGATGGCACAGGCGCCAAACCTTCTCCAAGTGTCAAAAACAAAAAAACTGTCTCCGAAACAAAAGTCCTGTTCTAGGCTAACCTCATCTAATTTATAACCTAAAATGGTAAAAAGGTAAAACTACCAAGATAAAAATTACAAAAATAAAAATAAAACATAAAACTTAAAAAGCTGGGACGCGAAGTGAATCACGGCCGTGACTGAGAATCACGACCGTGATCTTCTCTGGAGCACATCTATGAAGGGTCAGTGGCGTTCACGGGTGTGATTGGGAGTCACGGCCGTGATTTTCTCTGGTGAATCACGGGCGTGATTTAGAATCACGGCCGTGATTTTCCCTGTAGCTCAGCATTTCCTCTTTAATTCTTAAATCTTGATCCTGCTCAGAGAAAACACAACACATACCAAGAAAAGCATAAAATAGGAAAATGATATAAAAATTTATTAAAAACATGAAAGATATGCATGATTATGCTATGAATTCTTGTGAATTAAAGTGCTAAAATACGAGTAAAATACACAACATCAAAAAGCCCAAAGCCCATGAAGCCCAATTACAAGCCCAAAGTTTCACAAACCCTAATCTATGGTCAAAATACAAGACCAAAAACAAAGTAACTTCCTACTCTATGAATTTGCAATAAATCATAAAAAGAATGGTCATATCAAGATAGGCCCATGTGAAGTTTGCCTTGGGCCTTTCAAGCCCATGAGGCCCATTGGGCCTTGACTGGCCCAATCCTCCATGTCTAGCCCACTCCTCTTGGATCTTGTAGTATGTCACCTATTGCATTCCAAAGTATGATTCCATCATCCCCTCCCTCTTGAAAAGGATTTGTCCTCAAATCTAGAGGATGCATGGAAGAAAAATCAACACCTAGATGTATAACATGCAAGGAATAAGAAGTGAGATGATAAGAGAATAGTTCATGGATCCTAAGAGGAGTCCTTCTAACTAACCTGACAAAGAAAGATAAACTATCAAAATTAGATTCTCTAAAAATAGAAATAGGCTCCTCTTCTAAGCATAACCTAGAAGTAAATCCTAAAAATGTGATAACACTATGACTAAGACAATGAGAAGAATGATTTTTAAACACTACAACATCTTGCCTAAAGTATCCTATATGGTAACCTAGGCTTTTTCTAAAATATAAAGAAAAGACCACTAGAAAATGCCCTAAACAATTTTGGATTTGATTATTTACTAGATACTCATAATCATATAAGCTATATTTGTCTTGTAGGGAAGGAAATGTATCAAGTTCAAAAGAGTAAGCTCTTCCCATAAGATCAAACATAGAATATAGATTATTACAAGTTGTATTTACTAAACAATGTAAACAAAAAATTGGGTGCTTTATTAAGACCACTGAAATACTTCCTCCCTTGTGCACCTCCAAGGAAGTAGTATAAGGAGTAAAACTAGGAATAGTCCACTCCTTCTTCACTATATCTCGAAGTTGAGAATTCTTTGCTTGAAATTTATTTTGTTCTTCATTCTCAACTTTAAGATTAGTGACAGCATTAGGATAAGAGTCAAAACTTTCATGAATAAAGAGAGTTCTTTTCAAGGCTTGTTTGGTAATAAAATAACTCTCCTTGGCCACAAATGCTTTAGTGGAGTCCCCTTCATCCACACTCTTTCCTTCTTTCCTATCTTTATTTCTTTTCCTTTTCATTTGCTTTTGATCCTCAAACACTTGGGGTGGTGTTAAAGGATTAAAAACAATTTCCTTATTTTTATGAGTGAAGGTTATTTTGTTAGTGAGGCCATCATGTATAGTTTGTTTATCAAATTGCCATGGCCTTCCAAGCAAAATATGGCAAGCTTCCATAGGGATCACATCACATAAAACTTTGTCTTTATAGTCCCCTATAAAAAACTTGACCTTCACTTGTTGATTTACCTCCAATTCCTCACCTTCATTGAGCCAATGAAGTTTATAAGGGTGAGGGTGAGGAGTAGTGGTAAGGGCTAACTTGTTAACCAACCTTGTACTACAACAATTAGAGCATGATCCACTATCAACAATAAGAGAACAAGTTTTTTTCGAAACTAAACATCTTGTGTGAAAGATGTTCTCTCTTTGTGAGAGTGAAGTGGGACAAGGTTGACTTCCAAGAAGCCTTTTGACCATAAGAAGATCACCATCAACAGGATATAGCTTTTCAATTTGATGATCTTCCTTACTAGTATCACTATCACTTGAAGTGGTAGAACTAGATTCATCATGACTACTATAAATGTCTTGTCCTCTCAAAATTATGACATTTTTAGTTGGACATTGAGAAGCTATATGGCCTCTTCCAAGACATTTAAAGCATTTGATGTCACTAGTTTTACTACTAGAAGTGACAACATTTTTTTTTATCTTTTTCTTTTTCTGTTTCTTTTTCTTGACCCTTACTAGAGTTTTTAGAAGAGTCATATTGACCCTTCCTCTTGTCTTCCTTCTTGATATAAGAGCTAGTTTGAGTTTTGCCTTTGAAAGTATTTTTCCTCAAATTTTGTTGTTCTACCCTTATACAAAGTTGGACCAAATCATCAAGGTCCCTATAAGGGAGTAACTCAACTCTATCTCTTATATCAAAATTAAGACCACTTAGAAATCTAGCAATGGTTAATCTTTCTTCTTCCCTTATCCCAGCCCTAATGAGATACAACTCCATTTTTTGTCTATACTCCTCCACACTAATGTTCTTTTGTTGGAGTCTTTGGAGCTTATCCATAAGCTCCCTACTATAATAAGAAGGTATGTGCCTTCTTCTCATAGCACTCCTCAATTCATTCCAATAAGTAATAAGAGGGTCATTGTGAAGTTTTCTCTCTCTCTCCAAGGATGTCCACCAATACATAGCTTGTTCTTGGAAAGCTAGGGTGGCTAGGGAAACTTTTCTTTCTTCACCTACTTGGTGACAAGTGAAGATTTGTTCCACTTTCATTTCCCAATCCAAGTAGGCATCAACATCCTCTTTTCCATGAAAGTAAGGGAGATCAACTCTTGATTCCCTCACTTTGGGTTCATTAATGACTCTTCTAGGTGTGGGTTGGTAATATTCATGAACATTTAAACTACCCATATCCTCTTGACTAGTAGAGACATTGGAACTTCTAGTAGAACTCTTTTGACTTCTTCTTTTATTAATTTTTTTCAAAAGTTTTTCTTCTTGTTGCTTAATTTTATTTATCTCTTCCTCAAGAGCAATAACTTGTACTTATCTTTCAATCTTTTCTTTTTATTTTTGAAGTACCTCTTGTTGCTTCCAAAGTTTTAGTGCTTCAACCTCCTTAACAATTCTTTTAAAATTTTTAGGAGATTCAAAGTCACTATCACTTTGAGAAATATGACTCATGATTAAGCAATAAGAATTTTAAATGCTATGCAAAAGAGATAAAATATTTTTGGTATTTTCTAGGAACAAAAATAGCACTTGGAAGTCTAAGTGTACAAGTTGCACTATCAAGGGAGGTGAGCTACAAAGAGCCACTTAATAACCAAGCCTTTTCAAGTGGAAATCACTAAACTCCCTTGTGGTACTTTCAATTCCACAAAGATTATCACAAATTTTTTTTTGTGTATGCTTTTTCATAATTTGTTTTTGATGCTATCTAAATGTGAACAATTAAATGCTACACAAAGCTAGATGAATTAGGGCAGAAAATTAAACAAATTAAAGACAAACAACTTAAAGGAAGCAAGGATAAGCAACTAGTCGGTTTGCTCTAAGTGGAAGCTTGAAACATATGAAATTTCCAAGCCACTTCCACTAGTACTACACGTGAGTAGGCTATCAAGGGTTTAGATATACCTGAATAGCTTCTTAATACTCCCTCCAAGCTTTACAAATTGGTTTAAAATACAAGAGAATTGGCAAAATTTAAACTAAACTAGAAAGCAAATAATGGCGGCTTTTGTGACCAAATTAGTGACGGATTTGTTGTCCAATTTTTCTAACACTTGTTTAAGTGTTCTAATCTGCCACTAACCCTTGGCTTGAGTTGTTCCTGGACCCTGCACAATGAACACAACAATATGGTTAATGTAGGCTGCTCACAAGGTGAAAGGAATGATCACTCTTGTGAAGGTAGTTTAGGAAAAGTTTGGTCACTAAATTAGGTCAAATTTTGTAGTCTTAATGTCCAAGTCTTTTCCTACTTTTTGTTGAGTCAATGCTTGATCCTTAAGCAAGGATTTGAGGCCACTTCCAGCACAGAATGTTTAGTAAAAGAAACAAGACAAGCAACAAAAGCACAATTTAAGAAGCTTATACCAAAAATTGAAGATTAAGGTGTTTATGACAAGAATCAAAGATATCCAACAAAGAAAGCTGAAAAATAAGACTCCAAAGAAGGCTAGCACTCAGTTAGGAAGGTTCCTAGATAGGTACTAGAGTAGATTAACAACACAAAAAAAAATTGAAAGCAATTGAATAAGAACAAACAAAATAGTAGTCCAAAGAATTTTGAGGAATCAAGTGAATTTGCTTGTTTTTGCTCTTCTCGGCTTTTACCTTTAAAAATGCTTTATATATATATATATTTTTTTTATTCTTTCTTTTTCTGAATTCAAATTAAGATTCCAGAGAAGATATTTGCCTTTTGTTTTCAAAATTTTCACAATTCCATTATATAGAAATCGAGACTACAAGTTTGTCAAATTTCAAGTGAAAAATGGTGAAACTAGTGCACTAGTTTTTAGGTTTTGAATTGGATTCTTTTGTTCACTTTTTTTTTTAACTATTTTGAGACAATATGCTCTGTATTTTTCTCTATTTTTCAGTCTCTACACTTTTAAAATTTGAATCCAAAGAAATAGTGCACTAGAAGTAGGATGAATCACTTGAAATTTTTAAGTAACACAAAATTGTTTCAAGAATTTTTTTATAGAAAGTGATTTGAAAACTTAAGTACACAATGGAAACCTAACTCTTAAGAGATTTTCTAGAACTAATAGCAAATTATGAACTCAATACGGTAAAACAAAAGCACATATAGGTAGGCAAGAATATTAAGCAAACCGAGACCAAAAATATAGACAATGAACTCAAAAGAAAACTAGGTTAAACATGTTATTCAAGGAATTTGCAACATATAAGGACTAAACACAAACTACTAAGACAAAACAATGATTCAAAACAAGAATCTAATGCAAATGTATGAGGTCCAATCAATCACGGACACATGCAAGGAATGAAGAGACTCAAACAATAGCAAAAATAAGCACAAGAAAATAGGTCCTAAACATTGATTGTGGAAGAAAATCAAAATACAATCAACAATGGATCTATGGAACAATTTTTTTTTTCAAAACAACTAGATCCGAAAAGAAACACAACTTGAGACAAACAAGAACAACAAAGACAATAAAAAAAATGGTTCAAACACAAGGAAACTTATCTCCAAGAAGAGCCTTGCTCTTGATACCAAAATTGATGGAGAAGGTAGGAGAAGTGAATGAGTTCTTCTCCTTAGCTTCACCTAGTCACGGATCTTCTTCAAGGAGAGTTGAAACCGAAACTAGGTACACTTGATTGAAGGAAGATTTTCGGAACTAAAGTTTCCTAAGCTATGGAGGGAAGTATCCAAGCTTAAGAAGCAATGGATTGCTCACTTCAAAAGGAAGGAAGAGGATGAACTTTCCTAGGGTTTTGAGGTGAGAACTCTTGGTGACTTTGAAGGGGAAACTCGGCAATAATGCTCTCAAATTTCATTAATCTCAAAGTAAGTACAATATGTGAATGAGGGAACATATAAGCATCCAGAATTAGGGACACTTGGCGCCACATGTGAGGCCTCCGCAGTGGCGCCAAGATTTGAATTCAAATTTGAATTTGAATTCAAATCTTGTCACACATGTGTATGACCGGTCCCATGAGTGCTAGGTGCATTTGGTTTTGATTTAGTGTGCATTTAGGGTTGAATTTGAGTCACACATGTTTAGCCAAGGTGGCATCATCCATGTGACTCAAAATGCAACTTAAATGCATGCTAAATTAAACCTAGTTTTGCCTAATTCACTTAAACTATTAATCCTCCTTAAATCCTAATCTAATGACCTAAATACAATGGTCCAAGAAATACAATGAATAGGAAAAATTACAAGAAAGAGAATGAGCCTAATATTGGGTATCAAAAGCCCAAAGCCCATGAAGCCCAATTACAAGCCCAAAGTTTCACAAACCCTATTCTATGGTCAAAATACAAGACCAAAAACAAAGTAACTTCCTACTCTATGAATTTGCAATAATTCATAAAAAGAATGGTCATATCAAGATAGGCTCATGTGAAGTTTGTCTTGGGCCTTTCAAGCCCATGAGGCCCATTGGGCCTTGACTAGCCCAATCCTCCATATCTAGCCCACTCCTCTTGGATCTTGTAGTGTGTCACCTCTTGCATTTCAAAGTATGATTCCATCACTCAACAAAAAGTAGGAAAAGACTTGGACATTAAGACTACAAAATTTGACCTAATTTAGTGACCAAACTTTTTCCTAAACTACCTTCACAAGAGTGATCATTTCTTTCACCTTGTGAGCAGCCTACATTAACCATTTTGTTGTGTTCATTGTGCAGGGTCCAGGAGCAACTTCATTCAAGGGTTAGTGGCAGATTGAAATACTTGAACAATTGTTAGAAAAATTGGACAACAAATCCGTCACTAATTTGGTCACTAAAGCCGCCATTTATTGCTTTCTAGGCTAGTTTAAATTTTTGCAATCTCTCTTGTATTCTAAACCAATTTGTAAAGCTTGGAGGGGGTATTAAGAAGTTGGTCAGGTATATCTAATCCTTGGTAGCCTACTCACGTGTAGTACTAGTGGAAGTGGCTTGGAAATTTCATATGTTTCAAGCTTCCACTTAGGGCAAACCGACTAGTTGCTTATTCTTGTTTCCTTTAAGTTCTTTGATTATAAATTGGTTTACTTTGCTGCCTTATTTTGTCTAGACTTGTGTAGATTCTAATTGTTCACGCTTAGATAGCTACAAAAACAAATTGTGAAAAGCATACACATAAAATTTTTTGTGAAAATCTTTATGGAATTGAAAATACCACAAGGGAGTTTAGTGATTTCCACTTGAAAAGGCTTGGTTATTAAGTGGCTCTTAGTAGCTCACCTCCCTTGATAGTGCAACTTGTACACTTAGACTTCCAAGTGCTATTTTGTTCCTAGAAAATACCAAAAATATTTTTATCTCTTTTGCATAGCATTTAAACTTCTTATTGCTTAATCATGAGTCATATTTCTCAAAGTGATAGTGATATTGAATCTCCTAAAAGTTTTAATCAAATTGTTAAGGAGGTTGAAACACTAAAACTATGGAGACAACAAGAGGTACTTCAAAAGAAAGAGAAAAGATTGAAAGAGAAGTACAACTTGTTGCTCTTAAGGAAGAGATAAACAAAATTAAGCAACAAGAGGAACAACTTTTGAAAAAAATTAATAAAAGAAAAAGTCAAAAGAGTTCTACTAGAAGTTCCAATGTCTCTACTAGTCAAGAGGATATGGGTAGTTTAAATGTTCATGAATATTACCAACCCACACCTAGAAGAGTCATTAAGGAACCCAAAGTGAGGGAATCAAGAGTTGATCTCCCTTACTTTCATGGAAAAGAGGATGTTGATGCCTACTTGGATTGGGAAATGAAAGTGGAGCAAATCTTCACTTGTCACCAAGTAGGTGAAGAAAGAAAAGTTCCCCTAGCCACCCTAGCTTTCCAAGGACAAGCTATGTATTGGTGGACATCCTTGGAGTGAGAGAGAAGACTTCACAATGACCCTCCTATTACTTATTGGAATGAATTGAGGAGTGCTATGAGAAGAAGGCACATACCTTCTTATTATAGTAGGGAGCTTATGGATAAGCTCCAAAGACTCCAACAAAAGAACATGAGTGTGGACGAGTATAGACAAAAAATGGAGTTGTATCTCATGAGGGCTGGGATAAGGGAAGAAGAAAGATTGACCATTGCTAGATTTCTAAGTGGTCTTAATTTTGATATAAGAGATAGGGTTGAGTTACTCCCTTATAGGGACCTTGATTATTTGGTCCAACTTTGTATAAGGGTGGAACAACAAAATTTGAGGAAAAATTCTTTCAAAGGCAAAACTCAAACTAGCTCATATATCAAGAAGGACTACAAGAGGGAGGGTCAATATGATTCCTCTAAGAACTTTAGCAAGGGTCTAGAAAAAGAAAAAGAAAAGGAAAAAGATAAAAATAAAAATGTTGTCACTTCTAGTAGTAAAACTAGTGACATCAAATGCTTTAAATGTCTTGGGAGAGGCCATATAGCTTCTCAATGTCCTACTAAAAAGGTCATGATTTTGAGAGGACAAGAAATTTATAGTAGTGTTGATGAATCTAGTTCTACCACTTCAAGTGATAGTGAAACAAGTGAGGAAGACCATCCAATTGAAAGAGCATATCCTTATGATGATCAACTTTTAATGATTAGAAGGCTTCTAGGAAGCCAACCTCATGAGTCTCACCTTTCACAAAGAGAGAATATTTTTCACACAAGATGTAAAATTTCTTATAAAGCTTGTTCTCTCATTGTGGATAGTGGGTCTTGTTGCAATTGTTGTAGCACAAGGTTGGTGGAGAAGCTTGATCTTACTCCAATTCCCCATCCGAAACCATATCAACTTCATTGGCTTAATGAATATGGGGATATCATTGTGGATAAGCAAGTGAAAGTCAAGTTTTCCATTGGTAACTATGAAGATCATGTTGTATGTGACATAGTTCCCATGGAAGCTTGCCAAATTTTGTTGGGAAGGCCATGGCAATTTGACAAGAAAACCATGCATAATGGCCTCACAATGAAATTACTTTTACTCATAAAGAAAAGAAGTTTGTACTTCATCCTTTGTCTCCTTCACAAGTGATAGAGGATCAAGTACAAATGAAAATGAAAAGAGAAGAAGAAAAAAAAACTTGATAAAAAAAGAAAAGAAGCATAAATATTCAAAGAAGGAGAAGGAAGAGAAACCTCTTCCAATAGAAGGAATTCAACAAGAAAACACTTTGAAAAAAACTTTGCTTGTTGAAAAACCTTCTTACATTCTTTTTTGTAGAGGTATGCTTAATTTTCATAATTTAAGTCTTGAACCTAGTTCTTTACCTCTTGAAGTTTCTCAATTACTAAAAGAATTTGATGATATATTCCCTAGTGATGGTCCAAAAGGCCTTCCCCATTTTAGGGGTATAGAACATCAAATTGATTTTGTGCCTGGGGCTAGTCTACCCAATAGACCAGCCTATAGGACAAATCCACAAGAAACCAAGGAGATAGAGAACCAAGTTCAAGAATTATTGTATGCATTGGTTAGGGCTTTACAAACTTGGAAACACTACCTAGTGTCCAAAGAGTTTGTCATCCATAGTGACCATGAGTCACTTAAATATTTAAGAGGTCAAGGTAAGTTAAATAAGAGGCATACCAAATGGCTAGAATTCCTTGAACAATTTCCATATATTATTAAATTCAAGAAAGGAAAATCAAATATTGTAGCTGATGCATTATCTAGAAGGCATACATTGCTTATGTCTCTAGGTACTCAAACTCTTGGATTTGATAATATTAGGGAATTGTATGATAAAGATCTTGACTTTGGTGTTAATTATGAAAAATGCCAACAAAAATCTTTTGATGGTTTCTATATGGCTGAGGGGTATTTGTACAAAGAAGGAAGGTTATGTATACCCCAAGGATCCATTAGGAAATTATTAATTAAAGAGAGTCATGAAGGTGGGCTTATGGGGCACTTTGGTGTTGATAAATTCCTTAGTTTGCTAAAAGAAAAATTTTATTGGCCCCATATGTGAAAGGATGTCCAAAAGCATTGCTTTAGATGTTTGGCTTGTTTACAAGCCAAGTCTAAAGTGATGCCTCATGGAACATACACACCTTTACCTGTTGCTTCTTCCCCTTGGGTAGATATAAGCATGGATTTTGTGCTAGGTTTACCTAGAACCCAAAGGGGAATGGATTCTATGATGGGAGAGCATGGGCTAAAGGCCCAACCACTAGAGCAATGGCCAGGAGGTTACTTGAAGATTTGACTGCTTCAGAGCTTAGTGGGCCCAATGGGCTTGGTGGGCCTAGGGTGCTTCTCACTTGGGCTTTAATTGATTGAACACCATGTCTAATTGTATTTTCTTAGTATAGGAATTTACTTTGATGTTGGTCTTGTATTTTGACCATAGATTAGGGTTTAGGTGTCTTGGGCTTAATATTGGGCTTCTTGAGCTTTGGGCTTTTGATACCCAATATTGGGCTCATTCTTCTTCTTATATTTTTTCCTATTCATTGTATTCATTAGACCAATGTATTTCAGTCATTAGATTAGGATTATATGAAGAATACATTAATAGGAGAATTAGGTTTCATTTATGCATCATTTAGAGGTAATTTGAGATGAATTTGAGTCACATGGATGGCATGTAGTAGTTCCGGCCATGTGAGCTCAAATCCACTTCAAATCACTCCTAAATGACACCTAAATGAAGGTAGCAATCCGGTTTAAGCATGTGAGTGGCCAAAGTTTGAATTTCAAATTCAAAATTTGAAATTCAAACTTGGCGCCAACTATGCCTACTTGGTTGCCGCCAAGCTTGACCTAATTTTCCTCCTATAATTGTATCTCTTCCCTCCTTGTAAAAACACTTTTGAATCTATAAGAATTTATGAACATTATCTTCAGCTAATTCCCTCAAGAGTCACCGAAATATCCAAGAGAAAAAACCTAAGAGAATGCCTTCAAAAACCTTTAGGAAAACCTAGTTTCCTTCACTTTGAAGTGTGCAATCCCTTGAGTTCTTGAGCTTGGGTGCTTCCTTCTTCCATTTCCGCAGATTGTTCATCATCTTCACGAGTTCTTCAAGTGTGTTTCTATCTCCATTGAAGAAGATCCGAGCCTAGGAGGAGTTTAGGAAGAGTTTGAGCTTCACTCCTACTACTCACCTCCATCATTTTTGGTATCAAGAGCAAGGTCTTCAAGGAGATAAGTTCTTCATCTTGTTTTTGTGTCCGTGCTTGTGTTCTTGTATTTCTCCTTGTCTTGTTTGAGTGTCTCTTCGGATCTATATGTTTTAATTCATATTTTGTGTTCATAGATCCGTGGTTGATTGTTCTTGATTTTCTTCCACAATCAATGTTTTAGGAACTATTTGCTTTGTGCTAATTTTGAGTTTATTTTTGAGTCTCTCCATACCTTGTATGTGTCCGTGATTGGACCTCATGCATTGCATTTAGATTTTGGTTTTGAATCTATGTTTTGTCTTAGAAGTTTGTGTTTAGTTCTTATATGTTGCAAATTCCTTGAATAACATGTTTAACCTAGTGTTATTTTGAATTTTGTGTCTACATTGTTGTTTCGGTCATACTTCATTTGTGCCTACCTATATGTGCTTTTTCTTTTACCTTATTGTGTTCATGATTTGATATTAGTCCTAGCAAGTTTCCTTAGAGTTAGGTTTCCATTGTGTTCTTAAGTTTTCAAATCACTTTCCATTGAAAATGTTATAAAAAAATTTTGACTCAAAATTTCAAGTGCTTAATTCTACTTCTAGTGCACTCTTTCTTGTGGATTCAATTTTAAAAAAAAAAATTAGAGGCTGAAAACAGAGATAAAACAGAGCCTAAATCAAAAGAAAAGACCTAAAGTTCAAAAGAAAAAGAGTTCAAAAGGAATCCAAACCAAAACCTAAAGACTAGTGCACTAGTTTCTCAAGTTTACTTGAATTTTGACCTAATTTTTGGCTAACTTGTAGTCTCGGTTTCTATAGCTTGGAATCTTAGAAAAATTTGAAACAAAAGGCAAATATACTCTCTGGACTCTTAACTTGAATATAGAAAAAGAAAGAATTAAAAAAAAAATTAGAGAAAGCATTTTTAAAGTGAAAAAGTCGAGAGGTGTACATTGGTGAAAAATCACTTGATTCCTTGTTATTATTTTGACTACTACTTGTGCTATACTTATCCAATTGCTTTCAAATTTTTTTTGTTTTGTTCATCTACTCTAGTACCTATCTAGGAACTTTCCTAACTAAGTGCTAGCTTTATTTGGAGTCTTATTTTCCAGTTTTACTTGTTGAACCTCTTTGAGTCTTGTCATATATACATATTACTCTTAACTTTTGGTATAAGCTTTCCAAATTGTGCTTTTATTGCTTGTCTAGTTTTCTTTCAATAATTTCCCTGTGCTGGAAGTGGCCTCAAATCCTTGCTCAAGGATCAAGAATTTCTCAACAAAGAGTAGGAAAAGTTTGGACACTAAGACCTAAAAATTTGACCTAATTTAGTGACCAAAACTTCTCCTAAACTACCTTCACTTGAGTGACCATTCCTTTCACCTTGTGAGGCAGCCACCATTAACCTCTTTGTTGTGTTTCTTTTCCAGGTCCAGTAGCATCATATTTAAGGATTAGTGGCGGATTAAACACTTGATTAAGTGTTGGAAAATTTGCACAACAATCCGTCACTAGTTGGTCACCAAAACCGCCATTTATTGCTTTCTAGGCTAGTTTAAATTTTGCAATATCTTTTGTATTTTAAAATCAATTTGTAAATCTTGGAGGGAGTATTAAGAAGCTGGTCAGGTATATCTAAATCCTTGTTAGCATCCTCACGTGTAGTGCTAGTGGAAGTGGCTTGGAAATTTCATATGTTTCAAGCTTCCACTTAGGGAACCCGACTAGTTACTTATCTTGCTTCCTTTAAGTTCTTTGTCTTTTAATTGCTTTATTTTGTGATGGAATCATGCTTTGGAGTGCAAGAGGTGACATACTCAAAGAACCAAGAGGAGTTGGCTAGACATGAAGGTTTGGGCCAGTCAGGGCCCAATGGGCCTGGGAAGGCCCAAGTTGAACTTTTCATGGGCCATATTTTGTTATAGCTATTTTCATATGTTTTGTATACATCATGTTAGTATAGTTATCATATATTTTGGTCTTGTATTTTGGACCACATAGAGTAGCATTTTAGGTTTTCGGCTAGTTGGGCCTAGTTTTGGGCTTCATGGGCCTTTGGGCTTTTGGTACCCAATATTGGGCTCATTTTCATTCTTGTAATTTTTCCTTTCCATTGTATTTGTTTGGCCATTGTAATTAGGCCATTAGATTAGGATTAAAGGAGGATTACTAGTATAGTTAAATTAGGGTAAACTAGGTTTAATTTAGCATGCATTTAAGTTGCATTTTGAGTCACATGGATCATGCCACCTTGGCTGAACATGTGTGACTCAAATTCAACCCTAAATGCACACTAAATCAAAACCAAATGCACCAAGCACTCATGGGACCGGTCATACACATGTGTGACAAGATTTGAATTCAAATTCAAATTTGAATTCAAATCTTGGCGCCAACATGGTGACCACTCATGTGGCGCCAAGTGTATTCATATTTTCGGATGCATATATGTTCCCTCCTTCACCTATTGTACTCACTTTGAATATTGAATGGAAATTTGAGAGCCTTTGGCCGAGTTTCTCCCCTTCAAAGTCATCAAGATTACTCACCTCAAAACCTTAGGAGTTCATCTTCTTCTTCTCTTTGAAGTGAGTAATCCATTGCTTCTTGAGCTTGGATACTTCCCTCCATAGCTTAGGAAACCTAGATCCGAGTTTCTCTCATCTTCACAAGTTCCTCAAGAGTGCTTCTATCTCCATTGAAGAAGATCCATGCGTAAGGAGATCTAAGGAGGAGTTGTCTTCCACTTCTTCCAACCACTTCCATCAATTTTGGTATCAAGAGCAAGGTCTTCAAGGAGATAAGTGATCTTGAGTTTTTGGTCCGATTGTTTTTGTGTTCTTTGTGTTCTAAGTGTCTTGTTTGAGTTTCTTTTCGGATCTACATGCTTTATATCATATTTTGTTCCATAGATCCATTGGTTGATTATTCTTGAATTTCTTCCTCAATCAACTTGTTTAGGACCTATTAGCTTGTGCTTGTTTTTGATTTTAATTTTGAGTCTCTCCATTCCTAATATGTGTCCGTGATTGGACTGCATGCATTGCATTTAGATTTTGGTTTTTAATCCATGTTTTGTCTTAGTGTGTTTGTGTAGTCTTTATATGTCTTAAAATTCCTTGAATAGCATGTTGACCTAAATTTCTTTGTGTCTTGTTCATCAATTTGTTGCTCTCGGTTTGCTTATTGTTCTTGCCTCCTATATGTGCTTTTTCTTTTACCTTATTGTGTTCATAACTTTCTATTAGTTCTAGTAAGTTTCTTTAGAGTTAGGTTTCCATTGTGTCTTAAGTTTTCAAATCACATTTCCATTGAAAATCTTCTAAAAAAAAAAAATTGTGACTCAAAATTTCAAGTGTAATCCTACTTCTAGTGCACTTTTCTTGTGGATTCAATTTTAAAAAAAAAATGATGAGTTAAGAGGCTGGAAAATAGAGTTTAAAACAGAGCCTAAAAGACATAAAAGTTGAAAATAAAAATAGTTCAAAAGGAATCCAAACCAAAACCTAAAACTAGTGCACTAGTTTCTCATTTTCACTTGAAATTTGACCTAATTTTTGGCTGTTTTGTATTCTCATTTTCTATAGCTTGGAATCATATAAAAATTTCAAAAAAAAGGCAAATATACTCTCTGGACTCTTAACTTGATACTGGAAAAAGAAAGAATAAAAAAAAATATAGAGAAGACAATTTAAAAGGAAAAAGCCGAGAGGTGTACAAGCTGAAAAACCTATTTGATTCCTTGTTATTGTTTTGACTATAACTTGTTCTATACTTGTCCAATTGCTTTCAAATTTTTTTTGTTTTGTTCATATACTCTAGTACCTATCTAGGATTCATTCTAACTGAGTGCTAGCTTTGTTTTTGGAGTATTATTTTCCAGTTTTACTTATTGAACTTCTTTGAGTCTTGTCATAAACACATATTACTCTTAATTTTGGTATAAGCTTTCCAAATTGTGCTTTGTTGCTTGTCTAGTTTTATTTCAATAATTTCCCTGTGCTGGAAGTGGCCTTAAATCCTTGCTCAAGGATCAAGCATTGCTCAACAAAGAGTAGGAAAAATTTTGGACACTATAATCACCAAATTTGACCTAATTTAGTGACCAAAATCCTCCTAAATTTCCTTCACTTGAGTGACCAATCTCTTCACCTTGTGAGGCAGCCACTTTAACCTCTTTGTTGTGTTTCTTTTGCAGGTCCAGGAGCAGCATATTGAAGGATTAGTGGTGGATTAAACACTTAGTTAAGTGTTGGAAAATTTGAACATCAATCCGTCACTAATTGGTCACTAAAGCCATCATTTACTTGCTTTCTAGGCTAGTTTACATTTTTGCAAAATCTCTTGTATTTTAAACCAATTTGTAAGGCTTGGAGGGAGTATTAAGAAGCTGGTCAGGTATATCTACATCCTTGATAGCATCTCACGTGTAGTACTAGTGGAAGTGGCTTGAAAATTTCATATGTTTCAAGCTTCCACCTAGGGCAAACCGACTAGTTGATTATCCTTGCTTCCTTCAAGTGTTTGAACTTTAATTTTGTTTACTTTGCTGCCTTGAAACGTCTAGACTTGTGTAGATTTACTTGCTCACATTTAGTTTAGTCTCAAAAAAACAAACAAATTGTGAAAAAGCATTCACAAAGGAGTTTAGTGATTTCCACTTGAAAAGGCTTGGTTATTAAGTGGCTCTTTGTAGCTCACCTCCCTTGATAGTGCAACTTGTACACTTAGACTTCCAAGTGTTGTTTTCATTCCTAGAAAATCCCAAAAACATTTTATAACTTTTTGCATAGCATATAAAATCTTATTGCTTAATCATGAGTCAACATTCTCAAAGTAGTAGTAACTTTGAATCTCCTAAAAGTTTTAAAAGAATCGTCAAGGAGGTTGAGGCACTAAAACTTTGGAAGCATGATGAAATACTTCAAAAACAAAAAGAAAAACTTGAAAAGGAAGTACAAATCATGGCTTTAGAACAAGAGATTCAAAAGATTAAGCAACGAGAAGAAAAACTTTTGAAAAGATTAAATAAAAATAAAAGTCCAAAAAGTTCTTCTAGGAGCTCAACCAAGAGCTCCAATGATTCTCAAAGTCAAAATAATGATGGTAGTATACAAATGGATGCTTACTATCAACCCCCACCTAGGAGAGTCATTAAAGAACACAAAGTGAGGGAATCAAGGGTTGATCTCCCTTACTTTCATGGAAAAGAAGATGTGGATGCCTACTTGGATTGGGAAATGAAAGTGGAGCAAATCTTCATTTGTCACCAAGTAGGTGAAGAAAGAAAAGTTCCCTTGGCCACCTTAGCTTTCCAAGGACAAGCTATGTATTGGTGGACATCCTTAGAGAGAGAGAGAAGACTTCACAATGACCCTCCAATCACTTATTGGAATGAGTTGAGGAGTGCTATGAGAAGAAGGCACATACCTTCTTATTATAGTAGGGAGCTTATGGATAAGCTCCAAAGACTCCAACAAAAGAATATGAGTGTTGAGGAGTATAGACAAAAAATGGAGTTGTATCTCATGAGGGCTGGCATAAGGGAAGAGGAAAGATTGACCATTGCTAGGTTTTTAAGTGGTCTAAATTTTGATATAAGAGATAGAGTTGAGTTACTCCCTTATAGGGACCTTGATGATTTGGTCCAACTTTGTATAAGGGTGGAACAACAAAATTTGAGAAAAGGAAAAACTCAAACTAACTCTTATATCAAGAAAGACTACAAGAGGGAGGGTCAAGAAAACTCTTCCACAAACTCTAGTAAGGGTCGAGAAAAAGAAAAAGAAAGTGATAAAAATAAAAATGTTGTCACTTCTAGTAGTAAAACTAGTGACATCAAATGCTTTAAATGTCTTGGGAGAGGCCATATAGCTTCTCAATGTCCAACTAAAAAGGTCATGATTTTGAGAGGACAAGACATTTATAGTAGCCTTGATGAATCTAGTTCTACCACTTCAAGTGATAGTGAGACTAGTAAGGAAGATCCTCAAATTGAAAAGCTATATCCTGTTGATGGTGATCTTCTTATGGTCAAAAGGCTTCTTGGAAGTCAACCTTGTCCCACTTCACTATCACAAAGAGAGAACATCTTTCACACAAGATGTTTAGTTTCCAAAAGAACTTGTTCTCTCATTGTTGATAGTGGATCATGTTCAAATTGTTGTAGTACAAGGTTGATTAACAAGTTAGCCCTTGCCACCATTCCTCACCCTCACCCTTACAAACTTCATTGGCTCAATGAAGGTGAGGAATTGGAGGTGAATCAACAAGTGAAGGTCAAGTTTTCTATAGGGGATTATAAAGATAAAGTTTTATGTGATGTGATCCCTATGGAAGCTTGTCATATTTTGCTTGGTAGGCCATGGCAATTTGATAAACAAACTATACATGATGGCCTCACTAACAAAATATCCTTCATTCATAAAAATAAGGAAATTGTTTTTAATCCTTTAACACCACCCCAAGTGTTTGAGGATCAAAAGCAAATGAAAAAGAAAAGAAACAAAGAAAAGAAAGAAGGACAGAGTGTGGAAAAAGGGGACTCCACTAAGACATTTGTGACAAAAGAGAGTTATTTTATGACCAAACAAGACTTGAAAAGAACTCTCTTTATTCATAAAAGTTTTGACTCTTGTCCTAATGCTGCCACTTATCTTAGAGTTGAGAATGAAAAACAAAATAAATTTCAAACCAAGAATTCTCAACTTAGAGATATAGTGAAGAAGGAGTGGACTATTCCTAGTGTTACTTCTTATACTACTTCCTTGAAGGTGCACAAGGAAGGAAGTATTTCTTTGGATTTTATAAAGCACCCAATTTTCGGTTTACATTGTTTAGTAGATATAACTTGTAATATTCTATATTCTATGTTTGATCTTATGGGAAGTTCTTATTTTTTTGAACTTAATATGTTTCCTTCCCTACAAGACAAAAATAGATTATATGACTATGAGTATCTAATAAACAATCAAATCCAAAATTGTTTAGGACGTTTTTTAGTAGTATTTTCTTTATATTTTAGGAAAAGCCTAGGATACCATTTAGGGTACTTTAGGCAAGATATTGTAGTGTTTAAAAATCAGTCTTTTTATTGTCTTAGTCATAGTGTTCTTACATTTTTAGGTTTTACTTCTAGGTTATGCTTAGAAGAGGAGCCTATTTCTAGAGAGTCTAATATTTTATCTTTCTTTGTTAGGTTAGATACTAGGACTCCTCTTAGGATCCATGATCTTTTATCTTATCATGTTACTTCTTATTCCTTGCATGTTTTATATGTAGGTGTTAATTTTTCTTCTTCCATTCATCCTCGAGATTTGAGGACAAATCCTTTTCAAGAGGGAGGGGATGATGGAATCATGCTTTGGAGTGCAAGAGGTGACATACTCAAAGAACCAAGAGGAGTTGGCTAGACATGAAGGTTTGGGCCAGTCAGGGCCCAATGGGCCTGATGGGCCTGGGAAGGCCCAAGTTGAACTTTTCATGGGCCATATTTTGTTATAGCTATTTTCATATGTTTTGTATACATCATGTTAGTATAGGTATCATATATTTTGGTCTTGTATTTTGGACCACATAGAGTAGCATTTTAGGTTTTCGGCTAGTTGGGCCTAGTTTTGGGCTTCATGGGCCTTTGAGCTTTCGGTACCCAATATTGGGCTCATTTTCATTCTTGTAATTTTTCCTTTCCATTGTATTTGTTTGGCCATTGTAATTAGGCCATTAGATTAGGATTAAAGGAGGATTACTAGTATAGTTAAATTAGGGTAAACTAGGTTTAATTTAGCATGCATTTAAGTTGCATTTTGAGTCACATGGATCATGCCACCTTGGCTGAACATGTGTGACTCAAATTCAACCCTAAATGCACACTAAATCAAAACCAAATGCACCAAGCACTCATGGGACCGGTCATACACATGTGTGACAAGATTTGAATTCAAATTCAAATTTGAATTCAAATCTTGGCGCCAACATGGTGACCACTCATGTGGCGCCAAGTGTATTCATATTTTCGGATGCATATATGTTCCCTCCTTCACCTATTGTACTCACTTTGAATATTGAATGGAAATTTGAGAGCCTTTGGCCGAGTTTCTCCCCTTCAAAGTCATCAAGATTACTCACCTCAAAACCTTAGGAGTTCATCTTCTTCTTCTCTTTGAAGTGAGTAATCCATTGCTTCTTGAGCTTGGATACTTCCCTCCATAGCTTAGGAAACCTAGATCCGAGTTTCTCTCATCTTCACGAGTTCCTCAAGAGTGCTTCTATCTCCATTGAAGAAGATCCATGCGTAAGGAGAGCTAAGGAGGAGTTGTCTTCCACTTCTTCCATTCTCTTCCATCATTTTGCTGCCTTGAAACTTCTAGACTTGTGTAGTTTTACTTGCTCACGTTTAGTTTAGTCTCAAAAACAAACAAATTGTGAAAAAGCATTCAAAATTTTTGTGAAAAGTTTTGGGGAATTGGAAGTACCACAAAGGAGTTTAGTGATTTCCACTTGAAAAGGCTTGGTTATTAAGTGGCTCTTTGTAGCTCACCTCCCTTGATAGTGCAACTTGTACACTTAGACTTCCAAGTGTTATTTTCATTCCTAGAAAATACCAAAAACATTTTATAAGTTTTTGCATAGCATATAAAATCTTATTGCTTAATCATGAGTCAACATTCTCAAAGTAGTAGTGACTTTGAATCTCCTAAAAGTTTTAAAATAATTGTCAAGGAGGTTGAGGCACTAAAACTTTGGAAGCATGATGAAATACTTCAAAAAAAAAAGAAAAACTTGAAAAAGAAGTACAAATCATGGCTTTAGAACAAGAGATTCAAAAGATTAAGCAACGAGAAGAAAAACTTTTGAAAAGATTAAATAAAAATAAAAGTCCAAAAAGTTCTTCTAGGAGCTCAACCAAAAGCTCCAATGATTCTCAAAGTCAAAATAATGATGGTAGTATACAAATGGATGCTTACTATCAACCACCACCTAGGAGAGTCATTAAAGAACACAAAGTGAGGGAATCAAGGGTTGATCTCCCTTACTTTCATGGAAAAGATAATGTGGACACCTACTTAGATTGGGAGATGAAAGTGGAGCAAATCTTCACTTGTCATCAAGTAGGTGAGGAAAGAAAAGTTCCTTTAGCCACCCTAGCTTTTCAAGGACAAGCCATGTATTGGTGGACATCCTTGGAAAGAGAGAGAAGACATCACAATGATCCTCCCATCATTTATTGGAATGAGTTGAGGAGTGCTATGAGAAGAAGGCACATACCTTCTTATTATAGTAGGGAGCTTATGGATAAGCTCCAAAGACTCCAACAAAAGGGTATAAGTGTTGAGGAGTATAGGCAAAAAATGGAGTTGTATCTCATGAGGGCTGGGATAAGGGAAGAAGAAAGATTGACCATTGCTAGATTTCTAAGTGGTCTTAATTTTGACATAAGAGATAGAGTTGAGTTACTCCCTTATAGGAACCTTGATGATTTGGTCCAACTTTGTATAAGGGTGGAACAACAAAATTTGAGAAAATCTTCTTTTAAAGGAAAAACTCAATCTAGCTCTTATGTTAAGAAAGACTACAAGAGGGAGGGTCAATTTGATACCTCTAAGAAATTTGGCAAAGAAAAAGAAAAAGAAAATGAAAAAAATAAAAATATTGTCACTTCTAGTAGCAAAACTAGTGATATCAAATGCTTTAAGTGTCTTGGGAGAGGACACATAGCCTCTCAATGCCCAACTAAAAAGGTGATGATTTTGAAGGGGCAAGACATTTATAGTAGTGTTGATGAATCTAGTTCCACTACTTCAAGTGACAGTGAATCAAGTGAGGAAGACCATCCCATTGAAAGTGCATATCCTTGTGATGGTCAACTTCTAATGATTAGAAGGCTTCTAGGAAACCAACCTCATGAGTCTCACCTTTCACAAATAGAGAATATTTTTCACACAAGGTGTAAAATTCTTAATAATGCTTGTTCTCTCATTGTGGATAGTGGGTCTTGTTGTAATTGTTGTAGTACAAGGTTGGTGGAGAAGCTTGGTCTTACTATTATTCCCCATCCGAAACCATATCAACTTCATTGGATTAATGAAGATGGGGATATTAATGTTAATAATCAAGTGAAAGTCAAGTTCTCTATTGGTAACTATGAAGATCAAGTGGTTTGTGACATAGTTCCAATGGAAGCTTGCCATATTTTGTTGGGAAGGCCATGACAATTTGACAAGAAAAC
This sequence comes from Cajanus cajan, assembly GCF_000230855.2. Lineage (NCBI taxonomy): Eukaryota > Viridiplantae > Streptophyta > Magnoliopsida > Fabales > Fabaceae > Cajanus > Cajanus cajan. Next base: position 39,662,066 of record NC_138521.1, on the reverse strand, counting down.
CATGCATAATGGCCTTACCAATGAAATCACTTTCACCTACAAAGAAAAGAAATTTGTACTTCATCCTTTGTCTCCTTCACAAGTGATAGAGGATCAAGTACAAATGAAATTGAAAAGAGAAGAAGAAAAAAAAAACTTGATTAAAAAAAAAATAAAAAGGAAAAGAAGCATAAGTCTTCAAAGAAGAAGGAAGAGAAATCTCTTTCTATAGAAGGAATTCAACAAGAAACTTTAAAACAAACCCTAATTGTTGAAAAGCCTTCTTACCTTCTTCTTTGTAAAAGTGTGCTTCAGTGTCATGATTTAAGCATTGAACTTAGTTCTTTACCTCCTCAAGTTTCTCATTTATTAAAAGAATTTGATGATATATTCCCTAGTGAAGGTCCAAAAGGCCTTCCTCCTTTTAGGGGTATAGAACATCAAATTGATTTTGTGCCTGGGGCTAGTCTACCCAATAGACCAGCCTATAGGACAAATCCTCAAGAAACTAAGGAGATAGAGAACCAAGTCCATGAATTATTGAATAAAGGGTGTGATGGAAGGTGGCTTAGTTCCATGCACGCCCTTGATCTTGGTTCAACAAGGGAGACTCCAAAAGATGATGAAAAATGAAGGAGATGGTGGCGGAAGCACAAAGGTGAAGGTGAAGAGGGTTTGCTCAAGGTTGTTTCATCCAAGTGTAGGATGAAACCTATTTAGGGTTTTGCTTTTATGGTGGAGATGGGAGGAGGTTAGCCAAAGGCAACCTAGTGCTAAGGAAAAGGTTGGTGTTTAGGGTGATAGAGGTGGCGCACAAGGTGTATGGGAGGTGTTTGGTGGGGTGTTGCTCCTTTTGGCTAGCTCACTTCACTAAGGTTGGTGAAGGCCACCCAAGGTAGGCCAAACTCACTCACTCACGGTGGTGGAAGGAGGAGGAGAAGGGGAGGAGGCCGTGGAGTTCCTAGAGACTAAGGAGAATGACAATGAGGCAAAATGCACACTCAATATCATTAATATCCAAAGTGTCTACAAGGAGCTAGACTAGGGGAATATATAGGAAGGCTTGCATTTAGGGTTGCATTTAGGGTGAGTGGCCGAATTTCACTAGGGAGAAATGCACCCTAAATGAAATGCCAAATGCAACCCTAGATGCTACTTGGTGGCCAAGTTTGGCATCTTTAAGGGTTTAGGTTGGCTACAACAAGGTGCATGATAAGTCCATGCATCCTTGGCCCTCCAATTGGGCCTAAGCCTACCTAACACCAAAAAAATGACCAAACAACACCACTAAGTGTGCGTCACCTCCTTAATGGATGCACCCTAGCCCAATTAAAATCCTAAGCATCTAAATTACCCCAAAATACAAGGGCAAAAATGGGAAATACAAAGAAATAAATCCTAGGACTAAAATACCCCAAAATACAAGGGTAAAAATGGAATAAAGCAATAAATTCTATACTACTCAAATTAGCCATAGTCATGAACCATGTGATGGGTCTCACATGAAGTGAAGTACCAAGGATGGTCCTCCATCAGGGTGGGTACAAAAGAGTTTGAGTCCCTGTGCTATGCCTGTATTGTTAGTGCCCAAGAAAGATGGAAAATGGAGAATGTGTTGTGATTGTAGGGCCATTAACAAATCACAATCAAGTACAGGCACCCAATCCCTAGACTTGATGATATGCTTGATGAATTACATGGTGCTACTATATTTTCTAAAATTGATCTTAAAAGTGGTTATCACCAAATAAGAATTAAAAAGGGTGATGAGTGGAAAACTGCTTTTAAGACCAAATTTGGATTGTATGAGTGGCTAGTTATGCCTTTTGGTTTAACCAATGCACCAAGTACATTCATGAGGCTTATGAATCATGTCTTAAGAGAGTGTATAGGAAAATTTGTTGTTGTTTATTTTGATGATATATTAATCTATAGTAGTTCTCAAGATGATCACTTAGGACATCTTAGAGAAGTTATGATGATCCTCAGGGAAAACCAATTATTTGCAAATCTTGAAAAATGTACTTTTTGTGTGGATCATGTGGTTTTCCTAGGGTTCATTGTAAGCAAAAATGGGGTTCAAGTGGATCCCGAGAAAATCAAAGCCATTCAAGAGTGGCCCAAGCCTAAAAATGTTAGTGAAGTTAGGAGTTTTCATGGACTAGCAAGTTTTTATAGAAGATTTGTGCCTAACTTCTCTAGCATTGCTTCACCCTTGAATGAGCTAGTCAAAAAAGATATTTTATTTGATTGGACTTCAAAGCATGACCAAGCATTTCAATTACTTAAAGATCAACTTACTAATGCACCCATTTTAGCTCTACCAAATTTTGAAAAGACTTTTGAACTAGAATGTGATGCATCAGGAGTTGGCATAGGAGCTGTGTTATTGCAAGGAGGACACCCCATTGCCTATTTTAGTGAAAAACTAAAAGGTGCCTCCCTCAATTACCCAACCTATGACAAGGAGTTGTATGCATTGGTTAGAGCTTTACAAACTTGGGAACACTATCTTGTGTCCAAAGAGTTTGTCATTCATAGTGACCATGAGTCACTTAAATATTTAAGAGGTCAAGGTAAGTTAAATAAGAGGCATGCCAAATGGTTAGAGTTCCTTGAACAATTTCCATATATCATTAAATTCAAGAAAGGAAAATCAAATGTTGTAGCTGATGCTTTATCTAGGAGACATACTTTGCTTGTGTCTCTAGGTACTCAAATTCTTGGATTTGATAATATTAGGGAGTTGTATGAGGAAGATCTTGAGTTTGGTGATAATTATAAAAAATGTCAACAAAAATCTTTTGATGGTTTCTATATGGTTGAGGGGTACTTGTATAAAGAAGGAAGGTTATGCATACCCCAAGGATCCATTAGGAAATTATTAATTAAAGAGAGTCATGAAGGTGGGCTTATGGGGCACTTTGGTGTTAAGAAAACCCTTAGTTTGTTAAAAGAAAAATTTTATTGGCCCCATATGCGAAAAGATGTCCAAAGGCATTGTTTTAGATGTTTAGCTTGTTTACAAGCTAAGTCTAAAGTAATGCCTCATGGTACATACACACCTTTGCCTGTTGCTTCTTCTCCTTGGGTAGATATTAGCATGGATTTTGTGCTAGGCTTGCCTAGAACCCAAAGGGGAATGGATTCTATCTTTGTGGTAGTGGACCGTTTCAGTAAAATGGATCATTTTATTCCTTGCCACAAAGTAGATGATGCAAGCAACATTGCAAAACTCTTCTTTAGAGATGTGGTTAAACTACATGGACTTCCTAGAACTATAGTTTCAGATAGAGATACAAAGTTCCTAAGCCACTTTTGGCGTGTCTTATGGTCAAGACTAGGAACCAAACTCCTCTTTTCAACTACTTGTCATCCTCAAACAGATGGCCAAACTGAGGTAGTGAATAGATCTCTGTCTACTATGCTTAGGGCAGTCCTAAAGGGTAATCACAAATCTTGGGATGAGTTTTTGCCCCACATTGAATTTGCCTACAATAGGGTAGTTCACAAAACTACCAATATTTCTCCTTTTGAGGCTGTGTATGGGTTTAATCCTTTAACTCCTTTAGACTTGATACCTCTCCCTAATTTTGAACATTTCATTCATAAGGAAGGGGCTTCAAAGGCTGATTTTATTAGAAAACTGCATGAAAGGATTAAAACTCATATTCAAAATCAAAATGAGAAATATGCAAAACAAGGGAATAAGGGCAAAAAGTCTATGATCTTCGAGGAAGGTGATTGGGTTTGGCTTCACTTAAGAAAAGAACGTTTTCCAAATCAAAGGAAGTCCAAACTCAGTCCTAGAGGAGATGGTCCCTTTCAGGTCTTACAGCGTATCAATGATAACGCTTATAGACTTGATTTACCCTCTGATTATGGAGTCAGCACCACTTTTAATGTTTGTGATCTTAAACCTTTTATAGGTGCTAGTGATGATGAGGATGACTCTTCAGATTCGAGGATGAATCCTTCTCAAGAGGTAGGGAATGATGGGAGAGCATGGGCTAAAGGCCCAACCACTAGAGCAATGGCCAGGAGGTTACTTGAAGATTTGACTGCTTCAGAGCTTAGTGGGCCCAATGGGCTTGGTGGGCCTAGGGTGCTTCTCACTTGGGCTTTAATTGATTGAACACCATGTCTAATTGTATTTTCTTAGTATAGGAATTTACTTTGATGTTGGTCTTGTATTTTGACCATAGATTAGGGTTTAGGTGTCTTGGGCTTAATTTTGGGCTTCTTGAGCTTTGGGCTTTTGATACCTAATATTGGGCTCATTCTTCTTCTTATATTTTTTCCTATTCATTGTATTCATTAGACCAATGTATTTCATTTATGCATCATTTAGAGGTAATTTGAGATGAATTTGAGTCACATGGATGGCATGTAGTAGTTTCGGCCATGTGAGCTCAAATCCACTTCAAATCACTCCTAAATGACACCTAAATGAAGGTAGCAATCCGGTTTAAGCATGTGAGTGGCCAAAGTTTGAATTTCAAATTCAAAATTTGAAATTCAAACTTGGCGCCAACTATGCCTACTTGGTTGCCGCCAAGCTTGACCTAATTTTCCTCCTATAATTGTATCTCTTCCCTCCTTGTAAAAACACTTTTGAATCTATAAGAATTTATGAACATTATCTTCAGCTAATTCCCTCAAGAGTCACCGAAATATCCAAGAGAGAAAACCTAATGGTGTGTTTGGATGAGGAATTTTGATAGGGTAATTCATTTATTTGAAGAATTTCAAATTCCTTGAGGTAAAATGCTTTGTTTGGATGAGGAATTTACAAAGAATTTGAAATCCAAGCATTTGTGAAATTCCTTAAAATAGTAAAATTTCAAATTCTCCCAAAAATGGGAGAATTTGAAATTCCTCATATTTATTTTTCTTATTTCACCTATATATTTTATCTTATCTCTTTATTCTTTTAATTATTGGATATTCAAAAATATTTTTAAAATTATTAAATATTATCTTATATTAATTTTTAAAATTATTAAATATTATCTAATATTAATTTTTAAAATTATTAAATATTTAAAAATGAATTAATATTTATTTTTATAAAATTTAATTTAAAAATCTCAACATATAAATATATTTTTAAAATTAGTTTTACTATGATGGAATCAAATTATCATATTCAACCTAACAATTTAAAATTTAAGAAATTTGAATTGACTCATCCAAACAAAATATTTTAAGAATGATAGAAATTGAAATCAAAGTAATTCAAATACCAAGAATTTAAAATTCCTTGAATTTGTAAAATTCCTCATCCAAACACACCCTAAGAGAATGCCTTCAAAAACCTTTAGGAAAACCTAGTTTCCTTCACTTTGAAGTGTGCAATCCCTTGAGTTCTTGAGCTTGGGTGCTTCCTTCTTCCATTTCCGCAGATTTTTCATCATCTTCACGAGTTCTTCAAGTGTGTTTCTATCTCCATTGAAGAAGATCCGAGCCTAGGAGGAGTTTAGGAAGAGTTTGAGCTTCACTCCTACTACTCACCTCCATCATTCTATCTTTGTGGTTGTGGACCGTTTTAGTAAAATGGCTCATTTCATTCCATGCCAAAAAGTAGATGATGTAAGCAACATTGCAAAACTCTTCTTTAGAGATGTGGTTAAACTCCATGGACTTCCTAGGACAATAGTTTCAAATAGAGATACTAAGTTCCTAAGCCATTTTTGGCGTGTCTTATGGTCAAGACTAGGAACTAAACTCTTCTTTTCCACTACTTGTCATCCTCAAACAGATGGCCAAACTGAGGTAGTGAATAGATCTCTGTCTACTATGCTTAGGGCAGTCCTAAAGGGCAATCACAAATCTTGGGATGAGTATTTGCCACACATTGAATTTGCCTATAATAGGGTAGTTCACAAAACTACCAATATTTCTCCTTTTGAAGCTGTGTATGGGTTTAATCCTTTAACTCCTTTAGACTTGATACCTCTTCCTAATGTTGAACATTTCATTCATAAGGAAGGGGCTTCAAGAGCTGAATTTGTTAAGAAAATTCATGAAAGGATTAAAACTCATATCCAACTCCAAAATGAGAAGTATGCTCAACAAGGAAATAAAGGCAAAAGACCTATGATCTTCGAGGAAGGTGATTGAGTTTGGCTTCATCTAAGAAAAGAACGTTTTCCTAAACAAAGGAAGTCCAAACTCAGTCTTAGAGGAGATGGCCCCTTTCAGGTCTTACAGCGTATCAATAATAACGCTTATAGACTTGATTTACCCTCTAATTATGGAGTAAGCCCTACTTTTAATGTAAGTGATTTAAAACATTTTGTAGGTGCTAGTGATGATGAGGAAGAGTCTTCAGATTCGAGGACGAATCCTTTTCAAGAGGGAGGGAATAATGGAAGAGCATGGGCTAAAGGCCCAACCACTAGAGCTATGGCCAGGAGATTACTTGAAGACTTGGCAGCTTCAGAGCTTAGTGGGCCCAATGGGCTTAGTGGGCCTAGGGTGCTTCTCACTTGGACTTTACTTGATTAAACACCATGTTTTAATGTACATTCATAGAGTAGGAAGTTACTTTGTTTTTGGTCTTGTATTTTGACCATAGATTAGGGTTTATGAATTTTGGGCTTGTATTTGGGCTTCTTGGGCTTTGGGCTTTTGATACCCAATATTGGGCTCATTCAATTTCTTGTAATTTTTCCTATTCATTGTATTTCTTTGACCAATGTATTTAGGTCATTAGATTAGGTTTATACGAAGTATACATTAATAGGTGCATTAGGATTCATTTTTATGTCATTTAGAAGTTATTTGATTTGAATTTGAGTCACATGGATTGTATGGTAAGGACCGGCCATGTGAACTCTAAATTCAAATCCAAATAGCTCCCAAATTACATTAAAATGAAAGTGGTATCCGGATTAGTCACATGATTGGCCAAAGTTTGAATTTCAAATCCAAATTTGAAATTCAAACTTGGCGCCAATTAGCTTCTCATGGATTGGCGCCACTTTAGTTTATTTCCCACCTATAAATGTATGACTTATGCTTTGTACTCTCACTTTTGAATATATTGAATTTTCTGAACCATTCTTCAGCAAATTCCTCAAGAGTCACCGAAATAGAGAGAATGAGAGAGTGCCTTCAAAAACCCTAGAACTTACCTAGTTCCTACCTTTTGAAGTGAGAAATCTCTTGATTGCTTAAGCTTGGATGCTTCCATCCTTGGCTTAGGCCTTTTCATCCGAAGAAGTTCTTCCTTCAAAGAGTTCTTGCTTTCGGTCACAAGTTTCCTTGAAGAGGATCCGAGCTTAGGTGAAGCTAAGGAGAGGAACTTCATTCACTTCTCCTTCCTTCTCCATCATGAAGAAAGCTGTGTTGGAGGATTTGCTGAGGGCTTGTGTGTTAGACCACTTGGGAAGCTGGAGGAGGTCCTACCGCTGGTTGAGTTCACGTACAATAATAGCTTTCATGCTAGTATTGGGTTGGGGCCGTTTGAAGCCTTGTATGGCAGAAGATGTAGGACTCTTCTATGCTGGTACCAAGATGGTAAGTCAGTGGTTGTGGGATCGGAGTTGATCCTACAGACTACTTGATGGAAATCTAATCCCCAAGGATCCATTTGGAAGAGGTAAGACCAAGAAAGGTGAAGGTTGATCCAAGGAGGCTCACCCATGAAGACCATTGGGCCTTTAACTAGGTCCATGGTTAGGAAGCTAGAGGAGACTTCTAAAGAGGAGGTGCTTCAAAGACCTTTGCTCATCATGAGCATTGATTATAGTTCCTCTTATTAGTCTCTTAAGTTTCCATTGTACATACTTGTAAAGTTGTTTTCTTGTACCTTGTATATAATAGATACTTGTATAGGTGTATTTTTGCCTTTGTATTTGTGAGGCACTTTATTTTCTTTTTAGTAGCTATTGTATATTGTTTCTAGGGTAGGTTACTTGGACACTTTGACTCCATTTAACCTAACCTAGAAATACATTCTTTTCTTATTTTTTCTAGTAGGAGTGGCATTAGCAAATTAGAGAATGTCCTTAGTAAGCTAGAGAGTGCTCCTAGCAAATTAGCCAAAGGTGGTCCTAGGCTAAAATTTACATATTGGACTCATTTTACTCCTAATTTTTCATAGATTTGATTTAGCTAGGTTCCATTCACATTGAATGAACCTAACTAAACCAAATTAACCATTTTCAAACCGGATGGAGTAATTTAATTCCAAGGAGCCACCCACCTTAGAAGTGTGTTCACACTTGTGTTCACACTTGGCCAAAAATGCTTGGTGCTTCTCAAGCTTGGAAGTTTGAAGCACAAGCTTCTCCTTAGCTAGCTTACCAAGCAAGCTAAGTGAGAAGCTTGCACTTCAAGCCTCTTGACCATGGATGGTTAGCTAGACCTTACCATGGTTCCTAGTGAAACATGGTTAAGGCTAGCTTACTCTCCAAGCTTCCTACTCATATATTTTCGTTTTTCCTTCATTGTAAAACACTTTTGATGTATTGAGAATTCATTTTCTGAAATTGAGTTCAGATTTTCTCTCTTCCAAAAGTCCCTAAACCTCTTTGAGTGCATCCAATTCTCTTATCCCTTTCATAGAAGAGTGTGGTGAGAATTGAAGGGGCTTATCTCTTCTTCAAGGAGTGGCGCCTCTTGGGAGAGTTTCTCCACCAACCGTGGTGGTCTTAAGGCCTCCTCCTCCATAGGAGACCTTAACCAAGCATAGGAAGAATCAAGGAGTTCAAGATCTAGGGAGGAGCTTGAAGGAAACTCAACATCAATCCGGGTCTCCAACAAGTTTTCCATCACTACTGAGAAGGTGAAATTGATTCAGGAAAGGATGAAGACTGCTCAGAGTAGGCAGAAATCATATGCTGATAAGAGGCGTAAGCCTTTGGAGTTTGCTGAAGGGGAACATGTGTTTCTGAAGGTGACCCTGACTTCTGGTATAGGTAGAGCGCTGAGGGCAAGGAAGTTAACACCGAGGTTTGTTGGTCCCTATCAGATCATATAGCGTGTGGGTCCGGTTGCTTATTAGTTGGCCTTGCCACTATCTCTTTCAAACCTACACGATGTATTTCATGTACCCCAGCCGAGGAAGTATGTTCATGACCCTAGTCATGTGGTAGAGCTAGATGATGTATGGGTGAAGGAGAATCTGACGTATAAGAAGTTGCTAGTAGCTGTGATTGATCATAAGCTGAAGGAGTTGAGGGGCAAGTCCATTGCTCTGGTGAAGGTGTTGTGGGATGCAGCTACTGGTGAGGCTACTTGGGAGATGGAGCAGTAGTGCAGGGAGCGGTATCCGTTTCTATTCCCAAGTAAGCCTATTTTCGGGGACGAAAATTCCTATTTGTTGAGGGGTATTGGGACGTAGCAAGTTGGTGTTTTAGTAGCCGAGAACGGGCCGTTCCAAGCTATTAAAATGACCTGTATATCGTGGTTGAGAACGGGTCGTTCTGGTTGGAGAACGGGCCATTCTGGAGGGAGAACGGGCCGTTTTGGAGGGAGAACGGGCCGTTCTGGTTGGAGAACGGGCCGTTCTGGATGAGTTCCAGAATGGGCCTTTCTGATTTTAGAACGGGCCGTTCTGCATGTGATTTTTGCACATGATGAAATGGTGCAGAACGGGCCGTTCCGGATTCGGTACAGGCCGTTCTGGACACTCCGAAATGTCTATAAATAAAGGTTGTGAGCAGTTGAGGAGAGGAGGTTTTTAGAGAGAAGTTCTAGAGAGAAGGGCTCTGGACTAGAAAGCTTACTTTTGAAGGATTGAAGTTCTAGGTTGAGATTCGGAAAGGGAATTCCGCTTCTTGGCTATCCTGATCCAATCTTCAGGTTAGGGAAGCTAGTTAAAGTTAAGTTGATAAATTGCTATATGTGTGGACATGTTTATGTTGTAAAGTTGTTGATTATGCTAATTAATGTTGTTAATGCCGTATGATGAAAAGTCGAGTCGTGATGTATGTTATTTATGCTGTTAATGATGTAATGCTGAGCCGTGGTGTATGATGCTAATGCTGAATTTTGTTGTTGAGCCGAGCTGAATTGTATGCTAAGTTGAGCTGATTAATGATGAGTTGTGTTGTGGGATGTTCATGCTGAATTATGATATTTAAGCTTTTCTGTATAATATTGAGCTGTGTTATATAATATTTAGCTGTGCTGTGCTGTGCGATGAGCTGTGTTAGCTAGGCTGTGAGTTGTTTGGCTGTGTTGTATAACGCTGAGTTGGATGCTGATATTGCTGTGTTGTAAGTTGTTTAACTGTGCTGGATGCCGATATTGCTGTGTTGTAAGTTGTTTAGCTGTGTTGGATGCCGATATTGTTGTGTTGTAAGTTGTTTAGCCGTGCTGGATGCTAATATTGTTGTGCTGTAAGTTGTTTAGCTGAGTTGTAAGCTGCTATTACTGTATGCTGATTTGCTGCGCTATGCTGTATATTGTTGACTTGTGTTGTTATTTCCGCTATGCGGTGTTGTTATTGCCACTAATGTGGTGTTGTTATAGCCGCTAAGTCAGTGCTGTTATAGCCGCTAAGTCGGTGCTATTATAGCCACTTAGTCGATGCTGTTATAGCTGCTAAGTCGGTGCTGTTATAGCCGCTAAGTCGGTGTTGTTATTGCCAATATGTGGTGCTATTATTGCCGCTATGCGGTGCTATTATTATTGCTATGCAGTGTTGTGCTCCGTGCTGTTAGGAGCTGTTGTAGGTGTAGACCCCTAAAATTGTCCGGGTCGGAAATAAAACTCGAAGACCCTCAAAGATCGAATGAAAGTCAGCCAGAAGGACTCCTAGAAGACCATAGGATGGCTATCTGTAGGTTTAGAGGTCTTAGAGTAGCTTAAAATAAGGAAGTGGAGGGAATGAAGCCCAATACGGCCGTACTAAACTTAATACGGCCGTATTGAAGCTTCAATACGGCCGCAGTGAACTCAATACGGCGTATTGAAGTTTCTGAAACTTCAATACGGCCGTACTGAAATCAATACGGCCGTATTGAAGCTTCAATACAGCCGCAGTGAACTCAATACGGCCGTATTGAAATTTCTGAATTTCAATACGGCCGTATTGAACTCAATACGGCCGTATTGAAGTTCAAAAATTTCAATACGGCCGTATTGATTCCGTAGCCCGTATTGGGCCTGTTCCCTATAAATATGGCGTCATTTTGACGTCATTGGACACTTTTCCACTGAGTTTTGACTCCCTCCTTGAGTATTCTGGGGTTTTTGAGCAGTGTTCTGCCCTAGAAATCTCTCTGGGAGTCGATCCGACGAAGTTCTGGAATTCCGAGCATTTAGCTTGGAGATTCGAACTTAGTCGAAGGGAAATCCTCCGGATTTCCATAGTTAAAATTTTATAGGAGGGAGCGAGCGGGCTTGTAGAGCAAGGGAACGCCAAAAAGCTTCCCAGTTTTACGAAATATATAAAAAGCACGCTTCAAAGGTTTCTTCTTCAAAATCCTTCCTTTTACTGCTTTCTGTGTGCATATTTAACTGTCATCATGTAGATAGTTAATTTATAATTGCTTAGAATAAATAGGGGTAATTTAGTAATTTTACACTGTTATCTTAGAAATAATCTGTCATAGGGAACCCGAAAGGGGCGCTGTGGGGTGCTAACACCTTCCCCACGCGTAACCGACTCCCTTACCCAACTCTGGTTGTAATGGCCGAAGTTGATTTATAAAATCAATTGCCTTATCCCTTTTTCCAATGTTTTGAGTAAAACATTGGTGGCGACTCCACGAACCCTTCCTTTTTATGAAAACCGCTAATCCATGGAGGGTCCCGCTTGGGATTAACATGGATTGGTGAGCCTTTTAATAAAATTGCTCGTTTGACGAGGTCTCAGTTTGAGAATAAGTCATTCTAGCAATCCATACTTTTCAAAACAATAAAAGAGTCCAACCATCCTTCGCGAATGCCGAAAGCCCGTTTCGGGCCGGTGGCGATAGATGGCGACTCCACTGGGGAAACTTCGAGAGTCAGTCCCATTTAGTGACAGATTGTTTTTAACAAATAATAGTTAAAAATTACTTCGTTACCCCTTGCTTGTATGATAACATGATTTATTATATGGCTTTTAATAACTGTTGTATTTTTAAATTTACGCAATTGTTTGAAATACAAACTGTACACGAACCTTTGCACACAACAGTTCCCTCTATACCCGGGGGCATGAGTGATAAGCCATAGGGAGTGGATGTTAGTACGGCCGGTTGTCGAATGGGTCTATAGGTGCCCGTAGACCGTTGTCGGAAAACATCACTCAAGGTGATAACCATGAACTCGAGTCCGACAGTGCGTTGGAGCTTTCCATCGGCTTACGACGAGAGGAATTGGGTCCCTATAATGGGGGCACCTTGGGGGCCTCAGACCGGTGAGAACAGTTAGATCCACCTTGAATATGCACTTTTCTGCAGGATACCCCTACCTCGTGATTCGCTCGTGACTGTTCGTGGATGAGTGAATTGTTTGTGCATTGTTTATGTGAAATTGTTTGAGCATACATTGCATTTCTTTAAACATACAACATTCCTATTCTTTTAAAAATAAGAATAAATAGGAATAAGAATCTTCCATTATACGGTGTTAACATCTACCTTCATCACATTCATATAGGTAGTTTCCCTTTTCACCCAAAAAATACAAAAAATATATAAAATAAAAAATACCCAAAAAAAAGAAAAAGGGTTATTTATCCAAACCAAGCAATATCATGCATCATCTTAGGGACATCCTAAAAACATGATAATGCTTAGTTGAATAAACACAATGCATGCATATTCAACGTCATCATCTCATATCATGCATTCTTATCAAAGATCATGGAGGGATCTAGATTTGCATTTCATACATCCCTCCTAGTAATTCATTAATAAATATTAATAAAAAGAAAGAAATAATCGATGCGTATGTTCAAGATGGATCGCACGCCATTTGTTATTAAGTGTAAGCCAACAACCGCGCCAAGCGAGCGCACATCAACTCCGTTGTTGGTAATCAAGACGAATAAAGGGGAAGGTCCGACACCGTTAAGGATCATCGCTCCAAGGCCTTTTCCCTACGAATCAAATAAGGCTGTGCCATGGATATACGACATCCACTCTTCTGCCGACAGCGATATCTCCAACATCGCTGGACTTGGGGGTATGACTAGGAGTGGGAGGATCTACACTCCCGAAGATCTACAAGAAAAAGCTCCCAAGAATAAAGAAAAAGGAAAAGATAAAACCGAGGAAAAAGAATCCGAGGAGGAGACTGATGAGCTGTTAAAATTCATCAGACAGAGCGAGTACTCCATCATGGATCAACTTCATAAGACGCCAGCAAAGATTACGCTGTTGTCGTTGATCCTAAGCTCCAAACCGCATCGGCAAGCTCTGTCGAAAGTCTTGAACGAGGCATATGTGTCGCACACTATCTCCCAAGACAAGTTTGAGGGGATTGTTAGTCACATCAAGGCTAATGATCACCTCACCTTCATCGATGAAGAAATCCCCGCCGAGGGATCAAACCACAACAAGCCCTTGCACATCTCTATAAAGTGCAAGGAGTATCACATCGCTAAAGTCTTGGTAGATAATGGATCTTCCTTGAACGTAATGCCAAAAAAAAAAACGCTCGAGCAAGTGGCAATCAAGGGAATCCAAATGCGCCCGAGCAACATGATCGTTCGAGCCTTCGATGGATCTAAAAGAGAATTAGTGGGAGAGATCAATCTTCCAATCCAAATTGGACCCACTATCTTCAACGTCGAATTTCAAGTGATGGACATCACTCCCGCATACAGCTGTCTCCTCGGCCGACCTTGGATTCATGATGCGAAAGCTGTTCCTTCTACGCTCCACCAGAAAGTCAAGTTCATAATGGGTGACAAGCTGGTGACCGTGCAAGCTGAAGATGACATACTCATCAGCAAGCCATCCACCATACCTTATGTGGATGCAGCAGAGGAAGCTTTGGAAACCGCCTTCCAAGCATTGGAAATTGCCAATGTTGAAACGTTTCCCCGAGAAATGAAGAAGGTAGCTCATATGCTCACAAAGAACGGATACTTGCCAGGACAAGGATTAGGCAAGGACTCCCAAGGAATCCCGGAGCTACCCATTATCAAGGACAATCCGGGAAAACAAGGGTTAGGATACAACCCTGTTAAAGATCAAAGAACGAAGAGGAATCAAGATCCTTCTCGACGTTCTTTAAGCCAGATCTTTAGGAAGGCCGGTTCACAAGCGTCAAGGCCGGTCGTCGTCGTCAAAATGTTTTTCTCCTTCCGATAGGGATGTATAGACTCAGTGACTATTAGAGATCACTCCTCGGGGACAGCCCGACCCCCGAGCCTCGATAGGGCACATGTTTCCACTATGATTATAATAAAATCATTCTTCATTATTTCTTATTGCTTCTTTTCTTGCTTGCAATAAAATTCTAAACCACATTATTTAACCCTGTTTGAATGAACATAAGTGAGGTTAAAATCGTCTTAATAATCAATAAACCCACATTATTTTGTGTGGAAGTGTGCACGACAACTTGGAGCACCTTTCCTTGGCCTCAATAAGTGCCGTCATGGATAAAAAGAAATCCATTCAGGAAAAAAATCCTAAAAAACAAAAAGCTCGGCAGGAAACCCAAAAAGGGGGCTGCACAAAAATAAGAGCAAAAGACCCGCTAGGAATCCCACAAAAGGGTGACCTAGGCAAAAATTAGGGTTACAAAATAATGAACAAAAACAAAAGCCCGCTAAGACATCACAAATGGGTGTTTTAGGCAAAAGTTAGGGCCGTCAAAAAAGAAAAACAAAATAAATCCATGATGGTACCATCAATTGAATTCAACAAGGGGCTCAAGAAAAGCTATCCAAGTTGTCAAAACACAATCATTAATAACAAAGATGTGCTTAACCTCATAAGTGTTTAATCGAACAAGCCTAAACACATAAGCCTACCATGGCCAGCCATTCTTACAAAAACCATTTTTCAAAAATAAAATAATCCCCTCTAAAACACAAACTTTTGAAAATATATCCTTTCCTTCTTTTCTCTCTTGTCCCAAACGATTTTTGAATAATCTTGTGGAAACATGGAGATATAGTGGTCAATAGGAGGGTTGACACATCTTCTAAAGAAAGGGAAGAATCATTTGGTTGATGACACCAAAATCAAATATGCATCATTCCTCGGTAACAGAAATCGGCAGAGCACAGTCCGTCTGGAGGAATGGCAAAATCCAAACACAAAAACGCATCGGTTAATTCTTTTGAAAAAAGAATCAAATAGAATTAGGTGCATCATACTGCATACATGCATACAGATGATAGGTGTACTGGAAGATCACTTATTCTCTGTTTATTGAAAAAACAAAAAAATAAAAAATATAAATTTCAGAAAAAACAATGCGCCCGTACCATGTTCAGTACACCCGTACTAAAATCAGGGTTATGAACAAAATTTCAACTCAATACGGGCGTACTGAAATAGATGCGGCCGTATTGGCCATAAAGAAATTTTCAAAGACCTCGTCATGAGGCAACTACATAAATTAGAAAAAATAGGAAAAATTGCTTGTGTATGACAGCAGCAAACAAAATGCAAAGATTCAGAAAATCAACAGCGTCATACAGAATAACTAAGCCTGGAGAGGCTTGCCGAAAGAATACTCTCAGAATAACTGAGCCTGGAGAGGCTTGCCGAAAGAATACTCTCAGAATAACTGAGCCTGGAGAGGCTTGCCGAAAGAATACTCTCAGAATAACTGAGCCTGGAGAGGCTTGCCGAAATAATACTCTTAGAATAACTGAGCCTGGAGAGGCTCGCCGAAATAATACTCTTTCAGAATAATTGAGCCTGGAGAGGCTCGCCGAAATAATACTCTCTCAGAATAACTGAGACATTTCTGTACAGAAAAAGCCGAAATCAACAAAAAAGGAAAAAATACAGAAAAAGCCGAAATCAACAAAAAAGGCAAAAACACAGAAAAAGCCAAAATCAATAAAAAAGGCAAAAACACAGAAAAAGCCAAAATCGACAAAAAAGGCAAAATACAGAAAATCCAACAAATCATACAGAATAATTGAGCCTGGAGAGGCTTGCCGAAACAATACTCATGCAGAATAACTGAGCCTGGAGAGGCTTGCCGAAACAATACTCATGCAGAATAACTGAGCCTGGAGAGGCTTGCCGAAATAATACTCATACAAAATAACTGAGCCTGGAGAGGCTCACCGAAATAATACTCGACAAATTGTACAGAATAAATGAGCCTGGAGAGGCTCGCAGAAATAATACTCCCCAGAGAAACCTCAGCTTAAGCTCATGGAACAAATCCCCAGCGAGAGCTATCAAAGCAAGATCGTCAAAATCCCCAATGGAAGCGCGATCATCCAAGCAAAATATTCAGTCAAAGGACTTGAAACTTCCTCAGTGGAAGATAGCTCTCTGACTCAAGCGCTGAGTGAGGCTAAGCCTGCAGAGGCTTCCTAAATAATACTCTGGGATACATAAGATCCCTAAATTCCCAGTCGCCTACTCAAGAGGCACCCCTTCAAAAAGAGAAAAAATCAAAAAGATCAATAACCATTCCCCAAGAGGAATTCGGCATTCAGCCAATCATCAAACATCAAGATAATTCGCCTATTCAGAGGCACTCTTTCAAAAAAGAGAAAAAATCGAAAAGATCAATAATCATTCCCCAAGCGGAATTCGGCTCTCAGCCTATCATTGAACATCAAGATGATCTGCCTAACAGAAGAGGCCAATCACAACCAATGACAAAATCCCCTGGCGGATAACAGCCTACACAGAGGCAACAAAATCCAAAAATTAAAAAGAGTTACCCGAATAAGGATAACCGGGATACTCCACCAACGTCCAAAGGACGTCAGCCAATCATAAGGCACTGCTCATCTCAGAAAGAGCATCTTCGTGTCTACACCCCAAGGAAACAGAAATTCCTCAATGGGCGCCAACTACTCAATGGAAAGTTGGGACACAAGAACCTATGAGTAACTGCACATCCCCTAGACGGATCCCTGCGTTATCCAGCCCTCAGTGGCACAAAAATCAAAAACAATCGTCGAAGCAGCATTGTGGACTGTGGAGACAAAATCAACATCCAGAATCCCTAGTGGATAATAGCCTACACAGAGGCTACAAAATCAGAAAATTGAAAAGAGTCACCCGAATAAGGACAACCGGGATACTCCACCAACGTCAAAGGACGTCAGCCAAACATAAGGCATCGCTCAATTCAAGAAGAGCATCTGTGTCTACACCCCAAGGAAACAGAAATTCCTCAATGGGTACCAACAATGCAATGCAAGTTGGGGCACAGGAACCTATGAATGACTGCACATCCCCTAGACGGATCCCTGCGTTATCCAGCCCTCAGCGGCACAAAATCAGAAAAACCGTCGAAGCAGCATCGTGGACTGTGGAGACAAAATCATCTCAAAGCCTAAAAGGCAATACTCAGCTACCCAGTTGTCGAGAGCACCGAGGTATGCACAAGCCTGGAGAGGCAATACTCAGCTACCCAGTTGTCGAGAGCACCGAGGTATGCACAAGCCTGGAGAGGCAATATTCAGCTGCCCAGTTGTCGAGAGCACCGAGGTATGCACAAGCCTGAGAGGCAATACCCAGCTACCCAGTTGTCGAGAGCACCGAGGTATGCACAAGCCTGAGAGGCAATACTCAGATACCCAGTTGTCGAGAGCACCGAGGTATACACAAGCCTGAGAGGCAATACTTTGCTACCCAGTTGTCGAGAGCACCGAGGTATGCACAAGCCTGAGAGGCAATACTCATCTACCCAGTTGTCGAGAGCACCGAGGTATGCACAAGGCTGGAGAGGCAATACTCAGCTACCCAGTTGTCGAGAGCACCGAGGTATGCACAAGCCTGGAGAGGCAATATTCAGCTGCCCAGTTGTCGAGAGCACCGAGGTATGCACAAGCCTGAGAGGCAATACCCAGCTACCCAGTTGTCGAGAGCACCGAGGTATGCACAAGCCTGAGAGGCAATACTCAGATACCCAGTTGTCGAGAGCACCGAGGTATACACAAGCCTGAGAGGCAAAACTCTGCTACCCAGTTGTCGAGAGCACCGAGGTATGCACAAGCCTGAGAGGCAATACTCAGCTACCCAGGTGTCGAGAGCACCGAGGTATGCATAAGCCTGGAGAGGCGGTACTCAGCTACCCAGTTGTCGAGAGCACCGAGGTATGCACAAGCCTGGAGAGGCGGTACTCAGCTACCCAGTTGTCGAGAGCACCGAGGTATGCAATGAGCCTGGAGAGGCGACGACTAATACTCAACCTGGAGAGGCTACTCAACAATTTTCCGCCGGAAGACGCTACAAGTCAGAAGGTTGGCACATCACCCAGACAATTGGGTCAACTCCTTTACTTGTCAGCCGGTACACCAAAAAGCCGTTTGACTAAGTAAAGGGGGGGCAGCTGTAGACCCCTAAAATTGTCCGGGTCAGAAATAAAACTCGAAGACCCTCAAAGATCGAATGAAAGTCAGCCAGAAGGACTCCTAGAAGACCATAGGATGGCTATCTGTAGGTTTAGAGGTCTTAGAGTAGCTTAAAATAAGGAAGTGGAGGGAATGAAGCCCAATACGGCCGTACTAAACTTAATACGGCCGTATTGAAGCTTCAATACGGCCGCAGTGAACTCAATACGGCGTATTGAAGTTTCTGAAACTTCAATACGGCCGTACTGAAATCAATACGGCCGTATTGAAGCTTCAATACAGCCGCAGTGAACTCAATACGGGCGTATTGAAATTTCTGAATTTCAATACGGCCGTATTGAACTCAATACGGCCGTATTGAAGTTCAAAAATTTCAATACGGCTGTATTGATTCCGTAGCCCGTATTGGGCCTGTTCCCTATAAATATGGCGTCATTTTGACGTCATTGGACACTTTTCCACTGAGTTTTGACTCCCTCCTTGAGTATTCTGGGGTTTTTGAGCAGTGTTCCGCCCTAGAAATCTCTCTGGGAGTCGATCCGACGAAGTTCTGGAATTCCGAGCATTTAGCTTGGAGATTCGAACTTAGTCGAAGGGAAATCCTCCGGATTTCCATAGTTAAAATTTTATAGGAGGGAGCGAGCGGGCTTGTAGAGCGAGGGAACGCCAAAAAGCTTCCCAGTTTTACGAAATATATAAAAAGCACGCTTCAAAGGTTTCTTCTTCAAAATCCTTCCTTTTACTGCTTTCTGTGTGCATATTTAACTGTCATCATGTAGATAGTTAATTTATAATTGCTTAGAATAAATAGGGGTAATTTAGTAATTTTACACTGTTATCTTAGAAATAATCTGTCATAGGGAACCCGAAAGGGGCGCTGTGGGGTGCTAACACCTTCCCCACGCGTAACCGACTCCCTTACCCAACTCTGGTTGTAATGGCCGAAGTTGATTTATAAAATCAATTGCCTTATCCCTTTTTCCAATGTTTTGAGTAAAACATTGGTGGCGACTCCACGAACCCTTCCTTTTTATGAAAACCGCTAATCCATGGAGGGTCCCGCTTGGGATTAACATGGATTGGTGAGCCTTTTAATAAAATTGCTCGTTTGACGAGGTCTCAGTTTGAGAATAAGTCATTCTAGCAATCCATACTTTTCAAAACAATAAAAGAGTCCAACCATCCTTCGCGAATGCCGAAAGCCCGTTTCGGGCCGGTGGCGACAGTAGGCAGTAAGGTTGAGCTGTTGTAGGCCGTAAGGCTGAGCTGTTGATCACTAAGACTAGAGGGAATGTTTTTCGAAATTCCTCATCCCATTGTGTGGATTGAGTGGCTGTGGTGCTCTTATGTTGGTCCCTACGGTTAGAATCTAGAAGGGGGGGTTGAATAGATTCTATGTTATTTTTCCTTTTCTTCTTTGCTTTCTAAATCTTTACCAAACAAATATTGATTTAAAACAAACCTTTAAACAAAAAAGGTAATTCAGAGTTATAAATGCACAGCTTATCCAACAAGATTTGAATAACAAGATATGTAAAGATTGAATTTATCAATTACCAAGAATCTTTAAAGTTCAGTTTCTGCAGATAATGTTTTTCTTCATACAACATTAATCAAGAAACTTATACAAAATGTAAAGAGTGTAAGAGTTAAGAAAATCATGCACCAAGATATATACTGGTTCAGCCATCCAAAGGCCTACATCCAGTTTCAGATTTAGATACACCTCTAAATCCAGTCAAATCCACTATTGATATTCTTTACAAGCACCCTGCACAAGCAATATCCAATCAATGAATTTAACAAGCAAATCTTGACACCCACAAGATTAACAAACCATTTCTTGACTCCACAAGAAACATATAACCCAAGAATATTGATCCCACAATATCCTACTTGAGAAAAACCTATCTCAAGATTTCTCTTTACACAACTCTTCCAGAGATTCTCTAATCTCAAGAGTTAAAACCATTCAAACAATAAAAGATCAGAAACGAGTACACCTGTTCGTGTAGATATGATCTTCAACAACGTAAACCAGTTTAGAATGAATTTTCTATATGAACTTCATCTTCTTGAATTGATCTTGCACACTTCTTTTTCCAAAAGTTGATTTTCAGCAGATATGTTCTTTCTTTCTTTTTCAGAAAATCTTTTTCTCTTTTGCAGTAATGTGTATTAAAAAAAAAACTTCTTTCCGTGTGTGAAAATTCTCTTTTTTTCTTCTTCTTCTTCTTTAAAAAAACTTCAGTTTTAATCTTATTTAAAGACAATTTTCATGTGCAAGGAAACAGTTATTTCAGTTATATTCATAACAGAGATAATCTATTACCTGTGATGGTAATCTATTACCACGAGTTAGAATAACTGAACTAATTGTTTCAGCTCCTGTTTTAATCTATTACCTAACATGGTAATCGATTAACACGATGCCAAAATAACACAAAACTCACATTTGGAACAGAGGTAATCGATTACTTTAAAGAGATAATCGATTAACACGATCCTTTTTCCTCTTGAAATCATCAGAATCAGTTTGGTAATCTATTACCACATATGGTAATCGATTATTCCAGTATCAATCAGTTTTTCAACATGAGTCAGGTAATCTATTACCAGTTCAGGTAATCTATTCCTTAACTCAGAAAATTTCTGATGTTTTCAAGTTTTCATTTAAAGTCTCAAACACTCAGTAAATTAATACTTCATGTTCTCAACAATGAATGAAATAAGAAAAATGAGTATTATGATATTTTCACCTTCATGTTAATTACTAATTTTTAACACATAACAAACAAACACATACAAGCCTAATCTTTTAAACAATCAATACATTATCCTTTTGACATAGGCTTAAAATAAAAAGCAACATGAGCAAAACATCAAAACTAAAACTTCTAGGGAACATCTTCCAGATGTAGATTCTTCAATCTTCAACAATCTCCCCCTTTTTGGTTTTGATGAGCCAAACTCTTCATGTTGACTTTCACAATCATCATGTTGTTTTGTTTCACTTGTTTGTTTGAAATTTGAACTTGAATTTGAACCTGCATATGTCTAGAACAAAAACTTCCATACAAAGCATTATGCAGTTCTATTTCCATTTCTCTCTTATACAATACATAAACAACCATATAAACATTTAATCAGTTTCTCATGAATTTCTCCCCCTGTTTGGCTTAACCAAACCAAAAAAAACAGAGTAAACAGAGAAATAACATGATACTTATGCAACAAAAACAACAAGCACTTAATAAGACTTTCATCATATAAGCATTAAAAATGTTCAGAAGCATACAAATACTACAACTATTACAAACTTTAAGTCTGAAATATAAATCAAAGTATTTATGCAGAACAAATTAAAATGCAGTGCCTAAAATGTAATGCATAACTAAAGTTCTTCAAGGTAGGGTATGTTCATCGCATCCAGTCGTTCAGATATAGATTCAAAACAAGCCTTCAGCTCTTGATAATCTCTTCTCTGAGTTTCTCTGATGTCATCTAGCTTTGCCAGAACAGATAGCTCAAAAGTAGAAAGAGGCTTGGGCTCTTCAGCACCTTCCTCTTCTTCAGTTTGAACTTCAGGTTGAGACGGCTCTGTAGTCTCAGCAGTAGGAACATCTTCCTTTGCTATCCAACCAGCATCTGTTTTTACTAGCTTCATCATTTTCAGAGCTCTATCCTTGATATCATGAACATCTCTGGTGACCTCTCTTGCTTCACCAGTTAAGGGAACTTTATAGAACACCAATACCTTGCTTATGAACACAGCATATGGACACTTGCAGTCCATTAACCTCCTTGTCTTTAGCATTATGTCTTCTACCACATATACCCAATCAACTTGAATGTTGTTCTTAAAAGCTGCGAGCAGTGCCATATCTTCTTCACTGATTTGTGCGTGATTGCTCCCCCTTGCTGCCAGAATCCAGACAATTACATAATGTAGGAGTCTATCTTCCATTCGTAGACCTCCAGCATTATATGTAATTTTCCTCTTTTCTTTTCTTTTGTATTCTTTATTAGCCTCCCAGGCTGAAACATCCCTCAGCATACTCATAAAAAACGTATCTTTATCTATTGAGAAATTTTTCATCTTTAATTCATTGAAGGTAGGTTTAATACCATTTCTGGTTAATCCACCAATCTTCAAAAATACATCAGCAGATAGAGTAACTTTTATTCCTTTAACTTCTGAAACCAAAGCACCATTTTCATCTCTTCCCAAATTTGAGTAAAAGGCCCTAACAAGATCAGGGTAGTACAGTCCACTTAACCCAACAAATTTGCTAACTCCTTGACTAGATAACAGAGTAGGAAATGTAAAACCTTGCTCTATAAGCCAAGACGAGTAGAGTACCTTTGGAGCCACAATGTCTTTGCAAGCAAAAGACTCATTGAAAGTTTCCTCTTGAGACTTCCTTGTGAACCACGAATGAGAATATTCTTCTTCAGGTTCTGGACGAGAGGACTCTTGTTTCTTCTTTTTAGATGTACCTTGACCTTGAGTAGTAGGACGAGGGTAATCTCTGTTGGCTATGTGCTTTACACGCTTTCCTTTGCCAAGACTTTCCATGAATGGGGCTTAGGGTTAGGTTTTGAAATAGATTTTGAGATAGAAAAGGGAACCAGGGGTTTCGTTCGTTTTAGTTTGAAGTAAAAATGGAGAGAGTTTTGAATTAATTTGAATTCGAAACAGATTTAAAGAGGGTTTTTGAGTACAAAAAAAAACAGGGGTTCGCGTCAGGTAATCGATTAACCCAGTTGGTAATCGATTATCTCGCAACTGAAACAGGGTAATTATGCAAGTGAGTGAGTGGTAATCGGTTAACCCGATAGGTAATCGATTATCACAGTGAAATGTGTGCAGATACAGGGCATACTGTGTTTTGTGTGATTTCCTATTATGAGTGCACATACATCAAGTTTAAACCTATAAGTGCTTAGCAATTTCATGCATATTCACACAATCATACTTTAATTATGAGATTTAGGATAGATTGGACTCACTAATGATACCAAGATTGGTTCTTAGCTTGAAAAATCTTTCCTTTGGTAGAGGCTTTGTAAAGATGTCAGCAAGTTGATCTTCTGACATTATGAATTTGATGTCACAGTCTCCTTTCTCTACATGATCTCTGATAAAGTGATGTCTAACTTCAATGTGCTTAGTTCTTGAGTGTAGAATAGGATTCCTTGAAATGTTAATTGCACTTGTGTTGTCACACTTCAGTGGTATGTGATCAATCTTCAAACCAAAGTCTTGAAGTTGATGTTTAAACCAAATTGACTGAGCACAGCAGCTTCCAGCAGCTATATACTCAGCTTCAGCAATTGAGAGTGCTACACAAGCTTGTTTCTTGCTCTGCCACGATATGAGACATTCTCCAAACGTGTGGCACGTTCCACTTGTACTTTTCCTATCCAATTTACAACCAGCAAAATCGGAGTCAGAGTAACCAGTTAAAGATGGAGAAGTACCTTTAGGATACCACAATCCAACATTGATTGTGCCTTTCAAATACTTCAGTATTTTCTTTACAGCCTTCAGATGTGATTCCTTTGGTTTTGATTGGAATCTAGCACATACACATACACTGTACATGATGTCAGGTCTGCTAGCTGTTAGATACAGAAGAGATCCAATGATCCCTCTATACATTGATTCTTCAACATCTTTTCCTGCAATATCACTATCTAGATAACAATTAGTAGACATAGGAGTATTTGATATCTTACAATTCTCCATATCAAATTTCTTTAACAGTTCTTTGCTATATTTAGTTTGATGTAGAAAAATTCCATTTTCCATTTGTTTGACTTGTAGTCCTAGGAAGAAGCTTAATTCTCCCATCATAGACATATCAAACTCCTTCTGCATATTGGAAACAAATTCTCCACAAAGAGATTGGTTAGTAGATCCAAATATTATATCATCAACATAAATCTGAATCAGCAGAATATCTTTTGATTTTCTCTTTATGAAAAGAGTTTTATCAACATTACCTCTTTGAAAGTCATGAGTTAGTAGAAACTTACTCAGCCTTTCATACCATTTCCTTGGAGCTTGTTTCAGTCCATACAAAGCTTTCTTGAGCTTGTAAACATGCTTAGGTAATTTGCAGTCAACAAAACCAGGTGGTTGATCTACATAAACTTCTTCATCAATTAGACCATTTAAAAATGCACTTTTCACATCCATTTGATATAGTTTGAAATCAAACACACAAGCAAATGCAAGTAAAAGCCTAACAGCTTCTAATCTAGCAACTGGAGCATATGTTTCACCAAAGTCTATACCTTCCTGTTGATTGTATCCTTTGGCTACTAATCTAGCTTTATTTTTAACTATTACACCTTCTTCATTTAGTTTGTTTCTGAAAACCCATTTTGTACCAATGACATTCATATTCTTATTGAAAGGAACTAAAATCCAAACATCATTTCTTTTGAATTGATTCAGTTCATCATGCATGGCCATTATCCAGAATTCATCTTTTAATGCATGTTCCACACATAATGGTTCAATTTGAGAAACAAATGCCATATCATCACTTAGAAGATTAAAAGAGTGTCTAGTAGAAACTCCCTTATTTATATCTCCAAGAATGTTATCCAGAGATAGATCTTTGGGTTTCCTCCATTCTTTGGGTAGTGATGTGTCTTCAGATGGTGTTTTCTGCTGTAGTTCCAGTTTTTCTTCTTCTTGTGTAATACTGTCACCTGTCTCATCTTCATCATTAAGAGATTTTCCTTTTTCAAGGATGTTAGTTTCATCAAAGGTAACATGTATAGATTCTTCAACAGATAAGGTACTTTTGTTAAAGACTCTATATGCTTTGCTAATTGCAGAATATCCAATAAAAACTCCTTCATCAGCCTTAGCATCAAATTTTCCAAGAGTGTCTTTTCCATTATTCAGAACAAAACACTTACTGCCAAACACTTTAAAATGTGAAATGTCAGGCTTTCTTCCTTTGTAAAGCTCATATGGTGTTTTCTTTAAAATAGGTCTAATCAAGATTCTATTTAGAACATAGCATGCAGTGTTTACTGCATCAGCCCAAAAGTATTTTGGTAAACCATTTTCATTTAACATGGCTCTTGCTAGCTCTATTAGAGATCTATTTTTCCTCTCTACAACTCCATTTTGTTGAGGAGTTCTAGGGACAGAAAAATTGTGATTAATACCATTTTCTTCACAAAAAGTTTGAAAAGATTCATTTTGAAATTCACCACCATGATCACTTCGCAAAGATTTAATTTTCAAGTCCTTTTCATTCTGAATTCTTTTTGAAATGATTCTAAAGGCTTTAAAAGCATTGTCTTTATGGGATATAAATGCAACCCATGTGAATCTGGAGTAGTCATCAATGAGAACTAAAGCATAAGTGTTTCCACCTAGACTTTTGGTTCTTGATGGTCCAAAGAGATCCATGTGCAAAAGTTCCAGCGGTCTAGAGGTTGACATAACTTTCTTTGATTTAAAAGAAGCTCTAGTCTGCTTTCCCTTTTGACATGCATCACAAAGTCCTTGTTTAGAGAACTTGATCTTTGGAAGACCACTAACAAGATCTTTAGATGCAAGTCTATTTAACTGATCTGCATTTATATGTGCAATGCGTCTATGCCATAACCATGTTACATTATCATGTGATGTGAGACAAGAATTGGATGATGAATGCTCTAAGTCTAAGATGTATATGTTATTGACTCTTTTTCCTATAAGCAGGACTTCATTTGATTCCTTATCACAAACCATACAGCATTGATTATTAAAAGAGATATTGTAATTTTTGTCACAAAGCTGGCTAATACTAAGCAGGTTATATTTGAGACCTTCTACATACAGGACATTTTCAATGAGAGTATTGGAATTGTTACCAACACTGCCTGAGCCTAGTATTCTGCCTTTGTTGTTATCTCCATATGTTACAGATCCTCCTTCTTTTTCCTGTAATGAGATAAATTTGCTTTTATCTCCTGTCATGTGTCTTGAGCAGCCGCTGTCTAAGTACCACATTGATTGCTTTGCTCTCAAGCACACCTGCAACACAAGTTATTCAATTTGATTTTGGTACCCAATGGATCTTGGGTCCTGGAGAATCAGTGTGTACATAATCTAATTTCTTAATCCATTTATATTTTCCACTAGGAATGCCAAATTTCCTTATCATGCATCTGTAGTAGTTATGACCAGATTTCATACAATAGTTACATGAGTGAGAATTAATGGATTTCATAACATTAACATTCTGTTTTTCTTTATCCTTTGCTTTTAATGCAGCATACAATGTTTCACAGTTCTCACATGGTGACTTTAGTTTAGAGATATCTGAAAGTAATTTCCTGTTATCATTCTCTAAATCAGAAATTTTATCTCTCATGTGTGTCATTTTCTTTTTGTAAACATTATTTGATTTTTCTAATTTCTTTGCTTCAGCATACAGTTCAGCAAATGCATTTTGCAATTCATCATACGAGTCAATAGTTGAGTCAGAATCATATACCTCATAATCTGAATTATGTTTGGTCATGAGACAGAGATTTGCTTCCTGATCCTCATCACTATCACTTGAAGTTGTTGAGGCATTCTCTTCCCATGCTATGTATGCTTTCTTTTTCTTTGATCTGAACTTTTGTTTCGTCTCCTCATTCTTTTTCAGGCTTGGACAGTCAGCTCTCATGTGTCCAGCTTTTCCACATTCAAAACATTTGAACTTTGGAGATGAGTTTTCATTCTTCTTGAAGGATTTCTTCTGACTGGAGAATCTCTTATTGTTGTTCTTCCTTCTCATGAATTTTCTGAAATTCTTCACCATTAGATTTAATTCTTCTTGTTCAGAACTTTCATTGCTGCTATCCTCTTCATCACTTGAGGATTCTTTTACCTTTAAGGCCAGACCTTTTGCCTTTTTATCTTTTTGTTCTTCATCAGCAATCCTTGACAGATCCATCTCATATTCTCTTAGCTTTCCAAATAACTCAGCACTTGTCATCTGAGCTAAGTTCTTTGACTCTGTAATTGCTGTGACAGTTGGTTGCCATCTTCTGTTTAGTGACTTCAGGATTTTGACATTTACTTCTTCTTCCACGAAGTCTTTCCCTAATCCTTTTAGGTGATTTATTATGTGAATGAACCTCTTTTGCATATCCATGACAGTTTCACCTTGATTCATTCTGAAGGTTTCATATTCCTGAATGAGTGTGTTCTTTCTAGCTCTTCTCACTTCTGGAGTTCCTTCATGTGTTACTTGGATTAAATCCCAAGCTTCCTTTGCTGTAGAACAAGCTGAAATTCTAAAAAATTCATCAGAATTTAGTGCAGAATGTATGATATTTAAAGCTTTTGCATCATTCTCTGCTCTTCTAATTTCACTTTGATCCCAGCTATCATATGGTTTCTCAATTTCTTTTCCTCCCTCTATCTTAGTGGGTATTTTGTAATCTGTGATTACAGCCTGCCAAATATTTCTATGAACAGATTCCATGAAAATTTTCATTCTAACTTTCCAAAAGGGATAGTTATCTCCACAAAACAATGGGGGTCTGTTTATAGAAGCACCTTCAGCAAACGGTAATTGATTACCAGCCATCTAACCTTTCTAAAGATCTAGTCTTGAATGTTTTACAAGATACAGCTCTGGTACCAATTGTTGGTCCCTACGGTTAGAATCTAGAAGGGGGGGTTGAATAGATTCTATGTTATTTTTCCTTTTCTTCTTTGCTTTCTAAATCTTTACCAAACAAATCTTGATTTAAAACAAACCTTTAAACAAAAAAGGTAATTCAGAGTTATAAATGCACAGCTTATCCAACAAGATTTGAATAACAAGATATGTAAAGATTGAATTTATCAATTACCAAGAATCTTTAAAGTTCAGTTTCTGCAGATAATGTTTTTCTTCATACAACATTAATCAAGAAACTTATACAAAATGTAAAGAGTGTAAGAGTTAAGAAAATCATGCACCAAGATATATACTGGTTCAGCCATCCAAAGGCCTACATCCAGTTTCAGATTTAGATACACCTCTAAATCCAGTCAAATCCACTATTGATATTCTTTACAAGCACCCTGCACAAGCAATATCCAATCAATGAATTTAACAAGCAAATCTTGACACCCACAAGATTAACAAACCATTTCTTGACTCCACAAGAAACATATAACCCAAGAATATTGATCCCACAATATCCTACTTGAGAAAAACCTATCTCAAGATTTCTCTTTACACAACTCTTCCAGAGATTCTCTAATCTCAAGAGTTAAAACCATTCAAACAATAAAAGATCAGAAACGAGTACACCTGTTCGTGTAGATATGATCTTCAACAACGTAAACCAGTTTAGAATGAATTTTCTATATGAACTTCATCTTCTTGAATTGATCTTGCACACTTCTTTTTCCAAAAGTTGATTTTCAGCAGATATGTTCTTTCTTTCTTTTTCAGAAAATCTTTTTCTCTTTTGCAGTAATGTGTATTCAAAAAAAAACTTCTTTCCGTGTGTGAAAATTCTCTTTTTTTCTTCTTCTTCTTCTTTAAAAAAACTTCAGTTTTAATCTTATTTAAAGACAATTTTCATGTGCAAGGAAACAGTTATTTCAGTTATATTCATAACAGAGATAATCTATTACCTGTGATGGTAATCTATTACCACGAGTTAGAATAACTGAACTAATTGTTTCAGCTCCTGTTTTAATCTATTACCTAACATGGTAATCGATTAACACGATGCCAAAATAACACAAAACTCACATTTGGAACAGAGGTAATCGATTACTTTAAAGAGATAATCGATTAACACGATCCTTTTTCCTCTTGAAATCATCAGAATCAGTTTGGTAATCTATTACCACATATGGTAATCGATTATTCCAGTATCAATCAGTTTTTCAACATGAGTCAGGTAATCTATTACCAGTTCAGGTAATCTATTCCTTAACTCAGAAAATTTCTGATGTTTTCAAGTTTTCATTTAAAGTCTCAAACACTCAGTAAATTAATACTTCATGTTCTCAACAATGAATGAAATAAGAAAAATGAGTATTATGATATTTTCACCTTCATGTTAATTACTAATTTTTAACACATAACAAACAAACACATACAAGCCTAATCTTTTAAACAATCAATACATTATCCTTTTGACATAGGCTTAAAATAAAAAGCAACATGAGCAAAACATCAAAACTAAAACTTCTAGGGAACATCTTCCAGATGTAGATTCTTCAATCTTCAACATCTTAGAGCCTAATTTGTTGAAAACCCTCCCTGGAAAGCTGACCCTTGGAGTGGTAACTTGCTGTTCTCCTTTAGGTTCTTAGTGATCTTGTGTGTGGGCAAGGTCAAGGCACACGTGTACAAAGCGACCAAGGTATAGGGGCCAGGTCGAGCTATACCGCTTAAAAGCGACCAATACTAACTTATATGCGTGACGACGCATTATGTGTTTACTGCTATTTACCAATGTGTACTACTGTTTACTACTGTTATTGTTGAATGATGTGAGATGTGTGCTATTATATATATTAAGATGATGTTGTTAAGCTGATTGATGTGCTGATAGCTGTAGCTGTTTATTATTCATATATCTATATATGTATGTTGTTTCTTTTCACTTGCTTACCCTTTGTTGTTTCCATGTGGTTTGGACTGCGATGATCATACTATGTATAGGAGCATAGCAGGGTTAGGTTGGTGTGCTGAGGAGAGTCTGTAGCTGGCAGATGGCATTTGATTATTGTTGTATTTAGCTATTTAGTATAGCTATGCTGGTTGTATTTTGTGCACTCTAACTCTGGCCAGATTTGGACCTTGTATATATATATATATATATATTCTAGACGCTATATGTATATACTTGTTCGTTTCTGTGTGGTGTTCTGGTGTACTGTGCTGTGTGTAGTGACCAGTCGGGTCGTTACACTTTAGTGGTATCAGAGCAGTTCGAGTCTAGTGAACACTCTGTGGGGGTGGTTCCTTTAGGCTTTTGTTATGCTGAGCTCTGTGTTGTGTTACTTTGCTGTGTTGTTTTGTTGTGCTGATTTCTTCATTGATTGTTGTGTTGTTGATGGTTTTTTGGTTTAGTTATTGCATACTGAAGATGCTGTTACTTCTGTACACAATGACTAGAACCAATGAGCAGATAGCCTGTGCCATCAAGATGATGGCTATGGCTATGCAGCAGCAAAATGCTTATTTTGTTAGGATGGACGCTAATAGAGCTGCAGCTGGTACAAGAAGGCCCACGGGGTCACAGGAGAGCCAGGATCTAGCTGAGTTCTGGAAATGCCATCCTCCACAGTTCAAGGGAGATGCAGACCTAGAGGTAGCTGACCACTGGATCTGTGAGCTAAAGAAGATCTTCACTATGTTGGGATGTTCTCAGGAGAGGAGGCTGGCATATGCTGTCTACATGCTGGTTGGGGAGGTTGAGCATTAGTGGAGAGGTACTCACCATATGCTTACTGCTAGAGGAGGAATTGTTGATTCAGCTGGTCAAGCTGAATCGTTGTTGAGGGATGAAGTAGAGTGTTGACTTATGCTTGCTGCTATGAATATGGAGATCGAGAGGGTCATTGTTGAGATTGATGTGGTGCGGGATTTTGCTGAGGTGTTCTCGGATGAGGCGCCTGGGTTGCCTCTTACTAGGGAGATGGAGTTTAGCATTGACTTGGTTCCAGGTGCGGGGCCAGTGTCGGTGGCTCCCTATAGGATGGCCCCTGCTGAGCTGGTTGAGCTGAAAGGTCAGTTGGAGGATCTGTTAGAGAAGCAGTTGGTGCGGCCGAGTGTTTCGCTGTGGGGTGCTTCCGTGTTGTTGGTGAAGAAGAAAGATGGAGGTAGTCGACTGTGTGTTGATTACCGAGAGTTGAGCAAATTGACCATTAAGAACAATATCCACTTTCTCGGATAGATGACTTAATGGATCAACTGAGGGGAGTATCGGTGTTTTCTAAGATTGACTTGAGGTCAGGTTATCACCAGATCAGGGTGAAGGAGGGTGACATACCGAAGACTACTTTCAGGACTAGGTATGGTCACTACGAGTGTGTTGTGATGCCGTTTGGTGTGACCAACGCCCCGACAATGTTCATGGATTACATGAACAGGATCTTTCGGCCCTTCTTGGATAAATTTGTGGTGGTGTTCATTGGCGACATCCTTATTTATTCAAGGATCCCGGAGGAGCATGGTGAGCACTTGAGGTTGGTGCTGGAGATTTTGAAGGTGAAGCAGCTGTACGTTGAGCTTTCAAAATGTGAGTTATGGTTGGATAAAGTGAAGTTCTTGGGACATGTGATCTCAGCTGAGGGGATTGCTATTGATCTGGCTAAGGTGGAGTCGGTATTGCAGTGGGAGCGTCCAAGAACTGTCACTGACATTCGATGTTTTGTTGGTCTAGCGGGTTACTATCGAAGGTTCATTGAGGGATTCTCTAAAATAGTAGCGCCCCTAACCCAGCTGACAAGGAAGGATCAACCATTCATTTGGACTGATGCTTGTGAGCGAAGTTTTGATGTGCTGAAAAGGAGGTTGACTACTTCTCCTGTACTGGTGTTGCTGGATTCTGGTGAACCTTTTGATGCGTACTTGATGCTTCTCACCAGGGTCTGGGGTGTGTGTTGTTGCAGAACAGGAAAGTGGTGGCATATGCTTCAAGGCAACTGAAGAACCATGAGAGGAATTATCCTACTCATGACTTGGAGTTAGTAGCAGTTGTGTTTACCTTGAAGATATGGAGACATTACCTTTATGGTGCTCGGTTCAGCGTCTTCAATGATCACAAGAGTTTGAAGTACCTGTTTGATCAGAAGGAGCTGAACATGAGGCAGAGGCGGTGGATGGAATTTCCGAAGGATTATGACTTCCAGTTGATGTATCATCCTGGGAAGGCCAATGTTGTGGATCATGCGCTGAGTAGGAAATCCATCCACATGTCTAGTATGATGGTGAATGAGTTGGAGTTGGTTGAGGAGTTCAGAGATCTGAACCTCTGGGAGGAGTTAGCTCAGGATCACATTAGTTGTGGGATGATTACCATAACTAGTGAATTCTTGAGGCAGGTTGGACAGAAGCAGTTGCAAGATGTTGAGTTAGTGAAACTTCTTGTGTTGCTGGGTACCAAGAAGGCTGTTGGTTTTGAGCTGGGTGGAGATGGAATCTTAAGGTATAAGGGCAGGATTTGCCTACCTCATGATGCTGAGCTGAAGAAAGCTGTGTTTGAGGATTTGCTGAGGGCTTGTGTGTTAGACCACTTGGGAAGCTGGGAGGAGGTCCTACCGCTGGTTGAGTTCACGTACAATAATAACTTTCATGCTAGTATTGGGTTGGGGCCGTTTGAAGCCTTGTATGGCAGAAGATGTAGGACTCTTCTGTGCTGGTATCAAGATGGTAAGTCAGTGGTTGTGGGAATAGAGTTGATCCTATAGACTACTGAGAAGGTGAAATTGATTCAGGAAAGGATGAAGACTGCTTAGAGTAGGTAGAAATCATATGCTGATAAGAGGTGTAAGCCTTTGGAGTTTGCTGAAGGGGAACATGTGTTTCTGAAGGTAACCCCGACTTCTGGTGTAGGTAGAGCGCTGAGGGCAAGGAAGTTGACACCGAGGTTTGTTGGTCCCTATCAGATCATACAGCATGTGGGTCCGGTTGCTTATTGGTTGGCCTTGCCACCGTCTCTTTCAAACCTAGACGATGTATTTCATGTACCCCAGCTGAGGAAGTATGTTCATGACCCTAGTTGATGGAATAACACTAAGGCCGAGAAGACCAAGAGGTGATATATTAAAGGAGGCAAGAGGAATGGGTTAGTGAGGCCACTTTTGGACCTTAGCTCCTAAGTTCTTTTTAATCATAGAATTTATTTTACTTGTATTTCCAATTTTACCCTTGTATTTTGGGGTGTTTAGGACTTAGAATTTATTTTCCCTTGTATTTCCCTTTTTACCCTTGTATTATGGGGTGCTCTAGATGATTAGAGTTTTTAATTTTGGGCTAGGGTGTTAACTAGAAGGGTGACGCATTTTTTTGGTGTTCATTGGATCTATTTTTGGTGTTAGAAAGGCTTAGGCCCAAGTGGAGGGCAAAGGTTGCATGGTCTTATCATGCACCTAGATATAGCCAATCTAAACCCAAAGATTCCATCCTTGGCCACCAAGTTGCATCTAGGGTTCATTTGCATTTCATTTGGAATGCATTTGCCTACTCCAAATGCAACCCTAGATGCCTCCCCTCCTATAAATACCCAACACCCCACACCTTGTAAATACTTTGGATATTGAATATAAAGAGAGCCTTTAGTGCCTTTATATCTTTCCTTAGTCACCCTTGGCTATTTTCGGCCAAACCCTACCATCTCCACCTTGAGAGAAACAACCCTAGAAGTGGCCTTCATCATCATGAAGTGAGCCAACCCTAGAGTACCATTCTCAAGCATTTCCTCAAACACCTTCTACCCAACCTTCATTTTCGTCCATTCCATCATCATTCACCCTAAAACCTTGGTCCACCTTTGAAGAACTTGATCCTTGGAGAAGGCGTCTTCCTCCTTGCTCATCATCTCAAGTTCATGCAAGTAAGGATGCCATCAAGTGGTATCTAGAGCCTTGGTTCTTCAAGGGTAACAATCTCTTTATCTCTAAAAATATTCGGTCATGTCATGTCTTCCTTACATGTCTCCTAAGTGTGCCTAAATGAATCATCTTAATTGCCATATTTTGATGATCCATAAATCTCTTCTCATGTGTTGATTCATACCATATGTTCTTTGTGAATCATCTTGGCATTTTAGGCTTTCTTATTTAGGTTCTTGCTTTTTTCTTTAAATTTTTGAGTTGCTGGAAATTTTGGGCTGCATGTTATACATTAATGTTTTTATTTTTTTAATCCATCCGCTTTTGTCATAAGCTTGTCTCTTTGAACTACCTTGAAAGAAATTCCAAGTTTTTTATGCTTAGCCTTTGAAATGAACAAAAAATGACATGCATGCCACTTGTTTTATAAAATGGCCGTGAGTCCTTGATGTGCTTTAGAGAGTCAATCATGCATGCTAATTAGTTCTAGCATGTTCTACATCACTTAAAATATCATGTGTGATTAATTCCTTTACACATACTTACTTCAAATTTTCGGCCAATTTTTTGTGTATTCCTTGGTGAACTTGTATGCCTACATGATGTTTGATAATTTGAGTGTGAAATTGATTTCAATATGCCTATCTTTGCTGCTGGACGTGGGCTATTAAAAACTTAAGAAAAACACTCAAATTTTGTCTCATTGAGCTAGTGTAAGTTGCTAAAAGAATACTCCAAAAAGTTGCTAACAAAACCACCAAAAACAAGTGTAAAACCCTGTCGCCACCCGCCGAAACGGACATTGGCATTCGCGACGATGGTTGGACTCTTTTTTAGTTTTGAAAAATGATGGATTGTTAGAACGACTTATTCTCAAACTGAGACCACATCGAACTAACAATTTTGTTAAATGATTCTCACCAATCCGTGTTAATCCCAAACGGGACCCTCCATGGATTAGTGGTTTTCGCAAAAAGGGGTTCTTGGAGTCGCCACCAATGTTTTACTCAAAACATTGGAAAAAGACATAAGGAAATTGATTTTCGCAAATCAACTTTGGCCATTACAACCAGAGTTGGGTAAGGGAGTCGATTACGTGTGGGGAAGGTGTTAGCACCCCACAATGCCCCTTTCGGGTTCCCTATGACGGATTATTTCATAAATAATAGCGTAAAATTACTAAACTTCCCCTATTTATTAGAACGATTATAAGTAAACTATCTACATGATGAAAGCTTTAAACGTGCAATGCAACAATCAAAAAGCGATAAATGAAAGCGGTAAAAGAAAGGATTTGGAAAGAAACCTTCGAAGCGGGCTTTTATATATTCAAAAAGGAGTTAGGAGGCTTTTTGGCGCTCCTTCCCACTACACGTTCGCTCGCTCCTTTCCCTAAAAATAAATATTAACTATGGAAATCAAAGAGATTTCCCTTCGACTTGTTCGAGTCTCAAGCTAAAGGCTCGTGAACTCAAGAACTTAGTCGGATCAGCTCTCGGAGAGATTTCTAGGGCAGAGAATAGCTCAAAAACCCAAGAATACTCAGCCAGAGGGTGGAGAAATGCTCCAAATGTGTGGAAGGACGAGCCAATGACGTCCTATTTATAGGATTGAGGCGCAGTACGGCCTAAGGAGTCAATACGGCCCGTACTGAGTTTTTGAACTACAGTACGGCCGTACTGAAGTTCAAAAACTTCAGTACGGCCGTATTGATTTCATTATGGCCGTATTGTAGTTCAAATGGCTCAGTACGGCCGTACTGAACCTCTAGGAGGGCGTATTGAGCTCCAATCCTCACACACCCTTATTCTAAGCTACTCTAAGACTTCTAGACCTACAAAGAATCATCCTAGGGTCTTCCAGGAGTCCTTCCGGCTGACTTTCCTTCGGTCTTCGAGAGTCTTTGAGTCTTATTTCCGACCCGGACAATTTTAGGGGTCTACAGCTGCCCCCCCTTTACTTAGTCGAACGACTTTTTTTGGTGTACCGGTTGACAAGTAAAGGAGTTGACCCAATTGTCCGGGGAGTAAGCCATCCTTCCGACTTGTAGTGTCTTCAGGTGGGAAAATTGTTGCGTAGCCTCTCCAGGTTGAGTTTGCCCTCTCCAGGGTGAGTATTAGTCGTCGCCTCTCCAGGCTCGTGCATACCTCGGTGTTTCTGATGACCTCGGTAGCGTGAGTTTGCCCTCTCCAGGGTCTGCATGCCTCCGTGTTTCTGACGACGTTGGCAGCTGCATACCTCCGTGTTTCTGACGACGTCGGTAGCTGAGTATTAGTCGTCGCCTCTCCAGGCTCGTGCATACCTCGGTGTTTCTGACGACCTCAGTAGCGTGAGTTTGCCCTCTCCAGGGTCTGCATGCCTCCGTGTTTCTGACGACGTTGGCAGCTGCATACCTCCGTGTTTCTGACGACGTCGGTAGCTGAGTATTAGTCGTCGCCTCTCCAGGCTCGTGCATACCTCGGTGTTTTTGACGACCTCGGTAGCGTGAGTTTGCCCTCTCCAGGGTTTGCATGCCTCCGTGTTTCTGACGACGTTGGCAGCTGCATACCTCCGTGTTTCTGACGACGTCGGTAGCTGAGTATTAGTCGTCGCCTCTCCAGGCTCGTGCATACCTCAGTGTTTCTGACGACCTCGATAGCGTGAGTTTGCCCTCTCCAGGGTCTGCATGCCTCCGTGTTTCTGACGACGTTGGCCGCTGCATACCTCCGTGTTTCTGACGATGTCGGTAGCCGAGTATTAGTCGTCGCCTCTCCAGGCTCGTGCATACCTCGGTATTTCTGACGACCTCGGTAGCGTGAGTTTGCCCTCTCCAGGGTCTGCGGTTTGCCCTCCCCAGGGTTGCATACCTCCGTGCTTCTGGTCACTTTGGTAGCGTGAGTTTGCCCTCTCCAGGGATTTGTGATGATTTTGTCTCCACAGTCCACGATGCTGCTTCGACGGTTGTTTTTGATTTTGGTGCCGCTGAGGGCTGGATAACGCAGGGATCCGTCTAGGGGATGTGCAGTTACTCATAGGTTCTTGTGTCCCAACTTTCCATTGCGTAGTTGGTGCCCACTGGGGAAATTCTGATTCCTTGGGGATGCAGACACAAAGATGCTCTTTCTGAGGTGAGCGATGCCTTATGATTGGCTGACGTCCTTTCGACGTTGGTGGAGTATCCAGGTTATCCTTATTCGGGTGACTTTTTTGATTTTCTGGTTTTGTTGCCTCTGCGTAGGCTGTTATCCGCTGGGGGATTCTGTCGTATTGATCTTGATTGGCCTCTTCTGTTAGGCGGATTATCTTGACGTTCGATGTTTAGCTGAATACCAAATTCCGCTTGGGGAATGGTTATTGATCTTTTCGGATTTTCTCTTTTTGAAGGAGTGCCTCTGAGTAGGCGAATGGGGATTGAGGATCTTATGTATCCCAGAGTATTATTTAGAAAGCCTCTTCAGGCTTAGCTTCACTCGTCGCTCGAGTTGGAAAGCTATCTTTCACTAAGGAAGTCTAAGTCCTTTGACTCGGATATTTTGTTTGGATGATCATGCTTCCATTGGGGAATCTTGCTGATCTTGCTCTGATAGCTTTCACTGGGAATTCGGCCCAAGAGTGCAAGCTGAGATGTCTCTGGGGAGTATTATTTCGGCAAGCCTCTCCAGGCTCAGTTATTCTGTACGATTGTTGGATTTTCTGAATTTTTTGCCTTTTTTGTCGATTTCAGCTTTTTCGGTACAGAAATTAAAGTGCTAAAGAATTTTGAACTCGAAAGTGGAAAATTTCATTAATCAAACGGAATGAAATTTGTACAATGATGATAAAAAGAGTGGGGCACAGCCCGATAAACAAAAAGCAGGAAAACACAGCAAATGGCCGGTCTTCATTCCTCTGCCGGCGGATCCTGTGGAGGGTCTGGGAAGCGACGATGCAGCCAGACTGACAGGTTGTCAAAATCCTGTCTCAGGGCGTCAATGCTGTGCTGCGCATTGTCGAATCGGGCATCGATGCTCTGCTGCAACGCGTCGAAACGAGCATCAAAGTAGGCCCTGTCTTGCTGCGAGGTGTCGGCCTCTGTCTGCGGGTCCCCTTCACCCGGGAGCTCGATGTTCTCGAAAAGCTCACTGAAGGTGTCGTGGGTGGTCGCACGTACATATTGCCTCCCTGCCTTAGCAATGATCTTCATATTGAGCAGGGTGGCAACATTGATAGGCTTGGGCGCCAACTCCCCCGCATCTACGCCATCAGGGCACCCCCAAGTCTCGGCGAGTCGTGAAAGAAACGTAGAGACCAAAATGTATCCTCGCCGAGCGTCGCTGCCCTCTCTTGCCCCCAGATTCTTTATATGCTCGAGAAAAAAGAATCCAGGGTTGGCCTTCTGCCTGGTGGCCATGCAGTAAAGAGCTAGCAGATCCTGCCGCGTTACTGACTCTGGACTCTTCAGTCTGGCGTGGATGGAGCCGGTGATCAGCTTGTGGCAAATCCGGAGCGCAGTCGGGAGCCGGGTACCCTTTACTCCAGCGTGATAATCCATCTGACCCGTGACCTCTCTCCACATCTTGGTTGGGGTCAGATTATCAGGGCACTCACAGACGGCGTCCCGATATTCCAACTGATCGGCTCGCCGAAAGAAACCAGCCTGGACGTTGAATTCATCCAGTGTCAGGGAGCGGTATCCTCCCTTCATCCAGAAGTCTACAGAGTAGACCGTTGCGCCGTAGCTGTTCGTCGACTCTGTGACACCGACGGTAGCCAGAAATTTCTTTGTCGTGGTCGGATAGATCTTAGGGTGGGGATCAAGGAGGAACCCCCATCCTATGGCATCGATGTAGCCTCTGACCTCATCTTCCCATTACATTGCCCGAAGGATGCTGAAGTCGAGCACCCTCAACGGCTGGAAGACGAATGACTCGAGGAAATCCAACCTCTCTTTGTGCCGCGCGGTCATTTCAAGTTGCGCAGGGACCCTCTGCCTCTTCCTTGAAGACTCGGCCATTTTTTCAGAATCGGAGGGATCTCAAACACACTCACAGATAAAGTATGCAGAGGAATGAAGATGTTGTGATGAATGAGAGGAGGAGGGACGTATTTATAGAAAAAATTAGGTCAGTACGGCCCATACTGAATTCAGTACGGCCGTACTGATCTTATTGTTGATGTACAAAAGAATGGGCTAATACGGGCCGTATTGAATTCAATACGCCCGTATTGGTGTGGACGTTATGGCCAATACGGCCGTATTCATTTCAGTACGCCCGTATTGAGTTGAAAATTTGTTCATAACCCTAATTTTAGTACGGGCGTACTGAACATGGTACGGGCGCATTGTTTTTTCTGAAGTTCATTTTTTTTTTTCAATAAACAGAGAATAAGTGATCTTCCAGTACACCTATCATCTGTATGCATGTATGCGGTATGATGCACCTAATTCTATTTGATTTATTTTTCAAAAGAATTAACCGATGCGTTTCTTTGCTTGGATTTTTGCCATTCCTCTAGACGGGCTGTGCGCTGCCGATTTCTGTAACCGAGGAATGATGCGTGTTATATCGAGATTGGTGTCATCAACCCAGTGATCCTTCCCTTCCTTTAGAAGACGTATCAACCTTCCTATTGACCACTATATCTCCATGTTTCCACTAGATTATTCTAAAATCGTTTGGGACAAGAGAAAAGAAAGGAAAGATATTTTTGTTCAAAAGTTTGTGTTTTAGAGGGGACTATTATTGTTTTGAAAACGGTTTTTGTAAGAATGGCTGGCCAAGGTAGGCTCATGTGTTTAGGCTTGTTTGATTAAACACTTATGAAGTTAAGAAAGTCTTGTTATTGACGTTGTGATTCGACAACTTAGATAGTTTCCCTTGAACCTTTCTTTTTGAATTCAGCTCATGGTACCATCATGGATTTCTTTTGCTTTTTGATTGTCCTTATTTTTGCCTAAAACACCCCTTTGTGGCGTCTCAGCGGACCTTTGTTTTTGTTCATTTTTGCAACCCTAATTTTTGCCTAGGTCACCCTTTCGTGGGATTCCTAGAGGGTTCTTTGCTCTTATTTTTGCGCAGGCCCCTTTTTGGGTTTCCTGCTGTAGACCCCTAAAATTGTCCGGGTCGGAAATAAAGCTTGAAGACTCTTGAAGACTGAAGGAAAGTCAGCCAGAAGGACTCATGGAAGGCCCTAGGAGGATTCTCTGTAGGTCTAGAGGTCTTCTAATAGGTCAAAATAAGGAAGTGGAGGGAATGAAGCCCAATACGGCCTCCCAAAAGTTCAGTACGGCCGTATTGAACATTTTGAACTACAATACGGCCGCACTGAACTCAATACGGCCGTATTGAAGTTCCTGAACTTCAATACGGCTGCACTGAACTCAATACGGCCGTATTGAGGTTTTTTGAACTTCAATACGGCCGTACTGAATTCAATACGGCCGTATTGTAGTTCAAAACTTCAATACGGGCCGTATTGACTCCAGGGCCCGTATTGCGCCTGTTCCCTATAAATAAGACGTCATTTGGACGTCATTCCACACTTTTACACTAAGTTTTAACCCTCTTCTTGAGTATTCTGGGTTTTTTTGAGCAGTGCTCTGCCTAGAAATCACTCGGAGAGTTGATCCGACAAAGTTCTCGAGTTCTGAGCTTTTTGCTTGAGTCTCGAACTAAGTCGAAGGGAAATCCTCTGGATTTCCATAGTTAAAATTTTCTAGGAGGGAGCGAGCAGGCTTGTAGAGCGAGGGAACGCCAAAAAGCTTCCCAGTTTTACTTGAATATAAAAGCACGCTTCAAAGGTTTCTTCTTAAGACCTTCCTTTTACTGCTTTCTGTGTGTATATTTAACTGTCATCATGTAGATAGTTAAGTTATAATTGTTTAGAATAAATAGGGGTAATTTAGTAATTTCGCACTATTATTTTTAGAAATAATCTGTCATAGGGAACCCGAAAGGGGCGCTGTGGGGTGCTAACACCTTCCCCACGCGTAACCGACTCCCTTACCCGACTCTGGTTGTCATGGCCGAAGTCAATTTTTTGAATCGATTGCCTTAAACTTCTTTTTCCAATGTTTTGAGTAAAACATTGGTGGCGACTCCATGAACCCTTCCTTTTTATGAAAACCGCTAATCCATGGAGGGTCCCGCTTGGGATTAACATGGATTGGTGAGCCTTTTAATAAAATTGCTCGTTTGACAAGGTCTCAGTTTGAGAATAAGTCATTCTAGCAATCCATATTTTTAAACAAATAAAAGAGTCCAACCATCGTCGCGATTGCCAAAGTCCGTTTCGGCGGGTGGCTGTAGACCCCTAAAATTGTCCGGGTTGGAAATAAAGCTTGAAGACTCTCGAAGACTGAAGGATAATCAGCCAGAAGGACTCCTCGAAGGCCCTAGGAGGGTTCTCTGTAGGTCTAGAGGTCTTAGAATAGCTCAAAATGAGGAAGTGGAGGGAAAAAAGCCCAATACGGCCGTACTGAAGTCAATACGACCGTATTGACACTTCAATACGGTCGTACTGAAGTCAATACGACCGTATTGACACTTCAATACAACCGCAGCGAACTCAATACGGGCGTATTGAAATTTCTGAATTTCAATACGACCGTATTGAACTTCAATACGACCGTATTGAAGTTCAAAAATTTCAATACGGCCGTATTGCCCCTGTAGGCCGTATTGCGCCTATTCCCTATAAATATGACGTCAATTGGACGTCATTCCACACTTTCACACTCAGTTTTGACTCCCTCCTTGAGTATTCTGGGGTTTTTGAGCAGTGTTCTGCCCTAGAAATCTCTCTGGGAGTCGATCCGACGAAGTTCTGGAATTCCGAGCACTTAGCTTGGGGATTCGAACCTAGTCGAAGGGAAATCCTCCGGATTTCCGTAGTTAAAAGTTTTTAGGAAGGAGTGAGCGAGCTTGTAGAGCGAGGGAACGCCAAAAAGCTTCCCAGTTTTACTCAATATATAAAAGCACGCTTCAAGAGGTTTCTTCTTAAATCCTTCCTTTTACTGCTTTCTGTGTGCATATTTAAACTGTCATCATGTAGATAATTAATTTATAATCGCTGATAATAAATAGGGGTAATTTAGTAATTTTACGCTATTATTTTAGAAATAATCTGTCATAGGGAACCCGAAAGGGGCGCTGTGGGGTGCTAACACCTTCCCCACGCGTAACCGACTCCCTTACCCAACTCTGGTTGTAATGGCCAAAGTTGATTTATAAAATCAATTGCCTTATCCCTTTTTCCAATGTTTTGAGTGAAACATTGGTGGCGACTCCACGAACCCTCCTTTTGCGAAAACCACTAATCCATGGAGGGTCCCGCTTGGGATTAATATGGATTGGTGAATCATTTAATAAAATTGCTCGTTTGACAAGGTCTCAGTTTGAGAATACGTCATTCTAGCAATCCATATTTTTAAACAATTAAACGAGTCCAACCATCCTTCGCGAATGCCGAAAGCCCGTTTCGGGCCGGTGGCGACAGTGGCGACAGATGGCGACTTCACTGGGGAAGCCTCGAGAGTCAGTCCCATTTAGTGACAGATTATTTTTAATAAATAATAGTTAAAATTACTTCATTACCCCTTGTTTGTATGATAACATGCTTTATTTATATGGCTTTAATAACTGTTGTATGTTTAGTTTCTGCAATTGTTTGAAATATAAATTGCACACAAACCTTTGCACACAACAGTTCCCTCTATACCCGGGGGCATGAGTGGTAAGCCATAGGGAGTGGATGTTAGTACGGCCGGTTGTCGAATGGGTCTATAGGTGCCCGTAGACCGTTGTCGGAAAACATCACTCAAGGTGATAACCATGAACTCAAGTCTGACAGTGCGTTGGAGCTTTCCATCGGCTTACGACGAGAGGAATTGGGTCCCTATAATGGGGGCACCTTGGGGGCCTCAGACCGGTGTGAACAGTTAGAACCACCTTGAATATGCACTTTTCTGCAGGATACCCCTACCTCGTGATTCGCTCGTGACTGTTCGTGGATGAGTGAATTGTTTGTGCATTGTTTATGTGAAATTGTTTGAGCATACATTGCATTTCTTTAAACATACAACATTCCTATTCCTTTTTAAATAAGAATAAATAGGAATAAGAATCTTCCTTTACATGGTGTTAACATCTACCTTCATCACATTCATATAGGTAGATTCCCTTTTCACCCAAAAAAAATATACAAAAAACAAAATACCCAAAAAAAAGAAAAAAGGGGTTATTTATCCAAACCAAGCAATATCATGCATCATTTTAGGGACATCCCGAAAACATGATAATGCTTAGTTCAATAAACACAATGCATGCATATTCAACGTCATCATCTCATATCATGCATTCTTATCAAAGATCATGGAGGGATCTAGATTTGCATTTCATACATCCCTCCTAGTAATT
The DNA here is from genome assembly GCF_000230855.2 of Cajanus cajan. NCBI lineage: Eukaryota > Viridiplantae > Streptophyta > Magnoliopsida > Fabales > Fabaceae > Cajanus > Cajanus cajan. The sequence continues at coordinate 39,618,670 of NC_138521.1, read as the reverse complement.
CATTAATAAACATTAATAAAAAGAAAGAATTAAGCGATGCGTATGTTCAGAATGGATCGCACGCCATTTGTTATTAAGTGCAAGCCAACAACCGCGTCAAGCGAACACACGTCAACTCCGTTGTTGGTAATCAAGACGAACAAAGGGGAAGGTCCAACACCGTTAAGGATCACTACTCCAAGGCCTTTTCCCTACGAATCAAATAAGGCTGTGCCATGAATATACGACATCCATTCTTCTGCCGACAGCGATATCTCCAACATCGCTGGACTTGGGGGCATGACTAGGAGTGGCAGGATCTACACTCCCGAAGATCTTCACGATAAAGCTCCCAAGAATAAAGGGAAAGAAAAGGAAGAGAAAACCGAGGAAAACAAAGAATCCGAGGAGGAGACTAATGAGCTGTTAAAATATATCCGACAGAGCGAGTACTCCATCATGGATCAACTTCATAAGACGCCAGCAAAGATTACTCTGTTGTCGTTGATCCTATGCTCCGAACCGCATCGGCAAGCTCTGTTGAAAGTCTTGAACGAGGCATACGTGTCGCACACTATCTCCCAAGACAAATTTGAGGGGATTGTTAGTCACATTACGGCTAATGATCACCTCTCTTTCACCGATGAAGAGATCCCCGCTGAGGGACCGAACCACAACAAGCCCTTGCACATCTCTGTAAAGTGCAAGGAGTATCACATCGCTAAAGTCTTGGTAGATAATGGATCTTCCTTGAATGTGATGCCTAAAAGAACTCTTGATCAAGTGGCAATCAAGGGAGTCCAAATGCGCCCGAGCAATATGATCGTCCGAGCTTTCGACGGTTCTAAAAGAGAAGTGGTGGGAGAAGTCAATCTTCCAATCCAAATTGGACCCACCATCTTCAACGTCGAATTTCAAGTGATGGACATTACTCCCGCATACAGCTGTCTCCTCGGCCGACCTTGGATTCATGATGCAAAAGCTGTTCCTTCTACGCTCCACCAGAAAGTCAAATTCATTGTGGGTGACAAGCTGGTGACTGTACAAGTTGAAGACGACATACTCATCAGCAAACCATCCACCATACCTTACGTGGATGCAGCGGAGGAAGCTTTAGAAACCGCCTTCCAAGCATTGGAAATCACCAATGTCGAAACGTTTCCCCGAGAAATGAAGAAGGTAGCCTCCATGCTCACCAAGAATGGATACTTGCCAGGACAAGGACTTGGCAAGGATTCCCAAGGAATTCCGGAGCTACCCATCATCAAGGATAATCCGGGGAAACAAGGGTTAGGATACAACCCTGTTAAAGATCAAAGAACGAAGAGGAATCAAGATCCTTCTCGACGTTCTTTAAGCCAGATCTTCAGGAAGGCCGGTTCACAAGCATCAAGGCCGGTCGTCGTCATCAAGTGCTCTCCTCCTTCCGATAGGGATGTGTAAACCTGATGACTATTAGAGATTACTCCTCGGGGACAGCCCGACCCCCGAGCCTCGATAGGGCACATGTTTCCACTATGATTATAATAAAATCATTCTTCATTATTTCTTATTGCTTCTTTTCTTGCTTACAATAAAATTCTAGACCGCATTATTTAACCCTGTTTGAATAAACATAAATGAGGTTAAAATCGTCTTAATAAAAATAAACCCGCATCTTTTTTCATGTGGAAGTGTGTGACAACTTGGAGCACCTTTCCTTGGCCTCAATAAGTGCCGTCATGGATAAAAAGAAATCCATTCAGGACAGAAATCCAAAAAGCTCGGCAGGAAACCCAAAAAGGGGACTGCGCAAAAATAAGAGCAAAAGACCCGCTAGGAATCCCACAAAAGGGTGACCTAGGCAAAAATTAGGGTTACAAAATAATGAACAAAAACAAAAGCCCGCTAAAACTCCACAAATGGGTGTTTTAGGCAAAAGTTAGGGCAATCGAAAAACAGAATAAATCCATGATGGTACCACCAACTGAATTCAACAAAGGGGCTCAAGAAAAGCTATCCAAGTTGTCAAATCACAAATGTTAATAACCAAGACGTGCTTAACTTCATAAGTGTAATCAAACAAGCCTAAACACTTAAGCCTACCATTGGCCAAGCCATTCTTACAAAATCCATTTTTCAAAAAATAAATAATCCCCTCTAAAACACAAACTTTCGAAAAAAAATATCCTTTCCTTCTTTTCTCTCTTGTCCCAAACGATTTTTGAATAATCTAGTGGAAACATGGAGATATAGTAGTCAATAGGAGGGTTGACACATCTTCTAAAGGAAAGGAAAATCATTTGGTTGATGACACCAAATCTCAATATAACATGCATCATTCCTCGGTTACAGAAATCGGCAGCACACAGCCCGTCTAGAGGAATGGCAAAAATCCAAACAGAGAAACGCATCGGTTAATTCTTTTGAAAAGTGAATCAAATAGAATTAGGTGCATCATACTGCATACATGCATACAGATGATAGGTGTAATGGAAGATCACTTATTCTCTGTTTATTGAAAAAAACAAAAAAATATAAACTTCAGAAAAACAATACGCCCGTATCATGTTCAGTACGCCCGTACCAAAATTAGGGTTATGAACAAATTTTCAATTCAATACGGGCATACTGAAATGAATAACGGCCGTATTGGCAATAACAGAAATCCTCCCTCACGTCGATGACAAAATTCCTCCAAGAAGAAGAGGATAGGGGGAGCCATTCATTTTTTCTATAAAAAAAAAAAAAATTAATAAAATAATTAAACTTGCATTTTGTGCATCACGCACATTAATTGCACATTCAAAGACCTCATCATGAGGCAGTCGCATAAAATAGAAAAAATAGAAAAATTGCTTGTGTATGACAGCAGCAAACAAAATGCAGAAATTCAGAAAATCAATAAAACGTACAGAATAATTGAGCCTGGAGAGGCTTGCCGAAATAATACTCTCAGAATAACTGAGCCTGGAGAGGCTTGCCAAAATAATACTCTCTCAAGATAACTGAGCCTGGAGAGGCTTGCCGAAATAATACTCTCTCCGAATAACTGAGCCTGGAGAGGCTCGCCGAAATAATACTCTCTCAGAATAACTGAGCCTGGAGAGGCTCGCCGAAATAATACTCTCTCAGAATAATTGAGCCTGGAGAGGCTCGCCGAAATAATACTCTCTCAGAATAACTGAGCCTGAAGAGGCTTGCCAAAATAATACTCCTCAGAGACATTTCTGTACAGAAAAAGCCAAAACCAACAAAAAAGGCAAAAATACAGAAAAAGCCAAAATCAACAAAAAATACAGAAAAAGTCGAAATCAACAAAAAAGGCAAAAATACAGAAAAAGCCAAAAAAAATGACAAAAAAGGCAAAAATACAGAAAAAGCCAAAGACGACAAAAAAGGGCAAAAGATTTAGAAAATCAATCGCCTCGTACAGAATAACTGAGCCTGGAGAGGCTTGCCGAAATAATACTCTCTCAGAATAATTGAGCCTGGAGAGGCTTGCCGAAATAATACTCTCTTAGAATAACCGAGCCTGGAGAGGCTTGCCGAAATAATACTCTCTCAGAATAACTGAGCCTGGAGAGGCTTGCCAAAATAATACTCCCTCATCAGAATAATTGAGCCTGGAGAGGCTTGCCGAAATAATACTCTCTCAGAATAATTGAGCCTGGAGAGGCTTGCCGAAATAATACTTTCTCAGAATAACTGAGCCTGGAGAGGCTTGCCGAAATAATACTCCCACAGAATAATTGAGCCTGGAGAGGCTTGCCGAAATAATACTCGTACAGAATAATTGAGCCTGGAGAGGCTTGCCGAAACAATACTCCCACAGAATAACTGAGCCTGGAGAGGCTCGCCGAAATAATACTCAACAAATTGTACAGGATAATTGAGCCTGGAGAGGCTCGCCGAAATAATACTCCCCAGAGATATCTCAGCTTCCACTCACGGGCCAAATTCCCCAGTGAAAGCTATCAAACCAAGATCAGCAAAATTCCCCAAGGGAGGCTTGATCATCTAAACAGAATATCCAAGTCGAAAGGACTTAAACTTCCTCAGTGGAAGGTAGCTTTCCAACTCAAGCGATGAGTGAAGCTAAGCCTGAAGAGGCTTTCTAAATAATACTCTGGGATATATAAACTTTAAATCCCCACTCGCCTACTCAGAGGCACCCCCTCAAGAAAAATCACAAAAGACAAATAATCATTCCCCAAGCGGAATCCGGCACTCAGCCGAACACCAAACATCAAGATAATTCGCCTACTCAGAGGCACTCTTTCAAAAAAGAAAAAAAATCGAAAAGATCAATAATCATTCCCCAAGCGGAATTCGGCATCGAGCCAATCATTGAACGTCAAGATGATCCGCCTAACAGAAGAGGCTAATCACAACAAAACGACAAAATCCCCCAGCGGATGATAGCCTACATAGAGGCAACAAAACCAGAAAAACAAAAAGAGTCACCCGAATAAGGATAACCGGGATACTCCACCACCGTCAAAAGGACGTCAGCCAATCATAAGGCATCACTCACATCAGAAAGAGCATCTTCGTGTCTACACCCCAAGGAAACAGAAATTCCTCAATGGGTACCAACTACGCAATGGAAAGTTGGGACACAAGAACCTATGAGTAACTGCACATCCCCTAGACGGATCCCTGCGTTATCCAGCCCTTAGTGGCACAAAAATCAAAAACAATCGTCGAAGCAGCATCGTGGACTGTGGAGACAAAACTATCACAAATCCCTGGAGAGGGCAAACTCACATTGCCAATGTCGTCAAGAACACGGAGGCAGATCCTGGGGAGGGCAAATCGCAGACCCTGGAGAGGGCAAACTCACGCTACCAAAGTGACTAGAAGCACGGAGGTACGCAGACCCTGGGGAGGGCAAACCGCAGACCCTGGAGAGGGCAAGACTCACGCTACCAAAGTGACTAGAAGCACGGAGGTACGCAGATCCTGGGGAGGGCAAACCACAGACCCTGGAGAGGGCAAACTCACGCTACCAAAGTGACTAGAAGCACGGAGGTACGCAGACCCTGGGGAGGGCAAACCGCAAACCCTGGAGAGGGCAAGACTCACGCTACCAAAGTGACTAGAAGCACGGAGGTACGCAGACCCTGGGGAGGGCAAACCGCAGACCCTGGAGAGGGCAAGACTCACGCTACCAAAGTGACTAGAAGCACGGAGGTACGCAAACCCTGGGGAGGGCAAACCGCAGACCCTGGAGAGGGCAAGACTCACGCTACCAAAGTGACTAGAAGCACGGAGGTACGCAGACCCTGGGGAGGGCAAACCGCAGACCCTGGAGAGGGCAAACTTAGCCACCCTGGAGAGGGCAAACTCACCCTGAAGAGGGCAAACTCACCCTGGAGAGGGCAAACTCAACACCCTGGAGAGGGCAAACTCAGCCACCCTGGAGAGGGCAAACTCACCCTGGAGAGGGCAAACTCAGCCACCCTGGAGAGGGCAAACTCACCCTGGAGAGGGCAAACTCACCCTGGAGAGGGCAAACTCAGTCACCCTGGAGAGGGCAAACTCAGCCACCCTGGAGAGGGCAAACTCAGCCACCCTGGAGAGGGCAAACTCACCCTGGAGAGGGCAAACTCACCCTGGAGAGGGCAAGACTCATGCTACCAAAGTGACTAGAAGCGCGGAGGTATGCACCAACCTGGAGAGGCTACTCAACAATTTTCCCACCTGAAGACACTACAAGTCAGAAGGATGGCACATCACCCGGACAATTTGGTCAACTCCTTTACTTGTCAGCCGGTACACCAAAAGGCCATCCGACTAAGTAAAGGGGGGGCAGCTGTAGACCCCTAAAATTGTCCGGGTCGGAAATAAAGCTTGAAGACTCTTGAAGACTGAAGGAAAGTCAGCCAGAAGGACTCATGGAAGGCCCTAGGAGGATTCTCTGTAGGTCTAGAGGTCTTGTAATAGCTCAAAATAAGGAAGTGGAGGGAATGAAGCCCAATACGGCCTCCCAAAAGTTCAGTACGGCCGTATTGAACATTTTGAACTACAATACAGCCGCACTGAACTCAATACGGCCGTATTGAAGTTCCTGAACTTCAATACGGCTGCACTGAACTCAATACGGCCGTATTGAGGTTTTTTGAACTTCAATACGGCCGTACTGAATTCAATACGGCCGTATTGTAGTTCAAAACTTCAATACGGGCCGTATTGACTCCAGGGCCCGTATTGCGCCTGTTCCCTATAAATAAGACGTCATTTGGACGTCATTCCACACTTTTACACTAAGTTTTAACCCTCTTCTTGAGTATTCTGGGTTTTTTTGAGCAGTGCTCTGCCTAGAAATCACTCGGAGAGTTGATCCGACAAAGTTCTCGAGTTCTGAGCTTTTTGCTTGAGTCTCGAACTAAGTCGAAGGGAAATCCTCCGGATTTCCATAGTTAAAATTTTCTAGGAGGGAGCGAGCGGGCTTGTAGAGCGAGGGAACGCCAAAAAGCTTCCCAGTTTTACTTGAATATAAAAGCACGCTTCAAAGGTTTCTTCTTAAGACCTTCCTTTTACTACTTTCTGTGTGTATATTTAACTGTCATCATGTAGATAGTTAAGTTATAATTGTTTAGAATAAATAGGGGTAATTTAGAAATTTCGCACTATTATTTTTAGAAATAATCTGTCATAGGGAACCCGAAAGGGGCGCTGTGGGGTGCTAACACCTTCCCCACGCGTAACCGACTCCCTTACCCGACTCTGGTTGTCATGGCCGAAGTCGATTTTTTGAATCGATTGCCTTAAACTTCTTTTTCAAATGTTTTGAGTAAAACATTGGTGGCGACTCCATGAACCCTTCCTTTTTATGAAAACCGCTAATCCATGGAGGGTCCCGCTTGGGATTAACATGGATTGGTGAGCCTTTTAATAAAATTGCTCGTTTGACAAGGTCTCAGTTTGAGAATAAGTCATTCTAGCAATCCATATTTTTAAACAAATAAAAGAGTCCAACCATCGTCGCGATTGCCAAAGTCCGTTTCGGCGGGTGGCGACACCTGCCGAGCTTTTTTTGTTTTTAGGATTTTGTCCTTAAAGGATTTCTTTTTTATCCATGATGGCACTTGTCGAGGCCAAGGAAAGGTGCTCCAAGTTGTCACACACACTTCCACATAAAAATGATGCGGTTTATTGTTATTAAGACGATTTTAACCTCATTCATGCTTATTCAAACAGGGTTAAAAATAATGTGGTCTAGAAATTTATTGCAAGCAAGAAAAGAAGCAATAAGAACTAATAAAGAACGATTTTATTATAATTCTAGCGGAAACATGTGCCCTATCGAGGCTCGGGGGTCGGGCTGTCCCCGAGGAGTGATCTCTAACAGTCATCAGGTCTATACATCCCTATCGGAAGAAGAAGAGCACTTGATGACGACGACCGGCCCTGACGCTTGTGAACCGACCTTCCTAAAGATCTGGCTTAAAGAACGTCGAGAAGGATCTTGGTTCCTCTTCGTCCTTTGATCTTTATTAGGGTTGTATCCTAACCCTTGTTTCCCCGGATTATCCTTAATAATGGGTAGCTCGGGAATTCCTTGGGAATCCTTGCCAAGTCCTTGTCCAGGCAAGTATCCGTTCTTGGTGAGCATGTAGGCTACCTTCTTCATTTCTCGGGGAAACGTTTCGACATTGGCAATCTCCAATGCTTGGAAGGCGGTCTCTAGAGCTTCCTCTGCTGGATCCACGTAAGGTATGGCAGATGGCTTGCTGATGAGTATGTCATCTTCGGCTTGTACGGTCACCAGCTTGTCACCCACTATCAATTTGACTTTCTGGTGGAGCGTAGAGGGAACAGCTTTCGCATCATGAATCCAAGGTCGGCCGAGGAGACAGCTGTACGCGGGAGTAATGTCCATCACTTGAAATTCGACATTAAAGATGGTGGGTCCAATTTGGATTGGAAGATTGATTTCTCCCACCACTTCTCTTTTAGAACCGTCGAAATCTCGGACGATCATGTTGCTCGGGCGCATTTGGATTCCCTTGATTGCCACTTGATCAAACGTTCTTTTTGGCATCACATTCAAGGAAGATCCATTATCCACCAAGACTTTAGCGATGTGATATTCCTTGCACTTTACAGAGATGTGCAAGGGCTTGTTGTGATTCGGTCCCTCAGCGGGGATTTCTTCATCGGTGAAAGTGAGGTGATCATTAGCCGTGATGTGACTAACAATCCCCTCAAACTTGTCTTGGGAGATAGTGTGCGACACGTACGCCTCGTTCAAGACTTTAAACAGAGCTTGCCGATGCGGTTCGGAGCTTAGGATCAACGACAACAGAGTAATCTTTGCTGGCGTCCTATGAAGTTGATCCACGATGGAGTACTCGCTCTGTCGGATATATTTTAACAGCTCGTCAGTCTCCTCCTCGGATTCTTTATTTTCCTCGATTTTCTCTTTTTCTTTTTCCTTTCCTTTATTCTTGGGAGCTTTATCATGAAGATCTTCGGGAGTGTAGATCCTGCCACTCCTAGTCATGCCCCCAAGTCCAGCGATGTTAGAGATATCGCTGTCGGCAGAAGAATGGATGTCGTATATCCATGGCACAGCCTTATTCGATTCGTAGGGAAAAGGTCTTGGAGCAGTGATCTTCAACGGTGTCGGACCTTCCCCTTTATTCGTCTTGATTACCAACAACGGAGTTGATGTGCGTTCGCTTGGCGCGGTTGTTGGCTTACACTTAATAACAAACGGCGTGCGATCCATTCTGAACATACGCATCGATTAATCCTTTCTTTTTATTACTATTATTAATGAATTACTAGGAGAGATGTATGCAAATGAATGACTATGAAATGCACCTAGATCCCTCCATGATCCTCGATAAGAATGCATGATATGAGATGATGGCGTTGAATATGCATGCATTGTGTTTATTCAACTAAGCATTATCATGTTTTCAGGATGCTCCTAAGATGATGCATGATATTGCTTGGTTTGGATAAATAACTTTTTTTTTTTTTGGGTATTTTGTTTTTTGTATTTTTTGGGTGAAAAGGGAAACTACCTACATGAATGTGATGAGGGTAGATGTTAACACCATGTAATGGAAGATTCTTATTCCTATTTATTCTTATTCTAAAAGGGGAATGTTGTATGTTTAAAGAATGCAATGTATGCTCAAACAATGTCACATAAACAATGCACAAACAATTCACTCATCCACGACCAGTCACGAGCGAATCACGAGGTAGGGGTATCCTGCAGAAAAGTGCATATTCAAGGAGGTTCTAACTGTTCTCACCGGTCTAAGGCCCCCAAGGTGCCCCCATTATAGGGACCCAATCCCTTTCGTCGTAAGTCGATGGAAAGCTCCAACGCACTGTCGGACTTGAGTTCATGGTTTTCACCTTGAGTGATGCTTTCCGACAACGGTCTACGGGCACCTATAGACCCATTCGACAACCGGCCGTACTAGCATCCACTCCCTATGGCTTTCCACTCATGCCCCCGGGTATAGAGGGAACTGTTGTGTGCAAAGGTTCGTGTGCAGTTTATATTTCAAACAATTGCGAAAATTTAAACACCCAACAGTTATTAAAGCCAATTAGGTAAAACATATTATCATACAAGCGAGGGGTAATGAAGTAATTTTAAACTATCATTTTAGAAATAATCCATCACTAAATGGGACTGAATCTCGAGGCTTCCCCAGTGGAGTCGCCATCTGTCGCCACCCGCCGAAACGGACATTGGCATTCGCGACGATGGTTGGACTCTTTTTTAGTTTTGAAAAATGATGGATTGTTAGAACGACTTATTCTCAAACTGAGACCTCATTGAACTAACAATTTTGTTAAATGATTCTCACCAATCCGTGTTAATCCCAAACGGGACCCTCCATGGATTAGTGGTTTTCGCAAAAAGGGGTTCTTGGAGTCGCCACCAATGTTTTACTCAAAACATTGGAAAAAGACATAAGGCAATTGATTTTCGCAAATCAACTTTGGCCATTACAACCAGAGTTGGGTAAGGGAGTCGATTACGTGTGGGGAAGGTGTTAGCACCCCACAACGCCCCTTTCGGGTTCCCTATGACGGATTATTTCATAAATAATAGCGTAAAATTACTAAACTACCCCTATTTATTAGAACGATTATAAGTAAACTATCTACATGATGAAAGCTTTAAACGTGCAATGCAACAATCAAAAAGCGATAAATGAAAGCGGTAAAAGAAAGGATTTGGAAAGAAACCTTCGAAGCGGGCTTTTATATATTCAAAAAGGAGTTAGGAGGCTTTTTGGCGCTCCTTCCCACTACACGTTCGCTCGCGCCTTTCCCTAAAAATAAATATTAACTATGGAAATCAAAGAGATTTCCCTTCGACTTGTTCGAGTCTCAAGCTAAAGGCTCGTGAACTCAAGAACTTAGTCGGATCAGCTCTCGGAGAGATTTCTAGGGCAGAGAATAGCTCAAAAACCCAAGAATACTCAGCCAGAGGGTGGAGAAATGCTCCAAATGTGTGGAAGGACGAGCCAATGACGTCCTATTTATAGGATTGAGGCGCAGTACGGCCTAAGGAGTCAATACGGCCCGTACTGAGTTTTTGAACTACAGTACGGCCGTACTGAATTCAGTACGGCCGTACTGAAGTTCAAAAACTTCAGTACGGCCGTATTGATTTCATTATGGCCGTATTGTAGTTCAAATGGCTCAGTACGGCCGTACTGAACCTCTAGGAGGGCGTATTGAGCTCCAATCCTCACACACCCTTATTCTAAGCTACTCTAAGACTTCTAGACCTACAAAGAATCATCCTAGGGTCTTCCAGGAGTCCTTCCGGCTGACTTTCCTTCGGTCTTCGAGAGTCTTTGAGTCTTATTTCCGACCTGGACAATTTTAGGGGTCTACAAACCCAAGCAAAGGAATAGTATAAAATTCAAAAGAAAAAAGAGAAAAGTGGCTGGACTTTGAACAAAAAAAAAAAAGCCAAGACTTGGACATGCCCAAAAAGAACAAAGAAACCAAAAACAAGAAAAAGGGAACCTTTGCTAGACTTGTGGAGTTTTGGACCAACTTTCATACCATAGCACTTGGAGTTAATTCTTGGACCATTGGACAATACTTAATGGTCGAATGAGACAATAAATCAAACATGTTAAGTGCATAATTTTTCTTTTAAGCCTACTTGCTAAATTCTATTCTAGTGCCATTCTAGGAATTACTCTTTTGTGTGCTTTCCTTTTATTAATGTGCCTTAATTTCAGTTTTTGAGTCTTTCTTCTACTCTTAAGTTTGTCTCATAAATTCCATTTGAGTTTAGCCTTTTCTTAATTGTGCCTTTTTAGTTTTTCTTTCTTGGCCTCTTGTACTCTTGGGTTGTGTTTTCTTCTTGATCTAGGTGGGGAAAACTTCTAAAACACTACACACTTTCTTGGTGGATTGAGTGGAGGGGTTGTCCGATTGGAGTTCAAGGAAATTTGGAGGATCACACCAATTCAAAGAGTGCAAACACCATTTCAAGACTAACATTGGGTGTTCATTGTGAAGGGGTGGAGAATTGAAGACTTGGAGACTTCCTTTTTTTTTCTACTTATTTCTTTCTTGTTAAATTTCGGCCTCTTGTGTTTTTGGCCTTGGTTTCATTCATTTTTGGTTTGTAATTGGCCATTTTTAAACCTTTTCAATTTGGTGGTAGTTTCGTGTAGTTTGAAGGTGATTTGAAAACCTTGACCTAGGAAACCGACTAGCATATGCTTTAAGTGCTTTCCTTTGCATGCTTTAAAGCTTTGGTAGTATATTTGCCTAGGACTTTACATTGTTTATTTGTTTCATTTAGAAGGCTTCATTTGCCTACTAGGGGGGCGTGCACATCACACACCTTAGTATTGTGAAAATTGTTTTTGTGAGAAAAATGTGAAAAGACTTAGTGATTTTTACTTGAAAAGGCTTGGTTTTTAAGTGATTCTTAGTAGTCCACCTCCCTTGATAGTTCACTTTGTACACTTAGGCCTTTTCATACCTATCTTGCACCTTGAAAATCCTTTTTTGTGAAAACCCTTTTATCACTCACTCTTTGTGAAAACTTTTTCAAACCTTTTTGAAAACACTTTGTGAAAACCTTTTTGGATCAAAGATGAGTGATCATTCTAGTGTCCATGGTCATAACTCTTGTAGTACTAGGTCTAGTGTTAGGGAAGAAATTAGGCAACTCAAAGAGTACCTAAAAAAAAAAGAAGCGGAAAATATAAAAAGAGAGGAAGAATTGAGAAGAAAAGAAAAAGAGTTTGAAAAAAATAATGAGGAAATAAAACAACTACTTGCAAAATTAGTTGAGAGGAGAGAAATTAGTGGATCCCAACCTAGGATTGTTCCAACTAGATCTCAAAAAGGCAAAGAAGTTAGAGTTCCTAGGAGTATGCATGAGCAAGAAAATACAACAAGAGAGGAGGAACTTAGAAGGAAAGAAAAAGAAAAGAAAATAGAAAAGAAAGAAAAAATAAAGAAAAGTATAGAGAAGGTTAAAGAGTGGCTAGAAAATGAAAAACAACAACCAACACTCTTAGAGAAGAGTAAGGAGGATAATGTTTCTTCCAAAGGGCTTATGCTTGAAGAGAGTCACTTTCCCATTGAAAATGATTTTAAAAAGACTTTCTTCATTCATCAAGACCTTAACTCTTTCTCTCACGTTGCCACTAGTCATGAAGTGGAGATTCAAAAACAAATCCTTTTTAAAGAAAAAGAATCTCAACTTCAAGATTTAGTGAAGAAGAAGTGGACTTCACTTAGTCCCACTTCTTGTGCTACTTCCTTGGTGGTGCCCAAGGAAGATAAGCCTTCTTTCTTTAAGACTCTTTCTACTTTAGTTTTCTTCATAAAGCACCCAACTTTTGGTTTGTATGGTTTGTTGGATACATCTCATGGTGTTGTATCTTCTATTTTTGATCTTGAAGGAAGTTCAAACTTATTTGAACTTAACTTGAATACTTTCCTACAAGACAAACTTAGATTATATGAGTTTCCTAGACTCCTCTTAACACCTTTTTCTCATATGTATCTAACAAATTATGCAATACAAAGTTGTTTAGGTAATTTTTTAGTTAAGTTTTCTTTATTTTCCAATACATACCTAGGTCATTACATTGGGCACTTCCAACAAGATATTTTAGTTTTTAGGACTAATACATTAGTGTGTGTAGACCCCTAAAATTGTCCGGGTCGGAAATAAAGCTTGAAGACTCTCGAAGACTGAAGGAAGATCAGCCAGAAGGACTCCTGGAAAGCCCTAGGAGGGTTCTCTGTAGGTCTAGAGGTCTTAGAATAGCTCAAAATAAGGAAGTGGAGGGAATGAAGCCCAATACGGCCGTACTGAACTTAATACGGCCGTATTGAAGCTTCAATACGGCCGCAGTGAACTCAATACGGCGTATTGAAGTTTCTGAAACTTCAATACGGCCGTACTGAAATCAATACGGCCGTATTGAAGCTTCAATACAGCCGTATTGAACTCAATACGGCCGTATTGAAGTTCAAAAATTTCAATACGGCCGTATTGATTCCGTAGCCCGTATTGGGCCTGTTCCCTATAAATATGACGTCAATTGGACGTCATTGGACACTTTCACACTCAGTTTTGACTCCCTCCTTGAGTATTCTGGGGTTTTTGAGCAGTGTTCTGCCCTAGAAATCTCTCTGGGAGTCGATCCGACGAAGTTCTGGAATTCCGAGCACTTAGCTTGGAGATTCGAACCTAGTCGAAGGGAAATCCTCCGGATTTCCATAGTCAAAAGTTTTTAGGAAGGAGCGAGCGAGCTTGTAGAGCGAGGGAACGCCAAAAAGCTTCCCAGCTTTACTCAATATATAAAAGCACGCTTCAAGAGGTTTCTTCTTAAATCCTTCCTTTTACTGCTTTCTGTGTGCATATTTAAACTGTCATCATGTAGATAGTTAATTTATAATCGCTTATAATAAATAGCGGTAATTTAGTAATTTTACGCTATTATTTTAGAAATAATCTGTCATAGGGAACCCGAAAGGGGCGCTGTGGGGTGCTAACACCTTCCCCACGCGTAACCGACTCCCTTACCCAACTCTGGTTGTAATGGCCAAAGTTGATTTATAAAATCAATTGCCTTATCCCTTTTTCCAATGTTTTGAGTAAAACATTGGTGGCGACTCCACGAACCCTCCTTTTACGAAAACCACTAATCCATGGAGGGTCCCGCTTGGGATTAATATGGATTGGTGAATCATTTAATAAAATTGCTCGTTTGACAAGGTCTCAGTTTGAGAATACGGTATTCTAGCAATCCATATTTTTAAACAAATAAACGAGTCCAACCATCCTTCGCGAATGCCGAAAGCCCGTTTCGGGCCGGTGGCGACAGATGGCGACTCCACTGGGGAAGCTTCGAGAGTCAGTCCCATTTAGTGACAGACTATTTTTAACAAATAATAGTTAAAATTACTTTATTACCCCTTGCTTGTATGATAACATGATTTATTATATGGCTTTAAATAACTGTTGTATGTTTAAATTCCGCAATTGTTTGAAATACAAACTGTACACAAACCTTTGCACACAACAGTTCCCTCTATACCCGGGGGCATGAGTGATTAACCATAGGGAGTGGATGTTAGTACGGCCGGTTGTCGAATGGGTCTATAGGTGCCCGTAGACCGTTGTCGGAAAACATCACTCAAGGTGATAACCATGAACTTGAGTCCGACGGTGCGTTGGAGCTTTCCATCGACCTACGATGAGAGGAATTGGGTCCCTATAATGGGGGCACCTTGGGGGCCTCAGACCGGTGAGAACAGTTAGATCCACCTTGAATATGCACTTTTCTGCAGGATACCCCTACCTCGTGATTCGCTCGTGACTGTTCGTGGATGAGTGAATTGTTTGTGCATTGTTTATGTGAAATTGTTTGAGCATACATTGCATTTCTTTAAACATACAACATTCCTATTCTTTTAAAATAAAAATAAATAGGAATAAGGATCTTCCATTATACGGTGTTAACATCTACCTTCATCACATTCATATAGGTAGTTTCCCTTTTCACCCAAAAAAATACAAAAAATATATAAAATAAAAAAATACCCAAAAAAAAGAAAAAAGGGTCATTTATCCAAACCAAGCAATATCATGCATCATCTTAGGGACATCCTAAAAACATGATAATGCTTAGTTGAATAAACACTATGCATGCATATTCAACCTCATCATCTCATATCATGCATATAGATCATGGAGAGATCTAGGAGTCATTCATACATCTCTCCTAGTAATCCATTAATAAACATTAATAAAAAGAAAGAAATAATCGATGCGTATGTTCAAAGAATGGATCGCACGCCGTTCGTTATCAAGTGTAAGCCAACAACCGTGCCAATCGAGCGCACATCAACTCCGTTGTTGGTAATCAAGACGAACAAAGGGGAAGGTCCAACACCATTAAGGATCACAGTTCCAAGGCCTTTCCCTTACAAATCAAATAAGGCTGTGCCGTGGATATACGACATCCACTCTTCTGCCGACAGCGATATCTCCAACATCGCTGGACTTGGGGGCATGACTAGGAGTGGTTGGATCTACACTCCCGATGATCTTCATAACAAAGCCCCCAAGAATAAAGAAAAAGAAGAAAATAAAACCGAGGAAAAAGAATCCGAGGAGGAGACAGACGAGCTGTTAAAGTATATTCGACAGAGCGAGTATTCCATCGTGGATCAACTTCATAGGACGTCCGCAAAGATTACCCTATTGTCGTTGATCCTAAGCTCCGAACCGCATCGGCAAGCTCTGTTGAAAGTCTTGAACGAGGCATACGTGTCGCACACTATCTCCCAAGACGAGTTTGAGGGGATTGTTAGTCACATCAAGGCTAATGATCACCTCACCTTCATCGATGAAGAAATCCCCGCCGAGGGATCAAACCACAACAAGCCCTTGCACATCTCTATAAAGTGCAAGGAGTATCACATCGCTAAAGTCTTGGTAGATAATGGATCTTCCTTGAACGTAATGCCAAAAAGAGCGCTCGAGCAAGTGGCAATCAAGGGAATCCAAATGCGCCCGAGCAACATGATCGTTCGAGCCTTCGACGGTTCTAAAAGAGAAGTGGTGGGAGAGATCAATCTTCCAATCCAAATTGGACCCACTATCTTTAATGTCGAATTCCAAGTGATGGACATTACTCCGGCATACAGCTGTCTCCTTGGCCGACCTTGGATTCATGATGTGAAAGCTGTACCCTCTACGCTCCACCAGAAAGTCAAGTTCATAGTGGATGACAAACTGGTGATTGTACAAGCTGAAGATGACATACTCATCAGCAAACCATCCATCATACCTTACGTGGATGCAGCGGAGGAAGCTTTGGAAACCGCCTTCCAAGCATTGGAAATCGCCAATGTCGAAACGTTTCCCCGAGAAATGAAGAAGGTAGCTCATATGCTCACAAAGAACGGATATTTGCCAGGACAAGGATTAGGTAAGGACTCCCAAGGAATCCCGGAGCTACCCATTATCAAGGACAATCCGGGAAAACAAGGGTTAGGATACAACCCTGTTAAAGATCAAAGAACGAAGAGGAATCAAGATCCTTCTCGACGTTCTTTAAGCCAGATCTTTAGGAAGGCCGGTTCACAAGCGTCAAGGCCGGTCGTCGTCGTCAAAATGTTTTTTTCTTTCCGATAGGGATGTATAGACTCAGTGACTATTAGAGATCACTCCTCGGGGACAGCCCGACCCCCGAGCCTCGATAGGGCACATGTTTCCACTATGATTATAATAAAATCATTCTTCATTAATTCTTTATTGCTTCTTTTCTCGCTTGCAATAAAATTCTAGACCACATTATTTTAACCCTGTTTGAATAAACATGAATGAGGTTAAAATCATCTTAATAATGATAAACCCACATCATTTTTATGTGGAAGTGTGTGTGTCAACTTGGAGCACCTTTTCTTGGCCTCAATAAGTGCCATCATGGATAAAGAAATCCTAAAGATAATAAGCTCGGCAGGAAACCCAAAAAGGGGACTATGCAAAATAAGAGCAAAAAGACCCGCTAGGAATCCCACAAAAGGGTGACCTAGGCAAAAGTTAGGGTTACGAAATAAGAGCAAAAGACCCGCTAGGAATCTCACAAAAGGGTGACCTAGGCAAAAGACAAAAACCCGCTAGGAATCCCACAAAAAGGGTGACCTAGGCAAAAGTTAGGGTTGAAAAAAATGAACAAAGACAAAAGCCCGCTAAGACATCACAAATGGGTGTTTTAGGCAAAAGTTAGGGCCGTCAAAAAAAAAAAAAAAAAAAAAAAAAAAAAAAAAAAAACAAAATAAATCCATGATGGTACCATCAATTGAATTCAACAAGGGGCTCAAGAAAAGCTATCCAAGTTGTCAAAGCACAATCATTAATAACAAACATGTGCTTAACTTCATAAGTGTTTAATCGAACAAGCCTAAACACAATAAGCCTACCATGGCCAGCCATTCTTACAAAATCCATTTTTTTCAAAAATAAAATAATCCCCTCTAAAACACAAACTTTTGAAAATACATCCTTTCCTTCTTTTCTCTCTTGTCCCAACGATTTTTGAATAATCTAGTGGAAACATGGAGATATAGTGGTCAATAGGAGGGTTGACACATCTTCTAAAGAAAGGGAATAATCATTTGGTTGATGACACCAAAATCAAATATGCATCATTCCTCGGTAACAGAAATCGGCAGAGCACAGTCCGTCTGGAGGAATGGCAAAATCCAAACACAAAAACGCATCGGTTAATTCTTTTGAAAAAAGAATCAAATAGAATTAGGTGCATCATACCGCATACATGCATACAGATGATAGGTGTACTGGAAGATCACTTATTCTCTGTTTATTGAAAAAACAAAAAAAAAAAAAAAAAACAACAAAAAAAACAAAAAATATAAACTTCAGAAAAAAACAATACGCCCGTATCATGTTCAGTACGCCCGTACCAAAATTGGGGTTATGAAGAAATTTTCAACTCAACATGGGCGAACTGAAATGGATACGGCCGTATTGGCCATAAAGAAATTTTCAAAGACCTCGTCATGAGGCAATTGCATAAAATCGAAAATAGGAAAAATTGATTGTGTATGACAGCAGTCAACAAAAAGCCGAAAACGGAAAAGAGGCATGGGTACAAAAAATCCAACAAGAAAATTGTACAGAATAACTGAGCCTGGAGAGGCTCGCCGAAAGAATACTCTTTCAGAATAATTGAGCCTGGAGAGGCTTGTCGAAACAATACTCATACAGAATAACTGAGCCTGGAGAGGCTTGCCGAAAGAATACTCTCAGAATAACTGAGCCTGGAGAGGCTTGCCGAAAGAATACTCTCAGAATAACTGAGCCTGGAGAGGCTTGCCGAAAGAATACTCTCAGAATAACTGAGCCTGGAGAGGCTCGCCGAAATAATACTCCCTCGTCATACAGAATAATTGAGCCTGGAGAGGCTTGCCGAAATAATACTCCTACAAAATAACTGAGCCTGGAGAGGCTCGCCGAAATAATACTCTCTCATAATAACTGAATTTAATTTCTTTAGCACTTTTAATTTCTGTACAGCAAAAGCCAAAAACATAAAAAAAAGGCAAAATACAGAAAAAGCCAAATCAGAAGAAAAGGCAAAATACAGAAAAAGCCGAAAATGAAAAAAGGCAAGGATATAGAAAATCCAACAAACAGTTTGTACAGAATAACTAAGCCTGGAGAGGCTTACCAAAATAATACTCCACATCCTCCACAGTATGCAGAATAACTGAGCCTGGAGAGGCTCGCAGAAATAATACTCCCCAGAGGGAACCTCAGCTCAAGCTCACGGGAAAATCCCCAGCGAGAGCTATCAAAGCAAGATCGACGCAATCCCCAATGGAAGTGCGATCATCCAAACAGTATATACAAGTCAAAGGACTTAACACTTCCTCAGTGGAAGATAGCTCTCCGACTCAAAGCGCTGAGCGAGGCTAAGCCTGTAGAGGCTTCCTAAATAATACTCTGGGATACAATAAGATCCCCAAATCCCCAATCGCCTACTCAAGAGGCATCCCTGCAAAAAGGAGAAGAAAATAAAAAATATCAATAATTATTCCCCAAGCGGAATCTGGCACTCAGCCAATCATTGAACATCAAGATGATATGCCTAACAGAAGAGGCTAATCAAAATCAACGACAAAATCCCCCAGCGGGTAACAGCCTACACAGAGGCATTCCTTCAAAGAAGAGAAAAATCGGAAAAATCAACAACAATTTCCCAAGCGGAATTCGGCTTTTCAGCCAATCATTGAACGTCAAGCTGATACGCCTAACAGAAGAGGCCAATCACAACTAATGACAAAATCCCCTAGCGGATAACAGCCTACACAAAGGCAACAAAATCAGAAAATCCAAAAGAGATACCCGAATAAGGACAACCGGGATACTCCACCCACGTCAAAAGGACGTCAGCCAAACATAAGGCATCGCTCAACTCAGAGAGAGAGCATCTGTGTCTACACCCCAAGGAGTCAAAAATTCCCCATGGGTACCAACAATGCAATGCAAGTTGGGGCACAAGAACCTATGAATGACTGCACATCCCCTAGACGGATCCCTGCGTTATCCAGCCCTCAGCGGCACAAAATCAGAAAAATCGTCGAAGCAGCATCGTGGACTGTGGAGACAAAAATCATATCAAATCATTGCCGAAGTGATCAGAAGACACGGAAGCAGGCCTGGAGAGGCAATACTCAACTGCTGAATGTTAAGAGGCAGGACCTGGAGAGGGTAAACTCAACTGCTGAATGTTAAGAGGCAGGACCTGGAGAGGGTAAACTCAACTGCTGAATGTTAAGAGGCAGGACCTGGAGAGGGTAAACTCACACTGCTGAATGTTAAGAGGCAGGACCTGGAGAGGGTAAACTCACACTGCTGAATGTTAAGAGGCAGGACCTGGAGAGGATAAACTCAACTGCTGAATGTTAAGAGGCAGGACCTGGAGAGGGTAAACTCAACTGCTGAATGTTAAGAGGCAGGACCTGGAGAGGGTAAACTCACACTGCTGAATGTTAAGAGGCAGGACCTGGAGAGGGTAAACTCACACTGCTGAATGTTAAGAGGCAGGACCTGGAGAGGATAAACTCAACTGCTGAATGTTAAGAGGCAGGGCCTGGAGAGGCAATACTCAATTGCTGAATGTTAAGAGGCAGGACCTGGAGAGGGTAAACTCAACTGCTGAATGTTAAGAGGCAGGACCTGGAGAGGGTAAACTCACACTGGTGAATGTTAAGAGGCAGGACCTGGAGAGGGTAAACTCACACTGCTGAATGTTAAGAGGCAGGACCTGGAGAGGGTAAACTCACACTGCTGAATGTTAAGAGGCAGGGCCTGAAGAGGCAATACTCAACTGCTGAATGTTAAGAGGCAGGGCCTGGAGAGGCAATACTCAACTGCTGAATGTTAAGAGGCAGGGCCTGGAGAGGCAATACTCAACTGCTGAATATTAAGAGGCAGGGCCTGGAGAGGCAATACTCAACTGCCGAATGTTAAGAGGCAAAGTCTGGAGAGACAGTACTCAAACAAAGTCTGGAGAGACGGTACTCAAACAAAGTCTGGAGAGACAGCACTCAAACAAAGTCTGGAGAGACGGTACTCAGAGTCTGGAGAGAAAGCACTCAAACAAAGTCTGGAGAGACGGTACTCAAGGTCTGGAGAGACAGTACTCAAGGTCTGGAGAGACGATACTCAAGGTCTGGAGAGACAGTACTCAAGGTCTGGAGAGACAGTACTCAAGGTCTGGAGAGACAATACTCAAGGTCTGGAGAGACAATACTCAGCCATCAGCGTCGTCAGAGGCACGTTGGTGTTAAACTTAGCTACCGAGGTTGTCAGAAGCGCCGAGGTATGCAACAACCTGGAGAGGCTACTCAATAATTTTCCACCGGAAGACGCTACAAGTCAGAAGGTTGGCACATCACCCGGACAATTGGGTCAACTCCTTTACTTGTCAGCCGGTACACCAAAAGACCGTTTGACTAAGTAAAGGGGGGGGGCAGCTGTAGACCCCTAAAATTGTCCGGGTCGGAAATAAAGCTTGAAGACTCTCGAAGACTGAAGGAAGATCAGCCAGAAGGACTCCTGGAAAGCCCTAGGAGGGTTCTCTGTAGGTCTAGAGGTCTTAGAATAGCTCAAAATAAGGAAGTGGAGGGAATGAAGCCCAATACGGCCGTACTGAACTTAATACGGCCGTATTGAAGCTTCAATACGGCCGCAGTGAACTCAATACGGCGTATTGAAGTTTCTGAAACTTCAATACGGCCGTACTGAAATCAATACGGCCGTATTGAAGCTTCAATACAGCCGTATTGAACTCAATACGGCCGTATTGAAGTTCAAAAATTTCAATACGGCCGTATTGATTCCGTAGCCCGTATTGGGCCTGTTCCCTATAAATATGACGTCAATTGGACGTCATTGGACACTTTCACGCTCAGTTTTGACTCCCTCCTTGAGTATTCTGGGGTTTTTGAGCAGTGTTCTGCCCTAGAAATCTCTCTGGGAGTCGATCCGACGAAGTTCTGGAATTCCGAGCACTTAGCTTGGAGATTCGAACCTAGTCGAAGGGAAATCCTCCGGATTTCCATAGTCAAAAGTTTTTAGGAAGGAGCGAGCGAGCTTGTAGAGCGAGGGAACGCCAAAAAGCTTCCCAGTTTTACTCAATATATAAAAGCACGCTTCAAGAGGTTTCTTCTTAAATCCTTCCTTTTACTGCTTTCTGTGTGCATATTTAAACTGTCATCATGTAGATAGTTAATTTATAATCGCTTATAATAAATAGGGGTAATTTAGTAATTTTACGCTATTATTTTAGAAATAATCTGTCATAGGGAACCCGAAAGGGGCGCTGTGGGGTGCTAACACCTTCCCCACGCGTAACCGACTCCCTTACCCAACTCTGGTTGTAATGGCCAAAGTTGATTTATAAAATCAATTGCCTTATCCCTTTTTCCAATGTTTTGAGTAAAACATTGGTGGCGACTCCACGAACCCTCCTTTTACGAAAACCACTAATCCATGGAGGGTCCCGCTTGGGATTAATATGGATTGGTGAATCATTTAATAAAATTGCTCGTTTGACAAGGTCTCAGTTTGAGAATACGTCATTCTAGCAATCCATATTTTTAAACAAATAAACGAGTCCAACCATCCTTCGCGAATGCCGAAAGCCCGTTTCGGGCCGGTGGCGACAGTGTGCTATAGTTTTAGTCTTTTTACCTTTTTAGGTTTTAGTTATACACCTAGACTTCACCGTGGGGAGGATCCTATCCTTAACATTAGAAAGTCTAGTCCTTTTAATTTAGACAATCTTTTTAGCATTTTTAGTAGAACTCCTCTTAGGATACACTTTCCATTTCTATCATATACTATTACCTCTAATGCTTATTTTTATGTTTTTGTTGGTCATGATGCCCACCACGAGGTCGAGAAGACCAAGAGGTGATATATTAAAGGAGGCAAGAGGAATGGGTTAGTGAGGCCACTTTTGGACCTTAGCTCTTAAGTTCTTTTTAATCATAGAATTTATTTTACTTGTATTTCCAATTTTACCCTTGTATTTTGGGGTGTTTAGGACTTAGAATTTATTTTCCCTTGTATTTCCCTTTTTACCCTTGTATTATGGGGTGCTCTAGATGATTAGAGTTTTTAATTTTGGGCTAGGGTGTTAACTAGAAGGGTGACGCATTTTTTTGGTGTTCATTGGATCTATTTTTGGTGTTAGAAAGGCTTAGGCCCAAGTGGAGGGCAAAGGTTGCATGGTCTTATCATGCACCTAGATATAGCCAATCTAAACCCAAAGATTCCATCCTTGGCCACTGTCGCCACCGGCCCGAAACGGGCTTACGGCATTCGCGAAGGATGGTTGGACTCGTTTATTTGTTTAAAAATAGTGGATTGCTAGAATGACTTATTCTCAAACTGAGACCTCGTCAAACGAGCAATTTTATTAAAAGGCTCACTAATCCATATTAATCCCAAGCGGGACCCTCCATGGATTAGAGGTTTTCATAAAAGGAGGGTTCGTGGAGTCGCCACCAATGTTTTACTCAAAACATTGGAAAAAGGGATAAGGCAATTGATTTTATAAATCAACTTTGGCCATTACAACCAGAGTCGGGTAAGGGAGTCGGTTACGCGTGGGGAAGGTGTTAGCACCCCACAGCGCCCCTTTCGGGTTCCCTATGACAGATTATTTCTAAAATAATAGCGTAAAATTACTAAATTACCCCTATTTATTATAAGCGATTATAAATTAACTATCTACATGATGACAGTTTAAATATGCACACAGAAAGCAGTAAAAGGAAGGATTGAAGGGAAACCTCTTGAAGCGTGCCTTTTATAAAAAATGAACTGGGAAGCGTTTTGGCGTTCCCACGCTCTACAAGCCCGCTCCTCGCTCTCCTAGAACAAAATTTTAACTAAGGGAATCAAAAAGATTTCCCCTCGACTAGGTTCGATCCTCAAGCAAAATGGCTCGGGGCTCAAGAACTTCGTCGGATCAACTCTCCGAGTGATTTCTAGGGCAGAACACTGCTCAAAAACCCCAGAATACTCAAGGAGAGGGTTCAAACTATGTTCAAAAAGTGTGGAATGACGTCCAATTGACGTCATATTTATAGGGAATAGGCGCAGTACGGCCTACAGGGCCAATACGGCCGTATTGAAATTTTTGAACTTCAATACGGTCGTATTGGAGTTCAATACGGTCGTATTGAAAGTCAGAAATTTCAATACGCCCGTATTGAGTTCGCAGCGGTCGTATTGAAGTGTCAATACGGTCGTACTGACTTCAGTATGGCCGTATTGAAGCTTCAATACGGCCGTATTGAGTTCAGTACGGCCGTATTGGGCTTTTTCCCTCCACTTCTTTATTTTGAGCTATTCTAAGACCTCTGGACCTACAGAGAACCCTCCTAGGGCCTTCGAGGAGTCCTTCTGGCTGATTATCCTTCAGTCTTCGAGAGTCTTCAAGCTTTATTTCCGACCCGGACAATTTTAGGGGTCTACAGCTGCCCCCCCTTTACTTAGTCGGACGGCCTTTTGGTATACCGGCTGACAAGTAAAGGAGTTGACCCAATTGTCCGGGTATTGTGCCGACCTTCTGACTTGTAGCGTCTTCCGGTGGGAAAATGTCGAGTAGCCTCTCCAGGTGGGTGCATACCTCGGCGCTTTTGACATCCTCGGTAGCTGAGTTTACCTTCTCCAAGGCCAACTTCACTCGACGCCCGAGCCGGAAGTTGGACATCAACGCGCCTCTGATGACGCTGATGGTTGAGTACCGCCTCTCCAGGCTTAGCTTCACTCTTTGTTCGAGCCGGAAACCAAGCACCTTTGCGACGACGGTGAGCAGTGTGAGTTTTGCCTCTCCAGGCCTTGCTTTGCTTGTTGCCCAAGCTGGAAGCTGTGAGTACCGTCTCTCCAGGCTTAACTTCACTCTTTGTTCGAGCCGGAAGCTAAGCACCTTTGTGACGACGGTGAGCAGTATGAGTTTTGCCTCTCCAGGCCTTGCTTTGCTTGTTGCCCAAGCTGGAAGCTGTGAGTACCGTCTCTCCAGGCTTAACTTCACTCTTTGTTCGAGCCGGAAGCTAAGCACCTTTGTGACGACGGTGAGCAGTATGAGTTTTGCCTCTCCAGGCCTTGCTTTGCTTGTTGCCCAAGCTGGAAGCTGTAAGTACCGTCTCTCCAGGCTTAGCTTCACTCTTTGTTCGAGCCGGAAGCTAAGTACCTTTATGACAACGGTAGGCGGTGAGTACCCTTTTTCAGAGATAGCTTCGCTCATTGTCCGAGCCGGAAGCTGCATACCTCCGTGTTTGTGACGACGGGGGTAGCGTGAATATCTCCTTTCCAGGGATTCGTGACGATTTTGTCTCCACAGTCCACGGTGCTGCTTCGACGGTTATTTCTGATTTTGTGCCACTAAGGGCTGGATAACGCAGGGATCCGTCTAGGGGATGTGCAGTTACTCATAGGTTCTTGTGCCCCAACTTTCTATAGCGTAGTTGGTTCCCACTGGGGAATTTCTGATTCCTTTGGGTGTAGACACAAAGATGCTCTTTCTGATGTGAGCGGTGCCTTATGATTGGCTGACGTCCTTTCGACGTTGGTGGAGTATCCCGGTTATCCTTGTTCGGGTGTCTCTTTTGGTTTTCTGATTTTGCTGCCTCTGTGTAGGCTGTTATCCACTGGGGGATTTTGTCGTTGATTTTGATTAGCCTCTTCTGTTAGGCGTATCAGCTTGACGTTCAATGATTGGCTGAGCCAGATTCCACTTGGGGAATGATTATTGATTTTTATTTTCTTCTCCTTCTGTAGGGATGCCTCTTGAGTAGGCGACTGGGGATTTGGGGATCTTATGTATCCCAGAGTATTATTTAGGAAGCCTCTACAGGCTTAGCTTCACTCGACACTTGAGTTGGAGAGCTATCTTCACTGAGGAAGTTTAAGTCCTTTGACTTGGATATTCTGCTTGGGTGATCGCCGCACTTCCATTGGGGATTGCGTCGATCTTGCTTTAATAGCTCTCGCTGGGGATTTTCCCGTAAGCTTGAGCTGAGGTTCCCTCTGGGGAGTATTATTTCTGCGAGCCTCTCCAGGCTCAGTTATTCTGAGATGTGGAGGATGAGGAGTATTTTGGTAAGCCTCTCCAGGCTCAGTTATTCTGTACAAACTGATGAGTATTGTTTCGGCAAGCCTCTCCAGGCTCGGTTATTCTGCGGGATCTTTTTGTTGGATTTTCTATATCCTTGCCTTTTTCATTTTCGGCTTTTTCTGTATTTTGCCTTTTCTTCTGATTTGGCTTTTTCTGTATTTTGCCTTTTTATGTTTTTGGCTTCTGCTGTACAGAAATTAAAAGTGCCAAAGAAATTAAATTCTGTTATTATGAGAGAGTATTATTTCGGCAAGCCTCTCCAGGCTCAGTTATTTTGTAGGAGTATTGTTTCGGCAAGCCTCTCCAGGCTCAATTATTCTGTGGGAGTATTGTTTCGGCAAGCCTCTCCAGGCTCAATTATTCTGAGAGTATTTTTTCGGCAAGCCTCTCCAGGCTCAGTTATTCTGTGGGAGTATTGTTTCGGCAAGCCTCTCCAGGCTCAATTATTCTGAGAGTATTTTTTCGGCAAGCCTCTCCAGGCTCAGTTATTTTGAGAGTATTCTTTCGGCAAGCCTCTCCAGGCTCAGTTATTCTGTATGATGCTGTTGATTTTCTGAATCTTTGTATTTTGCTTGCTGCTGTCATACACAAGCAATTTTCTATTTTTCTATTTTATGCGGTTGCCTCATGATAAGGTCTTTGAATGTGCAACTAATGTGTGTGTGATGCACAAATGCAATACAATTTTTTATTTTTGTTCATTTATTTAGAAAAGTGAGTGGCTCTCCCTATCCTCTTCTTCTTGGAGGACTTTCTCTTGACGCGAGGGAGTATTTTTGTGAGCCTTTATGCAGGAGATTATGGATTTTACAGGAACCCCTCCAATTTTCTTTTATTGACCGATTATTAAGAGTTTCGTACAATTTTTAGAAACATCAATTTAAAGGCATAATCACAAGGTCAAGAAAGAAAAGAAACAAATGGATATTTTATTGATATTCACAAATGTTTATACAGAAAGATTTACAAAGGGAATTTCTGAAGAATGGCTGGCCGAGGTGGGCTATACATTTTTGGCTTAAACAATTATATCTGTAATTGCTGCTCTTCCCGTTTCCCTAGTTGTTTCGGGTGAGATGCCTGAGCCAGGAGTGTAGATACTGCAAGACGCTTGCTTCTAGAAGATTATCACTTGAACCGCCTTTCGGTTTTCGGTTCAAGTGATCGTTGCTGGCTTTGTTTTTATATCTTATTCTTTTGCCCCTAACTTTTGCTTAGGACGTATCCTAACGGGGTAAATTTGCCTTTGTTTTGCCTAGTACCCTTGTACTGGCAGGCTTTTTATTTTGCCCTAACTTTTGCCTAGGACGCCCTTTTTGGGTTTTCATCCTAGCGGGCCTATGCAAGCAACGTCTTCAAGCATAGTACTTCTTTACCACGTCAATGTTGACTGGGTATCGAAGTTCTTCTCCATCCATGTCTGTGAGGATCAATGCTCCTCCTGAGAAGGCTCGTTTTACCACGTATGGTCCTCCGTGATTTGGGGCGCACTTTCCGATTTTGTCCTTTTGAGTTGGTAGCAATTTCTTCATTACCAACTCTCCCTCATGGTAGACTCGAGGGTGGACTTTCTTGTCAAAAGCCTTTTTGATCTTCCTCTGATAGGCTTGACCATGGCATATGGTGTTCAGCCGTTTCTTTTTGATAGGGTTCAACTGGTCATATTGGCTTTGAACCCATTCTGCCTCGGAAAGTTTTGTTTCCATGATTACCCTTAGATAGAATATCTCGACTTCGATGGGTAGAACTGCCTCCACCCCATAAACGAGTGAGAATGGAGTAGCTCCTGTAAATGGACGTACTGAAGTCCTATAGCCATGAGGAGCGAAGGGTAACATCTCGTGTCAGTCTTTAAATGAGACAACCGTCTTTTGCACTATTTTTTTTTTTTTTTTTTTTGATGTTCTTATTGGTTGCCTCGACTGCCCCATTCATCTTTGGCCGATATGGGGAAGAGTTGTGGTGTTGGATCTTGAATTCTTGGCACAGTTCTTCCACCATTTTATTATTCAGATTAGATCCATTATCAGTGATGATTTATTTCTCCATGCTTCCACTAGATTATCCTAAAATCCTTTTGGGACAAGAGAGAAAAGAAAAGAAAGATATTTTTATTCTGAAGTTTGTGTTTTAGAGGGGATTTATTTTTTCAAAAATGGTTTTTGTAAGAATGGGTGGCCAAGGTAGGCTTAAGTGTTTAGGCTTGTTTGATTAAACACTTATGAAGTTAAAAAATCGTGTTGTGATTCGACAACTTGGATAGCTTCCCTTGAACCTTTCTTTTTGAATTTGGTTCATGGTACCATCATGGATTTCTTTTGTTTTTTGATTGTCCTTATTTTTGCCTAAAACACCCTTTTGTGGCGTTTTAGCGGACCTTTGTTTTTGTTTATTTTTGTAACCCTATCTTTTGCCTAGGTCACCCTTTCGTGGGATTCCTAGCGGGTCTTTTGCTCTTATTTTTGCGCAGTCCCCTTTTTGGGTTTCCTGCCGAGCTTATTATCTTTAGGATTTCTTTTATCCATGATGGCACTTATTGATGCCAAGAAAAGGTGCTCCAAGTTGTCACACACACATCCACATAAAAATGATGTGGGTTTATTATCATTAAGATGATTTTAACCTCATTCATGTTTATTCAAACAGGGTTAAAAATAATGTGGTTTAGAATTTTATTATAAGCAAGAAAAGAAGCAATGAAGAATGATTTTATTATAATCATAGCGGAAACATGTGTCCTTATTTCATCACTGATATGGGTCCCCATGTTGACCTCTTATATCTTTCGGCCATGCCCCAAATTCACAATTTCCAATTTCTCTTGACGAGCTTCCTAATCTAGCAATCTTTGCAGATCCGGAGAAATGGTCTCCTCATCACTGTCCAACTCAACCCTTTCACCTTCGGATCCCGGTCAGAGCGAACAATTACAGACATAATTATTTTATTGGTTCTATTTAGGTTTAGAATTATTAATGTTAATGAGGAAAGAGAGAAAAGAACAAAAAGAGAGTAATGTGAAAATGCCTCTTTATTGATGTATGTATATAAAACTGTACAAAACCCTTATTTACATGAAAAGGTCCTCATGATCTCGGGTACTGATCATGAGTCCCTAAAAGAAAAATATGAAGGGGCCCTATCGTGGCTTGTTCTTCTCTCTATTCCTGCTTTGGCCGAAGATTCTTACTCACGTCGGGCGCTGTTGAATCAAAAGTGATCCACCCGGCATCAATAAGGCTTTGGACCTTGTGTTTGAGAGCTAGACAGTTCTCTGTTGAATGCCCTGATGCCCCCGAGTGGTATAGGCATTTATCTTGTGGTTTGTACCACTCGGGATAAGGTGGATCCATCTTCCTTGGTGGAACGTAAGCTAGAAGACGTGCTTCCACTAGCTTCGGCAGGAGATCGTTATATGTGGTCGGAAGTTTATCAAACTTCCTCACAGGGTTGAATTGCGATTTTCCTGACTTCGAAGTGGAAGAAGATGAGGAAATGGTTATAGCATTGACTCCTCCTTCCTTCTTCTTCCCAAAGGTCTTCTTAGCTTTAAATGATTGGGAAGGTTTAACTAGCTTCCCACTTTTCAGCTCTTGTTCCACTTTTCCTTCAACATGATGGGACTCATGGTCACTGTGCTCAGCCCCGTGTATGTTGTGGTGACGCATGAGTTCCATCACTTGCGCCATTTGCTCCTTGAGCTGTGAGAGCTCGGCTGTAAGCTTCTTAATTTGCTCCTCCATCGCGTCCATCTTCTTGATTTTCTGCGCGCGCGTGAGGACAAAGAGATGACCAGCCACTTTCTAAAATGAATATTTAGTTAGTTTATTTTACGGAATGAATACACTCTTTAACATGAGCTTGATAAACCTCCATCTTTAAGGCGCTGCCTTTTTAAGACGGAAGTTTACCACCCTTCTTTGTCTATGATTTCTCCCCAACGGAGAATCTCTATAGTCATGGGTCTCTTTCACTCATGTCAAGAGGTATTGGTGATCCTAAAATGTATGTTTTTATGAGGATGCATGATGTCTTATTGGTAATGATGTACATGCTCCTCACTTTTATTATATTTTCACACATGGTCTTTCCTCTCATGTCATGGTTTTTTATGCATGGGGATTATTTTTAGACCTTATCACGAGGTTATTTATTAATGCACAAACAATTGCACATAAGCATTTACACAAACAATTCACTCATCCACGAACAGGCACGAGCAAATTACGAGGTAGGGGTCTCCTGCAGAAAAGTGCATATTCAAGGAGGATCTAACTGTTCTCACTTGGTCAAAGGCCCCCAAGGTGCCCCCATTATAGGGACCCAATTCCTCTTGTCGTAGGTCGATGGAAAGCTCCAACGCACCGTCGGACTCAAGTTCATGGTTATCACCTTGAGTGATGCTTTTCGACAACGGTCTCATAGGCTCCTATAAACCCATCAACCGGCCGTACTAACATCCACTCCCTATGGATTACCACTCATGCCCCCGGGTATAGAGGGAACTGTTGTGTGCAAAGGTTTGTGTGCAATTTTATTTCAAACATTTGCGGAAAATTAAACATACAACAGTTATTAAAGCCAAATAGATAAACATGTTATCATACAAGTGAGGGGTAATAAAGTAATTTTAACTATTTGTTAAAAATAATCTGTCACTAAATGGGACTGACTCTCGAGGCTTCCCCAGTGGAGTCGCCATCTGTCGCCACCGGCCCGAAACGGGCTTACGGCATTCGCGAAGGATGGTTGGACTCGTTTATTTGTTTAAAAATAGTGGATTGCTAGAATGACTTATTCTCAAACTGAGACCTCGTCAAACGAGCAATTTTATTAAAAGGCTCACTAATCCATATTAATCCCAAGCGGGACCCTCCATGGATTAGAGGTTTTCATAAAAGGAGGGTTCGTGGAGTCGCCACCAATGTTTTACTCAAAACATTGGAAAAAGGGATAAGGCAATTGATTTTATAAATCAACTTTGGCCATTACAACCAGAGTCGGGTAAGGGAGTCGGTTACGCGTGGGGAAGGTGTTAGCACCCCACAGCGCCCCTTTCGGGTTCCCTATGACAGATTATTTCTAAAATAATAGCGTAAAATTACTAAATTACCCCTATTTATTATAAGCGATTATAAATTAACTATCTACATGATGACAGTTTAAATATGCACACAGAAAGCAGTAAAAGGAAGGATTGAAGGGAAACCTCTTGAAGCGTGCCTTTTATAAAAAATGAACTGGGAAGCGTTTTGGCGTTCCCACGCTCTACAAGCCCGCTCCTCGCTCTCCTAGAACAAAATTTTAACTAAGGGAATCAAAAAGATTTCCCCTCGACTAGGTTCGATCCTCAAGCAAAATGGCTCGGGGCTCAAGAACTTCGTCGGATCAACTCTCCGAGTGATTTCTAGGGCAGAACACTGCTCAAAAACCCCAGAATACTCAAGGAGAGGGTTCAAACTATGTTCAAAAAGTGTGGAATGACGTCCAATTGACGTCATATTTATAGGGAATAGGCGCAGTACGGCCTACAGGGCCAATACGGCCGTATTGAAATTTTTGAACTTCAATACGGTCGTATTGGAGTTCAATACGGTCGTATTGAAAGTCAGAAATTTCAATACGCCCGTATTGAGTTCGCAGCGGTCGTATTGAAGTGTCAATACGGTCGTACTGACTTCAGTATGGCCGTATTGAAGCTTCAATACGGCCGTATTGAGTTCAGTACGGCCGTATTGGGCTTTTTCCCTCCACTTCTTTATTTTGAGCTATTCTAAGACCTCTGGACCTACAGAGAACCCTCCTAGGGCCTTCGAGGAGTCCTTCTGGCTGATTATCCTTCAGTCTTCGAGAGTCTTCAAGCTTTATTTCCGACCCGGACAATTTTAGGGGTCTACAGCCACCAAGTTGCATCTAGGGTTCATTTGCATTTCATTTGGAATGCATTTGCCTACTCCAAATGCAACCCTAGATGCCTCCCCTCCTATAAATACCCAACACCCCACACCTTGTAAATACTTTGGATATTGAATATAAAGAGAGCCTTTAGTGCCTTTATATCTTTCCTTAGTCACCCTTGGCTATTTTCGGCCAAACCCTACCATCTCCACGTTGAGAGAAACAACCCTAGAAGTGGCCTTCATCATCATGAAGTGAGCCAACCCTAGAGTACCATTCTCAAGCATTTCCTCAAACACCTTCTACCCAACCTTCATTTTCGTCCATTCCATCATCATCCACCCTAAAACCTTGGTCCACCTTTGAAGAACTTGATCCTTGGAGAAGGCGTCTTCCTCCTTGCTCATCATCTCAAGTTCATGCAAGTAAGGATGCCATCACTAGTCATGTGGTAGAGCTAGATGATGTATGGGTGAAGGAGAATCTGACGTATGATAAGTTGCCAGTAGCTGTGATTGATCATAAGTTGAAGGAATTGAGGGGCAAGTCCATTGCTCTGGTGAAGGTGTTGTGGGATGCAGCTACTGGTGAGGCTACTTGGGAGGTGGAGCAGCAGTGCAAGGAGCGATATCCGTTTCTATTCCCAAGTAAGCCTATTTTCGAGGACAAAAATTCCTATTTGTTGGGGGGTATTGTGACGTAGAAAGTTGGCGTTTTAGTAGCCCAGAACGGTCTGTTCCAATCTGGAACGGGCCGTTCCAAGCTATTAAAATGACCTGTATATCGTGGTTGAGAACGGGCCGTTCTGGTTGGAGAACGGGCCGTTCTGGAGGGAGAATGGGCCGTTCTGGTTGGAGAACGGGCCGTTCTGGTTGGAGAACGGGCCGTTCTGGTTGGAGAACGGGTCGTTCTGGATGAGTTCCAGAACGTGCCGTTCTGATTTTAGAATGGGCCGTTCTGCACGTGATTTTTGCACATGATGAAGGGGTGCAGAACGGGCCATTCTGGATTTGGTTCAGTCCGTTCTAGATGTTGGTTCAGGCTGTTCTAGATGTTGTGAGCAGTTGAGTGTCGCAACCTGAAAATTTCCGATCTCGCGACTAATGGTTTAGACATCCTTTTAAAGATCTCATTAATTAAGGAATTCCCGGACACCAGACTAATCCTTAATTAATGGTTTTGAAAAATGAGTTCATGGAGTCGCCACCAATATTTTACTCAAAACATTGGAAAAAGAAAAGGTTTGTAAAAATCCAATAATGGCCTTGATAACCAGAATTGGGTTCGGGGGTCGATTACGTGTAGGGAAGGTATTAAGCACCCCTACAGCGTCCTCAATCGGTACCCTATGATGAAGTTAACGTGATGAGAATTAATAATTTAAATATTTAATCCCCTTTATTAATATATTTATTTACATACTTGAAATTTAAATTTTACAATTAACTCAAAAATGTTTACATGATTGCTTTTAATATAACTATTTATTAAAGATAACAAAATAAAATAGAGAGGAAGATTGATTGAAATACCTCTTGAACGAGCTCTATTGAATCTTCAAATATGAAAAAGTTGCTTTGTGGTGACCTTTCACACTACAATATGCCTCACAGATCTCAAAAAATACAATAAGAAGGAGAGAGAAAAAAGAGATGCGACACAAATCTCAAGAAATACAATAGAAGGGAGAGAGATAGAGAGTTTTCGTGCTCAAAGGAGTCTTATTCAAAATTTCTCTGGCCGCCCTGAGAACGGTGCCCGAGGCTTCAATTTATACAGATGTGGGCCGGAACGGCCCGTTCTGGATTCAGAACGGCCCATTCTGGATCCGAACGTTATGTTCAAATTACGCACGCTGGAACGGCCCATTCTGGTATTGGAATGGCCCGTTCCGGTATTGGAACGGTGGTTCCGGTATTGGAACAACCCGTTCTGATATTGGAACGGCCCGTTCCGGTATTGGAACGGCCCGTTCCGGTATTGGAACGGCTCGTTCCGATATTAGATTTCTAGTTGTTTTAGTCACGTTGGAACGGCCCGTTCTGATATTGGAATGGCCCGTTCCGAGGTTTGGAACGGCCCGTTCCGATTCTGGAAAAGCTCGTTCCGGGCTACAAAAACAACCTTATTTGACCTTTAGGCCTTCTGATATCCTGTCTTGTTGTTTGCCTGCTTCAGGAGCTCCTTTCCTTCATGATGTAGGTCCATTTTCTTGTTTGTGTGCCCCCGGACGAAATTGGGTGTCTACAGCTGCCCCTCTTTACTTGTCCTTTGGAGTAGCTATGTGTTGCTTTTCCAAAGGCAAGTAAAGACATAGACATTTGGTCCGGGTCTCCTCCTCGTCTCCTTGGTGTTGGCGCTTCTACGTTCCTTCTTTTGGATAGGTGTACTTGCTCATGTCCTTGCCTTTTAGAGCAGTTGAGTGTTGGTTGCATATTCTATTGGGTAGCAAGGATGACGAACTGTACACCTAATCTTTGATTTTCAAGTAGATGCTCCATTGTTTCTCTTGTGATAGTGCGTTCTTTTATTTGTAGCTTTGTTGAAGAGGGAGTATTTTCGCAGCTCAGCTTCCCTCACGGCTTTTTCGTATACCAGATTGGGATGCGACTACGGTCTCTCCAGACCTTTCCCTCATGGCTTTGTCGTATAGCGGATTGGGAGGCGAGTACAGTCTCTCCAGACCTTTCCCTCACGGCTTTGTCGTATACCGGATTGGATGCAAGTACAGTCTCTCCAGACCTTTCCCTCACAGCTTTGTCGTATACCGGATTGGGATGCGAGTACAGTCTCTCCAGACCTTTCCTTCACAACTTTGTCGTATACCGAATTAGGAGGTGAGTACAGTCTCTCCAGACCTTTCCCTCACGGCTTTGTCGTATACCGGATTGGGATGCGAGTACAGTCTCTCCAGACCTTTCCTTCACGGCTTTGTCGTATACCGAATTGGGATCTGAGTACAGTCCCTCCAGACCTTTCCCTCACGGCTTTGTCGTATACTGGATTGGGAGGTGAGTACAGTCTCTCCAGACCTTTCCCTCACGGCTTTGTCGTATACCGGATTGGGAGGTGAGTATAGTCTCTCCAGACCTTTGATGTATTTTGAGGAAACTGTCGATGCCCTCATTGGTTTGCTTGAATTTTGGTAGATATTGCCCCAAGGATGTTGGGCAGGAGGTATGTCGTGATGCCTCTAATTTGGGCTGCTTTTGTCTTTTGTTCAGATGTTGTCAATTGGAATTTGTGTTTCCTTTTCTTGGCTTTTCTTGTTGGTGTTGTGGGATGAAAGACTGCCCCTAGGTGGATGGGCAGGAGATGTGGATGGCTAGCAGGGATTCCAGTGTTGCCCCTGCCACATGAGTATTGTGATGCCCCTTTAGGCGCTTGTTGTGGAGTCCTTTTGATTCATGGATGATTGATTGTTTGATTGTTGATGGATGGTTGTGGATGCCTCACGGTGAGTATGGATGCATGGATGCACATGAAAATGCAAGACAAGAATGGATTGGATTTGTTTATTATATTTATTATTTATTTTTTATTATTTTTTTATAAAATGAAGTTATACCCTTTTGTGCACACTTGTGCCCTATATACGCTATGCAATGATGCCTCTATTCTAATGCTTAAATGAAGATTGATTTTACTTTCAAGAAATTAATCTATGCGCATTGATCAATGACATGGATTGTTAGCCTTTTAGCCGTGTCGAATTTAGCGTTGCTTTTTTTGAACCTGAGGTTTATGTAGTTCGACCTTCTCGCTTGTACCGAATATGATATATTAGCCCTTAGATCAGGTGTACCTAGACTCTATTCTAGGACGCCTCCATCTTCTCTTTGTGAGTGTTCACTGTGCATACTCCGTGTATCTCTCAAATTATCTTAATGCCATATAAGTCAAGAGGAAAGGGAGGAAGAGGATATATATATATATATATATATATATATATATATATATATTTGTAAAAGTTTTGGTAGAAAGGATTTTTTTCAAAAATGGTTTATAGAAGAATGGCTGGGCGAGGTAGGCTAGTGGTTTAGGATGATGAACAAGCACATTCAAAGTGAGGAAATCATTTTCCGCGTTAGCTTATTATTTCCTTCAAAGTTAAGCGATGACTTGGGATTGCATATTGATTAAATGATCTTATCGAGTCGCCTTTCGATTTTCAGCTCAGGATGCTGCTTTGTCCTAACTTTTGCCTAGGTTACTTGAGATGTGTTCCCTAGCGGACATTTTCTTTTTTTCTTTGATCCTCACTTTTGCCTAGGCTACCCTTTTTGTTTGTGGATCTCCTAGCGGACCTTGCCCTAATTTTTGCGCAGCCCCCTTAGTGGGTTTCCTGCCAGGCTTTTGTCTTTGCAGCATTTGTGATCATTTTTCATTCCTTCATTGAAGGGGGATGCCCCTTGCACTGATTTCGTCTGGGCTTTTATCCACAAGTCATGCCAAGTTTGATTGATCTTTATGTTTTTTTTTGTGTATAAAGCCATTGTTTCTAATGACCTTCTTATTTCAAATGTACTTGTTCGTTTAGGGTTTGTTGATGAGGCTTAGAGTAGATAAAAGGGAGAAGAGAATTAAGTAGAAAAGTGTATGACATTAAAATGGAATTTTCAATTTACACGTGCCCCTTTAATATAGCTCGAGGGCCCGGGAATGCCCCGAGTTCGTGATTCATACACACAGAAGTAGAGGGAGGTTGCCCCTTAGAGAGGCCTAGGTTGTCAGACTGTAGGGTTAGTCCCACACTTGCTTGGATGTGGCACTTTAGAAGATCTCATGTAGAGGGAGGTCCCTTGGCTTCTTCTGTCATGAAGGTGTTGCCAATCCATATCCTGAGTCTTTCCTAAGAGGTAGGAATGGGTAGAAGCGATGATAGAGCTTTCCATGGAGTCTTGTTTCTCAAAAGGAACATTCAAGCTTTCTCTCGATTTTCAGCTCGAAACAAACATTACTTTTTTTTTTGCCTAGTATGCCCTTTGCAGGTTTTCATTCTAGCAGCTTGTAATGAAGATGCCAGTGGGACCGTATTACATGGAAAATAATAATGCAGAAAGTTTACAAGGAGAGGGGCAAAATGGGGAAGATGATTGGGTAGTTACTAACAACCCGGAAATTCAGGGAGTGAGACGTGGGACTAGGACACGGACCCGCAATAGCATGTTGAAGGAATTTGTATGAGGGACCATTCATATAGGGAGAGAGAGTGTGAAAGAGGGGGTGGAAGGTATGACTTGCATCTTCTCTCTGACGTTTCTTAATTCTTCTCTGATGTTTTCTGCTTCTCTTGCGATTGTACTATTCCTTTCAGTCATGATGGTGGAAAGTTGATTTTCATACTGCAATTCAATAAAACACTGCAATCTTTTATTCCATATTCTATTTCTTCATAACTCCCCTCACATTGGTGCTTTCATTGAGAGCCAGCGAAATCGAGAAGGGCTACCCACGGAGGGTTCTGACCATCGGAGGGTTCTGACCGGCAAAAGGCCGAGTGAAGTGCCAGTGAGTGAAGTACCGTGGAGTGCAGCCATCGAGGACGCTGGCTTTCGAAGGGAGGTGGCTCTCAATGAAAGCACCAATTTTAACGAGCATAAGGCTAAGAAGGGGAACCATCCCTCAAAAGCCGGCCCAAGAGGTTGGAGAACCTCCCGCCTTATAAGGCCTCCTTGGTAAGGAGACCTCCCCGATGTGGGACTTGTTACACAGCTTTTTAACAAGCAATGCTTCTCTCTTGTTGAAATCATCTTTCAAGAAAGCTCTATTCACTTTGCCTTTTGAGGGATTCGTTCTCCTTAGGTTCTCTTCCTTAGCTTGCAACTTGTTAGGAGTGCGGATTCGTCCATTCCTATTCTGCTTGGATTTCACAGTTGCACGACACAACTTTATTTTCTTTGGAGTTCTTTACCTTAAACTCTTTATGCATGGCTTATTTTCCATTATTTTTGACTAACGCACATAGGTCAATTTCCTTTTTTATTCTCATTTATTCTTTTACAAGGAGGGATATGTTATAAATGAATATAATGCAAATATGTAGAGAAAGTTAAGAAAAATAAATATCAGTCTCATTGATTTGTTTATTTGTGAATGCTCAAATAGATTTTGACAGTATTGAGCGAGAATCTGTATTAGATTCTCAGAAGACTTACTTCAACAAACATATCAAAGTAAGGGTCAACCCATAGTGCTTTAAAGATGATTTTTTTTAAGCGCAAATACTGTTATATATTAGAGCATTCACTTTTCTTAACTTTCTACACATATGGCAACCTAATCCTCCTTAGCTAATAAAATAAAAATGAATGAAATTAATGAGTTAATCTAGAATGCATGTCATTTTTTTTTGCCTAATCTTTATCATGTTTCTATTATCTAAAGGGAAATGATGCATGGTAAAGATGATATTTCTTTTATTGATTTTTTTTTACAAAAAAGAAACTACCTATATGATGTTAATGGAATGCTGACCTAAGAATGTACAAAGGGGTATAAAATTTTTATTATTATTATTTTTTATTATTATCTTTATTGTTTGCTTATTATAAAATTCTAATCCATCTTATTAAAACAAAATAATACAAACAAATGCACACACATATGCTCAATCAACGTACACCCACGAACGATCATGATCAAATCCTTAGTCTGTGGTCCCTGTCAAGAAAAGTGTGTTGTATAGGACGGTTCTAATCTCACTGGTCTTTAAGGCCCCCAAGGTGCCCCCATTATAGGGACCCAGTATCTCTGTCGCCGTCACCTGGCAAACTCTAAGGTCTGTCGCAGTATTTCGAGCTAGAGTAAGCGGTTATCACCTTGAGTGTGATTTCTGACAAGGCTCGCAGGCTCCAAGGCCAAACTTGGGCCGGTCGTACGTTAACCACACCCTATGCTTAATACCCTCATGCCCCCGGGTGTAGGGGGAACTGTTGTGTGCAAAGGTTTGTGTACAATTTTATTTCAAAACAGTTGTGGAATTTAAATAAGAAAACAGATATCAAAGCCAAACAAAGAAAACAAACAAGGTAAAGGGGAAAAATATTTAAATTATTATTCTTATTTTATTAACTTCATCAGTTATTTGGGCCTGACCCTCTTAAAACATTCCCAGTGGAGTCGCCATCTGTCGCAAACCGAAAATTTCCGATCTCGCGACTAATGATTTAGACATCCTTTTAAAGATCTCATTAATTAAGGAATGCCCGGACACTAGACTAATCCTTAATTAATGGTTTTGAAAAATGAGTTCATGGAGTCGCCACCAATATTTTACTCAAAACATTGGAAAAATAAAAGGTTTTTAAAAATCCAATAATGGCCTTGATAACCAAAATTGGGTTCGGGGGTCGGTTACGTGTAGGGAAGGTATTAAGCACCCCTACAGCGCCCTCAATCGGTACCCTATGATGAAGTTAATGTGATGAGAATTAATAATTTAAATATTTAAACCCCTTTATTAATATATTTATTTACATGCTTGAAATTTAAATTATACAATTAACTCAAAAATGTCTACATGATTGCTTTTAATATAACAATATTTATTAAAGATAACAAAATAAAATAGAGAGGAAGATTGATTGAAATACCTCTTGAACGAGCTCTATTGAATCTTCAAATATGAAAAAGGTGCTTTGTGGCGACCTTTCACAATACAATATGCCTCACAGATCTCAAGAAATACAATAGGAAGGAGAGAGAAAAAAGAGATGCGACACAAATCTCAAGAAATACAATAGAAGGGAGAGAGATAGAGAATTTTCGTGCTCAAAGGAGTCTTATTCGAAATTTCTCTGGCCGCCCTGAGAACTGTGCCCGAGGCTTCAAATTATAGGCATCAGATGTGGGCTGGAACGGCCCGTTCTAGATTCAGAACGGCCCATTCTAGATTCGGAACGGCCCGTTCCGGATCCGAATGTTATGTTCAAATTACGCACCCTGGAACGACCCGTTCTGAAAATGGAACGGCCCGTTCTGGTGACTTAAAGACTTAGCTGTTGGGATGATGGAGATCATTGAGGTGACTTAAAGACTTCTCAAGAAGGTTTAGTTTTGATGATGTTAATGTATATATGGTGTTTGAGCCTATGCAAAAGGATATTTTATTGATTGTAATAGATATAGGCTTGTGTGTGTGTTTGTTTATGATTAAACATGAATTCTTGAAAGAAAAAATTCAAAGAAGTGTATTCAAGGGTGAAAGATCAATATCTACACAAATTAGGTGATATCTTTCTAATCCTTAAACTTGTATTTTCATTTTGATTGGTGTATCTCTTGAGATAGGGTGTCTCAACAAGAGATGTTGAAATATTGAGTAGGATTTCTCAAGAAATTTCTGTGGGGTACATAAGTTTAATTTGTTTTCAATCTAGTGGTGTCAAGATTGATGTTTGTCTGAATTCTTGTAATATTGTGTGTGCAAGGTGTTTGTAAACAATATTATAGTGAATGATCTTTGATTTAGTGGGTGCTAAATCAGGGAAAACTGGATGTAGGCTAAGTGGATGGCTGAACCAATATAAATTTCTGTGTTCTTTATCTTCTTACCCTTATCTTTAAAGAATCTTGATAATTTCTTGTTTAAAGAATTTAAAGATTTCTAAGATATGAAATTTCAATTGCAGTACAAACTCTGATCATTATTGTTGTAATTGAAATTAATTAAAAAGAAGGTAATATAAAATCAACCTTGGTTACAAGTGATTGTTTCGCTGCATTAACGTTGATATTCTAATACGTTGGTAATAAACCTTGTAATCTTCTGTTCTGTGTTAATTCAAATTGAGTAAATGTTGTATTTTAGATATCTTGATAGGTCTTTATCAAGAATTTTAAAAAGTGAGTCATCTTAGGATAAAATCTATTCAACCCCCTTCTAGATTCTAGTAAACTGGTGTAGACACCCAATTTCGTCCGGAGGGCACACAAACAAAGAAATGGACCTCCATTACGAAGGGAAGGGGCTTCCAAAGTAGGAAAACAACAAGACAAGACATCAGAAGGCCTAAAGGCCAAATAAGGTGGTTTCAGTAGCCCGGAACGGGCCGTTCCAAAATCGGAACGGGCCGTTCCAAAACTCAGAAAGGGCCGTTCCAAAATCGGAACGGGCCGTTCTGAACCCCGGAACGGGCCATTCCAATATAAAAACAGGCCGTTCCAACGTAACTAAAATCAGCTTAACATTTTGGGTGGAACGGGCCGTTCCAATACCAGAACGGGCCGTTCCAAACAAGGCAAATCTGGAATGGGCCGTTCTGGAAAAGGAAATTTGTGTTACTTTCTACTCTGGAACGGGCCGTTCCGTTTCCAGAACGGGCCGTTCCAGAGTACGAAATTTACACATAATAATTGGGCCAGAATGGGCCGTTCCGAAATTGGAACAGGCCGTTCTGGCCCACTGCTGATCCCTATAAATTGAAGCCTGGGGCAAGTTCTCCAAGCGGCCAGAGAAATTTCGAATAAGACTCTTTTGAGCACGAAAATTCTCTATCTCTCTCCCTTTTATTATATTTTTTGAGATTTGTGTCGCATCTCTATATTCTCTCTCCCTCCTATTGTATTTCTTGAGATTTGTGAGGCATACTGTAGTGTGAAAGGTCGCCACAAAGCACCTTTTCCATATTTGAAGATTCAATAAAGCTTGTTCAAGAGGTATTTCAGCTAATCTTCTTCTCTTCCTTTTATTTCTTATCTTTATCTTTTTTGTTTGTTATAATAAACGTAATAATGTAGATATTTTAGGGTTAATCGCTTAATTTATATTTTAAGCATGATTTATATTTTAAGCATGTAAATAAATATTAATAAAAGGGATTCAATATTTAATTTATTAATTCTTATAATGTTAACTTCATCATAGGGTACCAATTGAGGGCACTGTAGGGGTGCTTAATACCTTCCCTACACGTAACCGACCCCCGAACCCAATTCTGGTTATCAAGGCCATAGTTGGATCTTTAAAAAAAACCTTTTCTTTTTCCAATGTTTTGAGTAAAATATTGGTGGAGACTCCATGAACCTATTTTCAAAAACCATTAATTAAGGATTAGTCTGGTGTCTGGGCATTCCTTAATTAATGAGACTTTTAAAAGGATGTCTAAACCATAAGTCGTAAGATCGGAAATTTTCGGGTTGCGACAGATGGCGACTCCACTAGGGAAGTTTTAAGAGGGTCAGGCCCAATAAATGATGAAGTTAGTAAAAGAGGAATAATAATTTAAATATTTTTCCCCTTTACTTTGTTTTTATTTGTTTTGCTTGCATATTTGTTTTCTTGTTTAAATTCTGCACCTGTTTGAATTAAATGGTACACAATCCTTTGCACACAACAGTTCCCCCTACACCCGGGGGCATGAGGGTATTAAACATAGGGAGTGGTTGACGTATGACCGGCCCAAGTTTGGCCTTGGAGCCTGCGAGCCTTGTTGAAAATCACACTCAAGGTGATAACCGGTTACTCTAGCCCGAAATACTGCGACAGACCTTAGAGTTTGCCAGGTGACGTCGACAGAGATACTGGGTCCCTATAATGGGGCACCTTGGGAGCCTTGAGAACCAATGAGATTAGAACCATCCTATACAATGCACTTTTCTTACAGGGACCACAGACCAAGGATTTGAATACGATCATTCGTGGGTGTATATTGATTGAGCATGTGTGTGTGCATTTGTTTGTATTATTCCTTCTAATAAGAGTGGATTGGAGTTTTAAAATAAGCAAACAGATAAAAAAAGTAAAATAATAATAATAAAATTTTATACCCTTTTGTACGCTCTTAGGTCATCATTCCATTAACATCATATAGATAGTTTCTTTTTTTTTTTAAATGAATAAAATAAATTTTATCTTTACCATGCATCATTTCTCTTTAGATAATAAAAACATGATAAAGATTAGGCAAAAAAAAATGACATGCATTCTAGATTAGCTCATTAATTTCATTCATTTTATTTTACTAGCTAAGGAGGATTAGGTTACAATACGTATAGAAAGTTAAGAAAAGTGAATGCTCTAATATACGACAGTATCTGTGCTTTAAAGAAAAACCCAAATTAATTTAAAAATATATATACTATGGTTGGGCTATTGCTTTGATGTGTCTGTTGAAGTAAGTCTTTCGCTCAATACTGTCAAAATCTATTTGAGCATTCACAAATAAACAAATCAATGAGACTGATATTTATTATTCTTAACTTTCTCTATATGTTTGCATTACATTCATTTAGAACATATATCCCTCCTTGTAAAATCATAAATGAGAATAAAAAAGGAAATTGACCTATGTGCGTTAGGTGAAAATAATGGAAAATAAGCCATGCATAAAGAGTTTAGGGTAAAGAAATCCACAATCATCAAGATGCTAACTCTTCCCCTAAAAGGATAAAGTTGTGTCATACAACCATGAAATCCAAGCGGAATAGAGCTTGAGGAGGACGAATCCCTCAAACACTAAGGCAAAGTGAATATAGCTTTCTCGAAAGGTGATTTCAACAAGAGAGAAACATTGCTTGTTAAGAAGTTGCTAGAATGAAAACCCGCAAAAGGCATTCTAGGCAAAAAAATAATAATAATAAATAAAAAAATAAAAAAAATTGAGAAGCAATGTTTATTCGAGCTGAAAATTGAGAGACAACTTGAATGTTCCTCTTGAGAAGCAAGACTCCATGGAAAGCTCTATCATCGCTTCTACCCATTCCTATTTCTACACGAGATCTTCTGAAGCACCCTCCCTCTACACAAGATCTTTTGAAGCGCCACATCCAAGAAAGTGGAGGACTAGCGCTACAGTTAGATGACTTAGGCTTCTCTAAGGGGCAACCTCCCTCTACTTCTTTGTGTATGAATCACGAACTCGGGACATGCCCGGGCCCTCGAGCTACATTAAATGGGCACGTGTAGATTGAAAATTCTTTTTTAATGCCATACATTTTTCTACTTCGTTTCTCTTCTCCCTCTTATCTACTCTAAGCCTCATTAGCAAACCTTAAATGAACAAGTACATTTGAAATAAGGACGTCATTCGAAACAATGGATTAATACGCAATAAGGAACGCATAAAGATCAATCAAATTTGGCTTGACTTGTAGATAAAATTCCAAGCAAACACCCCCCTTTAATGAAGGAATGAAAGATGATCACAAATGCTGCAAAGACAAAAGCCTGGCAGGAAACCCACTAAGGGGGCAGCGCAAAAATTAGGGCAAGGTCTGCTAGGAGACTCACAAACAAAAAGAGTAGCCTAGGCAAAAGGGAGGATCAAAAGAAAATGTCTGCTAGGGAACACATCTCAAGTAACCTAGGCAAAAGTTAGGACAAAGCAGCATCACGAGCTGAAAACCGAAAGGCGGCTCGGGAAGATCATTTAATCAATATGCAATCCCAAGTCATCGCTTAACTTTGAAGGAAATAATAAGCCAATGTGGAAAATGATTTCCTCACTTTGAATGTGCTTGTTCATGAGCCTAAACCACTAGCCTACCTCGACCAGCCATTCTTCTAAAATCATTTTTTTGAAAAAAAAAAAGAAAAAAAATCATTTCTAACAAAACTTCTGGAAAAAATATATGTATCCTCTTCCTCTCTTTCCTCTTGACCTATATGGCATTAAGATAAATTTGAGAGATACACGGAGTATACATAGTGAATACTCACAAGGAAAAGATGGAGGTGTCCTAGAACAGAGTCTAGGTACACCTGATCTAAGGGCTAATATATCATATTCGGTACAAGCGAGAAGGCTGAACTACACAAACCTCAGGTTCAAAAAAGCAGCGCTAAATCCGACACGGCTAAAAGGCTAACAATCCATGTCATTGATCAATGCGCATAGATTAATTTCTTGAAAGTAAAATCAATCTGCATTTAAGCATTAGCATAGAGGCATCATTGCATAGCATGCATAGGGCACAATCGTGCACAAAAGGGTATAACTTCATTTTATAAAAAAAAAATAATAATAATAAATAAATAAATAAATAATAAATATAATAAACAAATCCAATCCATTCTTGTCTTGCATTTTCATGTGCATCCATGCATCCATACTCACCATGGGGCATCCACAACCATCCATCAACAATCAACAATTAATCATCCATGAATCAAAAGGACTCCGCAACAAGTGCCTGGAGGGGCATCACAATACTCATGTGGCAGGGGCAACACTGGAATCCCTGCTAGCCATCCACTTCTCTGCCCACCAACACAGGGGCACATCAAACATCTCCTGCCCATCCACCTAGGGGCAGTCTTTCATCCTACAACACCAACAAGAAAAGCCAAGAAAGGGAAACATAAAT
The DNA here is from genome assembly GCF_000230855.2 of Cajanus cajan. Taxonomy (NCBI): domain Eukaryota; kingdom Viridiplantae; phylum Streptophyta; class Magnoliopsida; order Fabales; family Fabaceae; genus Cajanus; species Cajanus cajan. Next base: position 39,573,800 of record NC_138521.1, on the reverse strand, counting down.
TCCAATTGACAGCATCTGAACAAAAGACAAAAGCAGCCCAAATTAGAGGCATCACGACACACCTCCTGCCCAACATCCTTGGGGCAATATCTACCAAAATTCAAGCAAACCAATGAGGGCACCGACAGTTTCCTCAAAATACAACAAAGGTCTGGAGAGACTGTACTCACATCCCAATCCGGTATACGACAAAGAGGTGAGGGAAAGGTCTGGAGAGACTGTACTCGCATCCCAATCCGGTATACGACAAAGCCGTGAGGGAAAGGTCTGGAGAGACTATACTCGCATCCCAATCCGGTATACGACAAAGCCGTGAGGGAAAAGTCTGGAGAGACTGTACTCGCATCCCAATCTGGTATACAACAAAGCCATGAGGGAAAGGTCTGGAGAGACTGTACTCACATCCCAATCCAGTATACGACAAAGCCGTGAGGGAAAGGTCTGGAGAGACTGTACTCGCATCCCAACCTGGTATATGACAAAGCCGTGAGGGAAAGGTCTGGAGAGACTGTACTCGCATCCTAATCCGGTATACGACAAAGCTGTGAGGGAAAGGTCTGGAGAGATTGTACTCGCATCCCAATCGGTATACGACAAAGCCGTGAGGGAAAGGTCTGGAGAGACTGTAGTCATCTCTCAATCCGGTATACGACAAAGTCGTGAGGGAAGCTGAGCTACAAAAATACTCCCTCTTCAACAAGCTACAAATAAAAGAACGCACTATCACAAGAGACACAATGGAGCATCTACTTGAAGATCGAAGATCAGGTGTACAGTTTGTTAGCCTTGTTACCCAATAGAGTATGCAACCAACACTCAAATACTCTAAAGGGCGAGGACACGAGCAAATACACCTATCCAAGAGAAGGAACATAGAAGCGCTAACACCAAAGAGACGAGGAGGAGACCCGGACGAAATGTCTACGTCTTTACTTGCGTTTGGAAAAGCAACACATAGCTACTCCAAAGGACAAGTAAAGAGGGGCAGCTATAGACACCCAATTTCGTCCGGGGGGTACACAAATAAAGAAATGGACCTCCATTACGAAGGGAAGGGGCTTCCGAAGTAGGAAAACAACAAGATAAGACATCAGAAGGCCTAAAGGCCAAATAAGGTGGTTTCAGTAGCCCGGAACGGGCCATTCCAAAACTCAGAACGGGCCGTTCCAAAATCGGAACGGGCCGTTCTGAACCCCGGAATGGGCCGTTCCAATATAAAAACGGGTCGTTGCAACGTAACTAGTTTGAGTAAAATATTGGTGGCGACTCCATGAACCTATTTTCAAAAACCATTAATTAAGGATTAGTCTAGTGTCCGGGCATTCCTTAATTAATGAGAATTTTAAAAGGATGTCTAAACCATAAGTCATAAGATCGAAAATTTTCGGGTTGCGACAACTGGGACCAACATTAGCTTCTCTCACAAGCTTCTATATCTTATAAATACCTCTTGGACATGTAGCTGATCACTTTTTGATGAAATAAGAATTTCTATTCAGAAAATTCTCTCAAAGAGTCACTAAGAAACCGAAGAGACATTTCCCTCCTTAAGCACCTTCACAATGGAATCATTCTTTTTTGCTTTGGAGCTTCAATCTCCTTCAAGAGGAATACAGATTCACCATTCTTCCAACATCATTCTTCACACCATTTGAAGTCATTGGAGTCCATTGGAGCCTCAAAGAAGATTGCATGGACTTGGAGGAAGCAAGGTGAAAAACATTCTTCAACTTCTGCATGCTTGTTCCATCAGATTGTATGGTTGTATACCAGCAAAACATCACCCGTTGGGCTCTACAAATAAAAATAAAAGTCATTTAGTACAACATGTGATTTAAGTTAAATTATTTAAACATGATTAAATGTAACATAAGTTACCACTAAGGCTATACGATCAACCCTATGAACATACTGCTTTCTTAACAATTGTGGGCTAGTCATTGATTTTACTTTGAAGTGATGAAAGGTTATGTATTGTAATGGGAAATATGTGAACTCAATAATGATTGTTTGTTTATATGTCTAAGTGGAAAGAAGATATTTATATATAGAAATGATTGTGTAATCTAAGTCATTGAAATCATCAGTGTAATCTTAGCCACTCCTTTTTCCTACCACTAAGGACAAAAGCCTATAGGATTCATAAGGTGTGAACATTAATTAAGTCTGTACCATTGTCATCTAAGTTGTTGAAATTTTTGGTGCAATCTTAGTCATTCCTCTTCCTATCACTAAAGACAAAAAGCCTGTAAGATTCTTGATGCATGAACAATAATTAAGTTTGTATCGTTGTTATCTAAGTTGTTCAAATCTTTGGTGCAATCTTAGTCATTCCTTTTCTTGCCACTAAGGATAAAAACTTGTAGGATTCTTAACGTGTGAATAGTAATTAAGTTTGTACCAATGTTATCTTAGTCGTTCAAATTGTTAGTGTAATCTGTCTTTTCTTTTCCTACCGCTAAGGACAAAAACGTATAGGATTCTTGATGCATGAACAATAATTAAGTTTGCACCATTGTTAAAGTTTGTACCATTGTTAAAGTCTATACCATTGTTAAAGTTTTTACTATTGTTATCTAAGTCATTGAAATTGTCAATGCAATCTTAGTCGCTTATTTTCCTACCACTAAGGAAAAAAACGTATAGGATTCCTGACGCATGAATAATACCTAAGTTTGTATCATTGTTATCTAAGTAGTTAAAATCATCGATGTAATCTTAGATGCTCCTTTTCCTAACAGTTCCATTTTACCCTTTTGTCGCCACCGGCCCAAACGGGCCTCGGCGGTCGCGAAGACGGTCGAGCTCGCTTTTATTTTCGTTTTGAAAATGTATTGGATTATTAGAACGACTTGTTCTCAAACTGAGACCTTGTCGATCTTATCCAATTTATTTATTAAAAGTCTCACCAATCCATATTAATCCCAAGCGGGACCCTCCATGGATTAGTGGTTTTCGCAAAAGGAGGGTTCGTGGAGTCGCCACCAATGTTTTACTCAAAACATTGGAAAAAGGGATAAGGCAATTGATTTTATAAATCAACTTTGGCCATTACAACCAGAGTTGGGTAAGGGAGTCGGTTACGCGTGGGGAAGGTGTTAGCACCCCACAACGCCCCTTTCGGGTTCCCTATGACAGATTATTTTCTAAAATAACAACGTAAAATTACTAAATTACCCCTATTTATTATAAGCGATTATAAATTAACTATCTACATGATGACAGTTTAAATATGCACACAGAAAGCAGTAAAAGGAAGGATTTAAGAAGAAACCTCTTGAAGCGTGCTTTTATATATTGAGTAAAACTGGGAAGCTTTTTGGCGTTCCCTCGCTCTACAAGCTCGCTCGCTCTCTCCTATAAAATTTTGACTATGGAAATCCGGAGGATTTCCCTTCGACTAGGTTCGAATCTCCAAGCTAAGTGCTCGGAATTCCAGAACTTCGTCGGATCGACTCCCAGAGAGATTTCTAGGGCAGAACACTGCTCAAAAACCCCAGAATACTCAAGGAGGGAGTCAAAACTGAGTGTGAAAGTGTGGAATGACGTCCAATTGACGTCATATTTATAGGGAATAGGCGCAATACGGCCTACAGGAGCAATACGGCCGTATTGAAATTTTTGAACTTCAATACGGCCGTATTGAGTTCAATACGGCCGTATTGAAGTTCAGAAATTTCAATACGGCCGTATTGAGTTCAATACGGCTGTATTGAAGCTTCAATACGGCCGTATTGATTTCAGTACGGCCGTATTGAAGTTTCAGAAACTTCAATACGCCGTATTGAGTTCACTGCGGCCGTATTGAAGCTTCAATACGGCCGTATTAAGTTCAGTACGGCCGTATTGGGCTTCATTCCCTCCACTTCCTTATTTTGAGCTATTCTAAGACCTCTAGACCTACAGAGAACCCTCCTAGGGCCTTCCAGGAGTCCTTCTGGCTGATCTTCCTTCAGTCTTCGAGAGTCTTCAAGCTTTATTTCCGACCCGGACAATTTTAGGGGTCTACAGCTGCCCCCCCTTTACTTAGTCGGACGGTCTTTTGGTGTACCGGCTGACAAGTAAAGGAGTTGACCCAATTGTCCGGGTGATGTGCCAACCTTCTGACTTGTAGCGTCTTCCGGTGGAAAATTATAGAGTAACCTCTTCAGGTTGTTGCATACCTCGGCGCTTCTGACAACCTCGGTAGCTAAGTTTAGCACCAACGTGCCTCTGACGACGCTGATGGCTGAGTATTGTCTCTCCAGACCTTGAGTATTGTCTCTCCCGACCTTGAGTACTGTCTCTCCAGACCTTGAGTACTGTCTCTCCAGACCTTGAGTACCGTCTCTCCAGACTTTATTTGAGTGCTGTCTCTCCAGACTCTGTTTGAGTACCGTCTCTCCAGACCTTGTTTGAGTACCGTCTCTCCAGACCTTGTTTGAGTACCGTCTCTCCAGACCTTGTTTGAGTACCGTCTCTCCAGACTTTGTTTGAGTACCGTCTCTCCAGACTTTGTTTGAGTACCGTCTCTCCAGACCTTGTTTGAGTACCGTCTCTCCAGACTTTGTTTGAGTACCGTCTCTCCAGACTTTGTTTGAGTACCGTCTCTCCAGACTTGTGCATACCTCGGTGCTCTCGACAACTGGGTAGCTGAGTATTGCCTTTTAGGCTTTGAGATGATTTTGTCTCCACAGTCCACGATGCTGCTTCGACGGTTTTTTCTGATTTTGTGCCACTGAGGGCTGGATAACGCAGGGATCCGTCTAGGGGATGTGTAGTCATTCACAGGTTCCTGTGCCCCAATTTGCATTGCATTGTTGGTACCCATGGGGAATTTCTGACTCCTTGGGGTGTAGACACAGATGCTCTTTCTCTCTGAGTTGAGCGATGCCTTATGTTTGGCTGACGTCCTTTGACGTTGGTGGAGTATCCCGGTTCATCCTTATTCGGGTATCTCTTTTTGATTTTCTGATTTTTGCCTCTGTGTAGGCTGTTATCCGCTGGGGGATTTCGTCGTTGATTTTGATTAGCCTCTTCTGTTAGGCGTTGTCGCCACCGGCCCGAAACGGGCTTTCGGCATTCGCGAAGGATGGTTGGACTCGTTTATTTGTTTGAAAAATGTGGATTGCTAGAATGACTTATTCTCAAACTGAGACCTCGTCAAACGAGCAATTTTATTAAGAGGCTCACTAATCCATATTAATCCCAAGCGGGACCCTCCATGGATTAGTGGTTTTCGCAAAAGGAGGGTTCGTGGAGTCGCCACCAATGTTTTACTCAAAACATTGGAAAAAGGGATAAGGCAATTGATTTAAAAATCAACTTTGGCCACTACAACCAGAGTTGGGTAAGGGAGTCGGTTACGCGTGAGGAAGGTGTTAGCACCCCACGGCGCCCCTTTCGGGTTCCCTATGACAGATTATATTCTAAAATAACAGTATAAAATTACTAAATTACCCCTATTTATTATAAGCGATTATAAATTAACTATCTACATGATGACAGTTAAATATACAAACAGAAAGCAGTAAAAGGAAGGATTTTAAGAAGAAAACCTTTGAAGCGTGCTTTTATATATTTCGTAAAACTGGGAAGCTTTTTGGCGTTCCCTCGCTCTACAAGCCCGCTCGCTCCCTCCTATAAAATTTTGACTACGGAAATCCGGAGGATTTCCCTTCGACTAGGTTCGAATCTCCAAGCTAAGTGCTCGGAATTCCAGAACTTCGTCGGATCGACTCCCAGAGAGATTCCTAGGGCAGAACACTGCTCAAAAACCCCAGAATACTCAAGGAGGGAGTCAAAACTGAGTGAAAAAGTGTGTATTGACGTCAAATGACGCCATATTTATAGGAAATAGGAGCAATACGGGCGCTGGGGTCAATACGGCCCGTATTGAGAATTTGTTCTTCAATACGGCCGTATTGAACTCAATACGGCCGTATTGAAGTTCACAAATCTTCAATACGGCCGTATTGAGTCCAGTACGGCCGTATTGAAGTTCAAAACTTCAATACAGGCCGTACTGGTCCCCAAGCAGCCCGTATTGGTCCCAATTCCTCCTATTTTCTATTTTTAGCTATCCTAAGACCTCTTAGACCTATAGAGAACCCTCCTTGGGCCTTCTGGAAGTCCTTCTGGCTGATCCTTCTTCAGTCTTCGAGAGTCTTCAAGCTTTATTTCCGACCCGGACAATTTTAGGGGTCTACAGCTGCCCCCCCTTTACTTAGTCAAACGGTCTTTTGGTGTACCGGCTGACAAGTAAAGGAGTTGACCCAATTGTCCGGGTGATGTGCCATCCTTCCGACTTGTAGTGTCTTCAGGTGGGAAAATTGTTGAGTAGCCTCTCCAGGTTGGTGCATACCTCCGCGCTTCTAGTCACTTTGGTAGCGTGAGTCTTGCCCTCTCCAGGGTGAGTATTAGTCGTCGCCTCTCCAGGCTCGTGCGTGAGTCTTGCCCTCTCCAGGGTGAGTTTGCCCTCTCCAGGGTGAGTTTGCCCTCTCCAGGGTGAGTTTGCCCTCTCCGGGGTGAGTATTAGTCGTCGCCTCTCCAGACTTGTGCGTGAGCCTTGCCCTCTCCAGGGTGAGTTTGCCCTCTCCAGGGTGAGTTTGCCCTCTCCGGGGTGAGTATTAGTCGTCGCCTCTCCAGACTTGTGCGTGAGTCTTGCCCTCTCCAGGGTGAGTTTGCCCTCTCCAGGGTGAGTTTGCCCTCTCCGGGGTGAGTATTAGTCGTCGCCTCTCCAGACTTGTGCGTGAGTCTTGCCCTCTCCAGGGTGAGTTTGCCCTCTCCAGGGTGAGTTTGCCCTCTCCGGGGTGAGTATTAGTCGTCGCCTCTCCAGACTTGTGCGTGAGTCTTGCCCTCTCCAGGGTGAGTTTGCCCTCTCTAGGATCTGCCTCCGTGTTCTTGACGACATCGGCAATGTGAGTTTGCCCTCTCCAGGGATTTGAGATGATTTTTGTCTCCACAGTCCACGATGCTGCTTCGACGGTTTGATTTTGATTTTGGTGCCACTGAGGGCTGGATAACGCAGGGATCCGTCTAGGGGATGTGCAGTCATTCATAGGTTCCTGTGCCCCAACTTGCATTGCATTGTTGGTACCCATTGAGGAATTTCTGTTTCCTTGGGGTGTAGACACAGATGCTCTTCTTGAATTGAGCGATGCCTTATGTTTGGCTGACGTCCTTTGACGTTGGTGGAGTATCCCGGTTTATCCTTATTCGGGTATCTCTTTTGGGTTTTCTGATTTTGCTGCCTCTGTGTAGGCTGTTATCCATTGGGGGATTTTGACATGTTGATTTTTTGACTGGCCTCTTCTGTTAGGCAGATAGTCTTGATGTTCGATGTTTTGGCGGGATGCCAAATTCCGCTTGGGGAATTTTATTAATCTTTTTGATTTTTCTTCTTTTGCAGGGATGCCTCTGAGTAGGCGATTGGGGAATGAGGGATCTTATGTATCCCAGAGTATTATTTAGGAAGCCTCTGCAGGCTTAGCCTCACTCAGCGCTTTGAGTCGGAGAGCTATCTTCCACTGAGGAAGTGTTAAGTCCTTTGACTAGATATACTGCTTGGGTGATCGTGCTTCCATTGGGAATGTCGTCGATCTTGCTTTGATAGCTCTCGCTGGGGATTTTGAGTCCAAGAGTGTGAGTTGAGGTTTCTCTGGGGAATCGAGCCTTTCTAGGCTCAACTATTCTGAAGGAAGAGTATTGTTTCTGCGAGCCTCTCCAGGCTCAATTATTCTGAGGGAGTATTCTTTCTGCGAGCCTCTCCAGGCTCAATTATTCTGAAGGAGTATTATTTCTGCGAGCCTCTCCAGGCTCAATTATTCTGAAGGGAGTATTCTTTCTGCGAGCCTCTCCAGGCTCAATTATTCTGAAAGAGTATTATTTCAGCAAGCCTCTCCAGGCTCAATTATTCTGAGAGTATTATTTCGGCGAGCCTCTCCAGGCTCAGTTATTCTGTATGACGTTGTTTATTTTCTGAATCTTTGTATTTTGCTTGCTGCTGTCATACACAAGCAATTTTCTATTTTTCTATTTTATGCGGTTGCCTCATGATAAGGTCTTTGAATGTGCAACTAATGTGTGTGTGATGCACAAATGCAATACAATTTTTTGTTCATTTATTTAGAAAAGTGAGTGGCTCTCCCTATCCTCTTCTTCTTGGAGGACTTTCTGTCATTGACGCGAGGGAGTATTTTTGTGAGCCTTTATGCAGGAGATTATGGATTTTACAGGAACCCCTCCAATTTTCTTTTATTGACCGATTATTAATGGAATTTCGTACAATTTTATGAAAAACCAATTCAGAGGCATAATCACATGGTCAAGAAAGAAAAGAAACAAATGGATATTTTTATTGATATTCACAAGTGTTTTTACAGAAAGATATACAGAAGGAAATTTCTGAAGAATGGCTGGCCAGGGTAGGCTATATACATTGGGCTTAACAATTATATCTGTAATTGTTGCTCTTTACGTTCCCCTAATTGCTTCGGCCTGAGCCAGGAGTGTAGATGCTGCAAGATGCTTGCTTCTAGAAGATAATCACTTGAACCGCCTTTCGGTTTTCGGTTTAAGCGATCGTTGCTTGCTTTGCTTTTACATCTTATTCTTTTGCCCCTAACTTTTGCTTAGGACGTATCCTAACGGGGTAAATTTGCCTTTGTTTTGCCTAGTACCCTTGTACTGGCAGGCTTTTTATTTTGCCCTAACTTTTGCCTAGGACGCCCTTTTTGGGTTTTCATCCTAGCGGGCCTATGCAAGCAACGTCTTCAAGCATAGTACTTCTTTACCACGTCAGTGTTGACTAAGTATCGAAGTTCTTCTCCATCCATGTTTGTGAGGATCAATGCTCCTCCTGAGAAGGCTCGTTTTCCCACGTATGGTCCTCCGTGATTTGGGGCATACTTTCCGATTTTGTCCTTTTGAGTTGGTAGTAATTTCTTCATTACCAACTCTCCCTCATGGTAGACTCGAGGGTGGACTTTCTTGTCAAAAGCCTTTTTGATCTTCCTCTGATAGGCTTGACCATGGCATATGGCGTTCAGCCGTTTCTTTTTGATAGGGTTCAACTGGTCATATTGGCTTTGAACCCATTCTGCCTCGGAAAGTTTTGTTTCCATGATTACCCTTAGATAGAATATCTCGACTTCGATGGGTAGAACTGCCTCCACCCCATAAACGAGTGAGAATGGAGTAGCTCCTGTAAATGGACGTACTGAAGTCCTATAGCCATGAGGAGCGAAGGGTAACATCTCGTGTCAGTCTTTAAATGAGACAACCGTCTTTTGCACTATTTTTTTGATGTTCTTATTGGTTGCCTCGACTGCCCCATTCATCTTTGGCCGATATGGGGAAGAGTTGTGGTGTTGGATCTTGAATTCTTGGCACAGTTCTTCCACCATTTTGTTGTTCAGATTAGATCCATTATCAGTGATGATTTATTTCTCCATGCTTCCACTAGATTATTCTAAAATCTTTTGGGACAAGAGAGAAAAGAAGGGAAAGATATTTTTGTTTTGAAGTTTGTATTTTAGAGGGGATTATTTTTCAAAAATGGTTTTTGTAAGAATGGATGGCCAAGGTAGGCTTATGTGTTTAGGCTTGCTTGATTAAACACTTATGAAGTTAAGAAAATCTTTGTTTATTGACGTTGTGATTTTGACAACTTGGATAGCTGCTCTTGAACCTTTCTTTTTGAATTTGGTTCGTGGTACCATCATGGATTTCTTTTGTTTTTTGATTGTCCTTATTTTTGCCTAAAATACCCTTTTGTGGCGTTTTAGCGGACCTTTGTTTTTGTTTATTATTGTAACCCTAACTTTTGCCTAGGTCACCCTTTTGTGGGATTCCTAGCGGGTCTTTTTATCTTTAGGATTTCTTTATCCATGATGGCACTTATTGAGGCCAAGAAAAGGTGCTCCAAGTTGACACACACACTTCCACATAAAAATGATGTGGGTTTATTATTATTAAGATGATTTTAACCTCATTCATGTTTATTCAAACAGGGTTAAAAAAAATGTGGTTTAGAATTTTATTATAAGCAAGAAAAGAAGCAATGAGAAAGAATGATTTTATTATAATCATAGTGGAAGCATGTGTCCTTATTTCATCACTGATATGGGTCCCAATGTTGACCTCTTTTATCTTTCGGCCATGCCCCAAATTCACGGTTTCGAATTTCTCTTGACGAGCTTCTTGATCTAGCAATCTTTGCAGATCCGGAGAAATGGTCTCCTCATCACTGTCCAACTCAACCCTTTCACCTTCGGATCCCGGTTAGAGCGAACAATTACAGACACAATTATTTTATTGGTTCTGTTTAGGTTTAGAATTTATTAATATTGATGAGGAAAGAGAGAAAAGAACAAAAGAGAGTGATGTGTGAAATGCCTCTTTATTGATATATGTAAAATGTACAAAAACCCTTATTTACATGAAAAGGTTCTCATGATCTCGGGTACTGATCATGAGTCCCTAAAAGAGAAGAAAAATATGAAGGGGCCCTATTGTGGCTTGCCATTCTCTACTCCTGCTTTGGTAGAGGATTCTTGCTCACGTCGGGCGCTGTCGAATCGAAGGTGACCCACCCAGCATCAATAAGGTTTTGGACCTTGTATTTGAGAGCTAGGCATCTCTCTGTTGAATGTCCTGGTGCCCCCGAATGGTATAAACATTTGTCTTGTGGCTTGTACCAATCGGGGTAAGGTGGGTCGATCTTCCTTGGTGGAACATGAGCTAGAAGTTTGGCTTCTACTAGCTTCGGAAGGAGATCGCTATAAGTGGTCGGAAGTTTATCAAACTTCTTCACAGGGATGAATTGCGATCTTCCTGACTTCGAAGTGGAAGAAGCCGAGGGTATGGTTATAGCATTGACTCCTCCCTCATTCTTCTTCCTGAAGGTCTTCTTAGCCTCGAATGATTGGGAAGGCTTAGCTAGCTTCCCACTTTTAAGTCCTTGTTCCACTCTCTCCCCAATGGTGATGATGTCCGAGAAGAGTGTCGTTGTGTTCCCTATCATTTTGTCATAATAGGGACCGGTCAACGAGTTTATGAATAGGGACACCGTCTCCTTATCTGACAGCGGGGGCTCTATCTGTGCCGCCAACTCCCTCCAACGTTGGGCGTACGCTTTGAACGATTCATCATTATTCTTGCTCAAGGCTTGAAGATCTGACCTATCGGGTGTTAGGTCGATGTTGTATTTGTAGCGCTTGAGAAAGGCGTCGGCCAACTGCCTCCATGTGTGTACTAGATTTCCATCTAGCTGCATATACCAGTTGAGCGCAGTTTCAGCCAAGCTCTCTTGAAAGCAATGAATTAAGAGCTTTTCATTGGTGGCATATGCAGCCATCTTGCGACAGTACATGGTGAGATGACTCTTGGGGCAAGTCGATCCCACGTATCTCGGGAAATCTGGCACTTTAAATTTGGGAGGGAATTGAATATCCCTCACTAAACACATGTCGGCGGCATCTTTGACATCAAAATCATGCCCCTCCATAGCCCTCAACCGATCCTCTAGGGCGTGGAATTGTTCTTTTGAAACCTCGGGCTCTTTGATCATAATTCCAGCCCCAAGAGGTATGGTATGTGGAGGATCTTCTTCATGCTCCTCCTCCTCATGATGGGACCCATGGTCATTGTGATGAGATCCATGAATGTTATGGTGACGCATGAGTTCCAACATTTGCGCCATCTGCTCTTTGAGCTGTGAAAGCTCGGTTGTGAGCTTTTTGTTTTGCTCCTCCAATGCTTCCATTTTCTTGATTTTCCGTGCGCGCGTAAGGACAGAGAGATGACCAGCCACTTTCTAAAATGAATGTTTAGTTAGTTTATTTTATGGAATGAATACACTTTTTAACATGAGCTTGATAAACCTCCATCTTTAAGGCGCTGCCTTTTTAAGACGGAAGTTTACCACCCTTCTTTATCTATGATTTCTCCCCAACGGAGAATCTCTATAGTCATGGGTCTCTTTCACTCATGTCAAGAGGTATTGGTGATCCTAAAATGTATGTTTTTATGAGGATGCATGATGTCTTATTGGTAATGATGTACATGCTTCTCACTTTTATTATATTTTCACACATGGTCTTTCCTCTCATGTCATGGTTTTTTATGCATGGGGAATTTTTAGACCTTATCACGAGGTTATTTATTAATGCACAAACAATTGCACGTAAACATTTACACAAACAATTCACTCATCCACGAACAGTCACGAGCGAATCACGAGGTAGGGGTCTCCTGCAGAAATGGTGCATATTCAAGGTAGGTTCTAACTGTTCTCACCAGTCCAAGGCCCCCAAGGTGCCCCCATTATAGGGACCCAATTCCTCTCGTCGTAGGTCGATGGAAAGTTCCAACGCACCGTCGGACTCAAGTTCATGGTTATCACCTTGAGTGATGTTTTCCGACAACGGTCTACGGGCACCTATAGACCCATTCGACAACCGGCCGTACTAACATCCACTCCCTATGGTTAATCACTCATGCCCCCGGGTATAGAGGGAACTGTTGTGTGCAAAGGTTTGTGTACAGTTTTTATTTCAAACAATTGCGTAAATTTAAAAATACAACAGTTATTAAAGCCAAATAGATAAACATGTTATCATACAAGTGAGGGGTAATAAAGTAATTTTAACTATTATTTGTTAAAAATAATCTGTCACTAAATGGGACTGACTCTCAAGGCTTCCCCAGTGGAGTCGCCATCTGTCGCCACCGGCCCGAAACGGGCTTTCGGCATTCGCGAAGGATGGTTGGACTCGTTTATTTGTTTGAAAAATGTGGATTGCTAGAATGACTTATTCTCAAACTGAGACCTCGTCAAACGAGCAATTTTATTAAGAGGCTCACTAATCCATATTAATCCCAAGCGGGACCCTCCATGGATTAGTGGTTTTCGCAAAAGGAGGGTTCGTGGAGTCGCCACCAATGTTTTACTCAAAACATTGGAAAAAGGGATAAGGCAATTGATTTAAAAATCAACTTTGGCCACTACAACCAGAGTTGGGTAAGGGAGTCGGTTACGCGTGAGGAAGGTGTTAGCACCCCACGGCGCCCCTTTCGGGTTCCCTATGACAGATTATATTCTAAAATAACAGTATAAAATTACTAAATTACCCCTATTTATTATAAGCGATTATAAATTAACTATCTACATGATGACAGTTAAATATACAAACAGAAAGCAGTAAAAGGAAGGATTTTAAGAAGAAAACCTTTGAAGCGTGCTTTTATATATTTCGTAAAACTGGGAAGCTTTTTGGCGTTCCCTCGCTCTACAAGCCCGCTCGCTCCCTCCTATAAAATTTTGACTACGGAAATCCGGAGGATTTCCCTTCGACTAGGTTCGAATCTCCAAGCTAAGTGCTCGGAATTCCAGAACTTCGTCGGATCGACTCCCAGAGAGATTCCTAGGGCAGAACACTGCTCAAAAACCCCAGAATACTCAAGGAGGGAGTCAAAACTGAGTGAAAAAGTGTGTATTGACGTCAAATGACGCCATATTTATAGGAAATAGGAGCAATACGGGCGCTGGGGTCAATACGGCCCGTATTGAGAATTTGTTCTTCAATACGGCCGTATTGAACTCAATACGGCCGTATTGAAGTTCACAAATCTTCAATACGGCCGTATTGAGTCCAGTACGGCCGTATTGAAGTTCAAAACTTCAATACAGGCCGTACTGGTCCCCAAGCAGCCCGTATTGGTCCCAATTCCTCCTATTTTCTATTTTTAGCTATCCTAAGACCTCTTAGACCTATAGAGAACCCTCCTTGGGCCTTCTGGAAGTCCTTCTGGCTGATCCTTCTTCAGTCTTCGAGAGTCTTCAAGCTTTATTTCCGACCCGGACAATTTTAGGGGTCTACAGGCGTATCGGCTTGACGTTCGATGTTTGGCTAAGAGCCGGATTCCACTTGGGGAATACTTATTGATATTTTTGATTTTCTTCTCCTTTTTGCAGGGATGCCTCTTGAGTAGGCGATTGGGGATTTGGGGATCTTATTGTATCCCAGAGTATTATTTAGGAAGCCTCTACAGGCTTAGCCTCGCTCAGTGCTTTGAGTCGGAGAGCTATCTTCCACTGAGGAAGTGTTAAGTCCTTTGACTTGTATATACTGTTTGGATGATCGCACTTCCATTGGGGATTGCGTCGATTTTGCTTTGATAGCTCTCGCTGGGGATTTTTCCGTGAGCTTGAGCTGAGGTTCCCTCTGGGGAGTATTATTTCTGCGAGCCTCTCCAGGCTCAGTTATTCTGCATACTGTGGAGGATGTGGAGTATTATTTTGGTAAGCCTCTCCAGGCTTAGTTATTTGGTACAAATTGTTTGTTGGATTTTCTATATCCTTGCCTTTTTTATTTTCGGCTTTTTCTGTATTTTGCCTTTTCTTCTGATTTGGCTTTTTCTGTATTTTGCCTTTTTTATGTTTTTGGCTTTTGCTGTACAGAAATTAAAAGTGCTAAAGAAATTAAATTTATGAGAGAGTATTATTTCGGCAAGCCTCTCCAGGCTCAGTTATTTTGTAGGAGTATTATTTCGGCAAGCCTCTCCAGGCTCAATTATTCTGAAGGAGTATTATTTCGACAAGCAATTATTCTGTGGGAGTATTGTTTCGGCAAGCCTCTCCAGGCTCAATTATTCTGTACGAGTATTATTTCAGCAAGCCTCTCCAGGCTCAATTATTCTGAGAGTATTATTTCGGCGAGCCTCTCCAGGCTCAGTTATTTTGAGAGTATTCTTTCGGCAAGCCTCTCCAGGCTCAGTTATTCTGTATGATGCTGTTGATTTTCTGAATCTTTGTATTTTGCTTGCTGCTGTCATACACAAGCAATTTTCTATTTTTCTATTTTATGCGGTTGCCTCATGATAAGGTCTTTGAATGTGCAACTAATGTGTGTGTGATGCACAAATGCAATACAATTTTTTATTTTTGTTCATTTATTTAGAAAAGTGAGTGGCTCTCCCTATCCTCTTCTTCTTGGAGGACTTTCTGTCATTGACGCGAGGGAGTATTTTTGTGAGCCTTTATGCAGGAGATTATGGATTTTACAGGAACCCCTCCAATTTTCTTTTATTGACCGATTAATAATGGAATTTCGTACAATTTTTATGAAAAACCAATTCAGAGGCATAATCACATGGTCAAGAAAGAAAAGAAACAAATGGATATTTTTATTGATATTCACAAGTGTTTTTTTACAGAAAGACATACAGAAGGAAATTTCTGAAGAATGGCTGGCCAAGGTAGGCTATATACATTGGGCTTAACAATTATATCTG
This sequence comes from Cajanus cajan, assembly GCF_000230855.2. Lineage (NCBI taxonomy): Eukaryota > Viridiplantae > Streptophyta > Magnoliopsida > Fabales > Fabaceae > Cajanus > Cajanus cajan. Next base: position 39,558,524 of record NC_138521.1, on the reverse strand, counting down.
TAATTGTTGCTCTTTACGTTCCCTTAATTGCTTCGGCCTGAGCCAGGAGTGTAGATACTGCAAGACGCTTGCTTCTAGAAGATTATCACTTGAACCACCTTTCGGTTTTCGGTTCAAGTGATCGTTGCTTGCTTTGTTTTTATATCTTATTCTTTTGCCCCTAACTTTTGCTTAGGACGTATCCTAACGGGGTAAATTTGCCTTTGTTTTGCCTAGTACCCTTGTACTGGCAGGCTTTTTATTTTGCCCTAACTTTTGCCTAGGACGCCCTTTTTGGGTTTTCATCCTAGCGGGCCTATGCAAGCAACGTCTTCAAGCATAGTACTTCTTTACCACGTCAGTGTTGACTAAGTATCGAAGTTCTTCTCCATCCATGTTTGTGAGGATCAATGCTCCTCCTGAGAAGACTCGTTTTTCCACGTATGGTCCTCCGTGATTTGGGGCATACTTTCCGATTTTGTCCTTTTGAGTTGGTAGTAATTTCTTCATTACCAACTCTCCCTCATGGTAGACTCGAGGGTGGACTTTCTTGTCAAAAGCCTTTTTGATCTTCCTCTGATAGGCTTGACCATGGCATATGGCGTTCAGCCGTTTCTTTTTGATAGGGTTTAACTGGTCATATTGGCTTTGAACCCATTCTGCTTCGGAAAGTTTTGTTTCCATGATTACCCTTAGATAGAATATCTCGACTTCGATGGGTAGAACTGCCTCCACCCCATAAACGAGTGAGAATGGAATAGCTCCTGTAAATGGACGTACTGAAGTCCTATAGCCATGAGGAGCGAAGGGTAACATCTCGTGTCAGTCTTTAAATGAGACAACCGTCTTTTGTACTATTTTTTTTGATGTTCTTATTGGTTGCCTCGACTGCCCCATTCATCTTTGGCCGATATGGGGAAGAGTTGTGGTGTTGGATCTTGAATTCTTGGCACAGTTCTTCCACCATTTTATTATTCAGATTAGATCCATTATCAGTGATGATTTATTTCTCCATGCTTCCACTAGATTATCCTAAAATCTTTTGGGACAAGAGAGAAAAGAAAAGAAAGATATTTTTATTCTGAAGTTTGTGTTTTAGAGGGGATTTATTTTTTCAAAAATGGTTTTTGTAAGAATGGGTGGCCAAGGTAGGCTTAAATGTTTAGGCTTGTTTGATTAAACACTTATGAAGTTAAAAAATCGTGTTGTGATTCGACAACTTGGATAGCTTCCCTTGAACCTTTCTTTTTGAATTTGGTTCATGGTACCATCATGGATTTCTTTTGTTTTTTGATTGTCCTTATTTTTGCCTAAAACACCCTTTTGTGGCGTTTTAGCGGACCTTTGTTTTTGTTTATTATTGTAACCCTAACTTTTGCCTAGGTCACCCTTTCGTGGGATTCCTAACGGGTCTTTTGCTCTTATTTTTGCGCAGTCCCCTTTTTGGGTTTCCTGCCGAGCTTCTTTTATTTTGAAAGATTTCTTTTTACCCATGATGGCACTTGTCGAGGCCAAGGGAAGGTGCTCCAAGTTGTCACACACACCTCCACATAAAAATGATGTGGGTTTATTATCATTAAGATGATTTTAACCTCATTCATGTTTATTCAAACAGGGTTAAAAATAATGTGGTTTAGAATTTTATTATAAGCAAGAAAAGAAGCAATGAAGAATGATTTTATTATAATCATAGCGGAAACATGTGTCCTTATTTCATCACCGATATGGGTCCCAATATTGACCTTTTTTATCTTTCGGCCCTGCCCCAAATTCACGGTCTCCAATTCCTCTTGACATGGTTGGAGTAGACGAGTTTCTTGATCTAGCAATCTTTGCAGATCCGGAGAGATGGTCTCCTCATCACTGTCCAACTCAACCCGTTTATCCTCAACTTTCGGATCCCGGTCAGAGCGAGCAATTACAGACATAATTATTTTATTGGTTCTATTTAGGTTTAAAATTTATTAATGTTAATGGGGAAAGAGAGAAAAGAACAAAAAAGAGAGTAATGTGAAAAATGCCTCTTTATTGATATTTTAAAAAACTGTAAAACCCTTATTTACATGAAAAGGTTCTCATGATCTCGGGTACTGATCATGAGTCCCTTAAAAGAAAAGAAAAATATGAAGGGGACCTATTGTGGCTTGCCATTCTCTACTCCTGCTTTGGTAGAGGATTCTTGCTCACGTCGGGCGCTGTCGAATCGAAGGTGACCCACCCGGCATCAATAAGGTTTTGGACCTTGTATTTGAGAGCTAGGCATCTCTCTGTTGAATGCCCTGGTGCCCCCGAATGGTATAAACATTTGTCTTGTGGCTTGTACCAATCGGGGTAAGGTGGGTCGATCTTCCTTGGTGGAACATGAGCTAGAAGTTTGGCTTCTACTAGCTTCGGAAGGAGATCGCTATAAGTGGTCGGAAGTTTATCAAACTTCTTCACAGGGATGAATTGCGATCTTCCTGACTTCGAAGTGGAAGAAGCCGAGGATATGGTTATAGCATTGACTCCTCCCTCATTCTTCTTCCTGAAGGTCTTCTTAGCCTCGAATGATTGGGAAGGCTTAGCTAGCTTCCCACTTTTCAATCCTTGTTCCACTCTCTCCCCAATAGTGATGATGTCCGAGAAGAGTGTCGTTGTGTTCCCTATCATTTTATCGTAATAGGGACCAGTCAACGAGTTGATGAATATGGACACCATCTCCTTATCTGACAGCGGGGGTTCTATCTGTGCCGCCAACTCCCTCCAACGTTGGGCGTATGCCTTGAAAGATTCATCATTATTCTTGCTCAAGGCTTGAAGATCTGACCTATCGGGTGTTAGGTCGATGTTGTATTTGTAGCGCTTGAGAAAGGCGTCGGCCAACTGCCTCCATGTGTGTACTAGATTTCCATCTAGCTGCATATACCAGTTGAGTGCAGTTTCAGCCAAGCTCTCTTGAAAGCAATGAATTAAGAGCTTTCCATTGGTGGCATATGCAGCCATCTTGCGACAGTACATGGTGAGATGACTCTTGGGGCAAGTCGATCCCACATATTTCGGGAAATCTGGCACTTTAAATTTAGGAGGGAATTGAATGTCCCTCACTAAGCACATATCGGCGGCATCTTTGACATCAAAATCATGCCCCTCCATAGCCCTCAACCGATCCTCTAGGGCGTGGAATTGTTCTTTTGAAACCTCGGGCTCTTTGATCATAATTCCAGCCCCAAGAGGTATGGCATGTGGAGGATCTTCTTCATGCTCCTCCTCCTCTCCCTCATGATGGGACCCATGGTCACTGTGATGAGATCCATGAATGTTATGGTGACGCATGAGTTCCAACATTTGCGCCATCTGCTCTTTGAGCTGTGAAAGCTCGGTCGTGAGCTTCTTGTTTTGTTCCTCTAGCGCTTCCATTTTCTTGATTTTCTTTGCGCGTGTGAGGACAGAGAGATGACCAGCCACTTTCTAAAATGAATGTTTATTCTAATTAGCTTATTTATGATATGAATACATTCTTGATGTGAGCTTGATAATCTTTCATCTTTGAGGCGCTGCCTTTTTAAGATGAAAGTTTATCACCCTCCTTAGGCTATTATCTCTCCACAACGGAGAATCCAATAGTGACGGGTCTCTTTCACTCACATCGAGAGAGTATTAGTGAACCTATAAATGATGATGAGGATGCATGAGGTATTTTTGATAATGATGCCTATGCTCCTTACTTTTATTATATTTTCACACATTGGTTTTTCCTCTCATGTCATGACATTTTCATGCATGGGGATTATTTTTTAGACCTTATCACGAGGTTATTTATTAATGCACAAACAATTGCACATAAGCATTTACACAAACAATTCACTCATCCACGAACAGTCACGAGCGAATCACGAGGTAGGGGTCTCCTGCAGAAAAGTGCATATTCAAGGAGGATCTAACTGTTCTCACTTGGTCAAAGGCCCCCAAGGTGCCCCCATTATAGGGACCCAATTCCTCTCATCGTAGGTCGATGGAAAGCTCCAACGCACCGTCGGACTCAAGTTCATGGTTATCACCTTGAGTGATGTTTTCCGACAACGGTCTACGGGCACCTATAGACCCATTCGACAACCGGCCGTACTAACATCCACTCCCTATGGTTAATCACTCATGCCCCCGGGTATAGAGGGAACTGTTGTGTGCAAAGGTTTGTGTGCAGTTTTTATTTCAAACAATTGCGGAATTTAAACATACAACAGTTATTTAAAAGCCACATAGATAAACATGTTATCATACAAGCAAGGGGTAACGAAGTAATTTTAACTATTATTTGTTAAAAATAATCTGTCACTAAATGGGACTGACTCTCGAGGCTTCCCCAGTGGAGTCGCCATCTGTCGCCACCGGCCCAAACGGGCCTCGGCGGTCGCGAAGACGGTCGAGCTCGCTTTTATTTTCGTTTTGAAAATGTATTGGATTATTAGAACGACTTGTTCTCAAACTGAGACCTTGTCGATCTTATCCAATTTATTTATTAAAAGTCTCACCAATCCATATTAATCCCAAGCGGGACCCTCCATGGATTAGTGGTTTTCGCAAAAGGAGGGTTCGTGGAGTCGCCACCAATGTTTTACTCAAAACATTGGAAAAAGGGATAAGGCAATTGATTTTATAAATCAACTTTGGCCATTACAACCAGAGTTGGGTAAGGGAGTCGGTTACGCGTGGGGAAGGTGTTAGCACCCCACAACGCCCCTTTCGGGTTCCCTATGACAGATTATTTTCTAAAATAACAACGTAAAATTACTAAATTACCCCTATTTATTATAAGCGATTATAAATTAACTATCTACATGATGACAGTTTAAATATGCACACAGAAAGCAGTAAAAGGAAGGATTTAAGAAGAAACCTCTTGAAGCGTGCTTTTATATATTGAGTAAAACTGGGAAGCTTTTTGGCGTTCCCTCGCTCTACAAGCTCGCTCGCTCTCTCCTATAAAATTTTGACTATGGAAATCCGGAGGATTTCCCTTCGACTAGGTTCGAATCTCCAAGCTAAGTGCTCGGAATTCCAGAACTTCGTCGGATCGACTCCCAGAGAGATTTCTAGGGCAGAACACTGCTCAAAAACCCCAGAATACTCAAGGAGGGAGTCAAAACTGAGTGTGAAAGTGTGGAATGACGTCCAATTGACGTCATATTTATAGGGAATAGGCGCAATACGGCCTACAGGAGCAATACGGCCGTATTGAAATTTTTTGAACTTCAATACGGCCGTATTGAGTTCAATACGGCCGTATTGAAGTTCAGAAATTTCAATACGGCCGTATTGAGTTCAATACGGCTGTATTGAAGCTTCAATACGGCCGTATTGATTTCAGTACGGCCGTATTGAAGTTTCAGAAACTTCAATACGCCGTATTGAGTTCACTGCGGCCGTATTGAAGCTTCAATACGGCCGTATTAAGTTCAGTACGGCCGTATTGGGCTTCATTCCCTCCACTTCCTTATTTTGAGCTATTCTAAGACCTCTAGACCTACAGAGAACCCTCCTAGGGCCTTCCAAGAGTCCTTCTGGCTGATCTTCCTTCAGTCTTCGAGAGTCTTCAAGCTTTATTTCCGACCCGGACAATTTTAGGGGTCTACACCTTTGAACAATAATTAAGCCTGTAGGATACCTGACACCTATAAATATAGATATTAGCTTACCTATGTTTACACACAATATCAAAACATTTAAATACCAAACACTATGAATTCGTCCTCTATCGTTTTTCTTGTTTATTGTAATAGGGAAATAACTAGTACATGACATGGTTTAATATCATTTATTATTGAAGACATAAGGCAAGTCTACCTTCATCATGACATGACACTTGAGGCCTTAAAGAAATTCATTCAAAATAAGAGTAACCCTCTTGATGGCACTATAGTAACTAACATCTATTACCGATGTCATGTGATTACTATTGGGGATTGTACTTAATACAAGGTATGAAAACTTATAGATGATGAAGACATGAAAATGATCTCTATATTCGCATATCGTTGTAACCTTATTTGTATTGAGTTGTTCGCCACTATGGATCACATTAAACCACAACAACGTATTGAAGCATAATTTGAGGATAGTGACTAGGACATAATGGAGAAATATTTTGATTTATCAATGAAACTTGAATGAGTAATTGAAGGGCTAGTATGTACCTATTATTATTATTATTGTATGATTGTCATTTTGAATGTTGTACTTTCACGTCTAGTGTTGCTCTTATCAATATTACCATTTCATTATCATTTTTAACTTAATCAAGTCCTTTAATTATAAAATAAAATATATTACACAATATGAATTTTAGTATTTTAAAAAATAGAAATTCATTCACTACAATGAAAATACATTAACAAACAAACATAAATTAAAACATAAATAGGTACTAGAAAAGCTATAGAAAAACAACACTTGGAATAATAATAATAATACACTTTCATGGTTGAGTAGTCATGATGTCAAGAAAATCCATGAAATCTTGATTCAAACACACTGTACAAATTGATGATCGAGATCGCATCATACAAATCAATGATTGAGCTTGCATTGATTCAAATGCAAACACGGCTTATGCATTAGACAACTTTAAAGAGTTGTCTTTATTGATAGACAAATCAATGGTTGAGATCCCACCATACAAATCGACGACTAAGATTGCTTTGATTCAAATGCAAACATTGTTCACACGTCAAACAACTTAAAAGAATTTTGCCTTTTATGACACATAAATCGATGACTGAGATCACACCGTTCAAATTGATGGCTGAGATTGCATTGATTCAAATGCAAACATTGTTCATGCATCATAAAAATTTAAAGAGTTTCGTCTTTTATGATAGACAAATTGACGACTGAGATCACATTATTCAAATCGACTATTGAGACACATTGATTCAAACCTAAATACTATTCATGCATCATATAACTTTAAAGAGTTTCATCTTTTGTGATAGACATATCAACGTCTGAGATCGCACCATACAAATCAACGGTTAAGATTACATTGATTCAAATGCAAACACTACTCACGTGTTAGAAAACTTTAAAGAGTTTCGTCTTTGGTGACAAACAAATCGACGACTGAGATCAAACCATTCAAATCGACAGTCGAGATCACATTGATTCAAACCTAAATACTATTCATGGGTTAGAAAAATTTAAAGTGTTTCATCTTTTGTGACAAACAAATCAATGACTGAGATCGCACCATTCAAATCGATGGTTGAGATCACATCGATCAAACCTAAACATTGTTCATGCTTCTATAAATAAGAGTAGTCTTTTTATTTTTTTTACACAACACTTACTATCAACCTTCAATATAGCTAAACACAACCCTTTATCCCTCAACTCATATACACTTTTTCAAAATTATGGCTAGTTCTAGGAGAGAAAGTATATTTGTGTACTACAATGGTGAAATGATTATTGATGAGAAAGTAGGGACATTGTATAGATGCCTTCGCCCAACAGGGATATCAGTGAGGCGAGGTTTTTCGTTAGAATAAACGTAAGTTTCAACAACGAATCCAAATTGTCCGTACTCAAAGGTTTGCTGATGTTTATTTTTGCCACCTTATATTTGTTGAAGGTTTTTATGTTAATTATGAGTTGACGCTCATTAGAGACAAGGAAGACATCCAAATGATGTTTTTTGTTGAAGAAAATTACAATAGTCTTAGGTGCATTGAGGTATTATGCAACATTGGAGGATATTCCTAAGCCTCCAAGTTCTCAACACAATTTTTATTTAAATGTACCTTACGTTGAAACAGAGCTTGCCTTTCTTACATCGAACTTGAACCTATAAACTTGTCCTTGGAATGAGAAGGAGCTTCATCTTCCTATACCCAACTCTTAATTGCTAAAAAAATTTCTACCCAATTATTCACATCTCAATCTTTCAATTTTCATGAAAGTCAACCACATCTACATCATGCCAGTCACCATGATTGGGAGGCAACCACAACAACCCCAAGAGTCTAACAACAACTTGAAGTGAGTTGAATTCATGAAGAATATGTTGGTCCCTTTAGCAAACATGAAGATGATGAGCTTATACAATGCACGATGACGATGATGATGATAATGATGATGATTATGATGATGATGATGATGATGATGATGATGATGATGATGAAGAAAATGATAATAATGTTGCAAGACCATCATTTTTTCCTAGTACATACAACCCTTTTCACACATGCTTCAATTGAATTTGGATTAGATAGATGATGATGATGTAAAATTTATACACTTCTTAGACCGCAAAAGTATTCCACCTAAGGTGATAACTCTATATATTGGGCAATGATTTCCAAACAAAGTTGTCATAGATTTCACAATCAAAGAATTTCACATCAAGAACCATGTCAAATACAAAAAGGAATGATACAAAACGAATAATTGCATATTGTCCAAAAGAGGGATGTAATTGGTATTGTAGAGTATACATTCGCAAAAATGGAATGTAGGAGATTCATTCACTACCTCATCCACATACATGTGCAGTAGATATGCTTTCTCAAGATCATACAAAATTGGATTCAAAGAAGATTGTTGAATACATCATGTCACTGGTTAAAATGGATCCAACAACTACATTGTCACTTTTGATTGAAGTAGTTAGAGATAAAGTAGGATACACCATCTCCTAGACAAAAGCTTGGAAGGTTAAGCAAAAGGCATTAGAATCGTTCAAGTTGTTGCTAAGATGCCTTCAAGCCTTATAAGTTAATAATCCTTGAACAATCATCCAAGTTCAAACACACCCAGCCCTTGAAAATGATGTCTTGGTTTTTGGCAAGAGAAGATTCCATCAACTTTTCTAGACTTTTATACCATGCATTGACGGATTTGCATATTGCAAGCCAATTGTTCAAGTTGATGAAACCTGGCTATATGAAAAATATACAAGACTCTATTACTAGATATGGCTCAAGATGGGAACAACCACATATTACCGATAGCCTTTGTGATCATTGAGGGTGAGACACCAAATGGTTGGTTCTTCTTCCTGAAAAATTTAAGAAGGCATGTTACACCCTAAAGTGAACTTTGTTTGATCTTAGATAGACATGAGTCAATTAAAAGTTCTTACAATCGAGAGGATAGTGGGTGAAGGAGTGATCAAACATTGCATGTCTTTTGTATTCGGCATATTATGCAAAACTTTATGAGAAAATACAAGAATGATGATCTAAGAAAATCTGTTGTTAACATGTGTAAGTTGTTGGAGATTATTGAAATGATGAAGATCATTGAGATGATAAAAAGACTCCTCAAGAAGTTTTAGTTTTGGTGATATTGTATAATTGATGTTTGAGCCTATGTAAAAGGATATTGATTGATTGTTATAGATATAGGCTTGTGTGTGTGTGTTTGTTTATAATGATTGCTTAATTCAAGAATCTATCAAGCTTTTAAAGAAACCAAGAATTTGTTTTTTAAGTATTTCCATGAGTAAACATGAAGTAATAGATTATCTTGAAAAGGCTAATTTACTACCAAGTGTTTAAACATAGAAATATTACTTGATTTAAAACAAGAGTTTTCAAGGTAAATTTGTTAATCAAATTACCATTCAGGGTAATAGATTACCAAACTTGTTACTGGAAAAGGATATTAAAATGTCCTCTATGTTAATAGATTACCAAGTCTGTTACTAAACATATTTTCAAAGTACTCTCTAAGGTAATAGATTACCAAAGTTGGTAATATATTAAAATAGAGTCTCTTGCTTGGAATCAGGCTGAAAAAACGAAGTTATCATCGTGTTAATTGATTACTAATATAATCGACTACCATAGAGTGATATGAAAATCTGGGACTTTTCAAGCTCGGGTTAATCGATTACCACCTGGGAAAATCGATTACCCTAGACAGTTTTCATGTTTCTAGTTCAATTAAAAGAGCTGGTAACAGAGTATCTACACAGGTAGTAGATTACTATTTTTATTACTTTTTATAACTGAATCATGTCTTTCACTCTATAAAATCAATCTTTTTGAAATTTAAAAAGAGACCCAAGAGAAATTTTGAACTCTTAAGAAAAGTGATATTTTCAAAAACAAGATTAAAGTGTTACAAAGGAAAATTTCTAAAAAAATTCAAGAAGTGCAAAGAAAGAACATGAATTCTTGAAAGAAGAAATTCAAGAACTGGACTCAAGAGTAAGAGATTAAAATTTTCACAGAATTAGGTGATATTACTCTGATCTTGAAACTTGTATTTTCGTTTTTGACTGGTGTATCCTTTGAGATCGGGTATCTAAACAAGAGATGTGATAGAAGTGAGTGGGAGAAGTGATGATTGAACTTCTCCAAGCTCCTTCTAGGCACGGATCCACTTCAAAGGAGATACTACCGAATGAATGAACACCTTAGGAAGATGAGAAGCTTGCGGAATGAAGGCCTAAGCCTTGAAGGAAGCATCCAAGCTCAAGAACATCAAAGGATTGCACACTTCAAAGGGAAGGAAACTAGGTTTTCCTAAGTGAATTTTGAAGGCACTCTCTAAGGTTCTCTCTTGAATGATTCGGTGACTCTTGAATGGCTGAATTCAATTCAGATATCTCATATATTCAAAAGTGATTACAATGTGTAGGAGAAACACTTAAGTAGGGACGGTTTTGGCACCTAGACTAAACTACACAAGTTGGCGCCTAAAATTTGAATTCAAATTGGAAATTTGAATTCAAATTTTGGTGCACATGGGTGTGGCTGTGAGTTTAGGTATCTAATGTGCATCTAGGTCTGATTTGAGAGTCATTTAGGGTTAATTTGAGTGTCACATGTTCAGCCACCAATTGGTGCAAAACATGTGACTCAAATGTAACTTAAATGGCTTCCAAATTAAACCTAATTTAACCTAGTTAACCTACTTTAGTATTTCTTGTATTTTCCTAATCTAATGACCTAAATACAATGGTCAAACAAATACAATGGAAAGGAAAAATTACAAGAATGAAAATGAGCCCAATATTGGGTACCAAAAGCCCAAAGGCCCATGAAGCCCAAAACTAGGCCCAACAAGCCTAAAACCTAAAATGCTACTCTATGTGGTCCAAAATACAAGACCAAAATATATGATACCTATACTAACATGATGTATACAAAACATATGAAAATAGCTATAACAAAATATGGCCCATGAAAAGTTCAACTTGGGCCTTCCTAGGCCCAATGGGCCCGATGGGCCCTGATTGGCCCAAACCTTTATGTCTAGCCAACTCCTCTTGGATCTTTGAGTATGTCACCTCTTGCACTCCAAAGCATGATTCCATCATCCCCTCCCTCTTGAAAATGATTTGTCCTCAAATCTCGAGGATGAATGGAAGAAGAAAAATTAACACCTACATATAAAACATGCAAGGAATAAGAAGTAACATGGTAAGAGAAAAGATCATGGATCCTAAGAGGAGTCCTAGTATCTAACCTAACAAAGAAAGATAAAATATTAGACTCTCTAGAAATAGGCTCCTCTTCTAAGCATAACCTAGAAGTAAAACCTAAAAATGTAAGAACACTATGACTAAGACAATGAAAAGACTGATTTTTAAACACTACAATATCTTGCCTAAAGTACCCTAAATGGTATCCTAGGCTTTTCCTAAAATATAAAGAAAATACTACTAAAAAACGTCCTAAACAATTTTGGATTTGATTGTTTATTAGATACTCATAGTCATATAATCTATTTTTGTCTTGTAGGGAAGGAAACATATTAAGTTCAAAAAAATAAGAACTTCCCATAAGATCAAGCATACAATATAGATCTTTACAAGTTATATCTACTAAACAATGTAAACCAAAAATTGGGTGCTTTATGAAATCCAAAGAAATACTTCCTTCCTTGTGCACCTTCAAGGAAGTAGTATAAGGAGTAACACTAGGTATAGTCCACTCCTTCTTCACTATATCTCGAAGTTGAGAAGAATTCTTTACTTGAAATTCATTTTGTTCCTCATTCTCAACTTTAAGATAAGTGGCAGCATTAGGATAAAAGTCAAGACTTTTATGAATAAAGAGAGTTCTTTTCAAATCTTGCTTGGTCATAAAATAACTCTCCTTGGTCACAAAGGTTTTAGTGGAATCCCCTTCTTCCACACTCTTTCCTTCTTTTCTTTCTTTATTTCTTTTTCTTTTCATTTGCTTTTGATCCTCAAACACTTGGGGTGGTGTTAAAGGATTAAAAACAATTTCCTTATTTTTATGAGTGAAGGTTATTTTGTTAGTAAGGCCATCATGTATAGTTTGTTTATCAAATTGCCATGGCCTACCAAGCAAAATATGACAAGCTTCCATAGGGATCACATCACATAAAACTTTGTCTTTATAATCCCCTATAGAAAACTTGACCTTCACTTGTTGATTCACCTCCAATTCCTCACCTTCATTGAGCCAATGAAGTTTGTAAGGGTGAGGGTGAGGAATGGTGGTAAGGGCTAACTTGTTAATCAACCTTGTACTACAACAATTTGAACATGATCCACTATCAACAATGAGAGAACAAGTTCTTTTGGAAACTAAACATCTTGTGTAAAAGATGTTCTCTCTTTGTGATAGTGAAGTGGGACAAGGTTGACTTCCAAGAAGCCTTTTGACCATAAGAAGATCACCATCAACAGGATATAGCTTTTCAATTTGAGGATCTTCCTTACTAGTCTCACTATCACTTGAAGTGGTAGAACTAGATTCATCAAGGCTACTATAAATGTCTTGTCCTCTCAAAATCATGACCTTTTTAGTTGGACATTGAGAAGCTATATGGCCTCTCCCAAGACATTTAAAGCATTTGATGTCACTAGTTTTACTACTAGAAGTGACAACATTTTTATTTTTTTCACTTTCTTTTTCTTTTTCTTGACCCTTACTAGAGTTTGTGGAAGAGTTATCTTGCCCCTCCCTCTTGTAGTCTTTCTTGATATAAGAGTTAGTTTGAGTTTTTCCTTTTCTCAAATTTTGTTGTTCCACCCTTATACAAAGTTGGACCAAATCATCAAGGTCCCTATAAGGGAGTAATTCAACTCTATCTCTTATATCAAAATTAAGACCACTTAGAAATCTAGCAATGGTCAATCTTTCTTCCTCTCTTATCCCAGCCCTCATGAGATATAACTCCATTTTTTTGTCTATACTCCTCAACACTCATACTCTTTTGTTGGAGTCTTTGGAGCTTATCCATAAGCTCCCTACTATAATAAGAAGGTATGTGCCTTCTTCTCATAGCACTCCTCAACTCATTCCAATAAGTGATGGGAGGATCATTGTGAAGTCTTCTCTCTCTTTCCAAGGATGTCCACCAATACATGGCTTGTCCTTGAAAAGCTAGGGTGGCTAGAGGAACTTTTATTTCCTCACCTACTTGATGACAAGTGAAGATTTGCTCCACTTTCATCTCCCAGTCCAAGTAGGCATCCACATCCTCCTTTCCATAAAAGTAAGGGAGATCAACCCTTGATTCCCTCACTTTGTGTTCTTTAATGACTCTCCTAGGTGTTGGTTGATAGTATGCATCCAAATTCAAACTACCATCATTTTCTTGACTTTGAGAATCATGGGAGCTCTTGGTTGAGCTCCTAGAAGAACCTTTTGGACTTTTATTTTTATTCAATTTTTTCAAAAGTTTTTCTTCTCGTTGCTTAATCTTTTGAATCTCTTGTTCTAAAGCCATGATTTGTACTTCCTTTTCAAGTTTTTCTTTTTGTTTTTGAAGTATTTCATCATGCTTCCAAAGTTTTAGTGCCTCAACCTCCTTGACAATTCTTTTAAAACTTTTAGGAGATTCAAAGTCACTACTACTTTGAGAATGTTGACTCATGATTAAGCAATAAGATTTTATATGCTATGCAAAAAGTTATAAAATATTTTTGAGATTTTCTAGGAATGAAAATAGCACTTGGAAGTCTAAGTGTACAAGTTGCACTATCAAGGGAGGTGAGCTACAAAGATCCACTTAATAACCAAGCCTTTTCAAGTGGAAATCACTAAACTCCTTTGTGGTACTTTCAATTCCCCAAAATTTTTCACAAAAATTTTGAATGCTTTTTCACAATTTGTTTGTATTTAAGACTAAACTAAACGTGAACAATCAAATCTACACAAGTCTAGACGAAATTAAGCAACTAAGTAAACACAATTATAGACAAGAAACTTTAAAGGAAGCAAAAACAAGTAGCTAGTCGGATAACCCTAAGTGGAAGCTTGAAACATATGAAATTTCCAAGCCACTTCCACTAGTACTACACGTGAGAAGGCTATCAAGGGTTAGATATACCTGACCAGCTTCTTAATACTCCCTCCAAGCTTTACAAATTGGTTTAAAATACAAAAGATTTGGCAAAAATGTAAACTAGCCTAGGAAAACAATAAAGTGGCGGCTTTGGCAACCAATTAGTGACGGATTGTTGTCCAAATTTTCCAACACTTAATCAAGTGTTTAATCCGCCACTAATCCTTCAAAATAATGCTCCTGGACCTGCAAAAGAAACACAACAAAGAGGTTAATGTGGCTGCCTCACAAGGTGAAGGGATTGGTCACTCAAGTGAAGGAAGTTTAGGAGAAATTTTGGTCACTAATTTAGGTCAAATTTTTAGGTCTTAGTGTCCAAACTTTTCCTACTCTTTGTTGAGCAATGCTTGATCCTTGAACAAGGATTATAGGCCACTTCCAGCACAGGGAATTTAAAGAAAGAAAACAAGACAAGCAACAAAAGCACAATTTAAAAAGCTTATACCAAAAACAAGAGTAATAGGTGTATATGACAAGACATAAAGAGGTTCAACAAATAAAACTGAAAATTAAGACTCCAAATAAAGCTAGCACTCAGTTAGGAATGTTCCTAGATAGGTACTAGAGTAGATGAACAAAACAAAAAAAATTTGAAATCAATTGGATAAGTATAGCACAAGTAGTAGCAAAAACAATAACAAGGAATCAAGTGGATTTTTCAGCTTGTACACCTCTCGGCTTTTTCTTTATAAATTTTTTTCTCTATTTTTTTTTAATTCTTTCTTTTTCCAGTATCAAATTAAAAGTCCAGAGAGTATATTTTCCTTTTGTTTCAATTTTTTTAATGATTCCAAGCTATAGAAACCGAGAATACAAATCAGCCAAAAATTAGGTCAAATTTCAAGTGAAAATGAGAAACTAGTGCACTAATCTTTAGGTTTTGGTTTGGATTCCTTTTGAACTCTTTTCTTTGGAGCTTTTAGGTCTTTAGGCTCTGTTTTTAACTCTGTTTTCTAGCCTCTTAACTCACTTTTTTTTTTAAAATTTGAATCCACAAAAAGAGTGCACTAGAATTAGGAATACACTTGAAATTTTGAATCACAAAAAATTTTTAGAAGATTTTTCAATGGAATGTGATTTAAAAACTTAAGAACACAATAGAAACCTAACTCTAAAGAAACTTACTAGAACTAATAGCAAGTTATGAACACAATAAGGCAAAAGAAAAAGCACATATAGATAGCTAAAAGAGAAGCAAAAACCGAGAACACAAATTGATGAACAAGACATAAAAGAAAATTAGTTAAACATGCTATTCAAGGAATTTTTAAGACATATAAAGACTACACAAACACACTAAGACAAAACATGGATTAAAAACCAAAATCTAAATGCAATGTATGCAGTCCAATCACGGACACATATTAGGAATGGAGAGACTCAACATTAAAATCAAAAACAAGCACAAGCTAATAGGTCCTAACAAGTTGATTGAAGGAGAAAATCAAAAATCAATCAACCAATGCATCTATGGAACAAAATATGATATAAAGCATATAGATCCGAATAAAAACTCAAAGAAGACAATGAGAACACAATGAACACAAAAACAAACGGACCAAAACTCAAGAACACTTATCTCCTTGAAGACCTTGCTCTTGATACCAAAAATGATAGAAGTGAGTGGGAGAAGTGATGATTGAACTTCTCCAAGCTCCTTCTAGGCACGGATCCACTTCAAAGGAGATACTACCGAATGAATGAACACCTTAGGAAGATGAGAAGCTTGCGGAATGAAGGCCTAAGCCTTGAAGGAAACATCCAAGCTCAAGAACATCAAAGGATTGCACACTTCAAAGGGAAGGAAACTAGGTTTTCCTAAGTGAATTTTGAAGGCACTCTCTAAGGTTCTCTCTTGAATGATTCGGTGACTCTTGAATGGCTGAATTCAATTCAGATATCTCATATATTCAAAAGTGATTACAATGTGTAGGAGAAACACTTAAGTAGGGACGGTTTTGGCACTAGACTAAACTACACAAGTTGGCGCCTAAAATTTGAATTCAAATTGGAAATTTGAATTCAAATTTTGGTGCACATGGGTGTGGCCGTGAGTTTAGGTATCTAATGTGCATCTAGGTCTGATTTGAGAGTCATTTAGGGTTAATTTGAGTGTCACATGTTCAGCCACCAATTGGTGCAAAACATGTGACTCAAATGTAACTTAAATGGCTTCCAAATTAAACCTAATTTAACCTAGTTAACCTACTTTAGTATTTCTTGTATTTTCCTAATCTAATGACCTAAATACAATGGTCAAACAAATACAATGGAAAGGAAAAATTACAAGAATGAAAATGAGCCCAATATTGGGTACCAAAAGCCCAAAGGCCCATGAAGCCCAAAACTAGGCCCAACAAGCCTAAAACCTAAAATGCTACTCTATGTGGTCCAAAATACAAGACCAAAATATATGATACCTATACTAACATGATGTATACATGTCGCCACCGGCCCGAAACGGGCTTTCGGCATTCGCGAAGGATGGTTGGACTCGTTTATTTGTTTAAAAATAGTGGATTGCTAGAATGACTTATTCTCAAACTGAGACCTCGTCAAACGAGCAATTTTATTAAAAGGCTCACTAATCCATATTAATCCCAAGCGGGACCCTCCATGGATTAGTGGTTTTCATAAAAGGAGGGTTCGTGGAGTCGCCACCAATGTTTTACTCAAAACATTGGAAAAAGGGATAAGGCAATTGATTTAAAAATCAACTTTGGCCACTACAACCAGAGTTGGGTAAGGGAGTCGGTTACGCGTGGGGAAGGTGTTAGCACCCCACAGCGCCCCTTTCGGGTTCCCTATGACAGATTATTTTTAACAGAACAGTATAAAATTACTAAATTACCCCTATTTATTCTAAACAATTATGAATTGACTATCTACATGATGACAGTTTAAATATACACACAGAAAGCAGTAAAAGGAAGGATTGAAGGGAAACCTCTTGAAGCGTGCTTTTTATAAAAAATGAACTGGGAAGCGTTTTGGCGTTCCCTCGCTCTACAAGCCCGCTCCTCGCTCTCCTAGAACAAAATTTTAACTAAGGGAATCAAAAAGATTTCCCCTCGACTAGGTTCGATCCTCAAGCAAAATGGCTCGGGGCTCAAGAACTTCGTCGGATCAACTCTCCGAGTGATTTCTAGGGCAGAACACTGCTCAAAAACCCCAGAATACTCAAGGAGAGGGTTCAAACTATGTTGAAAAGTGTGGAATGACGTCCAATTGACGTCATATTTATAGGGAATAGGCGCAATACGGCCTACAGGAGCAATACGGCCGTATTGAAATTTTTGAACTTCAATACGGTCGTATTGAGTTCAATACGGCCGTATTGAAATTCAGAAATTTCAATACGCCCGTATTGGTTTCAGTACGGCCGTATTGAAGTTTCAGAAACTTCAATACGCCGTATTGAGTTCACTGCGGCCGTATTGAAGCTTCAATACGGCCGTATTAAGTTCAGTACGGCCGTATTGGGCTTCATTCCCTCCACTTCCTTATTTTGAGCTATTCTAAGACCTCTGGACCTACAGAGAACCCTCCTAGGGCCTTCGAGGAGTCCTTCTGGCTGATTATCCTTCAGTCTTCGAGAGTCTTCAAGCTTTATTTCCGACCCGGACAATTTTAGGGGTCTACAGCTGCCCCCCCTTTACTTAGTCGGACGGCCTTTTGGTATACCGGCTGACAAGTAAAGGAGTTGACCCAATTGTCCGGGTATTGTGCCGACCTTCTGACTTGTAGCGTCTTCCGGTGGGAAAATGTCGAGTAGCCTCTCCAGGTGGGTGCATACCTCGGCGCTTTTGACATCCTCGGTAGCTGAGTTTACCTTCTCCAAGGCCAACTTCACTCGACGCCCGAGCCGGAAGTTGGACATCAACGCGCCTCTGATGACGCTGATGGTTGAGTACCGCCTTTCCAGGCTTAGCTTCACTCTTTGTTCGAGCCGGAAACCAAGCACCTTTACGACGACGGTGAGCAGTGTGAGTTTTGCCTCTCCAGGCCTTGCTTTGCTTGTTGCCCAAGCTGGAAGCTGTGAGTACCGTCTCTCCAGGCTTAACTTCACTCTTTGTTCGAGCCGGAAGCTAAGCACCTTTGTGACGACGGTGAGCAGTATGAGTTTTGCCTCTCCAGGCCTTGCTTTGCTTGTTGCCCAAGCTGGAAGCTGTAAGTACCGTCTCTCCAGGCTTAACTTCACTCTTTGTTCGAGCCGGAAGCTAAGCACCTTTGTGACGACGGTGAGCAGTATGAGTTTTGCCTCTCCAGGCCTTGCTTTGCTTGTTGCCCAAGCTGGAAGCTGTAAGTACCGTCTCTCCAGGCTTAGCTTCACTCTTTGTTCGAGCCGGAAGCTAAGTACCTTTATGACAACGGTAGGCGGTGAGTACCCTTTTTCAGAGATAGCTTCGCTCATTGTCCGAGCCGGAAGCTGCATACCTCCGTGTTTGTGATGACGGGGTAGCGTGAATATCTCCTTTCCAGGGATTCGTGACGATTTTGTCTCCACAGTCCACGGTGCTGCTTCGACGGTTATTTCTGATTTTGTGCCACTAAGGGCTGGATAACGCAGGGATCCGTCTAGGGGATGTGCAGTTACTCATAGGTTCTTGTGCCCCAACTTTCTATAGCGTAGTTGGTTCCCACTGGGGAATTTCTGATTCCTTTGGGTGTAGACACAAAGATGCTCTTTCTGATGTGAGCGGTGCCTTATGATTGGCTGACGTCCTTTCGACGTTGGTGGAGTATCCCGGTTATCCTTGTTCGGGTGTCTCTTTTGGTTTTCTGATTTTGCTGCCTCTGTGTAGGCTGTTATCCACTGGGGGATTTTGTCGTTGATTTTGATTAGCCTCTTCTGTTAGGCGTATCAGCTTGACGTTCAATGATTGGCTGAGCCAGATTCCACTTGGGGAATGATTATTGATTTTTATTTTCTTCTCCTTCTGTAGGGATGCCTCTTGAGTAGGCGACTGGGGATTTGGGGATCTTATGTATCCCAGAGTATTATTTAGGAAGCCTCTACAGGCTTAGCTTCACTCGACACTTGAGTTGGAGAGCTATCTTCACTGAGGAAGTTTAAGTCCTTTGACTTGGATATTCTGCTTGGGTGATCGCCGCACTTCCATTGGGGATTGCGTCGATCTTGCTTTAATAGCTCTCGCTGGGGATTTTCCCGTAAGCTTGAGCTGAGGTTCCCTCTGGGGAGTATTATTTCTGCGAGCCTCTCCAGGCTCAGTTATTCTGAGATGTGGAGGATGAGGAGTATTTTGGTAAGCCTCTCCAGGCTCAGTTATTCTGTACAAACTGATGAGTATTGTTTCGGCAAGCCTCTCCAGGCTCGGTTATTCTGCGGGATCTTTTTGTTGGATTTTCTATATCCTTGCCTTTTTCATTTTCGGCTTTTTCTGTATTTTGCCTTTTCTTCTGATTTGGCTTTTTCTGTATTTTGCCTTTTTATGTTTTTGGCTTCTGCTGTACAGAAATTAAAAGTGCCAAAGAAATTAAATTCTGTTATTATGAGAGAGTATTATTTCGGCAAGCCTCTCCAGGCTCAGTTATTTTGTAGGAGTATTGTTTCGGCAAGCCTCTCCAGGCTCAATTATTCTGTGGGAGTATTGTTTCGGCAAGCCTCTCCAGGCTCAATTATTCTGAGAGTATTTTTTCGGCAAGCCTCTCCAGGCTCAGTTATTCTGTGGGAGTATTGTTTCGGCAAGCCTCTCCAGGCTCAATTATTCTGAGAGTATTTTTTCGGCAAGCCTCTCCAGGCTCAGTTATTTTGAGAGTATTCTTTCGGCAAGCCTCTCCAGGCTCAGTTATTCTGTATGATGCTGTTGATTTTCTGAATCTTTGTATTTTGCTTGCTGCTGTCATACACAAGCAATTTTCTATTTTTCTATTTTATGCGGTTGCCTCATGATAAGGTCTTTGAATGTGCAACTAATGTGTGTGTGATGCACAAATGCAATACAATTTTTTATTTTTGTTCATTTATTTAGAAAAGTGAGTGGCTCTCCCTATCCTCTTCTTCTTGGAGGACTTTCTCTTGACGCGAGGGAGTATTTTTGTGAGCCTTTATGCAGGAGATTATGGATTTTACAGGAACCCCTCCAATTTTCTTTTATTGACCGATTATTAAGAGTTTCGTACAATTTTTAGAAACATCAATTTAAAGGCATAATCACAAGGTCAAGAAAGAAAAGAAACAAATGGATATTTTATTGATATTCACAAATGTTTATACAGAAAGATTTACAAAGGGAATTTCTGAAGAATGGCTGGCCGAGGTGGGCTATACATTTTTGGCTTAAACAATTATATCTGTAATTGCTGCTCTTCCCGTTTCCCTAGTTGTTTCGGGTGAGATGCCTGAGCCAGGAGTGTAGATACTGCAAGACGCTTGCTTCTAGAAGATTATCACTTGAACCGCCTTTCGGTTTTCGGTTCAAGTGATCGTTGCTGGCTTTGTTTTTATATCTTATTCTTTTGCCCCTAACTTTTGCTTAGGACGTATCCTAACGGGGTAAATTTGCCTTTGTTTTGCCTAGTACCCTTGTACTGGCAGGCTTTTTATTTTGCCCTAACTTTTGCCTAGGACGCCCTTTTTGGGTTTTCATCCTAGCGGGCCTATGCAAGCAACGTCTTCAAGCATAGTACTTCTTTACCACGTCAATGTTGACTGGGTATCGAAGTTCTTCTCCATCCATGTCTGTGAGGATCAATGCTCCTCCTGAGAAGGCTCGTTTTACCACGTATGGTCCTCCGTGATTTGGGGCGCACTTTCCGATTTTGTCCTTTTGAGTTGGTAGCAATTTCTTCATTACCAACTCTCCCTCATGGTAGACTCGAGGGTGGACTTTCTTGTCAAAAGCCTTTTTGATCTTCCTCTGATAGGCTTGACCATGGCATATGGTGTTCAGCCGTTTCTTTTTGATAGGGTTCAACTGGTCATATTGGCTTTGAACCCATTCTGCCTCGGAAAGTTTTGTTTCCATGATTACCCTTAGATAGAATATCTCGACTTCGATGGGTAGAACTGCCTCCACCCCATAAACGAGTGAGAATGGAGTAGCTCCTGTAAATGGACGTACTGAAGTCCTATAGCCATGAGGAGCGAAGGGTAACATCTCGTGTCAGTCTTTAAATGAGACAACCGTCTTTTGCACTATTTTTTTTTTTTGATGTTCTTATTGGTTGCCTCGACTGCCCCATTCATCTTTGGCCGATATGGGGAAGAGTTGTGGTGTTGGATCTTGAATTCTTGGCACAGTTCTTCCACCATTTTATTATTCAGATTAGATCCATTATCAGTGATGATTTATTTCTCCATGCTTCCACTAGATTATCCTAAAATCCTTTTGGGACAAGAGAGAAAAGAAAAGAAAGATATTTTTATTCTGAAGTTTGTGTTTTAGAGGGGATTTATTTTTTCAAAAATGGTTTTTGTAAGAATGGGTGGCCAAGGTAGGCTTAAGTGTTTAGGCTTGTTTGATTAAACACTTATGAAGTTAAAAAATCGTGTTGTGATTCGACAACTTGGATAGCTTCCCTTGAACCTTTCTTTTTGAATTTGGTTCATGGTACCATCATGGATTTCTTTTGTTTTTTGATTGTCCTTATTTTTGCCTAAAACACCCTTTTGTGGCGTTTTAGCGGACCTTTGTTTTTGTTTATTTTTGTAACCCTATCTTTTGCCTAGGTCACCCTTTCGTGGGATTCCTAGCGGGTCTTTTGCTCTTATTTTTGCGCAGTCCCCTTTTTGGGTTTCCTGCCGAGCTTATTATCTTTAGGATTTCTTTTATCCATGATGGCACTTATTGATGCCAAGAAAAGGTGCTCCAAGTTGTCACACACACATCCACATAAAAATGATGTGGGTTTATTATCATTAAGATGATTTTAACCTCATTCATGTTTATTCAAACAGGGTTAAAAATAATGTGGTTTAGAATTTTATTATAAGCAAGAAAAGAAGCAATGAAGAATGATTTTATTATAATCATAGCGGAAACATGTGTCCTTATTTCATCACTGATATGGGTCCCCATGTTGACCTCTTATATCTTTCGGCCATGCCCCAAATTCACAATTTCCAATTTCTCTTGACGAGCTTCCTAATCTAGCAATCTTTGCAGATCCGGAGAAATGGTCTCCTCATCACTGTCCAACTCAACCCTTTCACCTTCGGATCCCGGTCAGAGCGAACAATTACAGACATAATTATTTTATTGGTTCTATTTAGGTTTAGAATTATTAATGTTAATGAGGAAAGAGAGAAAAGAACAAAAAGAGAGTAATGTGAAAATGCCTCTTTATTGATGTATGTATATAAAACTGTACAAAACCCTTATTTACATGAAAAGGTCCTCATGATCTCGGGTACTGATCATGAGTCCCTAAAAGAAAAATATGAAGGGGCCCTATCGTGGCTTGTTCTTCTCTCTATTCCTGCTTTGGCCGAAGATTCTTACTCACGTCGGGCGCTGTTGAATCAAAAGTGATCCACCCGGCATCAATAAGGCTTTGGACCTTGTGTTTGAGAGCTAGACAGTTCTCTGTTGAATGCCCTGATGCCCCCGAGTGGTATAGGCATTTATCTTGTGGTTTGTACCACTCGGGATAAGGTGGATCCATCTTCCTTGGTGGAACGTAAGCTAGAAGACGTGCTTCCACTAGCTTCGGCAGGAGATCGTTATATGTGGTCGGAAGTTTATCAAACTTCCTCACAGGGTTGAATTGCGATTTTCCTGACTTCGAAGTGGAAGAAGATGAGGAAATGGTTATAGCATTGACTCCTCCTTCCTTCTTCTTCCCAAAGGTCTTCTTAGCTTTAAATGATTGGGAAGGTTTAACTAGCTTCCCACTTTTCAGCTCTTGTTCCACTTTTCCTTCAACATGATGGGACTCATGGTCACTGTGCTCAGCCCCGTGTATGTTGTGGTGACGCATGAGTTCCATCACTTGCGCCATTTGCTCCTTGAGCTGTGAGAGCTCGGCTGTAAGCTTCTTAATTTGCTCCTCCATCGCGTCCATCTTCTTGATTTTCTGCGCGCGCGTGAGGACAAAGAGATGACCAGCCACTTTCTAAAATGAATATTTAGTTAGTTTATTTTACGGAATGAATACACTCTTTAACATGAGCTTGATAAACCTCCATCTTTAAGGCGCTGCCTTTTTAAGACGGAAGTTTACCACCCTTCTTTGTCTATGATTTCTCCCCAACGGAGAATCTCTATAGTCATGGGTCTCTTTCACTCATGTCAAGAGGTATTGGTGATCCTAAAATGTATGTTTTTATGAGGATGCATGATGTCTTATTGGTAATGATGTACATGCTTCTCACTTTTATTATATTTTCACACATGGTCTTTCCTCTCATGTCATGGTTTTTTATGCATGGGGATTATTTTTAGACCTTATCACGAGGTTATTTATTAATGCACAAACAATTGCACATAAGCATTTACACAAACAATTCACTCATCCACGAACAGTCACGAGCGAATCACGAGGTAGGGGTCTCCTGCAGAAAAGTGCATATTCAAGGAGGATCTAACTGTTCTCACTTGGTCAAAGGCCCCCAAGGTGCCCCCATTATAGGGACCCAATTCCTCTTGTCGTAGGTCGATGGAAAGCTCCAACGCACCGTCGGACTCAAGTTCATGGTTATCACCTTGAGTGATGCTTTTCGACAACGGTCTCATAGGCTCCTATAAACCCATCAACCGGCCGTACTAACATCCACTCCCTATGGATTACCACTCATGCCCCCGGGTATAGAGGGAACTGTTGTGTGCAAAGGTTTGTGTGCAGTTTTTATTTCAAACAATTGCGGAATTTAAGCATACAACAGTTATTTAAAGCCATATAATAAAACATATTATAATACAAGCAAGGGGTAATGAAGTAATTTTAACTATTATTTGTTAAAAATAATCTGTCACTAAATGGGACTGACTCTCAAGGCTTCCCCAGTGAAGTCGCCATCTGTCGCCACCGGCCCGAAACGGGCTTTCGGCATTCGCGAAGGATGGTTGGACTCGTTTATTTGTTTAAAAATAGTGGATTGCTAGAATGACTTATTCTCAAACTGAGACCTCGTCAAACGAGCAATTTTATTAAAAGGCTCACTAATCCATATTAATCCCAAGCGGGACCCTCCATGGATTAGTGGTTTTCATAAAAGGAGGGTTCGTGGAGTCGCCACCAATGTTTTACTCAAAACATTGGAAAAAGGGATAAGGCAATTGATTTAAAAATCAACTTTGGCCACTACAACCAGAGTTGGGTAAGGGAGTCGGTTACGCGTGGGGAAGGTGTTAGCACCCCACAGCGCCCCTTTCGGGTTCCCTATGACAGATTATTTTTAACAGAACAGTATAAAATTACTAAATTACCCCTATTTATTCTAAACAATTATGAATTGACTATCTACATGATGACAGTTTAAATATACACACAGAAAGCAGTAAAAGGAAGGATTGAAGGGAAACCTCTTGAAGCGTGCTTTTTATAAAAAATGAACTGGGAAGCGTTTTGGCGTTCCCTCGCTCTACAAGCCCGCTCCTCGCTCTCCTAGAACAAAATTTTAACTAAGGGAATCAAAAAGATTTCCCCTCGACTAGGTTCGATCCTCAAGCAAAATGGCTCGGGGCTCAAGAACTTCGTCGGATCAACTCTCCGAGTGATTTCTAGGGCAGAACACTGCTCAAAAACCCCAGAATACTCAAGGAGAGGGTTCAAACTATGTTGAAAAGTGTGGAATGACGTCCAATTGACGTCATATTTATAGGGAATAGGCGCAATACGGCCTACAGGAGCAATACGGCCGTATTGAAATTTTTGAACTTCAATACGGTCGTATTGAGTTCAATACGGCCGTATTGAAATTCAGAAATTTCAATACGCCCGTATTGGTTTCAGTACGGCCGTATTGAAGTTTCAGAAACTTCAATACGCCGTATTGAGTTCACTGCGGCCGTATTGAAGCTTCAATACGGCCGTATTAAGTTCAGTACGGCCGTATTGGGCTTCATTCCCTCCACTTCCTTATTTTGAGCTATTCTAAGACCTCTGGACCTACAGAGAACCCTCCTAGGGCCTTCGAGGAGTCCTTCTGGCTGATTATCCTTCAGTCTTCGAGAGTCTTCAAGCTTTATTTCCGACCCGGACAATTTTAGGGGTCTACAATACAAAACATATGAAAATAGCTATAACAAAATATGGCCCATGAAAAGTTCAACTTGGGCCTTCCTAGGCCCAATGGGCCCGATGGGCCCTGACTGGCCCAAACCTTTATGTCTAGCCAACTCCTCTTGGATCTTTGAGTATGTCACCTCTTTTACTCCAAAGCATGATTCCATCAAGATGGTGAAATCTTGAGAAGGGTTTCTCAAGTAATTTTTGTGGGATACAAAATTTTTTATTGTATTTAATCTTAGGGTGTCAAGATTGATGGGTTGTTTGAAATTCTTGTAATATTGTGTGTACAAGGTGTTTGTAAACAATATTATAGTGAATGATCTTTGATTTGGTGGGGTGCTAAATCAAGGAAAACTGGATGTAGGCCAAGTGGATGGTTGAACCAGTATAAATTTCTGTGTTGTTTATCTTCTAACACTTATCTTTAAAGAATCTTGTTGATTTCTTGTTTAAAGTTTTTTTTTAAAGATTTGAGAAAAACAAAATTTCAATTATAGTACCAACTCTGATCTTTATTCTTGTAATTGAATCTGATTAAAAAGAAGGTAATATAAAATTAACCTTGATTACAAGTGATTGATTCGCTGCATATACTTTGATACTCTGCTACATCAGTAATAAACCTTGTAATATACTATTGTTTGTTACTCAAATTGAATAAAGGTTGTATTTTAGATTTCTTGAGAGGTTATTATTCAAGAATTGCGAAAAAGAGAGCAATCTTAGGATAGAATCTATTCAACCCCCCTTCTAGATTCTAGTGTATTGGGACCAACATAAGTAACTAGTTCATCTAAAATATATTTTTTATGTGATTAATTCTAATGTTGACAAATAATAAATTATATGTTGCCTAACTTCTCAAGATATGCATTGATGGAGAACATGTTCTACCATTATTATAATGATCTTCTACATGAAAATCCAGACGCTACCAATTGGCTTAATCATATACTTAAGGAATAATGACTTCAAGCATTTGACAAAAGTCAATGGTGGGACACATGACTACCAATCTTGTAGAGTGCATCAATTTAGTACTTAAGGGCACTCAAAATTTACCAATATCATCATTGCTCCTAGAAATGTACTTCAAGCTAGCTAAATTATTCGCTAGGAGAGGGAATGAAACAAATACAATGTTGTCAACTGGTCAGAAATATGGAGAAATCGTCAAAAAAAAAACCATGGATGACGAGGTAGCAAAATCCACCTCTCATAAAGTTCAAACGTTTGATTGACAAAATCAATCATTCATTGTGTTTGAAATAATAAACGAACGTGGTGGATGACAACCACCAAAGAAATTCAGAGTATTCTTTCAAACACAAAAGTGTGATTGTGGTAAGTTTCAAGCGATACACATGCCTTGTTCACATGTCATAGTCGTAAGTGCACATGTTCACTTGAATCACATGTCATTTATTTCTCCAGTTTACAAATTACAAAATGTTTTTAAGGTATATAGTACTTCATTTAGATTATTGCCCGATGAAAATGAGTTGTCAAAATATAACAGAGATAAATGGTGTCATCATCCAAAAATGCAAAGAAATTCCAAAGATTGCCCAAAATCTACTAGCATATACACTGAGATTGACCTCAGAGAAAAGAGTTAACCTCAGAGAAAAGAGTTAACCCAAAAGATGTGATTACTGTAGAATTTTTGGACACTTAAGAAAAAAATGTCCACAACTTCAATAATTATGATCATGTTTTTTTAATATATTTTATGTTTGAGTAATAAAAAATTTAAAAATGTTTCATGTAATTTTTTTGTAATTTATATTATTTAAATTTAATTTATCCTAATATTTATTAATAATATTATACTTTATTCATTATAATCTCATACATATTAATAAAATTGCACAAAAATTAACTTTTACAACAATTCTAAAAAATTTATCTAAATAAAAAAATAAATATATATTATTTTAATATTTTAAAAATATATTATATGTTTAAATAATTTAATAAATATAATAGTTTATTTTATTTTAATTTATATTTTAATATTTTTAAAAATATATTTATTATATTAAAAATATATTTTATAAATTAAAAATAAAAAATAATACAAATAATGTGTTAAGAAGTCGGGCCCCTCTTACCCGACTTCTCAACGTAATATAAAAATATGACTTTGAGACAAATAAACTCAAAAGGGTGACATTATGATGACTATATATGAAAATAATGTTAGTTTTATAAAAAATTCGTGAAGGAAGGGAAGTTCATGGCAAGATGCGGTGTGAAACTATAAACCCCAACTCATTAAGAGAAAGCCACCCCAATAAAGCATTATAAGAGGTATTGACATTTATTAATATATATCTTATGTTGATCGTCCTTCTCCTTTGTTGCCATTGTCAAAGTCGATGTAGCCTCTTGTGTCAACTTTTTTCCCAAGAATTTGACCAGTTGATAGTTGTAAGGTTTAATGCTCGACTAAACAATTTGTAGCTTTTGAAAGATGGACATGTATATTATGTCAACCAAGTTACTTTGGTTTAACAACATCTTCATAGTTGTAAAGTTTTCCATTTTCATAGTAATCACCATACGGTCATCTTGATAAGGATCCAACCCTTTGAAGTCCTCATCAGTAAAGGTGATAGGTAGCATATCTCATGAGGGTTAGCTGGGGCGACAACATTCATTGCCTTAATAGTCCAAAGGTGTCTCTTCTGCATAGAACTAGTGGAATCTCCTCTAGAAAATCCTTCAGCAATTGTATTAATCACCCTCGCAACCAAAAATTGGGATGATCCTCTTGCTAAGGAGCCAACTTAGGATTCATCCGAGGGCAATCCTCTCTCCCATGCCTTATATCCTAGCATTCATACCTCTAACCTTAATCATGGCATTTGGTCTCAATCTTCTGCACAAACTTGTGCTAATGTCCAACTTGTATCAACTTCTCAATTTTGTCTTTAAAGACGAACACTCCTTGGTGGTATGATCAAAATTATAGTCATATCGACAATGCTTAGTGTGGTTGGCCTTTTAAGGAATAGGGATTGACTTTACTAGTGGTATCAAGTTACTACTCAATGTTTCATCTAGGATTCTTGAGCTACTATCATTCAACGACCTGTAATAAAAGTACCTTGGTGGCTTGTGCTCTCTTGTACATCGAGATCGATCCCTTTCTCTTTTCTTTCTTATGGACTTTACCTTTTCCTTACCTCGTTTCTCACTAGAATGTTCTTGAAACTAGACAAATTCCTCCATTTGCATATTCTTAGCCGCTCTTTGGTGAAATTCCTCTATACTAGGCACTGATTTCTTGAAGAGTATCTAGGAAAGAGCCCAACCTCAAGGTCAATAACATCTGGTGTAGTACGTAAAAAAACCCCTTCAACCATGTTTGGGATTTCAAGGGTCAAT
This sequence comes from Cajanus cajan, assembly GCF_000230855.2. Lineage (NCBI taxonomy): Eukaryota > Viridiplantae > Streptophyta > Magnoliopsida > Fabales > Fabaceae > Cajanus > Cajanus cajan. Next base: position 39,529,649 of record NC_138521.1, on the reverse strand, counting down.
TTTCCAAACTTGTCCTTGAAGGCTTGGAAAGGCTCATCCTTACCTTGCTTGACACTAATTAGGGCAATTGACATCATGGCATGTGACTAGTTAACAATAAATTTTGTGTAGAATTGGGAGACAAGCACTCTAAAAGAGTTGACTGAGCAAGGAGGGAGGTGGATGAACCACCTCAGTGTTACTTCCTTAAGTGAAGTAGAAAAAAAACTTACATATTGCTGCATTACTACTAATAAACATACTAACTTGAGAAACATACAAGTTGACAAAATCATTGGGGTTGGTGGCTCCGTCATACTTATCTAGTCCTAGGTTTTTCCAACCTCTAAGAAGAGGTTCCTCCATTATATCATTAGTGAAGTGATACTTGCAAAATTTTTTCGAAATGACAACAAAATGGGGTGCCGACACCCCTGCTTGATGTGACGCCTAAGGGACCCGAGTTTCACAAGTGGTTGACACCTTAGTTGGATGTGTGCTAGGAGGGAAATTGGAGTCACCTGAGGAGTCGAATGTGCTCGACTACCAAGTTGGATTGTTGCCGCCGATGAGGATTTTGGTACTCGTTTATGACTGCTCAATCAATCGTCACATCTCAGAGTTCTGCTGCCTAAGGAGTGTTATCTCTTCCTCATGTTATTTTTGCTGCCCCTCGCTTTGCTCACGCCACTGTTGTAGTTCTTTTTGCAATTATGTTAATACACACGCTATTTGGTGTCTCAAGATTTCTACTTGGTGATCCACATGTTTCTAACATCTATACATCAATAAAGACTATAGGGAAATTTTTCTACGATCTTATAATAGGTGTCAAATGTACTTGTTGAAAAATACTCGTCCTGTTTCCTAATCCTAGGAAGTCTTTTAGTCTTTGGATCGATGATTGTATCTACAAAGAAACTAATACTTAAACTAGTAGGAGTTCAAAGCTTGCGGATGTATTCTCAAGAGTGAGTGTATCTTATGAAAGTGAAGTATAAAAATTTAAATAAGAGAGAATTTATTACTATTAAAGCATCAAAGAATATTCAAAACCTATAATTATCATGTAACAATCAATTGTTACTTTCTATTAAACTCAATCACAGAGCAACGGACCACAACATGCTGAAGACTATTCTATTTAGAGTAACACTTGTTTAGCTTGTCAACTATTATTGAGACATATCCTATAATTGAGATTCTCTCCTTTCAATACCAATGTTGAAAGCCGAGATGTCTTCGACAAGATGATCTGAAACCTATCCAGAACAAATGTAATTTTTAGTTATAGTTAATTTCATAATTCTAGTTTCTTCCTTTCGTAATTGTGGTGCCAACTAACACTACCAAACACCTTTTCGAAAAGTTACACTAAAAAGTAAAATTTGAAACCTAACTATAATGCTAAAAGAATGTAAAGAAAAATAAAGAAAGTAGAAGTGGATAAAATAAAAATCTGTTTATTGCTCAACAAAAATGGCATGCAAAATAAAATCCTTTTTAAGATTGTCTGGTAATTTTTTCTATAAATGCTTATAAAAAAATAAAATTAATTCCTCATAAAATAAAATTAGTTTATATCATATTTAAAAAACTTACCATAAAAATTAACTAGTACATCAACTATAGGCAAAGAAACAGGTAAAAAAATTATGGAAATTACAAAATATTCCCTTTATTGATACTTGATAGTATTTTTATGGTTACATGGTAGCCATTTACCGTCCTTTATCAGGGTGCCTACCCTTTGGAAGATTTTAATCATCAATCACATATTGTTTAATAACAAAGAGTTAACAAATAACTCATAAGTATAATTTGTAGGAATGATATACACACTGTTCAAATGAATCTATACTTCAGGACGCTCATTCTGATCAAAAATACGATTATGGCAAGTGGGATTGCAAGGGTATGCGCAATCTATCTGACGGAAAGGCCTTCGATCATAAAACCAATCTCCCACAGCCTTTGCAATTGACTGTAGAATGATATGCAAGTAAGTTAGCACTTCAACCGGATACAAGATAAATATAGGAAAAATAATGAATAAATCAATTTGTAGAAGTTGACTCACATTAGTTTCTCAAAAAGCTTTTAACTTGTACAAAAATTAGTTTTAATCAATGGGAAAATTTATTTTTGTTTGTCTTCTTATTTTTATTTTCCTAGAAATTCTTCTGAAAAATTAATCTCAACATCTATAATATTATATTTTCTTTCGATATCCACTTTCTGAAAGACAATTATACTCCAATAGTGTATTCTAATTTTTTCACCATCAATATAAAAAAATAATTGTCCTCTATAAAAATAATAACTATTCATTTATATTTTTATAGAAACATTTTTTTTTCATGAAGAGACAAAGTGTCGTTTTTTTTTTTTCCTACTAGTGTCTATAGATCTGTTTGAATAAACTTATCCAAAAACATTTTTAAGAGAGTAAAATAAGAAGGAAATCAAAATAGGAGAGCTTTTACAAAATAACTTGTGAATAAGCTAATTTTAACTTATAAAGAAACATATTTTATTTTTCCTTTCTATTTTAGTGCTTTTGAAAAAGTTTATCCAAAGAAAGAAAAAGACAACGATAAACCTAAAGCCGCACAAAGATGCACATATTCGTAGAAAGGAGGAAATGATGGCAGTTTCTTACAGTATTGGCCAACACTGGAGAGTCATTTCTCATCCATGTCTCTTGAGTTCCAGTTTGGCAGTGTGCATAGCAACCATCTATAAAATTCCCTTTAGTTGGAGAGTTTCCGACCTCACTAAATGCCCTTAAGAAATCTGTTCTGAATCCTGAAATCATGCATGAAATGAGGTCATAAACTGTGTAGAATGTGGATACCAAAAATTCCATAGGCCCCAAGAAGCCTTCAACCAAATAGTAGAAGATTATGAGCAGTTATGATTCCAGTGCCTTAGTTTTTTTCTCATGACAGTTGTGTTTATGAACAAATGATGTGTCAAGTGGAGCGTTGACAGAGGCAGGACAAAATTTAGATAGCTATATAAGGTTGACTTGAAGCATAGCACAAATAGTTGTTTAGGTATCAGCAAAAGTTTACCTTGCATCACACCGAGTTGATTTGGTGAGCAGTTTTTTATATCAAGCTTGCACTCACGCCATTGGCCATGGGGATCAGCAACACCAGGTGCCAAAATGTTCTTGATCTGAATAAAAGCAATATTTTGGGGATCAGAGAAAATATGACAAAGATGTCATCATTTATTAATGTAGTGGAAACAGTAATTAGAACCTTCACGACGGAGATGAGTTATTAAACATCCTATTGGAGGGCAAATGTGATTCAGCATTCAACTATATATACCATTTACAGTGTTCTCTTGTTCTCATCGGAAAACAAAATGTTCGGAGTGACATGGAAAATATTATGATAATATAAAAACATTATGTACAAAAACCACATCTCAATTTCTGACTATATAATACATGTTTGGTTTACCGTTGAAAATTTACAAAACTACCTTGAATCGAGAAGACAAAATTTTTTTGCTTCTTAGTTTAGTGTATTGGAAAGTGTAAATTTTTGTTTGCATTGATGTAAACGGGTTCTCAAACCACCCATACTGATTGGATATGCATGCAAATTTTTACTATTGAGTTATGATGAAGATCTTACATTGACCAATGTATGTCCAAAATACAGTATATAAGTAGAGAATAATTCTCATTTTAAAATTTGATTTTGTAAGGTTAAGCTAGATTCACAACCCATTTTTTTTAAATTTTATTATGCAAGTGTATCATGTTGTTCTGTATAAATCCCAATATGAATTTTTGTGAAAAGATGAATTTCAGAAGCAACACTAGAATTTTCTTGAATAGTTTAATGTCTTCTATAACCCAATCAATGTTGCTTAACCTTATAAACAAGCCCTCCAATTGATCAATGAATATAAGCACAGTATCAGTTATAAGTAGGACCAAAATATTCCGAAGGAACACCATTCCAAAAAGTAAAATGATGTTTCTTGAGAAAGATAATAATCTGACCTGCCATGAGTCATAGGCTGCATTTACAAAAAAGATTGGGGTGCTGATTTGTGATACCACGTTTTGTGGGAAAAAGCACTACACAATTGCTCAGAAGAAGTATTAGTAACACGAACGAAGTTGCCAAGGTAGAAGACTTGCAATTCACAAACTTACCAGCCCTGGTCTGAGTCTTGAAGTGCAAGATGAAGGCAGATTCTTTGCTGAGCCCTAAAATAAAGAAATTAAATAAGTCAGGTCAGACTCCATTGAGAGAAAGCTTCAGAAAGTTTCTTCTAAATACAAAGTGTGAAAACATTAACAGCAATTGTTTTGGTGTAAAACACAGCATATGGCAAAGGGAAAAAAAAAGAGAAAGGAAAAGTACATGTGTTTGAACAACTTGACTGTAGAACTCTTCAATGCGCTGTGCTCCGGAGACATCCTTTCTGTTGTACAACAATAACATATTGAATCATTAAATGATTTAGACTCCACACAGTATCCAAAAGGACTTACTTTTGAATTAAGGAAAAAATTGTTAAGTAGAAAGCAAACTAAAGCAGCTTACACGTTGATAAAATAACCAGCATCTGCAAGGCATTTTACTTTAGTTGTTTTGGGTAAAAGACTTTTGAATCGATCACAATTTAAAATAGCAGCCAATCCTCCAGCTGAACATCCAGAGATAATTGCCTGCATTTACAAGTTTCAGTGAGTGAATTAAAAAATAATTCAAGAGGAAGACAAAAGTTGGCAAATTATCAATCAATGTTGCATACATTTTGAGCGTTTTTCATTCCTTTTGCCAGTAAATCCTCAACCACAGCAGCAAAAATTCTTGCTCCTCTGAAGTGCAAATTGGTTGCCTGATTTATAAATCATATTATAAAACCTCAGCAGAATAAAAATCAACTTATGAAATTTACGAAATAATAATATTTTCCTATAAATTTATAGCACAAAAACTCCTTTGAATTTGTAAAACTTACTGGATCAACAGCTTCAACATCACCAGTAAATGATGATCCATCACAATACCTAACCTTGATTCTGTTCCAATCATAGAAATCTGTAATATAAAGCTTTTTGAGGATTGGGTTCAAGAGGACAAACAGCCAAACACATATGTTGACTACTGACTAGAAGACAATACCTGGATTGAACTTTCGACCATTACTAAAAAATCCAGAAAAGGAAAGTTCCTTGGCCATTTTCTTAGATGAACCTAAACGAGTATCCCTTCGGTCAAGGCATGAAGTGGCATTGTTGCACCATCCTCCTCCCTAAAAGAAATTGTAATGAAGATCATTGACAAAAGAATAGAACTTTCCAATATTTCATATACTGTATCTAGAAAATATCTAGAATTTACCAAAAGGAAGAAGCTAATTGACCATCGTTACCATATCTGTAGAATGAATAAAGAAGTATGCTAACAAAACACTCTTAATTATGGAATCAATTTCTAAAAATTTACAAGCCAACTATAAGAACCTTTTAGAAAATGAACCAATAATTAAGAGTATGTTGGGAGAATTCCTCTAATATAAAAAGCGGTTAATGTTTTGACAATGTTTTGACTTTAGTAATGCATCATTACCAACCATGCATCAACAATATACCGAGTTTAATTGTCATGTAATGTCATACATTCTCAAAGAATGATTTTTAAAATAATTATTATAAATGTTAACAAAATTATCATAACAATATTTGATTGGATGGTAATGTGAAAAACCTATATATAATAGGTGTATATCAATTAAATTTTATTATGTTTCTTATTCAAAGTTGTTTTGTCTCACTCTTCCTCTATCTAAATCCTTATAATTTCAAGGACCAAATTTTAGATTGAAGAATTAAAAAATATAACTATAAGAGGACTTTTGTTTCAAGGTAAATTATTAAAGTTTTAGGAATTTTACGATCAAGAATGTTATTTTGGTTAAATTCTTAAATGGTTAGAATTTATTATTCCTATTGGGAAAACTAATTGAAATTCAAGTGATAAGAATAAAAAGTGGGACTTAGAAGAGGAATTCAAACATTCCCATGAACAGGCAGCATGCCCACCCCTAACCATTGAAATAAAAATATAGGAAAACATGGGAATACTATTTTCCTGAGAATCAACAATGACCTAGGAATTTTTTTAGAAGAAAAAAAAAACAACTTATACCAATTTCTGAAATGTCACATTCCGAAATTCATTTTATCCGAGTAACTTTATAAACTTCAAAACAACAACCAACAATAAAAAATTAAAATTTCACCTTCTGATCTAGTTGACATTTAACAAAGCAATATTTGTACTAGTATTCAAAATCCCAAAACATAAAAAGGAACATACAAATAAAGTAAACAAATGAAATAAATTTTCTTGAGTTGGTAAAAACTCATTATTGATGCCATCTTGCAGAAGGAGACATACCTCAAAGTGAACTATCCAGTTGTTAATCCCTGCTCCAGATCCCTTATGGAAGTGGTAAGCTGGTGGACTCCCATCCAAACAAACTGCACAAGATGTAAAACATCAATTTCCAAACTATTATAAACAATCCTAAAATAGTGGTGAAGAAGATGGAGAGCATAGGAGAAACAACAGAAATTTCTCACCAGCTCCTTTTGCCACTGCATTTTCAACAAAAGTGATTCCCACAGGAACCCCTTCTGCCTTCAGTAATAGTACTACACATATCACAAGACATAACCATTGGCCCATTCTAGTGGTCTGCATTCTGCACCAATCCAACAAACACAAAACCAATAAACCAATTTATAAAAAGCAAGTAATACAGAGACCCTTGGGCCTTGGATGTATCAATATGGGGTGTTATTAAACTAACAAAAAGAAACATTATTTTGAACCAAAAAAAAAAAAAAAAAAAACCGAAGCGACATCATAATACACCCTTACACATAAAACAAGGAAAATTTCAAACCATCTTATATTGTCCCCTACCGCATACTTGTGCATTACCAACAAAAGACCTACTTTTTTTCTTCTAATTTCGAAAATAATCACCCAATAAGTTTGATTTTATAAACATAGAATAAAACAGTCAGATGGGATCCTTGAATTATGCGTGAACCATCAAAACAGCACCGTTGATATTATCTTCTTTTAAGAGAGAGTTTTCTGGTTTATAGAGTGAAAACAAAATAATCCATTTTGAAATCTAGCACTGATAGTCATGCAAATTAAAAATATACAGAGAGAGAGAACATGGAAATAAAATTATGTACACTTACGTAAGAAGAATTTAATCTACACTTAAGCAAAGTATCCGAATAGAATATATTGTGTTTGACTGTTTGAGTTTTGTAAAAAAGTCATGAGTCCTTTGAATGGAAAAACATGATTAAACAAGGAGACTTAGATTTCCTAGTAAAGATCAGTCATTACCAGATACCAATAATATATATATATATATATATATATATATATATATATATTTCAAATATAGTGGAGATCAGTCTTTTGAATGGTTAAAAAATAAAAGGTAGATGAAATATTTCAAATCCCCAGAACATCATAGAATCAGCAAACAGCTTCATCTATTTGGTGCCAGAAAGCTTAATCAATTAAATAAAGTAGCCAAGAAAACTAAATCTCAGATACTACTGCAGTAGGTTAATTGGGGGCACTCCAATACCCCCATTGGTATTTAAAATGGAAAATCCACAAACTAGCATTTCCTTATTTAAATTTCAGGCCATATCAACACAAAGAAAATTTATTAAGCACCATGCACCCGCCAAACTTGGCCCAAAAACAGATCATTGAACCCATCCCAACACTTCCTAGATCAACAACTGTTCATTATGGAACTAAAGTTGATCACTTTTTCTACATTCTAAATGCCCCAAAATAGAAACTTCCAACAACACAAACTACTGATTAAAAAAAAAATAGTACAAAAAAGCTTAAACTATATGAAAGATGAACATGAAGCTCACTAACTAAGCTATACCTTAAGTGGAAGCTGGAGTACTTGAAAGAATGTATGCGAAAACTAGTTCAATAAGAAGATGGCTTATAAAATAAAAGGCTTCACAAAGGAAGATCGGTTAATGCACTTGGAACTTGCAAGAACACAATCTTATATAACTTTATTTTTTATGTCTAGTAGCACGTTTGATTAATACAAATAAAGTGGTTGCGTTAACGCGTAACACCTGTGAATCTTTATTACGAGAGAGGGAAAGAAAAGAACATACTTAAAACGATAAAGACGTAAAGGATAAAGGTGAGAGAAAAGAAAAAAAGAATAAAATAATTTATAATTTTTATTAACTTTTAACCAAAAAAATATATTTTTATTTAGTTTCATAAGAAAATGCACATATATAAAGTAATTGTTTTTTTTATACCGAATATATAGATAATTCATTACTATTTTTTTCATAATTATCTTAATTAATTAACAAAAAAATTACATAAAAATAATAAATATTGAAAATTGATAAAATAAAATTTTCTCTTATTTTATTATCAGATATAGATGAAACGAGTATACACAAATTTTAAAATTATTATCCGGTTCCTTTTTAATAATGATTTAAAACATTATAAAATATTTTATTAATAACATCGATTAATTATTTTCTAATTATAACATTTTTCTAAATAATTACTATAGTAATATATTATTACTATCTCTTATCCTAATTATAAACATCAAATAAATTTTTCTTTGACCCGATTATAAACACAAATCATTAATTTTTTTAAATTATTCAAAGATAATATTTTTAATTAATTGCTAATTCTATTCTTTATATATTTATTTAGAATTAATATTAAACATAATATAAAGAGTATCTTTAAAATAAAATTTAAACTTATAAGAAAATTAATTAAAACAATCAATTTAATTATATTTTTGTCTCCATAATTTATCTTATATTATTTATGATTAAGATGGTACTTATTAAATTATATATTAGGTATATCTAATCACTTGTATATATAACCGTTGTGCTTGTTTAGAAATGGGTGAATCTCTTATTTCAAGAACGTTGGTTGAGGAATGGTACAACTGGCACGCATGTGTCGGTGATTATTTTTTAATGGCCCCAACGCAACATAAATTTGCCTCTGTTGACACTATTGACTTTTTCTCTGTCTTGAATATTTGACGGTGCAGTTTTGTCCCATAATTTTCTCTTTCTCTTATCCTTCATCACTCTACACTCATCACGTTGCACATTGACGTTACGTTACACATGCATGCACACACTCACCGCTTCCTTCAAAGCTGTCATCCAATAAATAAATCAAATTGTCGTGTAACATCTTTTCGGTTCCAAACTTTCCTGTTCCGGAACACCCCCACATGCTAAGGAAAGTGTTTCTTCCATTTTCTAAATGGATTAAATCTATATATTTTTATTTCACAACATTTAGCAAATGAGGGAAAAAGACATGCTAACATAATTTTACTGAGATTGACACTGTATTTAGTAAGACAAGAAGTGTTAGAAAGGGTAAGAAACTTACAATATTTTAGCACATCAGGGAAAAACACATGCATCTATTTATTAAGATAAGAAGTGTCTGAAAGGGTAAGAAAATTGAGTATATAAATAAAAGTTGTTTGAGAAGGCGAAAGTTGATTTTTATTATAGATAATTTTGTTTTAAAATAATATATTATAATATTTAAATAAATAAATAAATAAATCTGTATAAATAATTTTAGTCTTTGTAAAATGAGTAAATTTTAATTTTATTTTTATATAATTTTTTTCATCTCTCAAAATTTAAAATTATTGTTTTTAATTTCCAATAATATGTAATCACTATTAACTACTTATTTGTTTATTAAATGATTAAGTAATCATCTCATGTGCTATCCACAATCATGAGTGATAGACTTTTTGACAAAAAAAAAAAAACTATTTACTAAAATAAATTTTGTTAAAAAATTATTTATCAAAATAAATTATTTTAGACATGGTGGCACAATTGAGAGACTTGTTGCCATCACTTGCAACATCTCCATTGAGAGACAAAATCAACAAAGAAGATGTTGTCAAGTATGATGACTTCCCTTTGGTTGGATGTAGTATATACAAATCGTCAACGACACAGACAACTTCTAACAAGGATGACACCTCTAAGCATCATGACCAAGGACGACACTTGTAGGTGTCATGACCTTCGCCTTATGATAATGCATTTATTTATTTATTATATTTTTAGTGTTTTCTTTATTTTAGGGGAATTATTTAAAACAACAAATAATGTACACAAACAAATGCACACACACATGCACAATCAACGTACACCCACCCATGAACAATCATGTTCATTTCCATGGGTGGAGATCTCTATAAGAAAGGTGCATATTAATGGGTGGTTCCAACTGTTCTCATCGGTCTTAAGGCCCCCAAGGTGCCTTTGTTATAGAGATCCAATATCTTTATCGTCGCTGTCGCCACCGGCCCGAAACGGGCTTTCGGCATTCGCGAAGGATGGTTGGACTCTTTTATTTGTTTAAAAATATGGATTGCTAGAATGACTTATTCTCAAACTGAGACCTCGTCAAACGAACAATTTTATTAAAAGGCTCACCAATCCATGTTAATCCCAAGCGGGACCCTCCATGGATTAGCGGTTTTCATAAAAAGAAGGGTTCATGGAGTCGCCACCAATGTTTTACTCAAAACATTGGAAAAAGAGATTTAAGGCAATCGATTCAAAAATCGACTTCGGCCATTACAACCAGAGTCGGGTAAGGGAGTCGGTTACGCGTGGGGAAGGTGTTAGCACCCCACAGCGCCCCTTTCGGGTTCCCTATGACAGATTATTTAAAAATAATAGTGCGAAATTACTAAATTACCCCTATTTATTCTAAGCAATTATGAATTAACTATCTACATGATGACAGTTTAAATATGTACACACAGAAAGCGGTAAAAGAAGGGACTTTAAAGAGATAAACCTTTGAAACGTGCTTTCTTATATATCTTGACAGAAATTGGGAAGCGTTTTGGCGTTCCCTCCCTCTACAAGACCGCTCGCTCCCTCCTAAAAAATAATTTTTGACTTGGAAATCCGATGGATTTCCCTTCGACTTAGTTTGAGACTCAAGCAAAATGCTCAGAACTCAAAAACTTCGTCGGATCAACTCTCCGAGTGATTTCTAGGCAGAGCACTGCTCAAAAAAACCCAGAATACTCAAGAAGAGGGTTAAAACTCAGTCCAAAAGTGTGAAATGACGTCCCATTGACGTCATATTTATAGGGAAGAGGCTCAATACGGTTTATGAGGGTCAATACGGTCCACATTGAAATTTTGAACTACAATACGGCCGTATTGAATTCAATACGGTCGTATTGAAGTTCAAAAAACCTCAATACGGCCGTATTAAAGTTCAGTGCAGCCGTATTGAAGTTCAGTGCAGCCGTATTGAAGTTCAGTGCAGCCGTATTGAATTCAATGCAGCCGTATTGAAGTTCAGAAACTTCAATACGGCCGTATTGAGTTCAGTGCGGCCGTATTGTAGTTCAAAATATGCAGTACGGCCGTACTGAACTCCAAGGAGGCCGTATTGAGCTCCAAACCTCCCACTTTCTTATTTTTGGCTACTCTAAGACCTCTAAACCTAAAGATAGTCATCCTATGGTCTTCTGGGAGTCCTTCTGGCTGACTTTCCTTCGATCTTTGAGAGTCTTCGAGTCTTATTTCCGACCCGGACAATTTTGGGGGTCTACAGCTGCCCCCCCTTTACTTAGTCAAACGGCCTTTTAGTGTACCGGTTGATAAGTAAAGGAGTTGACCCAATTGTCCGGGGAATAAGGCCATCCTTCCGACTTGTGGTGTCTTCCGGTGGAAAATTTGCTGAGTAGCCTCTCCAGGTTTTGCTTCGCTTGCCGCCCAAGCTGGAAGCTGTGAGTACCGCCTCTCCAGGCTCTGCTTCGGTGCTTCTGACATCCTAGGCAGTTGAGTTTGCCCTCTCCAGGGTTAGCTTCGCTTGCCGCCCAAGCTGGAAGCTGTGAGTACCGCCTCTCCAGGCTCTGCTTCGGTGCTTCTGACATCCTAGGCAGTTGAGTTTGCCCTCTCCAGGGTTAGCTTCGCTTGCCGCCCAAGCTGGAAGCTGTGAGTACCGCCTCTCCAGGCTCTGCTTCGGTGCTTCTGACATCCTAGGCAGTTGAGTTTGCCCTCTCCAGGGTTAGCTTCGCTTGCCGCCCAAGCTGGAAGCTGTGAGTACCGCCTCTCCAGGCTCTGCTTCGGTGCTTCTGACATCCTAGGCAGTTGAGTTTGCCCTCTCCAGGGTTAGCTTCGCCTGCCGCCCAAGCTGGAAGCTGTGAGTACTGCCTCTCCAGGCTCTGCTTCGGTGCTTCTGACGTCCTAGGCAGTTGAGTTTGCCCTCTCCAGGGTTAGCTTCACTTGCCGTCCAAGCTGGAAGCTGTGAGTACCGCCTCTCCAGGCTCAACTTCACTCGACGCCCGAGTTGGAAGTTGTGAGTACCGCCTCTCCAGGCTTTGCTTCGCTCGCCGCCCGAGCTGGAAGCTGCATACCTCCGTGCTTCTGAACACTTTGGTAGCGTGAGTACCGCCTCTCCAGGCTCTGCTTTGGTGTTTCTGACAACCTAGGCAGTTGAGTTTGCCCTCTCCAGGGTCTGTGGTTTGCCCTCCCCAGGGTCTGCGTACCTCCGTGCTTGTGATCACTTTGGTAGCGTGAGTTTGCCCTCTCCAGGGTCTGCGGTTTGCCCTCCCCAGGGTCTGCCTCCGTGTTCTTGACGACATTGGCAATGTGAGTTTGCCCTCTCCAGGGATCTGTGATGGTTTTGTCTCCACAGTCCACGATGCTGCTTCGACGATTTATTTTTGATTTTGGTGCCGCTGAGGGCTGGATAACGCAGGGATCCGTCTAGGGGATGTGCAGTTACTCATAGGTTCTTGTGTCCCAACTTTCCATTGTGTAGTTGGTACCCATTGAGGAATTTCTGTTTCCTTGGGGTGTAGACACGAAGATGCTCTTTCTGAGATGAGCGGTGCCTTATGATTGGCTGACGTCCTTTTGACGTTGGTGGAGTATCCCGGTTATCCTTATTCGGGTGACTCTTTTGGATTTTTTGCTGCCTCTGTGTAGGCTGTTATCCGCTGGGGATTCTGGATGTTGATTTTTGATTAGCCTCTTCTGTTAGGCGGATCATCTTGACGCTTGATTTTTTTGGCTGAAAGCCGATTTCCACTTGGGGAATGGTTTATTGATTTTCTTTTTTTGATTTTCCTTTTTGTAGGAATGCCTCTTGAGTAGGCGACTGGGGATTTAGGGATCTTATGTATCCCAGAGTATTATTTAGGAAGCCTCTACAGGCTTAGACTCACTCAACGCCTGAGTTGGAGAGCTATCTTCCACTGAGGAAGTCTTAGACTGAATATTTTGCTTTGGATGATCGCGCTTCCATTGGGGATTTTTGCTGATCTTGGTTTGATAGCTTTCACTGGGGAATTTGGCCCGTGAGTGGAAGCTGAGATATCTCTGGGGAGTATTATTTCTGCGAGCCTCTCCAGGCTCAATTATTCTGTATGATGAATTGGTTTTTTGTTCAGCCCGAGAATGCGAGCTGAGACGTCTTTTGGAGAGTATTATTTCGGCAAGCCTCTCCAGGCTTAATTATTCTGTGGGAGTATTATTTCAGCAAGCCTCTCCAGGCTCAATTATTCTGAGGAGGTATTTTTTCAGCAAGCCTCTCCAGGCTTAGTTATTCTTTACAATTTTGCTGGATTTTCTGTATTTTGCCTTTTTTTGTCGTTTTTTTTTTGGCTTTTTCTATATTTTTGCCTTTTTTGATTTTGGCTTTTTTCTGTATTTTGCCTTTTTTTGTTGATTTTGGCTTTTGTTGTACAGAAATAAAAGTGTTAAAAGATTTAGACTCAAAGAGTGAAAAATTTCATTCATTAAATAAACATGAAATTTTGTACAAGGGAAATGATGGGACGCAGCCCATTCAAACAAATACATAAAAATAGGAAAAAGAAAGCCGGTCTTCATTCTTCTGCCGGCGGGTCCTGTGGAGGAGCGGGGAACTGGCGGTGCATCCAGACCGAGAGGTTGTCGAACCCCTGCACCAAAGTGTCCAGTCGAGTATCGGTGCTCTGCTGCCATGCGCCGATACTGTGCTGAAAAGCATCGAATTGAGTATCGATGCTTTGTTGTAAAGCGTCAAAGCGGGCATCAAAGTAGGCCCTATCCGACTGTGAGGTGCCGGCCTCTGGCTGTGGGCTGCCGTCGCCCTGAAGATCAACGTCATTGAAGAGCTCGGCGAAGGCGTCGGGGCCGTCCGCTCGTACATACCTCCCTCCTGACCTCGCTATGATCTTCATACTGATCAAGGTGGAGGCATTAATTGGCTTCGGTGCCAATGGCCCTGGCTCTACGCCGTCTGGGCATCCCCAAGTCTCTGCAAGCCGTGAGAGGAGTGGGGCAACCAGGATGTATCCCTGCCTAGATCCTCCCTCTCGTGCCCCCAAGTTCTTAACGTGCTCGAGGAAGAAGTATCCGGGGTTGGCCCTCCGACTGGTGGCCATGCAGTATAATGCTAATAAATCCGGCCGTGTCACCGACTCGGGGCTTTTCCACCTGCCATGGATGGTGCTGGTGAGGATCTTGTGACAGATCCGAAGAGCGGTCGGGAGCCGGGTGCCCTTCACCCCGGCATGATAGTCTTCGTGGCCTGTGATCGCTCTCCACATATCGACCGGGGTCCACTGATCAGGCCACTCGCATATAGCATCTCGATATGCGAGCTGATCAGTCCTGCTGAAAAATCCTGCCTGGACGTTGAACTCGTCCAACGTCAGTGAGCGGTACCCCTGGTTTATCCAGAAGTCAACTGAGCAGACAGCCTCCCCAAAACTGTTTGTCGACTCAGTAACGCCGACAGTGGCCAGAAACTCCTTCGTCGCCGTCAAGTACAGGTGAGAAGGGGGATCAAGGAGGAATCCCCATCCTATACTGTCGAAGTAGCCTCGGACTTCATCCTCCAAGCCCACAGTACGGAGAATGTCGAAGTCGAGCGCCCTCGACGGCTCGAAGGTGAATGACTCTACGAGCTGCAGCCGTTCCTGATGTCTGTCTGTCATCTCACGTCGAGCTGGGGCCCTCTGCCTCTTTCTAGATGATTCTGCCATTTCTGAGGTTTCTTCTTGGGGTTCACTCACAAGCAGGATGCAGAGGAATGAAGATTGGAATGCAAAAATGAAAAGGAAAACGCTTATTTATAGACAAAGTTTCGCCAATACATCCCGTATTGATTCAATGCGGCCGTATTGGTGTAGCCGTTATTGGGCAATTTTGGCAACCAATACGGCCCGTATTGAATTCAATACGGGCGTATTGGAGGTCAATACGGGCGTATTGGATTTAAAACACCCGTATTGAAGCTGAAAGGTTGCTTCAACGGTCGTCTTAATACGACCGTATTGAATTCAATACGGGCGTATTAAAATATATATATATATATATATATATATATATTTTTTTTTTTAAGATAAACAGAGAATAAGTGATCTTCTAGTACACTTATCATCTGTATGCATGTATGCAGTATGATGCACCTAATTCTATTTGATTCATTTTTCAAAAGAATTAACCGATGCGTTTTTTTGCTTGGATTTTGCCATTCCTCCAGACGGACTGTGCGCTGCCGACTTTTATGACCGAGGAATGATGCATATTTGTTTTTTGTGTCATCAACCCAATGATCTTTTCCCTTCCTTTAGAAGATGTGTCAACCCTCCTATTGACCACTATATCTCCATGTTTCCACTAGATTATTAAAAAAATCGTTGGGACAAGAGAGAAAAGAAGGAAAGGATATATTTTCAAAAGTTTGTGTTTTAGAAGGGATTATTTATTTTTTGAAAAATGGATTTTGTAAGAATGGCTTGGCCAATGGTAGGCTTAAGTGTTTAGGCTTGTTTGATTAAACACTTATGAAGTTAAGCACGTCTTGGTTATTAACATTTGTGATTTGATAACTTGGATAGCTTTTCTTGAGCCCCTTCGTTGAATTCAGTTGGTGGTACCATCATGGATTTATTCTGTTTTTCGATTGCCCTAACTTTTGCCTAAAACACCCATTTGTGGACTTTTAGCGGGCTTTTATTTTTGTTCATTATTTTATAACCCTAATTTTTGCCTAGGTCACCCTTTTGTGGGATTCCTAGCGGGTCTTTTGCTCTTATTTTTGCGCAGTCCCCTTTTTGGGTTTCCTGCCGAGCTTTTTGTTTTTTAGGATTTTTGTCTTGAATGGATTTCTTTTTATTCATGACGGCACTTATTTAGGCCAAGGAAAGGTGCTCCAAGTTGTCACACACACTTCCACATAAAAATGATGCGGGTTTATTGATTATTAAGACGATTTTAACCTCACTTATGTTCATTCAAACAGGGTTAAATAATGTGGTTTAGAATTTTATTGCAAGCAAGAAAAGAAGCAATAAGAAAGAATGATTTTATTATAATCATAGTGGAAAACATGTGCCCTATCGAGGCTCGGGGGTCGGGCTGTCCCCGAGGAGTGATCTCTAATAGTCACTGAATTTACACATCCCTATTAGAAGGAAAAGGACACTTGAT
Source organism: Cajanus cajan (assembly GCF_000230855.2). Taxonomy (NCBI): domain Eukaryota; kingdom Viridiplantae; phylum Streptophyta; class Magnoliopsida; order Fabales; family Fabaceae; genus Cajanus; species Cajanus cajan. The sequence continues at coordinate 39,513,064 of NC_138521.1, read as the reverse complement.
GACGACAGCTGGCCTTGACGTTTGTGAACCAGCCTTCCTAAAGATCTGGCTTAAAGAACGTCGAGAAGGATCTTGATTCCTCTTCGTTCTTTGATCTTTAACAGGGTTGTATCCTAACCCTTGTTTCCCCGGATTATCCTTGATGATGGGTAGCTCCGGAATTCCTTGGGAGTCCTTGCCAAGTCCTTGTCCCGGCAAGTATCCATTCTTGGTGAGCATATGGGCTACCTTCTTCATTTCTCGGGGAAACGTCTCAACATTGGCAATTTCCAATGCTTGGAAGGCGGTTTCCAAAGCTTCCTCTGCTGCATCCACATAAGGTATGGTGGATGGCTTGCTGATGAGTATGTCATCTTCAGCTTGTACGGTCACCAGTTTGTCACCCACTATGAACTTGACTTTCTGGTGGAGCGTAGAGGGTACAGCTTTCGCATCATGAATCCAAGGTCGGCCGAGGAGACAGCTGTATGCAGGAGTAATATCCATTACTTGGAATTCGACATTAAAGATAGTGGGCCCAATTTGGATTGGAAGACTGATTTCTCCCACCACTTCTCTTTTAGAGCCGTCGAAAGCTCGAACGATCATGTTGCTCGGGCGCATTTGGACTCCCTTGATTGTCATTTGGTCGAATGTTCTCTTTGGCATTACGTTCAAGGAAGATCCATTATCCACCAAGACCTTTGCGATGTGATACTCCTTGCACTTTACAGAGATGTGCAAGGGCTTGTTGTGGTTCGGTCCCTCAGCGGGGATCTCTTCATCGGTGAAAGAGAGGTGATCATTAGTCGTGATGTGACTAACAATCCCCTCAAATTTGTCTTGGGAGATAGTATGCGACACATATGCCTCGTTCAAGACTTTCAACAGAGCTTGCCGATGCGGTTCGGAGCTTAGGATCAACGACAACAAAGTGATCTTTGTTGGTGTCTTGTGAAGTTGATCCACAATGGAGTACTCGCTTTGTTTGATGAATTTTAACAGCTCATCAGTCTCCTCCTCGGATTCTCTATCTTCCTCGGTTTTCTCCTTTTCTTTTCCTTTATTCTTGGGAGCTTTGTCGTGCAGATCTTCGGGAGTGTAGATCCTTCCACTCCTAGTCATGCCCCCAAGTCCAGCGATGTTGGAGATATCACTGTCGGCAGAAGAATGGACGTCGTATATCCATGGCACAGCCTTATTTGATTCGTAGGGGAAAGGCCTTGGAGCGATGATCCTTAACGGTGTCGGACCTTTCCCTTTGTCTGTCTTGATTACCAACAACGGAGTCGCCGTGTGCTTGCTTGGTGCAGTTGTTGGTTTGCATTTAATTACCAATGGCGTGCGATCCATTCTGAACATACGCATCGATTAATTCTTTCTTTTTATTAATATTTATTATTAAATTACCGGGAGAGATAAATGCAAATGAATGACTAATGAGATGCAAAGGCAATAAATCTCAAAAATACAATTTTCATTAATTGAAGAAAGTGTACAACTTTTATACAATGCTTTGAAGCAACTTTTTACAAAAAGAGAAAAGCCGGTAAAAACCCACAGGCGGGTTCATATGTCTTTGCCATTCATCTTCGGCTTCCTCCACATGGCGGCCCATTGCTTCAATCTGAGTATGGACCGCTTGGCTCATATCATCACTGATTTTCTGAGCATCTTTCGCTTTTTGTATATGATAGTTGATCATGGCCTGCAGCTCATTAAGCTCATCCTCGGCCCGATCCTTCTCCTCTTGGAGTTTGGCCATTTGTGCCAATCCTTCCCTTTCCTTTTTGCGGAAGTCGGAAAGGTTTGCGGCTTGTCGTTGAACAACTTCCCGCCATTGTTGCGCATCGGATCGAGTCAAAAGCAAATCGTCTTGCATATCCTTGATCAACTGTGCCTGCTTTGAATATTCGACCTCAAGGTGTGCTATCTTCATGTTGACTTCTTGGAGTTGACTACTCGGTTCAACCTTTGGCATTTTGGGTGCCCGAGTAGCCTCCTTATTGAGGTTAGCACAATCATCCTTGAGCCGCTCTATCTCGTGGTCTTTCTTCTTGCATTGCCTTTGAAGACCATCAATAGTAAAACTGGATTCTTCATTTTTCTCTTCAAGAACTCTCATCTGAGCTCCCATGATTTCCAGTTTCTTGGTCAAGGCGTCAACTTGCTCTTGCAACACCTTCCTTGTTGCTGTGGTTGCACAAGAAGTGGATGGTTGAGGCACCCCCCTCTCGCTCCTCCATTCCTCATAATCAATGGAGACGGATACCCGAGGCTTTCCAAGCTCGAGATCTCCCTCATAGGTTGGTCTCTCCCACGCTCTCATGACAGCGTGCATGTCCTTCTGATGCTCGGAATCGAAGGAGAAACACAAACCTCCAAGCTCCTCTATAGTAGGAATGGTCTGAGTCCTCATCAGTTGCCTCATAACCAATCTAGGTGAGTAGGCTATGCAACCTCTGAGGCCCATCAATGGTATGCTTGGATAACTGCCGCATCTCATCAATACATGGCTTGGACGGAACCAAGGGCAAACCCACGTGAAGTGCTCGATACTCCACTGTTCCATTTATTCCTTCCACTCAGAAGCATATCGGCGGCGTACGGGAATTTTCGAAAAACTCCTCAAAGGGTCGGGCAAGGTCCCCATATGACTAGAGGCATAGAAATGAGTGATGCTCCACACATACAGCAAGGAGGTGCAGCATCGGATGATTTTTCCTTGCTTCTGTTGAGACAGATGAACAGAGAGCAAGGTGTCGGCAAGAATAGCAGGCACGGGACTCTTCATGTGTACGTCCCAAGCGAAGAAAGCGTCCATTGCAGCATGGTCCACTGTGTTAGCGTGAAAGGGGAATAGGATCATCCCGAACACAGCTAACGCTAGAGTCTTGTTGAAAGCTAACCAATCTCCCTCACCAGCCAAGGAAGAAAGGTGGTCCTCAATCATAGCAAGCTTCCAACCTTTAATACTGCCGTTCCCCACTAAGGCAGCTGATCGTGATGGTAATTTAACCTGAGTGGCAACTCTTTCTACGGCCACATGGTTGTCATGAAAGATATAGACCCCGGCTGATTTGGGCCATCGTAGCATGAGTTCGTACTCCTCGAGAGTAGGAACTAGGTCAAACTGGGGGAACTCGAAGCAGTGCAAATCGATACTCCAGAAGTGAACTAGTGCTCTCAGAAATGCTGGATCCACACAGATCTTCATCAAGTCGAGGACTCGTCCATATGATTTCTCAAACTTGACGCGAGCCTCTCTTGGCATCAAAGTACAGAGGTGATCCAACCTCTCAGCATGGTATAACAAGAAGTCTACTTTCTTCAACTGCCCATGCATCTCCTTAGACCTCTCCATATTCTACAATACAATGCATGATATGAGATGATGGAGATGAATATGCATGCATAGTGTTTATTCAACTAAGCATTATCATGTTTTGGGATTTTCCTAAGATGATGCATGATATTGCTTGGTTTGGATAAATACATATTTTTTCTTTTGGATATTTTGTATCTTTTTTGTATTTTTTGGGTGAAAAGGGAAACTACCTATATGAATGCAATGAAGGTAGATGTTAACACCATGTACTAGAAGATCTTTATTTCTATTTATTCTTTTTATTTAAAAAGGAATGTTGTATGTTTAAAAGGTGCAATGTATGCTCATACAATGTCACATAAAAATGCACAAACAATTCACTCATCCACGAACAGTCACGAGCGAATCACGAGGTAGGGGTATCCTGCAGAAAAGTGCATATTCAAGGTAGTTCTAACTGTTCTCACCGGTCTGAGGCCCCCAAGGTGCCCCCATTATAGGGACCCAATTCCTCTCGTCGTAAGTCGATGGAAAGCTCCAACGCACTGTCGGACTCGAGTTCATGGTTATCACCTTGAGTGATGCTTTTCCGACAATGGTCTACGGGCACCTATAGACCCATTCGACAACCGGCCGTACTAACATCCACTCCCTATGGCTTACCACTCATGCCCCCGGGTATAGAGGGAACTGTTGTGTGCAAAGGTTTGTGTGCAGTTTTTATTTCAAACAATTGCAAAAATTTAAACATACAACAGTTATTTAAAGCCAAATAGGTAAAACATGTTATAATACAAGCGAGGGGTAATGAAGTAATTTTAACTATTATTTGTTAAAAATAATCTGTCACTAAATGGGACTGACTCTCGAGGCTTCCCCAGTGGAGTCGCCATCTGTCGCCACCGGCCCGAAACGGGCTTTCGGCATTCGCGAAGGATGGTTGGACTCTTTTATTTGTTTAAAAATATGGATTGCTAGAATGACTTATTCTCAAACTGAGACCTCGTCAAACGAGCAATTTTATTAAAAGGCTCACCAATCCATGTTAATCCCAAGCGGGACCCTCCATGGATTAGCGGTTTTCATAAAAAGAAGGGTTCATGGAGTCGCCACCAATGTTTTACTCAAAACATTGGAAAAAGAGATTTAAGGCAATCGATTCAAAAATCGACTTCGGCCATTACAACCAGAGTCGGGTAAGGGAGTCGGTTACGCGTGGGGAAGGTGTTAGCACCCCACAGCGCCCCTTTCGGGTTCCCTATGACAGATTATTTAAAAATAATAGTGCGAAATTACTAAATTACCCCTATTTATTCTAAGCAATTATGAATTAACTATCTACATGATGACAGTTTAAATATGTACACACAGAAAGCGGTAAAAGAAGGGACTTTAAAGAGATAAACCTTTGAAACGTGCTTTCTTATATATCTTGACAGAAATTGGGAAGCGTTTTGGCGTTCCCTCCCTCTACAAGACCGCTCGCTCCCTCCTAAAAAATAATTTTTGACTTGGAAATCCGATGGATTTCCCTTCGACTTAGTTTGAGACTCAAGCAAAATGCTCAGAACTCAAAAACTTCGTCGGATCAACTCTCCGAGTGATTTCTAGGCAGAGCACTGCTCAAAAAAACCCAGAATACTCAAGAAGAGGGTTAAAACTCAGTCCAAAAGTGTGAAATGACGTCCCATTGACGTCATATTTATAGGGAAGAGGCTCAATACGGTTTATGAGGGTCAATACGGTCCACATTGAAATTTTGAACTACAATACGGCCGTATTGAATTCAATACGGCCGTATTGAAGTTCAAAAAACCTCAATACGGCCGTATTAAAGTTCAGTGCAGCCGTATTGAAGTTCAGTGCAGCCGTATTGAATTCAATGCAGCCGTATTGAAGTTCAGTGCAGCCGTATTGAATTCAATGCAGCCGTATTGAAGTTCAGAAACTTCAATACGGCCGTATTGAGTTCAGTGCGGCTGTATTGTAGTTCAAAATATGCAGTACGGCCGTACTGAACTCCAAGGAGGCCGTATTGAGCTCCAAACCTCCCACTTTCTTATTTTTGGCTACTCTAAGACCTCTAAACCTAAAGATAGTCATCCTATGGTCTTCTGGGAGTCCTTCTGGCTGACTTTCCTTCGATCTTTGAGAGTCTTCGAGTCTTATTTCCGACCCGGACAATTTTGGGGGTCTACAGTCGCCAACTATCAGATGTTGTTGGTTCGTCCAAGTATCTAGCTAGAGTAATTGGTCATCACCTTGAGCATGATTTCCGACAACGACCTGTGGGTGGTTAAAACCCATTCTATGGACGATTGTACATCAACCATTCCCTATGGTCTATTCACACTCTTGCCCTTGGGTATAGAGAAAACTGTTGTGTGTAATGGCTATGTATAATTATTTTCAATCAAGTGTGGAAATTAAAGCAAACAAGTAGTTATTAAAGTCATACTAAGAAACATATATTTGCAGACAATGTAAAAGCGGTAAAAATTCGATTACGCTTTATTTTGCTAAATTTTGTCATTGAATGGGCCTGACCCTCTTTTAGCTTTCATAGCAAAGTCGTCATCTATTGGAATCCAAAAAATTTTGACCTTGCCAACAAATAGTTTCGACTTCCGTTTGAAAATTTCATCAGCTTTGAATTGTCTGAATACTAGACTAACCCTCCATTTGATGGTTTTGAAAATAATTTAAAGGAGTCACCACCAATATTTTACACAAAACATAAAAAAGGTGTTTTAAAAAAAGTCAACTTTGGCTTTCATAGCCAGAGTCAGATTTGGGGGTCAATTATGTGTAGGGACGGTATTAGACACCTTATAACGCCCAAATTCAGTACCCTATGACAAATCTAGCATAATAACAACATAATCAAATTTCTACCCGTTTCATTTTATTAAACATATAATAGTTTATCTCTACATTATCGTAGTCTACAACATACACATCACTTTTATTATTTACATGATGCCTATTCTATGCATACAAGAAAAAGAAGTAAGTAAAAGAAAAGAATTGGGAACCTACGAAGCAAGCTTTTTATAACTCTTCTTGTAAATCAACATAGGGGCGTTATAGACACCCAATTTCGTCTGGGGTATCCAAAACAAAGTAAGAAGACTTTGAAGGCCCAACTTGATATCAAAGTGGACCAGAACAAACATCAAGAGACCCAAAAGAACAAATGGTTGAGAAGGAACTCATAATGGGTCGTTCCTAAACTGGAACGAGTCGTTCCAATTCACCAAAAAAAGCTAAAACCCCTAGGTCAGAATGGGCCATTGCTAAATCCAAAATGGGCTGTTCTGACCCATTGTTACATGAAAATTTTGAATCTAGAACGGGTCATTCCGATTTCAGAACAAGCCATTCCAAATTCAAATTTTGGCCACAAAAGATTAATTTGGAATGCCCTGTTCTGATAACCAGAATGACCCTTCTAGTCAGACCTAACGCTTATAAGTAGGCATCTCGTGCACAGTGCTGAGGGACTAGAGTTGAATCAAAAAATCTTGTCTATTTCAGACTTTAGGGCTCAAAAATATTTTCTCTCTCTCTCACCCTTTTGTATTTCTTGAGAATTGTGAGGATATTTGTAGTGTGAATGACTGGCAAAAAGCGCCTAGACCCCACAGTTGAAGAAGAATATATAAATCTTGCTTTTGAGGTATCTTCATCAAACTCTTCCTTTCTTCTTTACCGTTTTTATTCATATTATATAACCATAATAAAAAGAAACCATGTAGATATATTAGTTTCAAACGTGTAAAATTATAATGTGAATAATCATTAATAAAGGGGATTAAAGATTTAAACTTTTATTCTTTATTTGGCTAAATTTTATCATAGGGTACCAATTTAGGGCGTTGTAGGGTGCCTAACACCTTCCCTACACGTAATTGACCCTCGAATCCAATTTTGGCTATAAAGGTCATTATGGTTATTTGAAAAATCTTTTCTTTTTTTCGATGTTTTGATTAAAATATCAGTGGCAACTCTTTTGAACCTTTTCAAAAACCATTGATTAGGGATTAGTCTCGTTTCCGGGTATTCCCTAACAGATGAAATTTTAAAAATGGAGGTCCAAACCATCTATGAGCAAGAGCAAAATTTTTCAGGTTTTGACAGATGGTAACTTCACTGGGAAAACTTAAAGAGTGTCAAGCCCAATAAATGATGAAACTGACAAGATAAGTATAATAGTTCAAATATTTTTTCCCCTTTAGTTTGTTTGTTTTGATTTGCTTGGCTTTAATATCTACATGTTTGTTTAAATTTAGTACCTATTTGAAATAAACAATTGTACACAAACCTTTGCACACAACAATTCCCTCTATACTTGGGGGCATGAGCGTGTAAACATAGGGAGTGATTGACATACGACCAGCCCAAGAATGGCCTTAAAGCTTGTGAACCTTGTCGAAAATCACACTCAAGGTGATAATCAATTACTCTAGCATGAAATACTGCGTGAGGCCTCAAAGTCTGCTAGGTGATGACAATAAAGATATTGGGTAACGGACCATGGGTCACGAGCTCAATCACTAGAGCTATGTCCAGGAGCATTCAGGAGGGATTGGACAGCTTAAAGACTAATGGGCTTTCTAAGCCCAAGGTTCTATTCATTTGGACCACCCTATCATGAAGAGAAGGCATAGTTCTTTTGTATATAACTTGTATATAGTTTTCATTGTATAGGTCACTTTTTGCCTTTGTATCTGTGAGGCACTTTATTTCATTTTTATAGACCATTGTATATTGTTTCTAGGGTAGGTTATTTGGAGACTTTGACTCCATTTAACCTTGTATTGAAGGTCACTTTTTTTTCTTATATTTTTTCAATAGTAGAAGTGGGGTGGCAATTAGCAATGTTTGATGGTGTGACTAGTAATTGGGCCATAATTGGGCCTAGGCAAAATTTTACATATTAGACTTGTTTTGCTCCTAATTTTTCAAGGATTTGATTTATCTAGGTCTCATCATTTTTGGATGAACCTAACTAAACCAAATCAAACATTTTTGGAACGGATTTAGTGAGCAAAACTACCCTAAGGCCACTTAGCTTGCCCATTTCCCTTCCTTGACCGAATTGCTTCTTTTCTCCTTAAAGCTTTGGGAAGCTTGTGCTACAAGCTTCTAACTTAGCTTGCTTCCCAAGCAAGCTAAGATAGAAGCTTGCTCCATAAGCCTCCTAAACTAGGATGGCCGGTCAAGCAACCAAACCATGGTTCTCTTAAACCATGATTAAGGTTAGCTTGCCCCCTAAGCTACCTCCTTCTCATTCTCTAAAATTCTCTTCCAAAGCCTTACAATTCATAGAGAACTTGTTCATCCTAGGTTCCTCACAAAGGTTTCCACCTTTGTGCCTTGGTTCCCTCAACCTTCCTCGCTTTTAAGGAGTAACTGAGCACTCCTCTTTGCTTCAACACCATTGGAGTTTTTCTTTTGGTTCTTCCGCCATTGAAAAGTCTCACCTCAAGAGAAGAAATGTGATGGAGGCCCATGGGCCAAGGGCCCAACTACTAGGTGATAGACCATGGGCCAAGGGCCCAGTGACCAGAGCTATGGCTAGGAGGATACAGGAAGAGCTGGATATTGAGAAGACTAATGGGCTTGTCAGGCCCAAGGTAATCTTCACTTGGAATGCTCTATCATGAAGAGAAGGCCTTAGTTCTATTTGTTTATATTGTACAGTTTATGCATAGTATTTTGTATAGGTTATTTTGCCTTTGTATTTGTGAGGCACTTTACTTGCTTTTTCCTAGTGATTGTATATTGTTTTTAAGGTAGGCTACTTGGAGAGTTTAGCTCCATTTAACCTCCCTAGTTGATACTTTCATTTTGTATTTTTTCAGTAGGGAAAAGGGGGTGACATTTAGCAATGCTTGAGGGTGTGCTTAGAAATTGGGCCTGAGTTGGGCCTAGGCAAAATTTTACATATTGGACTCATTTTGCTCCTAATTTTTCATAGATTTGATTTAGCTAGGTTTCATCATCAAATGATGAACCTAACTAAACCAAATCAAAGATTTTCAAATCCATTCAAGGAGCATTTTGAACCATGGGCCGCCTAGCTTGATTCCTTCTCCTTGGCCGAATTTCTCAAGCATTCCTTCTTGAGTTTTAAGCTTGTCTTGCAAGCTTCTAAACTAAAGCAAGGTTAGCTTATCTTACCATGGTTCCTAAGTGAACCATAGTCAAGGTTAGCTTCTCCTAGAAGCTAGCTAAACCGTGGGAGTTTAAGATAACCCTACCATGGTTCCTAGTGAACCATGGTTAAGGTTAGCTTCTCCTACAAGCTACCTTACCCTATATATTTGATTTTCCTACACTTGTACTCACTTTTGACATCTATGAGAAATAAACTTCAGATTTCTCTCTCAAGAGTCTTACCAAAACCGAAGAGAAAACCTTCTCTTTAAGGTTTCACCAAGGTTTTTCAAACCTTAACCTAGGTTCCTCAAGCTTCTACCCTAACTAGAAGTAACCGAACCACTTCTCATGGCTTCTCCTCCATGGAAGCTTCTCTCATGGAGATTCAAGCTTCATCCAAGGAATTAACCTCAAGAAGCATTCGGTCCTTGCATGGAATCAAGTGAAGGAACATCAATCTCCTCACCTAGTTCCATCATTTTTGGTATCAGAGCCTAGTGCTCTTGAGGTTTTGTTTCCAAACTTTTCTACTTGAATCCGTGTTGTATCTTCCTTCTATTACATGTCTTCTTATGTTTGCTGAATGGATCTAGATTTTATTCACACTTTGATGGATCCAAAATGTCACATAATAATTGTTTGATTCATATTTGCTTGTTCTCCTAATTCTTGAATCAAACCGGTTTTGTTGTGCTTTAGGTTCCTATACTTGTGCTTTTAATTTTGCTTGAGTCTCTTCATTCTATAACATCTGTCCGTGATTGGACAACATTCATATTGCTTAGATTTTTCTTTTGAATCAATTTTTTTGTCTTAGAAAGTCATGTGTAATCCTTTATATGTTGAAACTTCCTAGACTAGCTTGTTTGACCTAATTTTTGTTGTGTTCTTGAGTCCGAAATTTTTGTGTATTTTCTTATTAAATCTGAACCTTCCTATATGTGCTTTTGCTTTACATGTTTGAGTTCTTAATTTGCTATTAGTTCTAGCAAATTTCCTAGAGTTAGGTTTCTATTATGTCATATTAAAAGTTTTGTCAAATTAAATGGTTAAACACTTTCCTATTAGGTTTTCCTTGAGTCTTGTGTAGTGGCTGAAACTTTGTGCAATTTTTTTAGCCTTAAAACAGAACCAAAACAGAGGTGTGTGTGTCTTATATGCATGAGAAAAATAAAAGAATGAGTGCTTAAAAATTTTCTCTCAAAATAATACAAAATAGTGAAGCACTAGTTACAAAATGCATGTGAACACCTCTTGTTTTGTGTGAAATTTTTGCTGCATTATTTTTACACTAAATCCGAGACTTCTAAGTGTTTAAAAGGCATTGAAACTCCTGAACATCAAAAGAAAATTAAGAGAAAAATATTTTGCAAAAGAAAAAGAAAGAAAATAGCAAAAGAAAAAGCCATAGGAGTGAAAATTTGGTGTTGTGTGCTCTCGGATTTGGAAAATTTTTGTGACATGTTTGCATTGGTCCAGCCATATATTTGAGTCTTATTTTGTTTTCTAATCTTAGCTTTTGATTTGTTAATCCATTCTAGTACCATTCCTAGGTTATTCTTTTGTGTGCTAGCTTTCTAAATTTGCCTTAATTTTTGCTTGTCAATTTTTGTGGAATTCTTTCTAGTCTTATCTCATTTGTTTTCCACCAATTGGTGTAGCTATTCTAAATTGTTCTTTTTCAGTTTTACACTAATATTCTAGTCTTGAAGGTGGTTGAGTGCTTCTTAAAAGGTGTAGGAGGCCAAGGCAAAGGACATCCACTTGAAGGCTTTGGTGGTTGCTTAGGGAGTTTGTTCTCTCTTGGTGGCTAGGCTCTTGAAAATACCTAGAAGTGACCAAAGTCAAGGTTGCTTCTAAGAGAGGAGTGAAATACCTTGTGAGGCTGCAACTTGGTGGCTGAATTGGAGCAAGAAGGAAGAAAGCTAGTTGTGAAAATTTTTGTGAAAATTAGTGACAAATTTTAGTGACGGAATTTTTGGTTTCTAAAACTTGTTTTTCCTTACAAAATCCGTCTCTAAATTTGTTTCTCAATTAGTGGCTAATTTGTTTTCCTTGAAATTAAGTGCAGCCACTAATTTCATTTGAAAGTGAATTTACATTTCATTTGGAGTGTGAATTTGCATTTCATTTGAAGCAAATTTGAATTTCATTTTCCTTGTAATTTTTGTTTTCTAAATTTTTGTACAAGGCCTTTATTAAGGAGTGTCTTGGAGTGCCTTTGGTGTATCTCCATCTCTCCTTAAGAATTTTCATAGTAAATATCGTGTAGTACTTGTGAGAGTGGTCCTTGAAGGTCTTTGGTGCCTTTCAAGCTCTCACTTAGGTTTAATTGCTTTCAACGCCTAGTTTATGTTTTCAAGTCATTTATGTTTTAAGCAATTTATGTTTTAAGTCATTTAAGTTTTCAAGCAATTTATGTTTTCTTGCTCTTTATGATTTCAAGCATCATATAAATTGTACACATAGACACTTGTTTTTTATTTTTCTTTAAGAAAAGATCTTTGTGAAAATTGATTTGTGCAAGACAAAAGTACAAAGGGGTTTAGAGATTTTTACTTGAAGAGGCTTGGTTATTAAGTGGCTCTTTAGTAGCTCACCTCCCTCCAAAGTTCAATTTGTACTCTTAGACCTCCAAGTGCCAAGTCTAAGCACTTAAAAAAATCTTATTTTCATAAAAACTATTTTTGTGTGGAAAAATCTCTTGAATTAAAATGTCTCAAAATTCCTCCAATAGTGAAAGTGATGGATCTCCAAAAAGTCTTTCTTACATCACTAAAGAGCTCAAATCACTTAAACTATGGAAAAAGCAAGAGTCCATTCAAAGAGAGAAGGAAAGAATTGAAAGAGAAGGACAACTTGCTTATTTAGAGGAAGAATTGAGAATTTTAAGGCAAGAGGAAGAAAAATTGAAAGAAGATATGAAGAAACATAGGAAAAAGAGTAGGAGCTCACATTCCCAATATACATCCCCTAATGAAAGCATGAATCAAGGGGATCACTACCAACATACTCCTAGGAGAACTACTAGGCCAAGGGAAGTCAAGGTTGACCTCCCACAATTCTTTGGCAAAGATGATGTGGAGTCTTATCTAGATTGGGAAATGAAGGTTGAGCAACTCTTTGCTTGCCATAGGGTAAGTGAAGAGAGGAAAGTCCCTTTGGCTGCCCTTAGCTTCCAAGGGCATGCCATGTATTGGTGGACAGCCCTAGAGAGAGAGAGACGCCTCCACAATGATCCTCCAATTCAATATTGGAATGATCTTAAAAGTGCAATGAGGAGGAGGCACATTCCCACCTACTATGGGAGGGAGCTTATGAATAAGCTCCAAAGGCTCCAACAAAGAGACATGTCTGTAGAACAGTACAGGCAACAAATGGAGCTATTAATGATGAGGGCTTGTATTAGGGAAGAGGAAGCTACTACTGTAGCTAGATTCTTAAGTGGTCTTAATTTAGAAATAAGAGACCAAGTGGAACTACTACCCTACAGGGACCTAAATGACTTGGTCCAACTTTGTGTAAGGGTAGAACAACAAAGAATGAGGAAATCTTACAAAAATAGCTCCAACTCTTCATTTCTAAAGAAAGATTCCAAGAAGGAGGGAAAAACTTTTGAAAAGAAGAAAACTTTTGAACCCTCCAAGAATCTAGCCACAGAAAAAGAAAAAGGAAAAGGAAAGGACACTACACACACTAGTTCTAGGACTAGCGACATTAAGTGCTTTAAATGTTTAGGGAGAGGCCACATTGCCTCCCAATGCCCCACAAAGAAGGTCATGATCATGAGGGGGCATGACATTTATAGTAGCCAAGATGAGGCTACTACTTCTTCTAGTAATAGTGAGGAAGAAGCAAGTGATCAAGAGAAAGGTGTAGAGTCTACTTTTCCTTATGAAGGGGAGCTCTTAATGATTAGGAGACTCCTCAACAACCAACCTAGTGACACTCTATCACAAAGAGAGAACATTTTTCATACTAGATGCAAAGTTTCAAACAATGCATGTTCTCTCATTGTTGATAGTGGTTCATGGTGCAACTGTTGTAGCACTAGGCTGGTTGAGAAGTTGGGCTTAACTACTAGTCCCCATCCTAAGCCTTATCAACTCCATTGGATTAATGAGGATGGTGACTTAGCAGTTGACCAACAAGTAAAGGTCAAGCTTTCTATTGGGAATTATGAAGATGAAGTGCTATGTGATGTAGTACCAATGGAAGCTTGTCATATCTTATTAGGAAGGCCATGGCAATTTGATAAGAAAACCATGCATAATGGCCTTACTAACGAGATTACCTTTACTCATAGGGAAAAGAAATTTGTGCTTCATCCTCTTTCTCCTCAACAGGTGGCTGAGGATCAAGCACAAATGAAACTAAAAAGAGATAGTGAGAAAAGGTTTAAAAGAAAAGAAGAAAAGAGTGAAAAAAAAAAGTTTGTGAAACATAAGGATAGAGAGGAATCTAGGGAAAAAGGAGTTCCCTCCCTAGAGGTTGTTGCTCAAGAAAATAATTCTTAAAAAAAAAAACCTCTTGATTCAACAACCCTCTTATATCCTTCTCTGTAAAGGAACTCTTTCTTGCACTGCCACATCTAGTGGACATGAGACTTTACCTAAGGGGGTAAAAACACATTTAAAAGAATTTGATGATCTATTTCCTCCCGAGGGTCCAATGGGCCTTCCTCCTTCTAGAGGAATAGAACATCAAATTGATTTGGTGCCTGGGGCTAGCCTACCTAATAGGCCTGCCTATAGGACCAACCCCCAAGAAACTAAAGAAATAGAGTCTCAGGTCCAAGAGTTGTTGGAGAAGGGCTGGGTTCGAAAGAGCTTAAGTCCTTGTGCTGTTCCAGTGTTGTTGGTTCCAAAGAAAGATGGCAAGTGGAGAATGTGTTGTGATAGTAGAGCCATCAACAACATCACTGTGAAGTATAGACACCCCATTCCTAGGCTTGATGACATGTTAGATGAGCTTCATGGAGCCATCATATTTTCTAAAGTCGATCTTAAAAGCGAATACAATCAAATTAGAATCAAAGAAGGAGATGAATGGAAAACCGCTTTCAAGACCAAGTTTGGATTATATGAGTGGTTAGTGCTGCCTTTTGGGCTCACCAATGCTCCTAGTACATTCATGCGTCTCATGAATCATGTCCTTAGGGATTGTATAGGTAGATTTGTTGTAGTTTATTTTGATGACATCCTCATATATAGTAGGAGCCTAAGTGATCACATAGGACACTTAAGGCAAGTTTTTGATATTCTTAGGAAAAATCAACTTTTTGGAAATTTAGAAAAATGTACTTTTTGTGTAGATAGTGTTGTTTTCCTAGGGTTTATAATTAGTAAAAAAGGGGTTCATGTGGACCCCGAGAAAATCAAGGCCATCCAAGAATGGCCCACTCCTAAAAGTGTTGGAGATATTAGGAGCTTCCATGGTTTGGCAAGCTTCTATAGGAGGTTTGTTCCTAATTTCTCCACACTAGCATCCCCATTGAATGATCTAGTCAAGAAGAATGTGGAATTTATATGGGGAGAGAAACAAGAAAATGCCTTCATAACCTTGAAGCATAAGCTTACCCATGCACCACTTCTAGCTCTACCAAATTTTTCAAAAACTTTTGAGTTAGAATGTGATGCCTCTGGAGTTGGCATAGGGGCGGTTTTGTTACAGGGTGGGCACCCTATTGCATATTTCAGTGAAAAACTCAAAGGTGCCTCCCTTAACTATCCTACCTATGACAAAGAGCTTTATGCTTTGGTTAGGGCCTGATAAATCATAATTTGATATGTATCTTTTCCTTCAATTTAGCTATTTTACATTCCATCTATGGTTAATTATAGGATTTAGATAGATATGTGTGTTGTTGGGCCAAATTGGAAAGTTGGGAATTATTATTCTAAATTCTCGCTGTTTTTGGGCTGATGAACATGTCTCGGTTTTCAGGGCATAACTTGGGCTGTAGTGATCCAAATGGTGCAAACTCGGTGGCCCTGGAAAGCTAAGACAAAGACCTAAATATTTGCAGAAGGCGCCGTCGGCCAATTCGATCATCTAGAAGGTCTAATTCGGTGGAAAACAACTCGGTGCGGAAAAGAATAATGGAATCCAACTCATCCCACCAACTCTCCCATTTCGTTTTGTCTAAGCTTTTTCCATTATTTTATATTTCTTGTGTGTTATATGAAGGCTATAAATAGGCCTTCACTCTCCCATTGTAAGACACCCCTCAATACACCTTCAAATAAGTTACTCTTGGGTGTTCTTCTCCTCCCTTCTCTTTGTTTTCCTTAAGTTTATTTTCTCTCTTGTAGTTGCAGTTTATGTTTTATTGTCTTCTCCTTTTGTATGCATTTTAGTTCTTTTCTTTGCCTCCTCCATGGAAGGCTAGGTTGTTGCTACTTTTACTTTGCTGCTGCACACGAATTTAATTTCAAATTTATGGCTTTAATGTTGATTAGCTTAGGATTTAATTTACTAGCTAATGCTATGAGTAGCTAAGTAGCTTTGGTTGGATTTCTTAATGTGGATAGCAATGTCTCTTTGAGGTTAATGGTGTTTTAATGTTGTTTTTGAGTTGAATTACATTCCATAATCTCTATTTGAGTTCTTAATGAATGGTTCTTAGATTTTCGCTTAGTTAATTGACGAATCATTATTAATTTCACAAGTCATATAATTGGGTTTTCGCTTAGTTAACGAGATTATGTGAATTGTGATGAGATTTACAAATAGAGAATTGAAGTGGGTTGTGTAAGTGCTTAACTGCAACTTACTTTGTTTAATTCTTAATTAATCTTCGCTTAGTTGGTTAATTAGGAGCTCGAATGTGATTTAACTCAGTAACTTGCATGTTTAGATTAATTGAGGATAAGAGGTCAAGCTATCTAGTTAAGGAATCCAACTTTTTAGTTTATTGTTTGTTACCGTTTGGTTACCATTTATTTGTTTCTTTTTCAATCAAAACCCCCCCTCTATTTTAATTTCCGTTGCTTGAATCCTATGGCTTAAATGCATTATTCCTTGAGAGAACGACCTAGGAGTCACTTCCTAGTACTACATTTACTTGTATTTATTTGACCGGATACGGCTTCGATCAAATTTGGCGCCGTTGCCGGGGAATAATTTTTTTTTTTTGTCTTAGGATTCTAGTTTGTGTGTGTGTGTTGGGTGGAATAAATTCTCAGTATGTTTATGTGTTCAGTTGTGTTTTATTTCAGTTTGGAGTGATGTAGCTGTAGACCCCTAAAATTGTCCGGGTCGGAAATAAAGCTTGAAGACTCTCGAAGACTGAAGGAAGATCAGCCAGAAGGACTCCTGGAAGGCCCTAGGAGGGTTCTCTGTAGGTCTAGAGGTCTTAGAATAGCTCAAAATAAGGAAGTGGAGGGAATGAAGCCCAATACGGCCGTACTGAACTTAATACGGTCGTATTGAAGCTTCAATACGGCCGCAGTGAACTCAATACGGCGTATTGAAGTTTCAGAAACTTCAATACGGCCGTACTGAAATCAATACGGCCGTATTGAAGCTTCAATACAGCCGTATTGAACTCAATACGGCCGTATTGAAATTTCTGAATTTCAATACGGCCGTATTGAACTCAATACGGCCGTATTGAAGTTCAAAAATTTCAATACGGCCGTATTGCTTCTGTAGGCCGTATTGCGCCTATTCCCTATAAATATGACGTCAATTGGACGTCATTCCACACTTTTTCACATAGTTTTAACCCTCTCCTTGAGTATTCTGGGGTTTTTGAGCAGTGTTCTGCCCTAGAAATCACTCGGAGAGTTGATCCGACGAAGTTCTTGAGCCCCGAGCCATTTTGCTTGAGGATCGAACCTAGTCGAAGGGAAATCCTCCGGATTTCCATAGTCAAAAGTTTTTAGAAGGAGCGAGCGAGCTTGTAGAGCGAGGGAACGCCAAAAAGCTTCCCAGTTTTACTCAATATATAAAAGCACGCTTCAAGAGGTTTCTTCTTAAATCCTTCCTTTTACTGCTTTCTGTGTGCATATTTAAACTGTCATCATGTAGATAGTTAATTTATAATTGCTTAGAATAAATAGGGGTAATTTAGTAATTTTACGCTATTATTTTAGAAAATAATCTGTCATAGGGAACCCGAAAGGGGCGCTGTGGGGTGCTAACACCTTCCCCACGCGTAACCGACTCCCTTACCCAACTCTGGTTGTAATGGCCAAAGTTGATTTATAAAATCAATTGCCTTATCCCTTTTTCCAATGTTTTGAGTAAAACATTGGTGGCGACTCCACGAACCCTCCTTTTACGAAAACCACTAATCCATGGAGGGTCCCGCTTGGGATTAATATGGATTGGTGAGACGTTTTAATAAATAAATTGGATAGGATCGACAAGGTCTCAGTTTGAGAACAAGTCGTTCTAATAATCCAATACATTTTCAAAACTAAAATAATAAGCGAGCTCGACCGTCTTCGCGACCGCCGAGGCCCGTTTGGGCCGGTGGCGACAGATGGCGACTCTGCTGGGGAAGCTTCGAGAGTCAGTCCCATTTAGTGACAGATTATTTTTAACAAATAATAGTTAAAATTACTTCATTACCCCTTGCTTGTATGATAACATGCTTTATATATTTGGCTTTAAATAACTGTTGTTTGTTTAAATTTCCGCAATTGTTTGAAATAAATTGCACACAAACCTTTGCACACAACAGTTCCCTCTATACCCGGGGGCATGAGTGGTAATCCATAGGGAGTGGATGTTAGTACGGCCGGTTGAATGGGTCTATAGGAGCCTACGAGACCGTTGTCGGAAAAACATCACTCAAGGTGATAACCATGAACTCGAGTCCGACAGTGCGTTGGAACTTTCCATCGACTTACGACGAGAGGAATTGGGTCCCTATAATGGGGGCACCTTGGGGGCCTTTGACCAAGTGAGAACAGTTAGATCCTCCTTGAATATGCACTTTTCTGCAGGAGACCCCTACCTCGTGATTCGTTCGTGACTGTTCGTGGATGAGTGAATTGTTTGTGTAAATGCTTATGTGCAATTGTTTGTGCATTAATAAATAACCTCGTAATAAGGTCTAAGAATAAATCCCCATGCATGAAAATGTCATGACATGAGAGGAAAAACCAATGTGTGAAAATATAAAAGTAAGGGGCATGTGCATCATTACCAATAAGAGACCATGCATCCTCATAAAAACATACATTTTAGGGTCACCAATACCTCTTGACATGAGTGAAAGAGACCCATGACTATAGAGATTCTCCGTTGGGGAGAGATCATAGATAAAGAAGGGTGGTAAACTTCCGTCTTAAAAAGGCAGCGCCTTAAAGATGGAGGTTTATCAAGCTCATGTTAAAGAGTGTATTCATTCCATAAAATAAACTAACTAAACATTCATTTTAGAAAGTGGCTGGTCATCTCTCTGTCCTTACGCGCGCACAGAGAATCAAGAAAATGGAAGCATTGGAGGAGCAAAACAAGAAGCTCACAACCGAGCTTTCACAGCTTAAAGAGCAAATGGCGCAAATGATGGAACTCATGCGTCACCACAATGTCCATGGATCTCATCACAGTGAACATGGGTCCCATCATGAGGGAGAGGAGGAAGAGCATGAAAAAGATCCTCCACACACTGTACCCCTTGGGGCTGGAATTATGATTAAAGAGCCCGAGGTTTCAAAAGAACAATTCCACGCCCTAGAGGATCGGTTGAGGGCTATGGAGGGGCATGATTTTGACATCAAAGATGCCGCTGACATGTGTTTAGTGAGGGACATTCAATTCCCTCCTAAATTTAAAGTGCCGGATTTCCCAAAGTACGTGGGATCGACTTGCCCCAAAAGTCATCTCACCATGTACTGTCGCAAGATGGCTGCATATGCCACAAATGAAAAGCTCTTGATCCACTGCTTTCAAGAGAGCTTAGCCGAAACTGCACTCAATTGGTATATGCAGCTGGATGGAAATCAAGTGTGCACGTGGAGACAGTTGGCCGACGCCTTTCTCAAGCGCTATAAGTATAACATCGACCTAACACCCGATAGGTCAGATCTTCAAGCCTTGAGTAAAAAGAATGATGAATCCTTCAAGGCGTACGCCCAACGTTGGAGGGAGTTGGCGGCACAGATAGAGCCCCCGCTGTCGGATAAGGAGACGGTGTCCTTATTCATCAACTCGTTGACTGGTCCCTATTACGATAAAATGATAGGGAACACAACGACACTCTTCTCGGACATCATCACCATTGGAGAAAGGGTGGAACAAGGACTTAAAAGTGGGAAGCTGGCTAAGCCTTCCCAACCATATGAAGCTAAGAAGGCCTTCGGGAAGAAGAAAGAAGGAGGAGTCAACGCTGTAACCATTTCTCCATCTTCTTCCACTTCGAAGTCAGGCAAATCGCAATACAACTCTGTGAAGAAGTTTGACAAACTTCCGACCACTTATAGCGATCTCCTGCCGAAGCTAGTGGAGGCGCGTCTTATAGCTTACATTCCACCAAAGAAAGTGAATCCACCTTACCCCGATTGGTACAATCCACAAGACAAATGTCTATACCATTCGGGGGCACCGGGACATTCAACGGAGAACTGCAGAGCTCTCAAGTATAAGGTCCAAGACCTTATCGATGCTGGGTGGGTCACTTTCGATTCGACGGCGCCCGACGTAAGCAAGAATCCTCTACCGCAGCAGGAATAGAGAGAAGGGCAAGCCATGATAGGGCCCCTCCACATTTTTTTCTTTTAGGGACTCATGATCAGTACCCGAGATCATGAGGACCTTTTCATGTAAATAAAGGGTTTTGTACAGTTTTACACTCATATATCAATAAAGAGGCATTTTTTCACACATTATTCTCTCATTTTGTTCTATTCTCTCTCTCTCATTAATATTAATAAACTCTAAACCTAAACAGAACCAATAAATAATTATGTCTGTGATTGCTCGCTCTGACCGGGATCCGAAAGCCGAGGGTGAATGGGTTGAGTTGGACAGTGATGAGGAGACCATCTCTCCGGATCTGCAAAGACTGCTAGATCAAGAAGCTCGTCTACTCCAACCGAATCAAGAAGAATTGGAGACCGTGAATTTGGGGCAGGATCAAGAATTGAAAGAGGTCAACATTGGGACCCGTATCAGTGATGGAATAAAAACACAATTGATTCAATTATTGAGGGAATACAAGGACGTATTTGCATGGTCGTACCATGATATGCCCGGGTTGGACTCCAACATTGTCGAACACAAGTTGCCCTTAAAAGAGGGGTTTCGACCCATTAAGCAAAAGCTTCGACGAATCAAGCCCGAATGGTCCTTAAAGATTAAGGAGGAGGTAGAAAAACAATTGGACGCGGGATTCTTGGTTGTATCCCAGTATCCCGAATGGCTGGCTAACATTGTGCCAGTCGTCAAAAAGAATGGGAAGGTTAGAGTGTGTGTTGATTATAGGGATTTGAATCGTGCCAGTCCAAAGGACGATTTTCCCTTGCCCCACATCGATACACTTGTGGATCACACCGCCACAAACACACTCTATTCCTTTATGGATGGATACTCGGGGTATAATCAAATCAAGATGAATATAGAAGACCACGAGAAAACTTCTTTCATTACACCCTGGGGAACTTTCTGCTACAGGGTGATGCCTTTTGGACTTAAAAATGCGGGTGCCACCTACCAACGAGCGATGGTGACGCTATTCCACGATATGATCCACAAAGAAATTGAAGTATACGTGGATGACATGATCGCAAAGTCAAAAGACGAGATGGACCACATCCAATATTTGAGAAAATTATTCAATCGGCTTCGTAAGTATCAGCTTAAGCTAAACCCGGCTAAGTGTACTTTCGGAGTTCGGTCAGGTAAGCTTCTCGGGTTCATCGTCAGTGAAAAAGGCATAGAGGTGGACCCCGATAAAGTAAAGGCAATAATGGAAATGCCTCCTCCTAAAACTGAGAAAGAAATTAGAGGATTCCTCGGCAGGGTGAACTACGTCGCAAGGTTCATCGCACAGTTGACTGACACGTGCAAACCAATATTCAAGCTGTTGCGCAAGAATCATTCCGAAGTTTGGGATGAGAATTGTCAACAAGCTTTCGATAAGATCAAACAGTGTTTGGCCAATCCACCAGTGTTGGTGCCACCTGTCGAAGGAAGATCATTAATCCTCTATCTAACGGTGCTTGATGAGTCCATGGGAGCTGTGCTAGGACAACAAGATGAAACAAAGAAGAAAGAACAAGCCATCTACTACCTGAGCAAAAAGTTCCTTGATTATGAAACCCGCTACACGCCACTAGAAAAGACGTGCTGTGCGTTAGCATGGGCAACACAACGGCTCAGGCAGTATATGATTAGGCATACTACTTGGTTGGTTTCCAAAATGGACCCAATTAAGTACGTGTTCGACAAACCGATAATCACTGGGAAGATTGCCCGATGGCAAGTGCAATTATCAGAATTTGACATCATACATGTCACACAAAAGGCCATCAAGGGTAGTACCCTAGCTGATTACCTAGCACACGGGCCGACCAATGACTATCAATCCCTTCAGGATGATTTCCCCGATGAGGATATAATGCATTTACAACATGAAGATCCTAAGGATGATACGTGGACCATGTATTTCGATGGAGCCTCCAACATGCTTGGACAGGGGATTGGAACAGTATTAATCTCCCCACAAGGAAAGCATATCCCCTTAACGGCAAGACTCAACTTTGACTGTACAAATAACATGGCCGAATACGAGGCTTGCGCGTTAGGAATCCAAGCAGCAATCAACAATGGTATCCTAAAGCTCAAAGTATTTGGAGATTCGGCTTTAGTCATTCACCAACTGCGAGGTGAATGGGAAGTCCGAAATCCTAAGCTGATACCATATGTTGAGCATATCAAAGACCTGATACAATTCTTTCAAAATGTCGTCTTTGAATATATCCCAAGGGAGGAAAATCAGTTCGCTGACGCCCTTGCCACACTATCATCGATGTTCGCCTTGGATAAGGAGCATGAAATGCCCATCATCAATATCCGGCGGCACGATAAACAAGCGTTCTGCCTACTGATAGATGAAGCTGTTGACGATCATCCATGGTTCCATGACATCAAACAATATCTGTCAAAAGGGGAATATCCTGATATGGCCAGCGATAATGATAAAAAGCATATCCGAAGAAGGGCCATGGGATTTCTGTTGATTGGAGAAACCCTCTACAAAAAGAATTATGACTCGGTCTTGTTGAGGTGCATAGACCAAGTCGAAGCTCAAAATGTAATCAAAGAAATACATGAGGGGGTTTTCGGTACCCATATTCCCGGGCCTGCAATGGCTAAGAAAATCCTCAGAGCAGGATATTATTGGTCGACCATTGAAAGGGATTGTTACCAATACGTCCGGAAATGCCACAAGTGTCAAGCATACGCCGACAACATTCATGTCCCACCAACGCCACTCAATGTGTTGGCTTCACCATGGCCATTCGCAATATGGGGCATGGATGTTATTGGACCCATCGAGCCAAAGGCATCCAATGGACATAGGTTCATCCTTGTGGCCATTGACTATTTCACCAAATGGGTAGAAGCGGCATCGTATGCTCATGTGACCCGAAAGGTGGTAACATCCTTCATCAGAAAGAATATCATATGCAGATACGGTATTCCCGACAAAATCATCACTGATAATGGATCCAATTTGAACAATAAGATGGTGGAAGAACTGTGCAAAGAGTTCAAAATTCAGCACCATAACTCTTCCCCATATCGACCAAAGATGAATGGGGCGGTCGAGGCAGCCAATAAGAATATCAAGAAGATAGTACAAAAGATGGTTGTCTCATTCAAAGACTGGCATGAGATGCTACCCTTCGCTCTCCATGGTTATAGGACTTCAGTACGTACATCCACAGGAGCTACTCCATTCTCCCTTGTTTATGGAATGGAGGCAGTTCTGCCGGTTGAAGTCGAGATACCGTCTCTGAGAGTAATCATGGAAGCAAAACTTTCCGAGGCAGAATGGGTTCAAAGTCGACACGACCAATTGAACCTTATCGAAGAAAAACGACTGAACGCCATATGCCATGGTCAAGCCTACCAAAGGAAGATCAAAAAGGCTTTTGACAAGAAAGTCCATCCTCGAATCTACCATGAGGGAGAGCTGGTGATGAAGAAATTGCTACCAGCTCAAAAGGACAAAATCGGAAAGTGGGCCCCAAATTACGAAGGACCATACGTGGTGAAGCGAGCCTTCTCCGGAGGAGCATTGATTCTCACAGACATGGACGGAGAAGAACTTCGATACCCAGTCAACGCTGACGTGGTAAAGAAGTATTATGCTTGAAGACGTTGCTTGCATCAGCCCGCTAGGATGAAAACCCAAAAAGGGCATCCTAGGCAAAAGTTAGGGCAAAACAAAAAGCCCGCCAGTACAAGGGTACTAGGCAAAACAAAGGCAAAATTATCCCCGCTAGGACATGTCCTAGGCAAAAATTAGGGGCAAAAGAATAAGATGCAAAAAGTAAAGCAAGCAACGATCACTTGAACCGAAAACCGAAAGGCGGTCCAAGTGATAATCTTCTAGAAGCAAGCGTCTTGCAGTATCTACACTCCTGGCTCAGGCATCTCACCCGAAACAACTAGGGAAACGGGAAGAGCAGCAATCACAGATATAATTGTTTAAGCCAAAAATGTATAGCCCACCTCGGCCAGCCATTCTTCAGAAAATCCCTTTGTAAACCTTTCTGTAAAAACACTTGTGAATATCAATAAAAATATCCATTTGTTTCTTTTCTTTCTTGACCATGTGATTATGCCTCTGAATTGGTTTTTCATAAAATTGTACGAAATTCCATTAATAATCGGTCAATAAAAGAAAATTGGAGGGGTTCCTGTAAAATCCATAATCTCCTGCATAAAGGCTCACAAAAATACTCCCTCGCGTCAATGACAGAAAGTCCTCCAAGAAGAAAAGGATAGGGAGAGCCACTCACTTTTCTAAATAAATGAACAAAAATAAAAAATTGTATTGCATTTGTGCATCACACACACATTAGTTGTACATTCAAAGACCTTATCATGAGGCAATTACATAAAATAGAAAAATAGAAAATTGCTTGTGTATGACAGCAGCAAGCAAAATACAAAGATTCAGAAAATCAACAGCATCATACAGAATAACTGAGCCTGGAGAGGCTTGCCGAAAGAATACTCACAGAATAACTGAGCCTGGAGAGGCTTGCCGAAAGAATACTCTCAGAATAACTGAGCCTGGAGAGGCTTGCCGAAAGAATACTCTCAGAATAACTGAGCCTGGAGAGGCTTACCAAAATACTCCTCATCCTCCACATCAAAGAATAAATGAGCCTGGAGAGGCTCGCAGAAATAATACTCCCCAGAGGGAACCTCAACTCATGCTCTTGGATTCAAAATCCCCAGCAAAAGCTATCAAGCAAGATCGTCAAAATCCCCAATGGAAGTACGATCTCCCAAGCAGAATATCCAAGTCAAAGGACTTAAACTTCCTCAGTGAAGATAGCTCTCCAACTCAAGTGTCGAGTGAGGCTAAGCCTGTAGAGGCTTCCTAAATAATACTCTGGGATACATAAGATCCCTCATTCCCCAATCGCCTACTCAGAGGCATCCCTGCAAAAGGAGAAAAATCAAAAAACATCAATAACCATTCCCCAAGCGGAATCCGGCACTCAGCCAAACACTGAACCCCATTCCCCAATCGCCTACATAAGAGGCACTCCTTCAAACGGAAAAATCATAAAAAGATCAATAATCATTCCCCAAGTGGAATCTGGCTCTCAGCCAATCATTGAACATCAAGGTGATATGCCTAACAGAAGAGGCTAATCAAAATCAACATCCAGAATCCCCAGCGGATAACAGCCTACACAGAGGCAGCAAAAAATCAGAAAATCAAAAAGAGTTACCCGAACAAGGATAACCGGGATACTCCACCAACGTCGAAAGGACGTCAGCCAATCATAAGGCACCGCTCACATCAGAAAGAGCATCTTTGTGTCTGCATCCCTAAGGAATCAGGAATTCCCCAGTGGGCACCAACTACGCAATGGAAAGTTGGGACACAAAAAACCTATGAGTAACTGCACATCCCCTAGACGGATCCCTGCGTTATCCAGCCCTCAGTGGCACAAAAATCAAAAAACAACCGTCGAAGCAGCATCGTGGACTGTGGAGACAAAATCATCACAAATCCCTGAAAAGGAAATATTCACGCTACCCCGTCGTCACAAACACGGAGGTATGCAGCTTCCGGCTCGAGCAATGAGCGAAGCTGTCTCTGGAAAGGAGGTACTCACTGCTTACCGTTGTCACAAGGGTACTTAGCTTCCGGCTCGAACAAAGAGTGAAGCTAAGCCTGGAGAGGCGGTACTCACAGCTTCCAGCTTGGGCAGCAAGCAAAGCAAAGCCTGGAGAGGCGAAACTCACAATGCTCACCGTCGTCACAAAGGTGCTTAGTTTCCGGCTCGAACAAAGAGCGAGACTAAGCCTGGAGAGGCGAAACTCACACTGCTCACCGTCGTCACAAAGGTGCTTAGTTTCCGGCTCGAACAAAGAGCGAGACTAAGCCTGGAGAGGCGAAACTCACACTGCTACCGTTGTCACAAGGGTACTTAGCTTCCGGCTCGAACAAAGAGTGAAGCTAAGCCTGGAGAGGCGGTACTCACAGCTTCCAGCTTGGGCAGCAAGCAAAGCAAAACCTGGAGAGGCTACTCGACAATTTTCCACCGGAAGACGCTACAAGTCAGAAGGTCGGCGCATCACCCGGACAATTGGGTCAACTCCTTTACTTGTCAGCCGATACACTAAAAGGCCGTCCGACTAAGAAAAGGGGGGGCAGCTGTAGACCCCTAAAATTGTCCGGGTCGGAAATAAAGCTTGAAGACTCTCGAAGACTGAAGGAAGATCAGCCAGAAGGACTCCTGGAAGGCCCTAGGAGGGTTCTCTGTAGGTCTAGAGGTCTTAGAATAGCTCAAAATAAGGAAGTGGAGGGAATGAAGCCCAATACGGCCGTACTGAACTTAATACGGCCGTATTGAAGCTTCAATACGGCCGCAGTGAACTCAATACGGCGTATTGAAGTTTCAAAAACTTCAATACGGCCGTACTGAAATCAATACGGCCGTATTGAAGCTTCAATACAGCCGTATTGAACTCAATACGGCCGTATTGAAATTTCTGAATATCAATACGGCCGTATTGAACTCAATACGGCCGTATTGAAGTTCAAAAATTTCAATACGGCCGTATTGCTTCTGTAGGCCGTATTGCGCCTATTCCCTATAAATATGACGTCAATTGGACGTCATTCCACACTTTTTCACATAGTTTTAACCCTCTCCTTGAGTATTCTGGGGTTTTTGAGCAGTGTTCTGCCCTAGAAATCACTCGGAGAGTTGATCCGACGAAGTTCTTGAGCCCCGAGCCATTTTGCTTGAGGATCGAACCTAGTCGAAGGGAAATCCTCCGGATTTCCATAGTCAAAAGTTTTTAGAAGGAGCGAGCGAGCTTGTAGAGCGAGGGAACGCCAAAAAGCTTCCCAGTTTTACTCAATATATAAAAGCACGCTTCAAGAGGTTTCTTCTTAAATCCTTCCTTTTACTGCTTTCTGTGTGCATATTTAAACTGTCATCATGTAGATAGTTAATTTATAATTGCTTAGAATAAATAGGGGTAATTTAGTAATTTTACGCTATTATTTTAGAAAATAATCTGTCATAGGGAACCCGAAAGGGGCGCTGTGGGGTGCTAACACCTTCCCCACGCGTAACCGACTCCCTTACCCAACTCTGGTTGTAATGGCCAAAGTTGATTTATAAAATCAATTGCCTTATCCCTTTTTCCAATGTTTTGAGTAAAACATTGGTGGCGACTCCACGAACCCTCCTTTTACGAAAACCACTAATCCATGGAGGGTCCTGCTTGGGATTAATATGGATTGGTGAGACGTTTTAATAAATAAATTGGATAGGATCGACAAGGTCTCAGTTTGAGAACAAGTCGTTCTAATAATCCAATACATTTTCAAAACTAAAATAATAAGCGAGCTCGACCGTCTTCGCGACCGCCGAGGCCCGTTTGGGCCGGTGGCGACAGTAACAAAATGAAGAAAAAAAAATCTGAATAATTTTAGTGTTGTGTTATGTGTTAGTTTGAATCATGTTATGGCGATGAGTAGCACTTAACAGTAATCATGTTTTGGTCTTTTGTTATTTTTTACGTCTTTTGGTCTTTTGTTATTTTTTACGTTTTTGGTTTTCCTTGTGAATTCCTGGATCTGTATAGGTAATAAATACTTGTTTCACTCTTGGTTTTGAGTTTCCGAATATTTCATGGACTGAATTCTTGTATTTCTTGGCATGTTGAGTTTATCTTGAGGTTTGAGAGGTTGTTTTGAAAGTGACTTATATACCCTGTGTGAGGATTGGAGCCTTCATGATTCTTTCTTGGAAATTTTATGCCTCTTGACTGCTTGCACATGTGCCTTGGCTTGACTCTTTTTGATGATTCTTGATTGATATGCATGTATGGAAGTGATAAAGGCAATTTTGTTCTTGATCCTCTAGCCAAATAAGCTTACCTTGATTTAATCCCTTGATAGCCCCTTTGAGCCTATGTTTATCCCTTTTCTTTGTTTTGAAGCTCATCATTAGCCTTAAGTGAAAAACCATGATTACCTTAACCTTAGGGAATTTTGGAGCTTTGGAATTGTTTTGGGAACAAGTGTGGGGGCGTGTGTGCTCATTGGATTCATGTGAATTGGCTAGTTGATTTTATTGGCTCCTTGTACTTTTTATTGTGTAAATATATTTAATATCTTGTCTCTTGCAAAAAAAAAAAATAAAATAGAAAAATAAAAAAAAAATCATTATCAAATTCGAAAAAAAAAAAATGAAAAAAAAAAGAGACAAGATAAGAAAAGAAAAAAAAAATAGTAAATAAAAGTGTTTGGTGGAGTCAAGAAGAGGATTAGAATTAGGGGTTTTGGGTGTGTTTTTATTGTATTTTCACTTGTTCCCCATTGCTCCTCTATTCTCTTTAGCTTTCAGCTTCTCATCCATATTTTATCCTCCCTTATCCTTGGCCCCATTACAACCCTGAAAAGTCCTTTTGATCTGAATATGTATATGTTTTCGAGTGTTTGATTGTAGAGGCTTGCCAAGTCTTGTGTGTTGCTTGCTTTCTTGAGTGCATTGAGCGGAATTTCATTTACCTTATACACTATACACTTGAGAGATACACTTGAGTGATCCTGTGAGGTTTGGTTGCTTTTGATTCACCTCTTGAACTGATTGATGTGCTTATCATGTTTTGAGGTATTTCAATGATGTTCATGGATATTTGGTTGCTTTGACTGAAAGTGTACAAGTTATTTGTTCCTTACATTTTCCTTGGATTCGTGCTGGTTAACAAAATCTTCTCTTCCTTATGTTTCTCTTGTTGGGTTGTTTCGTGATTTGATTTTGCCCGGGAGTGCAAAAAGCTAAGTGTGGGGGTATTTGATAAATCATAATTTGATATGTATCTTTTCCTTCAATTTAGCTATTTTACATTCCATCTATGGTTAATTATAGGATTTAGATAGATATGTGTGTTGTTGGGCCAAATTGGAAAGTTGGGAATTATTATTCTAAATTCTCGCTGTTTTTGGGCTGATGAACATGTCTCGGTTTTCAGGGCATAACTTGGGCTGTAGTGATCCAAATGGTGCAAACTCGGTGGCCCTGGAAAGCTAAGACAAAGACCTAAATATTTGCAGAAGGCGCCGTCGGCCAATTCGATCATCTAGAAGGTCTAATTCGGTGGAAAACAACTCGGTGCGGAAAAGAATAATGGAATCCAACTCATCCCACCAACTCTCCCATTTCGTTTTGTCTAAGCTTTTTCCATTATTTTATATTTCTTGTGTGTTATATGAAGGCTATAAATAGGCCTTCACTCTCCCATTGTAAGACACCCCTCAATACACCTTCAAATAAGTTACTCTTGGGTGTTCTTCTCCTCCCTTCTCTTTGTTTTCCTTAAGTTTATTTTCTCTCTTGTAGTTGCAGTTTATGTTTTATTGTCTTCTCCTTTTGTATGCATTTTAGTTCTTTTCTTTGCCTCCTCCATGGAAGGCTAGGTTGTTGCTACTTTTACTTTGCTGCTGCACACGAATTTAATTTCAAATTTATGGCTTTAATGTTGATTAGCTTAGGATTTAATTTACTAGCTAATGCTATGAGTAGCTAAGTAGCTTTGGTTGGATTTCTTAATGTGGATAGCAATGTCTCTTTGAGGTTAATGGTGTTTTAATGTTGTTTTTGAGTTGAATTACATTCCATAATCTCTATTTGAGTTCTTAATGAATGGTTCTTAGATTTTCGCTTAGTTAATTGACGAATCATTATTAATTTCACAAGTCATATAATTGGGTTTTCGCTTAGTTAACGAGATTATGTGAATTGTGATGAGATTTACAAATAGAGAATTGAAGTGGGTTGTGTAAGTGCTTAACTGCAACTTACTTTGTTTAATTCTTAATTAATCTTCGCTTAGTTGGTTAATTAGGAGCTCGAGTGTGATTTAACTCAGTAACTTGCATGTTTAGATTAATTGAGGATAAGAGGTCAAGCTATCTAGTTAAGGAATCCAACTTTTTAGTTTATTGTTTGTTACCGTTTGGTTACCATTTATTTGTTTCTTTTTCAATCAAAACCCCCCCCCCTCTATTTTAATTTCCGTTGCTTGAATCCTATGGCTTAAATGCATTATTCCTTGAGAGAACGACCTAGGAGTCACTTCCTAGTACTATATTTACTTGTATTTATTTGACCGGATACGGCTTCGATCAGGGCCCTTCAAACTTGGGAACATTACCTTATTCCTAAAGAGTTTGTCATTCATAGTGACCATGAGTCACTTAAATATTTGAGGGGCCAAGGCAAGCTAAACAAAAGGCATGCTAAGTGGGTAGAGTTCTTAGAACAATTCCCATATGTGATTAAATACAAGAAAGGGAAAAATAATGTTGTGGCTGATGCCCTTTCTAGGAGACACACTTTGTTAGTCTCCCTTGGATCTCAAATCTTGGGATTTAATCACATTAAGGAATTGTATACTAATGATCTCGAATTCAAAGAAAATTATACCCAATGCTTAGCAAAGCCTCAAGGAGGTTTCTATATTTCTGAGGGGTATTTGTATAAAGAAGGAAGAATTTGTATACCCCAAGGATCTATAAGAAAACTCCTTGTTCAAGAAAGTCATGAGGGTGGTCTCATGGGGCACTTTGGAGTTGAAAAGACTCTAAGTTTTCTAAAAGAAAAATTCTTTTGGCCCCATATGAGAAGGGATGTTGAGAGGTTTTGCTCTAGATGTATAGCTTGTTTACAAGCAAAGTCTAAAGTAATGCCTCATGGCATCTATACACCCTTGCCTGTTGCTAACTCTCCATGGGTTGATATCAGTATGGATTTTATTTTGGGCTTGCCCAAGACCCAGAGAGGCATGGATTCTATTTTTGTGGTAGTAGACAGATTTAGTAAAATGGCCCACTTTATACCCTGCCACAAAATAGATGATGCAAGCAACATAGCAAGAC
This sequence comes from Cajanus cajan, assembly GCF_000230855.2. NCBI lineage: Eukaryota > Viridiplantae > Streptophyta > Magnoliopsida > Fabales > Fabaceae > Cajanus > Cajanus cajan. The sequence continues at coordinate 39,481,982 of NC_138521.1, read as the reverse complement.
TCTTCTTCAAGGAAGTGGTTAGACTTCATGGTCTACCCAAAACTATTGTTTCAGATAGGGATACTAAGTTCCTTAGCCATTTCTGGAAAACTCTTTGGAGTAGGCTAGGAACTAAATTGCTTTTCTCTACTACTTGTCACCCACAAACTGATGGGCAAACAGAAGTAGTTAATAGATGATGGAATAACACTAAGGTCGAGAAGACCAAGAGGTGATATACTAAAGGAGGCAAGAGGAATGGGATAGTAAGGCCATTTTTGGACCTTAGCTCCTAGGTTTTATAGCATTTATTTCTTTATTCCTATTTTGCCCTTGTCTTTAATTTCCTATTTTACCCTTGTATTTTGGGGTATTTTAGTCATACAATTTATTTTACTTGTATTTCCAATTTTACCCTTGTATTTTGGGGTGTTTAGGACTTAGAATTTATTTTCTTTTGTATTTCCCATTTTACCCTTGTAATATGGGGTGCTCTAGATTATTAGGGTTTTTAATTTTGGGCTAGGGTGTTAATTAGAGGGTGACACATTTTTGGTGCTTATTGGGTCTATTTTTGGTGTTAGAAAGGCTTAGGCCCAAGTGGAGGGCAAAGGTTGCATGGTCTTATCATGCACCTAGATATAGCCAATCTAAACCCAAAGATTCCATCCTTGGCCACCAAGTTGCATCTAGGGTTCATTTGCATTTCATTTGGAATGCATTTGCCTACTCCAAATGCAACCCTAGATGCCTCCCCTCCTATAAATACCCAACACCCCACCACTTGTAAATACTTTGGATTATATAGATTTTGAGTGAGCATTCTTATGCCTCAACGTCTCATCCTTAGTCCCTAGGGTAAGTTTCGGCTATCCCCCTCCTATCTCCACCCTTGGAGAGTAGGAAACCTAGAGTGGCCTCCACCTACCTTGGAGTGAACCAACTTTGAGCACCCAAACACCATCACCCTAAGTGCTTTCGCCCAAACACCATCATTTTCACGCCAACTTCCTTTTCTTCACCATACACCTTCCTTTTGTCTACCTTGTTGAACCTAGATCAAGGGCCAAGGCTTTCTCCCTTCAATCCCTACGTCATTCATGGAAGGAGGAATCCATCAATAGATCCCTATCTACAATGTTAAGGGCAGTCCTTAAGGGTAATCATAAGTCTTGGGATGAGTACTTGCCCCACATTGAATTTGCTTATAACAGGGTAGTCCATAAGACTACCAAAATCTCACCTTTTGAGGTTGTATATGGTTTTAACCCTCTTACTCCTTTAGACCTAATACCCCTACCAGATTCTTCTCATTATTTTCATAAAGAAGGGGTATCTAGGGCTAAATTTGTTAAAAAATTGCATGAGAAGGTTAAAACTCAGATACAACAACAAAATGAGAGAACTGCTTTAGATAGAAGCAAGGGAAAGAAAGCCCTCATTTTTGAGGAAGGGGATTGGGTTTGGCTTCACTTGAGAAAGGAAAGGTTTCCTTCTCAAAGAAAGTCAAAAACCCAAGAGGAGATGGTCCCTTCCAAGTCCTCCAAAGAATTAATGATAATGCTTACAGGTTAGATCTTCCCAGTGATTATGGAGTACGTAACACTTTTAATGTAAGTGATCTTATTCCCTTTGCAGGGTATGATGAGGAAGAAGAGCCTACAGATTTGAGGACAAATCCTTCTCAAGAAGGAGGGGATGATAGACCATGGGCCAAGGGCCCAGTGACCAGAGCTATGGCTAGGAGGATACAGGAAGAGCTGGATATTGAGAAGACTAATGGGCTTGTCAGGCCCAAGGTAATCTTCACTTGGAATGCTCTATCATGAAGAGAAGGCCTTAGTTCTATTTGTTTATATTGTACAGTTTATGCATAGTATTTTGTATAGGTTATTTTGCCTTTGTATTTGTGAGGCACTTTACTTGCTTTTTCCTAGTGATTGTATATTGTTTTTAAGGTAGGCTACTTGGAGAGTTTAGCTCCATTTAACCTCCCTAGTTGATACTTTCATTTTGTATTTTTTCAGTAGGGAAAAGGGGGGTGACATTTAGCAATGCTTGAGGGTGTGCTTAGAAATTGGGCCTGAGTTGGGCCTAGGCAAAATTTTACATATTGGACTCATTTTGCTCCTAATTTTTCATAGATTTGATTTAGCTAGGTTTCATCATCAAATGATGAACCTAACTAAACCAAATCAAAGATTTTCAAATCCATTCAAGGAGCATTTTGAACCATGGGCCGCCTAGCTTGATTCCTTCTCCTTGGCCGAATTTCTCAAGCATTCCTTCTTGAGTTTGAAGCTTGTCATGCAAGCTTCTAAACTCAAGCAAGGTTAGCTTACCTTACCATGGTTCCTAAGTGAACCATGGTCAAGGTTAGCTTCTCCTAGAAGCTAGCTAAACCGTGGGAGTTTAAGATAACCCTACCATGGTTCCTAGTGAACCATGGTTAAGGTTAGCTTCTCCTACAAGCTACCTTACCCTATATATTTGATTTTCCTACACTTGTACTCACTTTTGACATCTATGAGAAATAAACTTCAGATTTCTCTCTCAAGAGTCTTACCAAAACCGAAGAGAAAACCTTCTCTTTAAGGTTTCACCAAGGTTTTTCAAACCTTAACCTAGGTTCCTCAAGCTTCTACCCTAACTAGAAGTAACCGAACCACTTCTCATGGCTTCTCCTCCATGGAAGCTTCTTTCATGGAGATTCAAGCTTCATCCAAGGAATTAACCTCAAGAAGCATTCGGTCCTTGCATGGAATCAAGTGAAGGAACATCAATCTCCTCACCTAGTTCCATCACTAGGGCTATGGCCAAGCGGATGCATGAAGAATGGGCCAATGCTCAAGAGATGCCCATAGTACTTTTTAGTTGGGCTTTAACTGAAGCCCATGTAGTATAGGTTTGGGCCCATTGGGCTTGTATTGTGTTTTTGGGCCTTGTATTTTGGCCAAGTAGATTAGGAATTTCATTTCATTGTCATTTGAATTTAGGGTTAATTAGGTTGTCATGTGCATCTCAATTTACATGTAATTAGCATTACATTTAGAGAGCATTTCGGCCATGTGCACTCATGCACATGGGGTGGCCGAAATTACTTCTAAATGCATGCTAAATCACATGAAAATTAGGTGGCACATGGGGTGACCGGTCTTAGCACCAAAATTTGAATTCAAACATTCAAATTTTGGCACCTAAGGTTAGTTAAACCACACCATGGTTTAACTTAACCTTAGGTTAAGCCTAGCTTGTCACACACACTTCCTAATGCCTATAAATTCCTTATGGCTAGATCATGTAGACACTTTGGAATTTTATGAGAATTCATTCATTGAATATTTCTCTCACCGAAGTCACCTTAGGAGAAACCTTTCTCCACTTCTACTTGAGTCTCTCTCTTTGTAGAGCTAGGCTTGCCATTCTTCTATCCGAGACTTGTAGCTCAATCTAGACTACATTTGCTTCTCCATTATTGCTTCAACTCCTTGCGTCAATCATCAAGGATCCGTGGAGAAGTGTGTTCAAGGAATCATGGACTTTCCCTCATGAAGGCTCCATCAGGTGGTATCTAGAGCAAGGTTTCATCAAGAGATAAGTTGCTAATCTTTTGGTGATTGTGTTTTTGTTTTTGATCCGTTCAAATCTTGTTTGAATTGTCTTGCTTGTGTTGAGATTGGGGGAGCCTGAGATTGATGAGATCACCTCTGAAGATTCAAAGTTTTGATGATAACAAATGTGTGGAACAAAGTTGACCAAGGACTTCAACATCTTAGAATTCAAAAACAAAGTCAAGGGAAAATGTTATGTAGTAGGAATAGATTTTAGATTGCTTTGATTGAGTTTATCTTTTGTGTGTGCTTTGTGCATAAGCTAATCTGTGTCTAATGTGATTAGGGAGTGTATGATGATGAGTTTAAAAGGTTAAGAAGTTATTTTGAGAATTAAAATAAGAGTTTTGAAAACTAACTCAAAATAATCAATTATCATTAACTATAATCGATTATTCCAGCAACAGGCAAAAAATGATGCCTTGCTGCAATAATCGATTATTTGTGAAATAATCGATTATCCCAGAAATGACTCTCTGGAATAATCGATTATCCAGCAAAATAATCGATTAAATTGTTTTTGGTTGATTTCCAGAAAATCTGAAGAACAAAATAATCGATTATTCTTTAAAATAATCGATTATCTTTTAAAATAATCGATTATCTGGTTATGAAAATCTTATAAATAGTTTGACCATTTTGAAACTTTAGAACAGAGTTAGAATTGAGTATCAAAATTAGAAAAACGTGTTTGTGAAGTCTTTGTAACATTCTTGGGAGTTTTCTTTGTTAAACCAAGAAGAAAAATGTTTTTGAAAAGCTTTGAGAAAAGATCATCATCATCACATTCTTGAAAGGAAAGAGATTAAGATTTGCTTCTGAATTCCAGGTGAATTCGTTCCTTAATTCTTTGTGAATACTTGTAAATCTTGAGTAGGTTTCTCAAGTGGTAAGGAATTCTTGTAGTGGGCTTCTACAAGGAGTGCTTTCTTGAGGTCAAGAAAGTGGTTATCTTGAATGTAGGAGTATATACATGTGTGGTATGCTTGTAAACCTTCTTCATTAAGATAGTGGAACAAATCTTGATCAGGTTATGATTGAGGACTGGATATAGGTCACATGTGGAGTGGCTGAGCCAGGATAAAAGACTTGTGCAATCTTCTCTTACTCTTATCTTTTACTTTATGTAACATCTTGATTGTATATCGAAAAGATTGTTCTTGATTAACATGTTTGCATGAGTAACATTGGTTTGAACTGAGAATTACATATTGTTCTATTGGTTAATCAAGAAAGGATATAGGATTCATTATTCAATAACAAGTCTTTAAGAAACTTCATTGAAAATTCATCTTTAGAAAAGTTTAATTGAAATAAAGATCCTAAATACTCTGAAATTTTTTTTAAAGTGTCATAGAATCCAATTCACCCCCCTCTTGGATTGAGCCATTCTTTTCTAACCATTGGTATCTAGAGCAAGGTTCTTGAGAGTTATTCAAGATTTCAAAAATGGCCAATAGCAACCTACCCTATGGTGAGGGTGTTTCTATTCATAGACCTCCTATTTTCAATGGTGAAAACTATGTCTACTAGAAAATTAGGATGAGAATTTTCATTGTAGCAATTGATATTGCTGTATGGGATGCAATTGAGAATGGACCCTATATCCTAATGACAAAAGATGATGATGACAAGAGAGAAAAACATTGGAGTGAGTGGAGTGATGATGAAAGAAAGAGAGCCCAATATGACTATAGAGCCAATAACATTATTACATCTGCATTGTCTATTGATGAATTCTTTAGAATATCACCATGCAAATCTGCTAAAGAAATGTGGGATACTTTGCAAGTCACTCATGAAGGAACAAGTGATGTAAAGAGATCTAGAAATCATACTCTCATAAGAGAATATGAATTGTTTAGAATGAATAATGGTGAATCTATTTCTGAGTTTCAAAAGAGATTTACACACTTGATAAATCACCTTGTTGACCTTGGCAGGAAATTTGAAAAAGAAGAGTTGAATCTGAAAGTGCTGCAATGCTTGGACAGATCATGGCAAGCAAAGGTGACAGCCATAGAAGAAACAAAAGACTTGACCTCTTTGACCCTTGCTACTCTTTTTGGGAAGCTAAGAGAGCATGAACAAAAGCTGCACATATTTGAGGAAAATGAACAGCAGGACAAGAAGGGAAAATGAGTGTCACTAAAGGCCTTGAAATTTGCCAAAGGCAAAGAGGTGTGTGAAGAATCAAGCTCTGATGATTCCGAAACTGAGAACTTCAACTTGCTGGTGAAGTTCAAAAAATTCTTAAGGAAAAAGAGGAATTCTCCCTACAAGTTCAATAAAAAGACTAATAAGAAAGAGGAAGCAAGTACATCCTCCTACAATTGCTTTGAGTGTGGAAAACCGGGATATATAAAAGCTGAGTGTCCAAACCTCTTGAAGAAGCAACAAGAGGAGAAGAAAATGAAGAAAAATGGCAAAGGGAAGAGAGCCTACATTGCTTGGGAAGATAATGACTCAAGCACAACAAGTGATGAATCTGAATTTGAAGAGAACAACTTGTGTTTGATGGCTGGAGCTGACCAAGACACAATTGTAAGTAACTCTGACCTTGAATCTAATTTGGACTATGATCAACTCCAAGAAGCTTTTATAAAAATTCATAAAGAGGCTATGAAATTAGATGTCTTAAATTCAAAGCTTAAAAATAAGCTGAAATGGTATGAAAATGCTTTAATTAAAGCTGAACAAGAGCTTGAAGATTTGAAACATGAGCATGAAAATCTTCAGACTATTTTTAACTTTAATGAAGCTCATAGTGAAACCTCCTCCTCCTCAAAAGATGTTTGTGAAAATTGCAAGACATTTGAAAAAGAAAATGCTGATTTAAAATCCACCCTTGCAAAATTCACAAATGGAAATGCAAATTTAAATATTCTTTTGGAAAAACAAAGAAACACTTTTGATAGGAGTGGACTTGGTTTTAATCAAAGCATGAGCATGCCATTCAAGTCAAAGAAAGGAGCTTTTAAGAAAAACCAAGATTTCAGAAAATTTAAAAGCAATTTCACTATACAAACAACTTGCTATTATTGTTGTAAGAAATGTCACACAATAAGGAATTGCTACTCTAGGAAATATGGAGTTCCAAATGGAGAAACAGTTTGGATTAAAAAGAGCCAAAGGTTGAGAACTAACCTACAAGGACCCTTCACATGGGTACCTAAATTTTTTCTCTGAATCTTTGTTGTAGGAATGCTTGAGGGCCAAGAACTTACTATGGTATCTTGATAGTGGCTACTCAAGGCATATGACTGGAGATCCTTCAAAATTCTCAAGTTTGAAATTGAAGAATGAAGGGTATGTTACCTATGGTGACAACAACAAAGGGAGAATTCTTGGTCATGGTAATATTGGTAACTCCTCCTCTCAAACATTGATTGAGAATGTATTGCTTGTTGATGGGCTGAACATAATTTGCTGAGTATAAGTCAACTAAGTGACAAAGGTTTCAAAATTGAATTTGATAATTCATGTTGCTTGATATGTGATAGAAAGACAAAAGAAATCAGATTCATTGGAAAGAGAATTGACAATATATACATTGTTGACTTAGAACACTCAATAGCAATTTCCAATACTAAGTGCTTAATAACTAAAGAAGACAATATTGGCTTTGGCATAGGAGAGTTGCACATATTCACATGGATCACTTAAATAAACTGAGCAGGAAGGAATTAGTGGTAGGATTACATAAAATCAAGTTTAGTAAGGACAAACTATGTGATGCTTGTCAAAAGGGCAAGCAAGTGAAGACTAACTTTAAAAGCAAAAATCAGATTTCCACAACTAGACCTTTGCAATTGATTCACATGGATTTGTTTGGTCCTTCAAGAACCATGAGTCTAGGTGGGAACTACTATGGTTTAGTTATTGTAGATGACTACTCAAGATTCACATGGGTTATGTTTCTTACAAATAAAAATGATGCTTTTAATGCCTTTAGAAAATTTGCCAAGCTTGTTCAAAATGAAAAGAATTCAAACATTACCTCTATAAGAAGTGACCATGGAGGTGAATTCCAAAACATTTTGTTCCAAAAATTCTGTGAGGAGCATGGTATAAACCATAATTTCTCAGCACCTAGGAAACCTCAACAAAATGCGGTTGTTGAGAGGAAAAATAGGTTTCTTGAAGAACTAGCTAGGACTATGTTGAATGAGACAAAATTGCCAAAATATTTTTGGGCTGATGCTATTAACACAGCTTGTCATGTGTTAAACAAAGTTCTGATCTGGCCCATATTAAAGAAAACACCCCGTGAAATTTACAATGGAAGGAAGCCTAATATTTCATACTTTAAAGTGTTTGGGTGTAAGTCCTTTGTGCTAAACAATGGGAAAAAGCAACTTGGAAAATTTGATGCAAAGGCTGATAAGGCAATCTTTCTAGGATATTCTACAAATAACAAAGCCTATAAAATCTATAACAAGAGAACTCTAGTTGTTGAAGAATCAATCCATGTAGAATTTGATGAGACTAATAAACAAGAGACGAAGCAAACTGAAATAGAGGACTTGACTGACTTGCTTGATCAACCTCTATTGGAGAGTGAACCTAATGAAAAGCCTAAAGAGAGTAAATCACATGAAACCACTAAGGATACAAGTGAACAATTGCGTAAGGAATGGAAAACTTCTAGGGACTTATCAATGGATGTAGACCCCTGAAATTGTCCACGTCGAAAATAAAGCTCAAAGACTCTCAAAGACCAAAGGAAAGTCAGCCGGAAGGACTCCTGGAAGACCCTAGGATGATTCTTTGTAGGTCTAGAAGTCTTAGAGTAGCTTAGAATAAGGGTGTGCGAGGATTGGAGCTCAATACACCCTCCCAGAGGTTCAGTACGGCCGTACTGAGCCATTTGAACTGCAATACGGCCGTAGTGAACTCAATACGACCGTACTGAAGTTTTTGAACTTCAGTACGGCCGTACCAAATTCAATACGGCCGTACTGTAGTTCAAAATGGCTCAGCGGGCCGTACCAAATTCAATATGGCCGTACTGTAGTTCAAAAACCCAGTACGGGCCGTATTGACCTCCCAGGCCGTATTGCGCCTCAATCCTATAAATAGGACGTCATTGGCACGTCCTCAGACACTTTTACCAGACGTTTGGACCCTCTTGCTGAGGATTCTTGGGTTTTTGAGCTATTCTCTACCCTAGGAACCTCTCTGAGAGCCAACCCGACTAAGTTCTTGAGTCATGAGCCTTGAAGCTTGAGACTCGAACAAGTCGAAGGGAAATCTCTTTGATTTCCATAGTTAATATTTGTTCTAGGGAAAGGAGCGAGCGAGCGTGTAGTGGGAAGGAGCGCCAAAAAGCCTCCTAACTCTTTTTGAATATATAAAAGCACGCTTCAAAGGTTTCTTTCCAAGTCCTTTCTTTTACCGCTTTCATTTATCGCTTTTTGATTGTTGCATTGCACGCTTTCAACATGTAGATAGTTTACTTATAATCGTTCTAATAAATAGGGGTAGTTTAGTAATTTTACGCTATTATTCATGAAATAATCCGTCATAGGGAACCCGAAAGGGGCGTTGTGGGGTGCTAACACCTTCCCCGCACGTAATCGACTCCCTTACCCAACTCTGGTTGTAATGGCCAAGTTGATTTGTGAAAATCAATTGCCTTATATCTTTTTCCAATGTTTTGAGTAAAACATTGGTGGCGACTCCAAGAACCCCCTTTTGCGAAAACCACTAATCCGTGGAGGGTCCCGCTTGGGATTAACATGGATTGGTGAGAATCATTTAAACAAAATTGTTAGCTCGATGAGGTCTCAGTTTGAGAATAAGTCGTTCTAACAATCCATCATTTTTCAAGACTTAAAAAGAGTCCGACCATCGTCGCGAATGCCAAGGTCCGTTTCGGCGGGTGGCGACAATGGATAATATAATTGGAAATATTGGTAAGGGAGTTTCAACTAGAAGTACCATTAAGAATATTTGTAATACTATGGCTTTTGTGTCACAAGTTGAACCTAAAAGTATTGATGAAGCACTAAAAGATGAACATTGGTTAATGGCCATGCAAGAGGAACTAATTCAGTTTGAAAGAAATGAAGTATGAGATTTAGTGCCATTGTCAACTGATCATCCAATTATAGGAACCAAATTGGTTTTTAGAAATAAGCTTGATGAATCAGGAATAATTATAAGAAATAAGGCAAGACTAGTGGCTAAGGGGTATAATCAAGAAGAGGGAATTGACTATGATGAAACCTTTGCCCCTGTAGCAAGGATAGAAGCCATTAGATTACTTCTTGCTTATTCCTCTATAATGAATTTCAAGCTTTGTCAAATGGATGTGAAAAGTGCTTTTCTCAATGGATTGATACAAAAGGAAGAGTACGTGGAGAAACCACCAGGTTTTGTGGATTTTAAAAATCCTAATCATGTGTACAAACTTAAAAAGGGACTCTATGGCTTGAAGCAAGCTCCAAGATCATGGTATGACAGGTAGAACAAATTTTTGATTGAGAATGACTACGTAAGAGGGAAAGTAGATAATACATTGTTTGTGAAAAAAGTTTAAAAATGATACAATGTATGTTCAAATCTATGTGGATGATATTGTATTTGGATCTACCAATGTCTCTCTATGCAAAGAATTTTCTAAGACCATGCAAGGAGAATTTGAAATGTCAATGATGGGGGAGCTTACATTCTTTTTGGATTGCAAATCAAACAAATGAGTAATGAAATTTTCATAAGTCAAAGCAAGTATTGCAATGAACTATTGAAAAAGTTTGGTATGGAAGGGTGTAAGGAGGCTGCCACACCAATATCAAACACTTGCAATCTTAACCTTGATGAAAAGGGCATAGCTGTTGATAACTCAAAGTATAGAGGTATCATTGGATCACTCTTATATTTGACAGCTAGTAGGCCTGATATAATGTTTGTTGTGTGCTTATGTGCAAGATTTCAGGCAAATCCAAAAGAATCTCACATGAAATGCGTAAAGAGAATTCTTAAATATCTGAAAGGTACAACTAATGTAGGTTTGTGGTATCCAAAGGGAGTCTCACTAAGTCTGATAGGCTATTCAGATTCAGACTATGTTGGGTGTAGACTAGATAGAAAAAGCACAAGTGGTACTTGTCACCTACTAGGTAGTGCACTTGTCTTATGGCATAATAAAAAGCAAGCTTGTGTTGCTTTAAGTACAGTTGAAGCTAAGTATATAACAGCTGGGAGTTGTTGTGCTCAAATTCTTTGGATGAAACAAGAACTAAGAGACTATGGAACTGAGTTAAATAAAATACCTCTGAGATGTGACAATACAAGTGAAATAAATTTGACCAAAAACCCAATTTTGCACTCCAGGACAATACATATAGAGATAAGACACCATTTTTTGAGGGATCATGTTCAAAGAAATGATTGTGTTGTAGAGTTTGTTGAGATTAGTAAGCAATTAGCTGACATATTTACAAACCTCTACTAAGGGAAAGATTTAATCAATTAAGAATTGAACTATGGATAGTCAATGAATCTTGTTTGAATTGATTGTGATTTGAGAGTGATTGTATGATTGTTTGGAATAAGTATGAAACATTGATGCATAAAAGAGAGTGTTCAAAAAGTGAATTAGAATTGGAGTAATTTGAAAAGATAAATTTCTGAGAAACATAACTTCTCTGGAATAATCGATTATTTTAAAATTTAATCGATTATTTCAAGTGAGCCCATAATAATAATCGATTATTGTAGACCCCTAAAATTGTCCGGGTCGGAAATAAAACTCGAAGACCCTCAAAGATCGAAGGAAAGTCAGCCAGAAGGACTCCTAGAAGACCATAGTATGGCTATCTGTAGATTTAGAGGTCTTAGAGTAGCTTAAAAAAAGGAAGTGGAGGGAATGAAGCCCAATACGGCCGTACTAAACTTAATACGGCCGTATTGAAGCTTCAACATGGCCGCAGTGAACTCAATACGGCGTATTGAGGTTTCTGAAACTTCAATACGGCCGTACTGAAATCAATACGGCCGTATTGAAGCTTCAATACAGCCGCAGTGAACTCAATACGGGCGCATTGAAATTTCTGAATTTCAATGCGGCCGTATTGAACTTCAATACGACCGTATTGAAGTTCAAAAATTTCAATACGGCCGTATTGATTCTGTAGCCCGTATTGCGCCTATTCCCTATAAATATGACGTCAATTGGACGTCATTTGACACTTTCACACTCAGTTTTGACTCCCTCCTTGAGTATTCTGGGGTTTTTGAGCAGTGTTCTGCCCTAGAAATCTCTCTGGGAGTCGATCCGACGAAGTTCTGGAATTCCGAGCACTTAGCTTGGAGATTCGAACCTAGTCGAAGGGAAATCCTCCGGATTTCCATAGTTAAAACTTTATAGGAGGGAGCGAGCGGGCTTGTAGAGCGAGGGAACGCCAAAAAGCTTCCCAGTTTTACGAAATATATAAAAGCACGCTTCAAAGGTTTCTTCTTAAAGTCCTTCCTTTTACTGCTTTCTGTGTGCATATTTAAACTGTCATCATGTAGATAGTTAATTTATAATTGCTTAGAATAAATAGGGGTAATTTAGTAATTTTTGCACTGTTATTTTATAAATAATCTGTCATAGGGAACCCGAAAGGGGCGCTGTGGGGTGCTAACACCTTCCCCACGCGTAACCGACTCCCTTACCCGACTCTGGTTGTAATGGCCGAAGTCGATTTTTGAATCGATTGCCTTATCCCTTTTTCCAATGTTTTGAGTAAAACATTGGTGGCGACTCCACGAACCCTCCTTTTGCGAAAACCACTAATCCATGGAGGGTCCCGCTTGGGATTAATATGGATTGGTGAGACTTTTAATAAATAAATTGGATAAGATCGACAAGGTCTCAGTTTGAGAACAAGTCGTTCTAATAATCCAATACATTTTCAAAACTAAAATAAAAGCGAGCTCGACCGTCTTCGCGACCGCCGAGGCCCGTTTGGGCCGGTGGCGACAGATGGCGACTCCACTGGGGAAGCTTCGAGAGTCAGTCCCATTTAGTGACAGATTGTTTTTTAACAAATAATAGTTAAAAATTACTTCGTTACCCCTTGTTTGTATGATAATATGTTTTATCTATATGGCTTTAAATAACTGTTGTATTTTTAAATTTACGTAATTGTTTGAAATACAAACTGTACACAAACCTTTGCACACAACAGTTCCCTCTATACCCGGGGGCATGAGTGATTAACCATAGGGAGTGGATGTTAGTACGGCCGGTTGTCGAATGGGTCTATAGGTGCCCGTAGACCGTTGTCGGAAAACATCACTCAAGGTGATAACCATGAACTTGAGTCCGACGGTGCGTTGGAGCTTTCCATCGACCTACGATGAGAGGAATTGGGTCCCTATAATGGGGGCACCTTGGGGGCCTTGGACTGGTGAGAACAGTTAGAACCTACCTTGAATATGCACCATTTCTGCAGGATACCCCTACCTCGTGACTCGCTCGTGACTGTTCGTGGATGAGTGAATTGTTTGTGTAAATGCTTATGTGCAATTGTTTGTGCATTAATAAAAAAAAACCTCGTGATAAGGTCTAAGAATAATACCCATGCATGAAAATACCATGACATGAGAGGAAAAACCATGTGTGAAAATATAATAAAAGTAAGGAGCATAGGCATCATTATCAATAATACCTCATGCATCCTCATCATTATTTATAGGTTCACTAATACCCTCTCGATGTGAGTGAAAGAGACCCGTGACTATTGAGTTTCTCCGTTGTGGAGAAATCATAGGCTAGGGAGGGTGATAAACTTTCATCTTAAAAAGGCAGCGCCTTAAAGATGAAAGATTATCAAGCTCACATCGAGAGTGTATTCATATCATAAATAAGCTAATTAGAATAAACATTCATTTTAGAAAGTGGCTGGTCATCTCTCTGTCCTCACACGCGCAAAGAAGATCAAGAAAATGGAAGCATTGGAGGAGCAAAACAAAAAGCTCACAACCGAGCTTTCACAACTTAAAGACCAAATGGCGCAAATGATGGAACTCATGCGTCATCACAACATCCATGGATCTCATCACAGTGATCATGGGTCCCATCATGAGGGAGAGGAGGAAGAGCATGAAAAAGATCCTCCACACGCTGTACCCCTTGGGGATGGAATTATGATTAAAGAGCCCGAAGTATCAAAGGAACAATTCCACGCCCTCGAGGATCGGCTAAGGGCTATGGAGGGGCATGATTTTGACATCAAGGATGCCGCCGACATGTGTTTAGTGAGGGACATCCAATTCCCTCCTAAATTTAAAGTGCCGGATTTCCCAAAGTACGTGGGATCGACTTGCCCCAAAAGTCATCTCACCATGTACTGTCGCAAGATGGCCGCATATGCCACAAATGAAAAGCTCTTGATCCACTGCTTTCAAGAGAGCTTAGCTGAAACTGCACTCAACTGGTATATGCAGCTAGATGGAAATCTAGTACATACATGGAGGCAGTTGGCCGACGCCTTTCTCAAGCGCTATAAATACAACATCGACCTAACACCCGATAGGTCTGATCTTCAAAGCCTTGAGTAAAAAGAACGATGAATCCTTCAAGGCGTACGCCCAACGTTGGAGGGAGTTGGCGGCACAGATAGAGCCCCCGCTGTCAGATAAGGAGACGGTGTCCTTATTCATCAACTCGTTGACTGGTCCCTATTACGATAAAATGATAGGGAACACAACGACACTCTTCTCGGACATCATCACCATTGGAGAAAGGGTGGAACAAGGACTTAAAAGTGGGAAGCTGGCTAAGCCTTCCCAACCATATGAAGCTAAGAAGGCCTTCGGGAAGAAGAAAGAAGGAGGAGTCAACGCTGTAACCATTTCTCCATCTTCTTCCGCTTCGAAGTCAGGCAAATCGCAAAACAACTCTGTGAAGAAGTTTGATAAACTTCCGACCACTTATAGCGATCTCCTGCCGAAGCTAGTGGAGGCGCGTCTTATAGCTTACATTCCACCAAAGAAAGTGAATCCACCTTACCCCGATTGGTACAATCCACAAGACAAATGTCTATACCATTCGGGGGCACCAGGGCACTCAACGGAGAACTGCAGAGCTCTCAAGTATAAGGTCCAAGACCTTATCGACGCTGGGTGGGTCACTTTCGATTCGACGGCGCCCGATGTGAGCAAGAATCCTCTACCGCAGCAGGAGTAGAGAGAAGGGCAAGCCATGATAGGGCCCCTCCACATTTTTTCTTTTAGGGACTCATGATCAGTACCCGAGATCATGAGGACCTTTTCATGTAAATAAAGGGTTTTGTACAGTTTTACATACATATATCAATAAAGAGGCATTTTTCACACATTATTCTCTCATTTTGTTCTATTCTCTCTCTCTCATTAATATTAATAAACTCTAAACCTAAACAGAACCAATAAATAATTATGTCTGTGATTGCTCGCTCTGACCGGGATCCGAAAGCCGAGGGTGAATGGGTTGAGTTGGACAATGATGAGGAGACCATCTCTCCGGATCTGCAAAGACTGCTAGATCAAGAAACTCGTCTACTCCAACCGTGTCAAGAGAAATTAGAGACCGTGAATTTGGGGCAAGGCCGAGAGATAGAAGAGGTCAATATTGGGACCCATATCGGTGATGAAATAAGGACACATGTTTCCACTATGATTATAATAAAATCATTCTTTCTCATTGCTTCTTTTCTTGCTTATAATAAAATTCTGAACCACATTTTTTTAACCCTGTTTGAATAAACATGAATGAGGTTAAAATCATCTTAATAATAATAAACCCACATCATTTTCATGTGGAGGTGTGTGTGACAACTTGGAGCACCTTCCTTTGGCCTTGACAAGTGCCATCATGGATAAAAATAAATCCTTTAAAATAAAAGAAGCTCGGCAGAAAACTCAAAAAGGGGACTGCGCAAAAATAAGAGCAAAAGACCCGCTAGGAATCCCACGAAAGGGTGACCTAGGCAAAAGTTAGGGTTACAAAAATAAACAAAAACAAAAGTCCGCTAAAACACCACAAAAGGGTGTTTTAGGCAAAAATAAGGACAATCAAAAAACAAAAGAAATCCATGATGGTACCACGAACCGAATTCAAAAAGAAAGGTTCAAGGGAAGCTATCCAAGTTGTCAAATCACAACACGACTTTTTAACTTCATAAGTGTTTAATCAAACAAGCCTAAACACATAAGCCTACCTTGGCCATCCATTCTTACAAAAACCATTTTTGAAAAATAATCCCCTCTAAAACACAAACTTTTGAAAAATATACCCTTTCCTTCTTTTCTCTCTTGTCCCAACGATTTTAGAATAATCTAGTGGAAGCATGGAGAAATAAATCATCACTGATAATGGATCTAATCTGAACAACAAAATGGTGGAAGAACTGTGCCAAGAATTCAAGATCCAACACCACAACTCTTCCCCATATCGGCCAAAGATGAATGGGGCAGTTGAGGCAACCAATAAGAACATCAAAAAATAGTGCAAAAGACGGTTGTCTCATTTAAAGACTGACACGAGATGTTACCCTTCGCTCCTCATGGCTATAGGACTTCAGTACGTCCATTTACAGGAGCTACTCCATTCTCACTCGTTTATGGGGTGGAGGCAGTTCTACCCATCGAAGTCGAGATACTCTATCTAAGGGTAATCATGGAAACAAAACTTTCCGAGGCAGAATGGGTTCAAAGCCAATATGACCAGTTGAACCCTATCAAAAAGAAACGGCTGAACGCCATATGCCATGGTCAAGCCTATCAGAGGAAGATCAAAAAGGCTTTTGACAAGAAAGTCCACCCTCGAGTCTACCATGAGGGAGAGTTGGTAATGAAGAAATTACTACCAACTCAAAAAGGGCAAAATCGGAAAGTGTGCCCCAAATCACGGAGGACCATACGTGGTAAAACGAGCCTTCTCAGGAGAAGCATTGATTCTCACAAACATGGACGGAGAAGAACTTCGATACCCAGTCAACATTGACGTGGTAAAGAAGTGCTATGCTTGAAGACGTTGCTTGCATAGGCCTGCTAGGATGAAAACCCAAAAAAAGCGTCCTAGGCAAAAGTTAGGGCAAAATAAAAAGCCCGCCAGTACAAGGGTACTAGGCAAAACAACGGCAAAATTATCCCCGCTAGGATACGTCCTAGGCAAAAGTTAGGGGCAAAAGAATAAGATGTAAAAGCAAAGCAAGCAACGATCGCTTGAATCGAAAACCGAAAGGCGGTTCAAGTGATTATCTTCTAGAAGCAAGCGTCTTGCAGCATCTATACTCCTGGCTCAGGCCGAAGCAATTAGGGGAACGTAAAGAGCAACAATTACAGATATAATTGTTAAGCCCAATGTATATAGCCTACCCTGGCCAGCCATTCTTCAGAAATTTCCTTCTGTATATCTTTCTGTAAAAAAAAAAAAAAAAACTTGTGAATATCAAATAAAATATCCATTTGTTTCTTTTCTCTATTGACCATGTGATTATGCCTCTAAATTGATGTTTCAAAAATTGTACGAAACTCTTTTAATAATCGGACAAATAAAGAAAATTGGAGGGGTTCCTAAAAAATCCATAATCTCCTGCATAAAGGCTCACAAAAATACTCCCTCGCGTCAATGACAGAAAGTCCTCCAAGAAGAAGAGGATAGGGAGAGCCACTCACTTTTCTAAATAAATGAACAAAAATAAAAAAAATTGTATTGCATTTGTGCATCACACACACATTAGTTGCACATTCAAAGACCTTATCATGAGGCAACCGCATAAAATAGAAAAATAGAAAATTGCTTGTGTATGACAGCAGCAAGCAAAATGCAAAGATTCAGAAAATCAACAGCATCATACAGAATAACTGAGCCTGGAGAGGCTCGCCGAAATAATACTCGCAGAATAACCGAGCCTGGAGAGGCTTGCCGAAACAATACTCATCAGTTTGTACAGAATAACTGAGCCTGGAGAGGCTTACCAAAATACTCCTCATCCTCCACATCAAAGAATAATTGAGCCTGGAGAGGCTCGCAGAAATAATACTCCCCAGAGGGAACCTCAACTCATGCTCTTGGATTCAAAATCCCCAGCAAGAGCTATCAAGCAAGATCGTCAAAATCTCCAATGGAAGTATGATCATCCAAACAGTATATTCGAGTCAAAGGACTTTAAAACTTCCTCAGTGAAGATAGCTCTTCAACTCAGGTGTTGAGTGAGGCTAAGCCTGCAGAGGCTTCCTAAAAATACTCTGGGATACATAAGATCCCCAAATCCCCAGTCGCCTACTCAAGAGGCATCCCTGCAAAAAGAGAAAAATCAAAAAATATCAATAAATATTCCCCAAGCGGAATTCGGCACTCAGCCGAACACTGAACTTCAAATCCCCAGTCGCCTACACAAGAGGCACTCCTTCAAAAGGAAAAATCATAAAAAGATCAATAATCATTCCCCAAGTGGAATCTGGCTCTCAGCCAATCATTGAACATCAAGATGATCTGCCTAACAGAAGAGGCCAATCACAACCAATGACAAAATCCCCTGGCGGATAACAGCCTACACAGAGGCAACAAAATCCAAAAATTAAAAAGAGATACCCGAATAAGGATAAACCGGGATACTCCACCAACATCAAAGGACGTCAGCCAAACATAAGGCATCGCTCAACTCAGAGAGAAAGAGCATCTGTGTCTATACCCCAAGGAGTCAGAAATTCCCCAAGGGTACCAACAATGCAATGCAAGTTGGGGCACAGGAACCTGTGAATGACTGCACATCCCCTAGACGGATCCCTGCGTTATCCAGCCCTTAGTGGCACAAAAATAAAAAACAATCGTCGAAGCAGCATCGTGGACTGTGGAGACAAAATCAACATCCAGAATCCCCAGCGGATAACAGCCTACACAGAGGCAGCAAAAAATCAGAAAATCAAAAAGAGTTACCCGAACAAGGATAACCGGGATACTCCACCAACGTCGAAAGGACGTCAGCCAATCATAAGGCACCACTCACATCAGAAAGAGCATCTTTGTGTCTGCACCCCAAAGGAATCAGAAATTCCCCAGTGGGCACCAACTACGCAATGGAAAGTTGGGACACAAGAACCTATGAGTAACTGCACATCCCCTAGACGGATCCCTGCGTTATCCAGCCCTCAGTGGCACAAAATCAGAAAAAAAAAAACTGTCGAAGCAGCATCGTGGACTGTGGAGACAAAAATCATCACAAATTCCTGGAAAGGAGATATTCACGCTACCCCCGTCATCACAAACACGGAGGTATGCAGCTTCCGGCTCGAGCAATGAGCGAAGCTATCTTTGGAAAGGAGGTACACACTGCTCACCGTCGTCACAAGGGTACTTAGCTTCCGGCTCGGACAAAGAGTGAAGCTAAGCCTGGAGAGGCGGTATTCACAGCTTCCAGCTTGGGCAGCAAGCAAAGCAAAGCCTGAAGAGGCGAAACTCACACTGCTCACCGTCGTCACAAAGGTGCTTAGTTTCCGGCTCGAACAAAGAGCGAGACTAAGCCTGGAGAGGCGAAACTCACACTGCTCACCGTCGTCACAAAGGTGCTTAGTTTCCGGCTCGAACAAAGAGCGAGACTAAGCCTGGAGAGGCGAAACTCACACTGCTACCGTTGTCACAAGGGTACTTAGCTTCCGGCTCGAACAAAGAGTGAAGCTAAGCCTGGAGAGGCGGTACTCACAGCTTCCAGCTTGGGCAGCAAGCAAAGCAAAACCTGGAGAGGCTACTTGACAATTTTCCACCGGAAGACGCTACAAGTCAGAAGGTCGGCGCATCACCCGGACAATTGGGTCAACTCCTTTACTTGTCAGCCGGTACACCAAAAGGCCGTCCGACTAAGTAAAGGGGGGCAGCTGTAGACCCCTAAAATTGTCCGGGTCGGAAATAAAACTCGAAGACCCTCAAAGATCGAAGGAAAGTCAGCCAGAAGGACTCCTAGAAGACCATAGGATGGCTATCTGTAGATTTAGAGGTCTTAGAGTAGCTTAAAAAAAGGAAGTGGAGGGAATGAAGCCCAATACGGCCGTACTAAACTTAATACGGCCGTATTGAAGCTTCAACATGGCCGCAGTGAACTCAATACGGTGTATTGAGGTTTCTGAAACTTCAATACGGCCGTACTGAAATCAATACGGCCGTATTGAAGCTTCAATACAGCCGCAGTGAACTCAATACGGGCGCATTGAAATTTCTGAATTTCAATGCGGTCGTATTGAACTTCAATACGACCGTATTGAAGTTCAAAAATTTCAATACGGCCGTATTGATTCTGTAGCCCGTATTGCGCCTATTCCCTATAAATATGACGTCAATTGGACGTCATTTGACACTTTCACACTCAGTTTTGACTCCCTCCTTGAGTATTCTGGGGTTTTTGAGCAGTGTTCTGCCCTAGAAATCTCTCTGGGAGTCGATCCGACGAAGTTCTGGAATTCCGAGCACTTAGCTTGGAGATTCGAACCTAGTCGAAGGGAAATCCTCCGGATTTCCATAGTTAAAACTTTATAGGAGGGAGCGAGCGGGCTTGTAGAGCGAGGGAACGCCAAAAAGCTTCCCAGTTTTACGAAATATATAAAAGCACGCTTCAAAGGTTTCTTCTTAAAGTCCTTCCTTTTACTGCTTTCTGTGTGCATATTTAAACTGTCATCATGTAGATAGTTAATTTATAATTGCTTAGAATAAATAGGGGTAATTTAGTAATTTTTGCACTGTTATTTTATAAATAATCTGTCATAGGGAACCCGAAAGGGGCGCTGTGGGGTGCTAACACCTTCCCCACGCGTAACCGACTCCCTTACCCGACTCTGGTTGTAATGGCCGAAGTCGATTTTTGAATCGATTGCCTTATCCCTTTTTCCAATGTTTTGAGTAAAACATTGGTGGCGACTCCACGAACCCTCCTTTTGCGAAAACCACTAATCCATGGAGGGTCCCGCTTGGGATTAATATGGATTGGTGAGACTTTTAATAAATAAATTGGATAAGATCGACAAGGTCTCAGTTTGAGAACAAGTCGTTCTAATAATCCAATACATTTTCAAAACTAAAATAAAAGCGAGCTCGACCGTCTTCGCGACCGCCGAGGCCCGTTTGGGCCGGTGGCGACAATTATTTGGGTAATAATCGATTATCCGGGAGATGAAGTGATGGAGAAGGAGGAGAAGTGAATGAAGTTCATCTCCTTAGCTTCACCTAAGCTCGGATCCTCTTCAAGTAAACTTGTGACCGAAAGCAAGAACTCTTTGAAGGAAGAACTTCTTCAGATGAAAAGGCCTAAGCCTAGGATGGAAGCATCCAAGCTTAAGCAATTAAGAGATTGCTCACTTAAAAGGTAGGAACTAGGTAAGTTCTAGGGTTTTTGAAGGCACTCTCTCTTTCTCTCTATTTCGGTGACTCTTGAGGAATTTGCTGAAGAATGGTTCAGAAAATTCAATATATTCAAAAGTGAGAGTAGAAAGCATAAGTCATACATTTATAGGTGGGAAAGAAACTAAAGTGGCGCCAATCCGTGAGAAGCTAATTGGCACCAAGTTTGAATTTCAAATTTGAATTTGAAATTCAAACTTTGGCCAATCATGTGACTAATCCGGATACCACTTTCATTTTAATGTAATTTGGGAGCTATTTGGATTTGAATTTAGAGTTCACATGGCCGGTCCTCACCATACAATCCATGTGACTCAAATTCAAATCAAATAACTTCTAAATGACATAAAAATGAATCCTAATGCACCTATTAATGTATACTTCGTATAAACCTAATCTAATGACCTAAATACATTGGTCAAAGAAATACAATGAATAGGAAAAATTACATGGAATAGAATGAGCCCAATATTGGGTATCAAAAGCCCAAAGCCCAAGAAGCCGAAATACAAGCCCAAAATTTATAAACCCTAATCTATGGTCAAAATACAAGACCAAAAATAAAGTAACTTCCTACTCTATGAATGTACATTAAAACATGGTGTTTAATCAAGTAAAGTCCAAGTGAGAAGCACCCTAGGCCCACCAAGGCCATTGGGCCCACTAAGCTCTGAAGTTGACAAGTCTTCAAGTAGTCTCTTGGCCATAGCTCTAGTGGTTGGACCCTTGGTCCATGCTCTTACATCATTCCCTCCGTCTTGAAAAGGATTCGTCCTCGAATCTAAAGACTCCTCCTCTTCATCACTAGCTCTTACTAAAGGTTTTAAATCACTAACATTAAAAGTAGGGCTTACTTCATAATCAGAGGGTAAATCAAGCCTATAAGCGTTATCATTGATACGCTGTAAGACCTGAAAGGGACCATATCCTCTAGGACTGAGTTTAGACTTCCTTTGTTTAGGAAAAAATTCTTTTCTTAAATGAAGCCAAACCCAATCACCTTCCTCGAAGATCATAGGTCTTTTGCCTTTATTTCCTTGTTGAGCATACTTCTCATTTTGGAGTTGAATATGAGTTTTAATCCTTTCATGTATTTTCTTGACAAATTCAGCTCTTGAAGCCCCTTCCTTATGAATGAAATGTTCAACATTAGGAAGAGGTATCAAGTCCAAAGGAGTTAAAGGATTAAACCCATACACAGCTTCAAAAGGAGAAATATTGGTAGTTTTGTGGACTACCCTATTATAGGCAAATTCAATGTGTGGCAAATACTCATCCCAAGATTTGTGATTTCCCTTGAGGACTGCCCTAAGCTTAGTAGATAGAGATCTATTAACTACTTCAGTTTGGCAATCTGTTTGAGGATGACAAGTAATTGAAAAGAGGAGCTTAGTTCCTAGTCTTGACCATAAGACACGCCAAAAATGGCTTAGGAACTTAGTATCTCTATCTGAAACTATTGTCCTAGGAAGTCCAGGAGTTTAACCACATCTCTAAAGAAGAGTTTTGCAATGTTGCTTGCATCATCTACTTTGTGGCATGGAATAAAATGAGCCATTTTACTGAAACGGTCCACAACCACAAAGATAGAATCCATTCCCCATTGGGTTCTAGGTAAACCTAGGACAAAATCCATGCTAATATCTACCCAAGGGGAAGAAGCAACAGGCAAAGGTGTGTATGTACCATGAGGCATCACTTTAGACTTGGCTTGTAAACAAAACAAACATCTAAAACAATGCTTTTGAACATCTTTTCGCATATGGGGCCAATAAAATTTTTCTTTTAGCAAACTAAGGGTTTTATCAACACCAAAGTGACCCATAAGCCCACCTTCAAGACTCTCTTTAATTAATAGTTTCCTAATGGATCCTTGGGGTATACATAATCTTTCTTCTTTGTACAAATACCCCTCAGCCATATAGAAACCATCAAAAGCTTTTTGTTGGCATTTTTCATAATTATCACCAAATTTAAGATCTTTCTCATACAATTCCCTTATATTATCAAATCGAAGAATTTGAGTACCTAGAGACATAAGCAATGTATGCCTTCTAGATAATGCATCAGCTACAATATTTGATTTTCCTTTCTTGAATTTAATAATATATGGAAATTGTTCAAGGAATTCTAGCCATTTGGCATGCCTCTTATTTAACTTACCTTGACCTCTTAAATATTTAAGTGACTCATGGTCACTATGGATGACAAACTCTTTGGACACTAAATAGTGTTCCCAAGTTTGTAAAGCCCTAACCAAGGCATATAACTCCTTGTCATAGGTGGGGTAATTGAGGGAGACACATTTTAGTTTTTCACTAAAATATGCAATGGGGTGTCCTCCTTGCAATAACACAACCCCTATGCCAACTCCAGATGCATCACATTCTAGCTCAAACGTCTTTTCAAAATTTGGCAAAGCTAGTATGGGTGCATTTTTAAGTTGATCCTTAAGAAGTTGAAATGCTTGGTCATGCTTTGAAGTCCATTCAAATAAAACGTCTTTTTTAACAAGCTCATTCAAGGGTAATGCAATGCTAGAGAAGTTAGGAAAAAATCTTCTATAAAAACTTGCAAGGCCATGAAAACTCCTAACTTCACTAACATTCTTTGGTTTGGGCCACTCTTGAATGGCTTTGATTTTCTCACAGTCCACACGAACCCCTTCTTTACTCACAATGAACCCTAGGAAAACCACATGATCCACACCAAAAGTACATTTTTCAATATTTGCAAATAAGTGGTTTTCCCTAAGGATCATCAAAACTTCTCTAAGATGTCCTATGTGATCATCTTGAGACATACTATAGATTAAAATGTCATCAAAATAGACAACAAAAAATTTTCCTATACACTCTCTCAAGACATGATTCATAAGCCTCATGAATGTACTTGGTGCATTAGTTAAACCAAAAGGCATAACTAGCCACTCATACAATCCAAATTTGGTCTTAAAAGCAGTTTTCCACTCATCACCCTCTTTGATTCTTATTTGGTGATAACCACTTTTAAGATCAATTTTAGAAAATATAGTAGCACCATGTAATTCATTAAGCATATCATCAAGTCTAGGTATTGGGTGCCTGTACTTGAATGTGATATTGTTAATAGCCCTGCAATCACTACACATTCTCCATTTTCCATCTTTCTTGGACACTAACAATACAGGCACAGCACAGGGACTCAAACTCTTTTGCACCCACCCCTTATCCAATAATTCTTGAACTTGGTTCTCTATCTCCTTAGTTTCTTGTGGATTTGTCCTATAGGCTGGTCTATTGGGTAGACTAGCCCCAGGCACAAAATCAATTTGATGTTCTATACCCCGAAAAGGAGGAAGGCCATTTGGACCATCACTAAGGAATATATCATCAAATTCTTTTAATAATTGAGAAACTTCAAGAGGTAAAGAACTAGGTTCAAGACTTAAATTATGACAATTAAGCATACCTCTACAAAGAAGAATGTAAGAAGGCTTTTCAACAAGCAAAGTTTGTTTCAAAGTGTTTTCTTGTTGAATTCCTTCTATTGGAAAATGTTTCTCTTCCTTCTTCTTCTTTGAAGATTTATGCTTCTTTTCATTTTTTTTTATCAAGTTTTTTTTTCTTCTTCTCTTTTCATTTTCATTTGTACCTGATCCTCTATCACTTGTGAAGGAGACAAAGGATGAAGTACAAACTTCTTTTCTTTATGAGTGAAAGTAATTTCATTGGTAAGGCCATTATGCATGGTTTTCTTGTCAAATTGCCATGGTCTTCCCAACAAAATATGGCAAGCTTCCATGGGAACTGTCACATACCACATGATCTTCATAGTTACCAATGGAAAACTTGACTTTCACTTGCTTGTCCACAATGATATCCCCATCTTCATTAAGCCAATGAAGTTGATATGGTTTCGGATGGGGAATTGGAGTAAGATCAAGCTTCTCCACCAACCTTGTGCTACAACAGTTGCAACAAGAACCACTATCCACAATGAGAGAACAAGCTTTATCAGAAATTTTACACCTTGTGTGAAAAATATTCTCTCTTTGTGAAAGGTGAGACTCATTAGGTTGGCTTCCTAGAAGCCTTCTAATCTTCAAAAGTTGACCATCATAAGGATATGCTCTTTCAATTGGATGGTCTTCCTCACTTGTTTCACTATCACTTGAGGTGGTAGAACTAGATTCATCAACACTACTATAAATGTCTTGCCCTCTCAAAATCATCACCTTTTTAGTTGGACATTGAGAAGCTATATGGACTCTCCCAAGATATTTAAAGCATTTGATGTCACTAGTTTTACTACTAGAAGTGACAACATTTTTATTTTTATCTTTTTCTTTTTCTAGACCCTTGCTAAATTTTTTAGAAGAGTCATATTGACCCTCCCTCTTGTAGTCCTTCTTGATATATGAGCTAGATTGAGTTTTTCCTTTGAAAGAATTTTTTCTCAAATTTTGTTGTTCCACCCTTATACAAAGTTGGACCAAATCATCAAGGTCCCTATAAGGGAATAACTCAACCCTATCTCTTATATCAAAATTTAGACCACTTAGAAACCTAGCAATGGTCAATCTTTCCTCTTCCCTTATCCCAGCCCTCATGAGATACAACTCCATTTTTTGTCTATACTCCTCCACACTCGTGTTCTTTTGTTGGAGTCTTTGGAGCTTATCCATAAGCTCCCTACTATAATAAGAAGGTATGTGCCTTCTTCTCATAGCACTCCTCAATTCATTCCAATAAGTAATAGGAGGGTCATTGTGAAGTCTTCTCTCTCTCTCCAAGGATGTCCACCAATACATAGCTTGTCCTTGGAAAGCTAAGGTGGCCAAGGGAACTTTTCTTTCTTCACCTACTTGGTGACAAGTGAAGATTTGCTCCACTTTCATTTCCCAATCCAAGTAGGCATCAAAATCCTCTTTTCCGTGAAAGTAAGGGAGATTAACTCTTGATTCCCTCACTTTGGGTTCCTTAATGACTCTTCTAGGTGTGGGTGGGTAATATTCATGAACATTTAAACTACCCATATCTTCTTGGCTAGAAGAAACATTGGAACTTTTAGTGGAACTCTTTTGAATTTTTCTTTTGTTAAGTTTTTTTTTTAAAAGTTTTGCTTCTTGTTGCTTAATTTTATCTATCTCTTCCTCAAGAGCAACAAGTTGTACTTCTCTTTCAATCTTTTCTCTTTCTTTTTGAAGTACCTCTTGTTGTCTCCATATCTTTAGTGCCTCAACCTCCTTAACAATTCTAGAAAAACTTTTAGGAGATTCAAGATCACTATCACTTTGAGAAATATGACTCATGATTAAGCAATAAGAAGTTTAAATGCTATGCAAAAGAGATAAAATATTTTTTGGTATTTTCTAGGAACAAAAATAGAACTTGGAAGTCTAAGTGTACAAGTTGCACTATCAAGGGAGGTGAGCTACTAAGAGCCACTTAATAAACAAGCCTTTTCAAGTGGAAATCACTAAACTCCCTTGTGGTATTTTCAGTTCCACAAAGATTTTCACAAAATTTTTATGTTGTATGCTTTTCACAATTGTTTTTGAAGCTATCTAAAACGTGACAAATAAACTCTACACAAGCTAGTCAAAACAAGGCATCAAAGTAAACAATTTAAAGTTCAAACAACTTAAAATAAGCAAGGATAAGCAACTAGTCGGTTTGCCCTAAGTGGAAGCTTGAAACATATGAAATTTCCAAGCCACTTCCACTAGTACTACACGTGAGTAGGCTACCAAGGGTTAGATATACCTGACCAGCTTCTTAATACTCCCTCCAAGCTTTACAAATTGGTTTAAAAAACAAGAGAGATTGCAAAAATTTAAACTAGCCTAGAAAGCAATAAATGGCAGCTTTAGTGACCAAGTTAGTGACGGATTTGTTGTCCAAATTTTCTAACACTTGTTCAAGTGTTCCAATCCGCCACTAACCCTTGAATTAAGTTGCTCCTGGACCCTACACAATGAACACAACAAAATGGTTAATGAAGGCTGCTCACAAGGTTTAAGGAATGATCACTCTTGTGAAGGTAGTTTAGGAAAAGTTTGGTCACTAAATTAGGTCAAATTTTGTAGTCTTAATGTCCAAGTCTTTTCCTACTTTTTGTTGAGTCAATACTTGATCCTTAAGCAAGGATTTGAGGCCACTTCTAGCACAAAATGTTTAGTGAAAGAAAACAAGACAAGCAACAAAACCACAATTTATAAAGCTTATACCAAAAAGTGAAGAGTAATGTGTTTATGACAAGACTCAAAGATATCCAACAAAGAAAGCTGAAAAATAAGACTCCAATGAAAGCTAGCACACAGTAAGGAAGGCTCCTAGATAGGTACTAGAGTAGATTAACAAAACAATAAAAAAAATTTGAAGGAATTTGAACAAGTACACACAAAATAGTAGTCCAAAGAAGATATGGAATCAAGTGTATTTTCTTGTTTTTGCTCTTCTCGAATTTTACTTTTTAAAATGCTTTATATATATTTTTTTAATTCTTTCTTTTCTGAATTCAAATTAAGAATCCAAAGAAGACATTTGCCTTTTGTTTTCAAATTTTTCACAATTCCATTATATAGAAACCGAGACTACAAGTTTGTCAAATTTCACGTGAAAAATGGTGAAACTAGTGCACTAGTTTTCAGGTTTTGAATTAGATTCTTTTGTTCACTTTTTTTTAAAAACTATTTTGAAACAATATGCTCTGTATTTTTCTCTGTTTTTTAGCCTCTATACTTTTAAAATTTGAATCCAAAGAAATAGTGCACTAGGAGTAGGATGAATCACTTGAAATTTTAAGCAACACAAAATTTTTTAAAGAATTTTTAATAGAAAGTGATTTGAAAACTTAAGTACACAATGGAAACCTAACTCTAAGAAATTTGCTAGAACTAATAGCAAATTATGAACTCAAAAAGGTAAAACAAACCGAGACCAAAATGTAGACAAACAATTCAAAAGAAAACTAGGTTAAACATGTTATTCAAGGAATTTGCAACATATAAGGACTAAACATAAACTACTAAGAGAAAATAAGGATTCAAAAACAAAAATCTAATGCAAATGTATGAGGTCCAATCACGGACACATGCAAGGAGATGAGAGACTCAAACAAATACAAAATAAGCACAAGAAAATAGGTCCTAAAACATGTTGATTGTGGAAGAATTCAAATACAATCAAACAATGGATCTATGGAACACAATTAATTCAAAAAAACTAGATCCGAAAAGAAACTCAAACAAGACACAAAAACACAAAGAATGATGAGGTTCCACTTGGAAATCCTCAAGAATTCCCTCAATGCTCCTCGGTTCCTTGGAAGATTGACAAGGAATGGAGGCTCCAAGAAGCTCCAATGTGACTCTAGCTTGCGTCTAGCTAAGTCCGGAAGAAGGAATGCTTTCCTAACTCTACAAGGAGAGGATCTCAAGTAGGGTAGAGTTTAGGAGAGTGACTTTCGGATAGGCAATTTCTATGGTAAGAAATCTCATCAATATATCATCCAAAAGTATCCTACAATCCGGCCATACAAGTATTTATAATAGAAATTAGGTTAAGGGTTTAAGTTGGGTTCACCTAGAGTTAAGTAAAACCATGGTATGGTTAACTTAACTCTAGGCGCCAAAATTTGAATTCTAAAATTCAAATTTTGGTGCCAACCGGCCACCCCCCCATGTGCACTCATTTGGCATGTAATTAGGAAGCTATTTGAGTTGCATTTCGGATCACACCTTGTGCATGTGTAGCACATGGCCGAAATGCACTCCAAATGTGCTTCTAATTACATGCTAATGGAGATTCACATGTAACCTAATTAACCCTAAATTCACATGACCTCTAAATGACATTCCTACACTACTAGGCCGAAAATACAAGGCCCAAAAGAAATACATGGCACTAAGGCCCACTCCTATGCTAACCCTAATCTAATGGGCTTGAAACAAAGCCCAACAAAATAAAGTAGTGGGCTTTCCTTGGGCTTGGGCCCACTCTTCATGCATCATCCTTGCCATGGCTCTAGTAGTTGGGCCCTTAGCCCATGGGCCTCCTCCATCAAAGAACAACAAAGACCACAGACAAACAAATTGAAGAACACTTATCTCCTTGAATAACCTTGCTCTTGACACCAAAAATGATGGAGAAGGAAGGAGAAGTGAATGAAGTTCCTCTCCTTAGCTTCACCTAAGCTCGGATCCTCTTCAAGGAAACTTGTGACCGAAAGCAAGAACTCTTTGAAGGAAGAACTTCTTCAGATGAAAAGGCCTAAGCCTAGGATGGAAGCATCCAAGCTTAAGCAATCAAGAGATTGCTCACTTCAAAAGGTAGGAACTAGGTAAGTTCTAGGGTTTTTGAAGGCACTCTCTCTTTCTCTCTATTTCGGTGACTCTTGAGGAATTTGCTGAAGAATGGTTCAGAAAATTCAATATATTCAAAAGTGAGAGTAGAAAGCATAAGTCATACATTTATAGGTGGGAAAGAAACTAAAGTGGCGCCAATCCGTGAGAAGCTAATTGGCACCAAGTTTGAATTTCAAATTTGAATTTGAAATTCAAACTTTGGCCAATCATGTGACTAATCCGGATACCACTTTCATTTTAATGTAATTTGGGAGCTATTTGGATTTGAATTTAGAGTTCACATGGCCGGTCCTCACCATACAATCTATGTGACTCAAATTCAAATCAAATAACTTCTAAATGACATAAAAATGAATCCTAATGCACCTATTAATGTATACTTCATATAAACCTAATCTAATGACCTAAATACATTGTTCAAAGAAATACAATGAATAGGAAAAATTACATGGAATAGAATGAACCCAATATTGGGTATCAAAAGCCCAAAGCCCAAGAAGCCCAAATACAAGCCCAAAATTTATAAACCCTAATCTATGGTCAAAATACAAGACCAAAAACAAAGTAACTTCCTACTCTATGAATGTACATTAAAACATGGTGTTTAATCAAGTAAAGTCCAAGTGAGAAGCACCCTAGGCCCACCAAGGCCATTGGGCCCACTAAGCTCTGAAGCTGACAAGTCTTCAAGTAGTCTCCTGGCCATAGCTCTAGTGGTTGGACCCTTGTTCCATGCTCTTCCATCATGAAGAATTCCAAGAGCCTCTGGAATAATCGATTATCTAGGGCAATAATTGATTATCTGGGAAGAAGAATATGAAAAGCCTTTGGAATAATCGATTATCTTGGAAATAATCGATTATCTGGGAAAAGTTGAGAAAAACAACCCTCTAGAATAATCGATTATTATAAAAATAATCGATTATTTAGTGCAGACAGGGTTTTTAAAGGCTTTTACTAATACAAATAATCGATTATCTATGCGACGTTTGGCTTTTATGAAGCATTTTGAACGGTTTATATGCGCGCCAAACCCTTAACTTCCCATTACTCTTCAGTTAAGAAACCTCTCCCCACTTAGAAACGTGCTAGGGCATAAGAACCTCCAAACCCTCTCATTTCTCCAGATTCTCACATTCTCTCAAACTCTCAAACCCTAACCTCTTCATTTCTCTTATTATCTTCTTCTCCACCAAAACCCATCTATGGCTTCTTCCTCCAAAAGACCCAAGAAGCTGGAAGTGAGGGGGAGCAAGCGTCCTCTGCCCTCAGGACAACTAATCTCCAAGTGGTTTGCGGATGAGAAAACCCAGGAGTATTACTTCGAGTGGTATGCGGGTCAGAGAATCATCCCTCCCAAAACCCTGAAGTTGGAGTGGTTCAAAAATGAAGGGTTTAGCTTTCCAACTCAGCTGGAGCACCAAGACCTTGGGAAGTTCTTGGAACTGGAAGGACCCTACAACCCTAAGATGATCAGGCTATTTCTCTACTTTGCTACCAGCAATGAAGGGATAATTCAATCTGTTGTGAAGGGCAGGCTGATAAAGCTTGACGGACCAACCTTGAAGGCGGCTGCCGAGCTGAGCGGTAATGGGAGTTCCAAACCCCAACCCTTCAACTTTGGTGATTTTGAGGAGCTGACGACCTTCAGAGATTGTTAGAGGAATCCTGAGAACACCAACTACAACAAGTTCTTGGAGGGAGATATGAAGAAAAATTCCCGTTTGATTTCTTTTATTATTGCCTAGATGATTAAACCACGTTTGCACAACCATGCTCAAATGTCAAGGGATGACATTTTGCTAATGAATGTGATTAAAAAGAAAATCAAGATTGATTGGGTGTTAGTGGTGAATGACTGCATGTGGAAGGTGAGAAGGAAAGAGGATGGTCCAATTCCTTATGCCTTGTTGCTGTCTAAAATTTTTGAGAATGCAGGGGTAGAGTTGACAGGGGAGAAGAAAATTATTCTCCAGGCTTCTAACAAGATTGAAAAATCTTTCTTGCATCATATGGAGATGCTCAAATAGGAAGATAAGTGGGTATTCAAAGGAGATGTACCTCCAACCCCTGAACTGGCAACAGATGAGGATGGCGTTCCATCTCATGATGAGGACCAGCCACCACAGGTCGAAGCTGAACCTGACAGAGAGCAAGAGGCGGAGCCTAAACCATTCTCTCCATTCGAGCAAATTATGATAAATAAGCTTGATGCTGTTATAGAGATATCTAGAAGGCATGAGTCAATTTATTCGGGTATTCTTGATCAGTTTGATACCCTTGATCATGAAATTAACTGACTTAAGACTCAGCTTGGGATGCCTAAAGACTCAGATTGATTAGTGTTCTGTTCTGTTCTATTTTTTTAAGTTTAATTTATGGTTTTTTTTAATTTCAATTTCGATCGGGTTGTAATCATTTTAATTTCAGAACAATTTTATTGCTTTATGTTGTTGAACAATTTGATTTCAGGTGAAATTTGAAGGTTAAATTCTGATATATTGTGATTTGGCTGATTGGTGGTATGATGTTCTGTGTTGAACATTAATTGATGGTGTGATGTTCTGTTTTGAACATTGCTATATGGTTCTTTGATGTTTGGTTAGCATAATTGATAATGTTTTTGAATTCTGAATTCTGAATTGTGATATTGGATTGTATATTGTGATTTTGGCTGACCAATTCATGTTTTAGCATAATTGATAATGTTTTAGGTGGTTTTGATCTGATGATTATGACTTGAATATTATAGTTCGGGAGATCCACTTTAGATTCCCTTACCTTGGGTGCCCTATGAGTCCTTTTAGGGGGGGTTGGTAATGATCACCTATAGCTAGGCTTTCCTCATGAATAGATACCCCTAAGGCTAAACTTTGGGATAGAGAACTTCCATGTCTACTCGGTGCTTCATGTGTAAATTTTCTCCATTTTGCTTCAAAATTCAGATTTCTTCCTCTAATATTGCAAGTTGGGCCTCTCTTTCAATTTTCTCTTTAAGCTTTTATTTGGCCTCTTGCTCTCTCCAAAGTTTTAGTGATTTCAAGTCACGTGATACTTTTGAAAAATCTTTGTAAACACTTGCATCACTATCACTTTGATGAGGAGAAACATCTTCCATTATAGGAAAAAGTTTTTCTCTTATGAATGACTTTTGAAAAGAAATTTTGATGGGTTTAGACTAAGTACTTGATGGACTAAGTATACAAATTGAACCTTGGAGGGAGGTGAGCTACTAAGAGCCACTTAATAACCAAGTCTCTTCGGGTAAAAATTACTAATCCACCTTGTAGTTAATCTTCACAAAAAAAATTGTTTTATAAATTTTTTCTCTTCTTTTTTATTCTTTTGTGCTAGTGAGCTATCTAGACGTTCATGAAATCAATTGCAATCCAAATAACAAAATTAAAAACTATCTAAACGAAGTCCTAAGGTGAAAGCTTAAGAGGTACCAAAGACCTTCAAGGACCACTTTCACCAAGTACTAGCGCCAGCTACAAGGCCTATGGAGAGATGGTTGTGTACTTTGTTGAGATTCATGGAGTGGTGAATCAACTCAAACTTGGAGAATGAAAGTTTTGATGATAACAAAGTATGGATTCTGAGAAGCAGAGCTGACCAAGGACATCAACAAGTCAAAAAACAAAGTCAAGAAGAAAATATGGCTATTATGATGTGTAATAGGAGTAGCTCATAAGTTGTATTGTTTTGTTGAGCTTATTTTGCATGTGTGTGCTTTGTGCATGAATCAATCTTTATCTAATCTGACTAAGAGTGAGTATGATGATGAGTTAGAAAGTTGAAAAGTTATTTTTAGACATAAAATAGAGTTTTTGAAAACTGACTCAAAATAATCGATTATGATTAAATATAATCGATTATTCTAGCAACAGGTAAAAAGGATGCCTTGCTGTAATAATCGATTATTTGTGAAATAATCAATTATCCCAGGAATCACTCTTTGGAATAATCAATTATCCTGCAAAATAATCGATTGATCTGTTCTTGGTTGATTTCTAGAAATCATGAAGAACAAAATAATCGATTATCCTTTAAAATAATTGATTATCTGGTTCTGAAAATGTTATAAATAGTTTTCACATTTTGAAACTTTAGAACAAGATAGAATAGAGAATCAAAAAGAGAAAAATATTATTGTGAAGTCTTTGTGACCTTCTTGGAGTATTTTCTTTGTGAAACCAAGAAGTAAAATGTTTTTGAAATGCTTTGACAAAAGATCATCATCATCATATATTTGAAAGAGAAAGATTAAGATTTGCTTCTGAATGCACAGTCTGATTTGTTCAGCTTCTAGGTGAATTCGTTCCTTTAATTCTTTGTGAATAATTGTAAATCTTGAGTAGGTGTCTCAAGTGGTAAGGAATTCTTGTAGTGGGTTTCTACAAGAGGTGCTTTCTTGGGGTCAAGAAAGTGGTTATCTTGAATGTAGGAGTGTATGCATGTGTGGTATGCTTGTAAAACTTCTTCATTAAGATAGTGGAACAAATATTGATTAGGTTATGATTGAGTACAGGATGTAGGTCACATGTGGAGTGGTTGAACTAGGATAAAAGACTTGTGCAATCTTCTCTTACCCTTATCTTTTACTTTCACTACTAGAAACTTACTATTCAACATCGTCAATTCTACATCGATTTAGGTAGAACAGATGTAAAAATTGGATGCGGTGGCATATTCATAAATATGAAAGCAAATTTACACCGGTTATGTACAAAACCGATGTAAATTTAAATGTGCGGTGGCAATTTTGTAAATATTTACAAATAGATCTACATCAGTTTTCAAAATAACCGATGTAGTACAGAAGCTAGCATCTTGTTCAACACGTAGTGTGCGTTGCAATGCGCCCATAGCCTCTCCCGCAGCAGATCTTTGGCAAACCCTTCGTGTCTCCTCCTCCCTCCAAGATCTCTCCTTTACCGCCACCACCACATCGATCCCGCCACCCTCGCTGCCGCCTCTTTCTCCAAAACCAAACCCCCGCAGCGCCAAAGATGCCTCCTCTTGATCCTCCTCCTCTCCCTCCTGCTCCGCCTCCTCTACACCCTCTACTCCCGCTCCCACGCCTTCGCCAAATACTACTTCGTTCTTGACTGTAGCAGCACCGGCACCCGCGTCTACCTCTACAAGGCCCAAATCCACCACCGCCCCAACACCAACCTCCCCATGGCCAACTTATTTTCCTAGGGTTTCCGAGCCAATTCTTTTTTTATTTTCGAAATCGTTGGATCTTTAGCAATTTCTTCCCCTTCAAGTTCTGCCCTCTCTCTTCCCCTTTGCCTCCACGTGCCGCCAAAAACACAGTTCCCGATAGTGTCCCCACCGAGAACACGCTCTTCAAGACTCTCAAACTCAGCGCCTTGTTCAACCTCTGCTACCTTTTCAACATCTACTTCAATATCTACAACAAGCAGGTTCTATTCTCTCGCCAGATCTCTCGTTAAAACGTTTGTTCCTTCCAAACACGCCCTTGGATTTGTGTTAATTCATGGATACGTCTGCTTAGTTTAGATTGGAAGATTTTATTCCGTTTCGAATTACTATGCGGTTTGTGATTGTGTTGTGGTGTGTTATGCATTACGTGAGAGGAAGTGTGATAGGAAATGCTCGATTTGAATGTGGATTTATTTTGCAGGTGTTGAAGGCGTATCACTTTCCGGTGACTGAGACTCTCGCGCAGTTTGCCATTGGGACTGTGATTGTGGCGTTAATGTGGGGTTTGAATCTGTACAAGAGGCCGAAACTCAGTGGTGCTATGGTATTTTGGACTTTGATGTGTTGAGTTTTGTGTGTTGTTGTGTTCTGTTAGGTGTTTGTTGATGTTGGATTTGCTTGTGTGTGGCAGCTTGGAGCGATTTTGTCGTTGGCTGCAGTGCATACTTTGGGGAATCTTTTCACTAATGAGTCTGGGGAAGGTGATGGAGAAGGTAGGAGAAGTGGATGTGATTCTTCTCCTTAGCTTCACCTTAGCTTGGATCTTCTTCAAAGGATATGGAGACCGAATCTTAAGAACACTTGAAGGATGAAGAATTCTCGGATGAACTAGGCCTAAGCCTTGGATGGAAGCATCCAAGCTTAAGGAACAATGGATTACTCACTTCAAAGAGAAGGAAAGAGATGAACTCTCCTAGGGTTTTTGAGGTGAGAATTTTCGGTGACTTTGAAAGGAAACTCGGCTCAATGGCTCTCAAATTTCATTCAACTCAAAGTAAAGTTTACAAAGTGTGAAGGAGCCAATTTAAAGGATCCGGATCAAGGCACTTGGCGCCAATGTGAAAGTCTCACATGTGGCGCCAAGTTTTGAATTCAAATTTCAAAAATTTGAATTCAAAACTTAACTCACATGTGGTGACCGGTCACACTTGGAGCTAGGTGCATTTGGCTTTGATTTAGTATGCATTTAGGGTTAATTTTGAGTCACACATGTTCAGCCAAGGTGGCGTCAAACATGTGACTCAAAATGTAACTTAAATGCATCCTAAATTAAACCTAGTTTGACCTAATCCAATTAAACTACAAATCCTCCTTAAACCCTAATCTAATGACCTAAATACAATGGTCAAGAAAATACAATGAATAGGAAAAATTACAAGAAGAAGAATGAGTCCAATATTGGGTATCAAAAGCCCAAAGCCCAAGAAGCCCAAATACAAGCCCAAAAGCAAAAACCCTAATCTATGGTCAAAATACAAGACCAAAATCAAAGTAACTTCCTATGTTAAGTAATTATAATAAAACATGGTAGGAATCTTTATTTATAACTATTTAGGAAGTGGTGCGAATTAATCAATTTCCCAAACAACCACTCCTAAATGTAAGTTTTTTTTTAACAAAAAGGAAATTAAAAAGTTAACCCAGGGTAGGGTTAAGGAGTTACAAACAAAGGAAGTAACACAAATCAAGACTTCTTGAAGAACTTCCACCAAGGGAGGTTGGTAACAAGCTTGGAACATCCTTGGAGTCAAGTTGAATGGCCAATTTGAAGGTGGAAAATTGGTCTCCACCAATCCGTCTCTAAGCTTCCAAATTCGTCACTAGTTCTTCAAATCCGTCTCTAAATTCCTTCCAAATTCTGTCTCCAAATTTAACCTAAAATTAAAAACAAGTCTTGGCTGCAAAAAGGAACAAACAAGTGAGCCTTTCCAAGGTGTTTCACTCAAGTAATCTGTATCTCAATCTTATTCAAGTGTTGACCCCTTTGAGATTAATCCAGTGTGCCTCAATTAACTCTTCCTTCCAAGTGTAATGGCTTGAAAAAGAGTTATATCCCACCAAGGCTTAACAATCAATAAGGGAGAGTAGAGGCCAAGAAATTAAAAATGCATAATAGAATAGGCTACACTCTTATAGGAATTAATGTGACAAAACAAAGAAGGCCAAGAAGACACAAAGCAACAATTAAAGGCTAATTTCAAAAGCTAGCACACAAATGAATAATCCTAGGAATGGCTCTAGAATTGATTACAAAAACCAAAACAAAATTTGTGCTATGAATTTGAGTATTTAAAAGTCTTTTTCCAACCACTGGACAGCAAGCAAACCTCAAAAAAGATTCACACAAAAATTCAAGGCCAAGTGCTACTATTAGTGTTTTGTTTTCACTTTTCTTTTTCTAGGTTTTTCTCTTTTGTTTTCTTTTCTTTTTCTTGTATTTTTGTCTCTTTTCATTCTTTCTTTTCTTTGAATACAGAGAGTAAGTACTTAAAACAGAGGCCAAACAATTAATAAAGAGGTTTCCAAGTGGTGGAGAAAAGAAGAGCAAGAAGTGTAAGAAATGTAAGTGTACTAGTCAAAATTTTCAACCACAAAATGTTACTAGTTTTGGTACTAGTTTGTTCTTATCTTTTGTACACTTTGATTTTTGTTTTCAATACACTTCTAACTCTGTTTTATTTTTTTAAAAACAAGCACAAGACACACAAGGAATTGCTGGCCACAAATTGCTAAGAAACTAATAGCAAAAGAAGTTCAAAAAAAATTGATTCTAGAACATGTTAGGACTAATAACATGCATTGGAAACATTTTATGAGCACTCTAAGATTTTTTTAATGTTCAACCAGCATGACACCATACAAGAACAGATATCAATTCATATAGATTCAAAAATAAAAAAGGAACAACAAGGATTTAATGGCAAGTAAAACAACTACACACGACTCTAAGACAAAACTAGTAGATTAAGAAATGTAAAATGCTTGTATTCTTGTTTCTTTTTGGGAATTTCTTTTTAGTCCGAAATTAATAAGAGTCCAATGGAAGATAAAAGCAATCCTAAAACATTTAAAAATACATAAAAGGAATACCTAATGCACACACAAAGATTGATTCACAAGAATTTAGAACATGAATCAAGAACAAACAAGACAAGGTGAGCGTGTTCTATAGATTTATAGATGTGACACAAGAACAACTCTAGGCACACAAACACAAGACAATAAAAGGAAATACATGTAGGAACAGTTTAGACACACTTTTACATGATTTGAACCGAACAAAACAAGACAAGAAAGCTTAAGAACGAATTTACCAAGGAGACCTAGCTCTGATACCAAATTATGGAATCCTTGTTGGAGAATCCGGATTGATGTGAATCCTCTTCAAGTTCCTCCCTAGATTTTTGGCTCCTTGATTCTTCTTAAGCTTTGCTAAGGTCTCTAATGGAGGTAGAGACCTTAGAACCACCACGGTTTGGTGGAGAACTCTCCCAAGAGACGCCATTCCTTGATGAAGAGATAAGTTTCTTCAATTCTCACCACACTCTTCTAGGGAAGGGAGAAGAGAATTGGATGAATATCAAAGAGGTTTAGGGACTTTTAGAAGAGAGAAATCTGAACAATCTCTGAATTATCTCGCAAATAAATGCCAAAAGTGTTTTACAAAGAAGGAAAAACAAATATATAGGAGTAGGAAACTTGGAGAGTAAGCTAGCCTTAACCATGGTTCACTAGGAATCATGGTAAGGTCTAGCTAACCATCCATGGTCTAGAGGCTGGGAGAGCAAGCTACTCACTTTGCTTGCTTGGTAAGCAAGCTAAGGAGAAGCTTGTGCTTCAAGCTTCTAAGCTTGAGAGGAGACAAGCAATTCGGCGAATGTGAACACAAAACAAGGTGGGCGGCTCTTTGGACTTTATTTTACTCCAACCGGTTTTGAAAATGTTGATCTGGTTTAGTTAGGTTCATCCAATGTGAATGGAACCTAGCTAAATCAAATCTATGAAAAATTAGGAGTAAAATGAGTCTAATATGTAAAATTTTGCTTAGGCCCACCTCTAGGCCCAATTGCTAGTAACACTCTCTAGCTTGCTAGTGACACTATCTAGCTTGCTAATGCCACTCCCAATCCTAGAAAACTAAGAAAAAAGTGTATTTCTAGATTAGGTTAAATGGATTCAAAGTGTCCAAGTAACCTACCCTAGAAACAATATACAATAGCTAGTAAAGCAAATAGAGTGCCTCTCAAATACAAATGCAAAAATATACCTATACAAGTATCTACTATATACAAAGTACAAGAAATCAACTATACAAGTATGAACAATGAAAACTCAAGAGACTAATAAGAGGAATCATAATCAATGTTCATGAGGAGCAAAGGTCTAAGAAGCACCTCCTCTGTAGAAGCCTCCTCCAGCCTCCTAACCATGGACCTAGTTAAAGGCCCAATGGTCTTCTAGTGTGAGCCTCCTTGGATCAACCTTCACCCCTCTTGGTCTTATCTCTTCCAAAGGGATCCTTGGGGATTAGATTTCCATCACATCTACTACCATCACCCTACCAAGGAAAAATTTATTAATAAGGATTTCATATAAAACCAGGATTCAACTCTATTGTTGTCACGAACAACATATATACAAGGCATAAATCTTGTGAATTAAAATGGAAGGCAGAAGTGCATTTAAGAGTAAATTCATAGATAGATCAATCAATGCATATACATAAACAATAGTACAAAATAGCAGTCATCCCACTATTCCGCAAAAGAAGTTTTGTAGTCAAACTCTCCACACAGCTATTAGGGATTGATCATTGTGAGTAAAATAGTTTCCACAAAATATTGGGTAAGAAACACAGATTTCATAACTAAGTTAACCATCATGCTATATGTGTCCAATAAGATCAAGTCATGCATAAGGACCATAAAAGTGGGCTCAGCTTATTTTATTTTCATAAATGTCGACACACACCACTGCTCCCGCACAGTATATGCCAAAAAAAAAAATCAAAGATAAACCAGAACAGTACCTTTACAAAATCACCAGCCTGAATCATAAAATCCTTAATAACTCTATGAAATTGACAACCCTTGTAACCAACAGGCAGTCCTACTTTCCTGCCAACAAAATCAGATCATATAAAGTATTCGTTGACTTAAACCTACCCAGCAATGAGGCATACAATATAGAACCATTTGTGAAAATAAATCAGAGGGAGGTAAAATCAAAAACTAATTCAACACCACTACCAATCCAAAAGTTGTTGTTAAATCAAAAAATTAGATACAAGTGGCTAAGCCAAACTATCATAACTATCATGACTATCATGACTTCAAACGTATTTGTATAAATATTTTGCACAGAAGTCATATGTTCTTGAAAAACTTTTGTACAAACCGTTGAATTTTATGGTTCACATACTTTTTTCCAATCAAAACCTGGATGTGAGAATTGTCCCCTGGCAAAAGCCAACCAGCATCATTTGTTTTAAATTTACATTTTAATTATAGGATAGAAGGTTGCATTGATATCTGTAACCCATAGTCACATCTGACTAATAATTCAATGATCATCTCATCAGGTCATTTCATCATAGTAGATCAAAACCATCATAACTATCATGACTTCAAACGGAAATTTTAAAAATAAAAAAATGAAAAGAGATGGAAAACCACAATAGGGCTAGGCTGGAAAAGACTATTTCACTACCTGTACTCCCCAGTGCAGAGCTGCCTGCCAAATAACAAAAGACAAATTCATCAATTGAAAAGGGCATGAACTTGTCAACAAAAGAGAATCTCAATCCAATAACCATTAATAAGCATTCACGAAAAAAAGAGTCCAAAATATAGTTTAAGGAAAATAAGTAGTCTTCCTAAAGTAATCAAATCATCTATACTATTCTTTTTTTTGTTTTCATTGGTTCACGCAATTCTCCAAACCGACAACTAAAGACTAATTTGTGTTATCGGGATGTGATTTCCGTTAGCCAAATTTATTTTAACACATTCAAAAAACGAACCAGAGACCACCCGGTCGACCCCTTGAGTCCCTCTATACTATTTTACAAGCACTCAAGCTTCCAAACATGCATTACATTTAAAACACATTTTTCAATGGTGTTGTCATGTAACTGTAAGGCGAAACTCGAAATTCTTAAACAGTATGTTGGTGGAAGTTGATTCTGAACATGATAACAGCAAGGAAAACTAAGAAGCAATGGTGAAAGGCAAAGAAGAAGTGAAAAATTAGCGGCGAAGTGAAGCCCAAAGCATTGTTACCTGAAATTCTCGGCAATTCTGGGCGCAATGTTGGCGAAGAGCTCCATCTTGATTCGACCGGCGGGAATGTTACCGATGGTGACATTGAAGAAGACGATGGGGTTCTTAGGGTTTGGAGGACGCACGTGCCACTCCACACCCGCGCTCGAGCTTAAGTTCCCTCCAACTGAACTAGCCATTCACTCAGCACAAAACAATTACAACAGGGATGCACGCTCGTCTTCTAAATGACTCAAAGTGAAGACCCGAGGGCAATAAAAACCAAATGGAATCGAAAAATGGCCCGAGGGTAAACTAATGTTTTACTTGCAGAACGGCCCGTACTGCTTGCAAAACGGCCCATTCTGCTTGCA
The DNA here is from genome assembly GCF_000230855.2 of Cajanus cajan. NCBI lineage: Eukaryota > Viridiplantae > Streptophyta > Magnoliopsida > Fabales > Fabaceae > Cajanus > Cajanus cajan. The sequence goes on along the minus strand of NC_138521.1, from coordinate 39,440,811 downwards.
GAACAGACCGTTCCATATTCGAAATTCGCCTAGCAACAACGAAACAAGAAACATGACAAGAGAATGTTACCTTGATATTGTATTCTTCCAAAAAAAATGAGAAGCTAGAGACTTTAGATGAGAGGCCAAGAGAGTAAAGAAAAGAATGGGGCCAAAGATTAAAGAGAATGGAGGGGAAGGGAGAATGGGACCGTAGACTTTAGATTAAGTTCTGACATTTTTAACATCGGCTATCTGTGAACCGATTTTGTATGTAGTTTTTAAAATCGGTTCTTAGATAGCCGATTTTAAAAGTATATTTAAGAACTGATTTTAAAAACTACATACAAAATCGGTTCATAAATACCGATGTTAAAAGTAACACTTTTAAAATCGGCTATTTAAGAGCCGATTTTAAAAGTAGCATCTGAGACCTTTAAAATCGATCATAAGGTAGCCGATTTAAAAAGTAATGTCATTATTTACAAAATTGTCACCACGTCACTTTTAAAATCGGCTACCTTATGACCGATTTTAGAACCCCGATTTTAAAAGTGATTTTTGTACTAGTGGCTCCATTGGGACAAGATGCTAAAGGAAAATCAAAATTTGTCATACGCCCGTAAGTGTTCAGTATACTTCATCTCCAAATCTTAATTATGGCTCCTGATCATGTATGTAACCTTCTGGCTGTCTTCACTCTTCAGTCTAAATAAAACCTTCTCGATAGTTCTATATTAAACATCAAAATGTGTTTTTACTTTTATTCTGAATGAGAATTTTTGTAATTTATCTTTAGATTATATATCTGTCTATTATTGTGAGCCATTGCAAAATAGTTCCTCATTTTCTTTTCTGTAGAAAAGTTAAATATATAATGGTTATAATAGGTGGTTTTACTGGATCTGGCCTTGGTGCAAGAAGTTTAGGATTGTCTCAGCAATGATTCTAGAAATCTTGTTTCTATGATTTGTGTACTAGTAAGCACCCTTTCGGTCATGCAATAGGCCGAAAGGGGTGCCCAAACTAATGAAACGCACCAATTGGCACCCCTTCGGTCGGACAATAGGCCGAAAGGGGGGCCCGAACCAAGGAACCACACCAATTGACCCCTCAGGTCAGGCAATAGACCGAAAGGAGTGCCCTAGCCGATGAAACACATCACCCCCTTCGGCCCCGAGTTTGGCCGAACACCACCTCGGCCTCAGGCTTGGCCGAACACTCCCTCGGTCTCGTGGGTAGCCAAAAACCCAAAGAGAAGGGATCTGAAGCTATTCAAAACACCCCTTCGGCCCCAAGCTTAGCCGAACACCCCTTCGGCCCCAAGCTTGGCCGAACACCCCTTCGGCCTTATGCTTAACCGAAAACCTGAAGAAAGAGCCTATGATAAACACATGGCAAGCCAAATGCCTACTATGCATTAATTACCATACCAGATTAAGACAGGATTAAGGTTAAGTCATGTATTACCCATCTCCCAAGGATGAAGGCCCATCAGGCCCACATATGTCACTATAAATATACAGGTGGTGTGACATAAATGAGGTACGTTACTATTCCCGCTAAGGCATTTATTGCTCTGAACCGAACACTGACTTGATCGTCGGAGTACCCTTGCAGGTACCCTCCCCCGCCACTCGGAGCTAGTGTTCAGTCGGTACGGAAGACTCAGAAGGACTTGGAGGTAGCTAGGAAGGATCAAGGAGAGGAGTGTTCTTACGCAAGAACATTTTGGCGCCCACCGTGGGGCCGAAACCAAAACGGTTCTCGACCCTGAAGCAAGATGGTGTTAACAAGGAGTCAGCAAGAGAACGCAGCCACCGAGTACCCCTACGGGATGCCCCGAGACAGTCTTAGGCAACAAACTAACCGGAACGAGGATGGAGCGGAAGAGTCGTATGTGGACCGGTCCCAGCAACCTAACCCGTCGTCGGCCATCAAACAGCTAAAGGCCGAAATGATGGAACTCAAAAAGCTTAGAGAAAGGGACGCTCACGAATTTTCGGTCCTGAGAAGAGAAAACGCCGAGCTCATGAGCGATAATCAAACATGGCACCCGTCGCACGATACACGCGGTCAGCCGACCCGGGACCAAGGTGAATCGTCGGGATGGTACAAGGAAGCCAACGTCCCTCGACCATCAGTTGGACCGACAACCACACAAGACCAGCAACAAAGACAGGGAAGGACTCCATTCACCCCGGACATTGTCGGAGCTCGTCTACCCGATAACTGGAAAAACTTAGCCCTGGAAAAGTACGACGGCACAACCGATCCGGAAGAGCATCTTGACGCCTTCGTTACCCAGGTCGGTTTATACACTGACGATGATGCGATCATGTGTAAGGTTTTCCCTACGTCGTTGAAAGGTTCAGCACTCAATTGGTTCACTAGACTTCCTCCCACATCGGTGCATTCATTCACGGCCCTATCCTCACGGTTCGTGATACAGTTTGCCACAAGTCGGCCCCATCAGCTCACGTCAATAGCCTTAGTTAACATCCGCCAGGAGAAGAAGGAGCCCCTCAGAACATTCATGGAAAGATTCTTCAAAATGACCTTGTCCATCCAAAATCTGGACCCCGCAGTGGCCATGCATCACCTCACCACCGCATTACAACCGGGTCCTTTTGTAAACAGCCTATGCAAAAAACCGCCCGGAGACCTGGACGAACTCAGGCAACGAGCCACTAAGTACATGCAAATGGAGGAATTGGCCGAGTTCCGAAGCCAGAATCGGTCTGACCTTTTTATGGGAAGGAAAGACGCCGAGAAAGAACACAACTCGAGGCCCCGTCCCCGAGACACAGCTGATCGCGAGAAAAATAACAGAGGTCCAAGATACATGCAATACACGCCGCTTAATGCAAGCAGGGCCAAGGTGTTGGAACAAGCGTTAGCCACAGAGGTACTAGTCGTCCCGCGACGAGCTATGACCCCGCCCCGTGCCGATAAAACTAAAACATGCCAATTCCATCGAAATAGAGGGCACACTACTGAAGAGTGCTCTGCTCTTCGGGACCGTATTGGAGATCTCGTCAAGGCCGGTCATCTTCAGAACTTCATTCGAACAGATAGCCGGAGGACCGACAACCGTCCCGGAAGAAGTGAGTACAGGAGGGACAACCGAAATCGGGCACTCTCGCGACACCGGTCCCGTGAGCGCAGCAGGTCCCGAGACGCAAACGACCAGCGAGACCGTAATCCGCCCCGACGAGTGATAAATACCATTTCCGGAGGCTTTGCAGGAGGAGGAGGCTCATCGTCAGCCTGGAAAAGACACTTGAGAGCCATTAAATCAGTCAACGCTGTGGGACGAACATCCTCTGTTCATATGCCTCCTATAACATTTACAGATCAGGATTTCCAAGGTATTGACCCTATACAGGACGACCCCATGGTCATCAGCGTGGAAATTAACAATTGCATTGTCAAAAAGACTCTAGTGGATCAGGGGAGTTCAGCTGACATTCTGTATTGGAAGACTTTCGAACAGTTAGGCATTCCAAAGCAGGAGTTAACGCCGTATGATGAACCGCTGGTAGGATTTTCAGGCGAACGAGTTGACACTAGGGGGACGATAGACTTGTATACTTACTTCGGAGACAACCAGGGCAGGCGGATTAAGGTACGCTATGTCGTTGTACAAGCCAATACCTCGTACAACATCCTGTTGGGCAGGCCGTCTTTAAACAAGCTTCGGGCCATTGTTTCCACCCCCCACTTGGCCATGAAATTCCCCACAGAAGAAGGGAAAATAATCACCGTACATGCAGATTAGAAGACGGCACGAGAATGCTATTACGCCAGCCTGAAGGTACCCCCCAATCCTCAACCAAGACGAGATGTCAATGCCATTAATGATATTAGCAGAAAAGAAATAGAAGACTTAGAGCTGGACCCGAGGATAGAGCACGAAGACAGGGTCCAGCCGATTGAAACAACGGTCCCCTTCCAGCTCGGAAGGAATGAAGAACAGGTCACCTTCTTAAGCTCCCAACTATCCGAAACAGATGCACATAAAATCAAACAAATCCTTATACAGTACTCGGATTTTTTCGCCTGGACTACGGCCGACATGCCAGGAATTGATCCCAGCTTCCATTGCCATCGGCTATCTGTGTGTAAAGACGCCAAGCCCGTTGCCCAGAAGAAGAGAAAAATGGGGGGAGAAAGAGCCGACGCAATCAAAGAAGAAACAACCAAGTTGTTGCAAGCAGGCTTCATTCGAGAAGTCAGGTACTCCACCTGGCTGGCCAACGTAGTAATGGTCAAGAAATCAAACGGTAAGTGGCGGATGTGCACTGACTACACCGACCTCAACAAGGCGTGCCCAAAGGACGCGTACCCTCTCCCTCACATCGACGCACTAGTCGACGGCGCGGCCGGCCACTTTAGACTAAGCTTCCTAGACGCCTATTCCGGGTATAATTAGATACCCATGTACCCCCCGGATGAAGCCAAAACCGCATTCATCACTGATTCGGCGAACTTTTGTTACAAGGTGATGCCGTTTGGCCTAAAAAACGCAGGGGCAACCTACCAAAGGCTCATGGACAAGATTTTCCGTAACGAGATTGGGACGAGCCTGGAAGTGTATGTAGATGATATGGTGATCAAATCCGCTTCTGGGCCCGACCACCTCAGAGACCTATGCTCCATTTTTGACGAAGTACGACGCCATCACATGTGACTGAATCCAGCTAAGTGCACCTTCGGAGTGGCCGGGGGGAAGTTCTTAGGCTTTATGTTGTCACAAAGAGGGATAGAGGCTAACCCTGACAAATGTCAGGCTATCATCAACATGAAGAGTCCCATTAATGTCAAAGAGGTACAACGTCTGGCAGGACGAATAGCTTCGTTGGCTCAGTTCCTGCCCTGCATGGCGGACAAATCACGACCCATCATGTCCCTTCTAAAGAAAGCCACCAAGTTCAGATGGACCGATGAGTGCGAGTCGGCCTTCAACAGCTTTAAAGCATTACTCGCTACCCCGCCGTTGTTGATCAAACCCGACCCCCAGCTGGACATGATAATGTACATATCAGTATCAGATAAGGCCATCAGTACCGTCTTGGTGCAAGAAAAAACGGAGTAGATGCCGATTTATTTCATCAGTCGAGTGCTGCAAGACGCCGAGACCAGATACCAACACCTCGAGAGGACAGTCCTCGCCCTCGTTCACACCTCTAGACGCCTCCGGCACTATTTTCAGAGTCACCGTGTGCTCGTCCGAACCGACACCCCTATAACTAAGGTCCTGCGCAAACCCGAATTAGCGGGGCGAATGGTCTCCTGGTCCATTGAATTGTCACAGTTCGACATCCAATTCGAACCTCGTGGACCCATAAAAGCACAAAGCTTGGTCGATTTCTTAAACGAATTCACGTCGCTGGTAATCCCTGATTCCCACCTTTGGACCTTGCATGTAGACGGATCATCAAACCAACAAGGCAGTGGTGCAGGCATCATCTTAGAAGGACCGGGCCAAGTAGTCATCGAGCAGTCACTCCGCTTCGGTTTTAAAGCATCCAATAACCAGGCCGAGTATGAAGCCCTTTTGGCAGGTCTACGACTCGCTAAAGACTTGGGCATTTCAAGAATACAATGTTGGAGCGACTCACAAGTGGTAACGGGGCAAGTTAGCGGCATCTTCCAAATCAAAGAACCAACGCTGTTGTTTTACTTTCATGCGTTCAACAAGCTGAAGGAAAACTTCGAAGATGTTGAAGTCAAGCACACACCTCGGGAACTCAATGTAAGAGCCGATCAATTGGCCAGGCTAGCCAGCAGCAAAAAGATTAGCCATTTACGAAGCATGATCCAACAGGATTTGCCGAAGCCTAGCATCACAAAATCGGAATGTTTGCAGGTTCAGCATGGCAACCCCAACTGGATGACAGGGATAATGGGGTATCTCACAGCAGGAGCATTACCTAGCGACCCATTGGAGGCAAAAAAGATGAAGGTCACGGCGGCACGATATACCTTAATCGCGGGAGAATTATATAAAAGAGGATTCTCGACGCCCCTGTTGAAATGTTTGACGCCCGAGCAGGCACACTATGTGATTCGAGAAATCCATGAGGGCGTGTGTGGAACTCACTCGGGAGGCCGAACTCTCGCAGCCAAGGTTCTCCGAGCGGGGTATTATTGGCCAACCCTGGTAGCGGATTGCTCGAAATTCATTCAGCAATGCAAACCCTGTCAGCAGCACGGACCCTTAACGCACCAACCCCCCGAGGGGTTACATCCCATCACCACACCTTGGCCGTTTTCCATATGGGGCATGGATATTTTAGGACCATTCCCACCTGCAAAAGGCCAAGTCAAATTTCTCATTGTGGCCGTCGACCACTTCACGAAGTGGATTGAAGCGGAAGCAGTAGCTACCATCACCGCTAACAACATACAAAAATTCTTTTGGAAAAACGTCATCACTCGGTTCGGGATCCCGTACGCCTTGATCACGGACAACGGACTGCAGTTCACTGATCGACATTTCAACGAGTTTCTGACCGGATTAGGAATCAAGCACAAAATGACCTCTGTAGAGCATCCTCAATCCAATGGTCAGGCCGAGGCAGCAAATAAGGTTATCCTTAAAGAATTGAAATGACGTCTCAGACAGGCTAAAGGTTCATGGCCGGACCAGTTACCTGAAATCTTATGGGCATATCGGTGCACACCATAGGGCTCAACCAAGGAGACCCCCTTCCGGCTAACTTACGGCACGGATGCAATGATCCCAGTTGAGGTGGGAGAACCTTCTCTCAGAAGAACGCAGTTTGATAAGGGCAACAACCAGGAAACACTCAACATTGAGCTGGATTTGGTGGACGAAGCTCGAGAACAAGCATTGGTGAACATGGAGGCCTGCCGAACCAGATTGGCGAAGAAAATCAGAACAAAGGTAAGACCGAGGAACTTCCACGCCGGAGACCTCGTATGGCGAGTCACAGGAGAAGCACGGAAGGACAGGCTCCAAGGCAAGTTAGCTCCTAACTGGGACGGTCCCTTCCGCATAATGCACAACTTGAACAACGGGGCCTATAAACTAGAAGAACTCAACGGGAAGGCTATACCCCGCACATGGAACGCTACACACCTAAAGCACTACTTTAGTTAGTCATTCTTATGTAATCTATTCCGGAGTACTCTTTTCCTTCATCAGGTTTCCCCTCTTGTAAAAATGTGAAAAGAGGTTTTACTGATGAAAGGTTTTTAACGAGGCTCCACAATCAATGAAACAATTTCCGAATCTCTTGTTTACATTATACGTTGCAATAAATCAATTCCCTCCCGAGCAACCTCGCTCGGCCAAGGATGAAAAATCAATTCCCTCCCGAGCAACCTCGCTCAGCCAAGGATGAAAAATCAATTCCCTCCCGAGCAACCTCGCTCGGCCAAGGATGAAAAATCAATTCTCTCCCGAGCAACTTCGCTCGGCCAAGGATGAGAAAACAATTCCCTCCCGAGCAACCTCGCTCGGCCAAGGATGAAAAATCAATTCCCTCCCGAGCAACTTCGCTCGGCCAAAGATGAGAAAACAATTCCCTCCCGAGCAACCTCGCTCGGCCAAGGACGAAAAATCAATTCCCTCCCGAACTACCTCGTTCGGCCAAGGATGAACACTTATTCCCTCCCGAGTACCCTAACTCGGTCAAGGACGAAGTAACATTCCCTCCCGAACTATCTCGTTCGGCCAAGGATGAACACTTATTCCCTCCCGAGTACCCTAACTCGGTCAAGGAAACATTCCCTCCCGAGCAAACCACGCTCGGCCAAGGATGAAAAGACAATTCCCTCACGAACCATGTTGTTCGGTTAAGGATGATTCAGTAATTACCTCCCAAGCAAACCTCACTCGGCTGAAGGAAATCCCAATTTTATCGTTCAAATGGAAGCAAGTCTCCATAGAAAAACCGATTCATTTGAAAGCACAACGTCTACTTAAATGAGTAAGTATAAAAAAGTCTGAATAGGAACTAAAACTTCATTCAATTCAAAAGTGGCACTAACGGCCGGGGGGGTACAATCAGGTGTGGCTCATTCGGCCCAAGGAATCAAAAAAGAAACAAAAAGTATACCCTATCCATATACATCATCAACAAAACAGATGTCTGAATCAAAAAGACAAGAACAAAGGCCACCTAATCGGCATTGGTGGTCTACTCGGTCTCGTCATCATCATTCAGAGTGGTCCCGGGATCTTCGGCTGGGTTCGATCGGGGCGGGGCCGCATCATCTGGCTCGAGGTTATCCGGCGCCTCGGCAAAATCCATGAATTCTCCCTGAAAGAAGTCCTTGCTCAATGCAAAAGAAAAGTCAGGGGGAAAAGCGGCGAAGTGGGTTGCCTGCCGAACGGCATGCCAAAACCCTTCCTCGTGTTCCTTCACAATCTTGCCCTCGCACTCGGTCCGGAAGGCGGCCATAGCAGCTTCTGCCTCGGCCTTGGTTTGTTGCTCCCGAGCAGCGACCTCTTCCACCTCTCGGACTCTCGCTTCCTCAGCCACCAAGGCCCGAGCCTCCATCTCTGATAAAGCCCCCTTCAACCGGGCAATTTCGGTATCGGACGCAACCTTGTCATTTGAGAGCGCCTCTTGTGCCGAGAGGGATTGTTGAAGGGCCGCCCTAGTGTCCTCCAAACTCTTCTGGAGATTATGCAGATCGCCCATCGGCTCCAAAGCCATCTTCCTAAAAATAGTCGTGGCCCGGACATGTAACTCACAAGTCATAGCCCATTGCGCCGAGGGAGTGGCTGAATCAAGCATCATGTGGCCTTGGGCCGATAGCAAATCTGAAGACATCATCCTTGCCGGCCGGATCTCCTCGGACAAGAAGTCCTTAGCCACAATGGCCGAAGGGATCGCCAAATCCGACGAAGACCCTTCAACCCTGCGTTGCTTGGACCGCGAGGCTTCCGGACCAGCCGCATCAGGTTTCTTCTTCCCCTTGTCTTTTCTCTTCCTGCTCTTTGGATCGGGAAGAGCGATAACAGGGGGCGTCGGTCGGGGGGCCTCCATGACTTGCGACTGAGGATCAATCGCGACACTACGATGATCTTCGGCAGAGGACCCAGCCGGAGCCTTGTTCCTCATCAGCTGTCGATAAGACAAGCCCAACCCCTGCTGCGCCATCCAACCTGCAAAAATACAACAAGTCACAAATCAACCTAACAAGCACGAGCAAAGCAGATAAAACAAAACATACCCTCTAGCTCAAAACGAGGCCGATGCGACTTGGGAAGCAGCACCAGAAACCGAGACGGGATGCACTTCGGCAATCCCTTAAGAACGCTTAAGGCCGACACTTCGGCGTCGGTCATCATATCCTCGGGAAAGTCATCGTATTTCCGAGGCTGACGAGTCCAATAGAAGGGAAAAAGAGGCTTCCCGTCGGCATCGTAAAAATAATTTCTGCCGACTACAGGGTCTATGATCACCTTCACAAACCCTGCTTTAAAGCCCTTAAAGGACGATGTGAAGGGCGTCAACAGCGGTCGGTCGAGATTCCGAATCAACGACAACCACTTCACAGTTTTATTAGACGGGCGCGTACAGAAAAAATGCAAAAATAAACCTACAGTCGGCTCTACATAATGGTATCTACACAACACCCGAAACGCTTGCATATAAGCCCACGCGTTCGGGTGCAACTGGGTCGGAGCCACGTTCAACACACAAAGGACCCCCATCTGGAAATCATCAAAAGGAAGCGACATCCCCAGTTCCCAAAAGAAACACTCATACATATAAAAGAAATCCCCCTGATCTTCCCGCTTCGCAAGGAAAACTAGATCAAGCTCCCCAGGGCCTTCGGCCCGGCATCGACGCAGCATGATAGGATAGGGATCCCAACCTTCCCATCGGCCCATCGTACAAAGACTAAGAAGGCGTATCACGGCGGTCCTCTCATGAAAACGAGAGAAATAGGCCGCCACTTCACCATCGACCCAATCGTACCCGGGGATCTCGCAAGGAGGGTATTTCTGCCTGTAATCCCCAGGGCTCATCTCGGCATTGGGTAATTCCGACCCAGTGGAACTCCCCGTTTCCCCACTACGCTCTGGCCCCGACCCAATGGGACCCTCAACTATCTCTACTTCGACGTTAAATGCTAGCATCTCGGCGTCAACATTTTGGGCCGATCCCCCATCGCTGGCCGAGGACCCTGACGACAAGGTGACACCTTCGGTGGCCATTATCACAAAGTAGATCAAAAACAAAAACCAATCTTTTGGGAGTATTCGGCTCAGTGAAGAAAATTTACAGAGGCAGTGTAGAGAAAGCTTGAAAAAAGAAGCCCCACCTCAACACCTTATATAGACCACTCGAGGCAACCCAAGAGGTTCACAATAAATGCACCTGAACGCCAAAGGACACAACCCTAAGGCACGAAACCCGAAGGCGGCGGTAGCATGCAACGGTCACTATCTAGACGACACAACTCCCGAAAATGCACACCCCCTAGATTCTAAACCCTAAATATCCCCGAGCCTCTTTAATGTAAAACCCCTTCGTCTTTCATCCTTGGGCTTGGGGGGGTAGTGTACTAGTAAGCACCATTTCGGTCATGCAATAGGCCGAAAGGGGTGCCCAAACTAATGAAACGCACCAATTGGCACCCCTTCGGTCGGACAATAGGCCGAAAGGGGGCCCGAACCAAGGAACCACACCAACTGACCCCTCAGGTCAGGCAATAGACCGAAAGGAGTGTCCTAGCCGATGAAACACATCACCCCCTTCGGCCCCGAGTTTGGCCGAACACCACCTCGGCCTCAGGCTTGGCCGAACACTCCCTCGGTCTCGTGGGTAGCCAAAAACCCAAAGAGAAGGGATCTGAAGCTATTCAAAACACCCCTTCGGCCCCAAGCTTAGCCGAACACCCCTTCGGCCCCAAGCTTGGCCGAACACCCCTTCGGCCTTATGCTTAACTGAAAACCTGAAGAAAGAGCCTATGATAAACACGTGGCAAGCCAAATGCCTACTATGCATTAATTACCATACCAGATTAAGACAGGATTAAGGTTAAGTCATGTATTACCCATCTCCCAAGGATGAAGGCCCATCAGGCCCACATATGTCACTATAAATATACAGGTGGTGTGAAATAAATGAGGTACGTTACTGTTCCCGCTAAGGCATTTATTGCTCTGAACCGAACACTGACTTGATCGTCGGAGTACCCTTGCAGGTACCCTCCCCCGCCACTCAGAGCTAGTGTTCGGTCGGTACGGAAGATTCAGAAGGACTTGGAGGCAGCTAGGAAGGATCAAGGAGAGGAGTGTTCTTACGCAGGAACAATTTGTTTAAAATAAGGCACATGAATTTCTCTATGCATATTGGATGCTCATTGGTGTCTCTATTGTTCTTTGTCTTTGCTTCTCTCTTGGATTATTAGTTGCTTACGTAAATTATATTGTTCCTTTGATGCTAACAATTATATTTTTACATTGAATATTGAGCATAGTCTTGTGAGTTGAGTTGTTTGCTATAACATGATTTTTTTTCTGTTGTATTTTAATTGAATGTATTTCTGGAAAGCCTAAAAGAGGGAACCGGGTTTTGAGCAGTAGAAGCTAGAATTTGTCAAAATAAATTATAAGCAAGCAATATACTCTTACATACTACATACCACCAACAAACAAATTTACAATTAACTATATATTCATTTTTGTTTTTTTCTTGTTGTTTACCTTCATCCATTCACCTTGATATACACCGATAGATATTAACAAAGTACTTATGTATTCCTTACATACTGGATGAATGATTTATGACCAAACTCATAATTCCTTGTAACTATATATCTCACTTATATCATTAATTAAAAAAATTAATTAATTATTTTTATTTCAATGGGACACTGTAAGATGAAGAGAGCTCAATTTCATTATAAAATAAATGTTAAATGGATAGGAAAGAAAACTAGGCAATGGTGACAACAAACTACTGCTATAAATCACATATCTACGTAATTTTCTTCAATTTACGTAAGATAAAGTTTATTTAATCATTTTATTCACAATTTTAATAACAAAATATCGAATCCTTATTCATTTTAAGTTGTTAAATTATATTAATTCATTTTTCTTTTCTTTATACTTCTAGATATAAGTAATTTTTTAAAAAAGATATGGCAATAAATGTTCTTGTTAAAACACTGCCCTTCATGTGGTGGATCTTGTAAATTTTAAAAATTAATATAATAACATCTTTTAAATTGAGTAATTAAAAGGAGTGTTTACTTTTTTTCTATTTCTTATGTCATTAACCTTTTTACTAGACCACTTTTATTTTGTTTATGTAGTACTCAAAGATAATGTTCTAATTATCTAAGTTTATAATGTACATGAAGTGCCTTGTGATAGTTTGGATATTTAGATGCTTTTAATTATTTATTAGTGGTATGTTTTCCTCCTTAACTTCCAAATTATAGTCCTGCTTCTAATTTATTTACTCTTGTTGTATTTTATTTTATTTTAATTGTTATTATTAGATATAAATATTCAATAGTATATTTTAAAATTTTTTTATTTTCTGTTAAATTTTACTCCTAGTCTTTTTGGAGACAATTATGAGTTAACCTTTGAGATTGAGAATTTATTGTTTGATTCTTGTCTCCTAGTCTTTTTAGAGCCAATTTGAACATAGAAATGTCTACACATCGAGCATGGATGTATAATAGGTTTCTTCCTGGTCGAAGGGGATATACAATTGAGTTTTTAAATGGTATTGCAGAGTTTTTTGCTTGTCAACAACTAAATTATTCAAGTGAAGGTAAAATAAGGTGTCCGTGTAAGCAATGTAAAAATGAGGCATTTTTAATCCTATATGAAGTAAATGTTCACATTCTTAAAAAAAGCTTTAACATCTTCAATTTTTTTAATTTCCTTCTATGCAGGGCATGATAAATTATAGGTGCAACTTATGGTGGATTGTAGATACAAGTTGACTCTAGTTCATGGTATATCATGCATACGCTATATTATTTATTTTTTAGTACATGGATTTTTCCTTGACATATTCATTTTTTCATTTATTTTTATGCAGGGCATGGTTAATTGTAGGTGCCAGTTATGGTTGATTATATATACAAGTTGATTTTACTACATAGTATATCATGCATATGATATATCATTTATTTTTCAATATATGGTATTTGTAGATTATGTAGAACTAAATATGTACCTGTCTAAGGGCACACTCGTAATCTTCAGGTGGGTAGAGAGGGCCGAACGGGAGCTTCAAGTAGTTGCTTCAGAGGGGGAGGTACTGCAAAAGGCACTTCGACGCTCAAGTCAGGACAAGCACAAATCTCTAGGGTAATAAAATGAACAGTGACATACCTTATTACGTGTGACCTATTTATAATACCTGACATGGGCCTGAGCATGGTGGGCCTTCTGTGACATTTACCAAATTAGGTAATACGATGTTAATTGGCGGATTATGTCTTAGCTGTGCTTTGTCCCTTATTAATCTTAATTGTCATTCTAATTATTCTATGTTAGCCTTCAGCCGAGCCGACACGGAACGGCCTAGACATCGTCCTCGGTGTCTGGCCGAGCCGATAGGAGAAGGATTCGGTTCTCGGTCCCTTGCCGAGCCGAAAGGGCATCTGAACTGCATCGATACCTGATAGGGCATGACGTGCCGATCCACGTGGTCAATCCGCATGGCCGATTGTCGAACCGAAGTGATAGCTGCGTCAATATCTGATAGGATATGACATGCCGGTCCACGTGGCCGATCCACGTGGTCAATCCGCATGGCCGATTGCCAAACCGAAGTGATATCTGAGCTACGTCAATATCTAATAGGATATGACGTGCCGTTCCACGTGGCCGATCCACGTGACCGATAGGACCCTTCCGGTACACAAGCCCCCCAGCCTTGAGGAGTGTAACGACGCAAAGGGTAGAAATGTCTTGGCAGTTGTGGCGGTTGGTGTGACGTGGGCAGTTATAACTGCTAAGTATTAATTGGAAGAATATGAAGAGTCATAACCGTTAGGTAATAAATGTGTGAATGTGAAAGGTTATAACCGTTGGGTAACGAACGTGGGAATGTGGAGGGTTATAACCGTTGGGTAATAATGATTAGAATTTGAAAAGTTGCGCTCTATGGACCGTTGGATTAGATTGATCCAACGGTTCTTAGGGGGGACAGTTACCTTAGGACACATTATAAATAGCGGTGGTGGGGACCAATTGTTGGTGTGTTTACTTAATTGCAGCGTGCATTTGCTCCGAGCTGACGCAGAGATCAAGCTTCAGTGTGAGTTACCGACCAAGGTCAACTTTTAAGGTACGTTTCAATGGCTGATGTTGATGTTAATGTAGAAGATAGGGATTCCCAAGTTGGTTCCGTTAGGGATACTAGGATGGGTTCTGGCGATGCGGGTTCGCGTGAGCCTTCATATCAGCAAGGTGCTTCAGATTCGGGATCGAATAGGTCAAATAGGTCGGCTAGCATTGAAATTGTTGAAGGGTTTGAGCATTCGCAGAGTGTAGAAGAGGCTTCTTCTCTCGAGATGGTCGAAGGCCGACCGAACACTCGTAAAGTCGGCATGGCGTCTCGTTCTTTCGGCCCTATAGAAATCCCTGGCTATCGGTGGGTGCATGGAGAAGTGGGAAGCGCATTTTCACGGTACACCGATAAGAGCTCGATCGCTTTGCTGTTCGACACGGAGAACTTTGTTACTCTTCCGGAGAGTGAAGTGCCATCTGGTTTCTTTTTCGAACCGTGCCGAAACGACAGGTCATGGGAATCAGATTTTGTTTTCCTTGGCCGAGGGAAGTGTAAATATAACTTCTTTTTTGTGTATGACTATTTGTTTCGGGATTTAGGCGTGACTCTTCCTTTTGATAAGTTTTTTATGGGTGTTCTTCGTTTGCTCAACGTTGCGCCGACACAATTGCATCCGAACAGCTGGGCCGCAATGCAAGGGTTTCGGCAATTATGCCTGGCACTGGGTATCGAGCCGACTCCCCATTTGTTTCTATATTTCTACTCTTCTCGGCCTACGAAGAAGGAAAAGTGGCTGTCATTGGTTCGGACAGAGCATTGCTTGCTTCAGCCGTTCACGACCTCCTACAAAGGATTCAAAGTAGGGTTCTTCAAGGTGATGATTCGGCCGGGAAACGGCAACAAATACTTCTTTAATGACACAGGAGAGGCATTTTTTCCTTTGTATTGGACTCGGGCGCTGAGGAAGTACGACGTTGTTTCAAAGTCCAAGATGTCTTCGGAGGAGAAAGCGGACTTGGCCGTGTTGGAGAAGCTGCCTCGGCCGTTACCGTGCCAAGATCTCGTTCGGCTTATGAAATCAGCACAACCTCTTGATGATTTAATTGGTATAGCATCTGCCTTTTGTTTGACTTCCTGCGTTGCCATTGATTTTGACTAATGTTTGTGCAGGTATCATGGCGAAGTACAACGATGACTTGGATATTCGCGCCCTGATCCAAGGCCGAGTTACGACGCCATCGGCTCCGCATGGGGAGAATCGGGCTCCGGCTCGTGAGACGGCACGACCTCAATCGTAGCCAAAGGAGAAGGGCAATCAGGATGCTCACAGAGCGAAGGTGGCCAAGAGAAAAGCCGAGGCTGAGGCTGAGGCGCGTCGGCAAAAACAACAGAGGCTGCCCGCGCTTGTGGCCCCCCAGGGACTTGTGAGTCCCAGCTTCTTGGCCTCGAATGTCAGCACCCAAGAATACTTGAGTCAAGATCTGACTTCGGAGATGGGACAGTCCATATTGGGGCAGATGACTCCGTCCAATAAGTGGACTTTTTTCTGTGAGTTGCAGGCTTGGTCCCTAGCTTTGGCTCAAAGCATTATGATGCAGCCGAGTGTCGAGGCTGAAACGCTGTGCCAACAACTGGTCGAGTCTGAAAAGTCCGTGTAAGAGGCCTTGGTAGCTTTGTCTGAAGCACAAGGGTACAACAAGAAATGTGAGGCCGAGCTGGACCGTCGGAATCGTCAGAATGATGACCTGACCTTGAAGGTTCAGCGACTGGAGAATCTTCTGAAGGTCGAGGCCAAGAAGTCGGCCACGCTGTTTAAGGAACTAGAAGCCGAGAAGAGGGATTTCGGGGCATACAAAGAGAGGGCCAGGAGCAAGGTTCTCTCTCAGCATGAAGCCGGCTTCGCCCAACCGGCCCGGCAAGCCCGGCATTTTGGAAGTCTTCCTTCGGACTTTCAGTTTGATATGGCCATGGATTTCTACCGAGGGAATTATGTCAATCTGACCCAAATCCCTCTGAATGAGAAGCCGGACGCTGAAGCTCCTGTTTGCCATCAGACCGGACCGAGTGGCAATGATCGTGTGCAAGAGGAAGTGGCCGAGCAGGAGCCACCGACCCAAGGGGAGACCGAAGCATAGGCTTAGGGTTATTTTATAAACTTGTATGCAGGGGTCGATAGTGCCCGTTAACTTTTTATAATTCCGGGCCGTTAGAGCCTTTTTGTTTTTTAGTGCAATCTACTTGTTTTTGTCAAATGTTTGTGTATTTCCTAGCAAACAACAATACAACAAATCTGCCGAGTGTAGTTTAATTGATACGAATTTAACGCGTGGAAGACGTGAAATGGTCATGCCCTTGGCCGAGAGAGTTTCTCGGGAGGGAATACTTGTAAAAATAAAAAGCCACATCCTTGGCCGAGAGACATCTCGGGAGGGAAGGCTTGTACTGAGATAAAAGCCACATCCTTGGCCGAGAAACATCTCGGGAGGGAAGGCTTGTAATTTGAAATAAAAGCCATATCCTTAGCCGAGAGGAATCTCGGGAGGGAAGACTTGTATCTTGAAAGTCACATCCTTAGCCGAGAGGAATCTCGGGAGGGAAGACTTGTATCTTGGAAGTCACATCCTTAGCCGAGAGGAATCTTGGGAGGGAAGACTTGTATCTTGAAAGTCACATCCTTAGCCGAGAGGAATCTCGGGAGGGAAGACTTGTATCTTGGAAGTCACACCCTTAGTCGAGAGGAATCTCGGGAGGGAAGACTTTTATCTTGAAAGTCACATCCTTAGCCGAGAGGAATCTCGGGAGGGAAGACTTGTAATTGGAAATAAAATTGCGGGAATGTAAAATAAGTCATAGATAGTTGAACTTTCTTGTCATTGATAAATGGATGCCTCATTAAAAACCTTGCCGGCCAAAACCTCTTTACAATTTTTTAAGAGGAGAAAAGACCAGTTCAAGAAAAAGAGTGCATCGTAAGACATTTACATAGGTACATGAATTATTCTAACTGTAATAGGTCTTCAAATGGGTAGAATTCCATGTCTGCGGGATGACCTTGCCTGTCAATTCTTCCAACTTGTACGCGCCGTTATTGAGAGCGTGTCGGATCCAGAACGGACCGTCCCAGTTTGCGGCCAACTTCCCTTCAGTCGGGTTGCGTCGTGCCGAGCCGGTGGCCCTCCAAACAAGATCACCTTCTTGGAAGTTTCTCGGCTTCAATTTGGAATTAAATCACCGAGTCATTCTCTGTTTGCACGCTTCGTCTATGATTTGTGCTTTCTCTCGGACTTCGTCTAAGACGTTGAGTTCAGCTTGAATCACGCCATCGTTGGACTCTTCGTGGAAGTACGTTCGTCGGAATGAAGGTTCACCCACCTCGACTAGTATCATGGCGTCCGTGCCGTATGCTAATCGGAATGGAGTCTCCTTTGTGCTGGATTGGGGCGTGCACCTATATGCCCAGAGGACTTCGGGAAGTTCTTCGGCCCAGGCTCCTTTGGCCGAGCTGAGGTGTTTCTTCAGTTCGGTCAAAACAACCTTGTTAGCTGCTTCGGCCTGCCCGTTGGACTGAGGGTGTTCAGCAGACGTGAATCGGTGTCGGATGCCGAGGTTCTCAAGGAAAGTGTTGAACTTTTTATCAGTGAACTGAAGCCCATTGTCGGAAATGATTGCGTATGGGATGCCGAACCGGGTGATGATGTTTCTCCACACGAATTTTTGAACATTAGCGGCCGTTATGGCGGCGAGTGGCTCAACTTCAATCCACTTGGTAAAGTAGTCAACAGCCACCACTAAGAATTTACATTGGCCTTTGGCGAGTGGGAATGGACCAAGAATGTCAACACCCCATAGAGCAAACGGCCAAGGTGCACTGATCGCGTGAAGCTGTTCGGCCGAGGCATGTATTAAATTGCCGTGCTGTTGGAATTGCTTGCATTTCTTCACATACTCGGCACAATCAGTCTTCAAGGTCGGCCACTAATATCCGGCCCTTAGCACTTTACCAGCTAGTGTTCTTCCTCCTGAGTGGGACCCGCAGATTCCTTCGTGAATTTCTCATAGAACATAGTCGGCTTGCAGCTGGTCGAGGCATTTCAACAAGGGTGTGGAGAACCCTCGCCGGTATAATTCTCCGACCACCACAGAGTAGCGTGCCGCTTGAGTTTGGATCTTCTTGGCTTCCATCGGGTCGGAAGGTTCGGAACCATTAACGATGTAGTTTGTGATGTCGATCATCCACAAACTTGAAGGTTCTTCGACCGACATGCACTCTTGTGGAATACTTGACGTGGGTAGTTCCAAGTGGATTGTTGACCGGAGTTGTCCTGGTTTTTGGCTGCTGGCCAGGCGAGCTAGCTGGTCGGCTCTTTCATTGTTACAACGCGGTGTGTGTCGGACTTGTACGTCGTGGAACTGGTCCTTCATTCCTTTGAACAAATGGTAGTACTTCAACAGGTTTACATCCTTGACTTGAAAGTTATCGTTGACTTGTTCAGCCACTACTTTCGAGTCGGTCCAACACACGATTCTTGTAGCTCCCATCTCGGCGGCTAACCTCATGCCAGCAAGCAAAGCTTCATATTCTGCTTGGTTATTTGACGTTTTGAAGCCGAAGCGTAGCGATTGCTCAAGAGTAATGCCAGATGGGCTTTCCAGGATTATGCCGGCACCACTTCCCTGTTGATTGGACGATCCGTCGACATGCATTGTCCAAGCATTATCTTCAAAATGGCCGAGTGGCGATAATTCGTTGATGAAATCGGCCAGGCTTTGTGCTTTGATGGCCCCCCGAGGTTCAAAACGGATGTCGAATTCAGAGAGCTCAATCGACCATACCATCATTCGGCCGGCCAGTTCTGGCTTTCGGAGTACTTTGGCGATCGGACAGTCTGTTCGGACCACCACGGTGTGACTTTGGAAGTATTGCCGAAGGCGCCTAGCCGCGTATATGAGTCCTAACGCTACCTTCTCCAACAGTTGGTATCGCCGCTCGGCATCTTGAAGCACTCGGCTTATAAAGTATATTGGTTGTTGTTGGCCATCTTGTTCCTGTATCAGACCGGCGCTTATGGACTCACTCGAAACCGCCAAGTATAAGACAATTTCTTGACCGGGTGTCGGCTTGGTCAGCACTGGCGGAGTGCCGAGGCATTTCTTGAAGAGTTGAAAAGATGCTTCGCATTCGTCCATCCATTGAAAACGATTTGCCTTTTTCAAGAGGCCAAGGATCGGCTTGGAGATTTCGGCCATACGTGGTAAGAAACGAGACAAAGCCGTCAATCGGCCAGCCAGCTTTTGTACCTCTTTCAAGTTCGATGGGCTTCTCATGTCGATAACAGCTTGACATTTATCCGGGTTAGCCTCGATGCCTCGGCGTGACAGCATGAAACCCAGAAATTTACCACCTGAGACGTCGAATACACACTTATCAGGATTAAGTCTCATCTGGTGTTTCCGAAGTGCGTGGAAAACTTCGGCCAGGTCGGCCACATGAGAAAGTGTGTCGGCCGATTTGACCACCATATCATCCACATAGACTTCTATATTTCTCGCAATCTGACCGGTGAAGATCTTGTCCATAAGCCGTTGATATGTTGCCCCGGCATTTTTCAGGCCGAAAGGCATAACTTGATAACAGTAATTGGCAGATTCTGTGACGAACGCCATTTTGTCTTCATCTCGGGGGTGCATACGGATTTGGTTATATCCCGAGTACGCATCGAGAAAGGTCAAGAACTTATGGCCGGCCGTGCCATCAACCAATCTGTCTATGTTCGGCAAAGGGTAGGCATCCTTGGGGCATGCCTTGTTCAAATTTGTATAATCAGTGCACATTCGCCACTTGCCGTTCGACTTTTTTACCATGACGGCGTTGGCCAACCATGTCGTGTATTGGATTTCTCGGATGAAACCTGCTACCAAGAGCTTGGACGTCTCGACTTCGACTGCCTTTTTTTCTTTCTTCCCCCATTTTTCTTTTTCGTTGGGCAACCGGCTTTGCCTCTCGGCAAACTGAGAGTTTATGGCACAAAAAATTGGGGTCGATACCTGGAAAATCGGTCGGCCGCCATGCGAAGAGATCTTTGTTTCTCCTAATGATCTGTCCGATTTCCTGTCTTGCCACCTCGGACAAGTTAGAGCCCAGGTAGGTTATGTGTAGGTCGATCGGTCCGATGACGATTGGTTGTCGGTCTTCAATCGGCTCGACCCTTTTGTCCTGTTCCATGCGAGGGTCAAAGTCTACTATCGTTTCAAGGTTTTGTGCTACCGTGTGAACACGTTTCATTCCATGCGGTTCGACCATTTCAAGGCGAGGCAAACGAAGACTGGCAAAATAGCACTCTCTAGCCGCTTTCTGATCGGCGTGGACTGTAATGATCCGGCCTGACTCAGAAGGGAATTTCATGGCTAAGTGTGGAGTTGACACTATCACTCCTAACTTGTTGAGGGAAGGCCTACCAAGAAGGATATTGTATGACGTGTTGGCGTGCACAACCACGTACTTGACCGGAATGTCTCGGGCTTCGGCTCCATCAAAACAGAAACGGGTAGATAGCTTGATGTACCCTTTTGTTTGCACTCGTTCGCCAGAAAATTCGACCAAGGGTTCATTATATGGGATTAATTCGGCCTCCGGGATGCCGAGTTGTTTAAATGTGTTCCAATACAGTATATCGGCCGAGCTGCCCTGATCGACCAACGTTTTTCGGACGATGCAGTTGTGAATTTCAACACTGATGACCATTGGATCATCTTGGTCTGGATCGATCCCTTTAAAGTCCGCTTCGGTGAATGTGATGGCTGGCAACCTGCGTTGAGTACGTTCCACCGCGTGCACAGCTCGAACGGCTCGCAGGTGCCTTTTTTGCGCCGATGAAGAGGCGCCTCTGCCTGCGAATCCGCCAGCAATGGTGTTGATGACTCTTCAGAGCTGAGTCGTTGGCTCTTCTTCCTTTCATCCTCTGGACTGACTTCGTTCCCTATAGGGGCACCTGTCGGATCTGTCTTGATCGAGTTGATCACGACGATGCCGACGATCATCATGCCGGGGAGAATGAGGGCGATCGACAAAACGCTGAAGTTGTCATTGTTTGATTAAGTCCTCAATCTTGTCTCTCAGGGCTGCGCACTCTTCAGTAGTGACCCCGGTTACGATGGTATTTGCAAGACTTGCTTGTATCGGCTCTTGGGGGGGTTGAGGCTCGTTTCGGCACTGCTAAAACCTCCGAGGCGAGTGCTTGGTCTAATACAGTTGATCGACTAGTGTTTAGAGGAGTGTAATGGGAGTACCTTGTTCCTCGAATAAACACTAGTCGATCAGCTGTATTAGACCAAGCACTCGCCTCGGAGGTTTTACCTTGGTCCTCGAATAGGCTTCTCTCTCGAGATGAGATCCTTAGGACGGTTACGATAAGAGTTCTCGGCCGGCTTCTCGACCTTGGCCGCAACCTCCGCCCTGGCTTGATTGCGGAATTTCGCGAGTTCCTCCATCTGCATGTATTTGTCGGTGCGGCGTCGCAAGTCATCCATGTCAGACGGGGGTTTCTTGCAGATGCTGTTAGCAAATGGTCCTGGCTTCAGGGCTGTAGTTAAATGATGAAGGGCGACGGCTAGATTGAGGTCTCAAATTTCAAGAGCCGCTTTGTTGAATCGACTCATGAAGGTCCGAAGGGACTCTTTCTTCTCTTGTCTTATGCTTACCAGCGCGAGGGAGGTCAGATGGTGGGGTCGGCTGGTGGCAAACTGGATGGTGAACTGGGATGCGAGGGTGTTGAAAGAGTCTATCGAGTTGGCCGGGAGACGAGTGAACCAGCTCAATGCTCTTCCTTTCAAAGATGTTAGGAAGATACGACATAGGGCGGCATCGTCGGTGGTGCTGAGAGTGACTTGGGTGAGAAAAATGTCGACGTGCTCGTCGGGGTCGGTGGTCCCGTCATACTTATCTATTGGAAGGGACTTCCAATGGTCGAGAAGGGAGGATTGCATGATGCTTGAGGTGAAAGGGTGTCGGTGTGCTCCGGTTGGCGGAGCGTATGCGGGTCGGCCCGTTACTTGAGCAGCCGAGGCATGGTTCCCAGGGGCGACAGTTGAAGTATGAGGGAGAGAGGTATGATGTCCGAGCGAGTGGAAGGATCCCTGGGTGTAAGTCGGCTCAGAGGATTTCCATGTGGGATCTTTATTTTGGTTTTTCAGGGCGGCGTTTTCTTCCCTCAAGGCGGCCATTTCGTGAGCGTCTTTCTCTCGCTGCTGCTTCATGGCGGCCATCTCCTCCTTCAGTTTTCGTACCATCTCGGCCATGTTGGTCTCGTCAACCGTCTCGGCATTGTCTGTTTCAGATCAGTGCTCGTCTTCGGATCGATGGTCTTCAGTGTGTGTTCTCCTTGTCTTTGCCATGATTCTTCGAAATAGTACTCAGTCCGTCTTCTTCAAAAGCTATCGGTTCGGCCCCACGATGGGCGCCAAAATGTACCTATCTAAGGGCACACTCGTAATCTTCAGGTGGGTAGAGAGGGCCGAACGGGAGCTTCAAGTAGATGCTTCAGAGGGGGAGGTACCTGCAAAAGGCACTCTGACGCTCAAGTCAAGACAAACACGAATCTCTAGGGTAATAAAATGAACAGTGACATACCTTATTACGTGTGACCTATTTATAATACCTGACATGGGCCTGAGCATGGTAGGCCTTCTGTGACATTTACCAAATTAGGTAATACGATATTAATTGGCGGATTATGTCTTAGCTGTGCTTTGTCTCTTGTTAATCTTAATTGTCATTCTAATTATTCTGTGTTAGCCTTCAGCCGAGCCGACACGGAACGGCCTAGACATCGTCCTCGGTGTCTGGCCGAGCCGATAGGAGAAGGATTCGGTTCTCGGTCCCTTGTCGAGCCGAAAGGGCATCTGAACTGCGTCAATATCTGATAGGATATGACGTGCCGGTCCACGTGGCCGATAGAACCCTTCCGGTACAAAATATATTTTGTTTGTCTTTTAAGTTGTTAAGATATTTTTTGGAGATGTATTTCCAGACTAAACCAAGTATATGCCTTATCAAATGCTATTTGGTTGGAATGTGTCAAATCAGATTTTAAAAATTACAGTTTTGATCCTTTGCTTAATTGTTAAATGTGACAGGAACAAGGTGTATTCATTCAGGAGGAGAAATGATTAAACTTGACTGAAATTAATCTAGGTCTTAAGTCTTGTTTATCCATTTCGTGATGGTGGAACAAAACATGGAGATTTGGTTTTGGTAGTTTAATGTAGCTTCGTGTCGAGTCAATAATACATGTTTAATAACAAATAATTAATTAATTGCCTTTGGCTCTGTTATAGGGAAAAGAAAAGGTTAGCAACTCTTTTTTTCATTTTTTCTCTTCTCCATTTTTCTTTTTTGCATTGCACTTGAATGGTATATTGTATATAATCATTTCTATTTCTATGCACTTTTTAAAAGAAAATATAAATATCAATTAATTTAATCATTGAAAATAAATTAAAAAATAATTTTTATTTCTTAAAACATAAAATGGTAATAGTTTGTGTCTCTGACATTATGAAATAAAGTTTATTTTAATTTCTAAAACCATGAGATAAGAATTAAAATGATTAATATTTAATATTTTTAAAGATTTAAAATAACAATGATAGCGAATATTTTTAAGTATTAATTTAATATTTTAACTTATTTTAAATAAAAGGAGTTAATAAAAGTTATCTTGTTTTAATTGTTATATTGATGCGCATATAAATCTGATGAAACAACTGCAATTGAGTGGTGCCAGCAATTATATTAAAATTTTATGCGGATTAAAATTTGCAGGAAAAGTTACAGGAAAGTTTTCTATAAATTTTCAGTTTTGCAAGAATTTCTTACCACTTTTAAAATTGGCAGGTAATTTTTCCGTGGTTTTTCTTGCGGTTTTAAAATTCGTAGAAAATTTTGCTACAAATTTAAAGTTTATAGAAAAGTATCTACCCATTTTTCTGGAATTTTTTTCATAAGAAAGGTTACCTGCAGATTTTTTCGCTGCAAAATTTGCAGGAAATATTTAAAACATAATTTTTCTTACCAAAATTTCGTGTAAAAATTTATTATTTTCATGCAAAAATTATTTGCAAAAAATTTCTTACAAATTTTTGAATCCATGTAAAATGAGTTATCCACGAAGATTTTACCTGCAAATTTTAATTTGCAGAAAATTTCCCAAGTAACTTGTTTCCTGCGAATTTTTAAGAAAAATTTGCAAGAAAATCCTAAACTAATAAAGAAAATTCTAGTAGTGATAGTTTATATAATTTATTTAGAATTCACATCTTGATAATATTTTGTAATTTATTTAGTTAAATTTCTGTTTGTTGCATAACTTATATAATTTATTTAGAGTTCTTTTATCGAGAATAATTTATAATTTATCTGCGAATTTTTAAGAAAAATTTGCAAGAAAATCCTAAACTAATAAAGAAAATTCTAGTAGTGATAGTTTATATAATTTATTTAGAATTCACATCTTGATAATATTTTGTAATTTATTTAGTTAAATTTCTGTTTGTTGCATAACTTATATAATTTATTTAGAGTTCTTTTATCGAGAATAATTTATAATTTATTAGACTCAATTTCTGTTTCATGCATAATTTATATAATTTATGTAGAATTTTCTTCTTGAGAATAATTTAAAATTCTTTAATTAAATTTCTTTTCGTTCATAATTTATAATTTATTTAAAAATCTCTTCTTGAGAATAATTTATAACTTATTTAATTCTTTTTCTGTTTCTTGCATAATTTATATAATTTATTTAAAATTCTCTTCTTGAGAATAATTTATAATTTATTTAATAAAATTTCAATTTTTTGCACCATTTATATAATTTATTTAAAATTCTCTTCTTGAGAATACTTTAGAATTTATTTAATTCCATTCCTTTTTCTTGCATAATTTATATAATTTATTTAGAATTATCTACTTCAGAATAATTTATAAATTTTTATTTAAATTTATATTTCTTGCAAAATTTATAATTTATTTAGAATTCTCTCCTCGAGAATAATTTATAATTTATTTAATTTCATTTCTTTTTCTTGCATAATTTATATAATTTAATTAGAAATCTCTTCTTGAGAATATTTTATAATTTATTTAGAATTCTCTTCTTGAGAATAATTTATAAATTGTTTAGTTAAATTTCTATTTCTTAATAATTTATAATTTATTTAGAAATCTTTTCTCGAGAGCAATTTATAATTTATTTAATTTCATTTCTCTTTCTTGCATAATTTATATAATTTATTTATTCTTGAGAATAATTAATAATTTATTTATCGTCACAGGATTTGTAATTTATTTGAAATTCTCTTTGTTAGAATATTTTATAATTTATTTAATTAATTTTCTTTTTCATGCATAGTTTATATAATTTATTTAGAATTTACTTCTTGATAATATCTTGTAATTTATTTAATTAAATTTCTGTTTCTTGCATAACTTACGGAATTTATTTAGACTTCTCTTATTGAGAATAATTTATAATTTATTTGACTTAATTTGTGTTTCATGTATAATTTATATATAATTTATTTAGAATTCTCTTCTTGGAAATAATTTTAAATTATTTAATCAAATTTCTTTTTCTTGTTCATAAATAGAAGACCATCAGATCCTTTGGATTATTAGCTACCTAAAGAACTATGGTCTGGAAAGGAGGTAAATCTTTCACATCTAAGAGCTCTGGGTTATGTCTCATATATGTTATGATAAACTCTGATAGCAGGGATAAGTTGGACCTTAAGGCAAAAAAAGATGTTATTTTATTGGTTATGGATTTGACATGTATGGCTACAGGTTTTGGGATGACCAAAATAGGAACATAATCAGAAGTAGAAATCTCACTTTTAATGAAAGTGAGTTCTATAAAGAAAACTCTATAGAATCTGTGTATGCAAGAAACAACCATAGCTTTATGAGAAAGTAGCATTAGAAGAATTTTTTTAAAGTGATTTTGCAAACATAAGACAAAATATAGAAATGGAGGTTCATTCAGAACTAAACCAATAATAGTACCACAAATCTCAAGACCCAACTAAGAAGATCTAGTAGAATAATAGCAGTACCACAAAAGTATTCCCCTTCATTAAATTACTTGTTATTAACTGATGTTGGTGAGCCAAAATATTTTGCTGAGGCTATGCAAAGGAATGACTCCATTAAGTGGGAGCTAGCAATGAAAGATGAGATGAAATCCCTTTAGAAGAACGGAACTTGGTCTTTAACTAAACTACTAGAAGGGAAGAAAGCTTTGTAGAGTAAGTGGGTCTACAGGTTAAAGGAAGAACCTAATGGCAGTAGAAGATACAAGGCGAGACTCGTAGTGAAAGGATTTTAGCAAAAATAGGGAATTGACTTCATAGAGATTTTTTCTCCTATTGTTAAGATGACTACCATAAGAGTTATCTTAAGTATTGTAGCTGTAGAGAATCTTCATTTGGAGCAATTAGATGTTAAAAACAGGGTGATTTCTAAGAAGACAACTTAATGACATAGCCAGAAGGTTTTGAAGTACAAGGGAAGGAGAATCTTGTATGAAAACTTTATAAAAGCTTATATGGCTCGAAACAAGCGTCAAGACAATGGTACAAAAAGTATAATGAATTTATGAGCAACTCAGGATTTCACAAATGTGAAGAAGATCATTATTGTTATGTTAAGTGTTCTTACCCGAGATCGGTCAAGAGGGCGATCTGCTGACAAGATCGGTGAGCCTCCTCTACTCGGTACATCAGCTACTCCGAGATGGGGTGGGTACTTGCAAAAGAGTGATACACCATGGGCCAAGGGCCCAATCACTATAGCTATGGCCAGGAGCATACAAGAAGAGTTAGACATCTTGAAGACCAATGGGCTTTCTAAGCCCAAGGTACTATAAGCTTATTTTTGCCTTTGTATTTGTGAGGCACTAGTCGCAACCTGAAAATTTCCGATCTTACGACTTATGGTTTAGACATCCTTTTAAAAGTCTCATTAATTAAGGAATGCCCGGACACCAGACTAATTCTTAATTAATGGTTTTTGAAAATAGGTTCATGGAGTCGCCACCAATATTTTACTCAAAACATTGGAAAAAGAAAAGGTTTTTTTAAAGATCCAACTATGGCCTTGATAACAAGAATTGGGTTCGGGGGTCGGTTACGTGTAGGGAAGGTATTAAGCACCCCTACAGCGCCCTCAATTGGTACCCTATGATGAAGTTAATATTATAAGAATTAATAAATTAAATATTGAATCCCCTTTATTAATATTTATTTACATGCTTAAAATATAAATCATGCTTAAAATATAAATTAAGCGATTAACCCTAAAATATCTACATTATGACGTTTATTATAACAAAAAAAAAAAGATAAAGATAAGAAATAAAAGGAAGAGAAGAAGATTAGCTGAAATACCTCTTGAACAAGCTTTATTGAATCTTCAAATATGGAAAAGGTGCTTTGTGGCGACCTTTCACACTACAGTATGCCTCACAAATCTCAAGAAATACAATAGGAGGGAGAGAGAATATAGAGATGCGACACAAATCTCAAAAAATATAATAGAAGGGAGAGAGATAGAGAATTTTCTTGCTCAAAGGAGTCTTATTCAAAATTTCTCTAGCTGCCTGGAGAACTGTGCCCAAGGCTTCAATTTATAGGGATCAGCAGTGGGCCAGAACGGCCTGTTCCGGTTTCGGAACGGCCCGTTCTGGCCCAATTATTATGTGTAAATTTCGTACTCTGGAACGGCCTGTTCTGGAAACGGAACGGCTCGTTCCAGAGTAGAAAGTAACACAAATTTCCTTTTCCAGAACGGCCCGTTCCAGATTTGCCTTGTTTGGAACGACCCGTTCTGGTATTGGAACGGCCCGTTCCACCCAAAATGTTAAGCTGATTTCAGTTACGTTGGAACGGCCCGTTTTTTTATTGGAACGGCCCGTTCCGATTTTGGAACGGCCCGTTCCGGGCTACTGAAACCACCTTATTTGGCCTTTATGCCTTCTGATGTCTTGTCTTGTTGTTTTCGTACTTTGGAAGCCCCTTCCCTTCGTAATGGAGGTCCATTTCTTTGTTTGTGTGCCCCCCGGACGAAATTGGGTGTCTACAACTGCCCCTTTTTACTTGTCCTTTGGAGTAGCTATGTGTTGCTTTTCCAAAGGCAAGTAAAGACGTAGACATTTCGTCCGGGTCTCCTCCTCGTCTCTTTGGTGTTGGCGCTTCTACGTTCCTTCTCTTGGATAGGTGTATTTGCTCGTGTCCTCGCCCTTCAGAGTAGTTGAGTGTTGGTTGCATACTCTATTGGGTAATATGGCTAACAAACTGTACACCTGATCTTCGATCTTCAAGTAGATGCTCCATTGTGTCTCTTGTGATAGTGCGTTCTCTTATTTGTAGCTTGTTGAAGAGGGAGTATTTTCGTAGCTCAGCTTCCCTCACGGCTTTGTCGTATATCGGATTGGGAGATGACTACAGTCTCTCCAGACCTTTCCCTCACGGCTTTGTCGTATACCGAATTGGGATGCGAGTACAGTCTCTCCAGACCTTTCCCTCATGGCTTTGTCGTATACCAGATTGGGATGCGAGTACAGTCTCTCCAGACCTTTCCCTCACGGCTTTGTCGTATACCGGGTTGGGATGCGAGTACAGTCTCTCCAGACCTTTCCCTCACGGCTTTGTCGTATACCGAATTGGGATATGCGAGTACAGTCTCTCCAGACCTTTCCCTCACGGCTTTGTCGTATACCGGATTGGGATGCGAGTACAGTCTCTCCAGACCTTTGTTGTATTTTGAGGAAATTGTCGGTGCCCTCATTGGTTTGCTTGAATTTTGGTAGATATTGCCCCAAGGATGTTGGGCAGGAGGTGTGTCGTGATGCCTCTAATTTGGGCTGTTTTTGTCTTTTTGTTCAGATGCTATCAATTGGAATTTGTGTTTCCCTTTCTTGGCTTTTCTTGTTGGTGTCGTGGGATGAAATACTACCCCTAGGTGGATGGGCAGGAGATGTTTGATGTGCCCCTGTGTTGGTGGGCAGAGAAGTGGATGGATAGCAGGGATTCTAGTGTTGCCCCTACCACATGAGTATTGTGATGCCCCTCCAGGCGCTTGTTGTAAAGTCCTTTTGATTCATGGATGATTAATTGTTGATTGTTGATGGATGGTTGTGGATGCCCCATGGTGAGTATGGATGCATGGATGCACATGAAAATGCAAGACAAGAATGGATTGGATTTGTTTATTATATTTATTATTTATTTATTTATTTATTTATTTTTTATAAAATGAAGTTATACCCTTTTGTGCACGCTTGTGCCCTATGCATGCTATGCAATAATGCCTCTATGCTAATGCTTAAATGCATATTGATTTTTCTTTCAAGAAATTAATCTATGCGCATTGATCAATGACATGGATTGTTAGCCTTTTAGCCGTGTCAGATTTAGCGCTGCTTTTTTGAACCTGAGGTTTGTGTAGTTCGGCCTTCTCGCTTGTACCGAATATGATATATTAGCCCTTAGATCAGGTGTACCTAGACTCTGTTTTAGGACACCTCCATCTTTTCCTTGTGAGTATTCACTGTGCATACTCCGTGTATCTATCAAATTTATCTTAATGCCATATAGGTCAAGAGGAAAGAGAGGAAGATGATATATATATATAAAAAGTTTTGGTAGAAAGGATTTTTTTTTAAAAATAGTTTATAGAAGAATGGCTGGCCGAGGTAGGCTAGTGGTTTAGGCTGATGAACAAGCACATTCAAAGTGAGGAAATCATTTTCCGCGTTAGCTTATTATTTCCTTCAAAGTTAAGCGATGACTTGGGATTGCATATTGATTAAATGATCTTATCGAGCCGCCTTTCGGTTTTCAACTCAGGATGCTGCTTTGTCCTAACTTTTGCCTAGGTTACTTGAGATGTGTTCCCTAGCAGACATTTTCTTTTGATCCTCCCTTTTGCCTAGGCTACTCTTTTTGTTTGTGAGTCTCCTAGCAAACCTTGCCCTAATTTTTGCGCAGCCCCCTTAGTGGGTTTCCTGCCAGGCTTCTGTCATTTGTGATCATCTTTCATTCCTTCATTAAAGGGGGGTGCCCCTTGCACTGATTTCGCTTGGACTTTTATCTACAAGTCATGCCAAATTTGATTGATCTTTATGCGTTCCTTATTGCGTATTAAGCCATTGTTTCGAATGACGTCCTTATTTCAAATGTACTTGTTCATTTAAGGTTTGCTAATGAGGCTTAGAGTAGATAAGAGGGAGAAGAGAAACGAAGTAGAAAAATGTATGGCATTAAAAAAGAATTTTCAATCTACACGTGCCCATTTAATGTAGCTCGAGGGCCCGGGCATGCCCCGAGTTCGTGATTCATACACAAAGAAGTAGAGGGAGGTTGCCCCTTAGAGAAGCCTAAGTCATCTAACTGTAGCGCTAGTCCTCCACTTGCTTGGATGTGGCGCTTCAAAAGATCTTGTGTAGAGGGAGGGTGCTTTAGAAGATCTCGTGTAGAGAGAGGTCATTTGGCTTCTTCTCTCGTAAAGGTATTTTCGACTCATATCCTAAGCTTTTCCTAAGAAATAGGAATGGGTAGAAGCGATGATAGAGCTTTCCATGGAGTCTTGCTTCTCAAGAGGAACATTCAAGTTGTCTCTCAATTTTCAGCTCGAACAAACATTGCTTCTCAATTTATTTATTTATTTTTTATTTTAAAATTTTTTTAAAAATTTTTTTTTTGCCTAGAATGCCTTTTGCGGGTTTTCATTCTAGTAACTTCTTAACAAGCAACGTTTCTCTCTTGTTGAAATCACCTTTCGAGAAAGCTCTATTCACTTTGCCTTAGTGTTTGAGGGATTCGTCCTCCTCAAGCTCTATTCCGCTTGGATTTCACGGTTGTATGACACAACTTTATTCTTTTAGGGGAAGAGTTAGCATCTTGATGATCGTGGATTTCTTTACCCTAAACTCTTTATGCATGGCTTATTTTCCATTATTTTCGACTAACGCACATAGGTCAATTTCCTTTTTTATTCTCATTTATGTTTTTACAAGGAGGGATATGTTCTAAATGAATGTAATGCAAACATATAGAGAAAGTTGAGAATAATAAATATCAGTCTCATTGATTTGTTTATTTGTGAATGCTCAAATAGATTTTGACAGTATTGAGCGAAAGACTTACTTCAACAGACAGATCAAAGAAATAGCCCAACTGTAGACCCCTAAAATTGTCCGGGTCGGAAATAAAGCTAGAAGACTCTCGAAGACTGAAGGATAATCAGCCAGAAGGACTCCTCGAAGGCCCTAGGAGGGTTCTCTGTAGGTCTAGAGGTCTTAGAATAGCTCAAAATAAAGAAGTGGAGGGAAAAAGCCCAATACGGCCGTACTGAACTTAATACGGCCGTATTGAAGCTTCAATACGGCCGTACTGAAGTCAGTACGACCGTATTGACACTTCAATACAACCGCAGCGAACTCAATACGGGCGTATTGAAATTTCTGAACTTCAATACGACCGTATTGAACTTCAATACGACCGTATTGAAGTTCAAAAATTTCAATACGGCCGTATTGCCCCTGTAGGCCGTATTGCGCCTATTCCCTATAAATATGACGTCAATTGGACGTCATTCCACACTTTTTCACTCAGTTTTGACTCCCTCCTTGAGTATTCTGGGGTTTTTGAGCAGTGTTCTGCCCTAGAAATCTCTCTGGGAGTCGATCCGACGAAGTTCTGGAATTCCGAGCACTTAGCTTGGAGATTCGAACCTAGTCGAAGGGAAATCCTCCGGATTTCCGTAGTCATTTTTGTTCTAGGAGAGCGAGGAGCGGGCTTGTAGAGCGAGGGAACGCCAAAACGCTTCCCAGTTCTTTGCAATATAAAAGCACGCTTCAAGAGGTTTCCCTTCAATCCTTCCTTTTACTGCTTTCTGTGTGCATATTTAAAACTGTCATCATGTAGATAGTCAATTTATAATTGCTTAGAATAAATAGGGGTAATTTAGTAATTTTATACTGTTCTTTTAAAAATAATCTGTCATAGGGAACCCGAAAGGGGCGCTGTGGGGTGCTAACACCTTCCCCACGCGTAACCGACTCCCTTACCCAACTCTGGTTGTAGTGGCCAAAGTTGATTTTTAAATCAATTGCCTTATCCCTTTTTCCAATGTTTTGAGTAAAACATTGGTGGCGACTCCACGAACCCTCCTTTTGCGAAAACCACTAATCCATGGAGGGTCCCGCTTGGGATTAATATGGATTGGTGAGCCTTTTAATAAAATTGCTCGTTTGACGAGATCTCAGTTTGAGAATAAGTCATTCTAGCAATCCACATTTTTAAACAAATAAACGAGTCCAACCATCCTTCGCGAATGCCGAAAGCCCGTTTCGGGCCGGTGGCGACAGATGGCGACTCCACTGGGGAAGCTTCGAGAGTCAGTCCCATTTAGTGACAGATTATTTTTAACAAATAATAGTTAAAAATTACTTTATTACCCCTCACTTGTATGATAACATGTTTATCTATTTGGCTTTAATAACTGTTGTATTTTTAAATTTACGCAATTGTTTGAAATAAAAACTGCACACAAACCTTTGCACACAACAGTTCCCTCTATACCCGGGGGCATGAGTGATTAACCATAGGGAGTGGATGTTAGTACGGCCGGTTGTCGAATGGGTCTATAGGTGCCCGTAGACCGTTGTCGGAAAACATCACTCAAGGTGATAACCATGAACTCGAGTCCGACAGTGCGTTGGAACTTTCCATCGACTTACGACGAGAGGAATTGGGTCCCTATAATGGGGGCACCTTGGGGGCCTTTGACCAAGTGAGAACAGTTAGATCCTCCTTGAATATGCACTTTTCTGCAGGAGACCCCTACCTCGTGATTCGCTCGTGACTGTTCGTGGATGAGTGAATTGTTTGTGTAAATGCTTATGTGCAATTGTTTGTGCATTAATAAATAACCTCGTGATAAGGTCTAAGAATAAATCCCCATGCATGAAAAAACCATGACATGAGAGGAAAGACAATGTGTGAAAATATAATAAAAGTAAGGAGCATAGGCATCATTATCAATAATACCTCATGCATCCTCATCATCATTTATAGGTTCACTAATACCCTCTCGATGTGAGTGAAAGAGACCCGTGACTATTGAGATTCTCCGTTGTGGAGAGATAATAGCCTAGGGAGGGTGATAAACTTTCATCTTAAAAAGGCAGCGCCTCAAAGATGAAAGATTATCAAGCTCACATCAAGAGTGTATTCATATCATAAATAAGCTAATTAGAATAAACATTCATTTTAGAAAGTGGCTGGTCATCTCTCTGTCCTCACACGCGCAAAGAAAATCAAGAAAATGGAAGCGCTAGAGGAACAAAATAAGAAGCTCACAACCGAGCTCTCTCAGCTCAACAAGAAAATGGACGCGTTGGAGGAACGAAATAAGGAGCTTACAGCCGAGCTCTCACAGCTCAAAGAGCAAATGGCGCAAATGATGGAACTCATGCGTCACCACAACATACAAGGGGCTGAGCACAGTGACCATGAGTCCCATCATGTTGAAGGAAAAGTGGAACAAGAGCTGAAAAGTGGGAAGCTAGTTAAACCTTCCCAATCATTTAAAGCTAAGAAGACCTTTGGGAAGAAGAGGGAAGGAGGAGTCAATGCTATAACCATTTCCTCATCTTCTTCCACTTCGAAGTCAGGAAAGTCGCAATTCAACCCTGTGAAGAAGTTTGATAAACTTCCGACCACATATAGCGACCTCCTGCCGAAGCTATTGGAAGCACGTCTTCTAGCTTACGTTCCACTAAAGAAGATTGATCCACCTTATCCCGAGTGGTACAAACCACAAGATAAATGCCTATACCACTCGGGGGCATCGGGGCATTCAACGGAGAACTGTAGAGCTCTCAAATATAAGGTCCAAAGCCTTATTGATGCCGGGTGGGTCACCTTCGATTCGACAGCGCCCGACGTGAGCAAGAATCCTCTACCAAAGCAGGAGTAGAGAAGAACAAGCCACGATAGGGCCCCTTCATATTTTTCTTTTCTTTTAAGGGACTCATGATCAGTACCCGAGATCATGAGAACCTTTTCATGTAAATAAGGGTTTTACAGTTTTTTAAAATATCAATAAAGAGGCATTTTTCACATTATTCTCTTTTTTGTTCTTTTCTCTCTTTCCTCATTAACATTAATAATTCTAAACCTAAACAGAACCAATAAAATAATTATGTCTGTAATTGTTCGCTCTGACCGGGATCCGAAGGTGAATGGGTTGAGTTGGACAGTGATGAGGAAACCACTTCTCCGGATCTGCAAAGATTGCTAGATCAAGAAGCTCGTCAAGAGAAATTGGAGACTATAAATTTGGGGCATGGCCGAGAGATAAAAGAGGTCAACATTGGGACCCATATCAGTGATGAAATAAGGACACACGCTTCCACTATGATTATAATAAAATCATTCTTTCTCATTGCTTCTTTTCTTGCTTATAATAAAATTCTAAACTACATTTTTTAACCCTGTTTGAATAAACATGAATGAGGTTAAAATCATCTTAATAATAATAAACCCACATCATTTTTATGTGGAAGTGTGTGTGTCAACTTGGAGCACCTTTTCTTGGCCTCAATAAGTGCCATCATGGATAAAGAAATCCTAAAGATAAAAAGACCCGCTAGGAATCCCACAAAAGGGTGACCTAGGCAAAAGTTAGGGTTACAAAATAAAAGCAAAAGACCCGCTAGGAATCCCACAAAAGGGTGACCTAGGCAAAAGTTAGGGTTACAAAATAATGAACAAAAACAAAAGCCCGCTAAAACTCCACAAATGGATGTTTTAGGCAAAAGTTAGGGCAAAAGAAAAACAAAAATAAATCCATGATGGTACCATCAATTGAATTCAACAAAGGGCTCAAGAAAAGCTATCCAAGTTGTCAAAGCACAATCATTAATAACAAAGATGTGCTTAACTTCATAAAGTGTTTAATCGAACAAGCCTAAACACATAAGCCTACCTCGGCTAACCATTCTTACAAAAACCATTTTTCAAAAAATAAAATAATCCCCTCTAAAACACAAACTTCAGAATAAAAAATATCTTTCCCTTCTTTTCTCTCTTGTCCCAAAAGATTTTAGAATAATCTAGTGGAAGCATGGAGAAATAAATCATCACTGATCTGAACAACCAAATGGTGGAAGAACTGTGCCAAGAATTCAAAGATCCAACACAACTCTTCCCCATATCGGCCAAAGATGAATGGGACAGTCGAGGCAACCAATAAGAGCATCAAGAAAATAGTGCAAAAGATGGTTGTCTCATTTAAAGACTGGCATGAGATGTTACCCTTCGCTCTTCATGGCTACAGGACTTCAGTACGCACGTCTGCAGGAGCTACTCCATTCTCCCTCATCTATGAGATGGAGGCAGTTTTACTCGTCGAAGTCGAGATACCTTCTCTAAGGGTAATCGTGAAAACAAAACTTTCCGAGGCAGAAAGGGTTCAAAGCCGACATGACCAGTTGAACCCTATCAAAAAGAAACGGCTGAACGCCATATGCCATGGTCAAGCCTATCAGAGGAAGATCAAAAAGGCTTTTGACAAGAAAGTCCACCCTCGAGTCTACTATGAGGGAGAGTGGTAATGAAGAAATTACTACCAACTCAAAAAGGGCAAAATCGGAAAGTGTGCCCCAAATCACGGAGGACCATACGTGGTAAAACGAGCCTTCTCCGGAGGAGCATTGATTCTCACAGACATGGACGGAGAAGAACTTCGATACCCAGTCAACGCTGACGTGGTAAAGAAGTATTATGCTTGAAGACGTTGCTTGCATCAGCCCGCTAGGATGAAAACCCAAAAAGGGCATCCTAGGCAAAAGTTAGGGCAAAACAAAAAGCCCGCCAGTACAAGGGTACTAGGCAAGACAAAGGCAAATTATCCCCGCTAGGATACATCCTAGGCAAAAGTTAGGGGGCAAAAGAATAAGATGTAAAAGCAAAGCAAGCAACGATCACTTGAACCGAAAACCGAAAGGCGGTTCAAGTGATAATCTTCTAGAAGCAAGCGTCTTGCAGTATCTACACTCCTGGCTCAGGCATCTCACCCGAAACAACTAGGGAAACGGGAAGAGCAGCAATTACAGATATAATTGTTTAAGCCAAAAATGTATAGCCCACCTCGGCCAGCCATTCTTCAGAAATTCCCTTTGTAAATCTTTCTGTATAAACATTTGTGAATATCAATAAAATATCCATTTGTTTCTTTTCTTTCTTGACCTTGTGATTATGCCTTTAAATTGATGTTTCTAAAAATTGTACGAAACTCTTAATAATCGGTCAATAAAAGAAAATTGGAGGGGTTCCTGTAAAATCCATAATCTCCTGCATAAAGGCTCACAAAAATACTCCCTCGCGTCAATGACAGAAAGTCCTCCAAGAAGAAGAGGATAGGGAGAGCCACTCACTTTTCTAAATAAATGAACAAAAATAAAAAATTGCATTGCATTTGTGCATCACACACACATTAGTTGCACATTCAAAGACCTTATCATGAGGCAACTGCATAAAATAGAAAAATAGAAAATTGCTTGTGTATGACAGCAGCAAACAAAATGCAAAGATTCAGAAAATCAACAGCGTCATACAGAATAACTGAGCCTGGAGAGGCTTGCCGAAAGAATACTCTCAAAATAACTGAGCCTGGAGAGGCTCGCCGAAATAATACTCTCTCAGAATAACTGAGCCTGGAGAGGCTTGCCGAAAGAATACTCTCAGAATAATTGAGCCTGGAGAGGCTTGCCGAAATAATACTCGTACAGAATAATTGAGCCTGGAGAGGCTTGCCGAAATAATACTCGTACAGAATAATTGAGCCTGGAGAGGCTTGCCGAAACAATACTCCCACAGAATAATTGAGCCTGGAGAGGCTTGTCAAAATAATACTCCTTCAGAATAACTGAGCCTGGAGAGGCTTGCCGAAATAATACTCTCTCATAATAACTGAATTTAATTTCTTTAGCACTTTTAATTTCTGTACAGCAAAAGCCAAAAACATAAAAAAGGCAAAATACAGAAAAAGCCAAATCAGAAGAAAAGGCAAAGTACAGAAAAAGCCGAAAATAAAAAAGGCAAGGATATAGAAAATCCAACAAACAATACCGAATAACTAAGCCCGGAGAGGCTTACCAAAATAATACTCCACATCCTCCACAGTATGCAGAATAACTGAGCCTGGAGAGGCTCGCAGAAATAATACTCCCCAGAGGGAACCTCAGCTCAAGCTCACGGAAAAATCCCCAGCGAGAGCTATCAAAGCAAAATCGACGCAATCCCCAATGGAAGTGCGATCATCCAAACAGTATATACAAGTCAAAGGACTTAACACTTCCTCAGTGGAAGATAGCTCTCCGACTCAAAACGCTGAGCGAGGCTAAGCCTGTAGAGGCTTCATAAATAATACTCTGGGATACAATAAGATCCCCAAATCCCCAATCGCCTACTCAAGAGGCATCCCTGCAAAAAGGAGAAGAAAATCAAAAATATCAATAAGTATTCCCCAAGTGGAATCCGGCTCTTAGCCAAACATCGAACGTCAAGCCGATACGCCTAACAGAAGAGGCTAATCAAAATCAACATCCAGAATCCCCAGCGGATAACAGCCTACACAGAGGCAGCAAAAATCAGAAAATCAAAAAGAGATACCCGAATAAGGATGAACCGGGATACTCCACCAACGTCAAAGGACGTCAGCCAAACATAAGGCATCGCTCAACTCAGAGAAAAAGAGCATCTGTGTCTACACCCCAAGGAGTCAAAAATTCCCATGGGTACCAACTAAGCAATGCAAGTTGGGACACAAGAACCTATGAATGACTGCACATCCCCTAGACGGATCCCTGCATTATCCAGCCCTCAGCGGCACAAAATCAGAAAAACAAACCGTCGAAGCAGCATTGTGGACTGTGGAGACAAACTATACTCAACTACCTCATTTTGAGAGGCAAAGTCTGGAGAGACGATACTCAAACAAGGTCTGGAGAGACAGTACTCAAACAAGGTCTGGAGAGACGGTACTCAAACAAGGTCTGGAGAGACGGTACTCAAACAAGGTCTGGAGAGACAATACTCAAACAAGGTCTGGAGAGACAGTACTCAAACAAAGTCTGGAGAGACGATACTCAAACGAAGTCTGGAGAGACGGTACTCAAACAAAGTCTGGAGAGACAGTACTCAAACAAGGTCTGGAGAGACAGTACTCAAACAAAGTCTGGAGAGACGATACTCAAACGAAGCCTGGAGAGACAGTACTCAGAGTCTGGAGAGACGATACTCAAAGTCTGGAGAGACAGTACTCGAAGTCTGGAGAGACAGTACTCGAAGTCTGGAGAGACAGTACTCAGAGTCTGGAGAGACGATACTCAAATAAAGTCTGGAGAGACAATACTCAAACAAAGTCTGGAGAGACAGTACTCAAGGTCTGGAGAGACAATACTCAAGGTCTGGAGAGACAATACTCAGCCATCAGCGTCGTCAGAGGCACGTTGGTGTTAAACTCAGCTACCGAGGTTGTCAGAAGCGCCGAGGTATGCAACAACCTGGAGAGGCTACTCAACAATTTTCCACCGGAAGACATTACAAGTCAGAAGGACGGCACATCACCCGGACAATTGGGTCAACTCCTTTACTTGTCAGCCGGTACACCAAAAGACCGTTTGACTAAGTAAAGGGGGGGCAGCTGTAGACCCCTAAAATTGTCCGGGTCGGAAATAAAGCTAGAAGACTCTCGAAGACTGAAGGATAATCAGCCAGAAGGACTCCTCGAAGGCCCTAGGAGGGTTCTCTGTAGGTCTAGAGGTCTTAGAATAGCTCAAAATAAAGAAGTGGAGGGAAAAAGCCCAATACGGCCGTACTGAACTTAATACGGCCGTATTGAAGCTTCAATACGGCCGTACTGAAGTCAGTACGACCGTATTGACACTTCAATACAACCGCAGCGAACTCAATACGGGCGTATTGAAATTTCTGAACTTCAATACGACCGTATTGAACTTCAATACGACCGTATTGAAGTTCAAAAATTTCAATACGGCCGTATTGCCCCTGTAGGCCGTATTGCGCCTATTCCCTATAAATATGACGTCAATTGGACGTCATTCCACACTTTTTCACTCAGTTTTGACTCCCTCCTTGAGTATTCTGGGGTTTTTGAGCAGTGTTCTGCCCTAGAAATCTCTCTGGGAGTCGATCCGACGAAGTTCTGGAATTCCGAGCACTTAGCTTGGAGATTCGAACCTAGTCGAAGGGAAATCCTCCGGATTTCCGTAGTCATTTTTGTTCTAGGAGAGCGAGGAGCGGGCTTGTAGAGCGAGGGAACGCCAAAACGCTTCCCAGTTCTTTGCAATATAAAAGCACGCTTCAAGAGGTTTCCCTTCAATCCTTCCTTTTACTGCTTTCTGTGTGCATATTTAAAACTGTCATCATGTAGATAGTCAATTTATAATTGCTTAGAATAAATAGGGGTAATTTAGTAATTTTATACTGTTCTTTTAAAAATAATCTGTCATAGGGAACCCGAAAGGGGCGCTGTGGGGTGCTAACACCTTCCCCACGCGTAACCGACTCCCTTACCCAACTCTGGTTGTAGTGGCCAAAGTTGATTTTTAAATCAATTGCCTTATCCCTTTTTCCAATGTTTTGAGTAAAACATTGGTGGCGACTCCACGAACCCTCCTTTTGCGAAAACCACTAATCCATGGAGGGTCCCGCTTGGGATTAATATGGATTGGTGAGCCTTTTAATAAAATTGCTCGTTTGACGAGATCTCAGTTTGAGAATAAGTCATTCTAGCAATCCACATTTTTAAACAAATAAACGAGTCCAACCATCCTTCGCGAATGCCGAAAGCCCGTTTCGGGCCGGTGGCGACACCAACCATAGTATATATTAATTTGGGTTTTTCTTTAAAGCATAGATACTGTCGTATATTAGAGCATTCACTTTTCTTAACTTTCTATACGTATTGCAACCTAATCCTCCTTAGCTAGTAAAATAAAATGAATGAAATTAATGAGCTAATCTAGAATGCATGTCATTTTTTTTTTGCCTAATCTTTATCATGTTTTTATTATCTAAAGAGAAATGATGCATGGTAAAGATGAAATTTATTTTATTCATTT
The DNA here is from genome assembly GCF_000230855.2 of Cajanus cajan. Classification (NCBI taxonomy): domain Eukaryota; kingdom Viridiplantae; phylum Streptophyta; class Magnoliopsida; order Fabales; family Fabaceae; genus Cajanus; species Cajanus cajan. The sequence continues at coordinate 39,400,367 of NC_138521.1, read as the reverse complement.
AAAAAAAAAAAAACTATCTATATGATGTTAATGGAATGATGACCTAAGATCGTACAAAGGGGTATAAAATTTTATTATTATTATTTTATTTTTATTATCTGTTTGCTTATTTTAAAACTCCAATCCACTCTTATTAGAAGGAATAATACAAACAAATGCACACACACATGCTCAATCAATATACACCCACGAATGATCGTATTCAAATCCTTGGTCTGTGGTCCCTGTAAGAAAAGTGCATTTATAGGATGGTTCTAATCTCACTGGTTCTCAAGGCTCCCAAGGTGCCCCCATTATAAGGACCCAATATCTCTGTCGCCGTCACCTGGCAAACTCTAAGGTCTGTCGCAGTATTTTGGGCTAGAGTAACCGTTTATCACCTTGAGTGTGATTTCCGACAAGGCAGGCTCCAAGGCCAAACTTGGGCCGGTCGTACGTCAATCACTCCCTATGTTTAATACCCTCATGCCCCCGGGTGTAGGGGGAACTGTTGTGTGCAAAGGATTGTGTACAATTTATTTCAAACAGGTGCAGAATTTAAACAAGCAAACAGATATGCAAGCAAAACAAATAAAAATAAAGTAAAAGGGAAAAATATTTAAATTATTATTCCTATTTTACTAACTTCATCATTTATTGGGCCTGACCCTCTTAAAACTTCCCCAGCGGAGTCGCCATCTGTCACAACCCGAAAATTTCCGATCTTACAACTTATGGTTTAGACATCCTTTTAAAAGTCTCATTAATTAAGGAATGCCCGGACACCAGACTAATCCTTAATTAATGATTTTTGAAAATAGGTTCATGGAGTCGCCACCAATATTTTACTCAAAATATTGGAAAAAGAAAAAGTTCTTTTAAAGATCCAATTATGGCCTTGATAACCAGAATTGGGTTCGGGGGTCGGTTATGTGTAGGGAAGGTATTAAGCACCCCTACAGCGCCCTCAATTGGTACCCTATGATGAAGTTAACATTATAAGAATTAATAAATTAAATATTGAATCCCCTTTATTAATATTTATTTACATGCTTAAAATATAAATCATGCTTAAATTATAAATTAAGCGATTAACCCTAAAATATCTACATTATGACGTTTATTATAACAAAAAAAAAAGAGATAAAGATAAGAAATAAAAGGAAGAGAAGAAGATTAGCTGAAATACCTCTTGAACAAGCTTTATTGAATCTTCAAATATGGAAAAGGTGCTTTGTGGCGACCTTTCACACTATAGTATGCCTCACAAATCTCAAGAAATACAATAGGAGGGAGAGAGAATATAGAGATGCGACACAAATCTCAAAAAATATAATAAAAGGGAGAGAGATAGAGAATTTTCTTGCTCAAAGGAGTCTTATTCAAAATTTCTCTGGCCGCCTGGAGAACTGTGCCCAAGGCTTCAATTTATAGGGATCAGTAGTGGGCCAGAACGGCCTGTTCCAGTTTCAGAACGACCCGTTCTGGCCCAATTATTATGTGTAAATTTTGTACTCTGGAACGGCCCGTTCCAGAGTAGAAAGTAACACAAATTTCCTTTTCTAGAACGGCCCGTTCCAGATTTGCCTTGTTTGGAACGGCCCGTTCTGGTATTGGAACGACCCGTTCTGGTATTGGAACGGCACGTTCCACCCAAAATGTTAAGCTGATTTCAGTTACGTTGGAACGGCCTGTTTTTATATTGGAACGTCCCGTTCCGGGGTTCAGAACGGCCCGTTCTGATTTTGGAACGGCCCGTTCTGAGTTTTGGAACGGCCCGTTCCGATTTTGGAACGGCCCGTTTCGGGCTACTGAAACCACCTTATTTTGCCTTTATGCCTTCTGATGTCTTGTCTTGTTTTCCTACTTCGGAAGCCCCTTCCCTTCGTAATGGAGGTCCATTTCTTTGTTTGTGTGCCCCCCGGACGAAATTGGGTGTCTACAACACTTTATTTCATTTTATTAGGCATTGTATAATGTTTCTAGGGTAGGTTAGTTGGGAACTTAGACTCCATTTAACCTAACCTTGAAGTACACTCATTTTCTATTTTTTCAGTAGTAGAAGTGGGGTGGCATTTAGCAATGCTTGAAGGTGTGACTAGTAATTGGGCCAGAATTGGGCCTAGGCAAAATTTTACATATTGGACTCATTTTGCTCCTAATTTTTCATAGATTTGATTTAGCTAGGTTTCATCATTTTTGGATGAACCTAACTAAACCAAATCAAACATTTTTGAAATAATCAAAGTGAGCAAAATGAACCTTTGGCCGCCCACCTTGCCTAGTCTCATTTCTTTGCCCGAATTTCTCTTCTCTTCTCAAAGCTTTGAGAAGCTTGTGCTACAAGATTTTCCTTAGCTTGCTTCCCAAGCAAGTTAAGTGAGAAGCTTGCTCCACAACCTTCTTAACTAGCTTGGACAGTCAAGCCAGCCAAACCATGGTCCCTAGTGAATCATGGTTAAGGTTAGCTTGCTCCCTAAGCTACCTCCTTCTATATATTTGTAATTCTAAATCTTGCTCTCACTTTTGACATTTATGAGAATAATAATTCATAATTTCTCCCTCAATCAAGAGTCCAAAACCGTGGAGAATCTTCTTCTCCTAGAAGCTTCACAAAAGAACTTCTCCTTTGTGCTCGGTTCCTCAAGTTTCTCTCCTTCAAAAGAAATCGAACCTCTTACCTTGCTTCTCCTCCATTGGAGGTATCTTCAAGGAGCTTCCACCATCATCAAGTGTTCAAGCTCAAGCAACAAAGGTCGTTGAAGGTGGAAATTCTTGAAGAACATCAATCCTCTTCAAGAGAGTTCTATCATTTTTGGTATCTAGAGCCTTGGTGCTCTTGAGGTTATGTGTCTCAAACTTTTTGTGTGAATCCGTGTTGTATCTTCCTTTTATTACATGTCTTCTTGTGTTTGCTATATGGATCTAGTTCTTCTAAACATTTTGATGGATCCTTATGTCTCATATTGTTAATTGATTCATATTTTTTCTTGTTTCCTAATTTCTTGAATCAATTTGTTTTATGCGCCTAGGTGTTCTTGTTCATGTGCATTTTTGTTTTGTTTGAGTCTCTCTATTCCTTATAACATGAGTCCGTGATTGGACATTGAAAATTAATAACATGTGTTTTTGTTTTTGAATCCTATCTTTTGTCTAGAGTCATGTGTAGTCCTTTTACATGTCTTTGAATCCTAGGCTAGCTTGTTGAACCTTAATTTTTGGTGTTATGTTGGTGTCTACACTGATTCGGTTTTTTCTTTATAAATCTGAACCTACCTAAATTTTCTTTTACTTTACATGATTGAGTTCATAATTTGCTATTAGTTCTAGCAAATTTCCTAGAGTTAGGTTTCCTTTATGTCACATTAAAAAAAAAAGTTTGTCAAAAAAAGTTTTTGTTAAAAACTTTCCTATTAAGTTTCTTTGAGTCTTGCTTTGTGGATGAAACTTATAACACATTTTAAGTCCTCAAAATAGAGGCAAAACATAGGTATAAGTGTTCTAAAAGCATTATAAAAATAAAAGAAAAGAGTGCTTAAAATTTGACCTAAATTTTGTACAAAATTGTGAAGCACTAGAAAAGCATTCTCACTAGTATATACCTCTTGTTTTGTGGAATTATTTGGTAGCAGTTTTAATTCTTTAATTCCGAGATTATTACATGTTTAAAAGGCATTAAACTCCTGTACAAAAAGAAAAAGAAAAAGTGTATAAGAAGTTGTGACACTCTCTACCCCACATACATAATACATAAAAAATATAAAGTACATTCTTGAGTAATTAAAACTTTCTTAAAAATAAGATTTCAAAATACATAGATAGAGAGTTCACATTCATATTTCTCAAATCGTAGTCCAATGCGGAAATGATGATAAAATAAAACATCAATCTTTCCAAATAACAGTAATGAAACTCCAATGCTAAACCTAACTAAGCCCCGATGTCACATATCCTATCAGAGCATGCCCAACTGAAGCCTAAGCCTCATCACCAACATCCATATGCTAATGATCACCTACAACACAATTTAAACATAGAAAAATAACAACAAAGGAGTGAGAAACATCTCACTCAGGTTCAAGTGCAGAAATAAAGGTTAGATAGCACACACACAACAAACATAAGTCACAAGTACAAATCACATGTAAACACTACGCATAAAAAATCAATATCACTTGCACACTCATTTATCATGTAATGATGTCATGGACTCGACTCATAAATGCATGCATGTGGCGCCATACGGAAGTTTCACATTTTTAATCACTGGTGACCCAAGGTACACCTATAATAGCTTGTTACATCACTAGTATGCGGCCTAAGCGGCACACCTAGAATAAGTCATTTCATGACATAGCCTGTTACATCACTTGTATGCGGCCTAAGCTGTACACCTGACATAAGTCATTTCATCACATTGCCTATTACATCACTGGTATGCAGCCTAAGCAACATACCTGGCATAAGTCATTTCATCACATTGCCTATTACATCACTGGTATGTTGATGGAAGTAGGTAGGTGAAGTAAAGCTTGTTCTTCCCTTGCCTCCTCCAAGCTCACGGATCTTGCTTCCTTGATTGATGATCACGGATTGAAGGTGGAATTAAGAAGAGAATGACATGGTTTCCCTAAGCTAAGAAGGAAGTATCCTAGCTAGAGAATCAAAGAGAAAGCTCACGGACTAAGCGTAGGAGAGGTGATTTTCCTAAGGCTAAGACTAGGCTTTCTTGGTGACTTTGAAAGAGAACTTGGTTGAAGATATTTTCGAAAATTCTCATTAACATTCAAAGTGATTACATAAGGGTGAAGGTGTCAATATATAGTCCAAATAAGCAAGCTAGTGGCGCCTAAATTCAAATGTCCATATTTGGCGCCAATATTTGAATTTCAAATGGCATTTGAAATTCAAATTTTGGTGTACCATGTGCACATCCAAAATTTATGGCAACTAGCATCATCTAAGTTGCATTTGAGACTCATTTGATGTGTATTTAGGGTGCACATGTTCAGCTCATACAAGCTTAAAACATGTGACCTAAATTCATGCCAAATGACATCTTAATGAAACTTAGCTTTAGCCTAAATGAATTAATATTGAAAACCTTCTAAATTCCTAATCTAATGGCGTAAATACAATGGCCAATGAAATACAATATAAAAGAAAAATTACAAGGATTAAAATGAGCCCAATATTGGGTACCAAAAGCCCAAAGGCCCATGAAGCCCAAAACTAGGCCCAATAAGCCTATGGCCCAAAATGTTATCCTAAATGATCCAAAATACAAGACCCAAAATATAGGAAACCTATACTAACATGATATAAAAAAAACATAAGGAAATAGCTATAACAAGATGTGGCCCATGTGAAGCTCAACTTGGGCCTTCCAAGCCCATCGGGCCCATTGGGCCTTGACTGACCCAAACCTCCATGCCTAGCCCATTCCTCTTGGATCTTTTAGGATGTCACCTCTTGCCTTCCTAGGCATGATTCCATCATCCCCTCCCTCTTGAAAAGGATTTGTCCTCAAATCTTGAGGATCCATGGAATAAGAATCATTACCTACATGCACACCATACCATGTATAAGAGGTGAAATGTGAAAAAAATGGACTGTAGATCCTAAGAGGAATCCTTCCATCTAGCCTAACAAAGAAAACTAAACTTTTGAAATTAAAATCCCTAAAAGTGGAAATAGGTTCTTTTTCTAAGCATAACCTAGAAGGAAATCCTAAAAATGTAATAGCACTAAGACTAATACAATGGGAAGCATGATTTTTAAAAACTACAACATCTTGCCTAAAGTACCCTAAATCGTGTCCTAGGCATGCTTTAAAAAACAATACAAGAAGGAAACTTTTTAAACAATCTTGAATCATATTGTATGGTAGATAAGAAGATAATGTCTTGTGAAATCCTAAAAAATCATATAAACTATTTTTGTCTTGTAGGGAAGGAGGAAAATTAAGTTCAAAAGAAAATGAACTTCCCATAAGATCAAAAATAGAATATGAAATATGACAAGATGTATCTATCAAACAATATATTCCAAAATTTGGGTGCTTTATTAGAACAACTAAAGTAGAAGGAGTCCTAAAGAGAAGGGGGCTATCTTCCTTGGGCACCTCCAAGGAAGTAGCACAAGAAGTAAAACTAAGTGTAGTCCACTCCTTCTTCACTACATCTTGAAGTTGAGATTCATTTTTCTTTAAAATATTTTGTTCTAGAATCTCCACTTCATGACTAGTGGTAGCATAAGGGTAAGAGTTAAGGTCTTTATGATGGAATCATGCCTACGAAGGCAAAGGGTGACACATTGAAAGAACCAAGAGGAATGGGTTAGACATAAAGGTTTGGGTCAGTCAAGGCCCAATTGGCCCAATGGGCTTGGAAGGCCCAAGTTGAGCATCACATGGGCCATATCTTATTTTAGCTATTTTTCTATGTCTTGTATATATCATGTTAGTATAGGTTTCCTATATTTTGAGTCTTGTATTTTGGACCATTTAGGACAACATTTTAGGCCATAGGCTTATTGGGCCTAGTTTTGGGCTTCATGGGCCTTTGGGCTTTTGGTACCCAATATTGGGCTCATTTTCATTCTTGTAATTTTTTCTTTCCATTGTATTTGCTTGGCCATTGTATTTAGGCCATTAGAATAGGAATTTAGAAGGATTAAGTAATAAAGCATGAATCATAGAATGTTAATTACATTTAGGAGTAATTAGAGTTTCATTTGAGTCACATGTTTTGTGCCAAAGGTGGCTGCACATGTATACATTCAAATGAACCCTAAATTACCTCTAAATGCAATTAATAATCTAGAAGGAAGGGCTGCACATGGCTTAGGACAAGTGGACGTTCAATTTGAATTCAAAATTGGCGCCACTTTTAGTGCACATGTGATGGCTCCTTGATCCGTGGCTTTATATGCTTGAATCCTTCACTATTGTAAACACTTTTGAATAATAGAGAATTCTGAGTTTTACTTCAGCCAAATTCTCTCCAAGAGTCACCGAAATCTCACTAACCCTAGCCTTAGGAAAACCTCCATTCCTAAGCTTGAAAGTGAGCTTTCATTTGGATCTTTAGCTTGGATGCTTCCATCATTAGCTTAGGGATTCTCCTACCATTCCATTCATCTTCTTCCATCCTTTAATCCGTAGCAAGCTCAAGGGAAAGGTCTTCATATTCGGAGAAGGTCACAAGAAGCAAGAATCTATCCATTGCTTCAACCTAACTCCATCACTTTATGTATGAAAAGAGTATTTTGCAAATGGCTTTTAGTGATAGAACAAATCTCTTCACTCACAAGTCCTTTAGTGGAGATATTTTCCTCCTTACTCTTCCCTAAGAGAAATGCTTTTTTTCTTTCTTTTTCTCAATTTTTCTTTTGCTAAAAGTTTTTCTTCCTTTTGTTTAAGAATGATAATTTCTTCCTCCAAAATTGCAAGTTGTGCTTCTCTTTCAAGTTTTTCTTTTTCTCTTTTTAAAACTTCTTGCTTTTTCCAAGGTGTTAGTGGCTTAAGCTCTTGAGTAGGTTGTGAAAAATATTTTGAAGAGCTTGAATCACTAATACCTAAGGAATGTTTTCTCATGATTAAACAAAAAGAGTTTTATATGTTATGCAAAAAGAGAATATTTTCGGTCTTTTCTAGCAATAAGACTAACACTTGGAAGTCTAAGTGTACAAATTGCACTCTCAAGGGAGGAGAGCTACTAAGAGCCACTTAATAACCAAGTCTTTTCAAGTGGAAATCACTAAACTTCCTTGTGGTATTCTCAATTCCACAAAAATTTTCACAAAAATTTTTAATGTTGGATGATTTTCTCAATTGTTTTTGATGACAACTAAATGTGAGCAAAATTAAATTTTACACATGCTAGTCGAATTATCAAAGAATAATAATCAAACCAAGGAAAGCAAAATTCAAAGGAAAAAATTGTTAAGCAACTAGTCGGATTTTCCCTAAGTGGAAGCTTGAAACATATGAAATTTCCAAGCCACTTCCACTAGTACTACACGTGAGTGACTATAAGGGATTAGATATACCTGACCAGCTTCTTAATACTCCCTCCAAGATATTACAAATTAATTGAAATGAAATAAAGATGCAAGAAAATTAAGCTAATCTAAAACAAAATTTGTGATGGTTTTAGCAACCAATTTAGTGACGAATTTGGCAACCAATTTTCCAGCAATAGTTTTATTGTTTCAATCCGCCACTTTCCGTGATCCTTTGATGCCTTTAGAACCTGAATGATAAACACAACAAATTGGTGAAAGTAGGCTGCTCACAATGATGATAGGAAGGATCACTCTTGTGAAGGAAAATTTAGGAGATTAGGTCACTAGTTTAGGTCAAATTTTAAGTCCTTTGGCCTTAGGTCTAGTAATACTCCTCTCCTACTCTTGTTGAGTCAATTTTTGGTTCTCTTGCAAGGATTTGAGGCCACTTCCAGAATGGATCAGTTTTGAAAGAAAACTTGAACAAGCAACGAAAGCACAATTAGAACAAGCTTATACCAAAATCAAAGAATATGGTGTATTTAGACAAGACTCAAAGATATCCAAAAATTCAAATTTGAAAATTAAGACTCTCAAGAAAGGATAGCGCTAAAAAAGAAGGTCTTAGAAAGGAACTAGAATGGATTAAGAAAACCAAAATAAATTTAGAAGACAACACAAAAGAACTAGTAGTTGCTTGATTTCAAACAATGCTTATTGATTTGTGGTTTAATCTTTTTACACTTCTCGGCTTTTACATGTATATATACATTTTTTTTAAAACTTGATTCTTCCAATTTTGAATCACCAATCCAGAGAAGTAATTTTCCTTTTACAACCACAATGAATGCATCAAAGAAGTTTCACAAAACTGGATTAAGAAACTCAAGCAACTTCAAGCAAAATTCAAAAGTCTAGTGCACTAGTTCATGCTTTGGTTTTGATTTTTTTTTTTTTTGCTTTTCTTTTCTTTTGTAGTTCAATTTGAGATCAATTATCTCTGTTCTTCCTCTGTTTCCAGCCACCAAATTTTTTTATAATTTCAATTTTCACAAAGCAATGCACTAGAACTATGAATTAGCTTTATAGAATACCAAACAAGAAATTTCAATGACACTTATGGCAGCAATATTTAAATTGAAAACTCAACAAGACATCATAGAAACCTAACACTAAAGAATTCACCAATGATCTAATGATGAATATGAACTCAAATTTGCAAAAATAAAAGCACATAAACAAGGCATATATGGTAAAAACAAGTCTCGGTCAAACTTTAAAATGACTCAAAAAATTTCAGCACCAGATTAAACATAGAACATCTTGAATTTTGTATGACAACATAAAGGACTATCACATGACTTAGACAAACTTTAGATTCAGAAATTCAAAGGAATCACATGCAAAGGAATTGAAAATGACCAAATTAAAAAGTAAAAAATAACAATGACTCAAACAAAATCAAAATTAGCACAAGTTGAATCCTAACACTTTGTTGATTGCGGATTTGAACAAATTGCAATCAAACACTTGGATCTATCAAGAATTGTTTTCAAAAAATATAGATCCACAGAGGAGACTCAAGATATGACAATTTGAACACACAAATTCTAGAATCCAATCAGTAGAAAAGTCTACTTAACATCAAGGAAGCTAGCCATGCTCTTGATACCAAAAATGATGGAAGTAGGTAGGTGAAGTGAAGCTTGTTCTTCCCTTGCCTCCTCCAAGCTCACAGATCTTGCTTCCTTGATTGATGATCACGGATTGAAGGTGGAATTAAGAAGAGAATGACATGGTTTCCCTAAGCTAAGAAGGAAGTATCCTAGCTAGAGAATCAAAGAGAAAGCTCACGGACTAAGCGTAGGAGAGGTGATTTTCCTAAGGCTAAGACTAGGCTTTCTTGGTGACTTTGAGAGAGAACTTGGTTGAGGATATTTCCAAAAATTCTCACTAACATTCAAAGTGATTACATAAGGGTGAAGGTGCCAATATATAGTCCAAATAAGCAAGCTAGTGGCGCCTAAATTCAAATGTCCATCTTTGGCGCCAATATTTGAATTTCAAATGGCATTTGAAATTCAAATTTTGGTGTACCCTGTGCACATCCAAAATTTATGGTAACTAGCATCATCTAAGTTGCATTTGAGACTCATTTGATGTGTATTTAGGGTGCACATGTTCAGCTCATACAAGCTTAAAACATGTGACCTAAATTCATGCCAAATGACATCTTAATGAAACTTAGATTTAGCCTAAATGACTTAATATTGAAAACCTTCTAAATTCCTAATCTAATGGCCTAAATACAATGGCCAATCAAATAAAATATAAAGAAAAAATTACAAGGATTAAAATGAACTCAATATTGGGTACCAAAAGCCCAAAGGCCCATGAAGCCCAAAACTAGGCCCAATAAGCCTATGGCCCAAAATGCTATCCTAAATGGTCCAAAATACAAGACCCAAAATATAGGAAACCTATACTAACATGATATAAACAAATCATAAGGAAATAGCTATAACAAGATGTGGCCCATGTGAAGCTCAACTTGGGCCTTCCAAGCCCATTGGGCCCATTGGGCCTTGACTGGCCCAAACCTCTATGCCTAGCCCATTCCTCTTGGATCTTTTAGGATGTCACCTCTTGCCTTCCTAGGCATGATTCCATCATATGTGGCCTAAGCAACACACCTGGCATAAGTCGTTTCATCACACAACTTGTTACATCATTAGTATGTGACCTAAGCGGCATACCTGGCATAAGTCATATATGCATATGATGCATGTCTCACATTCACAATTACATTCACTCAAAAATTCACATTTCATTTCACATTTCACATCTCATCATGTCTCATGTCACATTATGTCACAATGTCATATTACAGATCATATGTTCACCTTTCACATTCTCACATCATATTCCCATAGTCTCGTAAAGAAACTTCTCATCATCATATACATCAAAATGATACATAAATCATACCAAGAAATTATCTAAAACATGAAGCTATCATCAACATTACATATAATGCCTCAAATCATCCATAGATCATATTCCTAATTTTACCTCATAGGGTTTCCCAAAAGAACCCACAGAGCACTCTAATTCATATCAAAACTTATCTGATTTTGAAATCAAATACATATCCATACATCACATCCAATAAGGAATACAATGAAAGAATCAGAAAGCAAAATAGAAAACATTCCTATTTTGCCTATTTCTCATAGGGTTTCCCGTAGGAACCTATAAAGCACTCTAATTCATATCAAAACATGATCATTCTCAAAATCAATCATATATCTACACATCACATACAACAAGAAGCCTAATAGAACAATCAGAAGGCAAAATAGAAAACGTTCATATTTTGCCTATTCCTAGAAACATGCATCAGGCAAGGGATTGGGGGCCAATCCTACTACCCAACAATTATTCTCGCACCTTGAGCGAGGTTTCTCACTCCCCCCTTACCTGGATAAGCAGAAGACAAAGCTAGAGCGGAATCTGGTTGATCTCCTCCCCTTGGTTCACCTTGGTGTCTAGAAAATGTATCTAGAAACAGTGCATGGGTGCTCTATTTATAGATTTTCGGAGAGACCAGAAAGGCTCGTTCTGGATCTTTGCGGCATATGCAAACTTGGCATCTCGAACGGCCTGTTCTAAAACTAGAACGGCCCGTTCTGGGTTTGCGTGTTAGCACACAACGACCAAATTTGGAACGGCCCGTTCTAAAACTAGAACGACCCGTTATGAACTAGGGTTTTTAGGCCTTTTAAGTGGCTTGGAACGGCCCGTTCCAGTTTGGGAACGGCCCGTTTTGGGCTACTAAATCACGCTTGTTTTAGTAGTCTGGAATGACCTATTTTAATTTTGGAATGGCCCGTTCTGGGCTACTAAGTCACACTTAAAAATTACTAAATTACCCTCATCAAAAGCATGAAAACTAGGGTGTTACAGAAGTTACAAAAAGATTCATAAAGAAAGAGTACAAGAAAAAGTCAAGGAGTACAAATTTTGTGTGAAATTGCTCTCGAATTTTGGTTTCCTTGCCTTGTAAATTTTCTGTCTAGCCACATATTGTTTATTTGAGTCTTATTTTATTTTGTAATCTTAGCTTTTAATTTTGTAATCCACTCTAGAGCCATTGATTTCAAAAAATTCCATTTCTAAATCCGTCTCAAAATTTGTCACTAATTTAGTGGCTAATTTTGTTTTTCTTAAAATTAGTTGCAGCCACTAATTTCATTTAGTGTGAATTTGCATTTCATTTGATGTGAATTTACATTTCATTTAGTGTAAATTTGCATTTCATTTGGTGTAAATTTGCCTTTCATTTCTTGTAAATTTCATTTTTTCAATTCTTTCATTTTTGTACAAGGCCTTTTTAGTAGTGTCTTGGAGTGTCTTTGGTGTATCTCCATCTTTCCTTAGTGTTTTCAAGTAGGTAAATTCGTGTAGTACATGTGAGAGTGGTCCTTGGAAGTCTTTGTGATGGAGGACCATCCTTGAAGACACATGTGGGCCCCATCACTAGGTCCATGGCTAGGAGAGTTGAAGAGGAGGAGGGTGTTCACACACCAAGAGACACTCTCCTCATGATCATAGAGTATTAGTGCTCTCCTAAGCCTCATTAATTTAGGATTTATTTTATTTTCCATTTTTACCCTTGTATTTTGGGTGTTTAGGACTTAGAATTTATTTTCCCTTGTATTTCCTATTTTACCCTTGTATTATGGGGTGCTTTAGATGATTAGGGTTTTAATTTTGGGCTAGGGTGTTACATGAGGAGGTGACGCATTTTTTGGTGATCTTGGACCTATTTTTGGTGTTAGAAAGGCTTAGGCCCAAGTGGAGGGCAAAGGTTGCATGGTCTTATCATGCACCTAGATATAGCCAATCTAAACCCATAGATTCCATCCTTGGCCACCAAGTAGCATCTAGGGTTCATTTGGCATTTCATTTGGAGTGCATTAGCCTTGTGAATTTCGGCCATGCACACTCCAAATGCAACCCTAGATGCCTCCCCTCCTATAAATACCCAACACCCCACACCTTGTAAATACTTTGGAATATATGAATTTGAGTGAGCCTTTTTGTGCCTCAAATCCTCTCCTTAGTCACTAGGTTACCTTTGGCTAACCTTCTCCTATCTCCACCATTGGAGAGTGAGAACCCTAGAGTGGCCTCCATTTACCTTTGGAGTGAGCCAACCTTGTGAGCACCAAACACCATGATGGAGGACCATCCTTGAAGACACATGTGGGCCCCATCACTAGGTCCATGGCTAGGAGGGTCGAAGAGGAGGAGGGTGTTCACACACCTAGGGATACTCTCCTCATGATCATAGAGTATTAGTACCCTCCTAAGCCTCATTAGTATAGGGTTTATTTTATTTGCCAATTTTACCCTTGTATTTTGGGGTATTTTAGTCATAGGATTTATTTTCTTTGTATTTCCTATTTTACCCTTGTATTATGGGGTGCTTTAGATGATTAGGGTTTTTTAATTTGGGCTAGGGTATTACATAGGAGGTGACGCCTAGTTTGGTGAGTTTGGACCTATTTTTGGTGATTAGAAAGGCTTAGGCCCAATGGAGGGCAAAGGTTGCATGGACTTATCATGCACCTAGAAATAGCCAATCTAATCCCATAGATTCCAAACTTGGCCACCAAGTTGCATCTAGGGTTAATTTGGCATTGCATTTGGAGTGCATTTGCCTTGGCATTTTCGGCCATGCACACCCTAAATGCAACCCTAAATGCAACTTCTCCTATAAATACCCCACCCCCCACCACTTGTAAATACTTTGGATTATATGATATTGAGTGAGCCTTTTGTGCCTCAAAATCCATCCTTAGTCCCTAGGATAGTTTCGGCTAGCCTCCTCCTATCTCCACCCTTGGAGAGTAGGAAACCTAGAGTTGCCTCCACCTACCTTGGAGTGAGCCAACTTTGAGCACCCAAACACCTCCACCCTAAGTGCTTCCGCCCAAACACCATCATTTCACGCCAACTTCCTTTCATTCACCATATATCCTCCTTTTGTCCACCTTTGTTGAACCTAGATCAAGGGCAAGGCTTCCTCTCCTTCATCCCTACATCATTTCATGGAGAAGGAACCCATCAAGTGGTATCAAGAGCCAAGGTTCTACAAGGGTAACATCTAATCTTTTTGTGTCTTCTTTGAGTCTTCTCTTTGTTATTTTTGCTTTCGGTCACTTTCTTCCTCCTTGCTTTCTTTGTGTGGCCGAATAGCTTTAGGGTTCACACCTTGTCCTTGTGAGCCTTCCATGCCATTTTAGGTTTCCATGTTTTTTAGGGTTGCCATGCTTTTCATTTTTCTTGAGTCTCATATGAAAATGCCATAAACATGCTTTTTGATTTTTGAATCCACCTAAGTTTTGTCATTACTATTTCCTATATTTTTTTGTCTACATAAATTCCATGTATGTGCCAAACACTTTGCATGAAACACATGAACAAAATATATGCCATATTGCATGATAGTGGGCGTGACATTTAGAAGCTTTTTAGAGGTCATTCATGCATGCTAAATAGTCCTAGCATGTTCCTTGTAATTTTGAGTTTCCATGTGTGAAATGATTCCTTGCACATACATATAACTTGTTGCCCACTCTTTCCCTTGCATTCCACTTGTTTTGGTTAATTTTGTATGCTTAAAGGAACCCTAAAAGAATCTAAGAGGTGGCTATAAAAAAAAAAAATTGTGCCAACAACTTGTACCAACTAGTACAAACCTTTTCCACTAAAAAGATTCCTTAAGGAACCACTAAGAAACGCCACTTGTCATCCTCTCTTCTCCTAAAGTTTAACCTAATTTTTGACCATCCACAAGTGCAAAACCTAAGCAACATTTGGGCTTAATTTAACAAAAAAATTTCGGACCCAAGACATATAAAAGAAAAATTGCCGTGAAAAGAAAGAAAAAGACTAGAACAAAAAAAAAATTCTTGGACCAAAAAGGACTTGTTGCTAGACTTGTGGACTTGGACAAATACCTATGCATTTGGGAGTTGGACTTATGACAATTTGACCTTATTTTTGGGACTTTCCTTTGGCTGGACCGAAAAACAAAAAGAACTTAATCAAGTGGACTAAACACTAACCTAATTCTAGTGCCTTTCTAGGATTACTCTTTGTGTGCTTCCTTTCTTTGATTGAGTCTTAATTTTTTGCTTGTCTTTCTTGGCCTCTTTTGTTTTGTCATCTTAAATTCTCTTTGAGTTTAGCCTTTCTTAATTGTGCTTTTCAGTTTTTATTTCTTGGACTCTTGCTTTGGGTTGGTTTTAATTTCATTGTAGGTCAAAACCCACTCTAGTCATTTTTCACACCTTTGGTGGATTTGAGTGGAGGGGTGAACCGAATCCAAGCCTAGCCTTTGGAGGGACTTACACCACACATAAAGGAGTGAACAAACACTTGGAGAGGTCTAACACGTTTGTTCATTGTGAAGGAACCCATTTGGAGGAGTTTGAAGACTTGAATCTTTGTTTTACTTGATTTTTGCTTAATTTTTCTCTCTCGGCCTCTTTGTGTTTTTTTAGCCTTAGCTTCTTATTTTGGTTTGTAATTTGGCCATTATTAAACCTCTTCTACTTGGTTTTAGTTCGTGTAGTTGAAGGTGATTTGAAAACCTTCACCTAGGACCTCGACTAGAACATGTTTTAAGTGCTTTCCTTTTGCATGTTTTAAAGCTTTTAGTAGTATAATTGCTTAGGACTTTATCTTTGTGCAATTACGTTTAGAAGGCTTGTTTTGCCTACTAGGGGTAACGTGCACACACTCACTTATTGCTTGTGCTAATTGTTTTGTAAGAAAAGTAGCAAAAGGCTTAGTGATTTTTACTTGATAGGGCTTGGTTATTAAGTGATTCATTGTAGTCCACCTCCCCTTGAAAGTTCACTTTGTGCACTTAGGCCTTTCCTACCTATCTTGCACCTTGAAAACCTTTTTGTGAAAACCTTTTATCACTCACTCTTTGTGAAAACCATTTTTTTCAATCCCTTTTTGAAAACAATTTGTGAAAACCTTTTCTTGATCAAAGATGAGTGATCATTCTAGTGTCCATGGTCATAATTCTCGTAGTACTAGGTCTAGTGTTAGGGATGAACTTAGGGAATTGAAAGAGTACCTAAGAAAAAAAGAAGAGGAAAATATAAAAAGAGAAGAAGAATTAAGAAGAAAAGAAAAAGAGTTGGAAAAGAATAATGATGAAATAAAAAGATTGCTAGAAAGATTAGTTGTGGGAGGAGAGGCTAGTGGTTCAAGACCAAAAGTCACTTCTCCTCAACCCTCAAGAGGTAAGGGGCATATGTATGCAAGTGATCATGAGGAGGAAGGGCATCACACCCAACCTCTAAGTGATACCTTCATTAGTAGCCATCACAATGATGGTTACTATCAAAGACCCCCAAGGCATCATAGAAGTAGGGAGTCTTCCAATAGGGAACCCAACATCAATCTTCCCTCATTTCATGGCAAAGATAATGTTGAAACTTATCTAGATTAGGAAATGAAAGTGGAGCAACTTTTCTCTTGCCATGGAATAAGTGAGGATAGAAAGGTTTCTTTAGCAACCCTTAGCTTCCAAGGGCATGCTATGTATTGGTGGACCTCCTTAGAAAAAGAAAAAAGAATAAACCATGAGCCTCCAATTCAATATTGGAATGAGCTCCGTAGTGCCTTAAGAAGGAGGCATATTCCTCCATACTATGACCGAGAGCTTATGGATAAGCTTCAAAGATTAAAACAAGGGTCCTCTAGTGTGGAAGAATATAGGCAATCTATGGAGTTACTCATGATGAGGGCTGGGATAAGGGAAGAAGAGAGGACCACCATCTCAAGATTCCAAAGTGGTCTTAACCTTGAAATAAGGGACAAAGTTGAGCTCTTACCATATAGAGATTTGAATGAGCTTGTTCAACTTTGTTCTAGAGTGGAGCACCAACTCAAAAGAAAAACTTTTAGAAAAGACTCCACTCCATCTTATTCCAAGAGCTTCAAGAAGGAGGGCCCCTCTTCCAATCCTTTCCCTAAAGAAAAAGAAAAAGAAACCTCTCAAAAGACAACTTCCAAAGACACTAAGACAAGTGACATCAAGTGCTTTAAATGCCTTGGTCGAGGGCACATTGCCTCTCAATGCCCAACAAAGAAAACCATGATTTTAAAGGGCCAAGACCACTATAGTAGCCTTGATGAAGCTACTTCTTCACCTTCAAGTGATGAAGAAAACTTAGAGTCCGAGGAAGAAACTCACCCTTGTGAAGGAGACTTGTTAATGGTTAGAAGGCTTCTTGGAAACCAATCTAGTACCCTAGACCAATCCCAAAGAGAGAACTTATTTCATACAAGGTGCAAGGTTTTAGAAAACACTTGTTCTCTTATTGTGGATAGTGGATCTAGTTGCAATTGTTGTAGTACTAGATTGGTGGATAAGTTATCCTTAAGTACGATGCCTCACCCAAAGCCTTACAAATTACAATGGATCAATGAGGAGGGAGGTATTGAAGTTAATCAACAAGTGAATATACCTATCTCCATTGGCAAATACCAAGATGAAATTTTATGTGATATAGTGCCATTGGATGCTAGTCATATTCTACTTGGGAGGCCTTGGCAATTTGATAAAAAAACTATTCATGATGGCCTAACCAACAAAATAAGTTTCCATCACTTAGGTAAAAAGATTGTGTTGTGTCCTTTATCACCTTTTCAAGTGTATGAGGACCAACTCAAGATGAAAATCAAAAGAGAGGAAGAAGGAAAAAAAAGTAAAAAAGCCAAAGAAAGAAAAAAAAGACCTTTCCCTTAAGAATAAAGAAGGGAAAGAGGAGGTGCCAAGTTTAGAGGAAAGTGTCCCCTCTAAAGAAGTTGTTCATAAAAGTGTTTTATCCCTTAAAAATGATATCAAAAACACACTTTTGATTGAACAACCTTTGTACCTTCTCTATTTCAAAGAGACACTTGCTGCCACTAGTCATGAGCTTGAGTCTCTACCTCAAGAGGTTCAAAAACTTTTAAAGGAGTTTGATGATCTATTTCCTCAAGAAGTCCCTAGTGGACTTCCACCTTTAAGAGGAATAGAACACCAAATAGACCTCATACCGGGTTCTAGTCTTCCTAATAGGCCCGCCTATAGGACTAACCCACAAGAGACCAAAGAGATAGAAGCTCAAGTTGATGACTTGTTGAAGAAGGGTTGGGTTCAAAAGAGCCTTAGCCCTTGTGCCGTCCCCGTTCTTTTGGTGCCTAAGAAAGATGGCAAATGGAGGATGTGCACGGATTGTAGGGCCATCAATAACATTACAATAAAGTATAGGCACCCAATTCCTAGGTTAGATGATATGTTAGATGAATTACATGGGGCCATCATATTTTCCAAGATTGACCTTAAAAGTGGTTATCATCAAATTCGAATCAAAGAAGGTGATGAGTGGAAAACTGCTTTTAAGACCAAATTTGGCTTATATGAGTGGTTAGTGATGCCTTTTGGCCTCACTAATGCCCCTAGTACTTTCATGCGCCTAATGAATCATATTCTTAGGGATTGCATAGGTAAATTTGTGGTTGTCTACTTTGATGACATCCTTGTGTATAGTAAGACCTTAGATGAACATCTTGGACATCTAAGGCAAGTCCTAATAATTCTTAGAGTCAACCACCTCTATGCCAACCTTGAAAAATGCACTTTTTGTCAAGAACAAGTTAAATTTTTGGGCTTCATTGTTGGCAAAGAGGGAGTGCAAGTTGACTCCGAGAAAATAAAGGCTATCCAAGAATGGTCCACCCCAAAAAGTGTTGGAGAAGTTAGAAGTTTTCATGGCCTAGCTAGCTTCTATAGAAGATTTGTAAAAGACTTCTCCACACTTGCATCCCCTCTTAATGAGCTTGTTAAGAAGGATGTACCCTTCCTTTGGGGTGAAGCCCAAGAAAAAGCATTTAAAAACCTAAAAGAGAAACTCACCAATGCACCCATTCTAGCTCTACCAAATTTTGATCAAACCTTTGAGCTAGAATGTGATGCATCCGGTTTGGGCATAGGTGCTGTGTTACTTCAAGGAGGTCACCCCATTGCTTACTTTAGTGAAAAACTTCATGGGGCCACCTTGAATTATCCCACCTATGACAAAGAACTCTATGCCCTCATAAGAGCTCTCCAAGTTTGGGAGCACTACTTGGTGACTAAAGAATTTGTTATTCACACCGACCATGAGTCACTCAAGTATCTTAGAGGGCAAGGAAAGTTGAATAAAAGGCATGCAAAGTGGGTGGAATATCTTGAACAATTCCCCTACATCATCAAATATAAGAAGGGAAAGAGCAATGTGGTAGCCGATGCCCTTTCAAGGAGGCACACCTTGCTCTCCACCTTAGGAACTCAAATACTTGGCTTTGATGATGTAAAGGAATTGTATGAGCTTGATTTAGACTTCCAAGCCACTTATGCCAAATGTCTCCAAAAGCCTTTTGATGGATTCTATCTTTTTGAGGGGTATCTTTTTAGAATGGGCAAACTTTGCATACCCCAAGGATCCATTAGAAATCTTTTGGTCAAAGAAAGTCATGAAGGAGGTCTCATGGGCCATTTTGGGGTTGATAAAACCCTAAGTTTCTTGAAAGCTAAATTTTATTGGCCACACATGAGAATAGATGTCCAAAGGCATTGCTCCAAATGCATTACTTGTTTAAAGGCTAAATCAAGAGTAATGCCTCATGGACTCTATACCCCCCCTCCTATAGCTAGCTCCCCTTGGGTAGATATTAGCATGGACTTTGTGCTTGGTCTTCCAAGAACTCAAAGGGGATTCGACTCCATCTTTGTGGTAGTGGACCGTTTTAGCAAAATGGCTCATTTTATACCATGCCACAAAGTGGATGATGCTAGCTATATAGCTAAACTTTTCTTCAAAGAAGTGGTCCGTTTGCATGGTCTACCCAAAACAATTGTGTCCGATAGGGATGCCAAGTTCCTTAGTCATTTTTGGAAAGTTTTATGGGAAAAACTAGGAACTAAGCTCCTCTATTCTACTACTTGTCATCCTCAAACCGATGGCCAAACCGAAGTAGTAAATAGATCTCTATCCACTTTGTTGAGGGTACTCCTCAAAGGAAATAAGAAAACTTGGGATGATTGTCTACCCCATATAGAATTTGCATACAATAGAGTAGTCCATAAGACTACTAATCTTTCCCCCTTTGAAGTTGTCTATGGCTTTAACCCAATCACTCCTCTTGATCTTTTGCCCCTCCCTAATACCCCTTCCTTGTTTCACAAAGAAGGAGTATCTAGGGCAGATTTCATTAAGAAATACCATGAAAAGATCAAGAGTCAAATTGAACAACAAACTCAAAAATATGCCAAATACAACAACAAAGGAAGAAAGAAAATCACTTTTGAAGTAGGGGATTGGGTTTGGCTTCATTTGAGGAAGGATAGATTTCCTACTCAAAGGATGTCCAAACTAAACCCTAGGGGAGATGGACCATTCCAAGTTCTTCACAAAATAAATGACAATGCATATATATTAGACCTTCCTTCTTGTCGCCACCGGCCCGAAACGGGCTTTCGGCATTCGCGAAGGATGGTTGGACTCTTTTGTTTGTTTAAAAATATGGATTGCTAGAATGACTTATTCTCAAACTGAGACCTCGTCAAACGAGCAATTTTATTAAAAGGCTCACCAATCCATGTTAATCCCAAGCGGGACCCTCCATGGATTAGCGGTTTTCATAAAAAGGTAGGGTTCTTGGAGTCGCCACCAATGTTTTACTCAAAACATTGGAAAAAGAAGTTTAAGGCAATCGATTCAAAAATCGACTTCGGCCATTACAACCAGAGTCGGGTAAGGGAGTCGGTTACGCGTGGGGAAGGTGTTAGCACCCCACAGCGCCCCTTTCGGGTTCCCTATGACAGATTATTTAAAAATAATAGTGCGAAATTACTAAATTACCCCTATTTATTCTAAGCAATTATAAATTAACTATCTACATGATGACAGTTTAAATATGTACACACAGAAAGCGGTAAAAGAAGGGACTTTAAAGAGATAAACCTTTGAAGCGTGCTTTCTTATATATCTTGACAGAAATTGGGAAGCGTTTTGGCGTTCCCTCCCTCTACAAGACCGCTCGCTCCCTCCTATAAAATTTTAACTATGGAAATCCGGAGGATTTCCCTTCGACTAGGTTCGAATCTCCAAGCTAAATGCTCGGAATTCCAGAACTTCGTCGGATCGACTCCCAGAGAGAGTTCTAGGGCAGAACACTGCTCAAAAACCCCAGAATACTCAAGGAGGGAGTCAAAACTCAGTGGAAAAGTGTGAAATGACGTCCCATTGACGTCATATTTATAGGGAAAAGGCTCAATACGGTTTATGAGGGTCAATACAGTCCACATTGAAATTTTGAACTACAATACGGCCGTATTGAATTCAATACGGCCGTATTGAAGTTCAAAAAAACCTCAATACGGCCGTATTGAAGTTCAGTGCAGCCGTATTGAAGTTCAGTGCAGCCGTATTAAATTCAATGCAGCCGTATTGAAGTTTAGAAACTTCTATACGACCGTATTGAGTTCAGTGCGGCCGTATTGAAGTTCAAAATGTTCAATACGGCCGTACTGAACCTCTGGGAGGCCGTATTGGGCTTCATTCCTCCCACTTTTCTTATTTTAGCTATCCTAAGACCTCTAGACCTATAGAGAACCCTCCTTGGGCCTTCTGGAAGTCCTTCTGGCTGATCTTCCTTCAGTCTTCGAGAGTCTTCAAGCTTTATTTCCGACCCGGACAATTTTAGGGGTCTACAGCTGCCCCCCCTTTACTTAGTCGGACGACCTTTTGGTGTACCGGCTGACAAGTAAAGGAGTTGACCCAATTGTCCGGGTGATGTGCCAACCTTCTGACTTGTAGCGTCTTCCGGTGGAAAATTGTTGAGTAGCCTCTCCAGGTTGTTGCATACCTCGGCGCTTCTGACAACCTCGGTAGCTAAGTTTACCCTCTCCAGGGTCAACTTCACTCGACGCCCGAGCTGGAAGTTGAACACCAACGTGCCTCTGACGACGCTGATGGTTGAGTACTGTCTCTCCAGACCTGTGCATACCTCGGTGCTCTCGACAACTGGGTAGCTGAGTACCGCCTCACCAGGCTTGTGCATACCTCGGTGCTCTCGACAACTGGGTAGCTGAGTATTGCCTCTTAGGCTTGTGCATACGTCGGTGCTCTCGACAACTGGGTAGCTGAGTATTGCCTCTCAGGCTTGTGCATACCTCGGTGCTCTCGACAACTGGGTAGCTGAGTACCGCCTCTCCAGGCTCAACTTCACTCGACGCCCGAGCTGGAAGTTGTGAGTACCGCCTCTCCAGGCTTAGCTTCGCTTGCCGCCCAAGCTGGAAGCTGTGAGTACCGCCTCTCCAGGCTCTGCTTCGGTGCTTCTGACCTCCTAGGCAGTTGAGTTTGCCCTCTCCAGGGTTAGCTTCGCTTGCCGCCCAAGCTGGAAGCTGTGAGTACCCGCCTCTCCAGGCTCTGCTTCGGTGCTTCTGACATCCTAGGCAGTTGAGTTTGCCCTCTCCAGGGTTAGCTTCGCTTGCCGCCCAAGCTGGAAGCTGTGAGTACCACCTCTCCAGGCTCAACTTCACTCGACGCCCGAGCTGGAAGTTGTGAGTACCGCCTCTCCAGGCTTTGCTTCGCTCGCCGCCCGAGCTGGAAGCTGCATACCTCTGTGCTTCTGAACACTTTGGTAGCGTGAGTACCGCCTCTCCAGGCTTGCGGTTTGCCCTCCCCAGGGTCTGCGTACCTCCGTGCTTTTGATCACTTTGGTAGCGTGAGTTTGCCCTCTCCAGGGTCTGCGGTTTGCCCTCCCCAGGGTCTGCGTACCTCCGTGCTTCTGATCACTTTGGTAGCGTGAGTTTGCCGTCTCCAGGGTCTGCGGTTTGCCCTCCCCAGGGTCTGCGTACCTCCGTGCTTCTGATCACTTTGGTAGCGTGAGTTTGCCCTCTCCAGGGTCTGCGGTTTGCCCTCCCCAGGGTCTGCGTACCTCCGTGCTTCTGATCACTTTGGTAGCGTGAGTTTGCCCTCTCCAGGGTCTGCGGTTTGCCCTCCCCAGGGTCTGCCTCCGTGTTCTTGACGACATTGGCAATGTGAGTTTGCCCTCTCCAGGGATCTGAGATGGTTTTTGTCTCCACAGTCCACTATGCTGCTTCGACGTTTTTTCTGATTTTGTGCCACTGGGGGCTGGATAACGCAGGGATCCGTCTAGGGGATGTGCAGTCATTCATAGGTTCTTGTGCCCCAACTTGCATTTGCATAGTTGGTACCCATGGGGAATTTCTGACTCCTTGGGGTGTAGACACAGATGCTCTTCTTGAATTGAGCGATGCCTTATGTTTGGCTGACGTCCTTTGACGTTGGTGGAGTATCCCTATTATCCTTATTCGGGTGTCTCTCTTTGATTTTCTGATTTTGTAGCCTCTATGTAGGCTATTATCCACTGGGGGTTCTGGATGTTGATTTTGATTTTGTCTCCACAGTCCACGATGCTGCTTTGACGATTGTTTTTGATTTTTGTGCCACTGAGGGCTGGATAACGCAGGGATCCGTCTAGGGGATGTGCAGTTACTCATAGGTTCTTGTGTCCCAACTTTCCTTTGCATAGTTGGTGCCCATTGAGGAATTTCTGTTTCCCTGGGGTGTAGACACGAAGATGCTCTTTCTGAGAAGAGCGGTGCCTTATGATTGGCTGACGTCCTTTCGATGTAGGTGGAGTATCCCGGTTATCCTTATTCGGGTCACTCTTTTTGTTTTTCTGGTTTTGTTGCCTCTGTGTAGGCTGTTATCCGCTGGGGGATTTTGTCATTTGATTGTGATTAGCCTCTTCTGTTAGGCAGATCATCTTGACGCTTGATGTTTGGCCAAGAGCCGGATTCCACTTGGGGAATGATTATTGATCTTTTGATTTTTTCCTTTTTGTAGGAATGCCTCTTGAGTAGGCGACTGGGGATTTGGGGATCTTATGTATCCCAGAGTATTATTTAGGAAGCCTCTACAGGCTTAGACTCACTCAACGCCTGAGTTGGAGAGCTATCTTCCACTGAGGAAGTTTTAAGTCCTTTGACTAGATATACTGCTTGGGCGATCGTGCTTCCATTGGGAATTTTGTCGATCTTGCTTTGATAGCTCTCGCTGGGGATTTGTTCCGTGAGCTTGAGTTGGGGTTTCTCTGGGGAGTATTATTTCTGCGAGCCTCTCCAGGCTCAATTATTCTGAGAGAGTATTATTTCGGCGAGCCTCTCGAGGCTCAGTTATTCTGAGAGAGTATTGTTTCGGCAAGCCTCTCCAGGCTCAATTATTCTATATGATGAATTGGTTTTTTGTTCAGCCCAAGAATGCAAGCTGAGATGTCTTTTGGAGAGTATTATTTTGGCAAGCCTCTCCAGGCTCAGTTATTCTGTATAATTTGTTGGATTTTCTGTATTTTTCCTTTTTGTTGATTTTGGCTTTTTCTGTGTTTTTGCCTTTTTTGTTGATTTTGGCTTTTTCTGTGTTTTTGCCTTTTTTGTTGATTTCGGCTTTTTCTGTATTTTTTGTTGATTTTGGCTTTTTCTGTATTTTTGCCTTTTTTGTTGGTTTTGGCTTTTTCTGTACAGAAATGTCTCTGAGGAGTATTATTTTGGCAAGCCTCTTCAGGCTCAGTTATTCTGAGAGAGTATTATTTCGGCGAGCCTCTTCAGGCTCAATTATTCTGAGAGTATTATTTCGGCGAGCCTCTCCAGGCTCAATTATTCTGTGAGAGTATTATTTCGGCGAGCCTCTCCAGGCTCAGTTATTCTGAAGGAGTATTATTTCGGCAAGCCTCTCCAGGCTCAGTTATTCTGAAGGAGTATTATTTCGGCAAGCCTCTCCAGGCTCAATTATTCTGTGGGAGTATTATTTCGGCAAGCCTCTCCAGGCTCGGTTATTCTGTATGGTGAGAGAGTATTGTTTCTGCAAGCCTCTCCAGACTTAATTATTCTGAGGAAGTATTTTTTCAGCAAGCCTCTCCAGGCTCAATTATTCTGTACAAACTGAGGAGTATTGTTTGTATCCTTGCCTTTTTTCGTTTTCGGCTTTTGTTGACTGCTGTCATACACAAGCAATTTTCCTATTTTTCTATTTTATGCAATTGCCTCATGAAGAGGTCTTTGAAAATTTCCTTATGGCCAATACGGCCGTATCCATTTCAGTATGCCCGTATTGAATTGAAAATTTGTTCATAACCCTAATTTTGGTACGGGCGTACTGAACATGATACGGGCGTATTGTTTTTCTGAAGTTTATATTTTTTTGTTTTTTTCAATAAGTGATCTTCCATTACACCTATCATCTGTATGCATGTATGCAGTATGATGCACCTAATTCTATTTGATTCATTTTTCAAAAGAATTAACCGATGCGTTTCTCTGTTTGGATTTTTGCCATTCCTCTAGACGGGCTGTGTGCTGCCGATTTCTGTAACCGAGGAATGATGCATGTTATATTGAGATTTGGTGTCATCAACCAAATGATTTTCCTTTCCTTTAGAAGATGTGATGGAGGACCATCCAAGGAAGAGGAATACATGAAGGCCATTGGACCTTTGACAAGGTCCATGGTAAGGAAGCTAGAAGAGACATCTAAGGAGGAGGTGCTTCTTAGACCCTTGCTCACCATGAGCATTGTGTACTTTTCTCCTTAGTAGTATCTTGAGTAGTCCCATTGTATATATTGTATATAGTAGACTTTGTATAGGATTGTTTTGCCTTTGTATTTTGGAGGCACCTTTTTCTTTTTAGAAGTAGGCATAGGAGTGGCATTAGTAGACTAAAGTGTGCTCCTAGCATTTTAGCCAAATGTGGTCTTAGGATAAAGGTTTTACATATTGGACTCATTTAACTCCTAATTTTTCATAGATTTGCTTTAGCTAGGTTCCATTCACATTGAATGAACCATTTTCAAACCGGGTGGAGTTAAATGAAACCAATCAAAACCGTCCACACCTTTGTGTTCACACCTTGTGTTCACATTGGTGCACACTTGGCCAAATGCTTGGACCTCTTTTCTCTCCTACACAAGGGCGGTTTAGGAAGGCTCAACCATGGTTCTTAGTGAACCATGGTCTAGCCTTTTCTTGCTCCCTAAGTTGGACGGACCCAACCATGGTTCCTAGTGAACCATGATCTAGTCTAGCTTAACCCCTAGGTGGCCACGCCTATATAGCCTCAAATTTTCACTTGTATGACACTTTTGGCATTAATGAGAATTGAGTATTCAGATTAGAGATCAGATTTCTCTCCTCCCAAAGGTCCTAAACCTCTTTGTGCAAAACCAATCTCTTATCACTTTTTCCAAAGACAAGTGTGGCGGGTTGAAGAATGCTTATCCCTTCACCAAGAGTGGCGCATTCTTGAGAGGCTTCTCCACCATCTTAAGGTGGCCGTGAGGATCCTCCCTCCATTGGAGCCTTACACAAGCATTGGAAGGATTCTAGGAGCCAAAGATCTAGGGAGAGACTTGAAGGAAGCTACATCAATCCGGCCCCCTCAAAAGTTCTTCCATCATTTGGTATCATGAGCTAGGACTCCAAGTAATCCGATTCCCTTGCTTTCTTTCTTTTCTTTTGCATGTCTTGAATCATCTTGGTAGAGTCTTGTTGCTGTTCTCCTTGTCTTCTTTTTCCTTTTTGAGTCTTGGTATGTTCTTGGAGTGATTCTTGAGTCACATTTATAAATCTATAGAATTCACTCACATTGTCTTGCTTTTCTTGGTTCATTTTTGATAATTCTTGTGAATCAATCTTGGTATGTGCTGTAGGTACTCTTTGTTTGTCTTTCTATATGAATTAGGATTGTTTTTATCTTCTTTTGAATTCCTATGGTATTCGGTCTTAAAAGAAAGTTCAAGAAAGAAACAAGAATGCATGCTTTTTCTTTTTGTAATCTACTAGTTTTGTCTTAGTTGTCATGTGTAGTTCTTTTTTGTCATTGCATCCGTGTTGTCCCATTTTTCTTTTTCAATCTTGTTCAATGAAAGCCTGTTCTTGAATGTGTCATTGCTGGTTGCATGATTAAATCATTCTTAGAGTGCTCACCAATTAATTCCTATGCATGTTATTAGACCTAACATGTTCTAGAGTCATTTTTGTGAAATTCTTTGCTATTAGTTTCATAGCAATATATGACCAGAAATTCTGTGGTGTGTCTTGTGCTTGCTTTGATTAAAGAAAAATTGAGAAAGAAGTGCATAGAAAACGCCTATTAAGTGTGCTAAAAGAAGTGACAAAATTGAATAAAAACTAGTCACAAAAGTGCTGAAAATTTTGGTCTAAAAGTGCACTTGTATTTTCTTCTCTTCTTTCTCTCCTTTTCTCCACTTGTTTTGGAAACCTTTTTGATGTAATTGGCCTCTGTCCAGTGCTTAATATTCTGTGTTTAAAGAAAAGAAAGAAAAAGATTTCAAAAAGCAAAGAAAAAGAAAAAGAAAGCAAAAGAAAAGAAACTAGAAAAATTCAAGCTGAAAATTTGACAATTTTGTAGCACTTGGCCTAGTGAATTTGTGTGAATTTTTCATGCGGTTTCCTTCTCTTTACAGTGGCTGAAAAGAACTTTTAAATCATCATAGCATTGCACAAAATTTTATTTTGGTTTTTGTAATCAAATCTAGTGCCATTCTTAGGCAATTCTTTTGAGTGCTAGCCTTGAAATTAGCCTTATTTGTTGCTTTGTGTCTTCTTTGGCTCTCTTTGTTTGTCACATCAATTCCCATGAGAGTTTTGCCTATCCTAAATTGTGCTTTTCAGTTTTACTTCTTTGGCTTCTTTCCTCTCTTGTGTTGCTTGCTAAACTTGGTGAAACTATAAGCCTTGTTCAATCTATTACACTTGGAAGGAAGGTATAATTGAGGCATATTGGTTGACCTCAAAGGAGCTTAGCCTTGTAGACCCCTAAAATTGTCCGGGTCGGAAATAAAGCTTGAAGACTCTCGAAGACTGAAGGAAGATCAGCCAGAAGGACTCCTGGAAGGCCCTAGGAGGGTTCTCTGTAGGTCTAGAGGTCTTAGAATAGCTCAAAATAAGGAAGTGGAGGGAATGAAGCCCAATACGGCCGTACTGAACTTAATACGGCCGTATTGAAGCTTCAATACGGCCGCAGTGAACTCAATACGGCGTATTGAAGTTTCTGAAACTTCAATACGGCCGTACTGAAATCAATACGGCTGTATTGAAGCTTCAATACAGCCGTATTGAACTCAATACGGCCGTATTGAAATTTCTGAATTTCAATACGGCCGTATTGAACTCAATACGGCCGTATTGAAGTTCAAAAATTTCAATACGGCCGTATTTCTTCTGTAGGCCGTATTGCGCCTATTCCCTATAATTATGACGTCAATTGGACGTCATTCCACACTTTCACACTCAGTTTTGACTCCCTCCTTGAGTATTCTGGGGTTTTTGAGCAGTGTTCTGCCCTAGAAATCTCTCTGGGAGTCGATCCGACGAAGTTCTGGAATTCCGAGCATTTAGCTTGGAGATTCGAACCTAGTCGAAGGGAAATCCTCCGGATTTCCGTAGTCAAAAGTTTTTAGGAAGGAGCGAGCGAGCTTGTAGAGCGAGGGAACGCCAAAAAGCTTCCCAGTTTTACGAAATATATAAAAGCACGCTTCAAAGGTTTCTTCTTAAATCCTTCCTTTTACTGCTTTCTGTGTGCATATTAAATTGTCATCATGTAGATAGTTAATTTATAATTGCTTAGAATAAATAGGGGTAATTTAGTAATTTTATACTATTATTTTCAGAAATAATCTGTCATAGGGAACCCGAAAGGGGCGCTGTGGGGTGCTAACACCTTCCCCACGCGTAACCGACTCCCTTACCCAACTCTGGTTGTAATGGCCAAAGTTGATTTATAAAATCAATTGCCTTATCCCTTTTTCCAATGTTTTGAGTAAAACATTGGTGGCGACTCCACGAACCCTCCTTTTGCGAAAACCACTAATCCATGGAGGGTCCCGCTTGGGATTAATATGGATTGGTGAGACATTTTAATAAATAAATTGGATAAGATAGACAAGGTCTCAGTTTGAGAACAAGTCGTTCTAATAATCCAATACATTTTCAAAACTAAAATAAAAGCGAGCTCGACCGTCTTCGCGACCGCCGAGGCCCGTTTGGGCCGGTGGCGACAGATGGCGACTCCACTGGGGATGCTTCGAGAGTCAGTCCCATTTAGTGACAGATTATTTTTAACAAATAATAGTTAAAATTACTTCATTACCCCTTTGCTTGTATGATAACATGCTTTATATATTTGGCTTTAAATAACTGTTGTATTTTTAAATTTACGCAATTGTTTGAAATAAAAACTGCACACAAACCTTTGCACACAACAGTTCCCTCTATACCCGGGGGCATGAGTGATTAACCATAGGGAGTGGATGTTAGTACGGCCGGTTGTCGAATGGGTCTATAGGTGCCCGTAGACCGTTGTCGGAAAACATCACTCAAGGTGATAACCATGAACTTGAGTCCGACAGTGCGTTGGAGCTTTCCATCGACTTACGACGAGAGGAATTGGGTCCCTATAATGGGGGCACCTTGGGGGCCTTTGACCAAGTGAGAACAGTTAGATCCTCCTTGAATATGCACTTTTCTGCAGGAGACCCCTACCTCGTGATTCGCTCGTGACTGTTCGTGGATGAGTGAATTGTTTGTGTAAATGCTTATGTGCAATTGTTTGTGCATTAATAAATAACCTCGTGATAAGGTCTAAAAAATAATCCCCATGCATGAAAATGTCATGACATGAGAGGAAAAACCAATGTGTGAAAATATAATAAAAGTAAGGAGCATAGGCATCATTATCAATAATACCTCATGCATCCTCATCATCATTTATAGGTTCACTAATACCCTCTCGATGTGAGTGAAAGAGACCCGTGACTATTGAGATTCTCCGTTGTGGAGAGATAATAGCCTAGGGAGGATGATAAACTTTCATCTTAAAAAGGCAGCGCCTCAAAAATGAAAGATTATCAAGCTCACATCAAGAGTGTATTCATATCATAAATAAGCTAATTAGAATAAACATTCATTTTAGAAAGTGGCTGGTCATCTCTCTGTCCTCACACGCGCAAAGAAAATCAAGAAAATGGAAGCGCTAGAGGAACAAAACAAGAAGCTCACGACCGAGCTTTCACAGCTCAAAGAGCAGATGGCGCAAATGTTGGAACTCATGCGTCACCATAACATTCATGGATCTCATCACAGTGACCATGGGTCCCATCATGAGGGAGAGGAGGAAGAGCATGAAGAAGATCCTCCACATGCCATACCTATTGGGGCTGGAATCATGATTAAAGAGCCCGAAGTTTCTAAAGAACAATTCCACGCCCTAGAGGATCGGCTAAGGGCTATGGAGGGGCATGACTTCGATATTAAAGATGCCGCCGACATGTGTTTAGTGAGGGATATTCAATTCCCTCCCAAATTTAAAGTGCCAGATTTCCCGAGATACGTGGGATCGACTTGCCCCAAGAGTCATCTCACCATGTACTGCCGAAAGATGGCTGCATATGCCACAAACGAAAAGCTCTTGATCCACTGCTTCCAAGAGAGCTTGGCTGATACCGCGCTCAACTGGTATATGCAGCTAGATGGAAATCAAGTATGTACATGGAGGCAGTTGGCCGACGCCTTTCTCAAGCGCTACAAATACAACATCGACCTAACACCTGATAGGTCAGATCTTCAAGCCTTGAGTAAGAAAAATGATGAATCTTTCAAGGCGTACGCCCAACGATGGAGGGAGTTGGCGGCACAGATAGAGCCCCCGCTGTCAGATAAGGAGATGGTGTCCTTATTCATCAACTCGTTGACTGGTCCCTATTACGATAAAATGATAGGGAACACAACGACACTCTTCTCGGACATCATCACCATTGGGGAGAGAGTGGAACAAGGACTTAAAAGTGGGAAGCTGGCTAAGCCTTCCCAATCATATGAAGCTAAGAAGGTCTTCGGGAAGAAGAAAGAGGGAGAAGTCAATGCTATAACCATACCCTCGGCTACTTCCACTTCGAAGTCGGGAAGATCGCAATTCACCCCTGTGAAGAAGTTTGATAAACTTCCGACCACTTATAGCGATCTCCTGCCGAAGCTAGTAGAAGCCAAACTTCTAGCTCATGTTCCACCAAGGAAGATCGACCCACCTTACCCCAATTGGTACAAGCCACAAGACAAATGTTTATACCATTCGGGGGCACCAGGGCATTCAACAGAGAAATGCCTAGCTCTCAAATACAAGGTCCAAAACCTTATTGATGCCGGGTGGGTCACCTTCGATTCGACAGCGCCCGACGTGAGCAAGAATCCTCTGCCAAAGCAGGAGTAGAGAGAAGAACAAGCCACGATAGGGCCCCTTCATATTTCTCTTTTAGGGACTCATGATCAGTACCCGAGATCATGAGAACTTTTTCATATAAATAAGGGTTTTGTACAGTTTTACATACATATATCAATAAAGAGGCATTTTTCACATTATTCTCTTTTTTGTTCTTTTCTCTCTTTCCTCATTAACAT
Source organism: Cajanus cajan (assembly GCF_000230855.2). Classification (NCBI taxonomy): domain Eukaryota; kingdom Viridiplantae; phylum Streptophyta; class Magnoliopsida; order Fabales; family Fabaceae; genus Cajanus; species Cajanus cajan. The sequence continues at coordinate 39,368,765 of NC_138521.1, read as the reverse complement.
TAATAATTCTAAACCTAAACAGAACCAATAAAATAATTATGTCTGTAATTGTTCGCTCTGACCGGGATCCGAAGGTGAAAGGTTTGAGTTGGACAGTGATGAGGAAACCATTTCTCCGGATCTGCAAAGATTGCTAGCTCGTCAAGAGAAATTGGAGACTATAAATTTGGGGCATGGCCGAGAGATAAAAGAGGTCAACATTAGGACCCATACCAGTGATGAAATAAGGACACATGTTTCCGCTATGATTATAATAAAATCATTCTTCATTGCTTCTTTTCTTGCTTATAATAAAATTCTAAACCACATTATTTTTAACCCTGTTTGAATAAACATGAATGAGGTTAAAATCATCTTAATAATAATAAACCCACATCATTTTTATGTGGAAGTGTGTGTGACAACTTGGAGCACCTTCCCTTGGCCTTGACAAGTGCTATCATGGATAAAAATAAATCCTTCAAAATAAAAGAAGCTCGGCAGGAAATCCAAAAAGGGGTCTGCGCAAAAATAAGAGCAAAAGACCCGCTAGGAATCCCACAAAAGGGTGTTTTAGGCAAAAATAAGGACAATCAAAAAACAAAAGAAATCCATGATGGTACCATGAGCCGAATTCAAGAAAGGTTCAAGGGAAGCTATCCAAGTTGTCAAAATCACAACGTCAATAAACAAAGATTTTCTTAACTTCATAAGTGTTTAATCAAACAAGCCTAAACACATAAGCCCACCTTGGCCAAACATTCTTACAAAATCCATTTTTCAAAAATAAAATAATCCCCTCTAAAACACAAACTTCAAAACAAAAATATCTTTCCCTTCTTTTCTCTCTTGTCCCAAAAGATTTTAGAATAATCTAGTGGAAGCATGGAGAAATAAATCATCACTGATAATGGATCTAATCTGAACAACAAAATGGTGGAAGAACTGTGCCAAGAATTCAAGATCCAACACCACAACTCTTCCCCATATCGGCCAAAGATGAATGGGGCAGTCGAGGCAACCAATAAGAACATCAAAAAATAGTGCAAAAGACGGTTGTCTCATTTAAAGACTGACACGAGATGTTACCCTTCGCTCCTCATGGCTATAGGACTTCAGTACGTCCATTTACAGGAGCTACTCCATTCTCACTCATTTATGGGGTGGAGGCAGTTCTACCCATCGAAGTCGAGATACTCTATCTAAGGGTAATCATGGAAACAAAACTTTCCGAGGCAGAATGGGTTCAAAGCCAATATGACCAGTTGAACCCTATCAAAAAGAAACGGCTGAACGCCATATGCCATGGTCAAGCCTATCAGAGGAAGATCAAAAAGGCTTTTGACAAGAAAGTCCACCCTCGAGTCTACCATGAGGGAGAGTTGGTAATGAAGAAATTACTACCAACTCAAAAAGGGCAAAATCGGAAAGTGTGCCCCAAATCACGGAGGACCATACGTGGTAAAACGAGCCTTCTCAGGAGAAGCATTGATTCTCACAAACATGGACGGAGAAGAACTTCGATACCCAGTCAACATTGACGTGGTAAAGAAGTACTATGCTTGAAGACGTTGCTTGCATAGGCCTGCTAGGATGAAAACCCAAAAAAGGCGTCCTAGGCAAAAATTAGGGCAAAATAAAAAGCCCGCCAGTACAAGGGTACTAGGCAAAACAACGGCAAAATTATCCCCGCTAGGATACGTCCTAGGCAAAAGTTAGGGGCAAAAGAATAAGATGTAAAAGCAAAGCAAGCAACGATCGCTTGAATCGAAAACCGAAAGGCGGTTCAAGTGATTATCTTCTAGAAGCAAGCGTCTTGCAGCATCTACACTCCTGGCTCAGGCCGAAGCAATTAGGGGAACGTAAAGAGCAACAATTACAGATATAATTGTTAAGCCCAATGTATATAGCCTACCCTGGCCAGCCATTCTTCAGAAATTTCCTTCTGTATATCTTTCTGTAAAAACACTTGTGAATATCAATAAAAATATCCATTTGTTTCTTTTCTTTCTTGACCATGTGATTATGCCTCTGAATTGGTTTTTTTCATAAAAATTGTACGAAATTCCATTAATAATCGGTCAATAAAAGAAAATTGGAGGGGTTCCTGTAAAATCCATAATCTCCTGCATAAAGGCTCACAAAAATACTCCCTCGCGTCAATGACAGAAAGTCCTCCAAGAAGAAGAGGATAGGGAGAGCCACTCACTTTTCTAAATAAATGAACAAAAATAAAAAATTGTATTGCATTTCTGCATCACACACACATTAGTTGCACATTCAAAGACCTTATCATGAGGCAACTGCATAAAATAGAAAAATAGAAAATTGCTTGTGTATGACAGCAGCAAGCAAAATACAAAGATTCAGAAAATCAACAGCATCATACAGAATAATTGAGCCTGGAGAGGCTTGCCGAAAGAATACTCTCAAAATAACTGAGCCTGGAGAGGCTCGCCGAAATAATACTACTTCAGAATAACTGAGCCTGGAGAGGCTTGCCGAAATAATACTCGTACAGAATAATTGAGCCTGGAGAGGCTTGCCGAAACAATACTCCCACAGAATAATTGAGCCTGGAGAGGCTTGTCGAAATAATACTCCTTCAAAATAACTGAGCCTGGAGAGGCTCGCCGAAATAATACTCCTTCAGAATAACTGAGCCTGGAGAGGCTTGCCGAAATAATACTCGTACAGAATAATTGAGCCTGGAGAGGCTTGCCGAAACAATACTCCCACAGAATAATTGAGCCTGGAGAGGCTTGTCGAAATAATACTCCTTCAGAATAACTGAGCCTGGAGAGGCTTGCCGAAATATTACTCTCTCATAATAACTGAATTTAATTTCTTTAGCACTTTTAATTTCTGTACAGCAGAAGCCAAAAACATAAAAAAGGCAAAATACAGAAAAAGCCAAATCAGAAGAAAAGGCAAAATACAGAAAAAGCCGAAAATAAAAAAGGCAAGGATATAGAAAATCCAACAAACAATTTGTACCGAATAACTAAGCCTGGAGAGGCTTACCAAAATAATACTCCACATCCTCCACAGTATGCAGAATAACTGAGCCTGGAGAGGCTCGTAGAAATAATACTCCCCAGAAGGAACCTCAGCTCAAGCTCACGGAAAAATCCCCAGCGAGAGCTATCAAAGCAAAATCGACGCAATCCCCAATGGAAGTGCGATCATCCAAACAGTATATACAAGTCAAAGGACTTAACACTTCCTCAGTGGAAGATAGCTCTCCGACTCAAAGCGCTGAGCAAGGCTAAGCCTGTATAGGCTTCCTAAAAATACTCTGGGGTACGTAAGATCCCCAAATCCCCAGTCGCCTACTCAAGAGGCATTCCTACAAAAAGCAAAAGATCAAAAATTTCAATAAATATTCCCCAAGCGGAATGCGGCACTCAGCCAAACACTGAACATCAAGATAATTCGCCTACTCAGAGGCACTTCTTCAAAAAGAGAAAATCGAAAAGATCAATAATAATTCCCCAAGTGGAATCTGGCTCTTAGCCAAACATCAAGCGTCAAGATGATACGCCTAACAGAAGAGGCTAATCAAAATGAATGACAAAATCCCCCAGCGGACAATAGCCTACACAGAGGCGACAAAAATCAGAAAACCCAAAAGAGATACCCGAATAAGGATAACCGGGATACTCCACCAACGTCCAAAGGACGTCAGCCAATCATAAGGCACTGCTCATCTCAGAAAGAGCATCTTCGTGTCTACACCCCAAGGAAACAGAAATTCCTCAATGGGCGCCAACTACTCAATGGAAAGTTGGGACACAAGAACCTATGAGTAACTGCACATCCCCTAGACGGATCCCTGCGTTATCCAGCCCTCAGTGGCATAAAAATCAAAAATAATCGTCGAAGCAGCATCGTGGACTGTGGAGACAAAATCAACATCCAGAATCCCCAGCGGATAACAGCCTACACAGAGGCAGTAAAAATCAGAAAATCAAAAAGAGTCACCCGAATAAGGATAACCGGGATACTCCACCAACGTCAAAAGACGTCAGCCTAACATAAGGCATCGCTCAAATCAGAGAGAGAGCATCTGTGTCTACACCCCAAGGAGTCAAAAATTCCCATGGGTACCAACTAAGCAATGCAAGTTGGGACACAAGAACCTATGAATGACTGCACATCCCCTAGACGGATCCCTGCGTTATCCAGCCCTCAGCGGCACAAAATCAGAAAAACAAACCGTCGAAGCAGCATTGTGGACTGTGGAGACAAACTATACTCAACTACCTCATCTTTGAGAGGCAAAGTCTGGAGAGACGATACTCAAACGAAGTCTGGAGAGACAGTACTCAAACAAGGTCTGGAGAGACAATACTCAAACGAAGTCTGGAGAGACAGTACTCAAACAAAGTCTGGAGAGACGGTACTCAAACAAAGTCTGGAGAGACAGTACTCAAAGTCTGGAGAGACGGTACTCAAACAAGGTCTGGAGAGACGGTACTCGAACAAAGTCTGGAGAGACGGTACTCGAACAAAGTCTGGAGAGACGGTACTCAAGGTCTGGAGAGACAGTACTCAAGTTCTGGAGAGACAGTACTCAAGGTCTGGAGAGACAATACTCAAGGTCTGGAGAGACAATACTCAGCCATCAGCGTCGTCAGAAGCACGTTAGTGTTAAACTTAGCTACCGAGGTTGTCAGAAGCGCCGAGGTATGCAACAACCTGGAGAGGCTACTCAATAATTTTCCACCGGAAGACGCTACAAGTCAGAAGGTTGGCACATCACCCGGACAATTGGGGCAACTCCTTTACTTGTCAGCCGGTACACCAAAAGACCGTTTGACTAAGTAAAGGGGGGGCAGCTGTAGACCCCTAAAATTGTCCGGGTCGGAAATAAAGCTTGAAGACTCTCGAAGACTGAAGGAAGATCAGCCAGAAGGACTCCTGGAAGGCCCTAGGAGGGTTCTCTGTAGGTCTAGAGGTCTTAGAATAGCTCAAAATAAGGAAGTGGAGGGAATGAAGCCCAATACGGCCGTACTGAACTTAATACGGCCGTATTGAAGCTTCAATACGGCCGCAGTGAACTCAATACGGCGTATTGAAGTTTCTGAAACTTCAATACGGCCGTACTGAAATCAATACGGCCGTATTGAAGCTTCAATACAACCGTATTGAACTCAATACGGCCGTATTGAAATTTCTGAATTTCAATACGGCCGTATTGAAGTTCAAAAATTTCAATACGCCGTATTGCTTCTGTAGGCCGTATTGCGCCTATTCCCTATAAATATGACGTCAATTGGACGTCATTCCACACTTTCACACTCAGTTTTGACTCCCTCCTTGAGTATTCTGGGGTTTTTGAGCAGTGTTCTGCCCTAGAAATCTCTCTGGGAGTCGATCCGACGAAGTTCTGGAATTCCGAGCATTTAGCTTGGAGATTCGAACCTAGTCGAAGGGAAATCCTCCGGATTTCCGTAGTCAAAAGTTTTTAGGAAGGAGCGAGCGAGCTTGTAGAGCGAGGGAACGCCAAAAAGCTTCCCAGTTTTACGAAATATATAAAAGCACGCTTCAAAGGTTTCTTCTTAAATCCTTCCTTTTACTGCTTTCTGTGTGCATATTAAATTGTCATCATGTAGATAGTTAATTTATAATTGCTTAGAATAAATAGGGGTAATTTAGTAATTTTATACTATTATTTTCAGAAATAATCTGTCATAGGGAACCCGAAAGGGGCGCTGTGGGGTGCTAACACCTTCCCCACGCGTAACCGACTCCCTTACCCAACTCTGGTTGTAATGGCCAAAGTTGATTTATAAAATCAATTTCCTTATCCCTTTTTCCAATGTTTTGAGTAAAACATTGGTGGCGACTCCACGAACCCTCCTTTTGCGAAAACCACTAATCCATGGAGGGTCCCGCTTGGGATTAATATGGATTGGTGAGACATTTTAATAAATAAATTGGATAAGATCGACAAGGTCTCAGTTTGAGAACAAGTCGTTCTAATAATCCAATACATTTTCAAAACTAAAATAAAAGCGAGCTCGACCGTCTTCGCGACCGCCGAGGCCCGTTTGGGCCGGTGGCGACAAGCCTTGAAGGAGGATTGAGGTACAAACTGCTGAGTGAAACACCTTTTTGGAGGCTAACTTGTTTTCTCATTTTGCAGCCAAGACTTGCTTGAATTTTCAGGTACATTCTGGTGCAAAGTGGTGGCGGTTTTGAGTGGAGTTTGGTGGCGGCTTTGGTGCCTTTTGGTGGCGGCCTTAGTGGCAATTTTGTGGCTGTTTGTAAGACCTTGAAAAGGATTTGATTCCAGCCAATTTGGGGCACATCCCTGGACTAGAGGTTGTCCCAAACTGTCCAGATATTTTGGTGGAAGAGTGGCCAAGAAGAACTTTTGTTTTGTATTGCTTATTTGAGTTGTAATTTCATCACTTAGCTTGAATAGTTTTGTGTCAACTTTCTTTGTATTCAACTTGCATTTAGGGGTGGCTGTTTGGACATTAAGTAAGCTCCCCCACCTCCTAAATAGTCCTACTTAATTTCTATTAGCCTCGATTAGTGCTTGTGGAAGGGTCCCCAAAGGCTTTAAGTGCCACCTTGGGCTTCCACTAGGAACCGGCTAGATTTAGTTTTAGCTTTCATAAACCGGATTTCTAGGTTGGTGAAAGTGTCCCAAAAAGCCTTAGGTGCTACTTGGACTTTCACCTTAGGATAAGCGACTAGTATATGCTTTATTTGCTTTCATTTTAATTGTTTAGCTCCTAGGTTCGTTTAGAAGGCTTCTATTGCCTACTAGGGGTTTCGTGCACACACACACACTACTTTACTTGTCTTGTGTGGAACTTTGTTTTGTAAGAAAAGTACAAAGGGGTTTAGTAATTTCCACTTGAAGAGGCTTGGTTATTAAGTGGCTCCTTGTAGCTCACCTCCCTTGATAGTGCAACTTGTATACTTAGACCTCTAAGTACTTAGTACTACACCAAAAAAAAAAAAAAAAAAAAAAAAAAAAAAAAAAACTACAAGCTTTTGTGAAAACTTTTATCACTCACTTTGCAATTTTCAAAGACTTGTGAAAACCTTTTACCTTGCAAAAATGAGTGATCATTCTCATAATAGTAGTGTGCATGGTCATCACTCCCCTAAGAGCCATAAGAGTACTAAGGAAGAACTTTGGAAACTTAAGGAATACATTAGGAAAAAAGAACTAGAAAATGAAAAAAACAATGAAACAATTAGAGAGTTGTTAAATAAACTTGTTGTGGGTGAGACTAGCAAACCCCACGGCCATGAGGGTCATGGACCTTCTAGGCCCAAAGGCTATCACTCGCACACACATTCACTAACAAGTGAAGGGTTGCATAGTAGTCATCATGATGATGGTTACTACCAAAGACCCCCTAGGCACCATAGGCCTAAGCATGAAACAACTCCTAAAGAACCTAGGTTTGACCTTCCTCCCTTCCATGGCAAGGATAGTGTGGATGACTATTTAGATTGGGAGATGAAGGTTGAACAACTCTTCACTTGCCACAATGTAGGTGAAGACCGAAAGGTTCCCATGGCTACTCTTAGCTTTCAAGGGTATGCCATGTATTGGTGGACTTCCCTAGTTAGAGAAAAACAAATTCATCATGAGCCTCCAATTCAATATTGGAATGAGCTAAGGAGTGCCTTGAGGAGAAGGCACATTCCTCCATACTTTGAGAGGGAGTTAATGGACAAGCTCCAAAGACTCCAACAAAGAAATTTGAGTGTTGAGGAATATAGGCAACAAATGGAGTTGCTTATGATGAGAGCGGGAATTAGGGAGGAAGAAAGAACCACCATAGCTAGGTTTCAAAGTGGCTTAAACCTAGAGATTAGGGATAAAGTTGAGCTATTGCCCTATAGAGACCTAAATGAACTAGTTCAACTTTGTGTGAGGGTAGAACAACAATTAAAAAGAAAACCTAGTTTTAGGAAGGAAACTACCCCCTACCCTAAGAAAGACTTCAAGAAGGAGGGTACCCCCTCCTATTCAAAGGATAAGTCACTAAAAGAGAAACCTAAGGAAAGACCTTCCCATGATACTAGGACTAGCTCCATAAAATGTTTTAAGTGCTTAGGAAGGGGACACATAGCTTCCCAATGCCCTACAAAAAAAACCATGATCATTAGGGGCAATGAGATCCTAAGTGAGGAGAGCACTTCATCTTCTTCATCCTCCTCAAGTGAAGAAGACGAAAGCCATAGTTCTAGTGAGGAAGCACCATGTGAGGGTGATCTATTAATTACCCATAGATTGTTGACTAACCAACTTAAGGAACAAGACCAATCACAACGAGAGAATCTCTTTCATTCTAGATGCAAGATTTTCAAGAAAACATGTTCTCTCATTGTTGATAGTGGCTCTTGTAACAATTTTGTAAGCCAAAGGTTAGTTGATAAGCTTAACTTGACTACTATAGCCCATCCTAAATCTTACAAACTCCAGTGGCTTAATGAGGATGGACCTATAGAAGTCAAAGATCAAGTAAATGTGCCCTTTTCCATTGGGAAGTACAAAGATGAAATTTTATGTGATATCATTCCCATGGATGCAAGTCATATTTTACTTGGTAGACCGTGGCAACATGATAGACAAGCCATCCATGATGGTGTCACCAATAAGATCCGCCTAGTCCATCTAGGTAAAAAGCATACCTTGATCCCTCTTACACCTTCCCAAGTGTTAGAAGATCAAGTGGCCATGAAAAAGAAAATTGAGGAAGAAAAAAAAGAGAGAGAAAAAAAAAAAAAAAACCTCTTAAGTTGTGAAAAAGAGGAAGAGAAGGTTATAGAGTTGGAAGGAAGTGTCCCTTCCAAGGTAGTTGTTCCTAGGAGTCAATTTTCTATAAATCATTCCATTAAACAATGTCTCCTAGTTGATCAACCTCTTTTCCTTCTCTATGCTAAAGAGACACTTGCTGCCACAAATTTTGGATTTGAGTCTCTACCAAAGGGGGTTCAAAACCTTTTAAAGGAATTTGATGACCTATTTCCCAAAGAAGTTCCAAGTGGGCTTCCTCCTTTAAGGGGAATAGAACATCAAATTGATTTGGTTCCCGGGGCAAGCCTACCCAATAGGCCCGCCTATAGGACCAACCCCCAAGAAACAAAAGAAATAGAGACCCAAGTTGAAGATTTGATGAAGAAGGGATGGGTTCAAAAGAGCTTAAGCCCTTGTGCTGTGCCGGTTCTTTTAGTTCCAAAGAAAGATGGGACTTGGAGAATGTGCACGGATTGTCGAGCTATAAATAATATAACCATTAAGTATAGGCATCCAATCCCTAGGTTAGATGACATGCTAGATGAGTTGCATGGAGCACTCATATTTTCTAAAATTGATCTTAAGAGTGGTTATCATCAAATAAGGATCAAGGAAGGAGATGAATGGAAAACCGCTTTTAAAACCAAGTTTGGATTATATGAATGGTTAGTCATGCCTTTTGGTTTGACCAATGCTCCTAGCACCTTTATGAGGTTAATGAACCATATCTTAAGGGATTGTATAGGTAGATTTGTAGTTGTTTATTTTGATGATATCCTAATCTATAGTAAAAGCCTTAAAGAACACCTAGAACACCTTAGAAATGTCTTGCTTCTTCTTAGGGAAAACCATCTCTATGCTAACTTAGAAAAATGCATATTTTGCCAAGAAAGTGTGAATTTCTTAGGGTTTATAGTTAGCAAGGAGGGGGTTAAGGTGGACCCCGAGAAGGTTAGAGCCATCCAAGAGTGGCCTACCCCTAAGAATGTGGGAGACATTAGGAGTTTCCATGGTTTAGCAAGCTTCTATAGGAGGTTTGTTAAAGACTTCTCCACCATAGCATCTCCTCTTAATGAGTTGGTCAAGAAGGATGTGCCTTTTGTATGGGGGGAGAAGCAAGAGAAGGCTTTTCATAACTTAAAAGACCAACTTACACATGCACCTATTCTAGCTCTTCCAAACTTTTCTCAAACTTTTGAGCTAGAATGTGATGCAAGTGGTTTAGGGATAGGTGCGGTCCTACTTCAAGGTGGCCACCCCATTGCTTATTTTAGTGAAAAACTTAGAGGTCCCACCTTGAATTACCCCACCTATGATAAAGAGCTCTATGCTCTTATAAGAGCCCTCAAAACTTGGGAGCATTATTTAGTGACTAAAGACTTCATCATTCATACCGATCATGAGTCACTAAAGTATTTGAGAGGGCAAGGTAAGTTAAATAAGAGACATGCTAAGTGGGTAGAATATTTAGAGCAATTTCCATATGTGATCAAGTACAAGAAGGGAAAAAGTAATGTGGTGGCCGATGCCCTTTCTAGAAGATACACATTACTTACTACCTTGAGTTCCCAAATTCTTGGATTTGACAACATTAGGGAATTGTATGAAAATGATCTAGATTTTCAGTCCACTTACAAGCAATGTCTTAAAAGGGCCTTTGATGGATTCTACATCAATGATGGGTACTTGTATAAAATGGGAAAGATTTGCATACCCAAAGGATCCATTCGAAAGCTCTTAGTAAAGGAAAGTCATGAAGGAGGTCTCATGGGCCATTTTGGAGTTGATAAAACTCTAAGTTTTGTAAAAGAAAAATTTTATTGGCCACACATGAGAATAGATGTCCAAAGGCATTGCTCAAAATGCATAGCTTGTTTACAAGCTAAATCAAGAGTTATGCCTCATGGACTCTATACACCTCTACTTATAGCTAGCACCCCTTGGGAAGACATTAGCATGGATTTTGTACTTGGTCTCCCAAGAACCCAAAGGGGTCATGATTCTATCTTTGTGGTAGTGGACCGATTTTCAAAGATGGCTCACTTTATTCCATGCCACAAGGTAGATGATGCTAGCCATATCTCAAGACTATTCTTTAAAGAAGTTGTGAGATTACATGGAATCCCTAAAACAATAGTCTCGGATAGGGATGTTAAGTTCCTTAGTCACTTTTGGAAAACACTTTGGGAAAAACTAGGAACTCAACTTCTATTTTCTACTACTTGTCACCCACAAACCGATGGGCAAACTGAAGTAGTAAATAGATCCTTATCTACTCTATTGAGGGTCATTTTAAAGAACAACAAGAAGTCTTGGGATGAACATCTTCCTCATATAGAGTTTGCATATAATAGGGTAGTCCACAAGACTACCAATCTTTCTCCTTTTGAGGTTGTTTATGGCTTTAACCCTCTCACACCTTTGGATATACTTCCTTTGCCTAGTACTTCTTCTTATGTTCACAAAGAAGGAGTTTCTAAGGCTGATTTTATAAGAAAACTCCATGAGAAGGTTAAAGACCACATAGAAAAACAAACTCAAAAATATATGGAATACAACAACAAAGGGAGAAAACAAATTATTTTTGAGGAAGGAGACTTAGTTTGGCTTCATTTGCGAAAGGAAAGATTTCCTACTCAAAGGAAGTCTAAACTAAGTCCGAGAGGAGATGGTCCATTCAAAGTACTCCAAAGAATAAATGAAAATGCCTACAAAATAGATTTACCTTCTAATTATGGTGTTAGTAGTACATTTAATGTTTGTGATCTTATGCCTTTTTCAGGGAATGCTAACATGGATGATGAAGAGGTAGATCTGAGGACAGATCCTTCCCAAGAAGGAGGGTATGATGGAGGACCATCCAAGGAAGAGGAATACATGAAGGCCATTGGACCTTTGACAAGGTCCATGGTAAGGAAGCTAGAAGAGACATCTAAGGAGGAGGTGCTTCTTAGACCCTTGCTCACCATGAGCATTGTGTACTTTTCTCCTTAGTAGTATCTTGAGTAGTCCCATTGTATATATTGTATATAGTAGACTTTGTATAGGATTGTTTTGCCTTTGTATTTTGGAGGCACCTTTTTCTTTTTAGAAGTAGGCATAGGAGTGGCATTAGTAGACTAAAGTGTGCTCCTAGCATTTTAGCCAAATGTGGTCTTAGGATAAAGGTTTTACATATTGGACTCATTTAACTCCTAATTTTTCATAGATTTGCTTTAGCTAGGTTCCATTCACATTGAATGAACCTAACTAAACCAAATGAACCATTTTCAAACCGGGTGGAGTTAAATGAAACCAATCAAAACCGTCCACACCTTTGTGTTCACACCTTGTGTTCACATTGGTGCACACTTGGCCAAATGCTTGGACCTCTTTTCTCTCCTACACAAGGGCGGTTTAGGAAGGCTCAACCATGGTTCTTAGTGAACCATGGTCTAGCCTTTTCTTGTTCCCTAAGTTGGACGGACCCAACCATGGTTCCTAGTGAACCATGATCTAGTCTAGCTTAACCCCTAGGTGGCCACGCCTATATAGCCTCAAATTTTCACTTGTATGACACTTTTGGCATTAATGAGAATTGAGTATTCAGATTAGAGATCAAATTTCTCTCCTCCCAAAGGTCCTAAACCTCTTTGTGCAAAACCAATCTCTTATCACTTTTTCCAAAGACAAGTGTGGCGGGTTGAAGAATGCTTATCCCTTCACCAAGAGTGGCGCATTCTTGAGAGGCTTCTCCACCATCTTAAGGTGGCCGTGAGGTTCCTCCCTCCATTGGAGCCTTACACAAGCATTGGAAGGATTCTAGGAGCCAAAGATCTAGGGAGAGACTTGAAGGAAGCTACATCAATCCGGCCCCCTCAAAAGTTCTTCCATCAAGATGTGTCAACCCTCCTATTGACTACTATATCTCCATGTTTCCACTAGATTATTCAAAAATCGTTTGGGACAAGAGAGAAAAGAAGGAAAGGATATATTTTTTTTCGAAAGTTTGTGTTTTAGAGGGGATTATTTATTTTTTGAAAAATGGATTTTGTAAGAATGGCTTGGCCAATGGTAGGCTTAAGTGTTTAGGCTTGTTTGATTAAACACTTATGAAGTTAAACACGTCTTGGTTATTAACGATTGTGCTTTGATAACTTGGATAGCTTTTCTTGAGCCTTTTGTTGAATTCAGTTGGTGGTACCATCATGGATTTATTCTGTTTTTTGATTGCCCTAACTTTTGCCTAAAACGCCCATTTGTGGAGTTTTAGCGGGCTTTTGTTTTTGTTCATTATTTTGTAACCCTAATTTTTGCCTAGGTCACCCTTTTGTGGGATTCCTAGCGGGTCTTTTGCTCTTATTTTTGCGCAGTCCCCTTTTTGGGTTTCCTGCCGAGCTTTTTGTTTTTTAGGATTTTTGTCCTGAATGGATTTTTTTTTTATCCATGACGGCACTTATTGAGGCCAAGGAAAGGTGCTCCAAGTTGTCACACACACTTCCACATAAAAATGATGCGGGTTTATTGATTATTAAGACGATTTTAACCTCACTTATGTTCATTCAAACAGGGTTAAATAATGTGGTTTAGAATTTTATTGCAAGCAAGAAAAGAAGCAATAAGAAATAATGAAGAATGATTTTATTATAATCATAGTGGAAACATGTGCCCTATCGAGGCTCGGGGGTCGGGCTGTCCCCGAGGAGTAATCTCTAATAGTCATCAGGTTTACACATCCCTATCGGAAGGAGGAGAGCACTTGATGACGACGACCGGCCTTGATGCTTGTGAACCGGCCTTCCTAAAGATCTGGCTTAAAGAACGTCGAGAAGGATCTTGATTCCTCTTCGTTCTTTGATCTTTAACAGGGTTGTATCCTAACCCTTGTTTCCTCGGATTATCCTTGATGATGGGTAGCTCCGGAATTCCTTGGGAGTCCTTGCCAAGTCCTTGTCCCGGCAAGTATCCATTCTTGGTGAGCATATGGGCTACCTTCTTCATTTCTCGGGGAAATGTCTCAACATTGGCGATCTCCAATGCTTGGAAGGCGGTTTATAAAGCTTCCTCTGTTGCATCCACATAAGGTATGTTGGATGGCTTGCTGATGAGTATGTCATCTTCAGCTTGAACAGTCACCAGTTTGTCACCCACAATGAACTTGACTTTCTGGTGGAGCGTAGAAGGAACAGCTTTCGCATCATGAATCCAAGGTCGGCCAAGGAGACAGCTGTATGCAGGAGTAATGTCCATCACTTGGAATTCGACATTAAAGATAGTGGGTCCAATTTGGATTGGAAGATTGATCTCTCCCACCACTTCTCTTTTAGAACCGTCGAAGGCTCGAACGATCATGTTGCTCGGGCGCATTTGGATTCCCTTGATTGCCACTTGCTCGAGCGTTCTTTTTGGCATTACGTTCAAGGAAGATCCATTATCTACCAAGACTTTAGCGATGTGATACTCCTTGCACTTTACAGAGATGTGCAAGGGCTTGTTGTGATTAGGTCCCTCGGCGGGGATCTCTTCATCGGTGAAAGTGAGGTGATCATTAGCCGTGATGTGACTAACAATCCCCTCAAACTTGTCTTGGGAGATGGTATGCGACACATATGCCTCGTTCAAAACTTTCGACAGAGCTTGCCGATGCGGTTCGGAGCTTAGGATCAACGACAACAGCGTAATCTTTGCTGGCGTCCTATGAAGTTGATCCACGATGGAGTACTCGCTCTGTCGGATAAACTTTAACAGCTCGTCTGTCTCCTCCTCGGATTCTTTTTCCTCGGTTTTCTTTTCTTCTTTTTCTTTATTCTTGGGGGCTTTATCATGAAGATCTTCGGGAGTGTAGATCCTGCCACTCCTAGTCATGCCCCCAAGTCCAGCGATGTTGGAAATATCGCTGTCGGCAGAAGAATGGATGTCGTATATCCATGGCACAGCCTTATTTGATTCGTAGGGAAAAGGCCTTGGAGCGATGATCCTTAACGGCGTTGGACCTTCCCCTTTGTTTGTCTTGATTACCAACAACGGAGTTGACGTGTGTTCGCTTGGCGCGGTTGTTGGCTTACACTTGATAACGAACGGCGTGCGATCCATTCTTTGAACATACGCATCGATTAATTCTTTCTTTTTATTACTATTATTAATGAATTACTAGGAGGGATGTATGAAATGCAAAACTAGATCCCTCCATGATTTTTGATAAGAATGCATGATATGAGATGATGACGTTGAATATGAATGCATTGTGTTTATTCAACTAAGCATTATCATGTTTTTAGGATGTCCCTAAGATGATGCATGATATTGCTTGGTTTGGATAAATAACCCCTTTTTCTTTTTTGGGTATTTTTTATTTATTTTTTTTTTTTGTATTTTTTTGGGTGAAAAGGGAAACTACCTACATGAATGTGATGAAGGTAGATGTTAACACCATGCAATGGAAGATTCTTATTCCTATTTATTCTTATTTAAAAAGGAATAGGAATGTTGTATGTTTAAAGAAATGCAATGTATGCTCATACAATGTCACATAATCAATGCACAAACAATTCACTCATCCACGAACAGTCACGAGCGAATCACGAGGTAGGGGTATCCTGCAGAAAAGTGCATATTCAAGGTGGATCTAACTGTTCTCACCGGTCTGAGGCCCCCAAGGTGCCCCCATTATAGGGACCCAATTCCTCTCGTCGTAAGTCGATGGAAAGCTCCAACGCACTGTCGGACTTGAGTTCATGGTTATCACCTTGAGTGATGTTTTCCGACAACGGTCTACGGGCACCTATAGACCCATTCAACAACCGGCCGTACTAACATCCACTCCCTATGGCTTACCACTCATGCCCCCAGGTATAGAGGGAACTGTTGTGTGCAAAGGTTTGTGTGCAGTTTGTATTTCAAACAATTGCGAAAATTTAAACATTCAACAGTTATTAAAGCCAAATAGATAAACATGTTATCATACAAGTGAGGGGTAATGAAGTAATTTTAACTATTATTTGTTAAAAATAATCTGTCACTAAATGGGACTGACTCTCGAGAATTCCCCAGCGGAGTCGCCATCTGTCGCCACCGGCCCGAAACGGGCTTTCGGCATTCACGAAGGATGGTTGGACTCTTTTGTTTGTTTAAAAATATGGATTGCTAGAATGACTTATTCTCAAACTGAGACCTCGTCAAACGAGCAATTTTATTAAAAGGCTCACCAATCCATGTTAATCCCAAGCGGGACCCTCCATGGATTAGCGGTTTTCATAAAAAGGTAGGGTTCTTGGAGTCGCCACCAATGTTTTACTCAAAACATTGGAAAAAGAAGTTTAAGGCAATCGATTCAAAAATTGACTTCGGCCATTACAACCAGAGTCGGGTAAGGGAGTCGGTTACGCGTGGGGAAGGTGTTAGCACCCCACAGCGCCCCTTTCGGGTTCCCTATGACAGATTATTTAAAAATAATAGTGCGAAATTACTAAATTACCCCTATTTATTCTAAGCAATTATAAATTAACTATCTACATGATGACAGTTTACATATGTACACACAGAAAGAAGTAAAAGAAGGGACTTTAAAGAGATAAACCTTTGAAGCGTGCTTTCTTATATATCTTGACAGAAATTGGGAAGCGTTTTGGCGTTCCCTCCCTCTACAAGACCGCTCGCTCCCTCCTATAAAATTTTAACTATGGAAATCCGGAGGATTTCCCTTCGACTAGGTTCGAATCTCCAAGCTAAATGCTCGGAATTCCAGAACTTCGTCGGATCGACTCCCAGAGAGATTTCTAGGGCAGAACACTGCTCAAAAACCCCAGAATACTCAAGGAGGGAGTCAAATTTATAGGGAAAAGGCTCAATACGGTTTATGAGGGTCAATACGGTCCACATTGAAATTTTGAACTACAATACGGCCGTATTGAATTCAATACGGCCGTATTGAAGTTCAAAAAAACCTCAATACGGCCGTATTGAAGTTCAGTGCAGCCGTATTGAAGTTCAGTGCAGCCGTATTGAATTCAATGCAGCCGTATTGAAGTTCAGAAACTTCAATACGGCCGTATTGAGTTCAGTGCGGCCGTATTGAAGTTCAAAATGTTCAATACGGCCGTACTGAACCTCTGGGAGGCCGTATTGGGCTTCATTCCTCCCACTTTTCTTATTTTAGCTATCCTAAGACCTCTAGACCTATAGAGAACCCTCCTTGGGCCTTCTGGAAGTCCTTCTGGCTGATCTTCCTTCAGTCTTCGAGAGTCTTCAAGCTTTATTTCCGACCCGGACAATTTTAGGGGTCTACACTTCTGAATATGGCACTAGCTCATCTTTTAATGTTTGTGATCTCACACCATTTTTAGGAGCTGAGGAGTTGGATGAAGAAATTAATCTGAGGACAGATGCTTCTCAAGAAGGAGGGGATGATGGAGGACCATCCTTGAAGACACATGTGGGCCCCATCACTAGGTCCATGGCTAGGAGGGTCGAAGAGGAG
This sequence comes from Cajanus cajan, assembly GCF_000230855.2. NCBI lineage: Eukaryota > Viridiplantae > Streptophyta > Magnoliopsida > Fabales > Fabaceae > Cajanus > Cajanus cajan. The sequence continues at coordinate 39,351,555 of NC_138521.1, read as the reverse complement.
GAGGGTGTTCACACACCTAGGGATACTCTCCTTATGATCATAGAGTATTAGTACCCTCCTAAGCCTCATTAGTATAGGGTTTATTTTATTTGCCAATTTTACCCTTGTATTTTGGGGTATTTTAGTCATAGGATTTATTTTCTTTGTATTTCCTATTTTACCCTTGTATTATGGGGTGCTTTAGATGATTAGGGTTTTTTAATTTGGGCTAGGGTATTACATAGGAGGTGACGCCTAGTTTGGTGAGTTTGGACCTATTTTTGGTGATTAGAAAGGCTTAGGCCCAATGGAGGGCAAAGGTTGCATGGACTTATCATGCACCTAGAAATAGCCAATCTAATCCCATAGATTCCAAACTTGGCCACCAAGTTGCATCTAGGGTTAATTTGGCATTGCATTTGGAGTGCATTTGCCTTGGCATTTTCGGCCATGCACACCCTAAATGCAACCCTAAATGCAACTTCTCCTATAAATACCCCACCCCCCACCACTTGTAAATACTTTAGATTATATGATATTGAGTGAGCCTTTTGTGCCTCAAAATCCATCCTTAGTCCCTAGGATAGTTTCGGCTAGCCTCCTCCTATCTCCACCCTTGGAGAGTAGGAAACCTAGAGTGGCCTCCACCTACCTTGGAGTGAGCCAACTTTGAGCACCCAAACACCTCCACCCTAAGTGCTTCCGCCCAAACACCATCATTTCACGCCAACTTCCTTTCATTCACCATATATCCTCCTTTTGTCCACCTTTGTTGAACCTAGATCAAGGGCAAGGCTTCCTCTCCTTCATCCCTACATCATTTCATGGAGAAGGAACCCATCACACCATACCTTAAACACTTCCGCCACCCTACTCCCTTTCTCGCCTATCTCCCTTATTGTCCCATAAACTTCCTTTTGTCTACCCCTTGGTGAACATAGATCAAGGGCAAGGAGTCTCCTTTCAACCATTGTCATCACCCATGGAAGGAACTACTCCATCAAGTGGTATCTAGAGCCAAGGATCATCAAGGGTAAACGTTATTTTCCTTGTCTCCTTTGTCTTCTTTCCATTCGGTCTTTGTCTCTCTTTTTCTTTCTTTGTATGACCAAATGTTTGGGTTCATATTCTTGCTTCTTGTGAACCTTCCTTGAACATTTTAGGTTTCCATTGTTAGGTTTTTGCCATGCTTTTCAAATTTTTAGGTTGAGTCTCACATGAACATGCCATGAACATGCTTTTGATTTTTGAATCCACCTAAGTTTTGTCATTTTATGTTTCCTATATTTTGTCTACAAAAATTTTTTTTTCCATGTATGTGCCAAACACTTTGCATGACTACATGAACAAAAAAAAATATATACCATATTGCATGACATAGTGGGCGTGACATATAGCAATCATTCTAGGAGTCATTCATGCATGCTACCTAGTCCTAGCATGTTCTATGTGATCTTTGATTTCCATGTGTAAACATTTCCTTGCGCATGCATAACCGCCCACTTTCCTTGCATTCTCACTTGGTTGAGTCAACATTGTATGCCTAAAGAAACCCTAAAAGAATCTAAGAGGTGTGCTGAAAAATTTTGTGCAAACAACTTGTACTAGATAGTACAAAACATTTTCCACTCAAAGATACCCTAAACACCTTTAAAATCACGCCACTTGTCTTCTTCTCCTTCTCTTAAAATTTGACCTAATTTTCACCACCCACAAGTGCAAAACCTAAGCAACAATGGGCTGAATATTAAAGAAAAGAAATTGGACCCAAGGAACTTCAAAAAAAAAAGTTGACGTGAAAATAGAACAAAAAAAAAAGTATCAAAAGAATTTTTGGACCAAAAATGACTTGTTGCTAGACTTGTGGACTTGGACCCTTTACCTAAGCATTTGGGAGTTGGACTTGTGACATTTTGACCTTATTTTGGGACCTTAATATTGGCTGGACCGAATCCTTTAAAAGACTTAATCAAGTGAGCTTAAACACTAATCCATTCTAGTGCCTTTCTAGGATTACTCTTTTGTGTGCTTCCTTTTTGTGATTGAGTCTTAATTTTAGTTTTTATTTTCTTTGGCCTCTTTTGTTTTGTCTTAATCAATTCCCTCTGAGTTTAGCCTTCCTAATTGTGCTTTTTCAGTTTTATTTTCTTGGACTCTTGCTCTTGGGTTGGTTTCATTTTGTTTGTAGGTGAAGAACCACTCTAGCAAACTTTCACACCTTTGGTGGATTTGAGTGGAGGAGTGAACCGAATCCAAACCTAGCCTTTGGAGGGAGATACACCAAAACAAAAGGAGTGTCTAAACACTTGGAGAGGACTAACAAGTTTTCTCTTTGTGAAGGAACCCAAGTGGAGGAGTTTGAAGACCTAAACTTTTTGTTTTTTTCATAAATTTTACTTGATTTCTTTGCTTTCGGCCTCTTGTGTTTTTAGGCCTTGGTTTCTTTCATTTGGTTTGTAATTTGGCCATTCCTAAACCTCTTCAATTTGGTTTTAGTTCGTTTAGTTGAAGGTGATTTGAAAACCTTCACCTAGGACCTCGACTAGAATATGTTTTAAGTGCTTTTCTTTTGCATGCTTTATAGTTTTTGGTAGTATAATTGTTAGGGTTTTTATCTTTGCTCCAATTTACGTTTAGAAGGCTTTTGCCTACTAGGGGTAACGTGCACACACTCACCTTATTGATTGTGCCAACTTGTTTTTGTAAGAAAAGTGGAAAAAGGCTTAGTGATTTTTACTAGATAAGGCTTGGTTATTAAGTGATTCTTTGTAGTCCACTGATAGTCATATTTTAGTATATCTTTCTTCATGTGCTTTTACCTTATTTGATTCTTTTTAGTATCCTATATTCATGTTTTAGTTTAAATTTGCATTAGTGAATCATTTAGGAACTAGTTATAAATTTTACTAATTTCCCGTAAGAATTTCCTGTTTTGACACAGTTTCTTGTACAAGCCATATCTGGAGCTATTCAACTCGGAATTTGGCAAACTGGGTTTTTCGTCCAACATGAGAATTGTAGATCTCTGTCTTATCTTTACAGGGACACCAAGTTTGCCAAATGACATTTTTCAAAATTTAACACAAGGTTAGTTTGGATACACCTATCTAATACCCTAGATAGACTCTCTAGGCATGCATCAAATGAAGAACCATAGACTGTAAAATCATCCATAAACACCTCCATGCAACTCTCCAATAGATCAGAAAATATACTCACCATACACCTCTGAAAGGTGGCCGAAGCGTTGCATAGACCAAATGGCATCCTAGTGTAAGCAAATGTGCCAAATGGAATGTGGTCTTGTGTTGGTCCTCTGGTGCAATATGAATCTGCATGTACCCTGAAAATCCATCCAAGAAGCAATAGTGTGATTTACCTGCCAACCTCTCCAACACCTGATCGATGAATGGAAGAGGGAAGTGGTCCTTGCGAGTTGCCTGATTAAGTCTTCTATAGTCCACACAAACTCGCCAACTGTTCTGAACTCTGGTTGAAACCAACTCAGCATCCTGGTTCCTCACCACAGTCATCCCAGTCTTCTTGGGAACCACCTGTACGGACTAACCCACTTGCTATCAGAAATAGGATAAATTATACCTGCTGCCAATAACTTTGTGACCTCTTTCTTCACCACATATAAAATAGTAGGATTGAGTCTTCTCTGTGGCTGCCTCACAGGTCGGAACTCATCCTCCAGTAGAATCTGGTGCATGCATATGGCAGGACTAATCCCAGGAAGGTCAGCAAGAGTCCAACCAATGGCTTTCCTGTGGTCTCTCAAAACCTGCAACAGTCTCTCCTCCTGATCAGATTCAAGAATGCTAGCTATAATGACAGGAAGCCCTTGATTGTCCTCTAAATAAGCATACTTCAAATGTGCAGGTAAAGGCTTGAACTCTACTAATGGTGTCTGCACAGTGGATGGTTCTGACAATGAAGAAGGTAGAGCTGGAGATGATGTCTCAGATGCTGGTGGTGGAACATCTACTGACGTGGCTAAATCTGCTATACCTGAAATAGCAACACTAATTTTTTCACTGTCGCCACCCGCCGAAACGGAGCTTGGCATTCGCGACGATGGTCGGACTCGTTTTGATTTTGAAAAAAATGGTGGATTGCTAGAACGACTTATTCTCAAACTGAGACCTTGTCGAACTAACAATTTTATTAAAATGATTCACCAATCCATGTTAATCCCAAGCGGGACCCTCCATGGATTAGTAGTTTTCGCAAAAGGTAGGGTTCTTGGAGTCGCCACCAATATTTTACTCAAAACATTGGAAAAAGATTTAAGGCAATTGATTTTATAAATCAACTTTGGCCATTACAACCAGAGTTGGGTAAGGGAGTCGGTTACGTGCGGGGAAGGTGTTAGCACCCCCACAACGCCCCATTAGGGTTCCCTATGACGGATTATTTATTAAATAATAGCGTAAAATTACTAAATTACCCTTATTTATTATAAGCGGTTATATATTAAATATCTACATGATGACGAATTTAAATATGCAACAATCAGAAAGTGGTAAAAGAAGGGATTTTTAGAGAAGAAACCTCTTGAAGCGTGCTTTTTATATATCAATGAAGTTTAGGAGGCTTTTTGGCGCTCCCTCCCTCTACAAGCTCGCTCGCTCCTTCCTAAAAAATAATCTTTACTATGGAAATCCAAAAGATTTCCCTTCGACTAAGTTCGAGACTCAAGCAAATGGCTCGTGACTCAAGAACTTCGTCGGATTGACTCTCAGAGCGATTTCTAGGGCAGAACACTGCTCAAAAACCCCAGAATACTCAAGGAGAGAGTCAAAACTGTGTGCAAAAGTGCCAAATGACGTCCAAATGACGTCTTATTTATAGGGGTGAGGCGCGGTACGGTCCCTGGGGTCAATACGGCCCGTATTGAAGTTTTGAACTTCAATACGGCCGTATTGAATTTAATACGGCCGTATTGAGGTTCAAAAACATCAATACGGCCGTATTGGTTTCAGTACGGCCGTATTGCAGTTCAAAAATGCAATACGGGCCGTACTGAGCTCCAAAGAGGCCGTATTGAGCTCCACTCCTCTCACTTTCTTATTTTTAGCTACTCTAAGACCTCTAAACCTACAGATAGTCATCCTATGGTCTTCTGGGAGTCCTTCTGGCTGACTTTCCATTGATCTTTGATAGTCTTCGAGTCTTATTTCTGACCCGGACAATTTTAGGGGTCTACAGCTGCCCCCCCTTTACTTAGTCAAGCAGTTTTTTAATGTACCGGTTGACAAGTAAAGGAGTTGACCCAATTGTCCGGGGAATAAGGCCATCCTTCCGACTTGTAGTGTCTTCCGGTGGAAAATTGTTGAGTAGCCTCTCCAGGTTGAGTATTAGTCGTCGCCTCTCCAGGCTCGTGCATACCTCGGTGCTTCTGATCACTTTGGTAGCGTGAGTTTGCCCTCTCCAGGGTCTGCGTACCTCCGTGCTTCTAGTCACTTTGGTAGCGTGAGTCTTGCCCTCTCTAGGGTTGCGTACCTCTGTGCTTCTAGTCACTTTGGTAGCGTGAGTCTTGCCCTCTCCAGGGTTGCGTACCTCTGTGCTTCTAGTCACTTTGGTAGCGTGAGTCTTGCCCTCTCCAGGGTTGCGTACCTCTGTGCTTCTAGTCACTTTGGTAGCGTGAGTCTTGCCCTCTCCAGGGTTGCGTACCTCTGTGCTTTTGATCACTTTGGTAGCGTGAGTCTTGCCCTCTCCAGGGTTGCGTACCTCTGTGCTTCTAGTCACTTTGGTAGCGTGAGTCTTGCCCTCTCCAGGGTTGCGTACCTCTGTGCTTCTGATCACTTTGGTAGCGTGAGTCTTGCCCTCTCCAGGGTTGCGTACCTCTGTGCTTCTGATCACTTTGGTAGCGTGAGTCTTGCCCTCTCCAGGGTTGCGTACCTCTGTGCTTCTAGTCACTTTGGTAGCGTGAGTCTTGCCCTCTCCAGGGTTGCGTACCTCTGTGCTTCTAGTCACTTTGGTAGCGTGAGTCTTGCCCTCTCCAGGGTTGCGTACCTCTGTGCTTCTAGTCACTTTGGTAGCGTGAGTCTTGCCCTCTCCAGGGTTGCGTACCTCTGTGCTTCTAGTCACTTTGGTAGCGTGAGTCTTGCCCTCTCCAGGGTTGGCGATGATTTTGTCTCCACAGTCCACGATGCTGCTTCGACGATTGTTTTTGATTTTTGTGCCACTGAGGGCTGGATAACGCAGGGATCCGTCTAGGGGATGTGCAGTTACTCATAGGTTCATGTGTCCCAACTTTCCATTGCGTAGTTGGTACCCATTGAGGAATTTCTGTTTCCTTGGGGTGTAGACACGAAGATGCTCTTTCTGATGTGAGCGATGCCTTATGATTGGCTGACGTCCTTTTGACGGTGGTGGAGTATCCCGGTTATCCTTATTCGGGCGACTCTTTTTTTTTCTGGTTTTGTTGCCTCTGTGTAGGCTATTATCCGCTGGGGAATTCTGTCGTTGATTTTTTGATTGGCCTCTTCTGTTAGGCAGATCATCTTGACGCTTGATGTTTGGCTAAAAGCCGATTTCCACTTGGGGAATGGTTTATTGATTTTTGCTTTTTGTAGGGATGCCTCTTAGTAGGCGACTGGGGATTTGAAGTTCTTATGTATCCCAGAGTATTATTTAGAAAGCCTCTTCAGGCTTAGCTTCACTCATTGCTTGAGTTGGAAAGCTATTCTCCACTGAGGAAGTATGAGTCCTTTCGACTTGGATATTCTGTCTGGATGATCAAGCCTTCCTTGGGGAATCTTGCTGATCTTGGTTTGATAGCTCTCACTGGGGAATTTGGCCCGTGAGTGGAAGCTGAGATATCTCTGGGGAGTATTATTTCGGCAAGCCTCTCCAGGCTCAATTATTCTGATGAGGGAGTATTATTTCGGCAAGCCTCTCCAGGCTCAATTATTCTGATGAGGGAGTATTATTTCGGCAAGCCTCTCCAGGCTCAGTTATTCTGAGAGAGTATTATTTCGGCAAGCCTCTCCAGGCTCAGTTATTCTGAGAGAGTATTATTTCGGCAAGCCTCTCCAGGCTCAGTTATTCTGAGAGAGTATTATTTCGGCAAGCCTCTCCAGGCTCAGTTATTCTGTACGAGTATTATTTCGGCAAGCCTCTCCAGGCTCAATTATTCTGTACGAGTATTATTTCGGCAAGCCTCTCCAGGCTTAGTTATTCTGTACGATGCGATTGATTTTCTAAATCTTTTGCCTTTTTTTGTCGTTTTTGGCTTTTTCTGTATTTTTGCCTTTTTTGTCATTTTTTGGCTTTTTCTGTATTTTTGCCTTTTTGTCGTTTTTTTGGCCTTTTCTGTTGACTGTTGTCATACACAAGCAATTTTTCTATTTTTCTATTTTATGCAATTGCCTCATGATAAGGTCTTTGAATGTGCAACTAATGTGTGTGTGATGCAAAAATGCAAGTTTGATTATTTTTATTAATGTTTTTTAGAAAAATGAATGGCTCTCCCTATCTTCCTTTTCTTGGAGGAATTTCTGTCGTCGACGTGAGGGAATATTTTTGTGAGCCTTTTATGCAGGAGATTACGAATTTTATAGGAACCCCTCCAATTTTCTTTATTGACCGATTATTAAAGGAATTTCGTACAATTTTTATGAAATACCAATTTTAGAGGCATAATCACATGGTCAAGAGAGAAGAGAAAGTGAATAGATATTTTATTGATATTCACAAGTGTTTTTACAGAAAGATATACAGAAGGAATTTCTGAAGAATGGCTGGCCAGGGTAGGCTATATACATTGGGCTTAACAATTATATCTGTAATTGTTGCTCTTTACGCTCCCCTAATTGCTTCGGGTGAGATGTCTGAGCCAGGAGCATAGATGCTGCAAGACGCTTGCTTCTAGAAGATAATCACTTGAACCGCCTTTCGGTTTTCGATTCAAGTGATCGTTGCTTGCTTTGTTTTTGTATCTTATTCTTTTGCCCCTAATTTTTGCCTAGGACGTATCCTAGCAGGGATAAATTCACCTTTGTTTTGCCTAGTACCCTTGTACTGGCGGGCTTTTTATTTTGCCCTAACTTTTGCCTAGGACGCCCTTTTTGGGTTTTCATCCTAGCGGGCCTATGCAAGCAACGTCTTCAAGCATAGTACTTCTTTACCACGTCAGCGTTGACTGGGTATCGAAGTTCTTCTCCATCCATGTCTGTGAGGATCAATGCTCCTCCTGAGAAGGCTCGTTTTACCACGTATGGTCCTCCGTGATTTGGGGTACACTTTCCGATTTTGTCCTTTTGAGTTGGTAGCAATTTCTTCATTACCAACTCTCCCTCATGGTAGACTCGAGGGTGGACTTTCTTGTCAAAAGCCTTTTTGATCTTCCTCTGATAGGCTTGACCATGGCATATGGCGTTCAGCCGTTTCTTTTTGATAAGGTTCAACTGGTCGTATCGGCTTTGAACCCATTCTACCTCGGAAAGTTTTGTTTCCATGATTACCCTTAGAGAAGGTATCTCGACTTCGACGGGTAGAACTGCCTCCATCCCATAAACGAGGGAGAATGGAGTAGCTCCTGTAGATGTACGTACTGAAGTCCTATAGCCATGAGGAGCGAAGGGTAACATCTCGTGCCAGTCTTTAAATGAGACAACCATCTTTTGCACTATTTTCTTGATGTTCTTATTGGTTGCCTCGACTGCCCCATTCATCTTTGGCCGATATGGGGAAGAGTTATGGTGTTGGATCTTGAATTCTTGGCACAGTTCTTCCACCATTTTATTATTCAGATTAGATCCATTTTCAGTGATGATTTATTTCTCCATGCTTCCACTAGATTATTCTAAAATCGTTTGGGACAAGAGAGAAAAGAAAGGAAAGATATTTTTGTTCTGAAGTTTGTGTTTTAGAGGGGATTTATTTTTCAAAAAAATGGTTTTTGTAAGAATGGTTGGCCAAGGTAGGCTTATGTGTTTAGGCTTTGTTTGATTAAACACTTATGAAGTTAAGAAAATCTTTGTTTATTGACGTTGTGATTTGACAACTTAGATAGCTTCCCTTGAACCTTTCTTTTTGAATTCGGTTCATGGTACCATCATGGATTTCTTTTGTTTTTTGATTGTCCTTATTTTTGCCTAAAACACCCCTTTTGTGGCGTTTTAGCGGACTTTTGTTTTTGTTCATTTTTGCAACCCTAACTTTTGTTTTTTGATTGTCCTTATTTTTGCCTAGGTCTGATGGTTGAGTACTGTCTCTCCAGACCTTGAGTACCGTCTCTCCAGACTTTGAGTACTGTCTCTCCAGACCTTGAGTACCGTCTCTCCAGACTTTCTTTGAGTACCGTCTCTCCAGACTTTCTTTGAGTACCGTCTCTCCAGACTTTCTTTGAGTACCGTCTCTCCAGACTTTGTTTGAGTACCGTCTCTCCAGACTTTGTTTAAGTACCGTCTCTCCAGACCTTGTTTGAGTACCGTCTCTCCAGACCTTGTTTGAGTACCGTCTCTCCAGACCTTGTTTGAGTACCGTCTCTCCAGACTTTGTTTGAGTACCGTCTCTCCAGACTTTGTTTGAGTACCGTCTCTCCAGACCTTGTTTGAGTACCGTCTCTCCAGACTTTGTTTGAATACCGTCTCTCCAGACTTTGTTTGAGTACCGTCTCTCCAGACTTTGTTTGAGTATCGTCTCTCCAGACCTTGTTTGAGTACCGTCTCTCCAGACCTTGTTTGAGTACCGTCTCTCCAGACCTTGTTTGAGTACCGTCTCTCCAGACTTTGTTTGAGTACCGTCTCTCCAGACTTTGTTTGAGTACCGTCTCTCCAGACTTTGTTTGAGTACCGTCTCTCCAGACTTTGTTTGGGTTGTCTTTGACGACCTAGGCAACTGAGTTTGCCCTCTCCAGGGTCTGCGTCCGTGTCTTCTGATCACTTCGGCAATGCGAGTTTACCCTCTCCAGGGATCTGAGATGATTTTTTGTCTCCACAGTCCACTATGCTGCTTCAACGGTTTGTTTTTCTGATTTTGTGCCACTGAGGGCTGGATAACGCAGGGACCCATCTAGGGGATGTGCAGTCATTCATAGGTTCTTGTGCCCCAACTTGCATTTGCATAGTTGGTACCCATGGGGAATTTCTGACTCCTTGGGGTGTAGACACAGATGCTCTTCTTGAATTGAGCGATGCCTTATGTTTGGCTGACGTCCTTTTGACGTAAGTGAAGTATCCCGGTTATCCTTATTCGGGTGTCTCTCTTTGATTTTCTGATTTTGTAGCCTCTGTGTAGGCTATTATCCACTGGGGGTTCTGGATGTTGATTTTGATTTTGTCTCCACAGTCCACGATGCTGCTTTGACGATTGTTTTTGATTTTTGTGCCACTGAGGGCTGGATAATGTAGGGATCCGTCTAGGGGATGTGCAGTTACTCATAGGTTCTTGTGTCCCAACTTTCCTTTGCATAGTTGGTGCCCATTGAGGAATTTCTGTTTCCCTGGGGTGTAGACACGAAGATGCTCTTTCTGAGATGAGCGGTGCCTTATGATTGGCTGACGTCCTTTCGACGATGGTGGAGTATCCCGGTTATCCTTATTCGGGTGACTCTTTTTATTTTTCTGGTTTTGTCGCCTCTGTGTAGGCTGTTATCCGCTGGGGGATTTTGCCATTGATTGTGATTAGCCTCTTCTGTTAGGCAGATCATCTTGACGCTTGATGTTTGGCCAAAAAGCCAGATTCCATTTGGGGAATGATTATTGATCTTTTGATTTTTTTCTTTTTGTAGGAATGCCTCTTGAGTAGGCGACTGGGGATTTGGGGATCTTATGTATCCCAGAGTATTATTTAGGAAGCCTCTACAGGCTTAGACTCACTCAACGCCTGAGTTGGAGAGCTATCTTCCACTGAGGAAGTTTTAAGTCCTTTGACTAGATATATTGCTTGGGTGATCGTGCTTCCATTGGGAATTTTGTCGATCTTGCTTGATAGCTTTCACTGGGGAATTTGGCCCGTGAGTGGAAGCTGAGATATCTCTGGGGAGTATTATTTCGGCGAGCCTCTCCAGGCTCATTTATTCTGATGAGAGTATTATTTCGGCAAGCCTCTCCAGGCTCAATTATTCTGAAAGAGTATTATTTCGGCAAGCCTCTCCAGGCTCATTTATTCCGAAGGAGTATTATTTCGGCAAGCCTCTCCAGGCTCAGTTATTCTGAAAGAGTATTATTTCGGCAAGCCTCTCCAGGCTCAGTTATTCTGAAAGAGTATTATTTCGGCGAGCCTCTCCAGGCTCAATTATTCTGAGGGAGTATTGTTTCGGCAAGCCTCTCCAGGCTCAATTATTCTGTATGATGAATTGGTTTTTTGTTCAGCCCAAGAATGCAAGCTGAGATGTCTTTTGGAGAGTATTATTTTGGCAAGCCTCTCCAGGCTCAGTTATTCTGTATAATTTGTTGGATTTTCTGTATTTTGCCTTTTTGTTGATTTTGGCTTTTTCTGTGTTTTTGCCTTTTTTGTTGATTTTGGCTTTTTCTGTGTTTTTGCCTTTTTTGTTGATTTCGGCTTTTTCTGTATTTTTTGTTGATTTTGGCTTTTTCTGTATTTTTGCCTTTTTTGTTGGTTTTGGCTTTTTCTGTACAGAAATGTCTCTCAGGAGTATTATTTTGGCAAGCCTCTTCAGGCTCAGTTATTCTGAGAGAGTATTATTTCGGCGAGCCTCTCCAGGCTCAATTATTCTGAGAGTATTATTTCGGCGAGCCTCTCCAGGCTCAGTTATTCTGTATGAGTATTATTTCGGCAAGCCTCTCCAGGCTCAGTTATTCTGAGAGAGTATTATTTCGGCAAGCCTCTCCAGGCTTAATTATTCTGAGGAAGTATTTTTTCAGCAAGCCTCTCCAGGCTCAATTATTCTGTACAAACTGAGGAGTATTGTTTGTATCCTTGCCTTTTTTTCGTCTTTGGCTTTTGTTGACTGCTGTCATACACAAGCAATTTTCAATTTTTTCTATTTTATGCAATTGCCTCGTGGTAAGGTCTTTAAATGTGCAACTAATGTGTGTGATGCACGCGATGCAAGTTTTTATTTTTGTTCTTTTATTTAGAAAAGTGAATGGCTCTCCCTATCCTCTTCTTTTTTTAGAGGGACTGTCATAGACGCGAGGGAGGATTTTTGTGAGCCTTTTATGCAGGAGATTATGGATTTTATAGGAACCCCTCCAATTTTCTTTATTGACCGATTATTAAGGAATTTCATACAATTTTTTTAGAAATACCAATTTAGAGGCATAATCACATGGTCAAGAGAGAAAAGAAATGAATAGATATTTTATTAATATTCACAAGTGTTTTTACAGAAAGATATACAGAAGGAATTTCTGAAGAATGGCTGGCCAGGGTAGGCTATATACATTTTTGGCTTAAACAATTATATCTGTAATTGTCGCTCTTCCCGTTCCCCTAATCGCTTCGGGTGAGATGCCTGAGCCAGGAGCGTAGACACTGCAAGACGCTTGCTTCTAGAAGATAATCACATGAATCGCCTTTCGGTTTTCGATTCAAGTGATCGTTGCTTGCTTTATTTTTATGTCTTATTCTTTTGCCCCTAACTTTTGCCTAGGACGTATCCTAGCGGGGGTGATTTTGCCTTTGTTTTGCCTAGTACCCTTGTACTGGCGGGCTTTTTATTTTGCCCTAACTTTTGCCTAGGACGCCCTTTTCGGGTTTTCATCCTAGCGGGCCTGTGCAAGCAACGTCTTCAAGCGTAGTACTTCTTTACCACGTCAGCGTTGACTGGGTATCGAAGTTCTTTTTCATCCATGTCTGTGAGGATCAATGCTCCTCCTGAGAAGGCTCGTTTTTCCACGTATGGTCCTCCGTGATTTGGGGCATACTTTCCGATTTTGTCCTTTTGAGTTGGTAGCAATTTCTTCATTACCAACTCTCCCTCATGGTAGACTCGAGGGTGGACCTTCTTGTCAAAAGCCTTTTTGGTCTTCCTCTGGTAGGCTTGACCATGGCATATGGCGTTCAGCCATTTTTCTTCAATGAGGTTCAACTGGTCATACCGGCTTTGAACCCATTCTTCCTCGGAAAGTTTTGCTTCCATAATTACCCTTAGAGAAGGTATCTTGACTTCGACGGGTAGAACTGCCTCCATCCCATAAACGAGGGAGAATGGAGTAGCTCCTGTAGACGTGCGTACTGAAGTCCTATAACCATGAAGAGCGAAGGGTAACATCTCGTGCCAGTCTTTAAATGAGGCAACCATCATTTGCCCTATTTTCTTGATGTTCTTATTGGTTGCCTTGACTGCCCCATTCATCTTTGGCCGATATGGGGAAGAATTATGGTGTTGGATCTTGAATTCTTGGCACAGTTCTTCCACCATTTTGTTATTTAGATTGGATCCATTATCAGTGATGATTTATTTCTCCATGCTTCCACTAGATTATTCTAAAATCTTTCGGGACAAGAGAGAAAAGAAAGGAAAGATATTTTTTGTTCTGAAGTTTGTGTTTTAGAGGGGATTTATTTTTCAAAAATGGTTTTTGTAAGAATGGATGGCCAAGGTAGGCTTATGTGTTTAGGCTTGTTTGATTAAACACTTATGAAGTTAAAAAGTCGTGTTGTGATTCGACAACTTGGATAGCTTCCCTTGAACCTTTCTTTTTGAATTCGGTTCATGGTACTATCATGGATTTATTTTTATTTTTTGATTGTCCTTATTTTTGCCTAAAACACCCTTTTGTGGTGTTTCAGCGGACTTTTGTTTTTTGTTTATTTTGCAACCCTAATTTTTGCCTAGGTCACCCTTTTGTGGGATTCCTAGCGGGTTCTTTGCTCTTATTTTTGCGCATCCCCCTTTTTGGGTTTTCTGCCGAGCTTCTTTTATTTTAAAGGATTTATTTTTATCCATGATGGCACTTGTCGAGGCCAAGGGAAGGTGCTCCAAGTTGTCACACACACTTCCACATAAAAATGATGTGGGTTTATTATTATTAAGATGATTTTAACCTCATTCATGTTTATTCAAACAGGGTTAAAAATAATGTGGTTTAGAATTTTATTATAAGCAAGAAAAGAAGCAATGAAGAATGATTTTATTATAATCATAGCGGAAACATGTGTCCTTATTTCATCACTGGTATGGGTCCTAATGTTGACCTCTTTTATCTCTCAGCCATGCCCCAAATTTACAGTCTCCAATTTCTCTTGACGAGCTTCTTGATCTAGCAATCTTTGCAGATCCGGAGAAATGGTCTCCTCATCACTGTCCAACTCAACCCTTTCACCTTCGGATCCCGGTCAGAGCGAACAATTACAGACATAATTATTTTATTGGTTCTGTTTAGGTTTAGAATTATTAATGTTAATGAGGAAAGAGAGAAAAGAACAAAAAAGAGAGTAATGTGAAAAATGCCTCTTTATTGATATGTATTAAAACTGTACAAAAACCCTTATTTACATGAAAAGGTTCTCATGATCTCGGGTACTGATCATGAGTCCCTAAAAGAGAAATATGAAGGGGCCCTATCGTGGCTTGTTCTTCTCTCTACTCCTGCTTTGGCAGAGGATTCTTGCTCACGTCGAGCGCTGTCGAATCGAAGGTGACCCACCCGGCATCAATAAGGTTTTGGACCTTGTATTTGAGAGCTAGGCATTTCTCTGTTGAATGCCCTGGTGCCCCCGAATGGTATAAACATTTGTCTTGTGGCTTGTACCAATCGGGGTAAGGTGGGTCGATCTTCCTTGGTGGAACATGAGCTAGAAGTTTGGCTTCTACTAGCTTCGGCAGGAGATCGCTATAAGTGGTCGGAAGTTTATCAAACTTCTTCACAGGGGTGAATTGCGATCTTCCCGTCTTCGAAGTGGAAGTAGCCGAGGGTATGGTTATAGCATTGACTCCTCCCTCTTTCTTTTTCCCGAAGGCCTTCTTAGCTTCATATGATTGGGAAGGCTTAGCCAGCTTCCCACTTTTAAGTCCTTGTTCCACTCTCTCCCCAATGGTGATGATGTCCGAGAAGAGTGTCGTTGTGTTCCCTATCATTTTATCGTAATAGGGACCAGTCAACGAGTTGATGAATAAGGACACCGTCTCCTTATCCAACAGCGGGGGCTCTATCTGTGCCGCCAACTCCCTCCATCGTTGGGCGTACGCCTTGAAAGATTCATCATTTTTCTTACTCAAGGCTTGAAGATCTGACCTATCGGGTGTTAGGTCGATGTTGTATTTATAGCGCTTGAGAAAGGCGTCGGCCAACTGCCTCCATATGTGTACTAGATTTCCATCTAGCTGCATATACCAGTTGAGCGCGGTATCAGCCAAGCTCTCTTGGAAGCAGTGGATCAAGAGCTTTTCGTTTGTGGCATATGCAGCCATTTTGCGACAGTACATGGTGAGATGACTCTTAGGGCAAGTCGATCCCACGTACTTTGGGAAATCCGGCACTTTAAATTTAGGAGGGAATTGGATGTCTCTCACTAAACACATGTCGGCGGCATCTTTAATATCGAAGTCATGCCCCTCCATAGCCCTTAGCCGATCCTCTAGGGCGTGGAATTGTTCTTTTGAAACCTCGGGCTCTTTGATTACAATTCCAGCCCCTATAGGTATAGCGTGTGGAGGTTCTTCCTCGTGCTCTTCCTCCTCATGATGATGGGACTCATGGTCACTGTGGTGAGCCCCATGTACATTATGATGACGCATGAGTTCCATCATTTGCGCCATTTGATCTTTGAGCTGTGAGAGCTCGGCTGTAAGCTTCTTATTTTGGTCCTCCAGCGCTTCCATCTTCTTGATTTTCTGCGCGCGTGTGAGGACAGAGAGATGACCAGCCACTTTCTAAAATGAATGTTTATTCTAATTAGCTTATTTATGATATGAATACACTCTTGATGTGAGCTTGATAATCTTTCATCTTTAAGGCGCTGCCTTTTTAAGATGAAAGTTTATCACCCTCCCTAGCCTATGATCTCTCCACAACGGAGAATCTCAATAGTCACGGGTCTCTTTCACTCACATCGAGAGGGTATTAGTGAGCCTATAAATGATGATGAGGATGCATGAGGTATTATTGATAATGATGCCTATGCTCCTTACTTTTATTATATTTTCACACATTGGTTTTTCCTCTCATGTCATGACATTTTCATGCATGGGGATTATTCTTTAGACCTTATCACGAGGTTATTTATTAATGCACAAACAATTGCACATAAGCATTTACACAAACAATTCACTCATCCACGAACAGTCACGAGCGAATCACGAGGTAGGGGTTTCCTGCAGAAAGGTGCATATTCAAGGTGGTTCTAACTGTTCTCACCGGTCTGAGGCCCCCAAGGTGCCCCCATTATAGGGACCCAATTCCTCTTGTCGTAAGTCGATGGAAAGCTCCAACGCACTGTCGGACTCGAGTTCATGGTTATCACCTTGAGTGATGCTTTCCGACAACGGTCTACGGGCACCTATAGACCCATTCGACAACCGGCCGTACTAACATCCACTCCCTATGGCTTACCACTCATGCCCCCGGGTATAGAGGGAACTGTTGTGTGCAAAGGTTTGTGTGCAGTTTTTATTCCAAACAATTGCGAGAATTTAAACATACAACAATTATTAAAGCCAAATAGATAAACATGTTATCATACAAACAAGGGGTAATGAAGTAATTTTAACTATTATTTGTTAAAATAATCTGTCACTAAATGGGACTGACTCTCGAGGCTTCCCCAGCAGAGTCGCCATCTGTCGCCACCGGCCCGAAACGGGGCTTTCGGCATTCGCGAAGGATGGTTGGACTCTTTTATTTGTTTAAAAATATGGATTGCTAGAATGACTTATTCTCAAACTGAGACCTCGTCAAACGAGCAATTTTATTAAAAGGCTCACCAATCCATGTTAATCCCAAGCGGGACCCTCCATGGATTAGCGATTTTCATAAAAAAGAAGGGTTCATGGAGTCGCCACCAATGTTTTACTCAAAACATTGGAAAAAGAGATTTAAGGCAATCGATTCAAAAATCGACTTCGGCCATTACAACCAGAGTCGGGTAAGGGAGTCGGTTACGCGTGGGGAAGGTGTTAGCACCCCACAGCGCCCCTTTCGGGTTCCCTATGACAGATTATTTAAAAATAATAGTGCGAAATTACTAAATTACCCCTATTTATTATAAGCGATTGTAAATTAAATATCTACATGATGATAAATTTAAATATGCAACAATCAGGAAGCGGTAAAAGAAGGGATTTTTAGAAAAGAAACCTCTTGAAGCGTGCTTTTTATATATCAAGTAAAACTGGGAAGCTTTTTGGCGTTCCCTCGCTCTACAAGCCCGCTCCCTCCTCCCTAAAAAATTTTAACTATGGAAATCCGGAGGATTTCCCTTCGACTAAGTTCGAATCTCCAAGCTAAATGCTCGGAATTCCAGAACTTCGTCGGATCGACTCCTAGAGAGATTTCTAGGGCAGAACACTGCTCAAAAACCCCAGAATACTCAAGGAGGGAGTCAAAACTGTGTGGAAAAGTGTCAAATGACGTCCCATTGACGTCATATTTATAGGGATGAGGCTCAATACGGTCTCTGGGGGTCAATACGGTCCACATTGAAATTTTGAACTACAATACGGCCGTATTGAATTCAATACGGCCGTATTGAAGTTCAAAAAACCTCAATACGGCCGTATTGAAGTTCAGTGCGGCCGTATTGAAGTTCAGTGCAGCCGTATTGAATTCAATGCAGCCGTATTGAAGTTCAGAAACTTCAATACGGCCGTATTGAGTTCAGTGCGGCCGTATTGAAGTTCAAAATGTTCAATACGGCCGTACTGAACCTCTGGGAGGCCGTATTGGGCTTCATTCCTCCCACTTTTCTTATTTTAGCTATCCTAAGACCTCTAGACCTATAGAGAACCCTCCTTGGGCCTTCTGGAAGTCCTTCTAGCTGATCTTCCTTCAGTCTTCGAGAGTCTTCAAGCTTTATTTCCGACCCGGACAATTTTAGGGGTCTACAAGGCCGTATTGAGCTCCACTCCTCTCACTTTCTTATTTTTAGCTACTCTAAGACCTCTAAACCTACAGATAGTCATCCTATGGTCTTCTGGGAGTCCTTCTGGCTGACTTTCCATTGATCTTTGATAGTCTTCGAGTCTTATTTCCGACCCGGACAATTTTAGGGGTCTACATTCACAAATAGCACACATAGATGAATCATCATCACAAGTACATGATGGGTTAGTAAAATCAGAAAAATCAGCAAATAGATCATCATTAAAATTTGTGCAATCATCAACTAATAAATCAATAACATCCAAACTAAAAACAGAATGGTCTTCTATTGGATGTCTCATAGCCTCAAAAATATTAAATTGCACCAGATTATCTCCAAACTCCATAGAAAGAGTCCCTGTATGCACATCTATTTTTGTCCTCGCTGTCCTTAGGAATGGTCTCCCAAGGATCAATGTAGCATGACTGGATGACTCATCCTCCATCTCAAGAATGTAGAAGTCTGCAGGGAAGAGAAGATCTTCTACTTTGACCAGCACATCCTCTATTACTCCAAGTGGCTGCACAATGCTCCTGTTTGCCAACTGAATGCTCACACCTGTAGGAGTCAAGTCCCCAATCTGCAATGATCTAAAAACAGATGCAGGGATAACATTTATTGAAGCACCTAGATCCAGCATAGCATTAGTAAAAATTTCTTCTCCTATAGTACAAGGGATAGTAAAAGTTCCTGGATCTTTGCACTTTTGTGGCAAATCAGGAAGTAGATCATGTGGAATAATGGCAGACACATTTTTTTTCTGGAGTAATGCAGAACCATTTCTTCCCATGTTCACTCTCTCATCACCATTCAACTTCCTCTTATTAGTACATAATTCCTTAAGGAACTTTGCATATTTTGGAATTTGTCGGATGGCATCAAGGAGAGGAATGTTTACTTCCACCTTGCTAAACATATCCAGTAGTTCAGTATCAATTTCTAATCTCTTCTTTGCTGGTCTATTCGGAAAGGGGAGTGGAATCTCTGATCTCTTCTTTGCTGCATCATTATTTTCAACTGCACCTGCAAAGGAAGAATCACATCCCACTGGTGCTACAACTGATTGTTGCTGCACTGGTGGTAACTCTTTTCCACTTCTCAAGGTAATGGCACTCACATTCCCTTTTGGATTTAAAACTGTTTGGGAGGGAAGTTTGCCAGAACCTTGAGATTGAAACTGATTTACCTGAGATGCTAACTGGCCAATTTGAGTCTTTAAATCTTGGACAGTGGCATCCATATTTCTCTGAAACTGCAACTGTTGTTGTTGAAACTGTAAATTTTGTGCAGCCATCTGTTGCATCATCTCCTCGAATGAAGGTCCACTCTTTTGTGTAGGAGGAGGTGTAGGTGCTGGTTGTTGTTGCTGATGCTTGAATGGAGGCTGATATTTTCCAGAAGGTTGGAATGAAGGTTGTTGTTGTTGCCCCCATTTCAGATTTGGATGATCCTTCCAACCTGGGTTGTATGTTTGGGAGTATGGATTGTAATTTTGTTGCTGTTGTGGAAGCCTGTATTGTTGTTGTTGGTTGGTGTAAATTCCAGAAACATTTGCATTTGTTTCTTGTAAAGTAGGACATGAATGTGTATAGTGCTCCTCTGAAGAACAAATGCCACAAACTGTTGCTGGACCTTCACTTGCTGCACTTGCCTGTTGTTTTTGTTCAATTGCTAAATGTCTCACCATGGTGGTCAGCTCATTAATTTTGTTTTCCAGCCTTTGATTATCCACACCACCAACAGAACTAGAACCAGCACCAATTGCCATCTCATTTACTCCCTTGACAGGTCCTCTAAATCCAAATTGTTGAGTGTTGGCTGCCATGTTCGAAATGAGTTGTCTTGCAACATTTGGTGTCTTATCCATCAGTGCTCCTCCACTTGCTACCTCTATCATGTTCCTATCCATCAAGGTTAGTCCTTCATAAAAATATTGAATCAATAATTGCTCACTAATCTGATGTTGAGGACATGTAGCACACAGCTTGTTGAATCTCTCCCAGTATTCATACAAAGTCTCTCCATTCAGTTGCCTTATACCACAAATCTCTTTCCTAATTGCTGCTGTTCTGGATGCAGGAAAGAATTTCTCGAGGAACAACCTCTTCATTTGATTCCATGTAGTGATTGTTGCTGGTAGAAAGTAAAGCCAATCTTTTGCAACACCATCCAGAGAGAAAGGAAATGCCTTCATTTTGACATGATCTTCAGGAACTCCTTGAGGTCTCATGGTGGAACACACTACATGGAACTCCTTTAAATGCTTATGAGGATCTTCACCTGCAAGTCCATGAAACTTGGGCAACAAATGGATAAGTCCAGATTTAAGCTCATAATTTGTTTGATTATCAGGATATTGGACACACCATGGTTGATACACAACATTAGGTGTAGCCAATTCTTTCAAAGTGAGTTCACGATTATCAGCCATGATATCAACTTCAGAATCAGTTTCATAAGAAGAGCAAGATTGAAAATTAAAAGTATCACTATCTGAGCAAGATTGAAAATTAAAAGTAGAATTAATAACTACTTCAGAATTAACTATACTACTATTATTATTCTGACTAGACCTAAACCTTAACCTATGATGAAGTGTTCTTTCTATCTCAGGATCAAAATCATGTAATGTACCAGGGTTGGACCTAGTCATACAAGTAAGAACACATACAAGGTTATGTAGTCAAAAGTCAACAAGAAAGTCAAAAGTCAACAGAAAAGTCAATATTTACTATATAAGCAACTATAACATGCAAAACTGTACCAAATGAATTTTAAAAAATATTTCACCACCAGAACATCATTTCATATATGATTTCCTAATTTTGAGAATTTTTTGGTGATTTTTAAAAATATCAAAAACAGTAAAAAATTGAAAAAGTGGTCTAAATGAAGGAATTTGGCAAAAAGGGCCCCCAACACCCGTAGTTATTCCATGATAGGGGTGCCTTGATGTGTGAATTTTAGCTACCTTCCCACCAATTTTCAGCCCAATCTGACAACTTTCGCAAAAAAGACCAAAATACCCCTACAAAAAATTATATAGAACTAATAGAAGATGAAGGAATTTCGTGATTTTAAGCTCAAATTACCCCCGTTGGGGGGTATGTTTGCTCAGAATCACGTTTTACCTTTGGAGACCAAGTTTCAGCTCAATCAGAGAAACTTTGAAAATTTTCGGAATGGTTTCATGGAGAGCCAAAACCAAATTCTTCAGGAAATGATTTCTACTAGTCCTCTGTTTTCGGAATGTGTTTTCCTCTGTTTTTCCTCTGTTTCCTTTCCCTGTTTTTCCAGCTAAAATACAGCACAAAGAAACCACAAAGAAACCGCAAAGAGACCACACAATATTGCTACAAAAACACTACAAATTACCTAAACAACACAATTCAAGACAAACACAATAGTTTTGAAAACTAAACTGCAAAAACAACAATGAATTAGTGACAGAATCAGAGTTAGAATTGAATTACAAAATACTACACTATAAATTTGAAAACATTTCTACAAACAGTTAGTATACATGATAAAAATAAAAACAAAATGACTTATATCCCCGGCAACGGCGCCATTTTGATAGCTCAGTCGTATCACTATCAAACAATTCTAGGTTCCTCAACAAATTTCTGTAATATAGAGGACTTAACCTAGGTCATCTCTCAAAGACACAAGCACATTATATTTTGAATTTAATCATGCATGTAAATCAACTTAGAACTCAGGGGGGAAGATTTTCCAGCAAACAATTAGAGCAAAGTATTAAGAAAGCAAAGAAATCAAATCAACACAAAATTTCAGTAGTATAGGAATTCGGTTCAAGGTTTCAATTCATACGGTATAATCATCATTGTTCACAACAAATACGAATTCTTAACCCATCTAATTCAATCCGAAATTAATCCAAACAGTGTATTCTAAATCTAGATTATGAATTTTATTAAAATAGAAACTACAATTGCACATTCCAAATTTCAACGAAATCCAAGAAAAGTAATCGATTGAATTAGGGATTTAGGTGATTTCTAATAAGAAAATACTTCTCATTTTCAATTAGGAATCAAAACAAAGATTCAATATCATGAAACCCGAATTTGAACTAAACAGAAAAGAGGAGAAGAAGAAAGAATTCGTTCGGTAAAAATTAGAGACTCAAATTTACCGTAATTCTTGAAACCTTAAACCGATTAAGGAACTAGCCGTGCCTCATTATCATGCTGCAGCAGTTTCCAATTGAGAGAAGAAATTTTGTGAGAGAGAAAAGGATTTGTGTAAAGAGAAAGTGAGAGAGAAGAAGGTGAGAATTTCCTAAAGAGAGTAGAGAGAATTTTAGAGAAACTTCTTGAGGAAGTTATCCCAAATCTGAAAATCTCAAAAAATGATTTTCAATTCCCCCACTCCTAAGTCATTACATGGTTTTAAAGACAAAATAATGGGCCTAAAATCAATGGTCCAGTCCACTAATTACAATTTAAAAGCCTAATTAACTAAAGTAAACAGTTTCATGACAAGCTGAACAATTCAGTGCAGAGCCGCGACTTTAAAGCACGATTTTGGGTCTGATAATGTCCAAACTGGGTTTAGCATCAGGCTTCTTCAACAGGAATCTCAAAGCTGCATGGTCAGAAAACATAGTAATCTTGGAGCCAAGCAAATATGAACGAAATTTATCTAAAGCAAATACAATAGCTAAAAGCTCCTTCTCAGTGGTGGTGTAATTGACTTGAGCTGCATCCAATGTGCGAGAGGCATAAGCAATGACATGCGAAAACCTCCCAACTCGCTGAGCTAAAACAACTCCAAGGGCAAAGTTGGATGCATCGCACATGAGCTCAAATGGAAGATCCCAATCAGGCGGCTGCACAATAGGTGTGGTGGTAAGCCGCTTCTTCAACTCTTGAAAGGCTAGTTGACAAGGCTGATCAAAATTGAACTCCACCTCTTTCTGTAGAAGCTTGGACAATGGCAGTGCAATCTTGCTGAAGTCTTGGATGAAACTCCTGTAAAAACCTGCATGTCCAAGAAAAGAACGTACTTCCCGCACAGAAGCGGGGTAAGGTAAAGAAGCAATGATATCTATCTTAGCCTTATCAACCTCAATGCCTCTACTAGAGACTAGGTGACCCAAAACTATACCATGTGTGACCATAAAATGAAATTTTTCAAAATTTAACACAAGGTTAGTTTGGATACACCTATCTAATACCCTAGATAGACTCTATAGGCATGCATCAAATGAAGAACCATAGACTGTAAAATCATCCATAAACACCTCCATGCAACTCTCCAATAGATCAGAAAATATACTCACCATACACCTCTGAAAGGTGGCCGGAGCGTTGCATAGACCAAATGGCATCCTAGTGTAAGCAAATATGCCAAATGGACAAGTGAATGTGGTCTTGTGTTGGTCCTCTGGTGCAATATGAATCTGCATGTACCCTGAAAATCCATCCAAGAAGCAATAGTGTGATTTACCTGCCAACCTCTCCAACACCTGATCGATGAATGGAAGAGGGAAGTGGTCCTTGCGAGTTGCCTGATTAAGTCTTCTATAGTCCACACAAACTCACCAACTGTTCTGAACTCTGGTTGGAACCAACTCAGCATCCTGGTTCCTCACCACAGTCATCCCAGTCTTCTTGGGAACCACCTGTACGGACTAACCCACTTGCTATCAGAAATAGGATAAATTATACCTGCTGCCAATAACTTTGTGACCTCTTTCTTCACCACATCTAAAATAGTAGGATTGAGTCTTCTCTGTGGCTGCCTCACAGGTCGGAACTCATCCTCTAGTAGAATCCGGTGCATGCATATGGCAGGACTAATCCTAGGAAGGTCAGCAAGAGTCCAACCAATGGCTTTCCTGTGGTCTCTCAAAACCTGCAACAGTCTCTCCTCCTGATCAGATTCAAGAATGCTAGCTATAATGACAGGAAACCCAGATTGATCAGGTGGATGCTTCTTCTTCAGGAATTTGATACTGAGATTAGAGACAGGAGTGGTGCAGAGAATTTGGTAGCAGACCATTTGAGCAGGATTGAGGGGGGGAGTGTTGATCCCCTACCTATTAGAGATGATTTTCCTGATGAGCAGTTGATGCACTTACATGACATTGCTCCTTGGTTTGCTGACATTGTTAATTATTTGGTTGCAGGTGTTCTTCCCCCATATTTATCTAGATCACAGATAGCTAAACTGAAAAGTGAAGCTAAATATTATGTTTGGGATGACCCTTATTTGTGGAGATTTTGCAGTGACCAGGTGATCCGCAGGTGTATTCCAGATCATGAGATCCAGTCTGTGCTTCAATTTTGTCATGCTTCACCTGTTGGGGGACATTATGGTTCATATAGGACAGCTAGGAAGGTGTTGGACAGTGGGTTTTATTGGCCCACCATTTTCAGAGATGCACATCAGATATTCAGCACCTGTGAGCAGTGTGAGAGAGCAGGGATGGCCATTACACGCAGGCATGAGATGCCCCAACATCCTATCATTTTCTGTGAGGTTTTTGATGTTTGGGGTATTGATTTTATGGGTTCATTTCCTCCATCTTTTGGTTACACTTATATTTTACTAGCTGTTGATTATGTTTCGAAATGGGTGGAGGCTAAGGCCACCAAAACTAATGATTCTAAAGTTGTTGTGGATTTTGTTAGATCCAATATTTTTTGCAGGTTTGGTGTGTCTAAAGCCATCATCAGTGATAGGGGGAGCCATTTCTGTAATAGGAGCATGCAGGCTTTGCTTCATAAGTATGGGGTGGTGCATAGAGTGTCTACAACTTATCATCCTCAAACTAATGGGCAAGCTGAAGTTTTTAACAGGGAAATCAAGCAAATTTTGCAGAAAATAGTGCACCCCAATAGGAAGGATTGGAGCAAGCTTTTGGAGGATGCTCTGTGGGCACATAGGATAGCTTACCGGACACCTATTGGGATGTCTCCTTATAGGATTGTGTTTGGTAAAGCATGTCATCTACCTGTTGAGGTTGAGCATAGAGCATATTGGGTGGTGAAGAATTGTAACCTGGCATTTGACCAAGCTGGTATGCAAAGGAAGCTTCAGTTGCAGCAACTTGAGGAGCTCCGGTTGGAAGCCTATGAAAACTCCAAGATTTATAAAGAAAAAGTCAAGCGCTTTCATGATAGTCATCTTTTGAGAAAGGAGTTTAGAGTTGGCCAACAAGTGTTATTGTTCAATTCTCGCCTAAAGCTCATTGCCGGTAAACTTAGATCAAGGTGGGATGGTCCTTTTGTTATTACTAATGTGTTTTCCCATGGTGCAGTAGAAATAAAAAATGAAGTTACTGGCAAAACCTTCAAAGTGAATGGGCATCAACTTAAGGAATTTCATCAAAGCCCAAAGTTGGAGGACAAAGATGTGGAGGACATTTCATTAGAAGAGCCAACTCTTGGACCTTGAGGGAGTTCTACCCCTTTTCTATAATTGGCAATTGTCTTTATTGATTGCATTATTTGTTTCATTGAGGACAATGTGTGTTTCAAGTGTGGGGGGAGTTGTTTGCGTTTAAAAAAAAAAAAAAATTGTTGTATTCTGTATTTTCTGTTTTCTGTATTCTGATTCTGCATTTTATTTCTGTTTTTGCATAAAATTTTTGCTGTATTCTGTATTTTCTGTTTTCTGTATTCTGATTCTGCATTTTATTTCTGTTTTTGCATAAAATTTTTGCTGTATTCTGTATTTTCTGTTTTCTGTATTCTTCTGTTTTCTGTATTCTGATTCTGCATCATTTTATTTCTGTTTTTGCATTTCTGTATTCTATTCTGTACTATTTTCTGCTTACTATTTCTGTTTCTGTTATCTGTTTCTGTATTCTGTTCTGTATTGTTTTCTATATTCTGTATTCTGTATTCTTTTCTGTTTCTGTTTTCTGCTTACTATTTCTGTTTCTGTATTTTGTTTCTGTCTTTGTTTTCTGTTTTTGATGTTTTGCTGTTTTGTTGTTTTGAAATAGAAAATAGAATGAAAAAAAAAAATTCTTATTTTTTTTTTCTTTGGATTTGTAAATGTATGGATTTAGAAAGTGGCATCATTTTTGTTGATTGGTTGAACATCATGAAGTGTAAATCATTTGTGCATTTTTAGTTTTGTAAGTTGATTTGAAAAATTAAAGTTTGATTCTTTGATAATAGAATTTTTAACCTTGTGAGATTTGAGCCTATATTAATGGATGGAATACATCACTCCATTCCAATTTCTTTCTTGTGTGAATTTGCTCATGATTGCTAGATTACTCTAGGTTTTGCCTTAACTCTTTTGAAGCTTCTTGTTCACATGTTCTATTGATATGATTTAGGCATTTAGGAATTTGTTTCTTAAACTACTAGCCAAATAGCCTACCTTACATTTCTTTTCCCCTAGTTTCCCTCTTTGAGCCTGTATATCCCTTCTTTGATTTTAGCTCATAATAAGCCAAAAGTGAAAAACCATGATATCCCATAACCTTAGGGATTAAAGGAGCTTTGGAATTGTTTTGGGAATGGGTTCTTTATAAGTGTGAGGGTGCTTTTAGGGAATACTTCTATATTGTTGATATTGAGTTATTTGGCACTTACAAAAAAAAATAAATAAATAAAATAAAAATAAAAACAGAAAAGAAGAAAAAAATATATATCAAAATAAATAAATAAATAAAAATATACCATTGGGAGGCAAAAATTAAAAATTAAAAATTCAAAAAAAAAAAAAAGCACATGAAAATGGATATGGATAGCATAACAATTTATAGGAGTCTCCTCTAGGGGTAATCTTTATGCTTATTGAACCTATTCCTCATTGCTCCTCTTTTCTCTTTGGTTATAAAGCTTAAATGACATTTTTTTTTTCTTTTCTCATCTAACCTTTACCTTGGCCAAGTTACAACCTAATAAAAGTCCTATTGATCTTTAGTTGCATGTGATTCAAGTTGTGAAATTTAGAGGTTTGTCAAAGCTTGGGTGTGCTAGTTCTACATGATGCATTTGAGTGTAAACACAAACTTAAACACTTGAGTGATGAGTGTAAACACTTCCTTGTGAGGCTTCTATTATTTTTGAATCATTCTTTAATTGAGCTTATCACCTTGCTAGCTTTTAATGTTGCATTTGTGTTCATGGATTGTTGTTTTACCTTGATGCTTGAATGTTGTATTCTTTCTTTCTTCTTATACATTTGTGAATTCATTAGAAAAATTTAAGAAAGTTTGCTCATTCTTTGATAAAGTTTTAGAAAAGTTGTATTAGATTGATTTTTAGTTTTGCCCCGGAGTGCAAAAGATTAAGTGTGGGGGTATTTGATAGTCATATTTTAGTATATCTTTCTTCATGTGTTTTTACCTTATTTGATTCTTTTTAGTATCCTATATTCATGTTTTAGTTTAAATTTGCATTAGTGAATCATTTAGGAACTAGTTATAAATTTTACTAATTTCACGTAAGAATTTCCTGTTTTGACACAGTTTCTTGTACAAGCCATATCTGGAGCTATTCAACTCGGAATTTGGCATCCACCTCCCTTTGAAAGTTCACTTTGTACACTTAGGCCTTTTCCTACCTATCTTGCACTTTGAAAACCTTTTGTGAAAATCATTTTATCACTCACTCTTTGTGAAAACTTTTCCAACCCCCTTTGAAAACAATTTGTGAAAACCTTGTCTTGATCAAAGATGAGTGATCATTCTAGTGTCCATGGTCATAATTCTCATAGTACTAGTTCTAGTGTTAGGGATGAACTTAGGCAACTCAAGGAGTACCTAAGAAAAAAAGAAGAGGAAAATATAAAAAGAGAGGAAGAATTAAGAAGAAAAGAAAAAGAGTTTGAAAGAAATAATGAAGAAATAAAAAGATTGCTTGAAAGACTAGTTGTGGGAGGAGAGGCTAGTGGTTCAAGACCAAGAGTCACTTCTCCTCAACCCTCAAGAGGAAAGGGGCATATGCATGTAACTGTTCATGAGGAGGAAGGGCATCATACCCAACCTCCAAGTGAAACCTTCTTTAGTAGTCATCACAATGATGATTACTATCAAAGACCCCCAAGGCATCATAGAAATAGGGAGTCTTCCAATAGGGAACCCCACATCACTCTTCCCTCATTTCATGGCAAAGACAACGTTGAAACTTATTTGGATTGGGAAATGAAAGTAGAACAACTATTTTCTTGCCATGGAGTGAGTGAAGAGAGAAAGGTTTCTTTGGCAACCCTTAGCTTCCAAGGGCATGCCATGTATTGGTGGACCTCCTTAGAAAGAGAAAGAAGAATAAATCATGAGCCCCCAATCCAATATTGGAATGAGCTCCGTAGTGCCTTGAGAAGGAGACATATTCCTCCATACTATGACCGAGAGCTTATGGATAAGCTTCAAAGATTGAAACAAGGGTCATATAGTGTGGAAGAATATAGGCAAACTATGGAGTTACTCATGATGAGGGCTGGGATAAGGGAAGAAGAGAGGACCACCATCTCAAGATTTCAAAGTCACTACAAGAAAAATGATTATTATCTACGGAATTTTTTCCGTAGATAATGTTTAGTTATCTACGGAATATTATCTACGGAATTTTTTTCGTAGATAATTTTTAGTTATCTACGGAATATTACCTACGGAATTATTTCCGTAGATAATATTTAGTTATCTACAAAAATTTCCGTAGATAACTTCACCCATAGATAAATTTCGTAGGTAAAATATTTTATTTGAAATATCAATTAACATTTTTTATTATCGTTTCATTTTAATTTATTGTAAAATAATTAAAATATTTAATTTAGCATCATTAAAAAAATAATCATTATAAGATTTAATTTTTTTAAAATTTAATTATTTATTATAATACTTTTAGTCACCGTATCGACCAAAAAATATATTTTTGGTTAAAATATATTTTAAAATTTAGTTAATTCAATATAATATTTTAAAATAAATATTTTTAAAATTATTAGATAAGTTATCTATGGAAAAATCCGTAGGTAACTTATCTACGGATTTTTCCGTAGGTAACTTATCTACAGATTTTTCCGTAGATAAGTTATATACGGAAATTTCGGTAGCTAAGTTATCTACGGAAATTTCCGTAGATAACTTCACCCATAGATAAATTTCGTAGGTAAAACATTTTATTTGAAATATCAATTAACATATTTTATTATCATTTCATTTTAATTTATTGTAAAATAATTAAAATATTTAATTTAGCATCATTAAAAAAATAATCATTATAAGATTTAATTTTTTTAAAATTTAATTATTTATTATAATACTTTTAGTCACCGTATCGACCAAAAAATATATTTTTCGTTAAAATATATTTTAAAATTTAGTTAATTCATTATAATATTTTAAAATAAATATTTTTAAAATTGTTATTAGATAAGTTATCTATGGAAAAATCCTTAGGTAACTTATCTACGGATTTTTCCGTAGGTAACTTATCTACGAATTTTTCCGTAGGTAACTTATCTACGGATTTTTCCGTAGATAAGTTATCTACGGAAATTTCCGTAGATAACTTCACCCATAGATAAATTTCGTAGGTAAAATATTTTATTTGAAATATCAATTAACATATTTTATTATCGTTTCATTTTAATTTATTGTAAAATAATTAAAATATTTAATTTAGCATCATTAAAAAAATAATCATTATAAGATTTAATTTTTTTAAAATTTAATTATTTATTATAATACTTTTAGTCACCGTATCGACCAAAAAATATATTTTTGATTAAAATATATTTTAAAATTTAGTTAATTCATTATAATATTTTAAAATAAATATTTTTAAAATTGTTATTAGATAAGTTATCTACAGAAATTTCTGTAGATAAGTTATCTATGGAAATTTCCATAGATAATTTATCTATGGATTTTTCTGTAGATAAGTTATCTACGGAAATATCCGTAGGTAACTTATCTACGGATTATTCCGTAGATAAGTTATCTACGGAAATTTTCATAGATAACTTCACCCGTAAATAAATTTCTTAGGTTACATATTTAAAACATCAATTAACATATTTTATTATCTTTTCATTTTAATTTATTGTAAAATAATTAAAATATTTAATTTAGCATCATTAAAAAAAGAATCATTATAAGATTTAATTTTTTTAATTTAATTATTTATCATAATACTTTTAGTTATCATATTGACCAAAAAATATATTTTTGATTAAAATACATTTTAAAATTATTTATGATTAAAATATATTTTAAAATTTTATTTAATTCATTATAATATTTTAAAATAAATATTATTAAAAATTGTCATCTTAAATTTTTTATTTTTATAAATTAATTGATGATAAAAAAAATAACATGCTAATATATGGTTTTAAATTTGATATGAAAATATTAGGATATAATTAGATAAGATTTTAAATTAGTATTTTATTAATGATTGAAAATTTAAGATTATAATTTTAAAATATATAAATTATTATTTAAACTTTTAAATTTATAATAATTAATTTAAACTATATCATAATATTATTTTTAAATAGAAATAAGTAAATTGTTAATTATACAAGTAAGTATATTTATAAATAAATATTAATTAAATATAATATAATTATTATTATTATTGGTAATATAATTATTATATATATTTTTATATTTTTATAGCGGTCTGAACATACCAAAATGAGAGGGATCCAAAAATAGTATAAGTATGAGATTGTACTTAAATGAATTAATTTGTACTACTTATACTAATAACATGCATTAGCTCTTCTGTAGCCTATCTCATAAGAACTCCACAGTTAAGCGTGCTTGACCTGGAGTAGTATAGGGATGGGTGACCTTCTGGGAAGTTTCCCAGAAAATGTGCAATAAGGATAAAACATGTTGAAAAGTAAAGTGTAATGAAATAGCATTCTTGAGACGCCAAATATGAGGGTTATTACTTTAATAAATTTATTAAAATTAAATAAAAATTTCCTGAAACGAGTTATCTATGGAAAATTCCGTAGATAACATTATCTACGGAAAATTCCGTAGATAACATTATCTACGGAAAATTCCGTAGATAATGTTCCACAGATAACGTTATCTACGACCATTTTATCTACGGATTTTTTCCCGTAGATAATCCGTAGATAATTGACATTTATCTACGGATTTTTATGTTTATCTACGGATTTTTCCGTAGATAATCTTGATTTTTCTTGTAGTGAGTGGCCTTAACCTTGAAATAAGAGACAAAGTTGAACTCTTACCATATAGAGATTTAAATGAGCTTGTTCAACTTTTTTCTAGAGTGGAACACCAACTTAAGAGAAAACCTTTTAGAAAAGACTCCACTCTCTCTTATTCCAAGAATTTTAAGAAGGAGGGCCCCTCTTCCACACCTTTCCCTAATGACAAAAACAAAGAAAAAGAAAGACCTTCTCTTAAGGCACCTTCTAAGGACACTAAAACAAGTGACATCAAGTGTTTCAAGTGTCTTGGCCGTGGGCACATTGCTTCACAATGTCCCACCAAGAAAACCATGATTCTAAGGGGCCAAGATAACTATAGTAGCCTTGATGAAGCTACTTCCTCATCTTCAAATGATGAAGAAGAAGTTTTAGCATCCGAGGAAGAGACTTACCCATGTGAAGGAGACTTATTAATGGTAAGAAGGCTCCTTGGTAATCAATCTAGTGACTTAGATCAATCCCAAAGAGAGAACTTATTTCACACAAGATGCAAAGTTTTAGACAACACTTGTTCTCTCATTGTGGATAGTGGATCTAGCTGTAATTGTTGTAGTACTAGATTGGTTAACAAGCTAGCCTTGACTACTCTACCTCATCCTAAACCTTACAAGTTGCAATGGATCAATGAGGAAGGAGGGATTGTAGTTGACCAACAAGTAAATATTCCTATCTCCATTGGCAAGTATAAAGATGAAATTTTATGTGATATAGTGCCATTGGATGCTAGCCATATTTTACTTGGGAGGCCTTGGCAATTTCATAGAAAAACCATGCATGATGGCCTCACTAATAAGATAAGTTTTCATCACCTAGGTAAGAAAATTGTTTTGTGTCCTCTATCACCTTCACAAGTGAATGAGGACCAAATAAAAATGAAAGCCAAGAGAGAAGAAGAAGAGAAGATGATGGAATCATACTTGGGAATGCAAGAGGTGACACACTCAAAGATCCAAGAGGAGTGGGCTAGACATGGAAGATTGGGCCTGTCAAGGCCCAATGGGCCCTATGGGCTTGGAAGGCCCAAACCAAGTTTCAACATGGGCCTATCTTGTTATTAACATTCTTATTATATTTTTGTTAGCATAGTTTGAATATATTTTGGTCTTGTATTTTGGACCACATAGAGTAGCATTTTAGGTTTTAGGCTAGTTGGGCCTAGTTTTGGGCTTCATGGGCCTTTGGGCTTTTGGTACCCAATATTGGGCTCATTTTCATTCTTGTAATTTTTCCTTTCCATTGTAATTGTTTGACCAATGTAATTAGGTCATTAGAATAGGAAAATACAAGGAATACTAAAGTATGCTAATTAGGTTAAATTAGGTTTAATTTGGAAGTCATTTAAGTTACATTTGAGTCACATGTTTAGCACCATGGGTGGCTGAACATGTGCCACTCAAATTAACCCTAAATGACTCTCAAATCACACCTAAATGCACCTTGGTACCTAAATTTTCGGACTTACACATGTGCACCAAAGTTTGAATTCAAAATTCAAATTTGAATTCAAACTTTAGGCGCCATTTTGTGAGGCTTTAGTTTAGGCACCTATGGGTCACAATTCCGTGCATACTTAAGCCATTCTTTCACCTTTTGTATTCACTTTTGAGAATAATGAAATTTGAGAGCTTATTCAGCCAAATTTCGTTCAAGAGTCACCATGAGAGAAAGCTTCACCTTAGGAACCCTACTAGGTTTTCCTCCTCTTTGAAGTCAGCTTTCCCTTGCACCTTAAGCTTGGATGCTTCCATCCAAGGCTTAAGCCTCTTCTATATCCGAGATTCTTCCTCCATCTAGTGTTCATCTTTGTGGTTTCCATCTCCTTGAAGAAGATCCGAGCAAAGGAGAAGCTAAGGAGAAGTCATCTACCACTCCTCCTAACCTTCTCCATCATTTTTGGTATCAGAGCAATTTCCTTATGTCATCAAATATAAAAAGGGCTCTACAAATGTAGTAGCTGATGCTTTATCAAGAAGACATGTTTTATTAAACACCCTAGGTTCTCAAATACTAGTATTTGATGACATCAAGGAGTTGTATGAGAAAGACCTTGATTTTGCTAACTTTTATTCATTATGTATTCAAAAACCTTACCAAGGCTACTATATTTCTGAGGGGTATCTTTTTAAAGAAAACAAACTTTATATACCCCAAGGATCTATTAGAAAACTTTTGGTTAGGGAGAGCCATGAGGGTGGGCTCATGGGGCATTTTGGAATTGAGAAGACTCTTTCACTTTTGAGAGAGAAATTCTTTTGGCCTCATATGAAGAGAGATGTCCAAAGGTTTTGTAGTAGTTGCATTGCTTGTTTACAAGCAAAATCCACCACTAAACCTCATGGGCTATATACCCCCTTGCCTATATCCTCTTCTCCTTGGGTAGACATTTCCATGGATTTTATCCTTGGCTTGCCTAGAACCCAAAGAGGAAGGGATTCCATATTTGTGGTAGTGGACCGTTTTAGCAAAATGGCACACTTTATTCCATGCCACAAAGTGGATGATGCAAGTCACATTGCTAAATTATTCTTTCAAGAAATTGTGAGACTCCATGGGTTACCTAAGACTATAGTCTCAGATAGAGATGTTAAGTTCCTAAGCCACTTTTGGAAAACTCTTTGGGCAAGGTTAGGAACTAAACTTCTATTTTCTACCACATGTCATCCCCAAACTGATGGGCAAACTGAGGTAGTAAATAGGTCTCTAGGGACTATGTTGAGGGAAATCCTCAAGGGCAATAAAAAGTCATGGGATGACTATCTCCCTCATGTGGAGTTTGCCTATAATAGAGTGGTTCACAAGTCCACTAACATGTCTCCTTTTGAGATTGTTTATGGCTTTAATCCTCTTACTCCATTAGATTTATTACCCCTACCAGATGTTGCTTCCTTTATTCATAAAGAAGGGACATCTAGGGCTGAGTTTGTCAAGAAATTACATGAGAGGGTTAGAGATCATATTCAATCCCAAACAGAAAAATACCAAAAATATAATAATAAGGGTAGGAAAGAGGTTATCTTCAAAGAAGGTGACTGGGTTTGGCTACACCTTAGGAAGGATAGGTTTCCTTCCAAAAGAAAGTCAAAACTTAGTCCTAGAGGGGATGGTCCTTTCCAAATCCTTAAGAAAATCAATAATAATGCCTATGTCCTAGATATCCCTTCTGAGTATGGTGTTAGTTCTAGTTTCAATGTTTCTGATTTGTCTCTTTTTACAGGACTAGCTACCCAAGAGGAGGATGCTTTGGATTTGAGGACAAATCCTCTTCAAGAGGGAGGGGATGATGGAGGAGGCCCATGGGCTAAGGGCCCAACTACTAGGGCTATGGCAAGGATGATGCATGAAGAGTGGGCCCAAGCCCAAGGAAAGTCCACCACCTTATTTTGTTGGGCTTTAGCCCAAGCCCAAGTAGCTTAGGGTAGTATAGGATTTGGGCCTTAGTGCCTGGTATTATCTTTTAGGCCTTGTATTTCCGGCCATGTAGTGTAGGATATACATTTAGAGGTCATGTGAATTTAGGGTTATTTAGGTTACATGTGAAGTTACATTAGCATGTAATTAGAAACACATTTGGTGTGCATTTCGGCCATGTGCAACACATGCACATGGTGTGATCCGAAATGTAACTCAAATGGCTTCTTAATTACATGCCAAATGAGATAGCACATGGGTGATCCGGATTTAGGCACCAAAATTTGAATTTTGAATTCAAATTTTGGGCGCCTAAGGTTAAGTGAACCTTACCTTGGTTCTACTTAACCCTAGGCTAACCCAAGGTCACCTTAACCTAATTTTCCCTATAAATTCCCTATGACCGAGCTATGTAGTCACTTTTGGATTAATTGAATGAGATTTCTTCACTTGAAACCTCTCCCTCCGAAAGTCACTTTGGTCACCTTCTCTACCCTCCTTGAGTGCTTCTCTTTGTAGAGCTAGGTCACCTTTCTTCCTTGGAACTTAACTAGAAGCAAGCTTCGGCCACCTTGAGTCTCCATGGAGCTTCAATCCTTGACGCCTCTTCCAAGGATCCGTGGAGACTTGAAGTTCCTCCTATGTGCATCCTAGTGGAAGCACATCAGAAAACAAAAAAAAAGACAAAAACAAAAACAAAAGAAAAATCCTCCCTTGAATGAAGAAAGGGAAGAGAAGGTATCAAGCTTAGAGGCTAGTGTCTCCTCTAAGGAAGTTGTGCACAAAAGTCATTTGTCCCTCAAAAATGATATCAAGAAAACTCTTTTGTGTGAACAACCTTTATACCTTCTCTACTTCAAAGAGACACTAGCTGCCACTAGTCACGAACTTGTGTCTCTACCTCAAAAGGTTCAACAACTTTTGAAAGAATTTGATGATTTATTTCCTCAAGAAGTTCCAAGTGGGCTTCCACCTTTGAGAGGAATAGAACATCAAACAGACCTCATACCGGGGGCTAGTCTTCCTAATAGGCCTGCCTA
The DNA here is from genome assembly GCF_000230855.2 of Cajanus cajan. Taxonomy (NCBI): domain Eukaryota; kingdom Viridiplantae; phylum Streptophyta; class Magnoliopsida; order Fabales; family Fabaceae; genus Cajanus; species Cajanus cajan. Next base: position 39,315,925 of record NC_138521.1, on the reverse strand, counting down.
TAGGACTAATCCCCAAGAGACCAAAGAGATAGAGTCTCAAGTTGATGACTTGTTGAAGAAGGGTTGGGTTCAAAAGAGCCTTAGCCCTTGTGCTGTCCCCGTTCTTTTGGTGCCAAAGAAAGATGGAAAATGGAGTATGTGCACGGATTGTAGGGCCATCAATAACATTACAATAAAGTATAGGCACCCAATCCCTAGGTTAGATGATATGTTGGATGAACTACATGGAGCCGTTATATTCTCCAAAATTGACCTTAAAAGTGGTTATCACCAAATTAGAATTAAAGAAGGTGATGAGTGGAAAAACGCTTTTAAGACCAAATTTGGTTTGTATGAATGGCTAGTGATGCCCTTTGGGCTCACTAATGCTCCTAGCACTTTCATGCGTCTAATGAATCATGTTCTTAGGGATTGCATAGGAAAGTTTGTAGTCGTCTACTTTGATGACATTTTAGTGCATAGCAAAACCTTAGATGAACATCTTGGGCATCTAAGGCAAGTCCTAATAATTCTTAGAGTCAACCACCTCTATGCCAACCTTGAAAAATGTACTTTTTGTCAAGGACAAGTAAAATTTTTGGGCTTCATTGTTGGCAAGGAGGGAGTACAAGTTGACTCTGAGAAAATAAAGGCTATCCAAGAATGGCCCACCCCAAAGAGTGTTGGAGAAGTTAGAAGTTTTCATGGCTTAGCTAGCTTCTATAAAAGGTTTGTAAAGGACTTCTCCACACTTGCATCCTCTCTTAATGAGCTTTTTAAGAAGGATGTACCATTCCTTTGGGGTGAAGCCCAAGAAAAAGCATTCAAAACCCTAAAAGAGAAACTTACCAATGCACCCATTCTAGCTCTACCCAATTTTGATCAAACCTTTGAGCTAGAATGTGATGCATCCGGTTTAGGCATAGGTGCTGTGTTACTTCAAGGAGGTCACCTCATTGCTTACTTTAGTGAAAAACTTCATGGGGCCACCTTGAATTATCCCACCTATGACAAGGAACTCTATGCCCTCATAAGAGCTCTACAAGTTTGGGAGCATTACTTGGTGACTAATGAATTTGTTATTCACACCGATCATGAGTCACTCAAGTATCTTAGAGGGCAAGGGAAGTTGAATAAAAGGCATGCAAAGTGGGTGGAATACCTTGAACAATTCCCCTACATCATCAAATATAAAAAGGGAAAGAGAAATGTGGTAGCCGATGCTCTTTCAAGAAGGCACACCTTGCTCTCCACATTAGGAACACAAATACTTGGCTTTGATGATGTAAAGGAATTGTATGAGCTTGATTTAGACTTCCAAGCCACTTATGCCAAATGTCTCCAAAAGCTTTTTGATGGATTCTATCTTCTTGAGGGGTATCTTTTTAGAATGGGCAAACTTTGCATACCCCAAGGATCCATTAGAAAACTTTTGGTCAAAGAGAGTCATGAAGGAGGTCTCATGGGCCATTTTGGGGTTGATAAAACCCTAATTTTCTTAAAAGATAAATTTTATTGGCCACACATGAGAATAGATGTCCAAAGGCATTGCTCCAAATGCATTACTTGTTTGAAAGCTAAATCAAGAGTAATGCCTCATGGACTCTATACCCCCCTTCCTATAGCTAGCTCCCCTTGGGTAGATATTAGCATGGACTTTGTGCTTGGGCTTCCAAGGACTCAAAGGGGATTTGATTCCATCTTTGTGGTAGTGGATCGTTTTAGCAAAATGGCTCATTTTATACCATGCCACAAAGTGCATGATGCTAGCTATATAGCTAAATTTTTCTTTAGGGAAGTGGTCCATTTGCATGGTCTACCCAAAACAATTGTGTCCGATAGGGATGCTAAGTTCCTTAGTCACTTTTGGAAAGTTTTATGGGAAAAACTAGGAACTAAGCTCCTCTATTCTACTACTTGTCATCCTCAAACCGATGGCCAAACTGAAGTAGTAAATAGATCCCTATCCACTTTGTTAAGGGTACTCCTCAAAGGGAATAAGAAAACTTGGGATGATTGTCTCCCCCATTTAGAATTTGCATACAATAGAGTAGTCCATAACACTACCAATCTTTCCCCCTTTGAAGTTGTCTATGGCTTTAACCCAATAACTCCTCTTGATCTTTTACCCCTCCCTAATACCCCTTCCTTGTTTCACAAAGAAGGAGTATCTAGGGTGAATTTCATTAAGAAATACCATGAGAAGATCAAGAGTCAAATTGAAAAACAAACTCAAAAATATGCCAAATACAACAACAAAGGAAGAAAGAAACTCACTTTTGAAGTTGGGGATTGGGTTTGGCTTCATTTGAGGAAGGATAGATTCCCACTCAAAGGATGTCAAAACTAAACCCTAGGGGAGATGGACCCTTCCAAGTCCTTCATAAAATAAATGACAATACATATAAATTAGACCTTCCTTCTGATTATGGCACTAGCTCATCTTTTAATGTATGTGGTCTCACACCATTTTTAGGAGCTGAGGATTTGGATGAAGATTCTAATCTGCGGACAGATGCTTCTCAAGAAGGAGGGGATGATGGAGGACCATCCTTGAAGACACATGTGGGCCCCATCACTAGGTCCATGGCTAGGAGAGTTGAAGAGGAGGAGGGTGTTCACACACCAAGATACACTCTCCTCATGATCATAGAGTATTAGTGCTCTCCTAAGCCTCATTAATTTAGGATTTATTTTATTTTCCATTTTTACCCTTGTATTTTGGGTGTTTAGGACTCAGAATTTATTTTCCCTTGTATTTCCTATTTTACCCTTGTATTATGGGGTGCTTTAGATGATTAGGGTTTTAATTTTGGGCTAGGGTGTTACATGAGGAGGTGACGCATTTTTTGGTGATCTTGGACCTATTGTTGGTGTTAGAAAGGCTTAGAACCAAGTGGAGGGCAAAGGTTGCATGGTCTTATCATGCACCTAGATATAGCCAATCTAAACCCATAGATTCCATCCTTGGCCACCAAGTAGCATCTAGGGTTCATTTGGCATTTCATTTGGAGTGCATTAGCCTTGTGAATTTCGGCCATGCACACTCCAAATGCAACCCTAGATGCCTCCCCTCCTATAAATACCCAACACACCACACCTTGTAAATACTTTGGAATATATGAATTTGAGTGAGCCTTTTTGTGCCTCAAATCCTCTCCTTAGTCACTAGGTTACCTTTGGCTAACCTTCTCCTATCTCCACCATTGGAGAGTGAGAACCCTAGAGTGGCCTCCATTTACCTTTGGAGTGAGCCAACCTTGTGAGCACCAAACACCATACCTTAAACACTTCCGCCACCCTACTCCCTTTCTCGCCTATCTCCCTTATTGTCCCATGAACTTCCTTTTGTCTACCCCTTGGTGAACCTAGATCAAGGGCAAGGAGTCTCCTTTCAACCATTGTCATCACCCATGGAAGGAACTACTCCATCACTTTGGTACTTTCCAAGCTCTCACATAGGTTTATTTGCTTTATCCGCCTAGTTTATGTTTTCTTGTCTTTAGGTTTTCATGCAATTTATGTTTTAAGTAATTTATGTTTTCAGCAATTTAAGTTTTCAAGCAATTCATGTTTTCATGCCATTTATGTTTTCAAGCAATTTATGTTTTCAAGTCTTGATTGTACACAATAGGCACTTGCTTGTTATTTTCCTTTTTGAAAAGAACTTTGTGAAAACATTTTTGTGCAAGGCAAAAGTACAACGGGGTTTAGAGATTTTTACTTGAAGAGGCTTGGTTATTAAGTGGCTCTTTGTAGCTCACCTCCCTCCATAGTTCAATTTGTACTCTTAGACCTCTAAGTGCCAAGTCTAGCACTACAAAAAAATATATTTTCTTTAAAAATTATTTTTGTGTGAAAATCCTTTTTGTCTAAAAATGTCTCAATATTCCAAACCTAGTCAAAGTGAAAGCTCTCCAAAAAGTCTTTCTTACATTACTAAAGAGCTTAAATCACTTAAACTATGGAAAAAGAAAGAGGCCCTTCAAAGAGAAAAGGAGAAAATTGAAAGAGAAGGCCAACTTGCTTATCTAGAGGAAGAATTGAGAATTCTTAGGCAAGAAGAAGAAAAACTCAAAGAAGAAATGAGAAAACAAAAGAGAAGGAGTAGGAGCTCACACTCTCAATATTCTTCTCCCAATGAGAGTCTAAACATGGGAAATCACTATCAACCTCATCCTAGGAGAATCATTAAGCCTAGGGAAGTCAAAGTTGACCTCCCACAATTTTTTGGAAAGGATGATGTGGAATCATATCTAGATTGGGAGATGAAAGTTGAGCAACTCTTTGCCTACCACAAGGTGAGTGAAGAGAGGAAAGTCAATCTGGCTACCCTTAGCTTCCAAGGGCATGCCATGTATTGGTGGACGACCTTAGAGAGAGAAAGGCACCTCCATAATGACCCTTCTATACAATATTGGAATGATCTTAAGAGTGCCATAAGGAGGAGGCATATTCCCTCCTACTATATATGGAAGGGAGCTTATGAATAAGATCCAAAGGCTCCAACAAATAGATATGTCTGTAGAACAGTACAGGCAATAAACGGAGCTTTACATGATGAGGGCTTGCATTAGGGAAGAGGAAGCTACAACTGTAGCTAGATTCTTGAGTGGTCTTAATTTAGAGATAAGAGACCAAGTGGAGCTACTACCCTACAGGGACCTAAATGACTTGGTCTAACTTTGTGTAAGGGTAGAACAACAAAGAATCAGAAAATCCTCTTTTAAAAGAGAAAGCTCCTACTCTTCATCTCTAAGGAAAGATCACAAGAGGGAGGGAAAATCTATTGAAAAAAAGAAAGTTTTTGAACCCTCCAAGGATCTAGCAAAAGAAAAAGGGAAGGACACTCCACACACTAGTTCTAGGACTAGTGATATTAAATGCTTTAAGTGTTTAGGGAGAGGCCACATTACCTCCCAATGTCCCACAAAGAAAATTATGATCATGAGGGGACATGACACTTATAGTAGTCAAGAAGAGACTATTACTTCCTCTAGTGATAGTGAGGAAGAAGCAAGTGAGCATGAGGAAAATGTGGAGGTTACTTTTACTTATGAAGGGGAGCTCTTAATGATTAAGAGACTCCTCAACAACCAACAAGTGGTACTATATCACAAAGGAAAAACATTTTTCATACAAGATGCAATGTTTCAAATAATGCATGTTCTCTCATTGTTAATTGTGGATCATGGTGCAACTGTTGTACCACTAGGTTGGTTGAGAAGTTGGGCTTAACTACTAGTCTCCATCCTAAACCTTACCAACCTCATTGGCTTAATGAGGATGGTGACCTAGTAGTTTACCAACAAGTGAAGGTCAAGGTTTCCATTGGTAAGTATGAAGATGAGGTGCTATGTGATATAGTACCAATGGAAGCTTGTCATATCTTGTTAGGAAGGCCATGACAATATGACAAGAAAACCATGCACAATGGCCTTACTAATGAGATATCCTTTACACATAAGGAAAAGAAATTTGTGCTTCATCCTCTTTCTCCTCAATAGGTGGATGAGGATCAAGCATAAATGAAACTCAAAAGAGAAGGTGAAAGAAAATTTCAAAAAAAAAGAAGAAAGGAGAGAGAAAAAAGGTCCATGAAAAGTAGGGACAAAGAGAATTCTAGAGAGAAAGGAGTCCCCTCTTTAGAAGTTGTTAATCAAGAGCAAAAAATTTCAAAACAAACTCTCTTGATTAAACAACCCTCTTTTATCCTCTTATGTACAAGGACTCTAACTTGCACTGCCACATCTAGTGAACATGAGACTCTACCTAAGGGGGTTAAAATTCTTTTAAAGGAATTTGATGATCTATTTCCTCCCAAGGGTCCAATGGGCCTTCCTCCTTTAAGAGGAATAGAACATCAAATTGATTTGGTGCCTGGGGCTAGCCTACCCAATAGGCTAGCCTATAGGACCAACCTCCAAGAGACTAAAGAAATAGAGTCTCAAGTCCAAGATTTATTGGAGAAGGGCTTGGTTTGAAAGAGACTAAGTCCTTGTGTTGTTCCAGTTTTGTTTGTAACGTGTTTTAAAAAAAAATTATAGGTGATTTAGTAGCCCAAAACGGGCCGTTCCCAATCTGGAACAGGCCGTTCCAAGCTACTGAATTTATCTATAAAACGTACCTGAGAACGGGCCATTCTGGAGGGAGAACGGGCCATTCCAAATTCCAAAACGGGTCATTCTGGTTAGAGAATGGGCCGTTCCAGAGGGAGTACGGGCCGTTCTAGATGGAGAACGGGCTGTTCTGGATGAATACCAGAACGGGCCATTTTGATTTCAGAACGGGCCGTTCTGCATGTGGTTTTTGTACGTGTTGAGGGAGTGCAAAACGGGCCGTTCCAGTTTTGATATAGGCCATTCTGGCCACTTCAGAATGTCTATAAATAGGGGTTAGGGGCAGTTGAGGAGAATGAGTTTTTAGAGAGAAGTTTTAGAGAGAAAGACTCTGGGTCTGTGAGCTCCTTTCTCTCCCAAATTTCTCTGTATGATTTCTTTTCTCCTCTAGATCACTAATATTTTCTGGCTTTTCTTGAAATTCAGACTAGGAAGCTTGCTTTAGGAGGATTGAAGTTCCAGGTTGAGCTTTGGAAGGGAGTTTTACTTCTTCTCAATTATTGGCTATTTTGGGCCAATCTTCAGGTGAGGGAAGCTAGAATATTTGTTGTTTAGGTTCCATGTGAGTTTAGTGTTGAGCTTGGGAGAGCTTAAAAGAGTTTTGATGATCACAACATGAGAACAACAACTTGGAGCACAAAAACAAAGTCAAATAAGTGTCAAGAAAATGCTGAGTTGGAGCTATGTAATAGAACTTAGGATATAAATTGTTGTGAATATGTTTCTATAGTTTTGTGTGCTTGGTATGCTTTGTGCATAATCAAATCTTATCTAAACTAAGTAGAGAGTATATGATGATGAGTTAAGAACATTGGAAAGTTATTTTGAGTCTTAAAATGAAGTTTTAAGAACTAACTCAAAATAATCGATTATTGTTAAATATAATCGATTATTTCAGCAAATAGGCTAAGTGGAATGCCTTGCTGTAATAATCGATTATTTGCCAAAATAATCGATTATCCCAGGAACAACTCTCTGGAATAATCGATTATCCAGCAAAATAATCGATTATATTGTTCTTGGTTGATTTCCAGAAAACCTGAAGAACAAAATAATCGATTATTCTTTAAAATAATCGATTATCTGTGTCTGAAACTTTTATAAATAGTTTGAACTTTGAGAAACTTCATATATGAGTTAGAACTGATAATCAATTTGTGAAAAAAGTTTTTGTGAGTCTTTGTGACATCTTGGAGAAGTTTTCTTTGTGAAATCCAAGAGTGAAAACGTTTGTGAAAAGCTTTGTTAGAAAACCATCATCATCATAATCTTGAAAGGGGAAGATAAAGATTTGTCCAAGAATTCCAGGTGAATTCGTTCCTTTTATTCTTTGTGAATCTTTGTTGAAAATCTTGAGAAGGGTTTCTCAAGTAATAAGATTTCTTGTAGTGGGTTCTACAAGGGGTGCTTTCTTGCGGTCAAGAAAGTGGTTATCTTTAGTATAGAAGTATATGCATGTGTGTTTGCTTGTAAACCTTCTTGATTAAAGATAGTGGAACAAATCTTAATCAGGTGTTGATTAAGGATTGGATGTAAGTCACATGTGGAGTGGCTGAACCAGTATAAAAGACTTGTGCAATCTTCTTCTACCCTATCTCTTACTTTTAAGTAATTGCTTAATTGAATATTAAAGAAGATACAGCTTGATTAACAAGTGTATGTGAATCTTGATGGTTTAAATCTGTAATTGAACATTATTGTTGAACCTCATTATGTTGTAATCAAGTGGGCATATTGCATTCATATTTTCATAACAAGTCTTTAGAAAAGCTTCATTTGGAAATTCAGTCATAGAAAAGTTTTAAGTGAAATAAAGATCCTAGAAACTCTGATAAATTTTTAAAGGGTCATAGAATCCAATTCACCCCCCTCTTGGATTGTGCCATTCTTTTCTATCAATTGGTATCTAGAGCAAGGTTCTTGAGAGTTATTCAAGATTTCAAAAATGGCCAACAACAACTTACCCTATGGTGAGGGTGTGTCAATTCATAGACCTCCTGTTTTCAATGGTGAAAACTATGTCTATTGGAAAATTAGGATGAGAATTTTCATTGAAGCTATTGATATTGCTGTATGGGATGCTATAGAAAATGGACCCTATATTCCTATGAAAAAAGATGATGATGGTGAGCTTAAGGAAAAACATTGGAGTGAGTGGAGTGATGAGGAAAAGAAAAGAGCCCAACATGATAAAAGAGCCAAAAACATCATAACATCTGCATTGTCTATTGATGAATTTTTCAGAATTTCACAATGTTTATCTGCTAAAGAAATGTGGGATACTTTGCAAGTCACTCATGAAGGAACAAGTGATGTAAAGAGATCAAGAAAGCATACTCTCATTAGAGAATATGAGTTGTTTAGAATGCAAAATGGTGAATCTATTTCTGATTTTCAAAAGAGATTTACACACTTGTTAAATCACCTTGTTGACCTTGGCAGGAAATTTGAGAAGGAAGAGCTAAATTTGAAAGTGCTGCAATGCTTGGACAGAACATGGCAAGCAAAGGTAACAGCCATTGAAGAATCAAAGGATTTGACCTCCTTGACATTAGCTACTCTCTTTGGGAAGTTGAGGGAGCATGAGCAAAAGCTGCACATATTTGATGAACATGAGCAGCAAGATAAGAAAGGCAAAGGAGTGTCATTGAAAGCCTTGAAATCTGCCAAAGGTAAAGAAGTGTGTGAAGAAACAAGCTCCGATGATTCCGAAACCGAGAACTTCAATCTGCTAGTAAAGAAGTTCAGAAAGTTCATGAGAAGAAAGAAGAATTCTCCCTATAAATTCAACAAAAAGACAAACAAGAAAGAGGAAGCAAGCACATCCTCCTTTAATTGCTTTGAATGTGGAAAACCGGGACACATGAAAGCTGAGTGTCCAAATCTCTTGAAGAAGCAACAAGAGGAGAAGAAAATTAAGAAAAATGGAAAAGGGAAGAGAGCCTACATTGCTTGGGAAGATAATGACTCAAGCACATCAAGTGATGAATCTGAATGTGAGGAGAACAACCTGTGCTTGATGGCTGGAACTGACCATGACACAATTGTAAGTGACTCTGACCTTGAATCCAATCCGGATTATGATCAGCTTCAAGAAGCTTTTATACAAATTCATGAAGAAGCTGTCAAATTAGGTGCCTTAAATTCAAAGTTGAAAAACAAGCTGAAATGGTATGAAAATGCTTTAATTGAAGCTGAACAAGAGCTTGAAGATTTGAAGCATGAGCATGAAAATCTTCAAACTATGTTTAACTTTAGTGAAGCTCACTCCTCAAAAGATGGTTGTGAACATTGCAAAATTTTTGAAAAAGAAAATGCTGATTTAAAATCTACACTTGCAAGGTTCACTAATGGAAATGAAAACTTGAACATTCTTTTGGGAAAACAAAGAAACACTTTTGATAGGAGTGGACTTGGTTTCAACCAAAGTATGAGCATGCCATTTAAGTCAAAGAAAGTAGCTTTTGTGAAAAGTCAAAACTTTAGAAAATTCAAAAGCAACTTTTCTAGACAAACAACTTGTTTTTATTGCTGCAAAAAAGGACATACAATAAGGAACTGCTATTCTAGAAAATATGGAGTTCCAAATGGAGAGATGGTTTGGGTTGAAAAGAGTCAAAGGCTGAGAACTAACCAACAAGGACCCTTCACATGGGTACCTAAATTTTTCCTCTGAATTTTGTTGTAGGAATGCTTGAGGGCCAAAAATCTACTTTGGTACCTTGATAGTGGTTGCTCAAGGCATATGACTGGGGATCCTTCAAAATTCACAAATCTGAAATTGAAGAATGAAGGGTATGTTACCTATGGTGACAACAATAAGGGAAAAATTCTTGGACATGGCAATGTTGGTAATCCCTCCTCTCAAACATTGATTGAAAATGTTTTGCTTGTTGATGGCTTGAAACATAATTTGCTGAGTATTAGTCAATTGTGTGATAAAGGCTTTAAAATTGAATTTGATAATACATGTTGCTTGATATGTGATAAAAAGAGTAAAGAAATCAGATTCATTGGTAAAAAAGTTGACAATATATACATGCTTGACTTAGAACACTCTATAACAATGTCAAACACTAAGTGTCTAATAACTCAAGAAGAAAACATATGGCTTTGGCATAGGAGAGCTGCACACATTCATATGGATCACCTAAATAAACTGTGTAGGAAAGAATTAGTGGTTGGTCTACCTAAACTCAAGTTTGGAAAAGACAAACTATGTGATGCTTGTCAAAAGGGCAAGCAAGTGAAGGCTAGCTTTAAAAGCAAAAATCAGATTTCCACATCTAGACCTTTGCAATTAATTCACATGGATTTGTTTGGTCCTTCAAGAACCATGAGCTTAGGCAGAAACTACTATGGCTTAGTAATTGTTGATGACTATTCTAGATACACATGGGTTATGTTTCTTGCAAACAAAAATGATGCTTTTAATGCCTTTAGAAAATTTGCCAAACTTGTTCAAAATGAGAAGTGCTCAAACATCACCTCTATAAGAAGTGACCATGGAGGTGAGTTTCAAAACATGTTGTTTCAAAAATTCTGTGAGGAATATGGTATAAACCATAATTTCTCAGCACCTAGGACACCTCAACAAAATGGGGTTGTTGAGAGAGAGAATAGGTCCTTAGAAGAACTTGCTAGAACAATGTTGAATGAAACAAACTTGCCAAAATATTTTTGGGCTGATGCTGTTAACACTGCTTGTCATGTGTTAAACAAAGTTCTGATTCGGCCCATATTAAAGAAAACACCCTATGAAATCTATAAAGGAAAGAAGCCTAACATTTCCTATTTTAGAGTGTTTGGATGTAAGTGCTATGTGCTGAACAATGGAAAAGAGCAACTTAGGAATGCAAATGCTGATGAAGCAATATTTCTAGGATACTCTACAAATAGTAAGGCTTATAGAATTTATAATAAGAGAACTCTAGTTGTAGAAGAATCTGTCCATGTGGTATTTGATGAGTCAAACAAGCAAGAGACTAGGCAAACTGAAATTGAAGATTTGAATTGTAGACCCCTAAAATTGTCCGGGTCGGAAATAAAGCTTGAAGACTCTCGAAGACTGAAGGATAATCAGCCAGAAGGACTCCTCGAAGGCCCTAGGAGGGTTCTCTGTAGGTCTAGAGGTCTTAGAATAGCTCAAAATAAAGAAGTGGAGGGAAAAAGCCCAATACGGCCGTACTGAACTTAATACGGCCGTATTGAAGCTTCAATACGGCCGTACTGAAGTCAGTACGACCGTATTGACACTTCAATACAACCGCAGCGAACTCAATACGGGCGTATTGAAATTTCTGAACTTCAATACGACCGTATTGAACTTCAATGCGACCGTATTGAAGTTCAAAAATTTCAATACGGCCGTATTGCCCCTGTAGGCCGTATTGCGCCTATTCCCTATAAATATGACGTCAATTGGACGTCATTCCACACTTTTTCACTCAGTTTTGACTCCCTCCTTGAGTATTCTGGGGTTTTTGAGCAGTGTTCTGCCCTAGAAATCTCTCTGGGAGTCGATCCGACGAAGTTCCGGAATTCCGAGCACTTAGCTTGGAGATTCGAACCTAGTCGAAGGGAAATCCTCCGGATTTCCATAGTCAAAAGTTTTTAGGAAGGAGCGAGCGAGCTTGTAGAGCGAGGGAACGCCAAAAAGCTTCCCAGTCTTACTCAATATAAAAGCACGCTTCAAGAGGTTTCTTCTTAAATCCTTCCTTTTACTGCTTTCTGTGTGCATATTTAAACTATCACCATGTAGATAGTTAATTTATAATCGCTTATAATAAATAGGGGTAATTTAGTAATTTTACGCTATTATTTTAGAAATAATCTGTCATAGGGAACCCGAAAGGGGCGCTGTGGGGTGCTAACACCTTCCCCACGCGTAACCGACTCCCTTACCCAACTCTGGTTGTAATGGCCAAAGTTGATTTATAAAATCAATTGCCTTATCCCTTTTTCCAATGTTTTGAGTAAAACATTGGTGGCGACTCCACGAACCCTCCTTTTACGAAAACCACTAATCCATGGAGGGTCCCGCTTGGGATTAATATGGATTGGTGAGCCTTTTAATAAAATTGCTCATTTGACGAGGTCTCAGTTTGAGAATAAGTCATTCTAGCAATCCACATTTTTCAAACAAATAAACGAGTCCAACCATCCTTCGCGAATGCCGAAAGCCCGTTTCGGGCCGGTGGCGACAGATGGCGACTTCACTGGGGACGCCTCGAGAGTCAGTCCCATTTAGTGACAGATTATTTTTAACAAATAATAGTTAAAATTACTCTATTACCCCTCGCTTGTATGATAATATGTTTTATCTATTTGGCTTTTAATAACTGTTGTATGTTTAAATTTTCGCAATTGTTTGAAATACAAACTGTACACAAACCTTTGCACACAACAGTTCCCTCTATACCCGGGGGCATGAGTGGTAATCCATAGGGAGTGGATGTTAGTACGGCCGGTTGATGGGTTTATAGGAGCCTATGAGACCGTTGTCGGAAAACATCACTCAAGGTGATAACCATGAACTTGAGTCCGACGGTGCGTTGGAGCTTTCCATCGACCTACGACAAGAGGAATTGGGTCCCTATAATGGGGGCACCTTGGGGGCCTTTGACCAAGTGAGAACAGTTAGATCCTCCTTGAATATGCACTTTTCTGCAGGAGACCCCTACCTCGTGATTCGCTCGTGACTGTTCGTGGATGAGTGAATTGTTTGTGTAAATGCTTATGTGCAATTGTTTGTGCATTAATAAATAACCTCGTGATAAGGTCTAAGAATAAATCCCCATGCATGAAAAAACCATGACATGAGAGGAAAGACAATGTGTGAAAATATAATAAAAGTAAGGAGCATAGGCATCATTATCAATAATACCTCATGCATCCTCATCATCATTTATAGGTTCACTAATACCCTCTCGATGTGAGTGAAAGAGACCCGTGACTATTGAGATTCTCCGTTGTGGAGAGATAATAGCCTAGGGAGGGTGATAAACTTTCATCTTAAAAAGGCAGCGCCTCAAAGATGAAAGATTATCAAGCTCACATCAAGAGTGTATTCATATCATAAATAAGCTAATTAGAATAAACATTCATTTTAGAAAGTGGCTGGTCATCTCTCTGTCCTCACGCGCGCAAAGAAAATCAAGAAAATGGAAGCGCTAGAGGAACAAAATAAGAAGCTCACAACCGAGCTCTCTCAGCTCAACAAGAAAATGGACGCGTTGGAGGAACGAAATAAGGAGCTTACAGCCGAGCTCTCACAGCTCAAAGAGCAAATGGCGCAAATGATGGAACTCATGCGTCACCACAACATACAAGGGGCTGAGCACAGTGACCATGAGTCCCATCATGTTGAAGGAAAAGTGGAACAAGAGCTGAAAAGTGGGAAGCTAGTTAAACCTTCCCAATCATTTAAAGCTAAGAAGACCTTTGGGAAGAAGAGGGAAGGAGGAGTCAATGCTATAACCATTTCCTCATCTTCTTCCACTTCGAAGTCAGGAAAGTCGCAATTCAACCCTGTGAAGAAGTTTGATAAACTTCCGACCACATATAGCGACCTCCTGCCGAAGCTATTGGAAGCACGTCTTCTAGCTTACGTTCCACTAAAGAAGATTGATCCACCTTATCCCGAGTGGTACAAACCACAAGATAAATGCCTATACCACTCGGGGGCATCGGGGCATTCAACGGAGAACTGTAGAGCTCTCAAATATAAGGTCCAAAGCCTTATTGATGCCGGGTGGATCACTTTCGATTCGACAGCGCCCGACGTGAGCAAGAATCCTCTACCAAAGCAGGAGTAGAGAACGGCAAGCCACAATAGGGCCCCTTCATATTTTTCTTTTCTTTTAAGGGACTCATGATCAGTACCCGAGATCATGAGAACCTTTTCATGTAAATAAGGGTTTTACAGTTTTTTAAAATATCAATAAAGAGGCATTTTTCACATTATTCTCTTTTTTGTTCTTTTCTCTCTTTCCTCATCAATATTAATAATTCTAAACCTAAACAGAACCAGTAAAATAATTATGTCTGTAATTGTTCACTCTGACCGGGATCCGAAGGTGAAAGGGTTGAGTTGGATAGTGATGAGGAAACCATTTCTCTGGATCTGCAAAGATTGCTAGATCAAGAAGCTCGTCAAGAGAAATTGGAGACTATAAATTTGGGGCATGGCCAAGAGATAAAAGAGGTCAACATTAGGACCCATACCAGTGATGAAATAAGGACACATGTTTCCGCTATGATAAAATCATTCTTCATTGCTTCTTTTCTTGCTTATAATAAAATTCTAAACCACACTATTTTTAACCCTGTTTGAATAAACATGAATGAGGTTAAAATCATCTTAATGATAATAAACCCACATCATTTTTATGTGGAGGTGTGTGTGACAACTTGGAGCACCTTCCCTTGGCCTCGACAAGTGCCATCATGGGTAAAAAGAAATCTTTCAAAATAAAAGAAGCTCGGCAGGAAACCCAAAAAGGGGACTGCGCAAAAATAAGAGCAAAAGACCCGCTAGGAATCCCACAAAAGGGTGACCTAGGCAAAAGATAGGGTTGCAAAAATGAACAAAAACAAAAGTCCGCTAAAACGCCACAAAAGGGTGTTTTAGGCAAAAATAAGGACAATCAAAAAACAAAAGAAATCCATGATGGTACCATGAACCAAATTCAAAAAAAAAGGTTCAAGGGAAGCTATCCAAGTTGTCGAATCACAACACGATTTTTTAACTTCATAAGTGTTTAATCAAACAAGCCTAAACACTTAAGCCTACCTTGGCCACCCATTCTTACAAAAACCATTTTTTAAAAAAAAAATAAATCCCCTCTAAAACACAAACTTCAGAATAAAAATATCTTTCTTTTCTTTTCTCTCTTGTCCCAACGATTTTAGAATAATCTAGTGGAAGCATGGAGAAATAAATCATCACTGATAATGGATCTAATCTGAACAACAAAATGGTGGAAGAACTGTGCCAAGAATTCAAGATCCAACACCACAACTCTTCCCCACATCGGCCAAAGATGAATGGGGCAGTCGAGGCAACCAATAAGAACATCAAAAAATAGTGCAAAAGACGGTTGTCTCATTTAAAGACTGACACGAGATGTTACCCTTCGCTCCTCATGGCTATAGGACTTCAGTACGTCCATTTACAGGAGCTACTCCATTCTCACTTGTTTATGGGGTGGAGGCAGTTCTACCCATCGAAGTCGAGATACTCTATCTAAGGGTAATCATGGAAACAAAACTTTCTGAGGCAGAATGGGTTCAAAGCCAATATGACCAGTTGAACCCTATCAAAAAGAAACGGCTGAACGCCATATGCCATGGTCAAGCCTATCAGAGGAAGATCAAAAAGGCTTTTGACAAGAAAGTCCACCCTCGAGTCTACCATGAGGGAGAGTTGGTAATGAAGAAATTACTACCAACTCAAAAAAGGGCAAAATCGGAAAGTGTACCCCAAATCACGGAGGACCATACGTGGTAAAACGAGCCTTCTCAGGAGAAGCATTGGTTCTCACAAACATGGACGGAGAAGAACTTCGATACTCAGTCAACATTGACGTGGTAAAGAAGTACTATGCTTGAAGACGTTGCTTGCATAGGCCTGCTAGGATGAAAACCCAAAAAAGGCGTCCTAGGCAAAAGTTAGGGCAAAATAAAAAGCCCGCCAGTACAAGGGTACTAGGCAAAACAACGGCAAAATTATCCCCGCTAGGATACGTCCTAGGCAAAAGTTAGGGGCAAAAGAATAAGATGTAAAAGCAAAGCAAGCAACGATCGCTTAAACCGAAAACCGAAAGGCGGTTCAAGTGATTATCTTCTAGAAGCAAGCGTCTTGCAGCATCTACACTCCTGGCTCAGGCCGAAGCAATTAGGGGAACGTAAAGAGCAACAATTACAGATATAATTGTTAAGCCCAATGTATATAGCCTACCCTGGCCAGCCATTCTTCAGAAATTTCCTTCTGTATATCTTTCTGTAAAAACACTTGTGAATATCAATAAAATATCCATTTGTTTCTTTTCTTTCTTGACCATGTGATTATGCCTCTGAATTGGTTTTTCATAAAAAATTGTACGAAATTCCATTATTAATCGGTCAATAAAAGAAAATTGGAGGGGTTCCTGTAAAATCCATAATCTCCTGCATAAAGGCTCACAAAAATACTCCCTCGCGTCAATGACAGAAAGTCCTCCAAGAAGAAGAGGATAGGGAGAGCCACTCACTTTTCTAAATAAATGAACAAAAATAAAAAAATTGCATTGCATTTGTGCATCACACACACATTAGTTGCACATTCAAAGACCTTATCATGAGGCAACTGCATAAAATAGAAAAATAGAAAATTGCTTGTGTATGACAGCAGCAAGCAAAATACAAAGATTCAGAAAATCAACAGCATCATACAGAATAATTGAGCCTGGAGAGGCTTGCCGAAAGAATACTCTCAAAATAACTGAGCCTGGAGAGGCTCGCCGAAAGAATACTCTCAGAATAATTGAGCCTGGAGAGGCTTGCCGAAATAATACTCGTACAGAATAATTGAGCCTGGAGAGGCTTGCCGAAACAATACTCCCACAGAATAATTGAGCCTGGAGAGGCTTGTCGAAATAATACTCCTTCAGAATAATTGAGCCTGGAGAGGCTTGCCGAAATAATACTCCTACAAAATAACTGAGCCTGGAGAGGCTTGCCGAAATAATACTCTCTCATAAATTTAATTTCTTTAGCACTTTTAATTTCTGTACAGCAAAAGCCAAAAACATAAAAAAGGCAAAATACAGAAAAAGCCAAATCAGAAGAAAAGGCAAAATACAGAAAAAGTCGAAAATAAAAAAGGCAAGGATATAGAAAATCCAACAAACAATTTGTACCGAATAACTAAGCCTGGAGAGGCTTACCAAAATAATACTCCACATCCTCCACAGTATGCAGAATAACTGAGCCTGGAGAGGCTCGCAGAAATAATACTCCCCAGAGGGAACCTCAGCTCAAGCTCACGGAAAAATCCCCAGCGAGAGCTATCAAAGCAAAATCGACGCAATCCCCAATGGAAGTGCGATCATCCAAACGATATATACAAGTCAAAGGACTTAACACTTCCTCAGTGGAAGATAGCTCTCCGACTCAAAGCACTGAGCGAGGCTAAGCCTGTAGAGGCTTCCTAAATAATACTCTGGGATACAATAAGATCCCCAAATCCCCAATCGCCTACTCAAGAGGCATCCCTGCAAAAAGGAGAAGAAAATCAAAAATATCAATAAGTATTCCCCAAGTGGAATCCGGCTCTTAGCCAAACATCGAACGTCAAGCCAATACGCCTAACAGAAGAGGCTAATCAAAATCAACGACGAAATCCCCCAGCGGATAACAGCCTACACAGAGGCAAAAATCAGAAAATCAAAAAGAGATACCCGAATAAGGATGAACCGGGATACTCCACCAACGTCAAAGGACGTCAGCCAAACATAAGGCATCGCTCAACTCAGAGAGAAAGAGCATCTGTGTCTACACCCCAAGGAGTCAGAAATTCCCCATGGGTACCAACAATGCAATGTAAGTTGGGGCACAGGAACCTGTGAATGACTGCACATCCCCTAGACGGATCCCTGCGTTATCCAGCCCTCAGTGGCACAAAATCAGAAAAAACCGTCAAAGCAGCATTGTGGACTGTGGAGACAAACTATACTCAACTACCTCATTTTGAGAGGCAAAGTCTGGAGAGACGATACTCAAACGAAGTCTGGAGAGACGGTACTCAAACGAAGTCTGGAGAGACAGTACTCAAACGAAGTCTGGAGAGACAGTACTCAAACAAAGTCTGGAGAGACGATACTCAAACAAGGTCTGGAGAGACAATACTCAAACAAGGTCTGGAGAGACAATACTCAAACAAGGTCTGGAGAGACGGTACTCAAACAAGGTCTGGAGAGACGGTACTCAAACAAGGTCTGGAGAGACAATACTCAAACAAGGTCTGGAGAGACAGTACTCAAACAAAGTCTGGAGAGACGATACTCAAACTAAGCCTGGAGAGGCGGTACTCAACCATCAGCGTCATCAGAGGCGCGTTGATGTCCAACTTCCGGCTCGGGCGTCGAGTGAAGTTGACCTTGGAGAAGGTAAACTCAGCTACCGAGGATGTCAGAAGTGCCGAGGTATGCACCCACCTGGAGAGGCTACTCAACATTTTCCCACCGGAAGACGCTACAAGTCAGAAGGTCGGCACAATACCCGGACAATTGGGTCAACTCCTTTACTTGTCAGCCGATACACCAAGAGGCCGTCCGACTAAGTAAAGGGGGGGCAGCTGTAGACCCCTAAAATTGTCCGGGTCGGAAATAAAGCTTGAAGACTCTCGAAGACTGAAGGATAATCAGCCAGAAGGACTCCTCGAAGGCCCTAGGAGGGTTCTCTGTAGGTCTAGAGGTCTTAGAATAGCTCAAAATAAAGAAGTGGAGGGAAAAAGCCCAATACGGCCGTACTGAACTTAATACGGCCGTATTGAAGCTTCAATACGGCCGTACTGAAGTCAGTACGACCGTATTGACACTTCAATACAACCGCAGCGAACTCAATACGGGCGTATTGAAATTTCTGAACTTCAATACGACCGTATTGAACTTCAATACGACCGTATTGAAGTTCAAAAATTTCAATACGGCCGTATTGCCCCTGTAGGCCGTATTGCGCCTATTCCCTATAAATATGACGTCAATTGGACGTCATTCCACACTTTTTCACTCAGTTTTGACTCCCTCCTTGAGTATTCTGGGGTTTTTGAGCAGTGTTCTGCCCTAGAAATCTCTCTGGGAGTCGATCCGACGAAGTTCCGGAATTCCGAGCACTTAGCTTGGAGATTCGAACCTAGTCGAAGGGAAATCCTCCGGATTTCCATAGTCAAAAGTTTTTAGGAAGGAGCGAGCGAGCTTGTAGAGCGAGGGAACGCCAAAAAGCTTCCCAGTCTTACTCAATATAAAAGCACGCTTCAAGAGGTTTCTTCTTAAATCCTTCCTTTTACTGCTTTCTGTGTGCATATTTAAACTATCACCATGTAGATAGTTAATTTATAATCGCTTATAATAAATAGGGGTAATTTAGTAATTTTACGCTATTATTTTAGAAATAATCTGTCATAGGGAACCCGAAAGGGGCGCTGTGGGGTGCTAACACCTTCCCCACGCGTAACCGACTCCCTTACCCAACTCTGGTTGTAATGGCCAAAGTTGATTTATAAAATCAATTGCCTTATCCCTTTTTCCAATGTTTTGAGTAAAACATTGGTGGCGACTCCACGAACCCTCCTTTTACGAAAACCACTAATCCATGGAGGGTCCCGCTTGGGATTAATATGGATTGGTGAGCCTTTTAATAAAATTGCTCATTTGACGAGGTCTCAGTTTGAGAATAAGTCATTCTAGCAATCCACATTTTTCAAACAAATAAACGAGTCCAACCATCCTTCGCGAATGCCGAAAGCCCGTTTCGGGCCGGTGGCGACATGAATGAGTTGCTTGATCAATCCCTATTGGAGAATAGACCTAATGAAGTGCCTAAGGAGAGTGAATCACTTGAGAAAACAAAGGAAACATGTGAACAATTGCCTAAGGAGTGGAAGACTACTAGAGACTTATCAATGGACAACATAATTGGAAGCATTGGTAAGGGTGTTTCAACTAGGAGTGCAATTAAAAATATTTGCAACACCATGGCATTTGTGTCACAAGTTGAACCTAAGAATATTGATGAAGCACTTAAAGATGAGCATTGGTTAATGGCCATGCAAGAGGAACTAAATCAGTTTGAAAGAAATGAAGTGTGGGATTTAGTGCCATTACCAAAAGACTATCCAATTATTGGAACCAAGTGGGTTTTCATAAATAAGCTTGATGAATCTGGTGTAATACTAAGAAACAAGGCAAGACTAGTGGCCAAGGGGCACAATCAAGAAGAAGGAATTGACTATGATGAGACTTTTGCCCCTGTAGCAAGGATAGAAGCCATTAGATTACTTCTTGCTTATTCATCTATAAAGAATTTCAAGCTTTATCAAATGGATGTGAAAAGTTCTTTTCTGAATGGGTTTATACAAGAGGAAGTATATGTGGAACAGCCACCTGGCTTTGTGGACTACAAGAATCCTAATCATGTGTACAAGCTCAAAAAGGCACTCTATGGCTTGAAGCAAGCTCCTACATCTTGGTATGATAGGCTGAGCAAATTTCTAATTGATAGTGATTATGAAAGAGGAAAGGTGGATAATACATTGTTTGTCAAGAAATTTAAAAATGATACAATGTATGTACAAATATATGTTGATGACATTGTGTTTGGATCTACAAATACCTCTCTATGTAAAGAGTTTGCAAAAATCATGCAAGGAGAATTTGAAATGTCAATGATGGCAGAGCTTACATTCTTTTTAGGATTACAAATTAAACAAATGCAAGATGGAATTTTCATAAGTCAAAGCAAGTATTGCAATGAACTTCTGAAAAAGTTTGGTGTGGAAGGGTGTAAGGAGGCTGCCACACCAATATCAAACAATTGCAATCTTGATTTAGATGAGAAAGGAATTGCTGTTGACAATTCAAAGTATAGAGGCATTATAGGATCACTCTTGTACTTGACAGCAAGTAGGCCTGACATAATGTTTGTTGTGTGCCTATGTGCAAGATTGCAAGCTAATCCTAAAGAATCTCATATGAAAAGTGTGAAGAGAATCCTTAAGTATTTGAAAGGTACAACTAATGTTGGTTTGTGGTATCCAAAGGGAGTCTCACTAAGTCTGATTGGCTACTCAGATTCAGATTATGCCGGGTGTAGACTAGATAGAAAGAGCACAAGTGGAACTTGTCACTTGCTAGGTAGTGCACTTGTTTCATGGCATAGCAAAAAGCAAGCTTGTGTTGCTTTGAGTACAGTTGAGGCTGAATATATAGCTGCTGGAAGTTGTTGTGCTCAAATTCTTTGGATGAAACAACAATTAAGAGACTATGGAATTGAGTTGAACAAAATTCCTTTGAGGTGTGACAATACTTGTGCAATAAATCTGACCAAGAATCCAATTTTGCACTCAAGGACTAAACATATTGAGATAAGACACCACTTTTTGAGAGATCATGTTCAAAGGAATGATTGTGTTGTAGAGTTTGTGGAAACAAGCAAGCAATTAGCTGATATTTTTACAAAACCTCTACCAAGAGAAAGATTCAACCAATTGAGGATTGAGTTGGGAATAATAAATGAATCAAGTTTGAATTTGATTATGCCTTGAGAATGGAAGTTAAACATGTGTGGAAGAATGTATTTAAAAGTGACAAAAGGCTTTGTGAGACTTGAGAAGTTGAAATTTCAGAGAAGCAAAATTTCTCTGGAATAATCAATTATCTTAAGATATAATCGATTATCTTAAGTAATTCATGGAAATAATCGATTATCTCGGGTAATAATCGATTATCTGGAGCATGGAGAATTTCAAGAGTCTCTGAAATAATCGATTATTTGGGTAATAATCGATTATCTGGTAAGAAGTCACTGTAATAATCAATTATCTTGGGAAATAATCGATTATCTGAGTAGTGGAATCTGAAAGGCCACTGGAATAATCGATTATTCTGTAAATAATCGATTATCTGGGTTGTGTTAGGAGAAACTACCCTCTGTAATAATCGATTATCCTTAAAATAATCGATTATCCATATCAGATTTCGTTTTTAAAAGATTTTTCTGATGCAAATAATCGATTATTTGCATAAATAATCGATTATCTGGGTGGTTTTTTGAAATCTCCTGAAACGGTTATCTACGCGCCAACCCTTAAAACTACCCATTACCCTTATACCCAGAATGTGTTAGGGCATAAAACACTTCTCTCAACTGATCTTCTCTCATTCTCTCATTTTCTCTCAAACCCTCAAAACCCTAACCCTCTCAAATTCTCTCAAATCTCTCATCTTCTTCATCTTTCTCTAAAACCCATCCATGGCATCTTCTTCCAAGAGGCCCAAGAAGCTTGAAGTGAGGGGGAGCAAACGTCCTCTTCCCTCAGAGCAACTGATTTCGAAGTGGTTCGCGGATGAGAAAGCGCAAGAATATTACTTCGAGTGGTACGCTGGTCGGAGAATCATTCCTCTGAAGACCCTGAAGCTTGAATGGTTCAAGAATGAAGGGTTTAGCTTTCCAACCCTTTTGGAGCATCAGGAGTTGAAGGCGTTCCTGGAGATGGAAGGACCTTACTACCCGGAACTGATCAGGTTATTTCTATGTTTTGCCACTACTAACAGAGGAGTTATGCAATCAGTGGTGAAGGGCAAACTGATCAAGTTGGATGGACCAACTCTGAGAGCGGCTGCGAGTCTGAGCGGGACAAGAGCAGAGAAACCCCAACCATTCAACTTTGGAGATTTTGAAGAACTGACCACATTTCGGGACTGTCAAAGGGTTCCGTCAAACACCAATTACGAGAAATTTTTAGCGGGAGGTATGAAGAAGAACTCTCGTTTAATTTCTTTTATTATTGCTTGGATGTTAAAACCCAGGTTACACAACCATGCTCAGATGTCTAGAGATGACATTTTGCTGATGCATGTCATTAAGAAGAAAATTAAAATTGATTGGGTGTCAGTAGTGAACGATTGTATCTGGAAAGCAAGGAGAAAGGAAGACGGTCCAATTCCTTATGATTTGCTTTTGTCCAAAATCTTTGAGAATGCTGGTGTAGATCTGACAGGTGAAAGAAAGATTGTACTGCACGCATCAAATAAGATTGAGAAATCTTCTTTGCATCACATGGGGATGCTGAAGCAAGAAGATAAGTGGGTTTTTAAAGGAGACATTCCTCCTACCCCGGAGCCAGCTACTGATGAGGATGGTGTTCCTTCTCAAGATGAGGATCAGCCACCACAAGTGGAAGCTGAGCCTAGGGAAGCTGAGCCGAAGTTGAAGCCATTTTCATCATTTGAGCAGATCATGATCAACAAAATGGATGCTATGATGGAGATGTCACGGAGACAAGAATCCATGTTCTCTGGAATTCTTGATAGGTTTGACGAACTAGATCATGAAGTCAGACTCATCAAGACCCAGCTGGGTATTCCGGATGATGAGGAGTGATTTCTATTTTGTTGTTATTTTTTTTAGTTTTTAATTCAAGTTTGGAACAATTTAAGTTCAATTTGGTTGTAATGATTTTAATTCCTGAACAGTTTTATTGCCTTTTGTTGTTGAACAATTGAAGTTTGATGAATTTGAAGTTTGGTTTGCTAATGTGTTGGCTTGATTTTTGATTCCAAAGTGTGATTTGGGATGCTGATGCAAAATGCTCTTTTTTTGTGAGCATATATGTTGATTAGTGTGTTGTTTTGGTTATTGATATTGTGATAATGTTTTTCTTGACTTAATTTGATTTGAACTGTGGCTAAATGGTGCACATATGACTTGGTTTGGTTTGCTGAATCAAAGCTGAATTTTGGTTATTGCTGGACATATTTTATACATGGCTTATGATTGTTAAACTTGGCTTACTTTGTTTTTGATAATGCCAAAGGGGGAGAAATGGTATTGTGTGTGTACAGTGTTGTTTTGTGCATGTATTGTGCTTGTGTGTGTGTATTGTGCAGATAATTAAAAGGCACAATGTGAGGCACAATGATGTTTTAGCATTTGGATGATTCAATGTGAATCATGGGTTGTCATCATCAAAAAGGGGGAGATTGTTGAGCTTGGGAGAGCTTAAAAGAGTTTTGATGATCACAACAACATGGAGCACAAAAACAAAGTCAAAGAAGTGTCAAGAAAATGCTATGAGTTGGAGCTATGTAATAGAACTTAGGATATAAATTGTTGTGAATATGTTTCTATAGTTTTGTGTGCTTGGTATGCTTTGTGCATAATCAAATCTTATCTAAACTAAGTAGAGAGTATATGATGATGGTTAAGAACATTGGAAATTTATTTTGAGTCTTAAAATGAAGTTTTAAGAACTAACTCAAAATAATCGATTATTGTTAAATATAATCGATTATTTCAGCAAATAGGCTAAGTGGAATGCCTTGCTGTAATAATCGATTATTTGCCAAAATAATCGATTATCCCAGGAACAACTCTCTGGAATAATCGATTATCCAGCAAAATAATCGATTATATTATTTTTGGTTGATTTCCAGAAAACCTGAAGAACAAAATAATCGATTATTCTTTAAAATAATCGATTATCTGTGTCTGAAACTTTTATAAATAGTTTGAACTTTGAGAAACTTCATATATGAGTTAGAACTGATAATCAATTTGTGAAAAACGTTTTTGTGAGTCTTTGTGACATCTTGGAGAAGTTTTCTTTGTGAAATCCAAGAGTGAAAACGTTTGTGAAAAGCTTTGTTAGAAAATCATCATCATCATAATCTTGAAAGGGGAAGATAAAGATTTGTTCAAGAATTCCAGGTGAATTCGTTCCTTTTATTCTTTGTGAATCTTTGTTGAAAATCTTGAGAAGGGTTTCTCAAGTAATAAGATTTCTTGTAGTGGGTTCTACAAGGGGTGCTTTCTTGGGGTCAAGAAAGTGGTTATCTTTAGTATAGAAGTATATGCATGTGTGTTTGCTTGTAAACCTTCTTGATTAAAGATAGTGGAACAAATCTTAATCAGGTGTTGATCAAGGACTGGATGTAGGTCACATGTGGAGTGGCTGAACCAGTATAAAAGACTTGTGCAATCTTCTTCTACCCTATCTCTTACTTTAAGTAATTGCTTAATTGAATATTAAAGAAGATAAAGCTTGATTAACAAGTGTATGTGAATCTTGATGGTTTAAATCTGTAATTGAACATTATTGTTGAACCTCATTATGTTGTAATCAAGTGGGCATATTGCATTCATATTTTCATAACAAGTCTTTAGAAAAGCTTCATTTGGAAATTCAGTCATAGAAAAGTTTTAAGTGAAATAAAGATCCTAGAAACTCTGATAAATTTTTAAAGGGTCATAGAATCCAATTCACCCCCCCGTCTTGGATTGTGCCATTCTTTTCTATCATTTAGAAACTCAATTGATGCATGAATGTTGAGAATCCATAGATGGATTGAAGAAAAATCTCATTTTTTTGGGGTTTTGAGAAAATGGAGGATTTTGATGATTTTGATGCATAAGTTGGATGCATATGAGATTTAAGTTTAATTTGAGTCGTATGGAGCCTATGCATTGTGTTTTGTGTTTGTATGTGGCTGAATTTGTTAGTTTGGATGAGAGTTTTGAACTCTCTGACTGGGATTTAGGCCGGGCGCAGGTTGAGCGCGCTAGGCGTGGAAGAGCTTAGGGCTCTCGGGTTGGATGTTGGGCCAGGCGTGATTTGGTTGCGTCAGGCATGGAGACTCTCAAGAGTCTCTGTCTCAAGGACACCGAGCGTGAGTTGAACGTGCCGGGTGTGAATGAGTTTTAGGACTCTCAAGTTGGGATTAGGCTGGGCGAGCTAAGGCTATGCCAGGCGTGAATATGTTTATGAATGATGCTTATGCATGTCTAAAGTTGAAGTTTTAGATCATGTATGTATGATATATGATGTATGGTGAGGAGTGATTCATATGTATGCTTTGTGATGATACTTATGAATGTTTGAATATGATATGACATGTGTGTATGTTCATATGGTTATGTTTATTGATCATAATGGTGGGTAGACCATGTATGATGCATGATTGCATATGATGCCTTATGGCATGAGTCTAGCCTAGGACTTGAGGAGAGGAAAAATATTTTTGAACTGGAAGAGCTCACATAGAGTCTCTTGAGAGTGGTGCTTGGATAGACCACTGATATATGAGAGTGGTGCTCAGGGAGGCCACTGGATTTGGGAGAGTGGTGCTCAGATAGGCCACTGGGTTGGGTGAGTCTCCTCTAAGTCCTTAGCTAGTGTTGGCACGGGGTATGAGGTCGAGGGTTATTCCCTTAACCAAGTACTCGGGAAGGTGCGTGGATCCTTGAGGATAGTCGGTTGGCAAACACCACAATTGACTTGGTTATGCATGCCAAGGTCGTGGTAAGCCCGTACCCAGCTGTGCTATACCTGACGATGGATTTGGACTTCCAATTGTGTAAGTGACATCATCCGAGTAAACCTGAGCGAGGATTATATCCTGTTTAGCTGTGACCGAGCGGGGGCATTGGGCGTGAAAACGGTTAGGGTGGTTTCGGTAGAATGGAGTGTCACTTATACTAGGGGTGTTCAAATTGCTAAATTGAACTAAACTAGAAGAAAACTAAACTAAACTATAATAAATAGTTCATCAAACTAAATTGAACTAAAATAAATATTGACTAAACTAAACTAAACTATTATCTACTTTAGTGCACTATAGTTCTAGGAGTTTGAACTAAACTATAATATCAACTAAATAGAACTATTATTAACTATAAACTAAATTGAACTACATTAAAAAAAATAAATTTAAAGTCAACATTTTTAAATTGAGCTACCAAATCATTGATATTAATTATGAATTAACAATACTATAATTTTTTTTATTACATGGAATTTTTCCTGCGAATTTTTCATAAAATTTGCAGGAAACGTTGTTCCTACAAATTTTTTTTGCGAAATTTTATCTATAGGTAATAACTTCATGGATAATATGTTTTTGAAAATTTTAAAATTTGCAAGAAATTTTCCAGCGAAATTTCTTGCAAAAAAAATCGCAAGAAGGTTTCCTACAAAAAAAAATCGTAGAAAAGTTTCTTGCAAAAAAATTTTGCAAGAAAGTTTCCTATGAATTTTTTTGCAAGAAATTCTGCAAGAATATTTTTTACGAAAAAAGTTAAAGAAATTACTAATGATCACAATGAATTTATCCGAAGCATATGTTTTCACACCTCAACATGTGATATATAATCTTTTAAATTCTAAGATTGTAAATTATAAGCCTAACACTCAATCATACAAATCATTTTATAAGGTAAGTGTTGCCCCAATTTATATATTCTTTAATTGTTTTATTTTCAATTAATGTGTGACTTCAAGTTTTTTTAAAATATTAAACTTATAAATTTAAATATTTTTTTGATTTTTCTTGCATATTAAAATTGACAGGAAATTTCGCAAGAAAAGTTATCTGTAAAATTTTTCTACCATTTAGTAAACATTACTTGCAAATTTATTTTTGCAAGAAAATTTGCAAGAAACAAAATAAAATTCTTACAATATTTTCTGTAAATTTTGACCATGGAAAATTTTTTCTATGATCATTAAAATTGTAGCAAAATTTGCAAAAATTTCTTGTAGATTATTTTTCATAAAATTATTTATAGGAAATATCTGTAAATTATTTTTATTAAAATAATAATATTTTTTAGCATCAAAAATAAAATTATTTGGATAATAAAGAGATAAGTTTATACATATATATATATATAATAATTTTTTTTATTTTTATAATATTTATATTAAAAATATTAAAAAAGTAATAATTACGAAAGCTATATAAATTTTTATTCAATTAATAAATAAAAATTATTTTTTTAATCCTATAAATTAATTATTTATTTAGAACTATAGTGCACTAAACTACTTTTTATAATAGTTTAGTTTTTAAAACTAAAATTTAAAATATATTTTGGTCTAGTTTTTATAAAAATTAGTTTAATTTTTTATAGTCTAGTTTAGTTTAGTTTTTACAATAGTTTAGTTTAATATAGTTCTTTGAACACCCCTAACTTATACAGTTCTGTTGTTATGGTGATCTCCTAGGTGTATGCATGACGACGCATTAGATAATTGATATGCATTGATATCTGTCATGAGATGCATTTATTGCATGATTATTAGTATGATGAAGTGCAATGTTTGACTTCATGATTGGTGAATTGAATTTTATGCAATATTGATAGTTGGATGATCTGTAGTATAGATTTTATTCTGTACTTGTATGATTGGTTTTGAACTCTAGCTTACCCTTCTGTTTCCATGTGGTGGAACTACGATGATCATACTTGGTATGAGAGCAGGTCAGGACTAGCTTGGAGTTGAGGTGACCGTTGCGAGACGGGGAATGTGATCCTCGTGTTAGGATTACAATTTTAGGTAACGATTTTGTCTGTGCTTGACCGACACTAGGGAATATTATTTTTGGGATGACTGTACATATATGGTTTTCTATTTTGTATTTAAGAAATTTAGTTATTTTTATTCCTATCTATACCTGTATGTATGAGTTGTCCAACTTAATATTTCTCTTAGTTCACTAGTAGTAGTGGGAATCCACTAAGTGTAGAGACCATGGCGGGTCGTTACACTTTTATGGTATCAGAGCCGGTCGAGTCTTTTGGGATACTCTGTGGGGAGTGATCCTTCTAGGTTTCTGTTGTGTCATATCTCTTATATGTGTTAGTGTTGGTGAGTTGTAGTGGTGAAGTGTTAGTAAAAGAATGTTTAAATTCTTTTAGTATGGTGAGGCCTTAGTTTGATCAAATCGTTAGGGCTATGAAGATGATGGCCATGGTGATCTCGAATGGAGGCTGGTAGAGCTGCGGTTGAGGCAGCTAGACCGGCGGTCTCTTAGGATGGGAGAGATTTAGCAGAGTTCAGGAGATGTTAGCCTCCTCAATTAAAGAGGGGATTTAGATCTTGATGTGATTGATTTGTGGTTGTGTTAGATGAGAAAATCTTCAGTGTTTTGGGATCTTCTGAGGAGAGGAAGTTGGCCTATGCAGTATGTACACTGGCAGGCAAGGCTGAGTACTGTTGGAGAGGCACCAAATAGATGTTAGAGAGCAGGAGTGTGTCTGTTAATTGGGACTGTTTCAGGGGGTCTTTTCGGAGAAGTATTTCTCAGATAGTGTTAGAACGCTAAGGATGTAGAGTTCATGAGACTGCAGCAGGGGAGGATGTCTGTTTCAGAGTATGCTATGAGGTTTGAGCATCTGACTCGTTTCTACTCTTAGCCCGCATCTGAGGCTTGGAGATGTAGGGAGTTTGTAGAGGGATTGAGGTATGAGTTGAAGGGGGTCATAGTACTTATGTCCATAGTGGAGTTTTTTGCCTTGGTTGAGAAGGAAAAGACTGTTGAGAGATTGGAGGGTGGTAGTAGCAGCGGCAAGGCTGCTAGAGTTCAAGAGGGATCATCCGGATCTAGGAGGGGAAGTCAGCAAAGAGGACCCTATGACAGGCCTGTTCAATCTCAAATGGGTGCTGTTAGTAGGGGACCTCATCCTGCTACTCCTTAGGGTGGAGCACAGTCAGTGTAGTAGTGTTACAGATGTGGAGAAGCCCACATGGTTAGAGATTGTTCCCATTCGGAGAATGTTTTTTTTCAGATGTGGCAGGCTATGCCACATTTCTTGAGATTGTCAAATGCCACCGACTCCATCTGGAGTGCCCTGAGGCCAGTCAGGCCTACGGTTGCGGGGAGAGTGTTTGCTTTATCAAGTGTAGAGACTTCCACTTCATCAGATTTGGTGAAGAGGGAGGGGAAAGCAGCAGGTGAGGATGTTTTGTTCCTGTTTGATTCTGGTGCCACACATTCATTTATTTATGTCGATTGTGTGGGGAGATTGGGTTATCGGTGTCTGCATGGCACGTTGATTTGTATGTATCTACTCTGGCTTCAATTTCTTTTGTGACATCGGAGATGTGTGTGTGATAATCTTAGGGATGGATTGGTTATCTGTCCATCACATCCTTATAGATTATACTCAGAGAGAGTTGGTATTTCCTCAGTTGGAGGATGAGGTGTTGTTGTCTGCGGGTCAGGCTGAGTAGTTGATGAGAGATAGAGCTAAGTGCTTCATGTTGTGTGCCGTTTTGAGTGTTGAAATTAAGAGGGCCATCACTAGGATTGAGATTGTTAGTGAGTTTCATGAGGTTTCCCAGATGATGTGTTGGGGTTGCCACCTATGCATGATGTTGTGTTTAGCATTGATCTGGTATTGGGTGCAAGACCGGTATCAGTGATTCCTTATAGGATGGTTCTAGTTGAGTTGGTAGAGCTGAAAAGATAGATTGAGGATTTGTTGGATAAAATAGATGGTGATGTCCAATGTTTCTCCTTGAGGTGCTTTGGTATTGTTAGTGAAGAAGGATGGTGGGGCCCATTTGTGTGTTGATTATCGACAACTGAATAAGTTGACGATAAAGAATAAGTATCCACTTTCGAGGATTGATGATTTTATGGATCAACTGAGGGGGAGCTTCGGTGTTTTTGATGACGGATTTGAGATCCGAATACCATCAGATCAGGGTAAAGGAAAGTGATATCGAAGACTGCTTTTAGGACTAGGTATGGTCATTGTGAGTACGTAGTGATGCGTTTCGGTGTCACTAATGCTGCAATAGTGTTCATGGATTACATGAATAGGATTTTCAAGTCATTCTTGGACAGGTTTGTTGTGGCCTTGATTGATGATATATTGGTGTATTCTAGATCTTTGGAGGATCAGCTTGAGCATTTGAGGTTAGTTTTAAAGGTGGTGAGGGAGAGGTAGTTGTATGCCAAGATGTCCAAGTGTGAGTTTTGGTTGTCTGAGGTGAGGTTTTTGGGGCATGTGATATCGGAAGAGGGGATTGTAGTGGATCCATGTCGCCACCGGCCCGAAACGGGCTTTCGGCATTCGCGAAGGATGGTTCGACTCTTTTGTTTGTTTAAAAATATGGATTGCTAGAATGACTTATTCTCAAACTGAGACCTCGTCAAACGAGCAATTTTATTAAAAGGCTCACCAATCCATGTTAATCCCAAGCGGGACCCTCCATGGACTAGCGGTTTTCATAAAAAGGAAGGGTTCATGGAGTCGCCACCAATGTTTTACTCAAAACATTGGAAAAAGAGATTTAAGGCAATCGATTCAAAAATCGACTTCGACCATTACAACCAGAGTCGGGTAAGGGAGTCGGTTACGCGTGGGGAAGGTGTTAGCACCCCACAGCGCCCCTTTCGGGTTCCCTATGACAGATTATTTAAAAATAATAGTGCAAAATTACTAAATTACCCCTATTTATTCTAAGCAATTATAAATTAACTATCTACATGATGACAGTTAAATATGCAACAATCAGAAAGCGGTAAAAGAAGGGATTTTTAGAAAAGAAACCTCTTGAAGCGTGCTTTTTATATATCAAGTAAAACTGGGAAGCTTTTTGGCGTTCCCTCGCTCTACAAGCCCGCTCACTCCTTCCTAAAAATAATTTTTGACTATGGAAATCCGGAGGATTTCCCTTCGACTAAGTTCGAATCTCCAAGCTAAATGCTCGGAATTCCAGAACTTCGTCGGATCGACTCCCAGAGAGATTTCTAGGGCAGAACACTGCTCAAAAACCCCAGAATACTCAAGGAGGGAGTCAAAACTCAGTGTAAAAGTGTGAAATGACGTCCCATTGACGTCATATTTATAGGGAAAAGGCTCAATACGGTCTCTGGGGGTCAATACGGTCAACACTGAAATTTTGAACTACAATACGGCCGTATTGAATTCAATACGGCCGTATTGAAGTTCAAAACACCTCAATACGGCCGTATTGAAGTTCAGTGCAGCCGTATTGAAGTTCAGTGCAGCCGTATTGAATTCAATGTAGCCGTATTAAAGTTTAGTGCAGCCGTATTGAATTCAATGCAGCCGTATTGAAGTTCAGAAACTTCAATACGGCCGTATTGAGTTCAGTGCGGCCGTATTGAAGTTCAAAATGTTCAATACGGCCGTACTGAACCTCTGGGAGGCCGTATTGGGCTTCATTCCTCCCACTTTTCTTATTTTAGCTATTCTAAGACCTCTAAACCTACAGATAGTCATCCTATGGTCTTCTGGGAGTCCTTCCGGCTGACTTTCCTTTGGTCTTCGAGAGTCTTCAAGCTTTATTTCCGACCCGGACAATTTTAGGGGTCTACAGCTGCCCCCCCTTTACTTAGTCGGACGGCCTTTTGGTGTACCGGCTGACAAGTAAAGGAGTTGACCCAATTGTCCGGGTGATGTGCCAACCTTCTGACTTGTAGCGTCTTCCGGTGGAAAATTGTTGAGTAGCCTCTCCAGGTTGTTGCATACCTCGGCGCTTCTGACAACCTCGGTAGCTAAGTTTACCCTCTCCAGGGTCAACTTCACTCGACGCCCGAGCCGGAAGTTGAACACCAACGTGCCTCTGACGACGCTGATGGTTGAGTACCGCCTCTCCAGGCCTAGCCTCACTCGACGCCCGAGCCGGAAGCTAGACACCAGTGTTAACATCACCGATGATTGAGTACCGCCTCTCCAAGCTCTGCTTCGGTTGTTTCTGACGACCTAGGCAGCTAAGTTTACCCTCTCCAGGGTCAACTTCACTCGACGCCCGAGCCGGAAGTTGAACACCAACGTGCCTTTGACGACGCTGATGGTTGAGTACCGCCTCTCCAGGCCCTGCCTCTTAACATGAGGTAGTTGAGTATCGCCTCTCCAGGCCCTGCCTCTTAACATTCAGCAGTTGAGTATTGCCTCTCCAGGCCCTGCCTCTTAACATTCAGCAATTGAGTACTGCCTCTCCAGGCCCTGCCTCTTAACATTCGGCAGTTGAGTATCGCCTCTCCAGGCCCTGCCTCTTAACATTCGGCAGTGTGAGTTTACCCTCTCCAGGGTCTGCGTCTTAACATTCGGCAGTTGAGTTTACCCTCTCCAGGGTCTGCGTCTTAACATTCGGCAGTTGAGTTTACCCTCTCCAGGGTCTGCGTTCGTGTCTTCTGATCACTTCGGCAATGTAAGTTTACCCTTTCCAGGGATTTGAGATGATTTTTTTTTTTTTTTTGTCTCCACAGTCCACGATGCTGCTTCGACGGTTTTTCTGATTTTGTGCCACTGAGGGCTGGATAACGCAGGGATCCGTCTAGGGGATGTGCAGTCATTCATAGGTTCCTGTGCCCCAACTTGCATTGCATTGTTGGTACCCATGGGGAATTTCTGACTCCTTGGGGTGTAGACACAGATGCTCTCTCTCTGAGTTGAGCGATGCCTTATGTTTGGTTGACGTCCTTTTGACGTAGGTGGAGTATCCCGGTTGTCCTTATTCGGGCGACTCTTTTTGTTTTCCTGGTTTTGTTGCCTCTGTGTAGGCTATTATCCGCTGGGGATTTTGTCATTGATTTTGATTAGCCTCTTCTGTTAGGCTGATCATCTTGACGCTTGATGTTTGGCTGAAAAGCCAGATTCCGCTTGGGGAATTGTTATTGATCTTTTGGATTTTTGCTTTTTGTAGGAATGCCTCTGAGTAGGCGAGTGGGGATTTAAAGTTTATATATCCCAGAGTATTATTTAGAAAGCCTCTTCAGGCTTAGCTTCACTCATCGCTTGAGTTGGAAAGCTACCTTCTACTGAGGAAGTCTAAGTCCTTTGACTAGATATACTGCTTGGGTGATCGTGCTTCCATTGGGAATTTTGTCGATCTTGCTTTGATAGCTCTCGCTGGGGATTTGTTCCGTGAGCTTGAGTTGGGGTTTCTCTGGGGAGTATTATTTCTGCGAGCCTCTCTAAGCTCAATTATTCTGATGAGAGTATTATTTCAGCAAGCCTCTCCAGGCTCAATTATTCTGTGGGAGTATTATTTCGACAAGCCTCTCCAGGCTCAATTATTCTGTATGATGAATTGTTTTTTTGTTCAGCCCAAGAATGCAAGCTGAGATGTCTTTTGGAGAGTATTATTTTGGCAAGCCTCTCCAGGCTCAATTATTCTGAGGAAGTATTTTTTCAGCAAGCCTCTCCAGGCTCAATTATTCTGTACAAACTGAGGAGTATTGTTTGTATCCTTGCCTTTTTTTCGTTTTCGGCTTTTGTTGACTGCTGTCATACACAAGCAATTTTCTATTTTTTCTATTTTATGCAATTGCCTCGTGGTAAGGTATTTAAATGTGCAACTAATGTGTGTGATGCACGCGATGCAAGTTTTTATTTTT
The DNA here is from genome assembly GCF_000230855.2 of Cajanus cajan. NCBI lineage: Eukaryota > Viridiplantae > Streptophyta > Magnoliopsida > Fabales > Fabaceae > Cajanus > Cajanus cajan. The sequence goes on along the minus strand of NC_138521.1, from coordinate 39,281,910 downwards.
GTTCTTTTATTTAGAAAAGTGAATGGCTCTCCCTATCCTCTTTTTCTTTGGAGGAGTTTCTGTCATAGACGCGAGGGAGGATTTTTGTGAGCCTTTTATGCAGGAGATTATGGATTTTATAGGAACCCCTCCAATTTTCTTTATTGACCGATTATTAAGGAATTTCATACAATTTTTTTAGAAATACCAATTTAGAGGCATAATCACATGGTCAAGAGAGAAAAGAAATGAATAGATATTTTATTAATATTCACAAGTGTTTTTACAGAAAGATATACAGAAGGAATTTCTGAAGAATGGCTGGCCAGGGTAGGCTATATACATTTTTGGCTTAAACAATTATATCTGTAATTGTCGCTCTTCCCGTTCCCCTAATTGCTTCGGATGAGATGCCTATGCCAGGAGTGTAGATGCTGCAAGACGCTTGCTTCTAGAAGATAATCACTTGAACCGCCTTTCGGTTTTCGATTCAAGTGACCGTTGCTTGCTTTGCTTTTACATCTTATTCTTTTGCCCCTAACTTTTGCCTAGGACGTATCCTAGCGGGGATAATTTTGCCTTTATTTTGCTTAGTACCCTTGTACTGGCGGGCTTTTTGTTTTGCCCTAACTTTTGCCTAGGATGCCCTTTTTCGGGTTTTCATCCTAGCGGGCTTATGCAAGCAACGTCTTCAAGCATAGTACTTCTTTACCTCGTCAGTGTTGACTGGGTATCGAAGTTCTTTTCCATCCATGTCTGTGAGGATCAATGCTCCTCCTGAGAAGGCTCGTTTTTCCACGTATGGTCCTCCGTGATTTGGGGCATACTTTCCGATTTTGTCCTTTTGAGTTGGTAGCAATTTCTTCATTACCAACTCTCCCTCATGGTAGACTCGAGGGTGGACTTTCTTGTCAAAAGCCTTTTTGGTCTTCCTCTGATAGGCTTGACCACGGCATATGGTGTTCAGCCATTTTCTTCAATGAGGTTCAATTGGTCATACCGGCTTTGAACCCATTCTACCTCGGAAAGTTTTGCTTCCATAATTACCCTTAGAGAAGGTATCTTGACTTCGACGGGTAGAACTGCCTCCATCCCATGGACGAGGGAGAATGGAGTAGCTCCTGTAGATGTGCGTACTGAAGTCCTATAACCATGAAGAGCGAAGGGTAACATCTCGTGCCAGTCTTTAAATGAGGCAACCATCATTTGCCCTATTTTCTTGATGTTCTTATTGGTTGCCTCGACTGCCCCATTCATCTTTGGCCGATATGGGGAAGAGTTGCGGTGTTGGATCTTGAATTCTTGGCACAGTTCTTCCACCATTTTATTATTCAGATTAGATCCATTTTCAGTGATGATTTATTTCTCCATGCTTCCACTAGATTATTCTAAAATCTTTTGGGACAAGAGAGAAGAGGAAGGAAAGATATTTTTGTTCTAAAGTTTGTGTTTTAGAAGGGATTTATTTTTCAAAAATGGTTTTTGTAAGAATGGATGGCCAAGGTAGGCTTATGTGTTTAGGCTTGTTTGATTAAACACTTATGAAGTTAAAAAGTCGTGTTGTGATTCGACAACTTGGATAGCTTCCCTTGAACCTTTCTTGAATTCGGCTCGTGGTACCATCATGGATTTCTTTTGTTTTTTGATTGTCCTTATTTTTGCCTAAAACACCCTTTTGTGGTGTTTTAGCGGACTTTTGTTTTTGTTTATTTTTGTAACCCTAACTTTTGCCTAGGTCACCCTTTCGTGGGATTCCTAGCGGGTCTTTTGCTCTTATTTTTGCGCAGTCCCCTTTTTGAGTTTTCTGCCGAGCTTCTTTTATTTTAAAGGATTTATTTTTATCCATGATGGCACTTGTCAAGGCCAAGGGAAGGTGCTCCAAGTTGTCACACACACCTCCACATGAAAATGATGTGGGTTTATTATTATTAAGATGATTTTAACCTCATTCATGTTTATTCAAACAGGGTTAAAAATGATGCGGTTTAGAATTTTATTATAAGCAAGAAAAGAAGCAATGAAGAATGATTTTATTATAATCATAGCGGAAACATGTGTCCTTATTTCATCACTGATATGGGTCCCAATGTTGACCTCTTATATCTTTCGGCCATGCCCCAAATTCACAGTCTCTAATTTCTCTTGACGAGCTTCTTAATGTAGCAATCTTTGCAGATCCGGAGAAATGGTCTCCTCATCACTGTCCAACTCAACCCATTTATCCTCAACTTTTGGATCCCGGTCAAAGCGAACAATTACAGACACAATTATTTTATTGGTTCTGTTTAGGTTTAGAATTATTAATGTTAATGGGGAAAGAGAGAAAAGAACAAAAAAGAGAGAAATGTGAAAAATGCCTCTTTATTGATATGTATTAAAACTGTACAAAAACCCTTATTTACATGAAAAGGTTCTCATGATCTCGGGTACTGATCATGAGTCCTTAAAAGAAAAATATGAAGGGGCCCTATCGTGGCTTGTTCTTCTCTCTAATCCTGCTTTGGCCGAGGATTCTTGCTCACGTCGGGCGCTGTCGAATCGAAGGTGACCCATCCGGCATCAATAAGGTCTTGGACCTTGTATTTGAGAGCTAGGCATTTCTCTGTTGAATGCCCTGGTGCCCCCGAATGGTATAAATATTTGTCTTGCGGTTTGTACCAATAGGGATGAGGTGGGTCAACCTTCTTTAGTGGAACGTAAGCTAGAAGACGTGCTTCCACTAGCTTCGGCAGGAGGTCGCTATATGTGGTCGGAAGTTTATCAAACTTCTTCACAGGGTTGAATTGCGACTTTCCTGACTTCGAAGTGGAAGAAGATGAGGAAATGGTTATGGCGCTGACTCTTCTCTCCTTCTTCTTCCCAAAGGTCTTCTTAGCTTTAAATGATTGGGAATGTTCAGCTAGCTTCCCACTTTTCAGCTCTTGTTCCACTCTTCCTCCAACATGATGGGACTCATGGTCATTGTGCTCAGCCCCGTGTATGTTGTGGTGACTCATGAGTTCCATCATTTGCGCCATTTGCTCCTTGAGCTGTGAGAGCTCGGCTGTAAGCTTCTTAATTTGTTCCTCCAATGCGTCCATCTTCTTGATTTTCTGCGCGCGCGTGAGGACAGAGAGATGACCAGCCACTTTCTAAAAATGAATATTTAATCTAATTAATTTATGGGATGAATACGCTCTTGACATGAGCTTGATAACCCTCCATTTTTAAGGTGCTTCCCTTTTAAAATGGAATGTTACCACCCTCCTTGACTTATGATCTCTCCTTAACGGGGAATCTCGATAATTATGGGTCTCTTTTACTCATGTCAAGAGGTATTGGTGAACCTAGAATGCATGGTTTGTGAGGATGCATGATATCTTATTGGTAATGATGCACATGCTCCTCACTTTTATTATATTTTCACACATGGTTTTTCCTCTCATGTCATGGTTTTTTCATGCATGGGGATTATTCTTTAGACCTTATCACGAGGTTATTTATTAATGCACAAACAATTGCACATAAGCATTTACACAAACAATTCACTCATCCACGAACAGTCACGAGCGAATCACGAGGTAGGGGTATCCTGCAGAAAAGTGCATATTCAAGGTGGTTCTAACTGTTCTCACCGGTCTGAGGCCCCCAAGGTGCCCCCATTATAGGGACCCAATTCCTCTCGTCGTAAGCTGATGGAAAGCTCCAACGCACTGTCGGACTCGAGTTCATGGTTATCACCTTGAGTGATGCTTTCCGACAACGGTCTACGGGCACCTATAGACCCATTCGACAACCGGCCGTACTAACATCCACTCCCTATGGCTTACCACTCATGCCCCCGGGTATAGAGGGAACTGTTGTGTGCAAAGGTTTGTGTGCAGTTTTTATTTCAAACAATTGCAAAAATTTAAACATACAACAGTTATTTAAAGCCAAATAGGTAAAACGTGTTATTATACAAGCAAGGGGTAATGAAGTAATTTTAACTATTATTTGTTTAAAAATAATCTGTCACTAAATGGGACTGACTCTCGAAGCTTCCCCAGCGGAGTCGCCATCTGTCGCCACCGGCCCGAAACGGGCTTTCGGCATTCGCGAAGGATGGTTCGACTCTTTTGTTTGTTTAAAAATATGGATTGCTAGAATGACTTATTCTCAAACTGAGACCTCGTCAAACGAGCAATTTTATTAAAAGGCTCACCAATCCATGTTAATCCCAAGCGGGACCCTCCATGGACTAGCGGTTTTCATAAAAAGGAAGGGTTCATGGAGTCGCCACCAATGTTTTACTCAAAACATTGGAAAAAGAGATTTAAGGCAATCGATTCAAAAATCGACTTCGGCCATTACAACCAGAGTCGGGTAAGGGAGTCGGTTACGCGTGGGGAAGGTGTTAGCACCCCACAGCGCCCCTTTCGGGTTCCCTATGACAGATTATTTAAAAATAATAGTGCAAAATTACTAAATTACCCCTATTTATTCTAAGCAATTAGAAATTAACTATCTACATGATGACAGTTAAATATGCAACAATCAGAAAGCGGTAAAAGAAGAGATTTTTAGAAAAGAAACCTCTTGAAGCGTGCTTTTTATATATCAAGTAAAACTGGGAAGCTTTTTGGCGTTCCCTCGCTCTACAAGCCCGCTCACTCCTTCCTAAAAATAATTTTTGACTATGGAAATCCGGAGGATTTCCCTTCGACTAAGTTCGAATCTCCAAGCTAAATGCTCGGAATTCCAGAACTTCGTCGGATCGACTCCCAGAGAGATTTCTAGGGCAGAACACTGCTCAAAAACCCCAGAATACTCAAGGAGGGAGTCAAAACTCAGTGTAAAAGTGTGAAATGACGTCCCATTGACGTCATATTTATAGGGAAAAGGCTCAATACGGTCTCTGGGGGTCAATACGGTCAACACTGAAATTTTCAACTACAATACGGCCGTATTGAATTCAATACGGCCGTATTGAAGTTCAAAAAACCTCAATACGGCCGTATTGAAGTTCAGTGCAGCCGTATTGAAGTTCAGTGCAGCCGTATTGAATTCAATGCAGCCGTATTAAAGTTCAGTGCAGCCGTATTGAATTCAATGCAGCCGTATTGAAGTTCAGAAACTTCAATACGGCCGTATTGAGTTCAGTGCGGCCGTATTGAAGTTCAAAATGTTCAATACGGCCGTACTGAACCTCTAGGAGGCCGTATTGGGCTTCATTCCTCCCACTTTTCTTATTTTAGCTATTCTAAGACCTCTAAACCTACAGATAGTCATCCTATGGTCTTCTGGGAGTCCTTCCGGCTGACTTTCCTTTGGTCTTCGAGAGTCTTCAAGCTTTATTTCCGACCCGGACAATTTTAGGGGTCTACAATCCAGCCAAGGTGGAGACTGTCATTCAATGGGAGCATTCGAGGACTATTACGGAGATTAGGAGTTTTGTTGGGTTAACGGGTTACTATCAGAGATTCATAGAGGGTTTCTCTCGAATAGCAATGCCTTTGACTTAACTGACTCGGAAGGATCAACTTTTTGTTTGGATGGACGCTTGTGAGCAGAGTTTTCAGGAATTGAAGGGGTGATTGACTACTTCTCTAGTTTTGGTGTTACCTGACACTGGTGAGTATTTTGATGTGTTCTGTGATGATTCTCATCAGGGGTTGGGCTGTGTGTTGATGCAGGAAGGAGAGTAGTAGCATATGCTTCGAGGCAACTTAAGACTCATGAAAGGAATTATCCTACTCATGATTTGGAGCTTGCAGCTGTGGTGTTTGCCTTGAAGTCGTGGAGGCACTATCTGTATGGTGCGAGATTTAGTGTATTTAGTGATCAGAAAGAGTTGAATATGAGGCAGAGAAGGTGGATGGAATTCCTAAAGGACTTTGATTTTCAGTTGATGTATCATCCTGGGAAGGTGAGTGTGGTAGCAGATGTATTGAGTAAGAAATCAATTCATGTGTCGGTTATGATGATTAGGGAGTTGGAATTGATTGAATAGTTCAGAGATTTGAGACTAGAGGTGGAGGTTGTTCAAGATCACATTAGTTGCGGTATGATCACCATAACTAATGAGTTCTTCAGACAGGTGGGAACTAAGCAATTACAGGATCCAGAGGTGTTGAGAATTTTGGGATTTCTTGGTACTGAGAAGGTAGTTGGTGATGGAATAACACTAAGGCCAAGAAGTCCAAGAAGAAGTCCAAGAGGTGATGTATTGAAGGAAGCAAAAGGAATGGGTTAGTATTGAAAAACCATAGGAGGAGTGAGGCCACTTTTGGACCTTAGCTCCTAAGTTCTTATTAGGATAGCATTTATTTTTATTCCTATTTTGCCCTTGTACTTTGGGGTATTTTAGTCATAGAATTTATTTTACTTGTATTTCCAATTTTACCCTTGTATTTTGGGGTGTTTAGGACTTAGAGTTTATTTTCTTTTGTATTTCCCATTTTACCCTTGTATTATGGGGTGCTCTAGATGATTAGGGTTTTTATTTTTGGGCTAGGGTGTTAATTAGAGGGTGACGCATTTTTGGTGCTTTTTGGGTCTATTTTTGGTGTTAGAAAGGCTTAGGGCCCAAGTGGAGGGCAAAGGTTGCATGGTCTTATCATGCACCTAGATATAGCCAATCTAAACCCAAAGATTCCATCCTTGGCCACCAAGTTGCATCTAGGGTACATTTGCATTTCATTTGGAATTCATTTGCTTACTCCAAATGCAACCCTAGATGCCTCCCCTCCTATAAATACCTAACACCCCACACCTTGTAAATACTTTGGAATATATGAATTTGAGTGAGCATTTTTGCCTCAAATCCTCTCCTTAGTCACTAGGTCTACACGGCCTACCTCTCCTATCTCCTCCCTAGAGTGAGTTTAGGGTTCCCTTGAGTGGCCTTCATCCCCACTTGATGAAGAGAGCCAACTAGAACACCCAAAAACACCATCCTCCATTTATCTCTCATATTCGCCCAAATCAATCCATTTACGCCCACCTTCCTTTTTTGCCTCACCCTTGAAGGAACATACACCCTTAAGGTCATCATTTTGGCCTTAGCAAGGAGATTCTTCCCACCTTGGACGTCCATCATCAACCCCTTGGTGGAAGGAGTCCATCATTTGGTATCAGAGCATTCATTTCCTTAAGGTCATCATTTGCTGCACCATTTAAAGGTCATTCATGCATGTTAACTAGTCCTTGTAGACCCCTAAAATTGTCCGGGTCGGAAATAAAACTCGAAGACCCTCAAAGATCGAAGGAAAGTCAGCCAAAAGGACTCCTAGAAGACCATAGGATGGCTATCTGTAGATTTAGAGGTCTTAGAGTAGCTTAAAATAAGGAAGTGGAGGGAATGAAGCCCAATACGGCCGTACTAAACTTAATACGGCCGTATTGAAGCTTCAATATGGCCGCAGTGAACTCAATACGGCGTATTGAAGTTTCTGAAACTTCAATACGGCCGTACTGAAATCAATACGGCCGTATTGAAGCTTCAATACAGCCGCAGTGAACTCAATACGGCCATATTGAAATTTCTGAGCTTCAATACGGCCGTATTGAACTCAATACGGCCGTATTGAAGTTCAAAAATTTCAATACGGCCGTATTGATTCTGTAGCCCGTATTGGGCCTGTTCCCTATAAATATGACGTCAATTGGACGTCATTTCACACTTTGGAACATAGTTTCAACCCTCTCCTTGAGTATTCTGGGGTTTTTGAGCAGTGTTCTGCCCTAGAAATCACTCGGAGAGTTGATCCGACGAAGTTCTTGAGCCCCGAGCCATTTTGCTTGAGGATCGAACCTAGTCGAAGGGAAATCCTCCGGATTTCCATAGTTAAAAGTTTTTAGGAAGGAGCGAGCGAGCTTGTAGAGCGAGGGAACGCCAAAAAGCCTCCCAGTTTTACCGAATATATAAAAGCACGCTTCAAAGGTTTCTTCTTAAAGTCCTTCCTTTTACTGCTTTCTGTGTGCATATTTAAACTGTCATCATGTAGATAGTTAATTTATAATTGCTTAGAATAAATAGGGGTAATTTAGTAATTTTACACTATTATTTTAGAAATAATCTGTCATAGGGAACCCGAAAGGGGCGCTGTGGGGTGCTAACACCTTCCCCACGCGTAACCGACTCCCTTACCCAACTCTGGTTGTAATGGCCAAAGTTGATTTATAAAATCAATTGCCTTATCCCTTTTTCCAATGTTTTGAGTAAAACATTGGTGGCGACTCCACGAACCCTTCCTTTTTATGAAAACCACTAATCCATGGAGGGTCCCGCTTGGGATTAACATGGATTGGTGAGACATTTAATAAATAAATTGGATAAGATCGACAAGGTCTCAGTTTGAGAACAAGTCATTCTAATAATCCAATACATTTTTCAAAACTAAAATAAAAGCGAGCTCGACCGTCTTCGCGACCGCCGAGGCCTGTTTGGGCCGGTGGCGACAGATGGCGACTCCGCTGGGGAAGCCTCGAGAGTCAGTCCCATTTAGTGACAGATTATTTTTAACAAATAATAGTTAAAATTACTTTATTACCCCTCACTTGTATGATAACATGTTTATCTATTTGGCTTAAATAACTGTTGTATGTTTAAATTCCGCAATTGTTTGAAATACAAACTGTACACAAACCTTTGCACACAACAGTTCCCTCTATACCCGGGGGCATGAGTGATTAACCATAGGGAGTGGATGTTAGTACGGCCGGTTGTCGAATGGGTCTATAGGTGCCCGTAGACCGTTGTCGGAAAGCATCACTCAAGGTGATAACCATGAACTTGAGTCCGACAGTGCGTTGGAGCTTTCCATCGGCTTACGACGAGAGGAATTGGGTCCCTATAATGGGGGCACCTTGGGGGCCTCAGACCGGTGAGAACAGTTAGATCCACCTTGAATATGCACTTTTCTGCAGGATACCCCTACCTCGTGATTCGCTCGTGACTGTTCGTGGATGAGTGAATTGTTTGTGCATTTTTATGTGACATTGTATGAGCATACATTGCACCTTTTAAACATACAACATTCCTTTTTAAATAATAAGAATAAATAGGAATAAGAATCTTCCATTATACGGTGTTAACATCTACCTTCATCACATTCATATAGGTAGTTTCCCTTTTCACCCAAAAATAAAAAATAATATAAAAAATAAAAATACCCAAAAAAAGGAAAAAAGGGTTATTTATCCAAACCAAGCAATATCATGCATCATCTTAGGGACATCCTAAAAACATGATAATGCTTAGTTGAATAAACACTATGCATGCATATTCAACCTCATCATCTCATATCATGCATATAGATCATGGAGAGATCTAGGAGTCATTCATACATCTCTCCTAGTAATCCATTAATAAACATTAATAAAAAGAAAGAAATAATCGATGCGTATATTCAAAGAATGGATCACACGCCCTTCGTTATCAAGTGTAAGCCAACAACCGCGCCAAGCGAGCACACGTCAACTCCGTTGTTGGTAATCAAGACAAACAAAGGGGAAGGTCCAACACCATTAAGGATCACAGTTCCAAGGCCTTTCCCTTACAAAATAAGGCTGTGCCGTGGATATACGACATCCACTCTTCTGCCGACAGCGATATCTCCAACATCGCTGGACTTGGGGGCATGACTAGGAGTGGTAGGATCTACACTCCCGATGATCTTCATAACAAAGCCCCCAAGAATAAAGAAAAAGAAGAAAAGAAAACCGAGGAAAAAGAATCCGAGGAGGAGACTGACAAGCTGTTAAAATTTATCCGACAGAGCGAGTACTCCATCGTGGATCAACTTCATAGGACGCCAGCAAAGATTACGCTGTTGTCATTGATCCTATGCTCCGAGCCGCATCGGCAAGCTCTGTTGAAAGTCTTGAACGAGGCATATGTGTCGCACACTATCTCCCAAGACGAGTTTGAGGGGATTGTTAGTCACATCAAGGCTAATGATCACCTCACCTTCATCGATGAAGAAATCCCCGCCGAGGGATCAAACCACAACAAGCCCTTGCACATCTCTATAAAGTGCTAGGAGTATCACATCGCTAAAGTCTTGGTAGATAATGGATCTTCCTTGAACGTAATGCCAAAAAGAGCGCTCGAGTAAGTGGCAATCAAGGGACTCCAAATGCGCCCGAGCAACATGATCGTTCGAGCTTTCGACGGCTCTAAAAGAGAAGTGGTGGGAGAAATCAATCTTCCAATCCAAATTGGACCCACCGTCTTTAAAGTCGAATTCCAAGTGATGGACATCACTCCCGCATACAGCTGTCTCCTCGGCCGACCTTGGATTCATGATGCGAAAGCTGTTCCTTCTACGCTCCACCAGAAAGTCAAGTTCATAATGGGTGACAAGCTGGTGACCGTGCAAGCTGAAGACGACATACTCATCAGCAAGCCATCCACCATACCTTATGTGGATGCAGTGGAGGAAGCTCTAGAAACCGCCTTCCAAGCATTGGAGATTGCCAATGTTGAAACGTTTCCCCGAGAAATGAAGAAGGTAGCTCATATGCTCACAAAGAACGGATACTTGCCAAGACAAGGATTAGGCAAGGACTCCCAAGGGATCCCGGAGCTACCCATTATCAAGGACAATCCGGGGAAACAAGGGTTAAGATACAACCCTAACAAAGATCAAAGGACGAAGAGGAATCAAGATCCTTCTCGACGTTCTTTAAGCCAGATCTTTAGGAAGGCCGGTTCACAAGCGTCAAGGCCGGTCGTCGTCGTCAAAATGTTTTTCTCCTTCCGATAGGGATGTATAGACTCAGTGACTATTAGAGATCACTCCTCGGGGACAGCCCGACCCCCGAGCCTCGATAGGGCACATGTTTCCACTATGATTATAATAAAATCATTCATTATTATTTCTTATTGCTTCTTTTCTCGCTTGCAATAAAATTCTAGACCACATTATTTTAACCCTGTTTGAATAAGCATAAATGAGGTTAAAATCATCGTGATAACAATAAACCCGCATCATTTTTATGTGGAAATGTGCATGACAGCTTGGAGCACCTTTTCTTGGCATCAATAAGTGCCATCATGGATAAAAGAAATCCTAAAGATAATAAGCTCGGCAGGAAACCCAAAAAGGGGACTGCGCAAAAATAAGAGCAAAAGACTCGCTAGGAATCCCACAAAAGGGTGACCTAGGCAAAAGTTAGGGTTACAAAATGAAGACAAAAACCCGCTAGGAATCCCACGAAAAGGGTGACCTAGGCAAAAGTTAGGGTTACAAAATGAATACAAAAGCCCGCTAAGACATCACAAAAGGGTGTTTTAGGCAAAAGTTAGGGCCGTCAAAAAAAGAAAAAAACAAAATAAATCCATGATGGTACCATCAATTGAATTCAACAAGGGGCTCAAGAAAAGCTATCCAAGTTGTCAAAGCACAATCATTAATAACAAAGATGTGCTTAATCTCATAAGTGTTTAATCGAACAAACCTAAACATTTAAGCCTACCATGGCCAGCCATTCTTACAAAAACCATTTTTCAAAAGTAAAATAATCCCCTCTAAAACACAAACCTTTGAAAATATATCCTTTCCTTCTTTTCTCTCTTGTCCCAACGATTTTTGAATAATCTAGTGGAAACATGGAGATATAGTGGTCAATAGGAGGGTTGACACATCTTCTAAAGAAAGGGAAGAATCATTTGGTTGATGACACCAAAATCAAATATGCATCATTCCTCGGTAACAGAAATCGGCAGAGCACAGTCCGTCTGGAGGAATGGCAAAATCCAAACACAAAAACGCATCGGTTAATTCTTTTGAAAAAAGAATCAAATAGAATTAGGTGCATCATACCGCATACATGCATACAGATGATAGGTGTACTGGAAGATCACTTATTCTCTGTTTATTGAAAAAACAAACAAAAAAAAAAAACAAAAAAATATAAACTTCAGAAAAACAATACGCCCGTATCATGTTCAGTACGCCCGTACCAAAATTAGGGTTATGAACAAATTTTCAATTCAATACGGGCATACTGAAATGAATAACGGCCGTATTGGCAATAACAGAAATCCTCCCCCACGTCGATGACAAAATTCCTCCAAGAAGAAGAGGATAGGGGGAGCCATTCATTTTTTCTAAAAAAACAACAAAACATTAAATAATAAAACTTGCATTTGTGCATCGCGCACATTAATTGCACATTCAAAGACCTCATCATGAGGCAATTGCATAAAATAGAAAAAATAGAAAAATTGCTTGTGTATGACAGCGGCAAACAAAATGCAAAGATTCAGAAAATCAACAGCGTCATACAGAATAACTGAGCCTGGAGAGGCTTGCCGAAAGAATACTCTCAAAATAACTGAGCCATAACTGAGCCTGGAGAGGCTTGCCGAAAGAATACTCTCAGAATAACTGAGCCTGGAGAGGCTTGCCGAAATAATACTCTCTCAAAATAACTGAGCCTGGAGAGGCTCGCCGAAATAATACTCTCTCAAAATAATTGAGCCTGGAGAGGCTCGCCGAAATAATACTCTCTCATAATAACTGAGACATTTCTATACAGAAAAAGCCAAAACCAACAAAAAAGGCAAAAATACAGAAATCAACAAAAATACAGAAAAAGCCGAACTCAACAAAAAAGGCAAAAACACAGAAAAAGCCAAAATCAACAAAAAAGGCAAAAACACAGAAAAAGCCAAAATCGAAAAAAGGGCAAAATACAGAAAATCCAACAAATCATACAGAATAACTGAGCCTGGAGAGGCTTGCCGAAAAAATACTCGTACAGAATAATTGAGCCTGGAGAGGCTCGCCGAAATAATACTCTCTCAAAATAACTGAGCCTGGAGAGGCTTGCCGAAATAATACTCTCTCAAAATAATTGAGCCTGGAGAGGCTTGCCGAAATAATACTCCCGCAAAATAATTGAGCCTGGAGAGGCTCGCCGAAATAATACTCTTTCATCATAACTAAAGCCTGGAGAGGCTTGCAGAAATAATACTCTCTCAGAATAAATGAGCCTGGAGAGGCTCGCAGAAATAATACTCCCCAGAGAAACCTCAACTCAAGCTCACGGAACGAATCCCCAGCGAGAGCTATCAAAGCAAAATCGACGCAATCCCCAATGGAAGTGCGATCATCCAAACAGTATATACAAGTCAAAGGACTTAACACTTCCTCAGTGGAAGATAGCTCTCCGACTCAAAGCGCTGAGTGAGGCTAAGCCTGCAGAGGCTTCCTAAATAATACTCTGGGATACATAAGATCCCTCATTCCCCAATCGCCTACTCAGAGGCATCCCTGCAAAAGGAGAAAAATCAAAAAAATATCAATAAATATTCCCCGAGCGGAATCCGGCACTCAGCCGAACACTGAACCCCAATTCCTCAGTCGCCTACATAAGAGGCACTCCTTCAAAAGGAAAAATCATAAAAAGATCAATAATCATTCCCCAAGTGGAATCCGGCTCTCAGCCTATCATTGAACATCAAGATGATCTGCCTAACAGAAGAGGCCAATCACAAACCAATGACAAAATCCCCTGGCGGATAACAGCCTACACAGAGGCAACAAAATCCAAAAATTAAAAAGAGTTACCCGAATAAGGATAACCGGGATACTCCACCAACGTCCAAAGGACGTCAGCCAATCATAAGGCACTGCTCATCTCAGAAAGAGCATCTTCGTGTCTACACCCCAAGGAAACAGAAATTCCTCAATGGGCGCCAACTACTCAATGGAAAGTTGGGACACAAGAACCTATGAGTAACTGCACATCCCCTAGACGGATCCCTGCGTTATCCAGCCCTCAGTGGCACAAAAATCAAAAACAATCGTCGAAACAGCATCGTGGACTGTGGAGACAAAATCAACATCCAGAATCCCCAGCGGATAACAGCCTACACAGAGGGAGCAAAAATCAGAAAATCAAAAAGAGATACCCGAATAAGGATGAACCGGGATACTCCACCAACGTCAAAGGACGTCAGCCAAACATAAGGCATCGCTCAACTCAGAGAGAAAGAGCATCTGTGTCTACACCCCAAGGAGTCAGAAATTCCCCATGGGTACCAACAATGCAATGCAAGTTGGGGCACAGGAACCTGTGAATGACTGCACATCCCCTAGACGGATCCCTGCGTTATCCAGCCCTCAGTGGCACAAAATCAGAAAAAACCGTCGAAGCAGCATCGTGGACTGTGGAGACAAAATCATCTCAAAGCCTAAAAGGCAATACTCAGCTACCCAGTTGTCGAGAGCACCGAGGTATGCACAAGTCTGGAGAGACGGTACTCAAACAAGGTCTGGAGAGACGGTACTCAAACAAGGTCTGGAGAGACGGTACTCAAACAAGGTCTGGAGAGACGGTACTCAAACAAGGTCTGGAGAGACGGTACTCAAACAAGGTCTGGAGAGACGATACTCAAACAAGGTCTGGAGAGACGGTACTCAAACAAGGTCTGGAGAGACGGTACTCAAACAAGGTCTGGAGAGACAGTACTCAAACAAGGTCTAGAGAGACGATACTCAAACAAAGTCTGGAGAGACGGTACTCAAACAAAGTCTGGAGAGACGATACTCAAACAAAGTCTGGAGAGACGATACTCAAACAAAGTCTGGAGAGACGATACTCAAACAAAGTCTGGAGAGACGATACTCAAACAAAGTCTGGAGAGACGATACTCAAACAAAGTCTGGAGAGACGGTACTCAGACAAAGTCTGGAGAGACAATACTCAAACAAAGTCTGGAGAGACAGTACTCAAGGTCTGGAGAGACAATACTCAAGGTCTGGAGAGACAATACTCAGCCATCAGCGTCGTCAGAGGCACGTTGGTGTTAAACTCAGCTACCGAGGATGTCAGAAGCGCCGAGGTATGCACCCACCTGGAGAGGCTACTCAACAATTTTCCACCGGAAGACATTACAAGTCAGAAGGTCGGCACATCACCCGGACAATTGGGTCAACTCCTTTACTTGTCAGCCGGTACACCAAAAGGCCGTCCGACTAAGTAAAGGGGGGGTAGCTGTAGACCCCTAAAATTGTCCGGGTCGGAAATAAAACTCGAAGACCCTCAAAGATCGAAGGAAAGTCAGCCAGAAGGACTCCTAGAAGACCATAGGATGGCTATCTGTAGATTTAGAGGTCTTAGAGTAGCTTAAAATAAGGAAGTGGAGGGAATGAAGCCCAATACGGCCGTACTAAACTTAATACGGCCGTATTGAAGCTTCAATATGGCCGCAGTGAACTCAATACGGCGTATTGAAGTTTCTGAAACTTCAATACGGCCGTACTGAAATCAATACGGCCGTATTGAAGCTTCAATACAGCCGCAGTGAACTCAATACGGCCATATTGAAATTTCTGAGCTTCAATACGGCCGTATTGAACTCAATACGGCCGTATTGAAGTTCAAAAATTTCAATACGGCCGTATTGATTCTGTAGCCCGTATTGGGCCTGTTCCCTATAAATATGACGTCAATTGGATGTCATTTCACACTTTGGAACATAGTTTCAACCCTCTCCTTGAGTATTCTGGGGTTTTTGAGCAGTGTTCTGCCCTAGAAATCACTCGGAGAGTTGATCCGACGAAGTTCTTGAGCCCCGAGCCATTTCTTCTTAAATCCTTCCTTTTACTGCTTTCTGTGTGCATATTTAAACTGTCATCATGTAGATAGTTAATTTATAATCGCTTATAATAAATAGGGGTAATTTAGTAATTTTACGCTATTATTTTAGAAATAATCTGTCATAGGGAACCCGAAAGGGGCGCTGTGGGGTGCTAACACCTTCCCCACGCGTAACCGACTCCCTTACCCAACTCTGGTTGTAATGGCCAAAGTTGATTTATAAAATCAATTGCCTTATCCCTTTTTCCAATGTTTTGAGTAAAACATTGGTGGCGACTCCACGAACCCTTCCTTTTTATGAAAACCACTAATCCATGGAGGGTCCCGCTTGGGATTAACATGGATTGGTGAGACATTTAATAAATAAATTGGATAAGATCGACAAGGTCTCAGTTTGAGAACAAGTCGTTCTAATAATCCAATACATTTTTCAAAACTAAAATAAAAGCGAGCTCGACCGTCTTCGCGACCGCCAAGGCCCGTTTGGGCCGGTGGCGACAGTCCTTGGCATGCTCCAAATTTGTGTTGAAATCTATGTGTTATTTCCTTCCTACACATACATGATTGGCCACCTTTCCATGCACATCATTACATGATTATTCTTTTGTCCTTTTATGCACATGTGTGAGTGATAGGTTTTGTGTGTGAGTGCTGGAATCTTTAAAAAAAAATCTGCACCAAAAAGAAAATAGTACAAGACACACTCCACTCACAAAATGCTTCTATACCCACTCATGTGTTGCCACTTGTCTCTCTATTTTTGACTCCTTATATGTGCTGAATTTTTAATCACCCACAAGTGTAAAAACCAAGCAACATTTAAAAAAAATAGAAACAAAATCTAGACAAAAATATTAAAAAAAAACGTGACCAAAAAGGCTAAAAGAAAAAGAAAGAAAAACAAAAAGGACTTGTTGCTAGACTTGTGGACATTGACCTAATTACCCTTGCACATTGGAGTTAGACTTGGACTAAATTTTTGGACCTTATTGGACCATTTTGAGACACAAAACCGTGGCTAGACCTCTACCAAAAAGGACTTAAAAATTCACAAGTGAAAACCATTAAAGTTTTAACTCCATTCTAGTGCCATTCTAGGACTTTTCCTTTGTGTGCTAGCCTTTTTAATGTGTCTTTATTTTTTTGCTTGTCTTCTTTGGAATTCTTATGTTTGTCTCATTAATCTCTCTTTGAGTTCAGCCTTTTAATTGAGCATTTTCAGTTTTATTCCTTTGGCCTCCTTCTTGTTCTTGGTTGGTTTGTTATCTTTGGGTGTAGGTGAAGTACTACCTCCAAGAAGCCCTTGTAGACCCCTAAAATTGTTCGGGTCGGGAATAAGACTCAAAGACTCTCAAAGACCGAAGGAAAGTCAACCAGAAGGACTCCTAGAAGATCCTAGGATGGTTATCTGTAGGTTTAGAGGTCTTAGAGTAGCTTAAAATAAGAAGGTGGGAGGATTGAAGCTCAATACGGCCTCCTAGGAGTTCAGTACGGCCGTACTGAACATTTTGAACTACAATACGGCCGTACTGAACCCAATACGGCCGTACTGGAGTTTTTGAACTTCAGTACGGCCGTACTGAATTCAATACGGCCGTACTGTAGTTCAAAACTTCAGTACGGGCCGTATTGACCCCAGAGGCCGTACTGCGCCTCATTCCTATTTATAGGACGTCATTTGGACGTCATTCCACACTTTTCCACACTTCTTGGACTCTCTTCTTGAGTATTCTGGGGTTTTTGAGCAGTGTTCTGCCCTAGAATTCTCTCCGAGAGTCGATCCGACGAAGTTCTTGAGTTCTGAGCATTTAGCTTGAGAATTCGAACTAGTCGAAGGGAAATCTTTTTGATTTCCATAGTAAAGATTAATTTTTAGGGAAGGAGCGAGCGAGCGTGTAGTGGGAGGGAGTGCCAAAAAGCCTCCTAACATTTGAACATATAAAAGCACGCTTCAAAGGTTTCTTCTTCAAAATCCTTCCTTTTACTACTTTCTGATTGTTGTATCGCATGCTTAATTTATTCATCATGTAGATATCTTATTCATAGCCGTTTTTAATAAATAGGGGTAATTTAGTAATTTTACACTGTTATTTATGAAATAATCCGTCATAGGGAACCCGAAAGGGGCGTTGTGGGGTGCTAACACCTTCCCCGCACGTAACCGACTCCCTTACCCAACTCTGGTTGTAATGGCCAAGGTTGATTTGCGAAAATCAATTGCCTTATCCCTTTTTCCAATGTTTTGAGTAAAACATTGGTGGCGACTCCAAGAACCCTTCTTTTTGTGAAAACCACTAATCCATGGAGGGTCCCGCTTGGGATTAACATGGATTGGTGAATCATTTAATAAAATTGTTAGTTCGATGAGGTCTCAGTTTGAGAATAAGTTGTTCTAACAATCCATCACTTTTCAAACCATAAAAAGAGTCCGACCATCGTCGCGAATGCCAATGTCCGTTTCGGCGGGTGGCGACAGCCCTTAGCAAAACTTCTTTGGGGGATTGAGTGGAGACTAAACCCGTGAGGTCCCAAGTGCTTTGGAGAAGGATATCATATCTCAAAGAGTGCAAACACCAAAGGAGAGGACTAACTTTGTTTGTTCCTTGTGAAGGGGAGCCAAATTGGAGGAGTTGAAGACCTTTAATTTCTTTTCTTTCTTACTTTCTCATTTTGCTCAATTTTTGGCCACTTGTAATTGGGCCTTGTTTCTTTATTTTGGTTTGTAATTGGCCATTTTAAACCTCTTCATTTTGGTGGTAGTTTCGTGTAGTTGAAGGTGATTTGAAAACCTTCACCTAGGCATTCGACTAGTATATGCTTTAAGTGCTTTCCTTATGCATGTTTTAAAGCTTTTAGTAGTATAATTGCTTAGGTCTTTTTTTTGCCTCAATTTTCGTTTAGAAGGCTTACAATTGCCTACTAAGGGTCCGTGCACACACACACCTTATTGTTGTGCCAACTTGTTTTGTGAGAAAAGTGGAAAAGGCTTAGTGATTTTTACTTGAAAAGGCTTGGTTTTTAAGTGATTCTTAGTAGTCCACCTCCCTTTGAAAGTTCACTTTGTACACTTAGGCCTTTTCCTACCTATCTTGCACTTTGAAAACCTTTTGTGAAAACCTTTTTTATCACTCACTCTCTGTGAAAACCTTTTTCAAACCTTTTTGAAAACAAGAATTTGTGAAAACCTTTTCTTGATCAAAGATGAGTGATCATTTTAGTGTCCAAGGTCATAATTCTTGTAGTACTAGGTCTAGTGTTAGGGATGAACTTAGGGAATTGAAAGAGTACCTAAGAAAAAAAGAAGAGGAAAACATAAAAAGAGAGGAAGAAATTAGAAAAAAGGAAAGAGAAAATGCAAGGAATCATGAGGAAATAAAACAACTACTTGAAAAATTAGTTGAGGGGAGAGAAACTAGTGAATCCCAACCTAGGATTGTTCCAACTAGATCTCAAAAAGGCAAAGAAGTTAGAGTTCCTAGGAGTATGCATGAGCAAGAAAATACAACAAGAGAGGAGGAACTTAGAAGGAAAGAAAAAGAAAAGAACATAGAAAAGAAAGAAAGAATAAAGAGAAGTATAGAGAAGGTTAAAGAGTGGTTAGAAAAAGAAAAACAACAACCAACACTCTTAGAGAAGAGTAAGGAGGATAATGTTTCTTCCAAAAGGCTTATGCTTGAAAAGAGTCACTTTCCCATTGAAAATGATTTAAAAAAGACTCTGTTTATTCATCAAGACCTTAACTCTTTCTCTCACGTTTCCACTAGTCATGAAGTGGAGATTCAAAAACAAATCCTTTTTAAAGAAAAAGAATCTCAACTTCAAGATTTAGTGAAGAAGAAGTGGACTTCACTTAGTCCCACTTCTTGTGCTACTTCCTTGGTGGTGCCCAAGGAAGATAAGCTTTCCTTCTTTAAAACTCTTTCCACTTTAGTTCCCTTCATAGAGCACCCAACTTTAGATTTGTATGATTTGTTGGATACATCTCATGATGTCCCATTTTCTATTTTTGATCTTGAGGGAAGTTCAAACTTATTTGAACTTAACTTGGATACTTCCCTACAAGACAAACTTAGATTATATGAGTTTCCTAGACTCCTCTTAACACTTTTTTCTCATATGTACCTAACAAATAATGCAATACAAAGTTGTTTAGGTAATTTTTTAGTTAAGTTTTCTTTATTCTCCAATACATACCTCGGTCACTACATTGGGTACCTCCAACAAGATATTTTAGTTCTTAGGACTAGTACTTTAATGTGCTATAGTTTTAGTCTTTTTAAATTTTTAGGTTTTAGTTATACACCTAGACTTCACCATGAGGAGGATCCTATCCTTAACATTAGAGAGTCTAGTCCTTTTAATTTAGACAATCTTTTTAGCATTTTTAGTAGAACTCCTCTTAGGATAGACTTTCCATTTCTATCATATACTATTACCTCTAATGCTTATTTTTATGTTTTTGTTGGTCATGATGCCCACCATGAGGAACCTCTTGATTTGAGGTCAAAACCTTTTCAAGAGGGAGGGAATGATGGAATAACACTAAGGCCAAGAAGTCCAAGAAGAAGTCCAAGAGGTGATGTATTGAAGGAAGCAAAAGGAATGGGTTAGTATTGAAAAACCATAGGAGGAGTGAGGCCACTTTTGGACCTTAGCTCCTAAGTTCTTATTAGCATAGCATTTATTTTTATTCCTATTTTGCCCTTGTACATTGGGGTATTTTAGTCATAGAATTTATTTTACTTGTATTTCCAATTTTACCCTTGTATTTTGGGGTGTTTAGGACTTAGAGTTTATTTTCTTTTGTATTTCCCATTTTACCCTTGTATTATGGGGTGCTCTAGATGATTAGGGTTTTTATTTCTGGGCTAGGGTGTTAATTAGAGGGTGACGCATTTTTGGTGCTTTTTGGGTCTATTTTTGGTGTTAGAAAGGCTTAAGGCCCAAGTGGAGGGCAAAGGTTGCATGGTCTTATCATGCACCTAGATATAGCCAATCTAAACCCAAAGATTCCATCCTTAGCCACCAAGTTGCATCTAGGGTTCATTTGCATTTCATTTGGAATTCATTTGCCTACTCCAAATGCAACCCTAGATGCCTCCCCTCCTATAAATACCTAACACCCCACACCTTGTAAATACTTTGGAATATATGAATTTGAGTGAGCATTTTTGCCTCAAATCCTCTCCTTAGTCACTAGGTCTACACGGCCTACCTCTCCTATCTCCTCCCTAAAGTGAGTTTAGGGTTCCCTTGAGTGGCCTTCATCCCCACTTGATGAAGAGAGCCAACTAGAACACCCAAAAACACCATCCTCCATTTATCTCTCATATTCGCCCAAATCAATCCATTTACGCCCACCTTCCTTTTTTGCCTCACCCTTGAAGGAACATCCACCCTTAAGGTCATCATTTTGGCCTTAGCAAGGAGATTCTTCCCACCTTGGACGTCCATCATCAACCCCTTGGTTGAAGGAGTCCATCATTTGGTTTTGAGCTTAGTGCTGATGGAGATTCCCGAGTAGAAGTGTGATAGTGTTACTAAGGACTTTATGGTTGGGTTGCCTAGGATAGTCAGGAAGAGTGACTATATCTAGGTGATTGTTGATAGGTTGACAAAGTGTGTGCATTTTCTTCCTGTCAAGAGGTGGTCCTTGGAGAGGCTTGCATAGTTGTACATTAGAGAGAGAGTACGGTTGCATGGAGTGCCTTCTAGTATTATCTCTGACAGAGATCCAAGGTTTACCTCCAGGTTGGCAGACTCTACATCAGGCTTTGGGGACGAGGTTGAGGTTGAGCCCCGCTTATCATCCACAAACAGATGGTCAGTCAGAGAAGACAATTCAATCATTGGAGGATCTCTTGAGATCTTGTGTGTTGGATCATCTGGGTAGCTGAGAGGAGGTGTTACCATTGGTAGAGTTTCTTTAGACTACTGAGATGGTGAGATAGATTCAGGAAAGGTTAATGGATACCCAGAGTCGACAAAAGTCCTAACTAATAGGAGGAGGAGACCTCTAGAGTTTGAAGAGGGAGAACATGTGTTTCACGTTTCATAGTTGAGGAAGTACATCAGAGACTCGAGTCAAGTGGTAGAGATGGATGAGGTGCAAGTTAGAGAGAACTTGACCTATGAGAAGAGACTGGTAGCTGTGGTTGATCACAAGTTGAAGAAGCTTCGTGGCAAGTCCATCAGCTTGGTAAGGATTGTTTGGGATGCAGCTACTGGTGAGGTTACCTCGGAGGTGGAGAGTCAGTTCAAGGGACAATATCCATTCCTCTCTTCAAGTATACCTATTTTCGGGTACGAAAATTCTTGTTTGTTGGGGAGTATTGTAACGTGTTTTAAAAAAAATTATAGGTGATTTAGTAGCCCAGAACGGGCTGTTCCAAGCTACTGGATTTATCTATAAAACATAGCTAAGAACGGGCCGTTTTGGAGGGAGAACGGGCCATTCCAAATTCCAAAATGGGCCGTTCTGGTTAGAGAACGGGCCGTTCCGCAGGGAGTACGGGCCGTTCTGGATGGAGAACGGGCCGTTCTGCATGTGGTTTTTGTACGTGTTGAGGGAGTATAGAACGGGCCATTCCGGTTTTGATACAGGCCGTTCTGGCCACTCTGGAATATCTATAAATAGGGGTTAGGGGCAGTTAAGGAGAATGAGTTTTTAGAGAGAAGTTGCAGAGAGAAAGACTCTGGGTTTGTGTGCTCCTTTCTCTCCCAAATTTCTCTGTATGATTCCTTTTCTCCTCTAGATCACTAACGTCTTCTGGCTTTTCTTGAAATTCAGACTAGGAAGCTTGCTTTGGGAGGATTGAAGTTCCAAGTTGAGCTTCTAAAGGGAGTTTTACTTCTTCTAAGTTACTGGCTATTTTGGGCCAATCTCCAGGTGAGGGAAGCTAGAATATTTGTTGTTTAGGTTGCATGTGTGTTTAGAAACTCAATTGATGCATGAATGTTGAGAATCCATAGATGGATTGAAGAAAATCTCATTTTTTTGGGTTTTGAGAAAAAAGAGGATTTTGATGATTTTGATGCATAGGTTGGATGCATGTGAGATTTAAGTTTATTTTTAGTCGTATGGAGCCTATGAATTGTGTTTTGTGTTTGCATGTGGCTGAATTTGTTAGTTTGGATGAGAGTTTTGAACTCTCTGACTGGGATTTAGGTCGGGCGCAGGTTGAGCGCGCCAGGCGTGGAAGAGCTTAGGGCTCTTGGGTTGGATGTTGGGCCAGGTGTGATTTGGTTGCGTTAGGCGTGGAGACTCTCAGGAGTCTCTGTCTCAAGGACACCGAGCGTGAGTTGAACTCGCCGGGTGTGAATGAGTTTTAGGACTCTTAAGTTGGGATTAGGCTGGGCGAGCTAAGGTTATGCCGAGCATGAATATGTTTATGAATGATACTTATGCATGTTTAAAGTTGAAGTTTTAGATCATATATGTATGATATATGATGTATGGTGAGGGGTGATTCATATGTATGCTTTGTGATGATACTTATGAATCTTTGAATATGATATGAAATGTGTATATGTTCATATGGTTATGTTTATTGATCATAATGGTGGGTAGACCATTTATGATGCATTATTGCATGTGATGTCTTATGACATGTGTATGATGTTAGAAAAGAATGGCACAATCCAAGAGTGGGGGTGAATTGGATTCTATGTCCCTTTAAAAATTTTCAGAGTATTTAGGATCTTTATTTCACTTAAACTTTTCTAAGACTGAATTTTCAATGAAGTTTCTTCAAAGACTTGTTTATAGAAGTATGAATGCTATATGCTTTCTTGATTACACAATAATGAGATTCAAATGTAATGCTTTAATGTTCAACCAAGTTATTACTCAAAGTAAAAGATAAAGGTAGAAGAAGATTGCACAAGTCTTTTATACTGGTTCAGCCACTCCACATGTGTCCTACATCCAGTCCTTAATCAACACCTGATCAAGATTTGTTCCACTATCTCAATGAAGAAGGTTTACAAGCACACCACACATGCATATACTTCAACACTAAAGATAACCACTTTCTTGAACCCAAGAAAGCACCCCTTGTAGAAACCCACTACAAGAAACCTTACCACTTGAGAAACCCTTCTCAAGATTTTACAAGTATTCACACAGAATAAAGGAACGAATTCACATGGAATTCAGAAGAAAATCTTAATCTTCCCCTTTCAAGAATATTATGATGATGATGATCTTCTAACAAAGTTTTTCACAAACGTTTTTCTTCTTGGATTTCACAAAGAAAATTCTCCAAGATAGTCACAAAGACTCCACAAAAACGCTTTTCTAAATTTGATTCTTAGTTCTAACTCATGTCTGAAGTTTCTAAAAGTTCAAACTATTTATAAAAGTCTCGGACCCAGATAATCGATTATTTTAAAGAATAATCGATTATTTTGTTCTTCAGGTTTTCTGGAAACCAACCAAGAACAATATAATCGATTATTTTGCTGGATAATCGATTATTCCAGAGACTTATTTATGGGATAATCGATTATTTGGCAAATAATCGATTATTGCAGCAAGGTATCCCATTTTGCCTATTGCTGGAATAATCGATTATATTTAACGATAATCGATTATTTTGAGTTATTTTTCAAAACTTCATTTTTAACCTCAAAATAACTTTCTAATCTTCTTAACTCATCATCATACACCCTCTACTTAGTTTAGATATAGAATTTGCTCATGCACAAAGCACACACAACATATAAACTCATTCAAAACAATTTATATACTAAACTCTATTCCATAGCATTTTCTTTGACATTTTCTTTGACTTTGTTCTTGTGCTTCTATGTTGTTGTTGTTTGTAGTTGCCCTTGACACACATCTTGTGATCATCAAAACTCCTTTAAGCTTCAAGCTCCTCTAAGCTCAACAATCTCCCCCTTTTTGATGATGACAACCAATCTAGGCTTCAACCATTTGTGCTTCTAATTTCAACATACACAACCTGCAAAATCATACACACACAAGCACAATACCTGCAAAAACAACAACTACATACATACACACAACCTTTCTCCCCCTTTGGCATTATCAAAAACAAATCAAGCTATGTTTCACACAATATAAGCCATATGCACATTCCTTAAGTGCTTAGAATCATACCAAACCAACTATAACATAACATAGGCATTAGATTCAATCTTTGTGAACAACACCATCTCAGCCAGAATTTTTTCAAAACACAACTCAGAATTTTCAACCCAAAACAGAACATTATGATCATCAATCAACCATGGCTCATTAAAAATATGACAACAGAACATCAACACATATATGCTCAAAAACAGAGCATCAATGCACCAGCTATCCAAATCACAATTTGGAATCTCAATCGAGCCATCATATCGGCAATATAGACTTCAAATTTCATAGAAATTAATTGTTCAACAACACAAAACAGGTAAATTGTTCCAAACTTAAGCTATTACAACCAAATTGAACTTAAAAATCCAAAAACAGAATTTAAAAACCTAATTAAAACTAAGCATCAGAACAAAACAGAAATCAATCTTCATCTTCAGGTATGCCAAGGTGAGTCTTGAGCAACTTCACTTCATGATCAAGATCATCAAACCTGTCAAGAATACCAGAAAACAAAGATTCATGCCTTCGAGACATTTCCATTATAGCATCAATCTTATTTATCATGATTTTCTCAAAAGGTGAAAAAGGTTTTGGCTCCGCTTCTGGCTCCCTGCCAGGTTCAGCTTCCACCTGTGGTGGCTGATCCTCATTGTGTGATGGAACACCGTCTTCATCGGTTTCCGGTTCAGGGGTCGGGGGTACATCTCCTTTGAACACCCATTTGTCTTCCTGTTTAAGCATCCCCATGTGATGCAAAGAAGACTTCTCAATCTTGTTCGAAGCATGTAAAATTATTTTTCTTTCCCCTGATAAATCCACACCTGCATTTTCAAAAATCTTTGACAATAACAGAGCATATGGAATTGGTCCATCTTCCTTCCGCCTTGCCTTCCACATACAATCATTAACGACTGATACCCAATCAATTTTGATTTTCTTTTTAATCACATGCATTAACAGAATGTCATCTCTTGACATTTGGGCATGGTTATGTAAACGAGGTTTCAACATCCAAGTAATAATGAAAGAAATTAAACAAGAATTCTTTTTCATACCTCCCGCTAGGAATTTCTCATAGTTGGTATTCATCGGATTCCTTTGACAGTCCCGGAAGGTCGTCAGTTCTTCAAAATCCCCAAAATTAAAGGGTTGGGGTTTCTCTCATCCAGAACCACTTAGCCCCGTAGCAGCCTTCAATGTTGGCCCGTCCAACTTAATCATCTTTCCTTTCACCACCGATTGCATGATTCCCTCATTGGTTGTGGCAAAACAGAGAAATAACCTGATCAACTCAAGATAATAGGGACTCTTCATTTCCAAAAACTTGCCCAGTTCTTGGTGCTCTAGAAGGGTTGGAAAACTGAAACCTTCATTCTTAAACCATTCAAGCTTAAGAGTCTTTGGAGGAATGATTCTCCGCCCAGCGTACCACTCAAAGTAGTATTCTTGAGTCTTCTCATCCGGAAACCACTTTGAAATCAGTTGCCCAGAGAGTAGAGGGCATTTGCTCCCCCTCACTTCAAGCTTCTTAGGTCTCTTTGATGAAGATGCCATGAGTGGGTATTGAAGAAGATGAAGAAAATGAGAGAGTTGAGGGAGTTAGGGTTTGTGGGTTTGAGAGAAAATGAGAGAAAATGAGAGAAGAAGAGGTTTTGAGAAGTTTTGCCCTAACAACTTCTGAGTGGGGGAGAAATAGGAGGTTTCAAGGGTTTGGCGCTTATTTAACCATTTAAACGTTTCAGAAATTTCAAAAACCGCCCAGATAATCGATTATTTATGCAAATAATCGATTATTTGCATCAGCAAAATCCCTTTAAAACACAATCTGATATAGATAATCGATTATTTTCAAGATAATCGATTATTACAGAAGGTAGTTTCTCCTAACATTGCCCAGATAATCAATTATTTGCAAGATAATCGATTATTCCAGTGGGCTTTCAGATTCCACTTCTCAAATAATCGATTATTTCCCTAGATAATCGATTATAACAGTGACTCTTTAGATTCTTCTTACCAGATAATCGATTATTCCCAAAATAGTGGATTATTCCAGTGGCTCTTTGAATTCTTCGTTTCCCAGATAATCGATTATTACCCAAATAATCGATTATTATCATGGGTTTACTTAAAATAATCGATTATATTTTAAGATAATCGATTATTCCAGTGAAGTTTTGCTTCTCAGAATTTTTAGCCTTTCAAATTACACTAAGTCTAATTTGCCACTAAATACTCTCTTCTATACATCTCTAACTGTCACTCTCAAAGCATATTCAATTCAAACATGATTCATTGATTATTCCTAATTCAATTCTCAATTGGTTGAATCTTTCCCTTGGTAGAGGTTTTGTAAAAATATCAGCTAATTGTTTGCTAGTCTCTACAAACTCTACAACACAATCATTCCTTTGAACATGATCTCTCAAAAAGTGGTGTCTTATCTCAATATGTTTTGTCCTAGAGTGAAAAATTGGATTCTTGGTCAAATTTATTGCACTAGTGTTGTCACACCTCAAAGGTATTTTATTTAGCTCAACTCCATAATCTTTTAATTGTTGTTTCATCCAAAGAATTTGAGCACAACAACTTCCAGCAGCTATATACTCAGCCTCAGTTGTACTTAAGGCAACACAAGCTTGCTTTTTGCTATGCCATGAGACAAGTGCACTTCCTAGTAGGTGACAAGTACCACTTGTGCTCTTTCTATCTAATCTACACCCAGCATAGTCTGAATCTGAGTAGCCTATCAGACTTAGTGAGACTCCCTTTGGATACCACAAACCTACATAGGTTGTACCTTTCAAGTATTTAAGAATTCTCTTTACACTCTTCATTTGAGATTCTTTGCATAGAGAGGTATTTGTAGATCCAATACAATATCATCCACATAGATTTGTGCATACATTGTATCATTCTTAAACTTCTTGACAAACAATGTATTATCCACCTTCCCTCTTTCATAGTCATTCTCAATCAAAAATTTGCTTAACCTGTCATACCATGATCTTGGAGCTTTCTTCAAGCCATAGAGTGTCTTTTTGAGCTTGTACACATGATTTGGATTCTTAAAATCCACAAAGCATGGTGGTTGTTCAACATACACTTCCTCTTGTATCAACCCATTGAGGAAAGTACTTTTCACATCCATTTGATAAAGCTTGAAATTCATTATAGAGGAATAAACAAGAAGTAATCTAATGGCTTCTATCCTTGCTACAGGGGCAAAAGTCTCATCATAGTCAATTCCCTCTTCTTGATTATACCCCTTAGCCACTAGTCTTGCCTTATTTCTTGGAATTATCCCAGATTCATCAAGCTTATTTCTAAAAACCCACTTGGTTCCTATAATTGGATGATCTTTTGGTAATGGCACTAAATCCCATACTTCATTTCTTTCAAACTGATTTAGTTCCTCTTGCATGGCCATTAACCAATGTTCATCTTTTAGTGCTTCATCAATGCTCTTAGGTTCAACTTGTGACACAAATGCCATAGTGTTGCAAATATTTTTAATAGCACTCCTAGTTGAAACTCCCTTACCAATATTTCCAATTATGTTATCCATTGATAAGTCCCTAGAAGTTTTCCATTCCTTGGGCAATTGTTCACTTGTTTCCCTTGTTTTCTCATGTGATTCACTCTCCTTAGGCTCTTCATTTGGTTCATTCTCCAGTAGAGGTTGATCAAGCAACTCAGTTAAATCTTCAATTTCAGTTTGCCTTGTCTCTTGTTTATTAGACTCATCAAATACCACATGGACAGATTCTTCCACAACTAGGGTTCTCTTGTTATAGATTCTATAGGCTTTAATATTTGTAGAGTATCCTAGAAAGATTGCCTATCAGCCTTTGCATCAAATTTCCAAGTTGCTCTTTCCCATTGTTCAGCACATAGCACTTACACCCAAACACTCTAAAATATGAAATGTTAGGCTTCCTTCCATTGTAAATTTCATAGGGTGTTTTCTTTAATATAGGCCGGATCAGAACTTTGTTTAACACATGACAAGCTGTGTTAATAGCATCAGCCCAAAAATATTTTGGCAATTTTGTTTCATTCAACATTATCCTAGAAAGTTCTTCTAAGGACCTATTTTTCCTCTCAGAATTTTTGAAACATTATGTTTTGAAACTCACCCCCATGATCACTTCTTATAGAGGTAATGTTTGAACACTTCTTATTTTGAACAAGGTTGGCAAATTTTCTAAAGGCATTAAAAGCATCATTTTTGTTTGCAAGAAACATAACCCATGTGTATCTTGAGTAGTCACAAACAACCACTAAACCATAGTAGTTTACGCCTAATTTTTGCAAACAAAAATTTGGGCCAAAATTGCAAAGGTCTAGTTGTGGAAATCTAATTTTTGCTTGAGGGACCAAACAAATCCATGTGAATTAATTGCAAAGGTCTAGTTGTGGAAATCTAATTTTTGCTTTTAAAGCTAGCCTTCACTTGCTTGCCCTTTTGACAAGCATCACATAGTTTGTCCTTACTAAACTTGAGTTTAGGTAGACCAACCACTAATTCTTTTCTACTCAGCTTATTCAAATGATCCATATGAATATGTGCAGCTCTCCTATGCCAAAGCCATATGTTTTCTTCTTGAGTTATTATACACTTAGTACTTGAAATTGCTATAGAGTGTTCTAAGTCAAGCATGTATATATTATCAATTCTTTTTCCTATGAATCTGATTTCTTTACTCTTTTTATCACATATCAAGCAACATGTATTATCAAATTCAATTTTAAAACCTTTGTCACTTAGTTGACTTATACTCAGCAAATTATGTTTCAAACCATCAACAAGCAATACATTCTCAATCAATGTTTGAGAGGAGGGATTACCAACATTGCCATGTGTCGCAACCCAAAAATTTCCGATCTCGCGACGTATGGTTTAGACATCCTTTTAAAAGTCTCATTAATTAAGGAATGCCCGGACACCAGACTAATCCTTAATTAATGGTTTTTGAAAATAGGTTCATGGAGTCGCCACCAATATTTTACTCAAAACATTGGAAAAAGAAAAGGTTTTTTAAAGATCCAACTATGGCCTTGATAACCAGAATTGGGTTCGAGGGTCGGTTACGTGTAGGGAAGGTATTAAGCACCCCTACAGCGCCCTCAATTGGTACCTTATGATGAAGTTAACATTATAAGAATTAATAAATTAAATATTGAATCCGCTTTATTAATATTTATTTACATGCTTAAAATATAAATTAAGCAATTAACCCTAAAATATCTACATTATGACGTTTATTATAACAAAAAAAAAACATAAAGATAAGAAATAAAAGGAAGAGAAGAAGATTAGCTGAAATACCTCTTGAACAAGCTTTATTGAATCTTCAAATATGAAAAAGGTGTTTTGTGGCGACCTTTCACACTACAGTATGCCTCACAAATCTCAAGAAATACAATAGGAGCGAGAAAAATATAAAGATGCGACACAAATCTCAAAAAATATAATAGAAGGGAGAGAGATAGAGAATTTTCGTGCTCAAAGGAGTCTTATTCGAAATTTCTCTAGTTGCCCCTGAAAACTGTGCCCAAGGCTCCTATTTATAGGAATCAGAAGGGGACCAGAATGGCCCGTTCCGGATTCGGAATGGCCCATTCTGGGCTAATCCGTTATGGGTAAAATAAGGCACTGGAACGGCCCGTTCCAAAAGTGGAATGGCCCGTTCTGGTTTCAAATTTTACTTACACAAAGTTGTTTTGGAACGGCCCGTTCCAAACCAGGGAAACGGCCCGTTCCAGTTTTAGAACGGCTCGTTCTGGGCAAGTTTATTATAGGTAAAATAAGAAGCTGGAACGGCCTGTTCCAAAAGCAGAACAACCTGTTCTGGGTTCAAATCTTGCATATATCAACCTGTTTTGGAACGGTCCGTTTCGTTTTGGGAACAGGCCGTTTTGGTCTTGGAACAGCCCGTTCTGGGCTGTCATCTCTTCTAGTTTCCATGCTTCGGGAGCTCCTTTCCTTCACAATGGAGGTCCATTTCCTTGTTTGTGTGCCCCCGGACAAAATTGGGTGTCTACAGCTGCCCCTCTTTACTTGTCCTTTGGAGTAGCTATGTGTTGCTTTTCCAAAGGCAAGTAAAGACGTAGACATTTCGTCCGGGTCTCCTCCTCGTCTCTTTCGTGTTGGCGCTTCTATGTTCCTTCTCTTGGATAGGTTTATTTGCTCGTGTCCTCGCCCTTTAGAGCAGTTGAGTGTTGGTTGCATACTTCATTAGGTAATAAGGCTGACGAACTGTACACCTGATCTTTGATCTTCAAGTAGATGCTCCATTGTTTCTCTTGTGATAGTGCGTTCCTTTATTTGTAGCTTGTTGAAGAGGGAGTATTTTCGTAGCTCAGTTTCCCTCACGGCTTTGTCGTATACCGAATTGGGAGATAAGTACAATCTCTTCAGACCTTTCCCTCACGGCTTTGTCGTATACCAGATTGGGATGCGAGTATAGTCTCTCCAGACCTTTTGATGGAGGACCATCCTTGAAGACACATGTGGGCCCCATCACTAGGTCCATGGCTAGGAGAGTTGAAGAGGAGGAGGGAGTTCACACACCAAGGGACACTCTCCTCATGATCATAGAGTATTAGTGCTCTCCTAAGCCTCATTAATTTAGGATTTATTATATTTTTCATTTTTACCCTTGTATTTTGGGGTATTTTAGTCATAGGATTTATTTCTTTGTATTTCCCATTTTACCCTTGTATTATGGGGTGCTTTAGGAGATTAGGTTTCTAATTTGGGCTAGGGTATCATATTAGGAGGTGACGCCTATTTTTGGTTAGTTTTGGATCTATTTTTGGTGATAGAAAGGCTTAGGCCCAAGTGGAGGGTAAAGGTTGCATGATCATATCATGCACCTTGATGTAGCTAATCTAGACCCATAGATTCCAAACTTGGTCACCAAGTAGCATCTAGGGTTCATTTGGCATGTCATTTGGAGTGCATTTTCCTTATGAATTTCGGCCATGCATGTCCCAAATGCAACCCTAGATGCCTCCCCTCCTATAAATACCCAACACCCCACCACTTGTAAATACTTTGGATTATATAGATTTTGAGTGAGCAATTCTTGCCTCAACATCTTCTCCTTAGTCACTAGGTTACTTTGGCTAACCTTCCCCTATCTCCCCCATTAGAGAGTGAGAACCCTAAAGTGGCCTCCATTCACTTTTGGAGTGAGCCAACCTTGTGAGCACCAAACACCATTCCATAAACACTTCCGCCCAACATCTCCTTTTCACGCCTATCCTCCTTTTCTTTTACCATAAACCTACCTTTGTCTACCCTTTTGGTGAGCCTAGATCAAGGGCAAAGCCTTCTCCTTCATACCCTACGTCAATCATGGAAGGAGGAAGCCATCAAGTGGTATCAGAGCCAAGGTTCATCAAGGGTAAACGTTATTTTTCCTTGTCTCCTTTGTCTTCTTTCCATTCGGTCTTTGTCTCTCTTTTGCTTTCTTTGTATGACCGAATGTTTGGGTTCATATTCTTGCTTCTTGTGAACCTTCCTTGAACATTTTAGGTTTCCATTATTAGGTGTTGCCATGCTTTTCATTTTCTTGAGTCTCACATGAACATGAAGAACATGCTATGAACATGCTTTTAATTTTTGAATCCACCTAAAGTTTTGTCATTTGTTGTTTCCTATATTTTGTTTACATAAATTCCATGTAAGTGCCAAACACTTTGCATGAAACACATGAACAAAATATGCCATATTGCATTACATAGTGGGCGTGACATATAGCTTTCTTTTTAGGAGTCATTCATGCATGCTACCTAGTCCTAGCATGTTCTATGTGATTTTTGATTTCCATGTGTAAACATTTCCTTGCACATGCATAACCGCCCACTCTCCTTGCATTTTCACTTGATTTGGTCATATTTCTATGCCTAAAGAAACCCTAAAAGAATCTAAGAGGTGTGCTGAAAAATTTTGTGCAAACAACTTGTACTAGATAGTACAAGTCATTTTCCACTCAAAAGATACCCTAAACACCTCTAAAATCACGCCACTTGTCTTCATCTCTTCTCCTAAAATTTGACCTAATTTTCACCACCCACAAGTGCAAAACCTAAGCAACAATGGGCTGAACATTAAAGAAAAGAAATTGGACCCAAGGAGCCTAAAAGAAATTGACGTGAAAAATAGAACAAAAGAAGAAAAAGTATCAAAAAAAAAATTGGACCAAAAAGGACTTGTTGCTAGACTTGTGGACTTGGACCCTTTACCTAAGCATTTGGGAGTTGGACTTGTGACATTTTGACCATATTTTGGGACCTTAATATTGGCTGGACCGAATCCTCTAAAAGACTTAATCAAGTGAGCTAAAACACTAATCCATTCTAGTGCCTTTCTAGGACTACTCTTTTGTGTGCTTCCTTTTTGTGATTGAGTCTTAATTTTAGTTTGTCTTTTCTTTGGCCTCTTTTGTTTTGTCTTCATCAATTCCCTCTGAGTTTAGCCTTCCTAATTGTGCTTTTTCAGTTTTATTTTCTTGGACTCTTGCTCTTGGGTTGGTTTCATTTTTGTTTGTAGGTGAAGAACCACTCTAGCAAACTTTGACACCTTTGGTGGATTTGAGTGGAGGAGTGAACCGAATCCAAACCTAGCCTTTGGAGGAAGATACACCAAAACAAAAGGAGTGTCTAAACACTTGGAGAGGACTAACAAGTTTGTTCTTTGTGAAGGAACCCAAGTGGAGGAGTTTGAAGACCTAAACTTTTAGTTTTCATAAGCTTTACTTGATTTCTTTGCTTTCGGCCTAGTGTGTTTTTTGGGCCTTGGTTTCTTTATTTTGGTTTGTAATTGGCCATTCTTAAACCTCTTCATTTTGGTTTAGCTTCGTGTAGTTTGAAGGTGATTTGAAAACCTTCACCTAGGACCTCGACTAGAATATGTTTTAAGTGCTTTTCTTTTGCATGCTTTATAGCTTTTGGTAGTATAATTGTTTAGGCTTTTATCTTTGTCTTCAAATCCGTTTAGAAGGCTTGCTATTTGCCTACTAGGGGTAACGTGCACACACACACTTTATTGTTGTGCCAAATTGTTTTGTAAGAAAATTAGAAAAGGCTTAGTGATTTTTACTTGATAGGGCTTGGTTATTAAGTGAAAACCCCTTTGAAAACAATTTGTGAAAACCTTGTCTTGATCAAAGATGAGTGATCATTCTAGTGTCCATGGTCATAATTCTCATAGTACTAGGTCTAGTGTTAGGGATGAACTTAGGGAATTGAAAGAGTACCTAAGAAAAAAAGAAGAGGAAAATATAAAAAGAGAGGAAGAATTGAGAAGAAAAGAAAAAGAGTTTGAAAGAAATAATGAAGAAATAAAAAGATTGCTTGAAAGACTAGTTGTGGGAGGAGAGGCTAGTGGTTCAAAACCAAGAGTCACTTCTCCTCAACCCTCAAGAGGAAAGGGGCATATGTATGCAAGTGTTCATGAGGAGGAAGGGCATCACACCCAACCTCTAAGTGATACCTTCATTAGTAGCCATCACAATGATGGTTACTATCAAAGACCCCCAAGGCATCATAGACATAGGGAGTCTTCCAATAGGGAACCCCACGTCCCTCTTCCCCCATTCCATGGCAAAGACAATGTGGAAACTTATTTGGATTGGGAAATGAAAGTAGAACAACTATTTTCTTGCCATGGAGTGAGTGAAGAGAGAAAGGTTTCTTTGGCAACCCTTAGCTTCCAAGGGCATGCCATGTATTGGTGGACCTCCTTAGAAAAAGAGAGAAGAATAAACCATGAGCCTCCTATTCAATATTGGAATGAGCTCCGTAGTGCCTTGAGAAAGAGGTATATTCCTCCATACTATGACCGTGAGCTTATGGATAAGCTACAAAGATTGAAACAAGGGTCATCTAGTGTGGAAGAATATAGGCAATCTATGGAGTTACTCATGATGAGGGCTGGGATAAGGGAAGAAGAGAGGACCACCATCTCAAGATTCCAAAGTGGTCTTAACCTTGAAATAAGGGACAAAGTTGAGCTCTTACCATATAGAGATTTGAATGAGCTTGTTCAACTTTGTTCTAGAGTGGAGCACCAACTTAAAAGAAAAACTTTTAGAAAAGACTCCACTCCATCTTATTCCAAGA
The DNA here is from genome assembly GCF_000230855.2 of Cajanus cajan. Lineage (NCBI taxonomy): Eukaryota > Viridiplantae > Streptophyta > Magnoliopsida > Fabales > Fabaceae > Cajanus > Cajanus cajan. Next base: position 39,247,112 of record NC_138521.1, on the reverse strand, counting down.
GTTTTAAGAAGGAGGGCCCCTCTTCCAATCCTTTTCCTAAAGAAAAAGAAAAAGAAACCTCTCAAAAGAAATCTTCCAAAGACACTAAGACAAGTGACATCAAGTGCTTTAAGTGCCTTGGTCGAGGGCACATTGCCTCTCAATGCCCAACAAAGAAAATCATGATTTTAAAGGGCCAAGACCACTATAGTAGCCTTGATGAAACTTCTTCTTCTTCTTCAAGTGATGAAGAAGAAAACTTAGAGTCCGAGGAAGAAATTTACCCTTGTGAAGGAGACTTGTTAATGGTTAGAAGGCTTCTTGGAAACCAATCTAGTAACCTAGACCAATCCCAAAGAGAGAACTTGTTTCATACAAGGTGCAAAGTTTTAGAAAACACTTGTTCTCTCATTGTGGATAGTGGATCTAGTTGCAATTGTTGTAGCACTAGATTAGTGGATAAGCTAGCCTTAACTACTATACCTCACCCAAAACCTTACAAATTACAATGGATCAATGAAGAGGGAGGTATTGTAGTTAATCAACAAGTAAATATACCTATCTCCATTGGCAAATACCAAGATGAAGTTTTATGTGATATAGTGCCATTGGATGTTAGTCATATTTTACTTGGAAAGCCTTGGCAATTTGACCAAAAAACTATTCATGATGGCCTAACCAACAAAATAAGTTTTCATCACTTAGGGAAAAGGATTGTGTTGTGTCCTCTATCACCCTCCCAAGTGTATGAGGACCAACTCAAAATGAAGGACAAAAGAGAGGGAGAAGAAAAAAAAAGTAGAAAACCAAAGAAAGAAAAAAAAGACCTTTCCCTTAAAAATAAAGAAGGGGAAGAGGAGGTACCAAGTTTAGAGGCAAGTGTCCCCTCTAAAGAAGTTGTTCATAAAAGTGTTTTATCCCTTAAAAATGATATCAAAAACACACTTTTGATTGAACAACCTTTGTACCTTCTCTATTTCAAAGAGACACTTGCTGCCACTAGTCATGAGCTTGAGTCTCTACCTCATAAGGTTCAAAAACTTTTAAAGGAGTTTGATGATCTATTTCCTCAAGAAGTTCCAAGTGGACTTCCACCTTTAAGAGGAATAGAACATCAAATAGACCTCATACCGGGTTCTAGTCTTCCTAATAGGCCCGCCTATAGGACTAACCCACAAGAAATCAAAGAGATAGAAGCTCAAGTTGATGACTTGTTGAAGAAGGGTTGGATTCAAAAGAGCCTTAGCCCTTGTGTCGTCCCCGTTCTATTGGTGCCTAAGCAAGATGGCAAATGGAGGATGTGCACTGATTGTAGAGCCATCAATAACATAACAATAAAATATAGGTGTAGACCCCTAAAATTGTCCGGGTCGGAAATAAGACTCGAAGACTCTCGAAGACCGAAGGAAAGTCAGCCGAAAGGACTCCTGGAAGACCCTGGAAGACCCTAGGATGATTCTTCATAGGTTTAGAAGTCTTAGAGTAGCTTAAAATAAGGATGTGGGAGGATTGGAGCTCAATACGGCCTCCTAGAAGTTCAGTACGGCCGTACTGAACAATTTGAACTACAATACGGCCGTACTGAAACCAATACGGCCGTACTGAAGTTTTTGAACTTCAGTACGGCCGTACTGTAGTTCAAAACTTCAGTACGGGCCGTATTGATGTCAGAGGCCGTACTGCGCCTCACTCCTATATATAGGACGTCATTCCACACATTTGGACACTTTTTCCAGACTTCTGGACCCTCTGGCTGAGTATTCTGGGGTTTTTGAGCAGTGTTCTGCCCTAGAAATCTCTCCGAGAGCCGATCCGACGAAGTTCTTGAGTTCTGAGCATTTAGCTTGAGGATTCGAACTAGTCGAAGGGAAATCTCTTTGATTTCCGGAGTAAAAATTATTTTTAGGGAAGGAACGAGCGAGCGTGTAGTGGGAAGGAGCGCCAAAAAGCCTCCTAACGTCTGTTTAAATATATAAAAGCACGCTTCAAAGGTTTCTTTTCCAAATCCCTTCTTTTACCGCTTTCTGATTGTTGCATTGCATATTTAGAATTTTCATCATGTAAATATTCCGCTTATAATCGTTTCTAATAAATAGGGGTAATTTAGTAATTTTACACTGTTATTTATGAAATAATCCGTCATAGGGAACCCGAAAGGGGCGTTGTGGGGTGCTAACACCTTCCCCGCACGTAACCGACTCCCTTACCCAACTCTGGTTGTAATGGCCAAGGTTGATTTGCGAAAATCAATTGCCTTATCCCTTTTTCTAATGTTTTGAGTAAAACATTGGTGGCGACTCCAAGAACCCTTCTTTTTGCGAAAACCACTAATCCATGGAGGGTCCCGCTTGGGATTAACATGGATTGGTGAATCATTTAATAAAATTGTTAGTTCGATGAGGTCTCAGTTTGAGAATAAGTCGTTCTAACAATCCATCATTTTTCAAAACTTAAAAAGAGTCCGACCATCGTCGCGAATGCCAAGGTCCGTTTCGGCGGGTGGCGACAGATGGCGACTCCACTGGGGAAGCCTCGAGAGTCAGTCCCATTTAGTGATGAATTATTTCTAAAATAATAGTTTAAAATTACTTCATTACCCCTCGCTTGTATGATAATATGTTTTATCTAATCGGCTTTAATAATTGTTGAATGCTTAAATTTTCGCAATTGTTTGAAATACAAACTGCACACAAACCTTTGCACACAACAGTTCCCTCTATACCCGGGGGCATGAGTGGAAAGCCATAGGGAGTGGATGCTAGTACGGCCGGTTGTCGAATGGGTCTATAGGTGCCCGTAGACCGTTGTCGGAAAACATCACTCAAGGTGATAACCATGAACTCAAGTCCGACAGTGCGTTGGAACTTTCCATCGACTTACAACGAGAGGAATTGGGTCCCTATAATGGGGGCACCTTGGGGGCCTCAGACCAGTGAGAACAGTTAGAACCTCCTTGAATATGCACTTTTCTGCAGGATACCCCTACCTCGTGATTCGCTCGTGACTGTTCGTGGATGAGTGAATTGTTTGTGCATTGTTTATGTGACATTGTTTGAACATACATTGCATTCTTTAAACATACAACATTCCCTTTTAAAATAAGAATAAATAGGAATAAGAATCTTCCATTACATGGTGTTAACATCTACCTTCATCACATTCATATAGGTAGTTTCCCTTTTCACCCAAAAAATACAAAAAACAAAATATCCAAAAAAAGATATTTATCCAAACCAAGCAATATCATGCATCATCTTAGGAGCATCCCGAAAACATGATAATGCTTAGTTGAATAAGCACAATGCATGCATATTCAACGTCATCATCTCATATCATGCATTCTTATCAAAGATCATGGAGGGATCTAGGTTTGCATTTCATACATCACTCCTAGTAATTCATTAATAAACATTAATGAAAAGAAAGGATTAATCGATGCGTGTGTTCAGAATGGATCGCACGCCGTTTGTTATTAAGTGTAAACCAACAACCGCGCCAAGCGAACGCACATCAACTCCGTTGTTGGTAATCAAGACGAATAAAGGGGAAGGTCCGACACCGTTAAGGATCACTGCTCCAAGACCTTTCCCCTACGAATCGAATAAGGTTGTGCCATGGATATACGATTCTTCTGCCGACAGCGATATCTCTAACATCGCTGGACTTGGGGGCATGACTAGGAGTGGCAGGATCTACACTCCCGAAGATCTTCATGATAAAGCTCCCAAGAATAAAGAAAAAGAAAAAACCGAGGAAAATAAAGAATCCGAGGAGGAGACAGATGAGCTGTTAAAATATATCCGACAGAGCGAGTACTCCATCATGGATCAACTTCATAAGACGCCAGCAAAGATTACTCTGTTGTCGTTGATCCTATGCTCCGAACCGCATCGGCAAGCTCTGTTGAAAGTCTTGAACGAGGCATACGTGTCGCACACTATCTCCCAAGACAAATTTGAGGGGATTGTTAGTCACATCACGACTAATGATCACCTCACTTTCACCGATGAAGAGATCCCCGCTGAGGGACCGAATCACAACAAGCCCTTGCACATCTCTGTAAAGTGCAAGGAGTATCACATCGCTAAAGTCTTGGTGGATAACGGATCTTCCTTGAATGTGATGCCAAAAAGAACGTTCGATCAAATGGCAATCAAGGGAGTCCAAATGCGCCCGAGCAACATGATCGTTCGAGCTTTCGACGGTTCAAAAAGAGAAGTGGTGGGAGAAATCAATCTTCCAATCCAAATTGGACCCACCATCTTCAATGTCGAATTTCAAGTGATGGATATTACTCCCGCATACAGCTGTATCCTCGTCCGACCTTGGATTCATGATGCGAAAGCTGTTCCCTCTACGCTCCACCAGAAAGTCAAATTTATAGTGGGTGACAAGCTGGTGACCGTACAAGCTGAAGATGACATACTCATCAGCAAGCCATTTGCCATACCTTATGTGGATGCAGTAGAGGAAGCTCTAGAAACCGCCTTCCAAGCATTGGAGATTGCCAATGTTGAAACGTTTCCCTGAGAAATGAAGAAGGTAGCCTACATGCTCACCAAGAACGGATACTTGCCTGGACAAGGACTTGGCAAGGATTCCCAAGGAATTCCCGAGCTACCCATTATTAAGGATAATCCGGGGAAACAAGGGTTAGGATACAACCCTAATAAAGATCAAAGGACGAAGAGGAATCAAGATCCTTCTCGACGTTCTTTAAGCCAGATCTTTAGGAAGGTCGGTTCACAAGCGTCAAGGCCGGTCGTCGTCATCAAGTGCTCTTCTCCTTCCGATAGGGATGTATAGACCTGATACTGTTAGAGATTACTCCTCGGGGACAGCCCGACCCCCGAGCCTCGATAGGGCACATGTTTCCGCTAGAATTATAATAAAATCATTCTTTATTATTTCTTATTGCTTCTTTTCTTGCTTGCAATAAATTTCTAGACCACATTATTTTTAACCCTGTTTGAATAAGCATGAATGAGGTTAAAATTATCTTAATAACAATAAACCCGCATCATTTTTTATGTGGAAGTGTGTGTGACAACTTGGAGCACCTTTCCTTGGCCTCGACAAGTGCCATCATGGATAAAAAAGAAATCCTTCAAAAACAAAAATCATAAAAACAAAAAAAAGCTCGGCAGGAAACCCAAAAAGGGGGCTGCGCAAAAATAAGAGCAAAGAACCCGCTAGGAATCCCACGAAAGGGTGACCTAGGCAAAAATTAGGGTTGCAAAAATAAACAAAAACAAAGGTCCGCTGAGACACCACAAAGGGGTGTTTTAGGCAAAAATAAGGACAATCAAAAAGCAAAAGAAATCCATGATGGTACCATGAGCCGAATTCAAAAAGAAAGGTTCAAGGGAAGCTATCTAAGTTGTCAAATCACAACGTCAATAACAAGACTTCCTTAACTTCATAAGTGTTTAATCAAACAAAGCCTAAACACACAAGCCTACCTTGGCCAGCCATTCTTACAAAAACCATTTTCGAAAAAATAATCCCCTCTAAAACACAAACTTCTGAACAAAAAATATCTTTCCTTTCTTTTCTCTCTTGTCCCAAACGATTTTAGAATAATCTAGTGGAAACATGGAGATATAGTGGTCAATAGGAGGGTTGACACGTTTTCTAAAGGAAGGAAAGGATCACTTGGTTGATGACACCAATCTCGATATAACACGCATCATTCCTCGGTTACATAAATCGGCAGCGCACAGCCCGTATAGAGGAATGGCAAAATCCAAGCAAAGAAACGCATCGGTTAATTCTTTTGAAAAATAAATCAAATAGAATTAGGTGCATCATACCGCATACATGCATACAGATGATAGGTGTAATGGAAGATCACTTATTCTCTGTTTATTTCAAAAAAAAAAAAAAAAAAAAAAAAAAAAACTCAATACGCCCGTACCAGGCTCAATACGCCCGTATTGAGACTAGGGTTATGGGCAACCCTTCAGTTCAATACGGGTGTACTGAACTGAATACGCCCGTATTGACCCCAACAGACACACCAATACGGGCGTATTGAATCCAATACGGCCCGTATTGGTCCCCCATTTTGTACAATAACGGCCAAGTCAGTACGGCCGTATTGAATTCAATACGGGCCGTACTGACCTATTTTTCCCTATAAATACACCCCTTTTCCCCCTCATTTTGCACAACTTTCTTCTCCCTCCACATACTTTGTCTGTGAGTGTGTCTGAGATTTCCCAATTCTGAGAAATGGCCGAGTCATCAAGAAAGAGGCAGAGGGTCCCCGCGCAACTCGAGATGACCGCGCGACATCAAGAGAGGCTGGAATTCCTAGAGTCGTTCGCATTCCAGTCGTCAAGGGTGCTCGACCTCAACATCCTTCGAGCGATGGAATGGGAGGATGAGGTCGTAAGCTACATCAACGCTATAGGATGGGGATTCCTCCTTGATCCCCACCCTAAGATCTATCCGACGGCGACGAAGGAGTTTCTAGCTACCGTCGGCATGACAGAGTCGACGAACAGTTTCGGCGCGACGGTCTACTCGGTGGACTTCTGGATGAAGGGAGGATACCGCTCCCTGACACTGGACGAATTCAACGTCCAGGCTGGCTTCTTTCAGCGAGCTGATCAGCTGGAGTATCGGGACGCCATCTGTGAGTGCCCCGATAATCTGACCCCGAACGAGATGTGGAGAGAACGCACGGGGCAGATGGACTATCACGCTGGAGTGAAGGGTACTCGGCTCCCGACCGCACTCCGGATCTACCACAAGCTGATCACCGGCTCCATCCATGCCAAACCCAAGAGCCCAGAGTCAGTGACACGGCAGGATCTGCTGGCTCTTTACTGCATAGTCACCGGACAGAGGGCCAACCCCGGATTCTTTTTCCTCGAGCACATAAAGAATCTGGGGGCACGAGAGGGTAGCGACGCTCGGCGAGGATACATCATGGTCTCCACGCTCCTTTCACGACTCGCCGAGAACTGGGGGTGCCCCGATGGCGTAGATGCGGGGGAGTTGGCGCCCAAGCCCATCAATGCTGCCACCCTGCTCAACATGAGGATTATTGCCAGGGCAGGGAGGCAATATGTACGGGCGACCACACACGACACCTTCAGCGAGCTCTTCGATAACATCGAGCTCCCGGGTGATGTGGACCCGCAGCCAGAGGCCGACACCTCACAGCAGGACAGGGCCTACTTCGATGCTCGTTTCGACGCGTTGCAGCAGAGCATCGACGCTCGATTCGACACTGCGCAGCACGGTATCGACGCCCTACGACAGGATTTTGACAGCCTGTCAGTATGGCTGCATCGTCGCTTCCCAGACCCTCCACAGGATCCGCCGGCAGAGGAGTGAAGACCGGCTATCTTTCTTGCTTTTTTATGTATTTGATTGATCGGGCTATGCCCCACTTCTCTTCATTTCCATTGTACAAATTTCATTCTATTTAATAAATGAAATTTTCCACTTTTGAATCCAAATTCTTTAGCACTTTAATTTCTGTACAGAAAAAGCCAAAATCAACAAAAAAGGCAAAATTCAGAAAAACCAACAAATTGTACAAAATAATTGAGCCTGGAGAGGCTTGCCGAAATAATACTCCCCAGAGACATCTCAGCTTGCACTCTTGGGCTGAATTCCCAGTGAAAGCTATCAGAGCAAGATCAGCAAGATTCCCCAATGGAAGCATGATCGTCCAAACAAAATATCCAAGTCAAAGGACTTAGACTTCCTCAGTGGAAGATAGCTTTCCAACTCAAGCGACAAGTGAAGCTAAGCCTGAAGAGGCTTTCTAAATAATACTCTGGGATACACAAGATCCTCAATCCCCATTCGCCTACTCAGAGGCACCCCTTCAAAAAGAGAAAAATCAAAAACATCAACAACCATTCCCCAAGCGGAATCCGGCACTCAGCCGAACACCAAACATCAAGATAATTCGCCTACTCAGAGGCACTCCTTCAAAAAGAGAAAAATCAAAAAGATCAATAACCATTCCCCAAGCGGAATCCGGCACTCAGCCGAACACCAAACATCAAGATAATTCGCCTACTCAGAGGCACTCCTTCAAAAAGAGAAAATCCAAAAAAGATCAATAATCATTCCCCAAGCGGAATTCGGCATTCAGCCAATCATTGAACGTCAAGATGATCCGCCTAACAGAAGAGGCTAATCAAAATTAACGACAGAATCCCCCAGCGGATAACAGCCTACGCAGAGGCAACAAAACCAAGAAAATCAAAAAGAGTCACCCAAATAAGGATAACCGGGATACTCCACCAACGTCGAAAGGACGTCAGCCAATCATAAGGCATCGCTCACCTCAAAAGGAGCATCTTTGTGTCTGCACCCCTAAGGAATCAGAAATTCCCCAGTGGGCACCAACTACGCAATGGAAAGTTGGGACACAAGAACCTATGAGTAACTGCACATCCCCTAGACGGATCCCTGCGTTATCCAGCCCTCAGTGGCACAAAAATCAAAAACAATCGTCGAAGCAGCATCGTGGACTGTGGAGACAAAATCATCACAAATCCCTGGAGAGGGCAAACTCACACTGCCAACGTCGTCAGAAACACGGAGGCAGACCCTGGGGAGGGCAAACCGCAGACCCTGGAGAGGGCAAACTCAGCTGTCAAGGTTGTCAAAAACACCGAGACAGAGCCTGGAGAGGCGGTACTCAGCTACCCCGTCGTCAGAAACACGGAGGTATGCAACCCTGGGGAGGGCAAACCGCAGACCCTAGAGAGGGCAAACTCAGCTGCCAAGGTTGTCAGAAACACCGAGGCAAAGCCTGGAGAGGCGGTACTCAGCTACCCCGTCGTCAGAAACAACGGAGGTATGCAACTGCCAATGTCGTCAGAAACACAGAGGCAGAGCTTGGAGAGGCGGTACTCAGCCACCAACGTCGTTAGAAACACGGAGGTGTGCAACTGCTAACGTCGTCAGAAACACGGAGGCAGAGCCTGGAGAGGCGGTACTCAGCTACCGAGGTTGTCAGAAACACCGAGGTATGCACGAGCCTGGAGAGGCGACGACTAATACTCAACCTGGAGAGGCTACTCAACAATTTTCCACCGGAAGACACTACAAGTCGGAAGGATGGCTTATTCCCCGGACAATTGGGTCAACTCCTTTACTTGTCAACCGGTACACCAAAAAGCCGTTTGACTAAGTAAAGGGGGGGCAGCTGTAGACCCCTAAAATTGTCCGGGTCGGAAATAAGACTCGAAGACTCTCGAAGACCGAAGGAAAGTCAGCCGAAAGGACTCCTGGAAGACCCTGGAAGACCCTAGGATGATTCTTCATAGGTTTAGAAGTCTTAGAGTAGCTTAAAATAAGGATGTGGGAGGATTGGAGCTCAATACGGCCTCCTAGAAGTTCAGTACAGCCGTACTGAACAATTTGAACTACAATACGGCCGTACTGAAACCAATACGGCCGTACTGAAGTTTTTGAACTTCAGTACGGCCGTACTGAATTCAATACGGCCGTACTGTAGTTCAAAACTTCAGTACGGGCCGTATTGATGTCAGAGGCCGTACTGCGCCTCACTCCTATATATAGGACGTCATTTGGACGTCATTCCACACATTTGGACACTTTTTCCAGACTTCTGGATCCTCTGGCTGAGTATTCTGGGGTTTTTGAGCAGTGTTCTGCCCTAGAAATCTCTCCGAGAGCCGATCCGACGAAGTTCTTGAGTTCTGAGCATTTAGCTTGAGGATTCGAACTAGTCGAAGGGAAATCTCTTTGATTTCCGGAGTAAAAATTATTTTTAGGGAAGGAACGAGCGAGCGTGTAGTGGGAAGGAGCGCCAAAAAGCCTCCTAACGTCTGTTTAAATATATAAAAGCACGCTTCAAAGGTTTCTTTTCCAAATCCCTTCTTTTACCGCTTTCTGATTGTTGCATTGCATATTTAGAATTTTCATCATGTAAATATTCCGCTTATAATCGTTTCTAATAAATAGGGGTAATTTAGTAATTTTACACTGTTATTTATGAAATAATCCGTCATAGGGAACCCGAAAGGGGCGTTGTGGGGTGCTAACACCTTCCCCGCACGTAACCGACTCCCTTACCCAACTCTGGTTGTAATGGCCAAGGTTGATTTGCGAAAATCAATTGCCTTATCCCTTTTTCCAATGTTTTGAGTAAAACATTGGTGGCGACTCCAAGAACCCTTCTTTTTGCGAAAACCACTAATCCATGGAGGGTCCCGCTTGGGATTAACATGGATTGGTGAATCATTTAATAAAATTGTTAGTTCGATGAGGTCTCAGTTTGAGAATAAGTCGTTCTAACAATCGATCATTTTTCAAAACTTAAAAAGAGTCCGACCATCGTCGCGAATGCCAAGGTCCGTTTCGGCGGGTGGCGACAATAGGCACCCAATCCCTAGGCTAGATGATATGTTAGATGAATTACATGGGGCGATCATCTTTTCCAAAATTGACCTTAAAAGTGGTTATCACCAAATTCGAATCAAAGAAGGTGATGAATGGAAAACCGCTTTTAAGACCAAGTTTGGTTTATATGAGTGGTTAGTGATGCCTTTTGGTCTCACTAATGCCCCTAGTACTTTCATGCGCCTAATGAATCATATTCTTAGGGATTGCATAGGAAAATTTGTGGTTGTCTACTTTGATGACATCCTTGTGTATAGTAAGACCTTAGATGAACATCTTGGACATCTAAGGCAAGTCCTAATAATTCTTAGAGTCAACCACCTCTACGCCAACCTTGAAAAACGTACTTTTTGTCAAGAACAAGTTAAATTTTTAGGCTTCATTGTTGGCAAAGAGGGAGTACAAGTTGACTCCGAGAAAATAAAGGCTATCCAAGAATGGCCCACCCCAAAAAGTGTTGGAGAAGTTAGAAGTTTTCATGGCTTAGCTAGCTTCTATAGAAGGTTTGTAAAAGACTTCTCCACACTTGCATCCCCTCTTAACGAGCTTGTTAAGAAGGATGTGCCCTTCCTTTGGGGTGAAGCCCAAGAAAAAGCATTTAAAAACCTAAAAGAGAAACTCACCAATGCACCCATTCTAGCTCTACCAAATTTTGATCAAACCTTTGAGCTAGAATGTGATGCATCCGGTTTGGGCATAGGTGCTGTGTTACTTCAAGGAGGTCACCCCATTGCTTACTTTAGTGAAAAACTTCATGGGGCCACCTTGAATTATCCCACCTATGACAAGGAACTCTATGCCCTCCTAAGAGCTCTCCAAGTTTGGGAGCACTACTTGGTGACTAAAGAATTTGTTATTCACACCGACCATGAGTCACTCAAGTATCTTAGAGGGCAAGGGAAGTTGAATAAAAGGCATGCAAAGTGGGTGGAAAGACTGCCGCTAGGTGGATGGGCAGGAGATGTTTGATGTGCCCCTGTGTTGGTGGGCAGAGAAGTGGATGGCTAGCAGGGATTCCAGTGTTGCCCCTGCCACATGAGTATTGTGATGCCCCTCCAAGCGTTTGTTGCGGAGTCCTTTTGATTCATGGATGATTAATTGTTGATTGTTGATGGATGGTTGTGGATGCCCCATGGTGAGTATGGATGCATGGATGCACATGAAAATGCAAGACAATAATGGATTGGATTTGTTTATTATATTTATTATTTATTTATTTTTCTTTTATTTATAAAATGAAGTTATACCCTTTTGTGCACCTTTGTGCCCTATGCATGCTATGCAATGATGCCTCTATGCTAATGCTTAAATGCAGATTGATTTTACTTTCAAGAAATTAATCTATACGCATTGATCAATGACATGGATTGTTAGCCTTTTAGCCGTGTCGGATTTAGCGCTGCTTTTTTGAACCTGAGGTTTGTGTAGTTCGGCCTTCTCGCTTGTACCGAATATGATATATTAGCCCTTAGATCAGGTGTACCTAGACTCTGTTCTAGGACACCTCCATCTTCTCTTTGTGAGTGTTCACTGTGCATACTCCGTGTATCTTTCAAACTTATCTTAATGCCATATAGGTCAAGAGGAAAGAGAGGAAGATGATATATATATAAAAAGTTTTGGTAGAAAGGATTTTTTTTCAAAAAATGGTTTATAGAAGAATGGCTGGCCGAGGTAGGCTAGTGGTTTAGGCTGATGAACAAGCACATTCAAAGTGAGGAAATCATTTTCCGCGTTAGCTTATTATTTCCTTCAAAGTTAAGCGATAACTTGGGATTGCATATTGATTAAATGATCTTATCGAGCCGCCTTTCGGTTTTCAGCTCGGGATGCTGCTTTTTTGTCCTTACTTTTGCCTAGGTTATTTGAGATGTGTTCCCTAGCAGACATTTTCTTTTTTTTCTTTGATCCTCACTTTTGCCTAGGCTACCCTTTTTTTTTGTGGATCTCCTAGCGGACCTTGCCCTAATTTTTGCGCAGCCCCCTTAGTGGGTTTCCTGCCAGGCTTTTGTCTTTGTAGCATTTGTGATCATTTTTCATTCCTTCATTGAAGGGGGATGCCCCTTGCACTGATTTCATTTGGACTTTTATCCACGAGTCAAGCCCAATTTGCTTGATCTTAATGTGTTTTTTTTTATTGCGTATTAAGCCATTGTTTCTAATGACGTCCTTATTTCAAATGTACTTGTTCATTTAAGGTTTGTTGACGAGGCTTAGAGTAGATAAGAGGAAGAAGAGAGATGAAGTAGAAAAATGTATGGCATTAAAATAGAATATTTAATCTACACATGCCCATTTAATGTAGCTTGAGGGCCCGGGCATGTCCTAAGTTCGTGATTCGTACACAAAGAAAAAGAAGGAGGTTGCCCCTTAGAGAGGCCTAAGTCATCTAACCGTAGAGTTAGTTCTCCACTTGCATGGATGTGGCGCTTCAGAAGATCTCGTGTAGCGGGAGGGCACTTCAGAAGATCTCGTGTAGAGGGAAGTCCTTTGGCTTCTTTCTCATGAAGGTGTTGCCAACCTATATCCTGAGACTTTCCTAAGAAGTAGGAATGGGTAGAAATGATGATAGAGCTTTCCATGGAGTCTTGCTTCTCAAGAGGAACATTCAAGCTGTCTCTCAATTTTCAGCTCGAACAAACATTGCTTTTTTTTTTTGCCTAGAACGCCCTTTGTGGGTTTTCATTCTAGCAACTTCTTAACAAATAATGTTTCTCTCTTGTTGAAATCACTTTTCGAGAAAACTCTATTATCTTGCCTCGGTGTTTGAGGGATTCCTCCTCCTCAAGTTCTCTTTATTAACTCCTAGTCGTTTCTCCTATTCCGCTTGGATTTCATGGTTGCACAACACGACTTTATCCTTTTGGGGCAAGAGTTGGCGTCCTTACTTTCCATTACTTTCGACTAACGCACATAGGTTAATTTCCCTTTTTATTCCCATTTATTCTTTTACAAAGAAGGATATGATCTAAATGAATGTAATGCAGAATGCATAGAAAGTTGAGAATAATAAATATCAGTCTCATTGATTTGTTTATCTATGAATGCTTAAATAGACATTGACAGTATTAAGCGAGAATCTATATTAGATTCTAAGAAGACTTACTTTAATAAACATATCAAAGCAAGGGCCCAACTATAATATTTTTAAAAATTGATTTGGGCTTTTCTTTAGAGCGTAGATACTGCCGTATATTAGGGCACTCACTTTTCTTAACTTTCTATATGTGTTGCAACCTAATCCTCCTCAGCTAATAAAATAAAATGAATGAAATTAATGAGCTAATCTAGAATGCATGTCATTTTTTTTTGCCTAATCTTTATCATGTTTTTATTATCTAAAGAGAAATGATGCATGGTAAAGATGAGATTTCTTTTATTCATTTTTTAAAAAAAAAAAAAAAACTATCTATATGATGTTAATGGAATGATAACCTAAGAGTGTACAAAGGGGTATAAAATTTTATTATTATTATTATTTATTTTTTTTATCATCTGTTTGCTTATTTTAAAATTCCAATCCACAAATGCTCACACACATGCTCAATCAATATATACCCACGAACGATCGTATTCAAATCCTTGGTCTGTGGTCCCTGTAAGAAAAGTGCATTGTATAGGACGGTTCTAATCTCACTAGTTTTCAAGGCTCCCTAGGTGCCCCCATTAAAGGGACCCAGTATCTCTGTCGCCGTCACCTGGCAAACTCTAAGGTCTGTCGTAGTATTTCGGGCTAGAGTAACCGGTTATCACCTTGAGTGTGATTTCCGACAAGGCTCGCAGGCTCCAAGGCCAAACTTGGGCCGGTCGTACATCAACCACTCCCTAAGTTTAATACCCTCATGCCCCCGGGTGTAGGGGGGAACTGTTGTGTGCAAAGGATTGGGTACAATTTAATTCAAACAGGTGCAGAATTTAAACAAGCAAACATATATGCAAGCAAAACAAATAAAAAAACAAAGTAAAGGGGAAAAAATATTTAAATTATTATTCCTATTTTACTAACTTCATCATTTATTAGGCCTGACCCTCTTCAAATGTCCCCAGTGGAGTCGCCATCTGTCGCAACCCGAAAATTTCCGATCTCGCGACGTATGGTTTAGACATCCTTTTAAAAGTCTCATTCATTAAGGAATGCCCGGACACCAGACTAATCCTTAATTAATGGTTTTTGAAAATAGGTTTATGGAGTCGCCATCAATATTTTACTCAAAACATTGGAAAAAGAAAAGGTTTTTTAAAGATCCAACTATGGCCTTGATAACCAGAATTGGGTTCGGGGGTCGGTTACGTGTAGGGAAGGTATTAAGCACCCCTACAGTGCCCTCAATTGGTACCCTATGATGAAATTAACATTATAAGAATCAATAAATTAAATATTGAATCCCCTTTATTAATATTTATTTACATGCTTAAAATATAAATTAAGCGATTAACCCTAAAATATCTACATTATGACGTTTATTATAACAAAAAAAAAAGATAAAGATAAGAAATAAAAGGAAGAGAAGAAGATTAGCTGAAATACCTCTTGAACAAGCTTTATTGAATCTTTAAATATGAAAAAGGTGTTTTGTGGCGACCTTTCACACTACAGTATGCCTCACAAATCTAAAGAAATACAATAGGAGGGAGAGAGAATATAGAGATGCGACACAAATCTCAAAAAATATAATAGAAGGGAGAGAGATAGAGAATTTTCATGCTCAAAGGAGTCTTATACGAAATTTCTCTGGCCGCCCCTGAAAACTATGCCCAAGGCTCCTATTTATAGGAATCAGAACGGGACCAGAACGGCCCGTTCCGGATTCGGAACGGCCCGTTCTGGGCTAATCCGTTATGGGTAAAATAAGACGTTCCAAAAGTGGAACGGCCCATTCCAAAAGTGGAACGGCCCGTTCCAAAAATGGAACGGCCCGTTCTGGTTTCAAATTTTACTTACACAAAGTTGTTCTGGAACGGCCTGTTCCAAACCAGGGAAACGGCCCGTTCCAGTTTTAGAACGGCCCATTCTGGTCAAGTTTATTATAGGTAAAATAAGAACCTGGAACGGCCCGTTCCAAAAGCGGAACGGCCCGTTCTGGGTTCAAATCTTGCATATATCAACCTGTTTTGGAACGGCCCGTTTCGTTTTGGGAACAGCCCGTTCTAGTCTTGGAACAGCCCGTTATGGGCTGTCATCTCTTCTTGTTTCCATGCTTCGGGAGCTCCTTTCCTTCACAACGGAGGTCCATTTCCTTGTTTGTGTGCCCCCGGACGAAATTGGGTGTCTACCCCATGGCCAAGAATTTTCCCCTTGTTGTTGTCACCATAGGTAACATACCCTTCATTCTTCAATTTTAGATTTGAGAATTTTGAAGGATCCCCAGTCATATGCCTTGAGCAGCCACTATCAAGATACCAAAGTAGATTCTTGGCCCTTAAGCATTCCTACAACAAAGATTCAGAGGAAAAATTTAGGTACCAATGTGAAGGGTCCTTGTAGGTTAGTTCTCAGCCTTTGGCTCTTTTCAACCCAAACCATCTCTCCATTTGGAACTCCATATTTCCTAGAATAGCAGTTCATAATTGTATGGCCTCTTTTACAACAATAAAAATAAGTTGTTTGTCTAGAGAAATTGCTTTTAAATTTTCTAAAATTTTGGTTTTTCTTAAAAGCTTCTTTCTTTGACTTAAATGGCATGCTCATGCTTTGATTAAAACCAAGTCCACTCCTATCAAAAGTGTTTCTTTGTTTTCCCAAAAGAATATTTAAGTTTGCATTTCCATTAGTGAACTTTGCAAAAGTGGATTTTAAATCAGCATTTTCTTTTTCAAAAGTCTTGCAATTTTCACAAACATCTTTTGAGGAGATGGCGTTTTCACAATGAGCTTCACTAAAGTTAAACATAGTTTGAAGATTTTCATTCTCATGTTTCAAATCCTCAAGCTCTTGTTCAGCTTTAATCAAAGCATTTTCATACCATTTTAGCTTGTTTTCCAACTTTGAATTCAAGGCACCTAATTTGACAGCTTCTTCATGAATTTGTATAAAAGCTTCTTGGAGTTGATCATAGTCCGGATTAGATTCAAGGTCAGAATCACTTACAATTGTGTCTTAGTCAGCTCCAGCCATCAAGCACAAGTTGTTCTCCTCACATTCGGATTCATCACTTGTGCTTGAGTCATTATCTTCCCAAGCAATGTAGGCTCTCTTCCCTTTTCCATTTCTCTTGCTTTTATTCTCCTCTTGTTGCTTCTTCAAGAGGTTTGGACACTCAGCTTTCATGTGTCCCGGTTTTCCACATTCAAAGAAATTGAAGGAGGATGTGCTTGCTTCCTCTTTCTTGTTTTTTTTTCTGTTGAATTTGTAGGGGGAATTTTTTTTTCTCCTTATGAATTTTCTGAACTTCTTCACCAGCAAATTGAAGTTCTCAGTTTCAGAATCATCGGAGCTTGATTCTTCACACACCTCTTTTCCTTTGGCAGATTTCAAGGCTTTTAATGACACTCTTTTGCCCTTCTTGTCATACTGCTCATTTTCTTCAAATATATGCAGCTTTTGCTCATGCTCTCTTAGCTTCCCAAAGAGAGTAGCAAGTGTCAAGGAGGTCAAATCCTTTGATTCTTCAATGGCTGTCACCTTTGCTTGCCATGATCTGTCCAAGCATTGCAGCACTTTCAAATTCAGCTCTTCTTTCTCAAATTTCCTACCAAGGTCAACAAGGTCATTTATCAAGTGTATAAATTTCTTTTGAAAATTAGAAATAGATTCACCATTTTGCATTCTAAACAGCTCATATTCTCTAATGAGAGTATGCTTTCTTGATCTCTTTACATCACTTGTTCCTTCATGAGTGACTTGCAAAGTGTCCCACATTTCTTTAGCAGATATGCATTGTGATATTCTAAAAAATTCATCAATTGACAATGCAGATGTTATGATGTTCTTAGCTCTCTTGTCATGTTGGGCTCTTTTATTTTCCTCATCACTACTCACTCCAATGTTTTTCTCTATTCTCATCACCATCTTTTTTCATAGGGATATAGGGTCCATTTTCTATTGCATCCCATACAGCAACATCAATAGCTTCAATGAAAATTCTCATCCTAATTTTCCAGTAGACATAGTTTTCACTTGAAAACAGGAGGTCTATGAATAGACACACCCTCACCATAGGGTAGGTTGTTGTTGGCCATTTTTGAAATCTTGAATAACTCTCAAGAACCTTGCTCTAGATACCAATTGTTAGAAAAGAATGGCACAATCCAAGAGGGGGGGTGAATTGGATTCTATGACCCTTTAAAAAATTTCAGAGTATTTAGGATCTTTATTTCACTTAAACTTTTCTAAGACTGAATTTTCAATGAAGTTTCTTCAAAGACTTGTTTATAGAAGTATGAATGCTATATGCTTTCTTGATTACACAATAATGAGATTCAAATGTAATGCTTTAATTCAGATTAAACCATCAAAATTCACATACACATGTTAATCAAGAATTATCTTCTTTAATGTTCAACCAAATTATTACTCAAAGTAAAACATAAAGGTGTCGCCACCGGCCCAAACGGGCCTCGGCGGTCGCGAAGACGGTCGAGCTCGCTTATTATTTTAGTTTTGAAAATGTATTGGATTATTAGAACGACTTGTTCTCAAACTGAGACCTTGTCGATCCTATCCAATTTATTTATTAAAACGTCTCACCAATCCATATTAATCCCAAGCGGGACCCTCCATGGATTAGTGGTTTTCGTAAAAGGAGGGTTCGTGGAGTCGCCACCAATGTTTTACTCAAAACATTGGAAAAAGGGATAAGGCAATTGATTTTATAAATCAACTTTGGCCATTACAACCAGAGTTGGGTAAGGGAGTCGGTTACGCGTGGGGAAGGTGTTAGCACCCCACAGCGCCCCTTTCGGGTTCCCTATGACAGATTATTTTCTAAAATAACAGCGTAAAATTACTAAATTACCCCTATTTATTCTAAGCAATTATAAATTAACTATCTACATGATGACAGTTTAAATATGCACACAGAAAGCAGTAAAAGGAAGGATTTAAGAAGAAACCTCTTGAAGCGTGCTTTTATATATTGAGTAAAACTGGGAAGCTTTTTGGCGTTCCCTCGCTCTACAAGCTCGCTCGCTCCTTCTAAAAACTTTTAACTATGGAAATCCGGAGGATTTCCCTTCGACTAGGTTCGATCCTCAAGCAAAATGGCTCGGGGCTCAAGAACTTCGTCGGATCAACTCTCCGAGTGATTTCTAGGGCAGAACACTGCTCAAAAACCCCAGAATACTCAAGGAGAGGGTTAAAACTATGTGAAAAAGTGTGGAATGACGTCCAATTGACGTCATATTTATAGGGAATAGGCGCAATACGGCCTACAGAAGCAATACGGCCGTATTGAAATTTTTGAACTTCAATACGGCCGTATTGAGTTCAATACGGCCGTATTGAAATTCAGAAATTTCAATACGGCCGTATTGAGTTCAATACGGCTGTATTGAAGCTTCAATACGGCCGTATTGATTTCAGTACGGCCGTATTGAAGTTTCTGAAACTTCAATACGCCGTATTGAGTTCACTGCGGCCGTATTGAAGCTTCAATACGGCCGTATTAAGTTCAGTACGGCCGTATTGGGCTTCATTCCCTCCACTTCCTTATTTTGAGCTATTCTAAGACCTCTAGACCTACAGAGAACCCTCCTAGGGCCTTCCAGGAGTCCTTCTGGCTGATCTTCCTTTAGTCTTCGAGAGTCTTCAAGCTTTATTTCCGACCCGGACAATTTTAGGGGTCTACAGCTGCCCCCCCTTTACTTAGTCAAACGGTCTTTTGGTGTACCGGCTGACAAGTAAAGGAGTTGACCCAATTGTCCGGGTGATGTGCCAACCTTCTGACTTGTAGCGTCTTCCGGTGGAAAATTATTGAGTAGCCTCTCCAGGTTGTTGCATACTTCGGCGCTTCTGACAACCTCGGTAGCTAAGTTTAACACCAACGTGCCTCTGACGACGCTGATGGCTGAGTATTGTCTCTCCAGACCTTGAGTATTGTCTCTCCAGACCTTGAGTACTGTCTCTCCAGACCTTGAGTACTGTCTCTCCAGACCTTGAGTACCGTCTCTCCAGACTTTGTTTGAGTGCTGTCTCTCCAGACTCTGAGTACCGTCTCTCCAGACTTTGTTTGAGTGCTGTCTCTCCAGACTTTGTTTGAGTACCGTCTCTCCAGACCTTGTTTGAGTACCGTCTCTCCAGACCTTGTTTGAGTACCGTCTCTCCAGACCTTGTTTGAGTACCGTCTCTCCAGACTTCGTTTGAGTACTGTCTCTCCAGACTTTGTTTGAGTACCGTCTCTCCAGACCTTGTTTGAGTACCGTCTCTCCAGACCTTGTTTGAGTACCGTCTCTCCAGACTTCGTTTGAGTACCGTCTCTCCAGACTTCGTTTGAGTACCGTCTCTCCAGACTTTGCCTCTCAAAATGAGGTAGTTGAGTATAGTTTGTCTCCACAGTCCACAATGCTGCTTCGACGGTTTGTTTTTCTGATTTTGTGCCGCTGAGGGCTGGATAACGCAGGGATCCGCCTAAGGGATGTGCAGTCATTCATAGGTTCTTGTGTCCCAACTTGCATTGCTTAGTTGGTACCCATGGGAATTTTTGACTCCTTGGGGTGTAGACACAGATGCTCTCTCTCTGAGTTGAGCGATGCCTTATGTTTGGCTGACGTCCTTTTGACGTGAGTGGAGTATCCCGGTTGTCCTTATTCGGGTGTCTCTCTTTGATTTTCTGATTGTGTTGCCTCTGTGTAGGCTGTTATCCGCTGGGGGATTTCGTCGTTGATTTTGATTAGCCTCTTCTGTTAGGCGTATCGGCTTGACGTTCGATGTTTGGCTAAGAGCCGGATTCCACTTGGGGAATACTTATTGATATTTTTGATTTTCTTCTCCTTTTTGCAGGGATGCCTCTTGAGTAGGCGATTGGGGATTTGGGGATCTTATTGTATCCCAGAGTATTATTTAGGAAGCCTCTACAGGCTTAGCCTCGCTCAACGCTTTGAGTCGGAGAGCTATCTTCCACTGAGGAAGTGTTAAGTCCTTTGACTTGTATATACTGTTTGGATGATAGCACTTCCATTGGGGATTGCGTCGATTTTGCTTTGATGGCTCTCGCTGGGGATTTTTCCGTGAGCTTGAGCTGAGGTTCCCTCTGGGGAGTATTATTTTGGTAAGCCTCTCCAGGCTTAGTTATTCTGTACAAACTGTTTGTTGGATTTTCTATATCTTTGCCTTTTTTCATTTTCGGCTTTTTCTGTATTTTGCCTTTTCTTCTGATTTGGCTTTTTCTGTATTTTGCCTTTTTTATGTTTTTGGCTTTTGCTGTACAGAAATTAAAAGTGCTAAAGAAATTAAATTCAGTTATTATGAGAGAGTATTATTTCGGCAAGCCTCTCCAGGCTCAATTATTCTGAAGGAGTATTATTTCGACAAGCCTCTCCAGGCTCAATTATTCTGTGGGAGTATTGTTTCGGCAAGCCTCTCCAGGCTCAATTATTCTGTACGAGTATTATTTCAGCAAGCCTCTCCAGGCTCAATTATTCTAAGAGAGTATTATTTCGGCGAGCCTCTCCAGGCTCAGTTATTTTGAGAGTATTCTTTCGGCAAGCCTCTCCAGGCTCAGTTATTCTGTATGATGCTGTTGATTTTCTGAATCTTTGCATTTTGCTTGCTGCTGTCATACACAAGCAATTTTCTATTTTTCTATTTTATGCGGTTGCCTCATGATAAGGTCTTTGAATGTGCAACTAATGTGTGTGTGATGCACAAATGCAATACAATTTTTTTATTTTTGTTCATTTATTTAGAAAAGTGAGTGGCTCTCCCTATCCTCTTCTTCTTGGAGGACTTTCTGTCATTGACGCGAGGGAGTATTTTTGTGAGCCTTTATGCAGGAGATTATGGATTTTACAGGAACCCCTCCAATTTTCTTTTATTGACCGATTATTAATGGAATTTCGTACAATTTTTATGAAAAACCAATTCAGAGGCATAATCACATGGTCAAGAAAGAAAAGAAACAAATGGATATTTTTATTGATATTCACAAGTGTTTTTACAGAAAGATATACAGAAGGAAATTTCTGAAGAATGGCTGGCCAAGGTAGGCTATACATTTTTGGCTTAAACAATTATATCTGTAATTGTCGCTCTTCCCGTTCCCCTAATTGTTTCGGGTGAGATGCCTGAGCCAGGAGTGTAGATACTGCAAGACGCTTGCTTCTAGAAGATTATCACTTGAACCGCCTTTCGGTTTTCGGTTCAAGTAATCGTTGCTTGCTTTGTTTTTATATCTTATTCTTTTGCCCCTAACTTTTGCTTAGGACGTATCCTAACGGGGTAAATTTGCCTTTGTTTTGCCTAGTACCCTTGTACTGGCAGGCTTTTTATTTTGCCCTAACTTTTGCCTAGGACGCCCTTTTTGGGTTTTCATCCTAGCGGGCCTATGCAAGCAACGTCTTCAAGCGTAGTACTTCTTCACCACGTCAGCGTTGACTGGGTATAGAAGTTCTTCTCCATCCATGTCTGTGAGGATCAATGCTCCTCCTGAGAAGGCTCGTTTTTCCACGTATGGTCCTCCGTGATTTGGGGCATACTTTCCGATTTTGTCCTTTTGAGTTGGTAGCAATTTCTTCATTACCAACTCTCCCTCATGGTAGACTCGAGGGTGGACTTTCTTGTCAAAAGCCTTTTTGGTCTTCCTCTGATAGGCTTGACCATGGCATATGGTGTTCAGCCATTTTCTTCAATGAGGTTCAATTGGTCATACCGGCTTTGAACCCATTCTACCTCGGAAAGTTTTGCTTCCATAATTACCCTTAGAGAAGGTATCTTGACTTCGACGGGTAGAACTGCCTCCATCCCATAGACGAGGGAGAATGGAGTAGCTCCTGTAGATGTGCGTACTGAAGTCCTATAACCATGAAGAGCGAAGGGTAACATCTCGTGCCAGTCTTTAAATGAGGCAACCATCATTCGCCCTATTTTCTTGATGTTCTTATTGGTTGCCTCGACTGCCCCATTCATCTTTGGCCGATATAGGGAAGAGTTATGATGTTGGATCTTGAATTCTTGGCACAGTTCTTCCACCATTTTATTATTCAGATTAGATCCATTATCAGTGATGATTTATTTCTCCATGCTTCCACTAGATTATCCTAAAATCTTTTGGGACAAGAGAGAAAAGAAAAGAAAGATATTTTTATTCTGAAGTTTGTGTTTTAGAGGGGATTTATTTTTTCAAAAATGGTTTTTGTAAGAATGGGTGGCCAAGGTAGGCTTAAGTGTTTAGGCTTGTTTGATTAAACACTTATGAAGTTAAAAAATCGTGTTGTGATTCGACAACTTGGATAGCTTCCCTTGAACCTTTCTTTTTGAATTTGGTTCATGGTACCATCATGGATTTCTTTTGTTTTTTGATTGTCCTTATTTTTGCCTAAAACACCCTTTTGTGGCGTTTTAGCGGACCTTTGTTTTTGTTTATTTTTGTAACCCTAACTTTTGCCTAGGTCACCCTTTCGTGGGATTCCTAGCGGGTCTTTTGCTCTTATTTTTGCGCAGTCCCCTTTTTGGGTTTCCTGCCGAACTTCTTTAATTTTGAAAGATTTCTTTTTACCCATGATGGCACTTATCGAGGCCAAGGGAAGGTGCTCCAAGTTGTCACACACACCTCCACATAAAAATGATGTGGGTTTATTATTATTAAGATGATTTTAACCTCATTCATGTTTATTCAAACAGGGTTAAAAATAATGTGGTTTAGAATTTTATTATAAGCAAGAAAAGAAGCAATGAAGAATGATTTTATTATAATCGTAGCGGAAACATGTGTCCTTATTTCATCACTGGTATGTTGATCTCTTTTATCTCTCGGCCATGCCCCAAATTTATAGTCTCCAATTTCTCTTGACGAGCTTCTTGATCTAGCAATCTTTGCAGATCCAGAGAAATGGTTTCCTCATCACTGTCCAACTCAACCCTTTCACCTTCGGATCACGGTCAGAGCGAACAATTACAGACATAATTATTTTATTGGTTCTGTTTAGGTTTAGAATTATTAATGTTAATGAGGAAAGAGAGAAAAGAACAAAAAAGAGAATAATGTGAAAAATGCCTCTTTATTGATATGTATTAAAACTGTATAAAAACCCTTATTTACATGAAAAGGTTCTCATGATCTCGGGTACTGATCATGAGTCCCTAAAAGAGAAATATGAAGGGGCCTTATCGTGGCTTGTTCTTCTCTCTACTCCTGCTTTGGCAGAGGATTCTTGCTCACGTCGGGCGCTGTCGAATCGAAGGTGACCCACCCGGCATCAATAAGGTTTTGGACCTTGTATTTGAGAGCTAGGCATCTCTCTGTTGAATGCCCTGGTGCCCCCGAATGGTATAAACATTTGTCTTGTGGCTTGTACCAATCGGGGTAAGGTGGGTCGATCTTCCTTGGTGGAACATGAGCTAGAAGTTTGGCTTCTACTAGCTTCGGAAGGAGATCGCTATAAGTGGTCGGAAGTTTATCAAACTTCTTCACAGGGATGAATTGCGATCTTCCTGACTTCGAAGTGGAAGAAGCCGAGGATATGGTTATAGCATTGACTCCTCCCTCATTCTTCTTCCTGAAGGTCTTCTTAGCCTCGAATGATTGGGAAGGCTTAGCTAGCTTCCCACTTTTCAATCCTTGTTCCACCCTTTCCCCAATGGTGATGATGTCCGAGAAAAGTGTCGTTGTGTTCCCTATCATTTTATCGTAATAGGGACCAGTTAACGAGTTGATGAATAAGGACACCGTCTCTTTATCCGACAGCGGGGGCTCTATCTGTGCCGCCAACTCCCTCCATCGTTGGGCGTACGCCTTGAAAGATTCATCATTTTTCTTACTCAAGGCTTGAAGATCTGACCTATCGGGTGTTAGGTCGATGTTGTATTTGTAGCGCTTGAGGAAGGCGTCGGCCAACTGCCTCCATGTGTGTACTAGATTTCCATCTAGCTGCATATACCAGTTGAGCGCGGTATCAGCCAAGCTCTCTTGGAAGCAATGGATCAAGAGCTTTTCATTTGTGGCATATGCGGCCATCTTGCGACAGTACATGGTGAGATGACTTTTGGGGCAAGTCGATCCCACGTACTTTGGGAAATCCGGCACTTTAAATTTAGGAGGGAATTGAATGTCCCTCACTAAGCACATATCGGCGGCATCTTTGACATCAAAATCATGCCCCTCCATAGCCCTCAACCGATCCTCTAGGGCGTGGAATTGTTCTTTTGAAACCTCGGGCTCTTTGATCATAATTCCAGCCCCAAGAGGTATGGCATGTGGAGGATCTTCTTCATGCTCCTCCTCCTCTCCCTCATGATGGGACCCATGGTCACTGTGATGAGATCCATGAATGTTATGGTGACGCATGAGTTCCAACATTTGCGCCATCTGCTCTTTGAGCTGTGAAAGCTCGGTCGTGAGCTTCTTGTTTTGTTCCTCTAGCGCTTCCATTTTCTTGATTTTCTTTGCGCGTGTGAGGACAGAGAGATGACCAGCCACTTTCTAAAATGAATGTTTATTCTAATTAGCTTATTCATGGTATGAATACACTCTTGATATGAGCTTGATAACCTTTCATCTTTAAGGCGCTGCCTTTTTAAGATGAAAGTTTATCACCCTCCCTAGCCTATGATCTCTCCATAACGGAGAAACTCAATAGTCACGGGTCTCTTTCACTCACATCGAGAGGGTATTAGTGAACCTATAAATGATGATGAGGATGCATGAGGTATTATTGATAATGATGCCTATGCTCCTTACTTTTATATTTTCACACATTGGTTTTTCCTCTCATGTCATGATATTTTCATGCATGGGGATTTATTCTTAGACCTTATTACGAGGTTATTTATTAATGCACAAACAATTGCACATAAGCATTTACACAAACAATTCACTCATCCACGAACAGTCACGAGCGAATCACGAGGTAGGGGTCTCCTGCAGAAAAGTGCATATTCAAGGAGGATCTAACTGTTCTCACTTGGTCAAAGGCCCCCAAGGTGCCCCCATTATAGGGACCCAATTCCTCTCGTCGTAAGTCGATGGCAAGCTCCAACGCACTGTCGGACTCAAGTTCATGGTTATCACCTTGAGTGATGTTTTTCCGACAACGGTCTCGTAGGCTCCTATAGACCCATTCAACCGGCCGTACTAACATCCACTCCCTATGGATTACCACTCATGCCCCCGGGTATAGAGGGAACTGTTGTGTGCAAAGGTTTGTGTGCAATTTTTATTTCAAACAATTGCGGAAATTTAAACAAACAACAGTTATTTAAAGCCAAATATATAAAGCATGTTATCATACAAGCAAGGGGTAATGAAGTAATTTTAACTATTATTTGTTAAAAATAATCTGTCACTAAATGGGACTGACTCTCGAGGCTTCCCCAGTGGAGTCGCCATCTGTCGCCACCGGCCCAAACGGGCCTCGGCGGTCGCGAAGACGGTCGAGCTCGCTTATTATTTTAGTTTTGAAAATGTATTGGATTATTAGAACGACTTGTTCTCAAACTGAGACCTTGTCGATCCTATCCAATTTATTTATTAAAACGTCTCACCAATCCATATTAATCCCAAGCGGGACCCTCCATGGATTAGTGGTTTTCGTAAAAGGAGGGTTCGTGGAGTCGCCACCAATGTTTTACTCAAAACATTGGAAAAAGGGATAAGGCAATTGATTTTATAAATCAACTTTGGCCATTACAACCAGAGTTGGGTAAGGGAGTCGGTTACGCGTGGGGAAGGTGTTAGCACCCCATAGCGCCCCTTTCGGGTTCCCTATGACAGATTATTTTCTAAAATAACAGCGTAAAATTACTAAATTACCCCTATTTATTCTAAGCAATTATAAATTAACTATCTACATGATGACAGTTTAAATATGCACACAGAAAGCAGTAAAAGGAAGGATTTAAGAAGAAACCTCTTGAAGCGTGCTTTTATATATTGAGTAAAACTGGGAAGCTTTTTGGCGTTCCCTCGCTCTACAAGCTCGCTCGCTCCTTCTAAAAACTTTTAACTATGGAAATCCGGAGGATTTCCCTTCGACTAGGTTCGATCCTCAAGCAAAATGGCTCGGGGCTCAAGAACTTCGTCGGATCAACTCTCCGAGTGATTTCTAGGGCAGAACACTGCTCAAAAACCCCAGAATACTCAAGGAGAGGGTTAAAACTATGTGAAAAAGTGTGGAATGACGTCCAATTGACGTCATATTTATAGGGAATAGGCGCAATACGGCCTACAGAAGCAATACGGCCGTATTGAAATTTTTGAACTTCAATACAGCCGTATTGAGTTCAATACGGCCGTATTGAAATTCAGAAATTTCAATACGGCCGTATTGAGTTCAATACGGCTGTATTGAAGCTTCAATACGGCCGTATTGATTTCAGTACGGCCGTATTGAAGTTTCTGAAACTTCAATACGCCGTATTGAGTTCACTGCGGCCGTATTGAAGCTTCAATACGGCCGTATTAAGTTCAGTACGGCCGTATTGGGCTTCATTCCCTCCACTTCCTTATTTTGAGCTATTCTAAGACCTCTAGACCTACAGAGAACCCTCCTAGGGCCTTCCAGGAGTCCTTCTGGCTGATCTTCCTTTAGTCTTCGAGAGTCTTCAAGCTTTATTTCCGACCCGGACAATTTTAGGGGTCTACAAAAGGTAGAAGAAGATTGCACAAGTCTTTTATACTGGTTCAGCCACTCCACATGTGACCTACATCCAGTCCTTAATCAGCACCTGATCAAGATTTGTTCCACTATCTCAATGAAGAAGGTTTACAAGCACACCACACATGCATATACTTCAACACTAAAGATAACCACTTTCTTGACCCCAAGAAAGCACCCCTTGTAGAAACCCACTACAAGAAACCTTACCACTTGAGAAACCCTTCTCAAGATTTTACAAGTATTCACACAGAATAAAGGAACGAATTCACCTGGAATTCAGAAGCAAATATTAATCTTCCCCTTTCAAGAATATTATGATGATGATGATCTTCTAACAAAGTTTATCACAAACGTTTTTCTTCTTGGATTTCATAAAGAAAACTCTCCAAGATAGTCACAAAGACTCCACAAAAACGCTTTTCTAAATTTGATTCTCAGTTCTAACTCATGTCTGAAGTTTCTAAAGGTTCAAACTATTTATAAAAGTCTCAGACCCAGATAATCGATTATTTTAAAGAATAATCAATTTTTTTCTTCAGGTTTTCTGGAAACCAACCAAGAACAGTATAATCGATTATTTTGCTGGATAATCGATTATTCCAGAGAGTTATTTTTGGGATAATCAATTATTTGGAAAATAATCGATTATTGCAGCAAAGCATCCCATTTTGCCTATTGCTGGAATAATCGATTATATTTAACGATAATCGATTATTTTGAGTTAGTTTTCAAAACTTCATTTTAAGCCTCAAAATAACTTTCTAATCTTCTTAACTCATCATCATACACCCTCTACTTAGTTTAGATATAGAATTTGCTCATGCACAAAGC
This sequence comes from Cajanus cajan, assembly GCF_000230855.2. NCBI lineage: Eukaryota > Viridiplantae > Streptophyta > Magnoliopsida > Fabales > Fabaceae > Cajanus > Cajanus cajan. Next base: position 39,219,152 of record NC_138521.1, on the reverse strand, counting down.
ACACACAATATATAAACTCATTCAAAACAATTTATATACTAAACTCTATTATATAGCATTTTCTTTGACATTTTCTTTGACTTTGTTCTTGTGCTTCTAAGTTGTTGTTGTTTGTAGTTGCCCTTGACACACATCTTGTGATCATCAAAACTCCTTTAAGCTTCAAGCTCCTCTGAGCTCAACATATGATTGTTGATCATGATGGTGGGCAGACCATGTATGATGTAAGATGCATGATTGCATGTGATGCCTTATGGCATGAGTTTAGCCTAGGACTTGAGGAGAGGAAAAATATTTTTGAACTAGAAGAGCTCACATAGAGTCTCTTGAGAGTGGTGCTTGGATAGACCACTGATATATGAGAGTGGTGCTCAGGGAGGCCACTAGATTTGGGAGAGTGGTGCTCAGATAGGCCATTGGGTTGGGTGAGTCTCCTCTAAGTCCTTAGCTAGTGTTGGAGCGGGGTATGAGGTTGAGGGTTATTCCCTTAACCAAGTACTCGAGAAGGTGCGTGGATCCTTGCGGATAGTCAGTGGGCGAACTCCACAATTGACTTGGTTATGCATGCCAAGGTCGTGGTAAGCCCGTACCCAGTTGTGCTATACCTAACGGTGGATCTGGACTTCCAATTGTGTAAGTGACATCATCCGAGTAAACCTGAGTGAGGATTATATCTTGTTTAGCTGTGATCGAGCGGGCGCATTGGGCGTGAAAACAGTTGGGGTGGTTTCAGTAGGATGGAATGTCACTTATACAGCTTTGTTGTTATGGAGATCTCCTAAGTGTATGCGTGACGACGCATTAGATGATTGATATGCATTGATATCTGTCATGAGATGCATTTATTTCATGATTATTAGTATGATGAAGTGCGGTGTTTGACTTCATGATTGGTGAACTGTATTTTATGCATGATTGATAGTTGGATGATGTGTAGTATAGATTTTATTTTGTACTTGTATGATTGGTTTTGAACTCTAGCTTACCCTTCTGTTTCCATGTGGTGGAATTGCGATGATCATACTTGGTATGGGAGCAGGTCAGGGCTAGCTTGGAGTTGAGGTGACCGTTGCGAGACGGGGAGTGTGATCCTCGTGTTAGGATTACCATTTTGGGTAACGGTTTTGTCTGTGCTTGACCGGCACTAGGGAATATTATTTTTGGGATGACTGTACATATATGGCGTTCTATTTTGTATTTAAGAAATTTAGTTATTTTTATTCTTATATATACCTGTATGTATGAGTTATCCAACTTAATATTTCTCTTAGTTCACTAGTAGTAGTGGGATTCGACTAAGTGTAGAGACCATGGCGGGTCGTTACATTGTTGGTTCCCAAGAAGGATGGAAAGTGGAGAATGTGTTCTGATAGTAGGGCCATCAACAACATCACTGTGAAATATAGGCATCCCATCCCTAGGCTTGATGACATGTTAGATGAGCTTCATGGAGCCATTATATTTTCTAAAGTTGATCTTAAAAGTGGTTATAATCAAATTAGAATAAAAGAAGGTGATGAATGGAAAACCGCTTTCAAGACCAAGTTTGGATTATATGAATGGCTTGTGATGCCCTTTGGGCTCACCAATGCTCCTAGTACATTCATGCGCCTCATGAATCATGTCTTAAGGGATTGTATAGAAAAATTTGTTGTAGTTTATTTTGATGACATTCTTATATACAGTAGGTGCCTAAGTGATCACATAGGTCACTTAAGGCAAGTTTTTAATATTCTTAGGAAAAATCATCTCTTTGGAAATCTAGAAAAATGTACATTTTGTGTAGATAGTGTTGCTTTCTTAGGCTTTGTTATTAGTAAAAAAAGGGTTCATGTGGACCCCGAGAAAATCAAGGCCATCCAAGAATGGCCCACTCCTAAGAGTTTTGGAGATATTAGTAGCTTCCATGGATTGACAAGCTTTTATAGGAGATTTGTTCCTAATTTCTCCACGCTCGCCTCCCCATTAGATGAATTGGTAAAGAAAAATGTTGAGTTTCTATGGGGAGAGAAATAAGAAAGAGCCTTCCTAGCTTTAAAGGATAAGCTCACCCATGAACCACTTCTAGCTCTACCGGATTTTTCAAGAAATTTTGAGATAGAATGTGATGCCTCTGGGGATGGCATAGGGGCAGTTTTGTTACAGGGTGGGCACCCAATTGCTTATTTTAGTGAAAAACTTAAAGGTGTCTCCCTTAACTACCCTACCTATGACAAAGAGCTCTATGCTTTAGTTAGGGTTCTTCAAACTTGGGAGCACTACCTTATTTCCAAAGAGTTTGTCATTCATAGTGACCATGAGTCACTAAAATATTTGAGGGGTCAAGGCAAACTCAATAAGAGGCATGCTAAATGGGTAGAGTTCTTGGAACAATTCCCATATGTGATCAAATACAAGAAAGGGAAAAACAATATTGTGGTTGATGCCCTTTCTAGGAGACATACTTTGCTAGTCTCCCTTGGATTCTATCTTTGTGGTAGTGGATAGATTTAGTAAAATGGCCCTACACACCCTTGCTAGTTGCTAACTCTCCTTGGGTGGATATAAGTATGGACTTTATATTGGGCTTGGCCAGAACCCAGAGAGGCATGGATTCTATCTTTGTGGTAGTGGATAGATTTAGTAAAATGGCCCATTTTATACCATACCACAAGATAGATGATGCAAGCAACATAGCCAGACTCTTCTTCAAGGAAGTGGTTAGACTTCATGGTCTACCCAAGACAATTATGTCAGATAAGGACACTAACTTCCTTATCTATTTTTGGAAAACTCTTTGGAGTAGGCCAGGAACTAAGCTATTTTTCTCAACTACTTGTCATCCCCAAACTGATGGGCAAACAGAAGTAGTTAATAGATCCTATCTACCATGTTAAGGACAGTCCTTAAAGGTAACCATAAGTCTTGGGATGAGTACTTATCCCATATTGAATTTGCTTCTAATAGGGTAGTCCATAAGACTACCAAAATCTCACCTTTTGAGGTTGTTTATGGTTTTAACTCTTTCACTCCTTTGGACCTAATACCTCTACCATATTCTTCTCATTATTTTCATAAAGAAGGGGTATTTAGGGTTGATTTTGTTAAAAAGTTACATGAGAAGGTTAAAATTCATATTCAACAACAAAATGAGAGAACTGCTTTAGAAACAAGCAAAGGTAAGAAATACCTCATTTTTGAGGAAAGATATTGGGTTTGGCTTCATTTAAGAAAGGAAAGGTTTCCTTCTCAAAGGAAGTCTAAACTCAATCCAAAAGGAGATGGTCCTTTTCAAGTCCTTCAAAGAATCAATGATAATTCTTACAGCTTAGATCTTCCTAGTGATTATGGAGTAAGTAACACTTTTAATGTTAGTGATCTTATTCCTTTTAATGTTAGTGATCTTAGACTCCATTTAACCTAACCTTGAAGTATAGTCATTTTCTATTTTTTCAGTAGTAGAAGTGGGATGGCATTTAGCAATGCTTGAAGGTGTGACTAGTAATTGGGCCATTGGGCCTAGGCAAAATTTTACATATTAGAATCATTTTGGCTCCTAATTTTTCATAGATTTGATTTAGCTAGGTTTCATCATTTTTGGATGAACCTAACTAAACCAAATCAAACATTTTTGAAATAATCAAAGTGAGCAAAATGAACCTTTGGCCGCCCACCTTGCCTAGTCTCCTTTTTTTGGCCGAATTGTTCTTCTCTTCCCAAAGCTTTGAGAAGCTTGTGCTACAAGCTTCTCCTTAGCTTTCTTCCCAAGAAAGCTAAGTGAGAAGCTTGCTTGACAAGATTCTTAACTAGCTTGGACGGTCAAGCCAACCAAACCATGGTTCCTAGTGAACCATGGTTAAGGTTAGCTTGCTCCCTAAGCTACCTCCTTCTATATATTTTTAATTCTAACTCTTGTTCTCACTTTTGACATTTATGAGAATAAGAATTCAGAAATTCTCTCTCAATCAAGAGTCCAAAATCGTGGAGAATCTCCTTCTCCTAGAAGCTTCACAAAGGAACTTCTCCTTTGTGTTTGGTTCCTCAAGTTTCTCTCTTTAAGAGAAACTGGACCTCTTACCTTGCTTCTCCTTGTAGACCCCTAAAATTGTCCGGGTCGGAAATAAAGCTTGAAGACTCTCGAAGACTGAAGGAAGATCAGCCAGAAGGACTCCTGGAAGGCCCTAGGAGGGTTCTCTGTAGGTCTAGAGGTCTTAGAATAGCTTAAAATAAGGAAGTGGAGGGAATGAAGCCCAATACGGCCGTACTAAACTTAATACGGCCGTATTGAAGCTTCAATATGGCCGCAGTGAACTCAATACGGCGTATTGAAGTTTCTGAAACTTCAATACGGCCGTACTGAAATCAATACGGCCGTATTGAAGCTTCAATACAGCCGCAGTGAACTCAATACGGGCGCATTGAAATTTCTGAATTTCAATACGGCCGTATTGAACTTCAATACGACCGTATTGAAGTTCAAAAATTTCAATACGGCCATATTGATTCTGTAGCCCGTATTGCGCCTATTCCCTATAAATATGACGTCAATTGGACGTCATTCGACACTTTTGAACATAGTTTCAACCCTCTCCTTGAGTATTCTGGGGTTTCTGAGCAGTGTTCTGCCCTAGAAATCACTCGGAGAGTTGATCCGACAAAGTTCTTGAGCCCCGAGCCATTTTGCTTGAGGATCGAACCTAGTCGAAGGGAAATCCTCCAGATTTCCATAGTTAAAAGTTTTGAGGAAGGAGCGAGCGAGCTTGTAGAGCGAGGGAACGCCAAAAAGCTTCCCAGTTTTACTCAATATATAAAAGCACGCTTCAAGAGGTTTCTTCTTAAATCCTTCCTTTTACTGCTTTCTGTGTGCATATTTAAACTGTCATCATGTAGATAGTTAATTTATAATCGCTTATAATAAATAGGGGTAATTTAGTAATTTTACGCTATTATTTTAGAAATAATCTGTCATAGGGAACCCGAAAGGGGCGCTGTGGGGTGCTAACACCTTCCCCACGCGTAACCGACTCCCTTACCCAACTCTGGTTGTAATGGCCAAAGTTGATTTATAAAATCAATTGCCTTATCCCTTTTTCCAATGTTTTGAGTAAAACATTGGTGGCGACTCCACGAACCCTCCTTTTACGAAAACCACTAATCCATGGAGGGTCCCGCTTGGGATTAACATGGATTGGTGAGACATTTAATAAACAAATTGGATAAGATCGACAAGGTCTCAGTTTGAGAACAAGTCGTTCTAATAATCCAATACATTTTCAAACTAAAATAAAAGCGAGTTCGACCGTCTTCGCGACCGCCGAGGCCCGTTTGGGCCGGTGGCGACAGATGGCGACTCCACTAGGGAAGCCTCGAGAGTCAGTCCCATTTAGTGACAGATTATTTTTAACAAATAATAGTTAAAATTACTTTATTACCCCTTGCTTGTATGATAACATGATTTATTATATGGCTTTAAATAACTGTTGTATGTTTAAATTCCGCAATTGTTTGAAATACAAACTGCACACAAACCTTTGCACACAACAGTTCCCTCTATACCCGGGGGCATGAGTGATTAACCATAGGGAGTGGATGTTAGTACGGCCGGTTGTCGAATGGGTCTATAGGTGCCCGTAGACCGTTGTCGGAAAACATCACTCAAGGTGATAACCATGAACTTGAGTCCGACGGTGCGTTGGAGCTTTCCATCGACCTACGATGAGAGGAATTGGGTCCCTATAATGGGGGCACCTTGGGGGCCTTGGACTGGTGAGAACAGTTAGAACCTACCTTGAATATGCACCATTTCTGCAGGATACCCCTACCTCGTGATTCGCTCGTGACTGTTCGTGGATGAGTGAATTGTGTGTGCATTTTTTATGTGACATTGTATGAGCATACATTTGCACCTTTTAAACATACAACATTCTTGTTTTCAATAAAAAATAAGAATAAATAGAAATAAAGATTTTCTAGTACATGGTGTTAACATCTGCCTCCATTGCATTCATATAGGTAGTTTCCCTTTTCACCCAAAATATACAAAAAATACAAAATACTCAAAAGGAAAAAAAAATACGTATTTATCCAAACCAAGCAATATCATGCATCATCTTAGGAATATCCCGAAAAACATGATAATGCTTAGTCGAATAAACACTATGCATGCATATTCATCGCCATCATCTCATATCATGCATTGTATTGTAGATTATGGAGAGGTCTAGGGAGGTGCAAAGGCCATTAAAGAAAGTGGACTTCCTATTATACCGTGCTGAGAGGTTGGATCACCTCTGTACCTTGATGTCAAGAGAGGCTCGCGTCGAGTTTGAGAAATCTTATGGGCGAGTTCTCGATTTGATGAGGATTTGTGTGGATCCAGCTTTTCTGAGGGCATTGGTTCACTTCTGGAGTCCCGATCTGCACTGTTTTGAGTTCCCCCAGTTTGACCTGGTTCCTACTCTAGAGGAGTACGAGCTCATGTTACGGTGGCCTAAATCAGCTGGGGTCTACCTTTTTCAGGGGAACTATGTGGCCGTAGAGAGAATAGCCACTCAGGTCAAACTACCACTACGATCAGCTGCCTTAGTAGGGAACGGCAGTATCAAGGGTTGGAAGCTTGCTATGATCGAAGACCACCTTTCTTCCTTGGCTGGTGAGGGAGATTGGTTAGCTTTCAACAAGACTCTTGCGTTAGCCGTGTTTGGGACGATCCTATTCCCCTTCCACGCTAACACAGTGGACCATGCTGCGATGGACGCTTTCTTTGCTTGGGACGTGCATTTGAAGAGTCCCGTGCCCGCTATTCTTGCCGACACCTTGCTATCTGTTCATCTATCTCAACAAAAGCAAGGGAAGATCATCCGATGCTGCACCTCCTTGTTATATGTGTGGGGCATCACACATTTCTACGCCTCTAGTCACATGGGGACTTTGCCCGATCCGTTGAGAAGCTTCTCAAAGATCCCCGTCTGCCGCCGATATGCTTCCGAGTGGAAGGATGAGATGGAACAGTGGAGTATCGAGCACTTCACGTGGGTTTGCCCTTGGTTCCGTCCGAGCCATGTATTGACAAGATGCGGCAGTTATTCGAGCATACCGTTGATGGGCCTCAGAGGTTGCATAACCTACTCACCTAAATTGGTTATGAGGCAACTAATGAGGACCCAAATCGTTCCTACCATAGAGGAGCTGGGAGGGTTGTGTTTCTCTTTCGATCCCGAGCATCAGAGAGATATGCACGCTGTTATAAGAGCGTGGGAGAGACCAACCTATGAGGGAGATCTCGAGCTTGAAAAGCCTCGGGTGTCCGTTTCCATTGACTACGAGAAATGGAGGAATGAGAGGGGGGTGTCACAACCATCCACCTCTTGTGCAACCACGACTACAAGGAGGGTGTTGCAAGAACAGGTCGACGCCTTGACCAAGAAACTGGAAATCATGGGAGCTCAGATGAGAGTTCTTGAAGAGAAAAACGAAGAATCCAGTTTCACCATTGATGGTCTTCAAAGGCAATGCAAGAAGAAGGACCATGAGATAGAGCGGCTCAAGGATGAGTGTGCTAACCTCAACGAGGAGACTACTCGGGCATCCAAAATGCCAAAGGTTGAACCGAGTAGTCAACTCCAAGAAGTCAATGTGAAGATAGCACGCCTTGAAGCCGAGCATGCAAAGCAGGCACAGTTGATCAAGGACATGCAAGATGATTTGTTTCTGACTCGATCCGACGCACAGCAATGGCGGGAAGTCGCTCAACGACAAGCCGCAAACCTTTCCGATTTCCGCAGAAAGGAAAGGGAAGGATTGGCACAAATGGCCAAACTCCAAGAGGAGAAGGATCGAGCCGAAGACGAGCTTAATGAGCTACAGGCCATGATCAACTACTATACTCAGAAAGCGAAGGAGGCTCAGAAAATCAGTGACGATATGAGCCAAGCGGTCCATACGCAGATTAAAGCAATGGGTCGTCATGTCGAGGAAGCCGAAGATGAATGGCAAAGAAATATGAACCCGCCTGTGGGTTTTTACCGGCTTTTCTCTTATTGTAAAAAATTGCTTCAAAGCATTGTATAAAAGTTGAACACTTTCTTTAATGAATCAAATCGTATTGCCTTTGCATCTCATTAGTCATTCATTTTGCATTTATCTCTCCTAGTAATTAATAATAAAGATTAATAAAAAGAAAGAATTAATCGATGCGTATGTTCAGAATGGATCGCACGCCATTTGTGATAAAATGCAAACCAACAACTGCGCAAAGCGAACACACGACGACGCCGTTGTTGGTAATCAAGACAGAAAAAGGGGAAGGTCCCACGCCGTTAAGGATTGTCGCTCCAAGACCTTTCCCTTACGAATCGAATAAGGCTGTGCCATGGATATACGACATCCATACTTCTGCCGACAGTGATATCTCCAATATCGCTGGACTTGGGGGCATGACTAGGAGTGGTAGGATCTACACTCCCGAAGATCTTCATGATAAAGCTCCCAAGAATAAAGAAAAAGGAAAAGATAAAACCGAGGAAAAAGAATCCGAGGAGGAGACTGATGAGCTGTTAAAATTCATTAGACAGAGCGAGTACTCCATTGTGGATCAACTTCACAAGACACCAGCGAAGATCACTTTGTTGTCGTTGATCCTAAGCTCCGAACCGCATCGGCAAGCCCTGTTGAAAGTCTTGAACGAGGCGTATGTATCACACACCATATCCCAAGACAAATTTGAGGGGATTGTTAGTCACATCACGGCTAATGATCACCTCACCTTCACAGATGAAGAGATCCCCACCGAGGGACCGCACCATAACAAGCCCTTGCACATCTCTGTAAAGTGCAAGGAGTATCACATCGCGAAGGTCTTGGTGGATAATGGATCTTCCTTGAACGTGATGCCAAAAAGAACGTTCGATCAGATGGCAATCGAGGGAGTCCAAATGCGCCCAAGCAACATGATCGTTCGAGCTTTCGACGGCTCTAAAAGAGAAGTGGTGGGAGAAGTCAATCTTCCAATCCAAATTGGACCCACCGTCTTTAATGTCGAATTCCAAGTGATGGATATTACTCCTGCATATAGCTGTCTCCTCGGCCGACCCTGGATTCATGATGCGAAAGCTGTACCCTCTACGCTCCACCAGAAAGTCAAGTTCATAGTGGGTGACAAACTGGTGACCGTGCAAGCTGAAGACGACATACTCATCAGCAAACCATCCAACATACCTTATGTGGATGCAGCAGAGGAAGCTTTGGAAACCGCCTTCCAAGCATTGGAAATTGCCAATGTTGAAACGTTTCCCCGAGAAATGAAGAAGGTAGCTCATATGCTCACAAAGAATGGATACTTGCCAGGACAAGGATTAGGCAAGTACTCCCAAGGAATCCCGGAGCTACCCATTATCAAGGACAATCCGGGGAAACAAGGGTTAGGATACAACCCTGTTAAAGATCAAAGAACGAAGAGGAATCAAGATCCTTCTCGACGCTCTTTAAGCCAGATCTTTAGGAAGGCTGGTTCACAAACGTCAAGGCCAGCTGTCGTCATCAAGTGTCCTTTTCCTTCTAATAGGGATGTGTAAATTCGGTGACTATTAGAGATCACTCCTCGGGGACAGCCCGACCCCCGAGCCTCGATAGGGCACATGTTTCCATTATGATTATAATAAAATCATTCTTCATTATTTCTTTATTGCTTCTTTTCTTGCTCGCAATAAAAATCTAAACCACGTTATTTAACCCTGTTTGAATAAACATGAATGAGGTTAAAATCATCTTGATAATAATAAACCCGCATCATTTTTATGTGGAAATGTGCATAACGACTTGGAGCACCTTTTCTTGGCCTCAATAAGTGCCGTCATGGATAAAAGAAATCCATTCAGGACAAAAATCCTAAAAAATAATAAGCTCGGCAGGGAACCCAAAAAGGGGACTGCGCAAAAATAAGAGCAAAAGACCCGCTAGGAATCCCACAAAAGGGTGACCTAGGCAAAAGTTAGGGTTACAAAATGAAGACAAAAACCCGCTAGGAATCCCACGAAAAGGGTGACCTAGGCAAAAGTTAGGGTTACAAAATGAATACAAAAGCCCGCTAAGACATCACAAAAGGTTGTTTTAGGCAAAAGTTAGGGCCGTCAAAAAAAAGAAAAACAAAATAAATCCATGATGGTACCATCAATTGAATTCAACAAGGAGCTCAAGAAAAGCTATCCAAGTTGTCAAAGCACAATCATTAATAACAAAGATGTGCTTAACTTCATAAGTGTTTAATCGAACAAGCCTAAACACTTAAGCCTACCATTGGCCCGCCATTCTTACAAAATCCATTTTTCAAAAAATAAAATAATCCCCTCTAAAACACAAACTTTTGAAAATATATCCTTTCCTTCTTTTCTCTCTTGTCCCCAACGATTTTTGAATAATCTAGTGGAAACATGGAGATATAGTGGTCAATAGGAGGGTTGACACATCTTCTAAAGGAAGGGAGAATCATTTGGTTGATAACACCAAAAATCAAATACGCATCGTTCCTCGGTTACAGAAATCGGCAAAGCACAGTCTGTCTGGAGGAATGGCAAGATCCAAACAAAGAACGCATCGATTAATTCTTTTGAAAAACTGAATCAAATAGAATTAGGTGCATCTCATTTGCATACATGCATACAGATGATAGGTGTACTAGAAGATCACTTATTCTCTGTTTATATCAAAAAAAAAAAAAAAAAAAAAAAAAATCATAAATCAGAAAAATCCAATACGCCCGTATTGGTATTAATACGGTCGTATTGGAGTTAACGTTAAGTACAACGTTTCAACTCCAATACGGGCGTATTAAAATCCAGTACGCCCGTACTAAACCCCAATACGGTCGTATTGAATCCAATACGGTCCATATTGATTGTAAACTTTGTACATCAACGGAAAGGCCAATACGGCCGTATTGAATCCAAAACGGGCCGTATTGGCGGAATTTTGCCTATAAATAAAGACTTCCCCTCCCTCATTTTGCATACCTTTCTTCATTCCCCACATTCCTTGCTTGTGAGTGCATTCCTACAAAGATTATCGGAAATGGCAGAATCTTCTCGCAAAAGGCAGAGAGCCCCGGCCAGACGTGTAATGACAGATCGACACCGGGAACGGCTACAGCTTATAGAGACGTTCACCATCGAGCCGTCAAGAGTGCTCGACTTTGAGCTTCTCCAAGCAGTGGGCTTGGAGAATGATGTCAGAAACTACTTCGACGCCATAGGATGGGGATTTGTCCTTAATCCACCATCCCAGCTATATTTGACGGCCACGAAGGAATTCTTGGCTACAGTCGGCGTCACGGAGTCGACTAACAGCTATGGGGAGGATGTTTGCGCGGTGGATTTCTGGATGAATGAAGGATACCGCTCGCTGACGTTGGACGAGTTCAACGTTCAGGCAGGGTTTTTCAGCCGCACTGATCAGCTGGCATTCCGAGATGCCATATGCGAGTGGCCTGATCAGTGGACTCCGGTTGAGATGTGGAGTTTGCTCACTGGCCGACGGGATTATCATTCAGGGGTGAAGGGCTCCCGGCTCCCGACTGCTCTTAGGATCTGTCACAAGATCCTCACCAGTACTATTCATGGCAGGTCCAAGAGTCCAGAGTCGATTACGCGGCCGGATCTGCTGGCCTTATATTGCATGGCCACCGGCCGGAAGGCCAATCCTGGATATTTCTTCCTCGAGCACGTGAAGAAGCTTGGGGTACGAGAGGGAGGAGAGTCCAGACAGGGGTACATCTTGGTTGCCCCACTCCTCTCACAGCTGGCGGAGACATGGGGATGTCCCGATGGTGCAGAGCCAGGGGCATTGGCGCCAAAGCTGATTGGTGCCTCCACCCTGATTAACATGAAGATCATCGCTAGATCGCCAGGAGGGGGGTTTGTGCGAGTAGATGGCCTCGAGACCTTCGACGACCTCCTCAACAACCTCGACTTTGAGGGAGGCGACGCCCCGCAGCCAGAGGCTAGCACATCACGGTCGGACAGGGGATACTTTGACGCCCGCTTCGACACACTGCAGCAGAGCATTGACACGCGATTCGATGCTTTTCAGCAGAGCATCGACGCGCGATTCGATGCTTTTCAGCATAGTGTCGGTACATGGCAGCAGAGTACCGATACTCGACTAGACAGCTTGGTGCAGGGGTTCGACAACCTCTCAGTCTGGCTCCATAGCCACTACTCCACTCCTCCTCAGGATCCGCCGGCCGATGAGTGAAGACCGGATTGCTTCCTTTAATTTTTATGTATTTAGTTTGATTGGGCTGTATCCCATCTTTGATTTCTTTTGATTTCTCTCGTACAAACTTATTTTCTATTTTAATGAAAATTTCCACTGTTTGATTTTAAATTCTCTAGCAATTTAAATTCTGTACAGCAAAAGCCAAAAACATAAAAAAGGCAAAATACAGAAAAAGCCAAATCAGAAGAAAAGGCAAAATACAGAAAAAGCCGAAAATGAAAAGGCAAGGATATAGAAAATCCAACAAAAAGATTGCACAGAATAACTGAGCCTGGAGAGGCTTGCCGAAATAATACTCCCGCAGAATAACCGAGCCTGGAGAGGCTTGCCGAAACAATACTCATCAGTTTGTACAGAATAACTGAGCCTGGAGAGGCTTGCCGAAACAATACTCATCAGTTTGTACAGAATAACTGAGCCTGGAGAGGCTTGCCGAAACAATACTCCTCAGTAAATAGAATAATTGAGCCTGGAGAGGCTCGCAGAAATAATACTCCCCAGAGGGAACCTCAGCTCAAGCTCACGGAAAAATCCCCAGCGAGAGCTATCAAAGCAAAATCGACGCAATCCCCAATGGAAGTGCGATCATCCAAACAGTATATACAAGTCAAAGGACTTAACACTTCCTCAGTGGAAGATAGCTCTCCGACTCAAAGTGCTGAGCGAGGCTAAGCCTGTAGAGGCTTCCTAAATAATACTCTGGGATACATAAGATCCCTCATTCCCCAGTCGCCTACTCAGAGGCATCCCTACAAAAGGAGAAAAATCAAAAATATCAATAAGTATTCCCCAAGCGGAATCTGGCACTCAGCCGAACACTGAACTAATCCCCAGTCGCCTACTCAAGAGGCATCCCTACTGTAGACCCCTAAAATTGTCCGGGTCGGAAATAAAGCTTGAAGACTCTCGAAGACTGAAGGAAGATCAGCCAGAAGGACTCCTGGAAGGCCCTAGGAGGGTTCTCTGTAGGTCTAGAGGTCTTAGAATAGCTCAAAATAAGGAAGTGGAGGGAATGAAGCCCAATACGGCCGTACTGAACTTAATACGGCCGTATTGAAGCTTCAATACGGCCGCAGTGAACTCAATACGGCGTATTGAAGTTTCTGAAACTTCAATACGGCCGTACTGAAATCAATACGGCCGTATTGAAGCTTCAATACAGCCGTATTGAACTCAATACGGCCGTATTGAAGTTCAAAAATTTCAATACGGCCGTATTGGTTCTGTAGCCCGTATTGGGCCTGTTCCCTATAAATATGACGTCAATTGGACGTCATTTGGCACTTTCACACTCAGTTTTGACTCCCTCCTTGAGTATTCTGGGGTTTTTGAGCAGTGTTCTGCCCTAGAAATCTCTCTGGGAGTCGATCCGACGAAGTTCTGGAATTCCGAGCACTTAGCTTGGAGATTCGAACCTAGTCGAAGGGAAATCCTCCGGATTTCCATAGTCAAAATTTTATAGGAGAGAGCGAGCGAGCTTGTAGAGCGAGGGAACGCCAAAAAGCTTCCCAGTTTTACTCAATATATAAAAGCACGCTTCAAGAGGTTTCTTCTTAAATCCTTCCTTTTACTGCTTTCTGTGTGCATATTTAAATTGTCATCATGTAGATAGTTAATTTATAATCGCTTATAATAAATAGGGGTAATTTAGTAATTTTACGCTGTTATTTTAGAAAATAATCTGTCATAGGGAACCCGAAAGGGGCGCTGTGGGGTGCTAACACCTTCCCCACGCGTAACCGACTCCCTTACCCAACTCTGGTTGTAATGGCCAAAGTTGATTTATAAAATCAATTGCCTTATCCCTTTTTCCAATGTTTTGAGTAAAACATTGGTGGCGACTCCACGAACCCTCCTTTTACGAAAACCACTAATCCATGGAGGGTCCCGCTTGGGATTAATATGGATTGGTGAGACATTTTAATAAATAAATTGGATAAGATCGACAAGGTCTCAGTTTGAGAACAAGTCGTTCTAATAATCCAATACATTTTCAAAACTAAAATAATAAGCGAGCTCGACCGTCTTCGCGACCGCCGAGGCCCGTTTGGGCCGGTGGCGACAGATGGCGACTCCACTGGGGAAGCTTCGAGGGTCAGTCCCATTTAGTGACAGATTATTTTTAACAAATAATAGTTAAAAATTACTTTATTACCCCTCACTTGTATGATAACATGTTTATCTATTTGGCTTTAATAACTGTTGTATTTTTAAATTTACGCAATTGTTTGAAATAAAAACTGCACACAAACCTTTGCACACAACAGTTCCCTCTATACCCGGGGGCATGAGTGATTAACCATAGGGAGTGGATGTTAGTACGGCCGGTTGTCGAATGGGTCTATAGGTGCCCGTAGACCGTTGTCGGAAAACATCACTCAAGGTGATAACCATGAACTTGAGTCCGACAGTGCGTTGGAGCTTTCCATCGACTTACGACGAGAGGAATTGGGTCCCTATAATGGGGGCACCTTGGGGGCCTTTGACCAAGTGAGAACAGTTAGATCCTCCTTGAATATGCACTTTTCTGCAGGAGACCCCTACCTCGTGATTCGCTCGTGACTGTTCGTGGATGAGTGAATTGATTGTGTAAATGCTTATGTGCAATTGTTTGTGCATTAATAAATAACCTCGTGATAAGGTCTAAAAAATAATCCCCATGCATGAAAATGTCATGACATGAGAGGAAAAACCAATGTGTGAAAATATAATAAAAGTAAGGAGCATAGGCATCATTATCAATAATACCTCATGCATCCTCATCATCATTTATAGGTTCACTAATACCCTCTCGATGTGAGTGAAAGAGACCCGTGACTATTGAGATTCTCCGTTGTGGAGAGATAATAGCCTAGGGAGGGTGATAAACTTTCATCTTAAAAAGGCAGCGCCTCAAAGATGAAAGATTATCAAGCTCACATCAAGAGTGTATTCATATCATAAATAAGCTAATTAGAATAAACATTCATTTTAGAAAGTGGCTGGTCATCTCTCTGTCCTCACACGCGCGAAGAAAATCAAGAAAATGGAAGCGCTAGAGGAACAAAACAAGAAGCTCACGACCGAGCTTTCACAGCTCAAAGAGCAGATGGCGCAAATGTTGGAACTCATGCGTCACCATAACATTCATGGATCTCATCACAGTGACCATGGGTCCCATCATGAGGGAGAGGAGGAGGAGCATGAAGAAGATCCTCCACATGCCATACCTCTTGGGGCTGGAATTATGATCAAAGAGCCCGAGGTTTCAAAAGAACAATTCCACGCCCTAGAGGATCGGTTGAGGGCTATGGAGGGGCATGACTTCGATATTAAAGATGCCGCCGACATGTGTTTAGTGAGGGATATTCAATTCCCTCCCAAATTTAAAGTGCCAGATTTCCCGAGATACGTGGGATCGACTTGCCCCAAGAGTCATCTCACCATGTACTGCCGAAAGATGGCTGCATATGCCACAAACGAAAAGCTCTTGATCCACTGCTTCCAAGAGAGCTTGGCTGATACCGCGCTCAACTGGTATATGCAGCTAGATGGAAATCAAGTATGTACATGGAGGCAGTTGGCCGACGCCTTTCTCAAGCGTTACAAATACAACATCGACCTAACACCTGATAGGTCAGATCTTCAAGCCTTGAGTAAGAAAAATGATGAATCTTTCAAGGCGTACGCCCAACGATGGAGGGAGTTGGCGGCACAGATAGAGCCCCCGCTGTCAGATAAGGAGATGGTGTCCTTATTCATCAACTCGTTGACTGGTCCCTATTACGATAAAATGATAGGGAACACAACGACACTCTTCTCGGACATCATCACCATTGGGGAGAGAGTGGAACAAGGACTTAAAAGTGGGAAGTTGGCTAAGCCTTCCCAATCATATGAAGCTAAGAAGGTCTTCGGGAAGAAGAAAGAGGGAGAAGTCAATGCTATAACCATACCCTCGGCTACTTCCACTTCGAAGTCGGGAAGATCGCAATTCACCCCTGTGAAGAAGTTTGATAAACTTCCGACCACTTATAGCGATCTCCTGCCGAAGCTAGTAGAAGCCAAACTTCTAGCTCATGTTCCACCAAGGAAGATCGACCCACCTTACCCCGATTGGTACAAGCCACAAGACAAATGTTTATACCATTCGGGGGCACCAGGGCATTCAACAGAGAAATGCCTAGCTCTCAAATACAAGGTCCAAAACCTTATTGATGCCGGGTGGGTCACCTTCGATTCGACAGCGCCCGACGTGAGCAAGAATCCTCTGCCAAAGCAGGAGTAGGGAGAAGAACAAACCACGATAGGGCCCCTTCATATTTCTCTTTTAGGGACTCATGATCAGTACCCGAGATCATGAGAACCTTTTCATGTAAATAAGGGTTTTTGTACAGTTTTAATACATATCAATAAAGAGACATTTTTCACATTATTCTCTTTTTTGTTCTTTTCTCTCTTTCCTCATAAACATTAATAATTCTAAACCTAAACAGAACCAATAAAATAATTATGTCTGTAATTGTTCGCTCTGACCGGGATCCAAAAGTTGAGGATGAATGGGTTGAGTTGGACAGTGATGAGGAAACCATTTCTCCGGATCTGCAAAGATTGCTAGATCAAGAAGCTTGTCAAGAGAAATTAGAGACTATAAATTTGGGGCATGGCCGAGAGATAAAAGAGGTCAATATTGGGACCCATATCAGTGATGAAATAAGGACACATGCTTCCGCTATGATTATAATAAAATCATTCTTCATTGCTTCTTTTCTTGCTTATAATAAAATTCTAAACCACATTATCTTTAACCCTGTTTGAATAAACATGAATGAGGTTAAAATCATCTTAATAATAATAAACCCACATCATTTTTATGTGGAAGTGTGTGTGATAACTTGGAGCACCTTCCCTTGGCCATGACAAGTGCCATCATGGATAAAAATAAATCCTTCAAAATAAAAGAAGCTCGGCAGGAAACCCAAAAAGGGGTCTGCGCAAAAATAAGAGCAAAAGACCCGCTAGGAATCCCACAAAAGGGTGACCTAGGCAAAAGTTAGGGTTGCAAAAATGAACAAAAACAAAAGTCCGCTAAAACGCCACAAAAGGGTGTTTTAGGCAAAAATAAGGACAATCAAAAAACAAAAGAAATCCATGATGGTACCATGAACCGATTTCAAAAAGAAAGGTTCAAGAGCAGCTATCCAAGTTGTCAAAGCACAATCATTAATAACAAAGATGTGCTTAACTTCATAAGTGTTTAATCAAGCAAGCCTAAACACATAAGCCCACCTTGGCCAAACATTCTTACAAAATCCATTTTTCAAAAATAAAATAATCCCCTCTAAAACACAAACTTTTGAAAATATATCCCTTCCTTCTTTTCTCTCTTGTCCCAAAAGATTTTGGAATAATCTAGTGGAAGCATGGAGAAATAAATCATCACTGATAATGGATCTAATCTGAACAACAAAATGGTGGAAGAACTGAGCCAAGAATTCAAGATCCAACACCACAACTCTTCCCCATATCGGCCAAAGATGAATGGGGCAATCGAGGCAACCAAAAAGAACATCAAGAAAATAGTGCAAAAGATGGTTGTCTCATTTAAAGACTGACACGAGATATTACCCTTTGCTCTTCATGGTTATAGGACTTCAGGAGGCAGTTCTACCCGTCGAAGTCGAAAAACCTTATATAAGGGTAATCATGGAAGCAAAACTTTCCGAGGCAGAAAGGGTTCAAAGCCGATACGACAGGTTGAACCTTATCCAAGAGAAACGGCTGAACGCCATATGCCATGGTCAAGCCTATCAGAGGAAGATCAAAAAGGCTTTTGACAAGAAAGTCCGCCCTCGAGTCTACCATGAGGGAGAGTTGGTAATGAAGAAATTACTACCAACTCAAAAAGGGCAAAATCGGAAAGTGTGCCCCAAATCACGGAGGACCATACGTGGTAAAACGAGCCTTCTCAGGAGAAGCATTGATTCTCACAAACATGGACGGAGAAGAACTTCGATACCCAGTCAACATTGACGTGGTAAAGAAGTACTATGCTTGAAGACGTTGCTTGCATAGGCCTGCTAGGATGAAAACCCAAAAAGGCGTCCTAGGCAAAAGTTAGGGCAAAATAAAAAGCCCGCCAGTACAAGGGTACTAGGCAAAACAACGGCAAAATTATCCCCGCTAGGATACGTCCTAGGCAAAAGTTAGAGGCAAAAGAATAAGATGTAAAAGCAAAGCAAGCAACGATCGCTTGAATCGAAAACCGAAAGGCGGTCCAAGTGATTATATTCTAGAAGCAAGCGTCTTGCAGCATCTACACTCCTGGCTCAGACCGAAGCAATTAGGGGAACGTAAAGAGCAACAATTACAGATATAATCGTTAAGCCCAATGTATATAGCCTACCCTGGCCAGCCATTCTTCAGAAATTTCCTTCTGTATATCTTTCTGTAAAAACACTTGTGAATATCAATAAAAATATCCATTTGTTTCTTTTCTTTCTTGACCATGTGATTATGCCTCTGAATTGGTTTTTCATAAAAATTGTACGAAATTCCATTAATAATCGGTCAATAAAAGAAAATTGGAGGGGTTCCTGTAAAATCCATAATCTCCTGCATAAAGGCTCACAAAAATACTCCCTCGCGTCAATGACAGAAAGTCCTCCAAGAAGAAGAGGATAGGGAGAGCCACTCACTTTTCTAAATAAATGAACAAAAATAAAAAATTGTATTGCATTTGTGCATCACACACACATTAGTTGCACATTCAAAGACCTTATCATGAGGCAACTGCATAAAATAGAAAAATAGAAAATTGCTTGTGTATGACAGCAGCAAGCAAAATACAAAGATTCAGAAAATCAACAGCATCATACAGAATAATTGAGCCTGGAGAGGCTTGCCGAAAGAATACTCTCAAAATAACTGAGCCTGGAGAGGCTCGCCGAAATAATACTCTCTCAGAATAATTGAGCCTGGAGAGGCTTGCCGAAAGAATACTCTCAGAATAATTGAGCCTGGAGAGGCTTGCCGAAAGAATACTCTCAGAATAATTAAGCCTGGAGAGGCTTGCCGAAATAATACTCGTACAGAATAATTGAGCCTGGAGAGGCTTGCCGAAACAATACTCCCACAGAATAATTGAGCCTGGAGAGGCTTGTCGAAATAATACTCCTTCAGAATAACTGAGCCTGGAGAGGCCTGCCGAAATAATACTCTCTCATAATAACTGAATTTAATTTCTTTAGCACTTTTAATTTCTTTACAGCAAAAGCCAAAAACATAAAAAGGCAAAATACAGAAAAAGCCAAATCAGAAGAAAAGGCAAAATACAGAAAAAGCCGAAAATAAAAAAGGCAAGGATATAGAAAATCCAACAAACAATTTGTACCGAATAACTAAGCCTGGAGAGGCTTACCAAAATAATACTCCACATCCTCCACAGTATGCAGAATAACTGAGCCTGGAGAGGCTCGCAGAAATAATACTCCCCAGAGGGAACCTTAGCTCAAGCTCACGGAAAAATCCCCAGCGAGAGCTATCAAAGCAAAATCGACGCAATCCCCAATGGAAGTGCGATCATCCAAACAGTATATACAAGTCAAAGGACTTAACACTTCCTCAGTGGAAGATAGCTCTCCGACTCAAAGCGCTGAGCGAGGCTAAGCCTGTAGAGGCTTCCTAAAAAATACTCTGGGATACGTGAGATCCCCAAATCCCCAGTCGCCTACTCAAGAGGCATTCCTACAAAAAGAAAAGATCAAAAATTTCAATAAATATTCCCCAAGCGGAATACGGCACTCAGCCAAACACTGAACATCAAGATAATTCACCTACTTAGAGGCACTTCTTCAAAAAGAGAAAATCAAAAAGATCAATAAATATTCCCCAAGTGGAATCTGGCTCTCAGCCAATCATTGAACATCAAGGTGATATGCCTAACAGAAGAGGCTAATCAAAATCAACATCCAGAATCCCCAGCGGATAACAGCCTACACAGAGGCAGCAAAAAATCAGAAAATCAAAAAGAGTTACCCGAATAAGGATAACCGGGATACTCCACCAACGTCAAAAGGACGTCAGCCAAACATAAGGCATCGCTCAACTCAGAGAGAAAGAGCATCTGTGTCTATACCCCAAGGAGTCAGAAATTCCCCATGGGTACCAACAATGCAATGCAAGTTGGGGCACAAGAACCTATGAATGACTGCACATCCCCTAGACGGATCCCTGCGTTATCCAGCCCTCAGCGGCACAAAATCAGAAAAATAATCGTCGAAGCAGCATCGTGGACTGTGGAGACAAACTATACTCAACTACCTCATTTTTGAGAGGCAAGGTCTGGAGAGACGGTACTCAAACAAGGTCTGGAGAGACGGTACTCAAACAAGGTCTGGAGAGACAATACTCAAACGAAGTCTGGAGAGACAGTACTCAAACAAGGTCTGGAGAGACGGTACTCGAACAAAGTCTGGAGAGACGGTACTCGAACAAAGTCTGGAGAGACAGTACTCAAACAAGGTCTGGAGAGACGGTACTCAAACAAGGTCTGGAGAGACGGTACTCAAACAAGGTCTGGAGAGACAGTACTCAAACGAAGTCTGGAGAGACAGTACTCAAAGTCTGGAGAGACGGTACTCAAACAAAGTCTGGAGAGACGATACTCAAACAAGGTCTGGAGAGACGGTACTCGAACAAAGTCTGAAGAGACGGTACTCGAACAAAGTCTGGAGAGACGGTACTCAAACAAGGTTTGGAGAGACAATACTCAAGGTCTGGAGAGACAATACTCAGCCATCAGCGTCGTCAGAGGCACGTTGGTGTTAAACTCAGCTATCGAGGATGTCAGAAGCGCCGAGGTATGCACCCACCTGGAGAGGCTACTCAACAATTTTCCACCGGAAGACATTACAAGTCAGAAGGTCGGCACATCACCCGGACAATTGGGTCAACTCCTTTACTTGTCAGCCGGTACACCAAAAGACCGTCCGACTAAGTAAAGGGGGGGCAGCTGTAGACCCCTAAAATTGTCCGGGTCGGAAATAAAGCTTGAAGACTCTCGAAGACTGAAGGAAGATCAGCCAGAAGGACTCCTGGAAGGCCCTAGGAGGGTTCTCTGTAGGTCTAGAGGTCTTAGAATAGCTCAAAATAAGGAAGTGGAGGGAATGAAGCCCAATACGGCCGTACTGAACTTAATACGGCCGTATTGAAGCTTCAATACGGCCGCAGTGAACTCAATACGGCGTATTGAAGTTTCTGAAACTTCAATACGGCCGTACTGAAATCAATACGGCCGTATTGAAGCTTCAATACAGCCGTATTGAACTCAATACGGCCGTATTGAAATTTCTGAATTTCAATACGGCCGTATTGAACTCAATACGGCCGTATTGAAGTTCAAAAATTTCAATACGGCCGTATTGGTTCTGTAGCCCGTATTGGGCCTGTTCCCTATAAATATGACGTCAATTGGACGTCATTTGGCACTTTCACACTCAGTTTTGACTCCCTCCTTGAGTATTCTGGGGTTTTTGAGCAGTGTTCTGCCCTAGAAATCTCTCTGGGAGTCGATCCGACGAAGTTCTGGAATTCCGAGCACTTAGCTTGGAGATTCGAACCTAGTCGAAGGGAAATCCTCCGGATTTCCATAGTCAAAATTTTATAGGAGAGAGCGAGCGAGCTTGTAGAGCGAGGGAATGCCAAAAAGCTTCCCAGTTTTACTCAATATATAAAAGCACGCTTCAAGAGGTTTCTTCTTAAATCCTTCCTTTTACTGCTTTCTGTGTGCATATTTAAACTGTCATCATGTAGATAGTTAATTTATAATCGCTTATAATAAATAGGGGTAATTTAGTAATTTTACGCTATTATTTTAGAAATAATCTGTCATAGGGAACCCGAAAGGGGCGCTGTGGGGTGCTAACACCTTCCCCACGCGTAACCGACTCCCTTACCCAACTCTGGTTGTAATGGCCAAAGTTGATTTATAAAATCAATTGCCTTATCCCTTTTTCCAATGTTTTGAGTAAAACATTGGTGGCGACTCCACGAACCCTCCTTTTACGAAAACCACTAATCCATGGAGGGTCCCGCTTGGGATTAATATGGATTGGTGAGACATTTTAATAAATAAATTGGATAAGATCGACAAGGTCTCAGTTTGAGAACAAGTCGTTCTAATAATCCAATACATTTTCAAAACTAAAATAATAAGCGAGCTCGACCGTCTTCGCGACCGCCGAGGCCCGTTTGGGCCGGTGGCGACACCTACAAAAGGAGAAAAAATAAAAAATCTCAATAAATATTCCCCATGCGGAATGCGGCATCCAGCCAAACATAAAACATCAAGATTATTTGCCTAACAGAAGAGGCCAGTCAAGAAATGAATGACAAAATCCCCAGTGGATAAACAGCCTACACAGAGGCTACAAAATCAGAAAATTGAAAAGAGTCACCCGAATAAGGACAACCGGGATACTCCACCAACGTCAAAGGACGTCAGCCAAACAAAAGGCGTCGCTCAACTCAAAGAGAGAGCATCTGTGTCCACACCCCAAGGATTCAGAAATTCCCCATGGGTACCAACAATGCAATGCAAGTTGGGGCACAGGAACCTATGAATGACTGCACATCCCCTAGACGGATCCCTGCGTTATCCAGCCCTCAGCGGCACAAAATCAGAAAAAACTGTCAAAGCAGCATAGTGGACTGTGGAGACAAAAATTACCTCAAAATCCCTGGAGAGGGTAAACTCGCATTGCCGAAGTGATCAGAAGACACGGACGCAGTCCCTGGAGAGGACAAACTCAGCTGCCGATGTTAAGACGCAGTCCCTGGAGAGGGCAAACTCAGCTGCCGATGTTAAGACGCAGTCCCTGAAGAGGGTAAACTCAGCTGTCGATGTTAAGACGCAGTCCCTGGAGAGGGTAAACTCAGCTGCCGATGTTAAGACGCAGTCCCTGGAGAGGGCAAACTCAGCTGCCGATGTTAAGACGCAGTCCCTGGAGAGGGTAAACTCGGCTGCCGATGTTAAGACGCAGTCCCTGGAGAGGGTAAACTCACCTGCCGATGTTAAGACGCAGACCCTGGAGAGGGCAAACTCAACTGCCAAATGTTAAGCGGCAGAGCCTGGAGAGGCGGTACTCAATCATCAGGGTGATGTTAACACACTGGTGTCTAGCTTCCGGCTCGGGCGTCGAGTGAGGCTAGGTCTGGAGAGACGGTACTCAACCATCAGCGTCATCAGAGGTGCGTTGATGTCCAACTTCCGGCTCGGGCGTCGAGTGAAGTTGACCCTGGAGAGGGTAAACTCAGCTACCGAGGATGTCAGAAGCGCCGAGGTATGCACCCACCTGGAGAGGCTACTCAACAATTTTCCACCGGAAGACATTACAAGTCAGAAGGTCGGCACATCACCCGGACAATTGGGTCAACTCCTTTACTTGTCAGCCGGTACACCAAAAGGCCGTCCGACTAAGTAAAGGGGGGGCAGCTGTAGACCCCTAAAATTGTCCGGGTCAGAAATAAAGCTTGAAGACTCTCGAAGACTGAAGGAAGATCAGCCAGAAGGACTCCTGGAAGGCCCTAGGAGGGTTCTCTGTAGGTCTAGAGGTCTTAGAATAGCTTAAAATAAGGAAGTGGAGGGAATGAAGCCCAATACGGCCGTACTAAACTTAATACGGCCGTATTGAAGCTTCAATATGGCCGCAGTGAACTCAATACGGCGTATTGAAGTTTCTGAAACTTCAATACGGCCGTACTGAAATCAATACGGCCGTATTGAAGCTTCAATACAGCCGCAGTGA
The DNA here is from genome assembly GCF_000230855.2 of Cajanus cajan. Taxonomy (NCBI): domain Eukaryota; kingdom Viridiplantae; phylum Streptophyta; class Magnoliopsida; order Fabales; family Fabaceae; genus Cajanus; species Cajanus cajan. The sequence goes on along the minus strand of NC_138521.1, from coordinate 39,195,117 downwards.
ACTCAATACGGGCGCATTGAAATTTCTGAATTTCAATACGGCCGTATTGAACTTCAATACGACCGTATTGAAGTTCAAAAATTTCAATACGGCCGTATTGATTCTGTAGCCCGTATTGCGCCTATTCCCTATAAATATGACGTCAATTGGACGTCATTCGACACTTTTGAACATAGTTTCAACCCTCTCCTTGAGTATTCTGGGGTTTTTGAGCAGTGTTCTGCCCTAGAAATCACTCGGAGAGTTGATCCGACAAAGTTCTTGAGCCCCGAGCCATTTTGCTTGAGGATCGAACCTAGTCGAAGGGAAATCCTCCGGATTTCCATAGTTAAAAGTTTTGAGGAAGGAGCGAGCGAGCTTGTAGAGCGAGGGAACGCCAAAAAGCTTCCCAGTTTTACTCAATATATAAACGCACGCTTCAAGAGGTTTCTTCTTAAATCCTTCCTTTTACTGCTTTCTGTGTGCATATTTAAACTGTCATTATGTAGATAGTTAATTTATAATCGCTTATAATAAATAGGGGTAATTTAGTAATTTTACGCTATTATTTTAGAAATAATCTGTCATAGGGAACCCGAAAGGGGCGCTGTGGGGTGCTAACACCTTCCCCACGCGTAACCGACTCCCTTACCCAACTCTGGTTGTAATGGCCAAAGTTGATTTATAAAATCAATTGCCTTATCCCTTTTTCCAATGTTTTGAGTAAAACATTGGTGGCGACTCCACGAACCCTCCTTTTACGAAAACCACTAATCCATGGAGGGTCCCGCTTGGGATTAACATGGATTGGTGAGACATTTAATAAACAAATTGGATAAGATCGACAAGGTCTCAGTTTGAGAACAAGTCGTTCTAATAATCCAATACATTTTCAAACTAAAATAAAAGCGAGTTCGACCGTCTTCGCGACCGCCGAGGCCCGTTTGGGCCGGTGGCGACACTCCTCCATTGGAGGTGTCTTCACGGAGCTTCTGCCATCATCAAGTGTTCAACATCAAGCAGCAAAGGTCATTGAAGGTGGAAATTCTTGAAGAACATCAATCCTCTTCAAGAGAGTTCTATCAAAGAGACTCTAATGCTAAAGTTAGTTCTTGATAGTGTAGATGTCTCGTATTTATAGCAGGTGTACCTTGGTGATTTTAGGTTTTTCTCCGTTTTGGCGAGAGTAGGGTTGAAGTGGCCCAACATTGGCCATAGGCCTTGTCGACTATGGGCCTGCATGCGTGGCGCATTTAGGGCCGTCGTGGAACTCAGTATTTTGGTACGGGTAGTACATTAAGTATGTTGGTAGTTATATTATCCTTGCTTTATACATTGATAACTTGTTAATTGCATGGTCAAGTATGATATAAATTAATAGGTTGAAACAACAGTTGGAAGAAAGCTCTGAGATGAAGGATCTTGGTCTTGCCAAAAAAATTCTCGGTATGAGAATCTTTAGGAACAGATCAGAAGGTACTTTAAAGTTGTTCCAAGAAAATATATAAAAAAAATTGCTTGATAGGTTTAATGTTGGAGATGCCAAGAATAAGAATACTGCTTTGGGAACTCACCTAAAATTCTCAAAAAGAAAATCTTCTCAAATAGATGAAGAAGAAAGTGATACATTTAAAGTACCATATGTGTCTACAATAGGGAGTTTGATGTATGCTATGATATGTACCAAACCTAACATAGCACATGTAGTGGGAGTTATGAGTAGGTTCTTATCTAACCTTGGAAAAGAGCATTGGGATGGCGTGAAGTGGATCTTGACATATTTGAAGGGTACTTTGGGGACATGCCTGTGTTTTAAAAGAAATAATCTCACTTTACAAGGTTTTTCTTATGTGGATTTGGGAGGAGATTTGAATGGCAGAAAAAACACCATAGCTTACATTTTTACCTTAGGCGATACTACTGTTAGTTGGAAATCTAAACTACAAGTTAGAGTTTCTCTCTCAACCACTAAAGTCAAGTATGTGGCTATCTTAGAAGCCGCCAGAGAGATGATATGGTTGAAGAACTTTCTCAAAGCATTGGGGAAGGAACAAGATGACTCTCCATAGTTTAGTGATAGTCAAAGAGCTATATGTCTTGCTAAAAATCTAGTCCTTCATTCCAAATGCAAGCACATTGAATTAAAGTATCATTTTATCATAGATTTGATAAGTGATAGTGATTTGTCTTTGTTGAAGATCTTAGGATTAGAGAATCCAGCTGATATGTTAACCAAGACTGTCATAACTAATAAGTTAAGGCTTTATATTGCCTCAACTGACCTTTGAGGATAATTGATGATGAAGATGCTACACTAGGTGAAAAGCAAGGGAGCTTATTGTTTACAAGGAATTGATGTATATCAAACTCCAAGTGGCAGAATTATTAGTATTGTGTAGTTTGATTTAGTCCCACATCTAATATTTCTAAGGGGCTTTTCTTTCCACATTATTATATATAATTAACACCTTGTAATACTTTTATTTACACCAAAAGTAATAAAACACTCCCTAGTGTAGTCGTGGACGTAGGTACATACATTGTGTGCCAAACCACGTTAAATCTTTTTGTCGTTCTCTCTCTCTTTTATTTTCTTTATACGCTTTGCTCCTAACAGTTAAATGTGTAAATTACTCGAACTAACGACTTTTGGTAGAGTATATTATTTTTTACAATGTCTTATAATTAGTTTGCCATACATATTTAGGTGGAGAGAAATTCTTTAGAAATTTATTGTAGGAAGAGGAACAACATTATATGTTTATAGTGTATCTTTTACAAAACTAGGTCCCGTAATTTTTCCTTACTCATAGTGAGAAGGTTTTCCACATAAAATTTAATGTTATATTTCTTTTCTCTATACTTATTTTTGCTTTTGCATCATATTTATTTTGTTATCACAATGGTGAAATTTTGATTTATTATCGCATAATAATTTATTAAGTCTAAAATGTGTCAATTGAGTGTTATCATACTTAAAATATGCTAGATTTTAAAATTTACAAACAAGTTATCTAAAGGTTTTAAGACCAAATTTTTATTTTAAATTTTTGAATATTGATTTCAAGTTGAATTCTAACTAATTAAAAATAAATAAATTTAGCTTTACATAATATTGTCACAAAACCTTTTCAATGAAAGGCAAGAAAAAGAGTTAACAAAGATAGCTAAATCTTCAGTATTGTATGTTACTAATTATTATTATTTTTTATTAGATAATTTTTTTTCTCGATACTAATTGTACAATTATCGAAAAATATGTATAGCAAACTACCTAAGCATCAAGAGAAACAAAAGCGAAATCTTATCTTATATTATATCTTTTAGTTCTCATGATTGTCGATAAACTGTAAATTTGGATATTTTGTTATATTTGTGACTTTATTTTTGGAAGACATAAAATAAAATAGAATAAATAGCAATATTTGTCCAAAAGAATGGCAAATGTGGTTACATTAATCTTTGAAACTATAAAAATATTAAATAGATTTATAAATAAAATTACTTATTGTTATTTTAGCCCATGAATATATCGCTATTATCTCATTTACACAAATTTTCAAATTTCAAACTAAACATGAATAGATGTTTAATTAGAATCTAATTCTAAATGGATTTTGATATATTAATTTTAAATTTTTCTAGAAATAGTTTTGTGAAAAGAGATGTAACAATAAGACTTGTTCTTATACTTATAAAATAGAATTGTAATAATAATAAAAAACAAAAAAGAAGAAGTGGGGTGATTCTCTATGAGATTTTGGAGTTATAATCGTGGGATCACATTGGTTAAATATGGTCAAACTTTAAATAATAATCTATAAATTGATTTATTTAAAATTTGATCTAATGTGATCTATTTAATAAAAAAAAAGTTGCTTCAAAAAAAATAAATAAATAAAAAGTCAAGTTTAAGCTTTCACAAAATCCTATTTATTATATAAAATTGAACTTAAACTTATGATAAAACCTATTAAAAAGTTTATATTCTATGTGAGTGAATATTAGTGAATATAAATATGCATGAATTATCCTTTCAAAAAAGATTTTTATTTTTATTTAAACTTTAAATTTTAATAATAATATAATAAACTATTTTTTACCACACAATTTTAAAAAAAAATACACGTGTACTTAAAAATATACTTTTTGAGTTATAATTATTATTATATTCATTAATTTATAAATGTTATATAATCAACTTTTTCTATTATCATAAAATAAACACAAGTTTTAAAATATAAATTAAACATACTTTAAAACATAAAACTAAAAAAATAGTTTATTTTATTATTAAAGTGAATTTTAAATCAAGATTCATGATAAACATTTTAGTTGGATTAATGTTATTTGATGGTATGACATTTTTAATCTTAATGGTGACATATTTGATCATAATAATGATACAAGTTATAGAACCAAAATATAACAAAACAAAATTTTAGTACCTAAAAAGAAAGTGACCAATTAAATAATTTTGGGCTTGTATGGTATATAAACCTATTTAATTAAAGGTGTGTGACTCGAAGTGATTAATTAACATTTTAATAAAATAAAAGTAGTTAATAAAGATGTCATAATAAGAATTAAAATTTTAGATGATAAAAACATATTTTTTTTAATAAAACAAAATCAAAACTTATTCATTAACTGAGTTAGAAGGAAAAACAATATATTTGAAGGGTGTTTTTACACATGCACAATTAGGAGAGATTTCTCTTTCATATTTCATTCTGTCCTCTCTCGGCCTAATTCAGAAAGGGACCAAATTCAGAAAGGGACCAGATGGAGAATCAATAGATCATTAGTCAAGGTAAGCCAGTATCATCATTTCCAAATTGTAATTTTGTTAACTGCTAATTATCTAAATCTGTGTTCTTTAAATGCAGGGACCACCTTGAAATTTGGAAATCTACTAATTATGTTACTCTGGAAATCTACTAATTATCTTGCTCTGGAAATCTACTAATTATCTTGCTCGTAGGAGTACCTTGAAACTTGAAAATCTACCGGTTATTTTCCACCAGCAGATACCTGAAGAAATTAATATGAATTTATAAATACATAAGATAATATACACAAAAATGACAAATAGAATGGAAAATTCAAAGCAAGGAAAAGTAAATGCCTACATTTCAAGCTAGAAAGAAAGTGTGTACCCATGTCTTCATGCATTAGGCAAAATTCCTTTATCCTTTTTCAAATCACCTTTCCTTCCTGTCCTAAATATCGTAAAATTCTTCTTCGGTGGGATGCCTGTTTGTTGAATTTCTTATTATTTTCTCTCTAACTTTTGGGGTTGGTGATGGCAGATCGAGTTGGAAGAAACCACATAACATATAAAATTATAGTTAACATTAAAGACCAAATAAGAATGTTACCATTTGACAGATTGAATTTTTTGCTTTAGCTATAACATTACATCTGACAAATGATCCTCTTCCTTGCTCTGCTGCTAGAGGACCTACTAAAATGTTGCGTGTTTACTAGTGAAGACCCTGATAGTTCTTCAAATCTTTAATGTTATCACCAATACTCCCAAGGTCTGCAATCCAACGAATGCCCTGAGATAATATGACAGAGATTAAATCTACAGGAAAATATAACATAAATACATCCCCAAAGAACACCAAATGCACATAGCTCACAAATTTGTCATATATATGAATAAAATTATCCAATTATGGTGCCCTCACCAGACAACAAACAGAAAAGAAGATGGAAACATATCAATTTGATCCTTTGGCCTTTGACTATATCACTCATCTTGTTCCAATCATGCCAGGGTATGTTGGCAACTAGCTTGAGTGGATCACTAAATATGCATCGGCAATAACCTGGAACATGGTTTAAGCAGCAACTATATCCTGTATTGCGACACACATCTGCTGGATCACCAACAAATAAATATCAAATAGTAAATAAGTCTTATCATGTAACATTAAATAAATGTTATCCAGTATCAATATACAGTATTGTTAAATGATTTTTTAGATGGTAAAAGAAATTTTATTACAGAATAAGGGCAGAAGGCACACCTGAAGGAGGATAAAATATCTTCCAAAACTGAAAAAGTAAATACCTATAATCTAGTGAACCAGAAATCGACAAAGTAGCACAGAGCTACACTTTTGAATGTATGACAATTCTACCTTTATATCTGATAATCATGAGAATCTGCTCCAAAGTAGGACACACCAATTGCATGCCAAAGTTCCAAAACAAAAATTTTCAAAGTAGTCCACTTACAATGCATGATACAGTGTCCAACTTTTCTGAACTAGAGTTTGAAATTGGAAGAAAAATGTAATAATAAGCACACCATACAAAAGGAGTTCAAAGTTGAAATTCTTCCAACCGGCCTTCGTGAGAACCAAGCAAAGTCATGTTCATAGGAAATGAGTTAGGGACAGTTATTTTCAACAAATAACCGTCCCAAACTCATTCCCATGTAATATCAAAACAGTACTGGCAAAATAGTAACATTACTGATATAGTTATTGATTCACCAATAGATCTTTAATACCAAGAAAGAGAAACAATATGAAATATGGAAACAGTTCAACATCAAACATCTAGAGAACATGATGGTGACTATCATTAAAACTTTTAACATCAAGAGAGGACAATGTGGATCGAATAATGCTTGGGTTTAACAGAAAAGCACCTATTAATCAATAATTAAAAAAACATCGAAATCATGAATAACATGGGGCATCTAAATAAGTATTTATAACCCAATGGTGGTCACAATCCTCTAACGCTAATTTCTGTGAATCAATAATTTGTGAAAAATAGGATACAATCCCCAAATCAACAAAAGAAAAAAACATAATTAACCCTAAAGTTATTTAAATAAATCCTATTCATTCTGCATCAATAACACCAAATGAAAATATTTGCCTGTGGAACAAATGCATAATATAGCCACCTTCCTATAACACTATTATCAATAAAAAAAATTCATAAATCAAATCAAATAAAAAAAGAAAAAGAAAAACAAAATTAACAAACGCAATGTAAAGAAGAAGAAAAAACTAAAATATTTATCTTAAATGACTAACCTCTGAAAACCAGGACTTAATTTTTAACTAGCAAGCCAAGTTAAGAGTATGCTGCTTTAGTTGTTGCCAAGCATCTGCACATCTAGAGATCAAGCATGCAAAACCTTCATCTTCCTAATAACAAGCTTTTTAGCTTCATGCTAAACAATGGAAGGTTCAACCGTATAAGCCCTGGTATCAAATAAGCATCAAATGTTTGAGAAGTTTCCTCATCATTCTTTATTGGTAAGTGCTGCATGTGGATGCAACGTCTGAACCAATGTGTTATACGTAATTTCTTCTAAGGGTAGTCCTGTGTTAGACATATGATCACTTTGTACAGCAACTTCTACCTCCCTTTCTTTGCAATATCCTTTTTGCAAAGCATTATAAGTGATGGTATCCGGTGCTATTCCATTTCTTATCATCTCATTTAAAAGTTTCGTAGCTTCTTTCATATTTCCCAATTTACAATACCCATCAATCATAATAGTGTAGGTAATTTTATTAGGTTGTATATTGTCTGAGGACATTTCCAGTAAGATACTCCCCACTTTGTCCATCTGACCTAACTTACAGTAACCTCCAATTAGAGCAGTATAACAAAATACATTTGGAAACAAGCCTTCATTTCTCATTTCTTCAAAAATTTCATTGGCTTCATCCACACGGCCAATGCAGCACATTCCATGTATCAGAGAAGAATATGTGGTGCAGGTAGGTAGAATTCCCCCACTTTTCATAGCATCACGCAATTTGAAGGCTTCCGTCACATTCCCAACTTTACAGTAGGCTGCAATAAGTATGTTATAAACAACAGAACTTAGCTCTTCTTCTTCATAAACTAACTTCTTAAACAATGTCACAGCATCTTCAATCCGATCAGCTTTACAATATCCTTCTAATAAAAGTGCATATGTATAGACATTTGGAACCAGGCCATATTCTTCTCCCTCACGTAAAAGCCTATGAACATCATCTATTTTACCCATATCAGCCAACCCTTTCATCAGGAAATTGTACGTATACGTATCTGGTTGGAATTCTTGCTGGACCATCTCTTCCTTGAGTTTGAAAGCTTCATCAACTTTACCCCATTTACAACAGCCAAAAATAAGTGTGTTGTACGAGATCCTATCCAGCAAAAAACCTTTCTCAAGCATTTGTTTGAGCATTTCAAAAACCTCCTCCATGTTCCCTCGTTCACAAAGTCCATGGAGAAGCGCATTTGAGGTCACTGTATTGGCTGCAAGCCCTTTACCAGCCAGCAAAAACCAAAGCTCAATTGCCTCCGAATGTTTTTCACATTTACAAAGCCCGCAGACCAACGGGGTTAGCAAGCTATCACTAGCCTTGATGTTCCTCGACAACAACTCTCTAACAATTTTTAAAACTGAATCAAACCTGGAATTTTCCAACAACCGATGAACCACATAAGAACATGCATCCATGTTCACAGACAACCCACTTGACAATATGTACCCCAATACCTGCTCAGCCTGATCCATGTGATCCCTCCTGCAAAAACCTTGTAAAAGAGTGTTAAAAGTAACAGAATTAGGCTTGAAGCCCTTCAATACCATCTCATCCCTAATCCTCAATGCCTCAACCATATTCCCCTTCCTACAATACCCATCAATAAGAGCGTTAAAAACAACCTCATTGGGAGCAAAACCCTTGTTGTACATTTCCACCAACACCTCACTCGCCGCCTCAAACTTCTCCAACTTCATCAAACCATTGATGAGCACACCATAAGTCACAACACTCGGATTCACCTTGCTCCTAACCATCATATCCTTAAACCGAAACGCCTCTTCTAACCTCCCACTCTTGCACAACCCATCAATCACATTGTTATAAGTAACAACATTCGGCGAAACACCGAACCCCTCCATCTTGCAAAACAAATCCACAGCATCCCCAACCCTCTCTCCCTTGCAGAACGCGTTAATCGCGGTGGTGAACGTGAAAACATCGGGCGCAACACCCTGAAGAGTAACATCAAACACTTCGTAACTTTTGTGAAGCTCATTGGCCTTCACCAACGAGCTCAGCAAAAAGTTGCACGTTTTCAAGCACGGAAAAACGCCTCTCTTGGAAAACATGATGAAAATATCAAACGCGTAGCGGAACCCGAAGCTCTTGAACTGAGAGCAGAGGGTGTGAAGCAACAAGTCCAATTCGCCGAGTCGTTTACCCGTGACCTGATTCAGCTCCAACATTGAGGAAGCTATCTCGCAGAGCCTCGTCTCGCGGTCTTGAAACGAAGTCGGAATGTCGCCGTCGATTAAGCGAGTGAGGAAGAACCTGGCGCGCGGCAAGAAATTGGAGGCGAGGAGCGAGCGGAGAAGGAGGCAATAGGAGCGAAGGGTGAAGCGGAAGTTGAAATGGTTATTGGCGAAACGGAAGAAGGCGAGTGTCGTTTTGGGGTTAACGGTGTGGTGGAGTGAGAAGAATAAGCGATCGAATTCGTGGGGGGACAAGTGGGGCAAAATGGATTTACATTTGGAAGAATCTAGAACCTTGCCGGAGAGAAGGGAAGGGAGGAAGGCGAGAGGCGCCTGGGTGGGCGGCGGCGGAGCGGGGTGAGGCGGCGGCGGCGGTGGTGGTGGTAGAGGCGGGGGCAGGTGGCGGCGGTGGTGGCAGAGGGCGGTGGAGGTGACCCAGGTGAGGGGGCGTGTGAAGATGGGGGAAGGTTTAGGGGAGGAGAGCCTGGTGAAGTCCATTGCGGAGCGCATGGAGCGTGGAATGGGATGGGAATGGTTTTTAATTTAATGCATTTGAGAGAGAGAGGATGTGAAAGTGCCACGATTGGTGAAGAAAGAAGGGTGACGCTGTTGATTTGATTACCCTAAGCTAAGGTTTGGTCGTTAGTCAAGGAAGGAGATGCAGCAAAATCGGCATTTCGGCTGGCCTCTGCGGGTGCAAGAGGCAACACCGTCAGGGTGGGAGTGGGACGAGGGCGGATTCAAATATGGACCTCTCCAGCCCGGCCCAATATAGGCTTCTGAATTTTTATCTATTTTATTTGTGTTCATTTCGGAACAAACTCTTATGTATAAAATACAAATTTATTGATGATGAGAGTTTTCAGATTTTTTTTAACTGTATATTTAATTTAATTATTTTATTATAATTATTTATGAGATAAATTTTAATATTTTAAAATAAATTATTTATAAATAAATTAATTTTGTATTATAATACATTTTTTTTTATCATTGTCGCCACCGGCCCGAAACGGGCTTTCGGCACTCGCGAGGGATGGTTGGACTCTTTTATTTGTTTAAAAATATGGATTGCTAGAATGACTTATTCTCAAACTGAGACCTCGTCAAACGAGCAATTTTATTAAAAGGCTCACCAATTCATGTTAATCCCAAGCGGGACCCTCCATGGATTAGTGGTTTTCATAAAAGGAAGGGTTCATGGAGTCGCCACCAATGTTTTACTCAAAACATTGGAAAAAGAGGATAAGGCAATTGATTTTATAAATCAACTTCGGCCATTACAACCAGAGTTGGGTAAGGGAGTCGGTTACGCGTGGGGAAGGTGTTAGCACCCCACAGCGCCCCTTTCGGGTTCCCTATGACAGATTATTTCTAAAATAATAGCGCAAAAATTACTAAATTACCCCTATTTATTATAAGCGATTATAAGCGAAATATCTACATGATGATAATTTAAGTATGCAACACTCAGAAAGCAGTAAAAGAAAGGATTTAAGAAGGAAACCTTTGAAGCGTGCTTTTCTATATATTTAAACAGAAATTGGGAAGCTTTTTGGCGTTCCCTCACTCTACAAGCCCGCTCGCTCCTTCCTAAAAAATAATTTTTGACTTGGAAATCCGATGGATTTCCCTTCGACTTAGTTCGAGACTCAAGCAAAATGCTCAGAACTCAAAAACTTCGTCGGATCAACTCTCCGAGTGATTTCTAGGCAGAGCACTGCTCAAAAAAACCCAGAATACTCAAGAAGAGGGTTAAAACTCAGTCCAAAAGTGTGAAATGACGTCCCATTGACGTCATATTTATAGGGAAAAGGCTCAATACGGTCTTTGGGGGTCAATACGGTCAACACTGAAATTTTGAACTACAATACGGTCGTATTGAATTCAATACGGCCGTATTGAAGTTCAAAAAACCTCAATACGGCCGTATTGAAGTTCAGTGCAGCCGTATTGAAGTTCAGTGCAGCCGTATTGAATTCAATGCAGCCGTATTAAAGTTCAGTGCGGCCGTATTGAATTCAATGCAGCCGTATTGAAGTTTAGAAACTTCAATACGGCCGTATTGAGTTCAGTGCGGCCGTATTGAAGTTCAAAATGTTCAATACGGTCGTACTGAACCTCTGGGAGGCCGTATTGGGCTTCATTCCTCCCACTTTTCTTATTTTAGCTATTCTAAGACCTCTAAACCTACAGATAGTCATCCTATGGTCTTCTGGGAGTCCTTCCGGCTGACTTTCCTTTGGTCTTCGAGAGTCTTCAAGCTTTATTTCCGACCCGGACAATTTTAGGGGTCTACAGCTGCCCCCCCTTTAGTTAGTCGGACGGCCTTTTGGTGTACCGGCTGACAAGTAAAGGAGTTGACCCAATTGTCCGGGTGATGTGCCAACCTTCTGACTTGTAGCGTCTTCCGGTGGAAAATTGTTGAGTAGCCTCTCCAGGTTGTTGCATACCTCGGCGTTTCTGACAACCTTGGTAGCTAAGTTTACCCTCTCCAGGGTCAACTTCACTCGACGCCCGAGCCGGAAGTTGAACACCAACGTGCCTCTGACGACGCTGATGGTTGAGTACCGCCTCTCCAGGCCTAGCCTCACTCGACGCCCGAGCCGGAAGCTAGACACCAGTGTTAACATCACCGATGATTGAGTACTGCCTCTCCAGGCTCTGCTTCGGTTGTTTCTGACGACCTAGGCAGCTAAGTTTACCCTCTCCAGGGTCAACTTCACTCGACGCCTGAGCCGGAAGTTGAACACCAACGTGCCTTTGACGACGCTGATGGTTGAGTACCGCCTCTCCAGGCCTAGCCTCACTCGACGCCCGAGCCGGAAGCTAGACACCAGTGTTAACATCACCGATGATTGAGTACTGCCTCTCCAGGCTCTGCTTCGGTTGTTTCTGACAACCTAGGCAGCTAAGTTTACCCTCTCCAGGGTCAACTTCACTCGACGCCCGAGCCGGAAGTTGAACACCAACGTGCCTTTGACGACGCTGATGGTTGAGTACCGCCTCTCCAGGCCCTGCCTCTCAACATGAGTTAGTTGAGTATCGCCTCTCCAGGCCCTGCCTCTTAACATTCGGCAGTGTGAGTTTACCCTCTCCAGGGTCTGCGTCCGTGTCTTCTGATCACTTCGGCAATGTAAGTTTACCCTTTCCAGGGATTTGAGATGATTTTTGTCTCCACAGTCCACGATGCTGCTTCGACAGTTTTTCTGCTTTTGTGCCGCTGAGGGCTGGATAATGCAGGGATCCGTCTAGGGGATGTGCAGTCATTCATAGGTTCCTGTGCTCCAATTTGCATTGCATTATTGGTACCCATGGGGAATTTCTGACTCCTTGGGGTGTAGACACAGATGCTCTCTCTTTGAGTTGAGCGGTGCCTTTGGCTGACGTCCTTTTGACGTAGGTGGAGTATCCCGGTTGTCCTTATTCGGGTGTCTCTTTTCGATTTTTTTTGATTTTTTGTTGCCTTTGTGTAGGCTGTTATCCGCTGGGGAATTTTGTCGTTGATTTTGACTAGCCTCTTCTGTTAGGCATATCATCTTGATGTTCAATGATTGGCTGAAAAGCCAAATTCCGCTTGGGGAATTGTTATTGATCTTTTGGATTTTTGCTTTTTGTAGGAATGCCTCTGTGTAGGCGACTGGGGATTTGAAGTTCTTATGTATCCCAGAGTATTATTTAGAAAGCCTCTTCAGGCTTAGCTTCACTCTTCGTTTGAGTTGGAGAGCTATCTTCCACTGAGGAAGTCTAAGTCCTTTGACTTGGATATTTTGTTTGGATCATGCTTCCGTTGGGGAATTTTCGCTTTGATAGCTTTCACTGGGGAATTTGGCCCGTGAGTGGAAGCTGAGATATCTCTGGGGAGTATTATTTCGGCGAGCCTCTCCAGGCTCAATTATTCTGAGAGAGTATTATTTCGGCAAGCCTCTCCAGGCCCAATTATTCTGTAGGAGTATTATTTCGGCAAGCCTCTCCAGGCTCAGTTATTCTGTATAATTATTGTTTTTTGTTCAGCCCGAGAATGCGAGCTGAGACGTCCTTTGGAGAGTATTATTTTGGCAAGCCTCTCCAGGCTCAATTATTCTGTATAATTTGTTGGATTTTCTGTATTTTGCCTTTTTGTTGATTTTGGCTTTTTCTGTGTTTTTGCCTTTTGATTTTGGCTTTTTCTGTGTTTTTGCCTTTTTTGTTGGTTTTGGCTTTTTCTGTATTTTTTGTTGATTTTGGCTTTTTCTGTATTTTTGCCTTTTTGTTGGTTTTGGCTTTTTCTGTACAGAAATGTCTCTGAGGAGTATTATTTCGGCGAGCCTCTCCAGGCTCAATTATTCTGAGAGAGTATTATTTCGGCGAGCCTCTCCAGGCTCAATTATTCTGAGAGTATTATTTCGGCGAGCCTCTCCAGGCTCAATTATTCTGTATGATGCTGTTGATTTTCTGAATTTCTTCATTTTGTTTGCTGTTGTCATACACAAGCAATTTTTCCTATTTTTTCTATTTTATGCGACTGCCTCATGATGAGGTCTTTGAATGTGCAATTAATGTGCGTGATGCACAAATGCAAGTTTTATTATTTAATGTTTTGTTGTTTTTTAGAAAAAATGAATGGCTCCCCCTATCCTCTTCTTCTTGGAGGAATTTTGTCATCGACGTGAGGGAGGATTTCTGTTATTGCCAATACGGCCGTTATTCATTTCAGTATGCCCGTATTGTATTGAAAATTTGTTCATAACCCTAATTTTGGTACGGGCGTACTGAACATGATACGGGCGTATTGTTTTTCTGAAGTTTATATTTTTTGTTTTTTTCAATAAACAGAGAATAAGTGATCTTCCATTACACCTATCATCTGTATGCATGTATGCAGTATGATGCACCTAATTCTATTTGATTCATTTTTCAAAAGAATTAACCGATGCATTTTTTGCTTGGATTTTGCCATTCCTCCAGACGGACTGTGCGCTGCCGACTTTTATGACCGAGGAATGATGCATATTTGTTTTTTTGAGATTTGGTGTCATCAACCAAATGATTTTCCTTTCCTTTAGAAGATGTGTCAACCCTCCTATTGACTACTATATCTCCATGTTTCCACTAGATTATTCAAAAATCGTTTGGGACAAGAGAGAAAAGAAGGAAAGGATATTTTTTTCGAAAGTTTGTGTTTTAGAGGGGATTATTTATTTTTTGAAAAATGGATTTTGTAAGAATGGCTTGGCCAATGGTAGGCTTAAGTGTTTAGGCTTGTTTGATTAAACACTTATGAAGTTAAGCACGTCTTGGTTATTAACATTTGTGATTTGACAACTTGGATAGCTTTTCTTGAGCCCCTTTGTTGAATTCAGTTGGTGGTACCATCATGGATTTATTCTGTTTTTCAATTGCCCTAACTTTTGCCTAAAACACCCATTTGTGGAGTTTTAGCGGGCTTTTGTTTTTGTTCATTATTTTGTAACCCTAATTTTTGCCTAGGTCACCCTTTTGTGGGATTCCTAGCGGGTCTTTTGCTCTTATTTTTGCGCAGCCCCCTTTTTGGGTTTCCTGCCGAGCTTTTTGTTTTTTAGGATTTTTGTCCTGAATGGATTTCTTTTTATCCATGACGGCACTTATTGAAGCCAAGAAAAGGTGCTCCAAGTTGTTACACACTTCCACATAAAAAGATGCGGGTTTATTTTTATTAAGACGATTTTAACCTCATTCATGCTTATTCAAACAGGGTTAAAAATAATGTGGTCTAGAGATTTATTGCAAGCAAGAAAAGAAGCAATAAGAAATAATGAAGAATGATTTTATTATAATCATAGTGGAAACATGTGCCCTATCGAGGCTCGGGGGTCGGGCTGTCCCCGAGGAGTAATCTCTAATAGTCATCAGGTTTACACATCCCTATCGGAAGGAGAAAAACACTTGATGACGACAGCCGGCCTTGATATTTGTGAACCAGCCTTCCTAAAGATCTGGCTTAAAGAACGTCGAGAAGGATCTTGATTCCTCTTCGTTCTTTGATCTTTAACAGGGTTGTATCCTAACCATTGTTTCCCCAGATTATCCTTGATAATGGGTAGCTCCGGGATTCCTTGGGAGTCCTTGCCTAATCCTTGTCCTGGCAAGTATCCGTTCTTAGTGAGCACATGGGCTACCTTCTTCATTTCTCGGGGAAACGTCTCAACATTGGCAATTTCCAATGCTTGGAAGGCGGTTTCCAAAGCTTCCTCTGCTGCATCCACATAAGGTATGGTGGATGGCTTGCTGATGAGTATGTCATCTTCAGCTTGAACAGTCACCAGTTTGTCACCCACTATGAACTTGACTTTCTGGTGGAGCGTAGAAGGAACAGCTTTCGCATCATGAATCCAAGGTCGGCCGAGGAGACAGCTGTATGCGGGAGTAATGTCCATCACTTGAAATTCGACGTTGAAGATGGTGGGCCCAATTTGGATTTGGAGATTGACTTCTCCCACCACTTCTCTTTTAGAACCGTCGAAAGCTCGGACGATCATGTTGCTCGGGCGCATTTGGACTCCCTTGATCGCCACTTGATCAAGCGTTCTTTTGGGCATCACATTCAAGGAAGATCCGTTGTCTACCAAGACTTTTGCGATGTGATATTCCTTGCACTTTACAGAGATGTGCAAGGGCTTGTTGTGATTTGGTCCCTCAGCGGGGATCTCTTCATCGGTGAAAGTGAGGTGATCATTAGCCGTGATGTGACTAACAATCCCCTCAAATTTGTCTTGGGAGATAGTGTGCGACACATATGCCTCGTTCAAGACTTTCAACAGAGCTTGCCGATGCGGTTCGGAGCATAGGATCAACGACAACAGCGTAATCTTTGCTGGCGTCCTATGAAGTTGATCCACGATGGAGTACTCGCTCTGTCGGATAAACTTTAACAGCTCGTCTGTCTCCTCCTCGGATTCTCTATCTTCCTCGGTTTTCTCCTTTTCTTTTCTTTTATTCTTGGGAGCTTTGTCGTGAAGATCTTCGGGAGTGTAGATCCTTCCACTCCTAGTCATGCCCCCAAGTCCAGCGATGTTGGAGATATCGCTGTCGGCAGAAGAATGGACGTCGTATATCCATGGCACAGCCTTATTTGATTCGTAGGGGAAAGGCCTTGGAGCGATGATCCTTAATGGCGTTGGACCTTCCCCTTTGTCTGTCTTGATTACCAACAACGGAGTTGATGTGCGCTCGCTTGGCGCGGTTGTTGGCTTACGCTTAATAACAAATGGCGTGCGATCCATCTTGAACATACGCATCGATTATTTCTTTCTTTTTATTAATGTTTATTAATGATTTATTGGGAGGGATGTATGAAATGCAAACCTAGATCCCTCCATGATCTTTGATAAGAATGCATGATATGAGATGATGGCGATGAATATGCATGCATTGTGTTTATTCAACTAAGCATTATCATGTTTTTAGGATGTCCCTAAGATGATGCATGATATTGCTTGGTTTGGATAAATGACCCTTTTTTTCTTTTTTGGGTATTTTTTATTTTATATATTTTTTGTATTTTTTGGGTGAAAAGGGAAACTACCTATATGAATGTGATGAAGGTAGATGTTAACACCATGCAATGGAAGATTCTTATTCCTATTTATTCTTATTTTAAAAAGGAATAGGAATGTTGTATGTTTAAAGAAATGCAATGTATGCTCAAACAATTTCACATAATCAATGCACAAACAATTCACTCATCCACGAACAGTCACGAGCGAATCACGAGGTAGGGGTATCCTGCAGAAAAGTGCATATTCAAGGTGGTTCTAACTGTTCTCACCGGTCTGAGGCCCCCAAGGTGCCCTCATTATAGGGACCCAATTCCTCTCGTCGTAAGTCGATGGAAAGCTCCAACGCACTGTCGGACTCGAGTTCATGGTTATCACCTTGAGTGATGCTTTCCGACAACGGTCTACGGGCACCTATAGACCCATTCGACAACCGGCCGTACTAACATCCACTCCCTATGGCTTACCACTCATGCCCCCGGGTATAGAGGGAACTGTGGTGTGCAAAGGTTTGTGTGCAGTTTTTATTTCAAACAATTGCGAAAAATTAAACATACAACAGTTATTAAAGCCATATAAATAAAGCATGTTATCATACAATAAAGGGGTAATGAAGTAATTTTAACTATTATTTGTTAAAAATAATCTGTCACTAAATGGGACTGACTCTCGAGGCTTCCCCAGTGGAGTCGCCATCTGTCGCCACCGGCCCGAAACGGGCTTTCGGCACTCGCGAGGGATGGTTGGACTCTTTTATTTGTTTAAAAATATGGATTGCTAGAATGACTTATTCTCAAACTGAGACCTCGTCAAACGAGCAATTTTATTAAAAGGCTCACCAATCCATGTTAATCCCAAGCGGGACCCTCCATGGATTAGTGGTTTTCATAAAAGGAAGGGTTCATGGAGTCGCCACCAATGTTTTACTCAAAACATTGGAAAAAGAGGATAAGACAATTGATTTTATAAATCAACTTCGGCCATTACAACCAGAGTTGGGTAAGGGAGTCGGTTACGCGTGGGGAAGGTGTTAGCACCCCACAGCGCCCCTTTCGGGTTCCCTATGACAGATTATTTCTAAAATAATAGCGCAAAAATTACTAAATTACCCCTATTTATTATAAGCGATTATAAGCGAAATATCTACATGATGATAATTTAAGTATGCAACACTCAGAAAGCAGTAAAAGAAAGGATTTAAGAAGGAAACCTTTGAAGCGTGCTTTTCTATATATTTAAACAGAAATTGGGAAGCTTTTTGGCGTTCCCTCACTCTACAAGCCCGCTCGCTCCTTCCTAAAAAATAATTTTTGACTTGGAAATCCGATGGATTTCCCTTCGACTTAGTTCGAGACTCAAGCAAAATGCTCAGAACTCAAAAACTTCGTCGGATCAACTCTCCGAGTGATTTCTAGGCAGAGCACTGCTCAAAAAAACCCAGAATACTCAAGAAGAGGGTTAAAACTCAGTCCAAAAGTGTGAAATGACGTCCCATTGACGTCATATTTATAGGGAAAAGGCTCAATACGGTCTCTGGGGGTCAATACGGTCAACACTGAAATTTTGAACTACAATACGGCCGTATTGAATTCAATACGGCCGTATTGAAGTTCAAAAAACCTCAATACGGCCGTATTGAAGTTCAGTGCAGCCGTATTGAAGTTCAGTGCAGCCGTATTGAATTCAATGCAGCCGTATTAAAGTTCAGTGCGGCCGTATTGAATTCAATGCAGCCGTATTGAAGTTCAGAAACTTCAATACGGCCGTATTGAGTTCAGTGCGGCCGTATTGAAGTTCAAAATGTTCAATACGGCCGTACTGAACCTCTGGGAGGCCGTATTGGGCTTCATTCCTCCCACTTTTCTTATTTTAGCTATTCTAAGACCTCTAAACCTACAGATAGTCATCCTATGGTCTTCTGGGAGTCCTTCCGGCTGACTTTCCTTTGGTCTTCGAGAGTCTTCAAGCTTTATTTCCAACCCGGACAATTTTAGGGGTCTACAATCATAAATCATAGTATTTAGTTATATATATAATTTATTTTAAACTAGTATTTTAGCATGTGGAATGTATCACTTTATGATTTATATACTTTATTAATTAATTATGTATGTTGTTGTATTTTAATGTTGATATGTTGTATTTATTGTTGTTTTAGAGCTTTAAGTGATCAAGGAATTGTTGAGAGTTATGTCATTTTTGTGATAGTTTTAGTTAAGGTCAAGTTGATCAAGTTTAGGGAATGGTATTTAAGATCCTAAACCACTATAGTACCCAAACTCTTCCATGTTACTAATTAGTAGTGGTAGATAGGAGATTCAAGGCTTGGGAGCTAAGAATCTAAGGATGAGAGTGTCGTATAATGACCCCAAAAACTTTCATTCTTCCTTCCTTTTCCTTACTTTCCAAGTGATTTGAGGTAAAGAAAATTTGTTGATTGATAGTTGTTGATGGAGGACCATCCTTGAAGACATATGTGAACCCATCACTAGTGGCTAGGAGGGTAGAAGAGGAGGAGGGAGCTCACACACCAAGAGACACCCTCCTCATGATCATAGAGTACTAACTACTCTCCTAAGCCTCAGTAGTATAAGGTTTATTTTATTTGAAGTTATTTTCCATTTTTACCCTTGTATTTTGGGGTGCTTAGGACTTATAATTTATTTTCCTTGTATTTCCTATTGTGCCCTTATATTTTTGGGAACTTAGAAGTTAGGGCTTTATTTCCTAGGTGATATAAGTGTTTGGCCATGACAATAATGGGTCTTTTGGGCTAAGAAGAGCTGATGGAGAAGATAAGAGAAGTGATGGATGAACTCCTCCTTGACTTCACCTATGCTTGGACCTCTTCTTTGGAGATTGAAGACCGGATTGAAGAACACTTAAATGGAGGATGTTTTCGGACTAAGGTTGCCTAAACTATGGATGGAAGCATCCAAGCTTAAGAAACAAAGGAATGCTCACTTCAAAGGTAGGAAAACCTAGGTAGGGTTCCTAAAGGATGAAGGCACTCTTGGTGACTCTTTGAGAGAATTGGCTGAAGATTATTTTCAGAAAATTCTATTTCATTCAAAAAGTGAATACAAGGTGCTTGAAGGAAACCATTTATAGGACCGGAATTAGGAGTCACTTGGCGCCAATGTGAAGGCTTCACATGTGGCGCCAAGATTTGAATTCAAATTTGAATTTTGAATTCAAATCTTAACCCACATGTGTATCACCGGTTCCCAAAGATGCTAAGTGAATTTAGGTTTGATTTAATTTGCATTTAGGGTTTGAATTTGAGTCACACATGTTCAGCCAAGGTGGCGCCATCCATGTGACTCAAAATGCAACTTAAATGCAAGCTAAATTAATCCTAGTTTGACCTAATCCTATTAAACAAGTTTTCCTTCCTAATTCCTATACTAATGACCTAAATACAATGGTCAATGAAATACAATGAATAGGAAAAATTACAAGAAAGAGAATGAGCCCAATATTGGGTGTCAAAAGCCCAAAGGCCCATGAAGCCCAATTTCAAGTCCAAAGTTCACAAACCCTAATCTATGGTCCAAAATACAAGACCAAAACAAAGTAAATCCCTATTCTATGAATATGCAATAAAACATGGTGTCAAACAAGTAAAGCCCAAGTAAGGAGCACCCTAGGCCCACCAAGCCCATTAGGCCCACTAAGCTCTGAAGCAGAAAAGTCTTCAAGTAATCTCCTGGCCATTGCTCTAGTGGTTGGACCCTTGGTCCATGCTCTTCCATCATTCCCTCCCTCTTAAAAAGGATTCGTCCTCGAATCTGAAGACTCTTCCTCATCATCACTAGCACCTACAAAAGGTTTTAAATCACTAACATTAAAAGTAGGGCTAACTCCATAATCAGAGGGTAAATCAAGCCTATAAGCGTTATCATTGATACGCTGTAAGACTTGAAAGGGTCCATCTCCTCTAGGACTAAGTTTGGACTTCCTTTGTTTGGGAAAACGTTCTTTTTTAAGATGAAGCCAAACCCAATCACCTTCCTCGAAGATCATAGTTCTTTTGCCTTTGTTGTTTTGTTGAGCATACTTCTCATTTTGGAGTTGGATATGAGTTTTAATCCTTTCATGTATTTTTTTAACAAAATCAACTCTTGAAGCACCTTCCTTATGAATGAAATGTTCAACATTAGGAAGACGTATCAAGTCCAAAGGAGTTAAAGGATTAAACCCATACACAGCTTCAAAAGGAGAAATATTGGTAGTTTTGTGAACTACCGTATTGTAGGCAAATTCAATATGTGGCAAATACTCATCCCAAGATTTATGATTGCCCTTTAGAACTGCCCTAAGCATAGTAGACAGAGATCTATTAACTACCTTAGTTTGTCCATCTGTTTGAGGATGGCAAGTAGTTGAAAAGAAGAGTTTAGTTCCTAGTCTTGACCATAAGATACGCCAAAAATGGCTTAAGAACTTGGTATCTCTATCAGAAACTATAGACTTAGGAAGTCCATGGAGTTTAACCACATCTCTAAAGAAGAGTTTTGCAATGTTGCTTGCATCATCTACTTTGTGGCATGAAATGAAATGGGCCATTTTACTAAAGCGATCCACTACCACAAAGATAGAATCCATGCCCCTTTGGGTTCTAGGTAAACCTAGCACAAAGTCCATGCTAATATCTACCCAATGGGTTGAAGCAACAGGTAAAGGTGTGTATGTACCATGAGGCATCACTTTGGACTTGGCTTGTAAACAAGCCAAACATCTAAAGCAATGCTTTTGGACATCCTTTCGCATATGGTGCCAATGAAATCTTTCTTTAAGCAAACTAAGGGTTTTATCAACACCAAAGTGCCCCATAAGCCCACCTTCATGGCTCTCTTTTATCAATAGTTTCCTAATGGAACCTTGGGGTATACATAATTTTCCTTCTTTGTACAAATACCCCTCATCCATATAGAAACCGTTGACAGCTTTTTGTTGGCATTTTTGATAAATATCACCAAAGTCAAGATCTTTCTCATACAATTCCCTAATATTATCAAATCCAAGAATTTGAGTACCTAGAGACATAAGCAATGTATGCCTTCTAGATAAAGCATCAGCTACAATGTTAGCTTTTCCTTTCTTGAATTTAATAATATATGGAAATTGTTCAAGGAATTCTAGCCATTTGGCATGCCTCTTATTTAACTTACCTTGATCTCTTAAATATTTGAGTGACTCATGGTCACTATGGATGACAAACTCTTTGGACACTAGGTAGTGTTCCCAAGTTTGTAAAGCCCTAACCAATGCATACAACTCCTTGTCATAGGTAGGATAATTGAGGGAGACACCTTTTAGTTTTTCACTAAAATATGCAATGGGGTGTCCTCCTTGCAATAACACAGCTCCTATGCCAACTCCAGATGCATCACATTCTAGCTCAAAAGTCTTTTCAAAAATTGGTAAAGCTAGTATGGGTGCATTTGTAAGTTGATCTTTTAGAAGTTGAAATGCATGATCATGCTTTGAGGTCCATTCAAAGGAAACATCTTTTTTTACAAGCTCATTCAAGGGTGACACAATGCTAGAGAAGTTAGGAACAAATCTTCTATAAAAACTTGCAAGTCCATGAAAACTCCTAACTTCACTAAGATTCTTTGGTTTGGGCCACTCTTGAATAGCCTTGATTTTCTTGGAGTCCACACGAACCCCTTCTTTACTCACAATGAACCCTAGGAAAACCACATGATCTACACAAAAAGTACATTTTTCAACATTAGCAAACAAGTGGTTTTGCCTAAGGATCATCAAGACTTCTCTAAGTTATCCTATGTGATCATCTTGAGACCTACTATAGATTAGAATGTCATCAAAATAAACAAAAACAAACTTTCCTATACACTCTCTCAAGACATGATTCATAAGCCTCATGAATGTACTTGGTGCATTGGTTAAACCAAAAGGCATAATTAGCCACTCATACAATCCAAATTTGGTCTTAAAAGCAGTTTTCCACTCATCACCCTCTTTGATTCTTATTTGGTGATAACCACTTGTAAGATCAACTTTATAAAAAATAGTAGCACCATGTAATTCATCAAGCATATCATCAAGTCTAGGGATTGGGTGCCTGTACTTGATTGTGATATTGTTAATAGCCCTACAATCACTACACATTCTCCATTTTCCATCTTTCTTGGGAACTAACAATACAGGCACAACACAGGAACTCAAACTCTTTTGCACCCACCCCTTGTCCAACAATTCTTGAACTTGGTTCTCTATCTCCTTGGTTTCTTGTGGATTTGTCCTATAGGCTGGTCTATTGGGTAGACTTGCCCCAGGCACAAAATCAATTTGATGTTTTATACCCTGTCGCCACCGGCCCAAACGGGCTTTCGGCATTCGCGAAGGATGGTTGGACTCGTTTATTTGTTTAAAAATGTGGATTGCTAGAATGACTTATTCTCAAACTGAGACCTCGTCAAACGAGCAATTTTATTAAAAGGCTCACCAATCCATATTAATCCCAAGCGGGACCCTCCATGGATTAGTGGTTTTCGCAAAAGGAGGGTTCGTGGAGTCGCCACCAATATTTTACTCAAAACATTGGAAAAAGGGATAAGGCAATTGATTTAAAAATCAACTTTGGCCACTACAACCAGAGTTGGGTAAGGGAGTCGGTTACGCGTGGGGAAGGTGTTAGCACCCCACAGCGCCCCTTTCGGGTTCCCTATGACAGATTATTTTTAAAAGAACAGTATAAAATTACTAAATTACCCCTATTTATTCTAAGCAATTATAAATTAACTATCTACATGATGACAGTTTAAATATGCACACAGAAAGCAGTAAAAGGAGGGATTTAAGAAGAAACCTCTTGAAGCGTGCTTTTATATATTGAGTAAAACTGGGAAGCTTTTTGGCGTTCCCTCGCTCTACAAGCTCGCTCGCTCCTTCCTAAAAACTTTTGACTATGGAAATCCGGAGGATTTCCCTTCGACTAGGTTCGAATCTCCAAGCTAAGTGCTCGGAATTCCAGAACTTCGTCGGATCGACTCCCAGAGAGATTTCTAGGGCAGAACACTGCTCAAAAACCTCAGAATACTCAAGGAGGGAGTCAAAACTGAGTGAAAAAGTGTGGAATGACGTCCAATTGACGTCATATTTATAGGGAATAGGCGCAATACGGCCTACAGGGGCAATACGGCCGTATTGAAATTTTTGAACTTCAATACGGTCGTATTGAAGTTCAATACGGTCGTATTGAAGTTCAGAAATTTTAATACGCCTGTATTGAGTTCGCTGCGGTTGTATTGAAGTGTCAATACGGTCGTACTGACTTCAGTACGGCCGTATTGAAGCTTCAATACGGCCGTATTAAGTTCAGTACGGCCGTATTGGGCTTTTTCCCTCCACTTCTTTATTTTGAGCTATTCTAAGACCTCTAGACCTACAGAGAACCCTCCTAGGGCCTTCGAGGAGTCCTTCTGGCTGATTATCCTTCAGTCTTCGAGAGTCTTCAAGCTTTATTTCCGACCCGGACAATTTTAGGGGTCTACAGCTGCCCCCCCTTTACTTAGTCAAACGGTCTTTTGGTGTACCGGCTGACAAGTAAAGGAGTTGACCCAATTGTCCGGGTGATGTGCCATCCTTCTGACTTGTAATGTCTTCCGGTGGAAAATTGTTGAGTAGCCTCTCCAGGTTGTTGCATACCTCGGTGTAGACCCCTAAAATTGTCCGGGTCGGAAATAAAGCTTGAAGACTCTCGAAGACTGAAGAAGGATCAGCCAGAAGGACTTCCAGAAGGCCCAAGGAGGGTTCTCTATAGGTCTAAGAGGTCTTAGGATAGCTAAAAATAGAAAATAGGAGGAATTGGGACCAATACGGGCTGCTTGGGGACCAGTACGGCCTGTATTGAAGTTTTGAACTTCAATGCGGCCGTACTGGACTCAATACGGCCGTATTGAAGATCTGTGAACTTCAATACGGCCGTATTGAGTTCAATACGGCCGTATTGAAGAACAAATTCTCAATACGGGCCGTATTGACCCCAGCGCCCGTATTGCTCCTATTTCCTATAAATATGGCGTCATTTGACGTCAATACACACTTTTCAACCATTTCTTGACTCTCTTATTGAGTGTTCTGGGGTTTTTGAGCAGTGCTCTGCCTTAGGAACCTCTCTAGGAGTCGATCCGACGAAGTTTTGGAATTCCGAGCACTTAGCTTGGAGATTCGAACCTAGTCGAAGGGAAATCCTCCGGATTTCCATAGTCAAAAGTTTTTTAGGAAGGAGCGAGCGAGCTTGTAGAGCGAGGGAACGCCAAAAAGCTTCCCAGTTTTACTCAATATATAAAAGCACGCTTCAAGAGGTTTCTTCTTAAATCCTTCCTTTTACTGCTTTCTGTGTGCATATTTAAACTGTCATCATGTAGATAGTTAATTTATAATCGCTTATAATAAATAGGGGTAATTTAGTAATTTTACGCTATTATTTTAGAAATAATCTGTCATAGGGAACCCGAAAGGGGCGCTGTGGGGTGCTAACACCTTCCCCACGCGTAACCGACTCCCTTACCCAACTCTGGTTGTAGTGGCCAAAGTTGATTTTTAAATCAATTGCCTTATCCCTTTTTCCAATGTTTTGAGTAAAACATTGGTGGCGACTCCACGAACCCTCCTTTCATGAAAACCACTAATCCATGGAGGGTCCCGCTTGGGATTAATATGGATTAGTGAGCCTTCTAATAAAATTGCTCGTTTGACGAGGTCTCAGTTTGAGAATAAGTCATTCTAGCAATCCACTATTTTTTTAAACAAAATAAACGAGTCCAACCATCCTTCGCGAATGCCGAAAGCCCGTTTCGGGCCGGTGGCGACAGATGGCGACTCCACTGGGGAAGCCTTGAGAGTCAGTCCCATTTAGTGACAGATTATTTTTAACAAATAATAGTTAAAATTACTTCATTACCCCTTGCTTGTATTATAATATGTTTTATTATATGGCTTTAAATAACTGTTGTATGCTTAAATTCCGCAATTGTTTGAAATAAAAACTGCACACAAACCTTTGCACACAACAGTTCCCTCTATACCCGGGGGCATGAGTGGTAATCCATAGGGAGTGGATGTTAGTACGGCCGGTTGATGGGTTTATAGGAGCCTATGAGACCGTTGTCGAAAAGCATCACTCAAGGTGATAACCATGAACTTGAGTCCGACGGTGCGTTGGAGCTTTCCATCGACCTACGACAAGAGGAATTGGGTCCCTATAATGGGGGCACCTTGGGGGCCTTTGACCAAGTGAGAACAGTTAGATCCTCCTTGAATATGCACTTTTCTGCAGGAGACCCCTACCTCGTGATTCGCTCGTGACTGTTCGTGGATGAGTGAATTGTTTGTGTAAATGCTTATGTGCAATTGTTTGTGCATTAATAAATAACCTCGTGATAAGGTCTAAAAATAATCCCCATGCATAAAAAACCATGACATGAGAGGAAAGACCATGTGTGAAAATATAATAAAAGTGAGAAGCATGTACATCATTACCAATAAGACATCATGCATCCTCATAAAAACATACATTTTAGGATCACCAATACCTCTTGACATGAGTGAAAGAGACCCATGACTATAGAGATTCTCCGTTGGGGAGAAATCATAGACAAAGAAGGGTGGTAAACTTCCGTCTTAAAAAGGCAGCGCCTTAAAGATGGAGGTTTATCAAGCTCATGTTAAAGAGTGTATTCATTCCGTAAAATAAACTAACTAAATATTCATTTTAGAAAGTGGCTGGTCATCTCTTTGTCCTCACGCGCGCGCAGAAAATCAAGAAGATGGACGCGATGGAGGAGCAAATTAAGAAGCTTACAGCCGAGCTCTCACAGCTCAAGGAGCAAATGGCGCAAGTGATGGAACTCATGCGTCACCACAACATACACGGGGCTGAGCACAGTGACCATGAGTCCCATCATGTTGAAGGAAAAGTGGAACAAGAGCTGAAAAGTGGGAAGCTAGTTAAACCTTCCCAATCATTTAAAGCTAAGAAGACCTTTGGGAAGAAGAAGGAAGGAGGAGTCAATGCTATAACCATTTCCTCATCTTCTTCCACTTCGAAGTCAGGAAAATCGCAATTCAACCCTGTGAGGAAGTTTGATAAACTTCCGACCACATATAACGATCTCCTGCCGAAGCTAGTGGAAGCACGTCTTCTAGCTTACGTTCCACCAAGGAAGATGGATCCACCTTATCCCGAATGGTACAAACCACAAGATAAATGCCTATACCACTCGGGGGCATCAGGGCATTCAACAGAGAACTGTCTAGCTCTCAAACACAAGGTCCAAAGCCTTATTGATGCCGGGTGGATCACTTTTGATTCAACAGCGCCCGACGTGAGTAAGAATCTTCGGCCAAAGCAGGAATAGAGAGAAGAACAAGCCACGATAGGGCCCCTTCATATTTTTTAGGGACTCATGATCAGTACCCGAGATCATGAGGACCTTTTCATGTAAATAAGGGTTTTTGTACAGTTTTATATACATACATCAATAAAGAGGCATTTTCACATTACTCTTTTTTTGTTCTTTTCTCTCTTTCCTCATTAACATTAATAATTCTAAACCTAAATAGAACCAATAAAATAATTATGTCTGTAATTGTTCGCTCTGACCGGGATCCGAAGGTGAAAGGGTTGAGTTGGACAGTGATGAGGAGACCATTTCTCCGGATCTGCAAAGATTGCTAGATTAGGAAGCTCGTCAAGAGAAATTGGAAATTGTGAATTTGGGGCATGGCCGAAAGATATAAGAGGTCAGCATGGGGACCCATATCAGTGATGAAATAAGGACACATGTTTCCGCTATGATTATAATAAAATCATTCTTCATTGCTTCTTTTCTTGCTTATAATAAAATTCTAAACCACATTATTTTTAACCCTGTTTGAATAAACATGAATGAGGTTAAAATCATCTTAATGATAATAAACCCACATCATTTTTATGTGGATGTGTGTGTGACAACTTGGAGCACCTTTTCTTGGCATCAATAAGTGCCATCATGGATAAAAGAAATCCTAAAGATAATAAGCTCGGCAGGAAACCCAAAAAGGGGACTGCGCAAAAATAAGAGCAAAAGACCCGCTAGGAATCCCACGAAAGGGTGACCTAGGCAAAAGATAGGGTTACAAAAATAAACAAAAACAAAGGTCCGCTAAAACGCCACAAAAGGGTGTTTTAGGCAAAAATAAGGACAATCAAAAAACAAAAGAAATCCATGATGGTACCATGAACCAAATTCAAAAAGAAAGGTTCAAGGGAAGCTATCCAAGTTGTCGAATCACAACACGATTTTTTAACTTCATAAGTGTTTAATCAAACAAGCCTAAACACTTAAGCCTACCTTGGCCACCCATTCTTACAAAAACCATTTTTGAAAAAATAAATCCCCTCTAAAACACAAACTTCAGAATAAAAATATCTTTCTTTTCTTTTCTCTCTTGTCCCAAAAGGATTTTAGGATAATCTAGTGGAAGCACGGAGAAATAAATCATCACTGATAATGGATCTAATCTGAATAATAAAATGGTGGAAGAACTGTGCCAAGAATTCAAGATCCAACACCACAACTCTTCCCCATATCGGCCAAAGATGAATGGGGCAGTCGAGGCAACCAATAAGAACATCAAAAAAAAATATAGTGCAAAAGACGGTTGTCTCATTTAAAGACTGACACGAGATGTTACCCTTCGCTCCTCATGGCTATAGGACTTCAGTACGTCCATTTACAGGAGCTACTCCATTCTCACTCGTTTATGGGGTGGAGGCAGTTCTACCCATCGAAGTCGAGATATTCTATCTAAGGGTAATCATGGAAACAAAACTTTCCGAGGCAGAATGGGTTCAAAGCCAATATGACCAGTTGAACCCTATCAAAAAGAAACGGCTGAACACCATATGCCATGGTCAAGCCTATCAGAGGAAGATCAAAAAGGCTTTTGACAAGAAAGTCCACCCTCGAGTCTACCATGAGGGAGAGTTGGTAATGAAGAAATTGCTACCAACTCAAAAGGACAAAATCGGAAAGTGCGCCCCAAATCACGGAGGACCATACGTGGTAAAACGAGCCTTCTCAGGAGGAGCATTGATCCTCACAGACATGGATGGAGAAGAACTTCGATACCCAGTCAACATTGACGTGGTAAAGAAGTACTATGCTTGAAGACGTTGCTTGCATAGGCCCGCTAGGATGAAAACCCAAAAAGGGCGTCCTAGGCAAAAGTTAGGGCAAAATAAAAAGCCTGCCAGTACAAGGGTACTAGGCAAAACAAAGGCAAATTTACCCCGTTAGGATACGTCCTAAGCAAAAGTTAGGGGCAAAAGAATAAGATATAAAAACAAAGCCAGCAACGATCACTTGAACCGAAAACCGAAAGGCGGTTCAAGTGATAATCTTCTAGAAGCAAGCGTCTTGCAGTATCTACACTCCTGGCTCAGGCATCTCACCCGAAACAACTAGGGAAACGGGAAGAGCAGCAATTACAGATATAATTGTTTAAGCCAAAAATGTATAGCCCACCTCGGCCAGCCATTCTTCAGAAATTCCCTTTGTAAATCTTTCTGTATAAACATTTGTGAATATCAATAAAATATCCATTTGTTTCTTTTCTTTCTTGACCTTGTGATTATGCCTTTAAATTGATGTTTCTAAAAATTGTACGAAACTCTTAATAATCGGTCAATAAAAGAAAATTGGAGGGGTTCCTGTAAAATCCATAATCTCCTGCATAAAGGCTCACAAAAAATACTCCCTCGCGTCAAGAGAAAGTCCTCCAAGAAGAAGAGGATAGGGAGAGCCACTCACTTTTCTAAATAAATGAACAAAAATAAAAAATTGTACTGCATTTGTGCATCACACACACATTAGTTGCACATTCAAAGACCTTATCATGAGGCAACCGCATAAAATAGAAAAATAGAAAATTGCTTGTGTATGACAGCAGCAAACAAAATGCAAAGATTCAGAAAATCAACAGCGTCATACAGAATAACTGAGCCTGGAGAGGCTTGCCGAAAAAATACTCTCAGAATAATTGAGCCTGGAGAGGCTTGCCGAAACAATACTCCCACAGAATAATTGAGCCTGGAGAGGCTCGCCGAAATAATACTCCTACAAAATAACTGAGCCTGGAGAGGCTTGCCGAAATAATACTCTCTCATAATAACTGAATTTAATTTCTTTAGCACTTTTAATTTCTGTACAGCAAAAGCCAAAAACATAAAAAAGGCAAAATACAGAAAAAGCCAAATCAGAAGAAAAGGCAAAATACAGAAAAAGCCGAAAATAAAAAAGGCAAGGATATAGAAAATCCAACAAACAATTTGTACCGAATAACTAAGCCTGGAGAGGCTTACCAAAATAATACTCCACATCCTCCACAGTATGCAGAATAACTGAGCCTGGAGAGGCTCGCAGAAATAATACTCCCCAGAGGGAACCTCAGCTCAAGCTCACGGGAAAATCCCCAGCGAGAGCTATCAAAGCAAGATCGACGCAATCCCCAATAGAAGTGCGATCATCCAAACAGTATATACAAGTCAAAGGACTTAACACTTCCTCGGTGGAAGATAGCTCTCCGACTCAAAGCGCTGAGCGAGGCTAAGCCTGTAGAGGCTTCCTAAATAATACTCTGGGATACAATAAGATCCCCAAATCCCCAATCGCCTACTCAAGAGGCATCCCTGCAAAAAGGAGAAGAAAATCAAAAATATCAATAAGTATTCCCCAAGTGGAATCCGGCTCTTAGCCAAACATCGAACGTCAAGCCGATACGCCTAACAGAAGAGGCTAATCAAAATCAACGACGAAATCCCCCAGCGGATAACAGCCTACACAGAGGCAACAAAATCCAAAAATTAAAAAGAGATACCCGAATAAGGATAAACCGGGATACTCCACCAACGTCAAAGGACGTCAGCCAAACATAAGGCATCGCTCAATTCAAGAAGAGCATCTGTGTCTACACCCCAAGGAAACAGAAATTCCTCAATGGGTACCAACAATGCAATGCAAGTTGGGGCACAGGAACCTATGAATGACTGCACATCCCCTAGACGGATCCCTGCGTTATCCAGCCCTCAGTGGCACCAAAATCAAAATCAAACCGTCAAAGCAGCATCGTGGACTGTGGAGACAAAAATCATCTCAAATCCCTGGAGAGGGCAAACTCACATTGCCAATGTCGTCAAGAACACGGAGGCAGACCCTGGAGAGGGCAAACTCACCCTGGAGAGGGCAAGACTCACGCACAAGTCTGGAGAGGCGACGACTAATACTCACCCCGGAGAGGGCAAACTCACCCTGGAGAGGGCAAACTCACCCTGGAGAGGGCAAGACTCACGCACAAGTCTGGAGAGACGACGACTAATACTCACCCTGGAGAGGGCAAACTCACCCTGGAGAGGGCAAGACTCACGCACAAGTCTGGAGAGGCGACGACTAATACTCACCCCGGAGAGGGTAAACTCACCCTAGAGAGGGCAAACTCACCCTGGAGAGGGCAAGACTCACGCACAAGTCTGGAGAGGCGACGACTAATACTCACCCTGGAGAGGGCAAACTCACCCTGGAGAGGGCAAGACTCACGCACAACCCTGGAGAGGGCAAACTCACCCTGGAGAGGGCAAGACTCACGCACCCTGGAGAGGGCAAACTCACCCTGGAGAGGGCAAACTCACCCTGGAGAGGGCAAGACTCACGCACAGGTCTGGAGAGGCGACGATTAATACTCACCCCGGAGAGGGCAAACTCACCCTGGAGAGGGCAAACTCACCCTGGAGAGGGCAAGACTCACGCACAAGTCTGGAGAGGCGACGATTAATACTCACCCCGGAGAGGGCAAACTCACCCTGGAGAGGGCAAACTCACCCTGGAGAGGGCAAGACTCACGAGGCGACGATTAATACTCACCCTGGAGAGGGCAAGACTCACGCTACCAAAGTGACTAGAAGCGCGGAGGTATGCACCAACCTGGAGAGGCTACTCAACAATTTTCCCACCTGAAGACACTACAAGTCGGAAGGATGGCACATCACCCGGACAATTGGGTCAACTCCTTTACTTGTCAGCCGGTACACCAAAAGACCGTTTGACTAAGTAAAGGGGGGGCAGCTGTAGACCCCTAAAATTGTCCGGGTCGGAAATAAAGCTTGAAGACTCTCGAAGACTGAAGAAGGATCAGCCAGAAGGACTTCCAGAAGGCCCAAGGAGGGTTCTCTATAGGTCTAAGAGGTCTTAGGATAGCTAAAAATAGAAAATAGGAGGAATTGGGACCAATACGGGCTGCTTGGGGACCAGTACGGCCTGTATTGAAGTTTTGAACTTCAATGCGGCCGTACTGGACTCAATACGGCCGTATTGAAGATCTGTGAACTTCAATACGGCCGTATTGAGTTCAATACGGCCGTATTGAAGAACAAATTCTCAATACGGGCCGTATTGACCCCAGCGCCCGTATTGCTCCTATTTCCTATAAATATGGCGTCATTTGACGTCAATACACACTTTTCAACCATTTCTTGACTCTCTTATTGAGTGTTCTGGGGTTTTTGAGCAGTGCTCTGCCTTAGGAACCTCTCTAGGAGTCGATCCGACGAAGTTTTGGAATTCCGAGCACTTAGCTTGGAGATTCGAACCTAGTCGAAGGGAAATCCTCCGGATTTCCATAGTCAAAAGTTTTTTAGGAAGGAGCGAGCGAGCTTGTAGAGCGAGGGAACGCCAAAAAGCTTCCCAGTTTTACTCAATATATAAAAGCACGCTTCAAGAGGTTTCTTCTTAAATCCTTCCTTTTACTGCTTTCTGTGTGCATATTTAAACTGTCATCATGTAGATAGTTAATTTATAATCGCTTATAATAAATAGGGGTAATTTAGTAATTTTACGCTATTATTTTAGAAATAATCTGTCATAGGGAACCCGAAAGGGGCGCTGTGGGGTGCTAACACCTTCCCCACGCGTAACCGACTCCCTTACCCAACTCTGGTTGTAGTGGCCAAAGTTGATTTTTAAATCAATTGCCTTATCCCTTTTTCCAATGTTTTGAGTAAAACATTGGTGGCGACTCCACGAACCCTCCTTTCATGAAAACCACTAATCCATGGAGGGTCCCGCTTGGGATTAATATGGATTAGTGAGCCTTCTAATAAAATTGCTCGTTTGACGAGGTCTCAGTTTGAGAATAAGTCATTCTAGCAATCCACTATTTTTTTAAACAAAATAAACGAGTCCAACCATCCTTCGCGAATGCCGAAAGCCCGTTTCGGGCCGGTGGCGACACTCGGCGCTTCTGACAACCTCGGTAGCTGAGTTTAACACCAACGTGCCTCTGACGACGCTGATGGCTGAGTATTGTCTCTCCAGACCTTGAGTATTGTCTCTCCAGACCTTGAGTACTGTCTCTCCAGACTTTGTTTGAGTATTGTCTCTCCAGACTTTATTTGAGTATCGTCTCTCCAGACTCTGAGTATCGTCTCTCCAGATTTCGAGTATCGTCTCTCCAGACCTTGTTTGAGTATTGTCTCTCCAGACCTTGTTTGAGTACTGTCTCTCCAGACTTTGTTTGAGTACCGTCTCTCCAGACTTCGTTTGAGTATCGTCTCTCCAGACTTTGTTTGAGTACTGTCTCTCCAGACCTTGTTTGAGTATCGTCTCTCCAGACCTTGTTTGAGTACTGTCTCTCCAGACCTTGTTTGAGTATTGTCTCTCCAGACCTTGTTTGAGTATCGTCTCTCCAGACTTTGTTTGAGTACTGTCTCTCCAGACTTCGTTTGAGTACTGTCTCTCCAGACTTCGTTTGAGTATCGTCTCTCCAGACTTTGCCTCTCAAAATGAGGTAGTTGAGTATAGTTTGTCTCCACAGTCCACAATGCTGCTTCGACGGTTTGTTTTTCTGATTTTGTGCCGCTGAGGGCTGGATAATGCAGGGATCCGTCTAGGGGATGTGCAGTCATTCATAGGTTCTTGTGTCCCAACTTGCATTGCTTAGTTGGTACCCATGGGAATTTTTGACTCCTTGGGGTGTAGACACAGATGCTCTTTTTCTGAGTTGAGCGATGCCTTATGTTTGGCTGACGTCCTTTGACGTTGGTGGAGTATCCCGGTTCATCCTTATTCGGGTATCTCTTTTTGATTTTCTGATTTTTGCTGCCTCTGTGTAGGCTGTTATCCGCTGGGGATTCTGGATGTTGATTTTGTCTCCACAGTCCACGATGCTGCTTCGACGATTATTTTTGATTTTTATGCCACTGAGGGCTGGATAACGCAGGGATCCGTCTAGGGGATGTGCAGTCATTCACAGGTTCCTGTGCCCCAACTTGCATTGCATTGTTGGTACCCTTGGGGAATTTCTGACTCCTTGGGGTATAGACACAGATGCTCTTTCTCTCTGAGTTGAGCGATGCCTTATGTTTGGCTGACGTCCTTTGACGTTGGTGGAGTATCCCGGTTTATCCTTATTCGGGTAACTCTTTTTAATTTTTGGATTTTGTTGCCTCTGTGTAGGCTGTTATCCGCTAGGGGATTTTGTCATTAGTTGTGATTGGCCTCTTCTGTTAGGCGTATCAGCTTGACGTTCAATGATTGGCTGAAAAGCCGAATTCCGCTTGGGGAATTATTGTTGATTTTTCCGATTTTTCTCTTCTTTGAAGGAATGCCTCTGTGTAGGCTGTTACCCGCTGGGGGATTTTGTCGTTGATTTTGATTAGCCTCTTCTGTTAGGCGGATTTTCTCGATGTTCATTGCCTGGCTGATAGCCGAATTCCACTTGGGGAATAGTTTATTGATCTTTTGATTTTTGCTTTTTGAAGGGGTGCCTCTTGAGTAGGTGATTGGGAATTTGGGGATCTTATTTATCCCAGAGTATTATTTAGGAAGCCTCTTCAGGCTTAGCCTCACTCAGCGCTTTGAGTCGGAGAGCTATCTTCCACTGAGGAAGTGTTAAGTCCTTTGACTTGTATATACTGTTTGGATAATCGCACTTCCATTGGGGATTGCGTCGATTTTGCTTTGATAGCTCTCGCTGGGGATTTTTCCGTGAGCTTGAGCTGAGGTTTCCTCTGGGGAGTATTATTTCTGCGAGCCTCTCCAGGCTCAATTATTCTTTGGTGTGGAGTATTATTTTGGCGAGCCTCTCCAGGCTCAATTATTCTGCATGAGTATTGTTTCGGCAAGCCTCTCCAGGCTCAGTTATTTTTGATGAGAGTATTATTTCAGCAAGCCTCTCCAGGCTCAATTATTCTATACAGTTGGGGGAGTATTATTTCTGCAAGCCTCTCCAGGCTTTAGTTATTTTGAGGAAGTATTATTTCTGCAAGCCTCTCCAGGCTCAATTATTCTGAAAGATGTGAAATCTTTGTCTTTTTTGTCGACTTTTGACTTTTTCTGTATGTTTGCCTTTTTTGTCATTTTTTGGCTTTTTCTGTATTTTTGCCTTTTTTGTTATTTTTTGGCTTTTTCTGTATTTTTGCCTTTTTTGTTGTTTTTCGGCTTTTTCTGTACAGAAATGTCTCAGTTATTATGAGAGAGTATTATTTCGGCGAGCCTCTCCAGGCTCAATTATTTTGAGAGAGTATTATTTCGGCGAGCCTCTCCAGGCTCAGTTATTTTGAGAGTATTCTTTCGGCAAGCCTCTCCAGGCTCAGTTATTTTGAGAGAGTATTGTTTCGGCAAGCCTCTCCAGGCTCAGTTATTCTGAGAGTATTTTTTCGGCAAGCCTCTCCAGGCTCAGTTATTCTGAGAGTATTCTTTCGGCAAGCCTCTCCAGGCTCAGTTATTCTGAGAGTATTCTTTCGGCAAGCCTCTCCAGGCTCAGTTATTCTGAGAGTATTTTTTCGGCAAGCCTCTCCAGGCTCAGTTATTCTGAGAGTATTCTTTCGGCAAGCCTCTCCAGGCTCAGTTATTTTGAGAGTATTCTTTCGGCAAGCCTCTCCAGGCTCAGTTATTCTGAGAGTATTTTTTCGGCAAGCCTCTCCAGGCTCAGTTATTCTGTATGACGCTGTTGATTTTCTGAATCTTTGCATTTTGTTTGCTGCTGTCATACACAAGCAATTTTTTCTATTTTTTCTTTTTTATGCAATTGCCTCATGATGAGGTCTTTGAATGTGCAATTAATTGTGCGCGATGCACAAAATGCAAGTTTAATTTATTTTATTTTTTGGAAAAAATGAATGGCTTCCCCTATCCTCTTCTTCTTGGAGGAATTTTGTCATTGATGTGAGGGAGGATTTCTGTTATTACCAATACGGCCGTTATTCATTTCAGTATGCCCGTATTGAATTGAAATTTTGTTCATAACCCTGATTTTAGTACGGGTGTACTGAATATGGTACAGGCGCATTGTTTTTTCTGAAATTTATATTATTTATTATTTTTTTTTCAATAAACAGAGAATAAGTGATCTTCCAGTACACCTATCATCTGTATGTATGTATGCAGTATGATGCACCTAATTCTATTTGATTCTTTTTTCAAAAGAATTAACCGATGCGTTTTTGTGTTTGGATTTTGCCATTCCTCCAGACGGACTGTGCTCTGCCGATTTCTGTTACCGAGGAATGATGCATATTTGATTTTGGTGTCATCAACCAAATGATTCTTCCTTTTCTTTAGAAGATGTGTCAACCCTCCTATTGACCACTATATCTCCATGTTTCCACTAGATTATTCAAAAATCGTTGGGACAAGAGAGAAAAGAAGGAAAGGATATATTTTCAAAAGTTTGTGTTTTAGAGGGGATTATTTTATTTTTGAAAAATTGTTTTTGTAAGCATGGATGGCCAAGGTAGGCTTATTGTGTTTAGGTTTGTTTGTTTAAACACTTATGAGGTTAAGCACATCTTTGTTATTAATGATTGTGCTTTGACAACTTGGATAGCTTTTCTTGAGCCCCTTTGTTGAATTCAATTGATGGTACCATCATGGATTTATTTTGTTTTTTCCTTTTTTGATGGCCCTAACTTTTGCCTAAAACACCCATTCGTGATGTCTTAGCGGGCTTTTGTCTTTGTTCATTATTTTGTAACCCTAATTTTTGCCTAGGTCACCCTTTTGTGGGATTCCTAGCGGGTCTTTTGCTCTTATTTTTGCGCAGTCCCCTTTTTGGGTTTCCTGCCGAGCTTATTATCTTTAGGATTTCTTTTATCCATGATGGCACTTATTGATGCCAAGAAAAGGTGCTCCAAGTTGACACACACACTTCCACATAAAAATGATGTGGGTTTATTATTATTAAGATGATTTTAACCTCATTCATGTTTATTCAAACAGGGTTAAAATAATGTGGTCTAGAATTTTATTGCAAGCGAGAAAAGAAGCAATAAAGAATTAATGAAGAATGATTTTATTATAATCATAATGGAAACATGTGCCCTATCGAGGCTCGGGGGTCGGGCTGTCCCCGAGGAGTGATCTCTAATAGTCACTGAGTCTATACATCCCTATCGGAAGGAGAAAAACATTTTGACGACGACGACCGGCCTTGACGCTTGTGAACCGGCCTTCCTAAAGATCTGGCTTAAAGAACGTCGAGAAGGATCTTGATTCCTCTTCGTTCTTTGATCTTTATAAGGGTTGTATCCTAACCCTTGTTTCCCCGGATTATCCTTGATAATGGGTAGCTCCGGGATTCCTTGGGAGTCCTTGCCTAATCCTTGTCCTGGCAAGTATCCGTTCTTGGTGAGCATGGAGGCTACCTTCTTCATTTCTCGGGGAAACGTTTCGACATTGGCGATTTCCAATGCTTGGAAGGCGGTTTCTAAAGCTTCCTCTGCTGCATCCACATAAAGTATGTTGGATGGCTTGCTGATGAGTATGTCATCTTTAGCTTGTTCGGTCACCAGTTTGTCACCCACTATGAACTTGACTTTCTGGTGGAGCGTAGAAGGAATAGCTTTCGCATCATGAATCCAAGGTCGGCCGAGGAGACAGCTGTATGCGGGAGTGATATCCATCACTTGAAATTCGACGTTGAAGATAGTGGGTCCAATTTGGATTGGAAGATTGATTTCTCCCACTACTTCTCTTTTAGAACCGTCGAAAGCTCGAACGATCATGTTGCTCGGGCGCGTTTGGACTCCCTTGATTGCCAATTGCTTTGAGCGTTCTTTTTGGCATCACTTTCAAGGAAGATCCATTACCTACCAAGACTTTAACGATGTGATACTCCTTGCACTTTATAGAGATGTGCAAGGGCTTGTTGTGGTTTGATCCCTCGGCGGGGATTTCTTCATCGATGAAGGTGAGGTGATCATTAGCCTTGATGTGACTAACAATCCCCTCAAACTTGTCTTGGGAGATAGTGTGCGACACATATGCCTCGTTCAAGACTTTCGACAGAGCTTGCCGATGCGGTTCGGAGCTTAGGATCAACGACAACAGCGTAATCTTTGCTGGCGTCCTATGAAGTTGATCCATGATGGAGTACTCGCTCTGTCGGATAAACTTTAACAGCTCGTCTGTCTCCTCCTCGGATTCTTTTTCCTCGGTTTTATTTTCTTCTTTTTCTTTATTCTTGGGGGCTTTGTTATGAAGATCATCGGGAGTGTAGATCCTGCCACTCCTAGTCATGCCCCCAAGTCCAGCGATATTGGAGATATCACTGTCGGCAGAAGAGTGGATGTCGTATATCCACGGCACAGCCTTATTTGATTTGTAAGGGAAAGGCCTTGGAGTTGCGATCCTTAATGGTGTCGGACCTTCCCCTTTATTCGTCTTGATTACCAACAACGGAGTTGACGTATGCTCGCTTGGCATGGTTGTTGGCGAACGGCGCGCGATCCATTCTTTGAACATACGCATCGATTATTTCTTTCTTTTTATTAATGTTTATTAATGAATTACTAGGAGAGATGTATGAATGACTCCTAGATCTCTCCATGATCTATATGCATGATATGAGATGATGAAGTTGAATATGCATGCATAGTGTTTATTCAACTAAGCATTATCATGTTTTTAGGATGTCCCTAATATGATGCATGATATTGCTTGGTTTGGGATAAACACATATATATATTTTTTGAATATTTTTTGGGTATTTTGTATTTTTTGTATTTTTCGGGTGAAAAGGGAAACTACCTATATGAATGTAATGAAGGTAGATGTTAACACCATGTAATGGAAGATTCTTATTCCCATTTATTCTTATTTAAAAAAAGGAATGTTGTATGTTTAAATAATGCAATGTATGCTCATACAATGTCACATAAAAATGCACACACAATTCACTCATCCACGAACAGTCACGAGCGAATCACGAGGTAGGGGTCTCCTGCAGAAAAGTGCATATTCAAGGAGGATCTAACTGTTCTCACTTGGTCAAAGGCCCCCAAGGTGCCCCCATTATAGGGACCCAATTCCTCTCGTCGTGGGTCGATGGAAAGTTCCAACGCACCGTCGGACTTAAGTTCATGGTTATCACCTTGAGTGATGCTTTCCGGCAACGGTCTACGGGCACCTATAGACCCATTCGACAACCGGCCGTACTAACATCCACTCCCTATGGTTAATCACTCATGCCCCCGGGTATAGAGGGAACTGTTGTGTGCAAAGGTTTGTGTGCAGTTTTTATTTCAAACAATTGCGGAATTTAAACATACAACAGTTATTTTAAAGCCATATAATAAATCATGTTATCATACAAGCAAGGGGTAATAAAGTAATTTTTAACTATTATTTGTTAAAAATAATCTGTCACTAAATGGGACTGACTCTCGAGGCTTCCCCAGTGGAGTCGCCATCTGTCGCCACCGGCCCGAAACGGGGCTTTCGGCATTCGCGAAGGATGGTTGGACTCGTTTATTTGTTTAAAAATGTGGATTGCTAGAATGACTTATTCTCAAACTGAGACCTCGTCAAACGAGCAATTTTATTAAAAGGCTCACCAATCCATATTAATCCCAAGCGGGACCCTCCATGGATTAGTGGTTTTCGCAAAAGGAGGGTTCGTGGAGTCGCCACCAATATTTTACTCAAAACATTGGAAAAAGGGATAAGGCAATTGATTTAAAAATCAACTTTGGCCACTACAACCAGAGTTGGGTAAGGGAGTCGGTTACGCGTGGGGAAGGTGTTAGCACCCCACAGCGCCCCTTTCGGGTTCCCTATGACAGATTATTTTTAAAAGAACAGTATAAAATTACTAAATTACCCCTATTTATTCTAAGCAATTATAAATTAACTATCTACATGATGACAGTTTAAATATGCACACAGAAAGCAGTAAAAGGAGGGATTTAAGAAGAAACCTCTTGAAGCGTGCTTTTATATATTGAGTAAAACTGGGAAGCTTTTTGGCGTTCCCTCGCTCTACAAGCTCGCTCGCTCCTTCCTAAAAACTTTTGACTATGGAAATCCGGAGGATTTCCCTTCGACTAGGTTCGAATCTCCAAGCTAAGTGCTCGGAATTCCAGAACTTCGTCGGATCGACTCCCAGAGAGATTTCTAGGGCAGAACACTGCTCAAAAACCTCAGAATACTCAAGGAGGGAGTCAAAACTGAGTGAAAAAGTGTGGAATGACGTCCAATTGACGTCATATTTATAGGGAATAGGCGCAATACGGCCTACAGGGGCAATACGGCCGTATTGAAATTTTTGAACTTCAATACGGTCGTATTGAAGTTCAATACGGTCGTATTGAAGTTCAGAAATTTCAATACGCCCGTATTGAGTTCGCTGCGGTTGTATTGAAGTGTCAATACGGTCGTACTGACTTCAGTACGGCCGTATTGAAGCTTCAATACGGCCGTATTAAGTTCAGTACGGCCGTATTGGGCTTTTTCCCTCCACTTCTTTATTTTGAGCTATTCTAAGACCTCTAGACCTACAGAGAACCCTCCTAGGGCCTTCGAGGAGTCCTTCTGGCTGATTATCCTTCAGTCTTCGAGAGTCTTCAAGCTTTATTTCCGACCCGGACAATTTTAGGGGTCTACATACCCCTAAAAGGTGGAAGGCCCTTTGGACCCTCACTAGGGAATACATCATCAAATTCCTTTAATAATTGTGAAACACCAAGTGGTAAAGAACTAGGTTCAAGATTTAAATTGTGACAATTAAGCATACTTCTACAAAGAAGAATATAAGAAGCCTTTTCAACAAGTAAAGTTTGTTTTAAAGTTTCTTCTTGTTGAATTCCTTCTATTAGAAGAGGTTTCTCTTCCTTCTTCTTCTTTGAAGATTTATGCTTCTTTTTTTTTTTCAACTTTTTTGACCTCTTCTCTTTTTAATTTCATTTGTACTTGATCCTTTATCACTTGTGAAAGAGACAAAGGATGAAGTACAGACTTTTTTTCTTTATGAATGAAAGTAATTTCATTGGTAAGGCCATTATGCATGGTTTTCTTGTCAAATTGCCATGGCCTTCCCAACAAAATATGGCAAGCTTCTATGGGAACTATGTCACATACCACATGATCTTCATAGTTACCAATGGAAAACTTGACTTTCACTTGTTTATCAACAATGATATCCCCATCTTCATTTAGCCAATGAAGTTGATATGGTTTTGGATGGGGAATTGGAGTAAGATCAAGCTTCTCCACCAACCTTGTGCTACAACAGTTGCAACAAGATCCACTATCCATAATGAGAGAACAAGCTTTATAAAAAATTTTACACCTTGTGTGAAAAATGTTCTCTCTTTGTGAAATGTGAGATTCATTAGGTTGACTTCCTAGAAGCCTTATTATCATTAACAGTTGACCATCACAAGGATAAGCTTTTTCAATTTGATGGTCTTCCTCACTAGTCTCACTATCACTTGAAGTGGTAGAACTAGATTCATCATGATTACTATAAATGTCTTGTCCTCTTAAAATCATGACCTTTTTAGTTGGACATTGAGAAGCTATATGGCCTCTTCTAAGACATTTGAAGCATTTGATGTCACTAGTTTTACTACTAGAAGTGATAACATTTTTATTTTTATCCTTTTCTTTTTCTTGACCCTTGTTAAGATTTTTAGAAGAGTCATACTTGGAAACTTGACCCTCCCTCTTGTAGTCCTTCTTGATATAAGAGTTAGATTGAGTTTTATCTTTAAAAGAATTTTTTCTCAAATGTTGTTGTTCCACCCTTATACAAAGTTGGACCAAATCATCAAGGTCCCTATAAGGGAGTAATTCAACCCTATCTCTTTTATCAAAATTAAGACCACTTAAAAACCTAGCAATGGTCAATCTTTCTTCTTCCCTTATCCCAGCCATCATTAGATACAACTTCATCTTTTGTCTATATTCTTCCATGTAACGACCCGCCATGGTCTCTACACTTAATGGAATCGCACTAAAATTTGTAAGTTAAGATAAATAATAAAATTGGATAACTCATAAATACAAAACATGAACAAATATATATATATAGACAATAAAGTTTTTAAGTATTAGTATTTATACAGTTATCCAAAACTACTATCTCCTAGTGCCGGTCAAGCACAAAATTGTTATCCAAGGTGGTAACTCTGACACTAGGTACCCAAAAAAAAATCCACTTCTAGCAGCAAACTCAGGAAACAGCTCCAACCTAATCCTGATCTGCTCCCATAAATCGTATGATCATAGCAGTCCATCCACATGGAAACAAAAGGGTAAGCTAGAATTTCAATAAACAACCATACAAGTATAGGAAACACTATACTAATCATTCATCCAATCATCATCACAAATGACCATACTATTCAACATAAAAACACAACTTATTCATACAACTTAGAAGCAACTTTAAAACAACAACAATATACAACCTAATATTTAAATACATTGTCACGTATATACAATGGGGAGATCTCCAACAACTAAAGTTGAGCAGTCCAGGTGGCATAAATGTAACGACCCACCCTAGGTCGTCACATTAATAACCAGCCAAAATAAAATAATATAAAATAAGGAAAATAGAGCAAAAACCAGCTACGCTAGAGTGTAAAAATTGTTTCATAATATCAAACATAATTATATCAGAGTCATTCTTAGTAAAATTATACAGTAATCCATTAGTAACATCATGAAATATAAGTTAGACACCCTAGGTGCTGGTCAAGCTCTACGTCTAGCCACTTCTCAAAGTGGCTACCCCAAAAGACTCCTTGCTATCCCAAGGCCTCACAGCTGATCTGCTCCCCCACATAGTGAGATCATCACAGTCCAAACCACATGGAAACATAAGGGTTAGCACATATAAAACCAACCATAGTATATCATAATAAAATATCATTAAACAGATATTTATCCACATTATTTATCCATGCCAAAAAGTCATTTCCATTCTAAATTTAAACCAATATATTGTATACACATCCATGTCAATGCATACATATTTTATGATAATAAGAAAATCCATAACCAACGTATACAATCCATACCATATGTATACATATTCCACATCCAAAACAAAGTCACACCACTGTATAATCCATGATGTAACCAACACATCCAAACCAAATGTTGGCCTCGACACCATCCAAACCAAGTGTCAAATACGGTGAAACAGGTGATCAACCCATGTCCCACTCCGAACCTCTCATGGAAAATATACAGTTGGATTGCGTCGTCACGTAACCCTGGTGATCATGGCCACTTCATCAATCGGTATGACTCGGCCTTGCCCCCATACCGGTAGCAAATAGAATACTTAAAGGAGTACTTCAGAATCCACCTAACATCTGAAGTGGTTTATTATACAACCTTTGAAAAAGTTCCATATTGGAATCCTCACCATGGGATTCCCAATTTTTATATTTTCCAAAGATTATATCCTGATCTCACCAAGAGATCTAATCCACACCCTAACCTTACTCATTTAAGTCCTATTTACTTTTCCAAACCACATACACATAGCATATTCCATAATTAAACATAACCATAACCATGCCAATTTGTCAATATAATAATAATATAAATAATTAAATATC
Organism: Cajanus cajan; assembly: GCF_000230855.2. Classification (NCBI taxonomy): domain Eukaryota; kingdom Viridiplantae; phylum Streptophyta; class Magnoliopsida; order Fabales; family Fabaceae; genus Cajanus; species Cajanus cajan. The sequence continues at coordinate 39,151,427 of NC_138521.1, read as the reverse complement.
CAAAACAACCATCAATTGATCCAAATTATACTATATGAAATGAAAATCTCCACATAAAATAGCATATTAAAATTATACTATTTCTATCATGCTCATATATACTAGATTAATTTTATAAGCACTACACTTACTTGTATAAACCTGAACTGAAACTCGGGTAGAACCTCCTCCTCTCTCTTGCTTAAACAAGAACCGAAACTCGGGCAGAACCTCCACCTCTCTCCTTAAACAAGGACCGAAACTCGGGCAGAATCTCCTCTTCTCCCTCCTCTTTTCTCTCCCCTGGCAGAACCTCCTCTACTGGATTCCTCTTTCTCTCTCCTCTTTTCTTTTCTTTCTCTCTCTCTCTCCCTTCTCTTTCTCTCTCTCTCTCTCTTCTCTTTCTCTCTCTCTAAGATTTTCACTTCCCTCAGTATATTTTTTTTCACCCCCCCGGCCCCTATTTATAGGCATTCTGGGGCACCCGGAACGGCCGTACTGAATTCGGAAAGGCCCGTTCCGAATCCTTTAAATGTACACAAATTTTTGAACTGGAACGGCCGTTCTAAAATCAGAACGGCCCGTTCCCAAAAAATAGAACGGCCCGTTCCAGAATCGGAACGGCCCGTTCCGAGACTCAGCCAGAACGGTCCGTTCTCCCTCCGGAACTGCCCGTTCTCCCTCCAGAACGGCTCGTTCCAAAACCAGAACGGCCTGTTCTCCTTTTAGAACGGCCGGTTCTGGGCCCGTTCTTACTAAAAAAATTTAGTATAATTTTTAAGCTTGGAACGACCCGTTTTGCTTTTGGAACGGCCCGTTCCAAGTTACCAAAACACCCCTTAAATTTTTTGAAAATTGCAAAAATTCCATCAGTAATAAAATTACAAGAATACCCCTATACCTTTATAAAATTTACGAAAATGCCATTGATAATTAATAATAAAAAAATGGGTATTACAATTCTCTCCAACAACAAAAATTTTCGTCCTCGAAAATTCACTTACTCTAAAAGAGATATGGGTATTGATCCTTCATCCTTTCCTCCAACTCCCAAGTAGCTTCATTAGTAATCTCATCCCAAATAACCTTCACCAAATTGATAGATTTACCTCGCAACTGTTTAACTTTCTTATCTGCCACTGAAACTGGTTGTTTCTCAAAAGTTAAATTCTCCTTAACTTGTACTGCCTCTGATTCCAAGACATGACTTGGATCGTGAATATATTTCCTCAATTGTGAAACATGGAACACATCATGCAAATTAGAAAGGAATGAAGGTAATGCAATCTGATATGCCACTGGTCCAATCCTCTTGAGAATTTGATACGGCCCAATAAACTTAGGATTCAACTGCAATTCCTTGTGCAGAAATCACATGACCCAAGAACTTAACTTCAGATAACCAAAACTCACATTTTGACAACTTTGCAAATAACTGTTTCTCCTTCAATACCTGCAAAACTATCCTCAGATGTTCTCTATGTTCTTCCATAGATTTAGAATAAACCAGAATATCATCAATGAACACCACCACAAACTTATCCAGAAAGGGTCTGAAAATCCTATTCATATAATCCATGAAAATAGCTGGAGCATTCGTCACTCCAAAAGGCATGAGAACATACTCATAATGGCCATACCGAGTCCTGAAAGCAGTCTTTGGTATGTCTTCTTCCTTTACTCGAATCTTGTGATATCCAGATCTCAAATCAATCTTGGAGAAAACAGTAGCTCCCCTTAACTGATCCATCAAATCATCTATTCTTGGCAATGGATATTTATTCTTGATTGTCAATTTATTTAACTGCCTGTAATCCACACATAACCTCACACCACCATCCTTCTTCTTTACCAATAACACTAGTGCTCCCCACGGAGATACACTAGGTCTGATCATCTGCTTCTCCAAAAGTTCTTCAACTTGCTTCTTCAATTCAGATAACTCCACTGGTGCCATTCTATAAGGAGAAATGGACACTGGTCCCGCCCCTGGTATAAGATCAATACTAAACTCTAACTCTTGCTTTGGTGGTAATCTCGGAACATCATCCGGAAAAACCTCTGGAAATTCTCTAACAACATCAATACTATTCAACAACTTTTCATTCTCTACACTAATAAAAGATAAGACCATAAACCCAAGAGCTCCATCCTTCAACAACCCATCCACCTGTCTATTAGAAATAAATCTCTCCTGTTCATCAGTAGGAAAGATTAATTTCTTCTCTGAACAATCTATCAAAATCCTATTGGCAGAAAGCCAATCCATCCCTAAAATCACATCCAAATCGGATAGAGGTAAACAAAACAAATTCACTTTATAACAACGCCCTTCCACCTCCACTGGACATCTCAAACAAACCTCAGAAGTCAAAATAGACCCTGAAGCTGGGGTAGAAACAACTAGATCCACACACAAGGAACTCACAACTAAATTTAACCTTGCCACGCATTCATAAGAAATAAAAGAATGTGAAGCACCAGAATCAAATAAAATAGAAATATCATTACCATCAGCTTTGCCCTTTCCTTTTACCAGCTCAGATGTCGTTTCAGCTTCAGCACCTGTTAAAGCAAAGACTCGACCTGCTGCAGTAGGTCGATCCACTTTCTGGTTTTCTCTAGCTGGAGGATTTCTGACAATGCAATCTTTAGCCATGTGACCCACTTTGCCACATTTGAAACACGTATAGTTCTTTGTAGGACAGTCCTTCATCATATGTGGGCCTCCACAGATGTAACATCTAATACTCTGAACAACTCCTGTAGTAGTAGTCCTCATTGATTTCTTATTAGCATTTTCAATTTGAAACTGAGATGGTCTCTTTTGAGGATGCTTCCCCCTCCCAAATCCAGATGATCCCTCTGGACCCTTTACCACTCTATTTCCTCCTTCAAATCTCTCAACTGTTTTTGCCTTTTCAACTAGAACTGGGAATTCCACAATCCCCATAGGAACAATAGTCTTTTTCAGCTCATATCTTAAACCTTCACTGAACTTCCTGCATCTCCAGGCTTCAGTGATAACTTGAGAATAGTACCTAGCCAAGTGTTCAAACTTGACCACATACTCTTGAACGAACATATTCCCTTGTTGTAGTCTCAAAAATTCAGCTTCCTTAGCATATCTGGCGCTATCTGGAAAATATTTCTCTAGGAATACCTTTTTGAAGTTTTCCCAATTTATCGCCTCCCCTCTAGCCTCCATCATAGCTTGAGCACCTTTCCACCAGAAACTAGCCTCACCCACCAACATATAAACAACATAAACTAGCTTCCTTTCCTCAGGACAATGCATCACCATAAAGATTTTCTCCATCTCCTCAATCCATTGATCAGCAACTTCAGGTCCATTAACACCTGTAAATTGAGGAGGATTCCCTTTTCTGAACTCTGACAAGCCTCTATACTCATCAGGTATCTCAGTCCTAGCTGCTTCAGCTGCAGCCCGGTTGGTCTCCATCTGAGTCAACAAAGTATTTTGTTGTCCAATAGCAGCAGCAATTAGCTCCATAGCCTGAGCAATCTGCCGCTCATCCACGCCTGAAGAAGGATTAGAATGGTTTCCCCTACCAACCATCCTAATAAAGATGAAAGATCAAGGAACCCATAAGTTTACACCAAAACACATAAGAAATTTCTTTTCAAAAATTCCATTTCCACACAATAGAAACATAACAAGACCATTTCCCACAAACCCTAAAGAGACTCGACCAGCTCTGATACCAAAACTGTAACAACCCACCCTAGGTCGTCACATTAATAACCAGCCAAAATAAAATAATATAAAATAAAGAAAATAGAGCAAAAGCCAGCTACGCTAGAGTGTAAAAATTGTTTCATAATATCAAACATAATTATATCAGAGTCATTCTTAGTAAAATTATACAGTAATCCAATAGTAACATCATGAAATATAAGTTAGACACCCTAGGTGCTGGTCAAGCTCTACGTCTAGCCACTTCTCAAAGTGGCTACCCCAAAAGACTCCTTGCTATCCCAAGGCCTCACACCTGATCTGCTCCCCCACATAGTGAGATCATCACAGTCCAAACCACATGGAAACATAAGGGTTAACACATATAAAACCAACCATAGTATATCATAATAAAATATCATTAAACAGATATTTATCCACATTATTTATCCATGCCAAAAAGTCATTTCCATTCTAAATTTAAACCAATATATTGTATACACATCCATGTCAATGCATACATATTTTATGATAATAAGAAAATCCATAACCAACGTATACAATCCATACCATATGTATACATATTCCACAGCCAAAACAAAGTCACACCACTGTATAATCCATGATGTAACCAACACATCCAAACCAAATGTTGGCCTCGACACCATCCAAACCAAGTGTCAAATACGGTGAAACAGGTGATCAACCCATGTCCCACTCCGAACCTCTCATGGAAAATATGCAGTTGGATTGCGTCGTCACGTAACCCTGGTGATCATGGCCACTTCATCCATCGGTATGACTCGGCCTTGCCCCCATACCGGTAGCAAATAAAATACTTAAAGGAGTACTTCAGAATCCACCTAACATCTGAAGTGGTTTATTATACAACCTTTGAAAAAGTTCCATATTGGAATCCTCACCATGGGATTCCCAATTTTTATATTTTCCAAAGATTATATCCTGATCTCACCAAGAGATCTAATCCATACCATAACCTTACTCGTTTAAGTCCTATTTACTTTTCCAAACCACATACACATAGCATATTCCATAATTAAACATAACCATAACCATGCCAATTTGTCAATATAATAATAATATAAATAATTAAATATCCAAAACAACCATCAATTGATCCAAATTATACTATATGAAATGAAAATCTCCACATAAAATAGCATATTAAAATTATACTATTCCTATCATGCTCATATATACTAGATTAATTTTATAAGCACTACCCTTACTTGTGTAAACCTGAACTGAAACTCGGGCAGAACCTCCTCCTCTCTCTTGCTTAAACAAGAACCGAAACTCGGGCAGAACCTCCACCTCTCTCCTTAAACAAGGACCGAAACTCGGGAAGAATCTCCTCTTCTCCCTCCTCTTTTCTCTCCCCTGGCAGAACCTCTTCTACTGGATTTCTCTTTCTCTCTCCTCTTTTCTTTTCTCTCTCTCTCTCTCTCCCTTCTCTTTCTCTCTCTCTCTCTTCTCTTTCTCTCTCTAAGATTTTCACTTCCCTCAGTATATTTTTTTTCACCCCCCGGCCCCTATTTATAGGCATTCTGGGGCACCCGGAACGGCCGTACTGAATTCGGAACGGCCCGTTCCGAATCCTTTAAATGTACGCAAATTTTTGAACTGGAACGGCCCGTTCCGAGACTCAGCCAGAACGACCCATTCTCCCTCCGGAACGAGCCGTTCTGGGAACGGCCCGTTCTCCCTCCAGAACGGCTCGTTCCAAAACCAGAACGGCCTGTTCTCCTTTTGGAACGGCCCGTTCTGGGCCCGTTCGCACTAAAAAATTTAGTATAATTTTTAAGCTTGGAACGACCCGTTTTGCTTTTGGAACGGCCCGTTCCAAGTTACCAAAACTCCCCTTAAATTTTTTGAAAATTGCGAAAATGCCATCAGTAATAAAATTACAAGAATACCCCTATACCTTTATAAAATTTACGAAAATGCCATTGATAATTAATAATAAAAAAAATGGGTATTACAATAAACCCTACCGAATCCAGCGTTTGACCTATCTCAACCAGGTCAGGCATAGAACAACTTTAGGAACTCCGAAGAGAACCAGGTATAGACAACAATAGTTAATCACTAAACTCCTTTGTGGTACTTCCAATTCCCCAAAACTTTTCACAAAAATTTTGAATGCTTTTTTTTTTTTCACAATTTGTTTGTTTTTGAGACTAAACTAAACGTGAGTAAATAAATCTGCACAAGTCTAGACGTTTCAAGGCAGCAAAATAAAGCAATTAAAAGACAAAAAACTTAAAGGAATCAAGATAAGTAACTAGTCGGGTTCCCTAAGTGGAAGCTTGAAACATATGAAATTTCCAAGCCACTTCCACTAGCACTACACGTGAGGATGCTAACAAGGATTTAGATATACCTGACCAGCTTCTTAATACTCCCTCCAAGCTTTACAAATTGATTTTAAAATACAAAAGAGATTGCAAAATTTAAACTAGCCTAGAAAGCAATAAATGGCGGTTTTGGTGACCAACTAGTGACGGATTGTTGTGCAAATTTTTCCAACACTTAATCAAGTGTTTAATCCGCCACTAATCCTTCAATATGATGCTACTGGACCTGCAAAAGAAACACAACAAAGAGGTTAATGGTGGCTGCCTCACAAGGTGAAAGGAATGGTCACTCAAGTGAAGGAAGTTTAGGAGAAGTTTTGGTCACTAAATTAGGTCAAATTTTTAGGTCTTAGTGTCCAAACTTTTCCTACTCTTTGTTGAGCAATGCTTGATCCTTGAGCAAGGATTTGAGGCCACTTCCAGCACAAGGAAATTATTGAAAGAAAACTAGACAAGCAATAAAAGCACAATTTGGAAAGCTTATACCAAAAGTTAAGAGTAATATATATGTTGGTCCCTACGGTTAGAATCTAGAAGGGGGGGGTTGAATAGATTCTATGTTATTTTTCCTTTTCTTTTTTGCTTTCTAAATCTTTACCAAACAAATCTTGATTTAAAACAAACCTTTAAACATAAAAGGTAATTCAGAGTTATATATGCACAGCTTATCCAACAAGATTTGAATAACAAGATATGTAAAGATTGAATTTATCAATTACCAAGAATCTTTAAAGTTCAGTTTCTGCAGATAATGTTTTTCTTCATACAACATTAATCAAGAAACTTATACAGAATGTAAAGAGTGTAAGGGTTAAGAAAATCATGCACCAAGATATATACTGGTTCAGCCATCCAAAGGCCTACATCCAGTTTCAGATTTAGATACACCTCTAAATCCAGTCAAATCCACTATTGATATTCTTTACAAGCACCCTGCACAAGCAATATCCAATCAATGAATTTAACAAGCAAATCTTGACACCCACAAGATTAACAAACCATTTCTTGACTCCACAAGAAACATATAACCCAAGAATATTGATCCCACAATATCCTACTTGAGAAAAACCTATCTCAAGATTTCTCTTTACACAACTCTTCCAGAGATTCTCTAATCTCAAGAGTTAAAACCATTCAAACAATAAAAGATCAGAAACGAGTACACCTGTTCGTGTAGATATGATCTTCAACAACGTAAACCAGTTTAGAATGAATTTTCTATATGAACTTCATCTTCTTGAATTGATCTTGCACACTTCTTTTTCCAAAAGTTGATTTTCAGCAGATATGTTCTTTCTTTCTTTTTCAGAAAATCTTTTTCTCTTTTGCAGTAATGTGTATTAAAAAAACTTCTTTCCGTGTGTGAAAATTCTCTTTTTTCTCTTCTTTTTTCTTGTTAAAAAAACTTCAGTTTTAATCTTATTTAAAGACAATTTTCATGTGCAAGGAAACAGTTATTTCAGTTATATTCATAACAGAGATAATCTATTACCTGTGATGGTAATCTATTACCACGAGTTAGAATAACTGAACTAATTGTTTCAGCTCCTGTTTTAATCTATTACCTAACATGGTAATCGATTAACACGATGCCAAAATAACACAAAACTCACATTTGGAACAGAGGTAATCGATTACTTTAAAGAGATAATCGATTAACACGATCCTTTTTCCTCTTGAAATCATCAGAATCAGTTTGGTAATCTATTACCACACATGGTAATCGATTATTCCAGTATCAATCAGTTTTTCAACATGAGTCAGGTAATCTATTACCAGTTCAGGTAATCTATTCCTTAACTCAGAAAATTTCTGATGTTTTCAAGTTTTCATTTAAAGTCTCAAACACTCAGTAAATTAATACTTCATGTTCTCAACAATGAATGAAATAAGAAAAATGAGTATTATGATATTTTCACCTTCATGTTAATTACTAATTTTTAACACATAACAAACAAACACATACAAGCCTAATCTTTTAAACAATCAATACATTATCCTTTTGACATAGGCTTAAAATAAAAAGCAACATGAGCAAAACATCAAAACTAAAACTTCTAGGGAACATCTTCCAGATGTAGATTCTTCAATCTTCAACAATCTCCCCCTTTTTGGTTTTGATGAGCCAAACTCTTCATGTTGACTTTCACGATCATCATGTTGTTTTGTTTCACTTGTTTGTTTGAAATTTGAACTTGAATTTGAACCTGCATATGTCTAGAACAAAAACTTCCATACAAAGCATTATGCAGTTCTATTTCCATTTCTTTCTTATACAATACATAAACAACCATATAAACATTTAATCAGTTTCTCATGAATTTCTCCCCCTGTTTGGCTTAACCAAACCAAAAAAAACAGAGTAAACAGAGAAATAACATGATACTTATGCAACAAAAACAACAAGCACTTAATAAGACTTTCATCATATAAGCATTAAAAATGTTCAGAAGCATACAAATACTACAACTATTACAAACTTTAAGTCTGAAATATAAATCAAAGTATTTATGCAGAACAAATTAAAATGCAGTGCCTAAAATGTAATGCATAACTAAAGTTCTTCAGGGTAGGGTATGTTCATCGCATCCAGTCGTTCAGATATAGATTCAAAACAAGCCTTCAGCTCTTGATAATCTCTTCTCTGAGTTTCTCTGATGTCATCTAGCTTTGCCAGAACAGATAGCTCAAAAGTAGAAAGAGGCTTGGGCTCTTCAGCACCTTCCTCTTCTTCAGTTTGAACTTCAGGTTGAGACGGCTCTGTAGTCTCAGCAGTAGGAACATCTTCCTTTGCTATCCAACCAGCATCTGTTTTTACTAGCTTCATCATTTTCAGAGCTCTATCCTTGATATCATGAACATCTCTGGTGACCTCTTTTGCTTCACCAGTTAAGGGAACTTTATAGAACACCAATACCTTGCTTATGAACACAGCATATGGACACTTGCAGTCCATTAACCTCCTTGTCTTTAGCATTATGTCTTCTACCACATATACCCAATCAACTTGAATGTTGTTCTTAAAAGCTGCGAGCAGTGCCATATCTTCTTCACTGATTTGTGCGTGATTGCTCCCCCTTGCTGCCAGAATCCAGACAATTACATAATGTAGGAGTCTATCTTCCATTCGTAGACCTCCAGCATTATATGTAATTTTCCTCTTTTCTTTTCTTTTGTATTCTTTATTAGCCTCCCAGGCTGAAACATCCCTCAGCATACTCATAAAAAACGTATCTTTATCTATTAAGAAATTTTTCATCTTTAATTCATTGAAGGTAGGTTTAATACCATTTCTGGTTAATCCACCAATCTTCAAAAATACATCAGCAGATAGAGTAACTTTTATTCCTTTAACTTCTGAAACCAAAGCACCATTTTCATCTTTTCCCAAATTTGAGTAAAAGACCCTAACAAGATCAGGGTAGTACAGTCCACTTAACCCAACAAATTTGCTAACTCCTTGACTAGATAACAGAGTAGGAAATGTAAAACCTTGCTCTATAAGCCAAGACGAGTAGAGTACCTTTGGAGCCACAATGTCTTTGCAAGCAAAAGACTCATTGAAAGTTTCCTCTTGAGACTTCCTTGTGAACCACGAATGAGAATATTCTTCTTCAGGTTCTGGACGAGAGGACTCTTGTTTCTTCTTTTTAGATGTACCTTGACCTTGAGTAGTAGGACGAGGGTAATCTCTGTTGGCTATGTGCTTTACACGCTTTCCTTTGCCAAGACTTTCCATGAATGGGGCTTAGGGTTAGGTTTTGAAATAGATTTTGAGATAGAAAAGGGAACCAGGGGTTTCGTTCGTTTTAGTTTGAAGTAAAAATGGAGAGAGTTTTGAATTAATTTGAATTCGAAACAGATTTAAAGAGGGTTTTTGAGTACAAAAAAAAAGGGGTTCGCGTCAGGTAATCGATTAACCCAGTTGGTAATCGATTATCTCGCAACTGAAACAGGGTAATTATGCAAGTGAGTAAGTGGTAATCGATTAACCCGCATGGTAATCGATTATCACAGTGGGTATGCATCAGAAATTGCATCAAAGTAGCAGAGGTAGTCGATTACTGAAAATTGATAATCGATTACTGCTGTTGATTTTTCAGCAATTTCTTCATTTCTTCCAATGGTAATCGATTAACCCGATAGGTAATCGATTATCACAGAGAAATGTGTGCAGATACAGGGCATACTGTGTTTTGTGTGATTTCCTATTATGAGTGCACATACATCAAGTTTAAACCTATAAGTGCTTAGCAATTTCATGCATATTCACACAATCATACTTTAATTATGAGATTTAGGATAGATTGGACTCACTAATGATACCAAGATTGGTTCTTAGCTTGAAAAATCTTTCCTTTGGTAGAGGCTTTGTAAAGATGTCAGCAAGTTGATCTTCTGACATTATGAATTTGATGTCACAGTCTCCTTTCTCTACATGATCTCTGATAAAGTGATGTCTAACTTCAATGTGCTTAGTTCTTGAGTGTAGAATAGGATTCCTTGAAATGTTAATTGCACTTGTGTTGTCACACTTCAGTGGTATGTGATCAATCTTCAAACCAAAGTCTTGAAGTTGATGTTTAAACCAAATTGACTGAGCACAGCAGCTTCCAGCAGCTATATACTCAGCTTCAGCAGTTGAGAGTGCTACACAAGCTTGTTTCTTGCTCTGCCACGATATGAGACATTCTCCAAACGTGTGGCACGTTCCACTTGTACTTTTCCTATCCAATTTACAACCAGCAAAATCGGAGTCAGAGTAACCAGTTAAAGATGGAGAAGTACCTTTAGGATACCACAATCCAACATTGATTGTGCCTTTCAAATACTTCAGTATTTTCTTTACAGCCTTCAGATGTGATTCCTTTGGTTTTGATTGGAATCTAGCACATACACATACACTGTACATGATGTCAGGTCTGCTAGCTGTTAGATACAGAAGAGATCCAATGATCCCTCTATACATTGATTCTTCAACATCTTTTCCTGCAATATCACTATCTAGATAACAATTAGTAGACATAGGAGTATTTGATATCTTACAATTCTCCATATCAAATTTCTTTAACAGTTCTTTGCTATATTTAGTTTGATGTAGAAAAATTCCATTTTCCATTTGTTTGACTTGTAGTCCTAGGAAGAAGCTTAATTCTCCCATCATAGACATATCAAACTCCTTCTGCATATTGGAAACAAATTCTTCACACAGAGATTGGTTAGTTGATCCAAATATTATATCATCAACATAAATCTGAATCAGCAGAATATCTTTTGATTTTCTCTTTATGAAAAGAGTTTTATCAACATTACCTCTTTGAAAGTCATGAGTTAGTAGAAACTTACTCAGCCTTTCATACCATTTCCTTGGAGCTTGTTTCAGTCCATACAAAGCTTTCTTGAGCTTGTAAACATGCTTAGGTAATTTGCAGTCAACAAAACCAGGTGGTTGATCTACATAAACTTCTTCATCAATTAGACCATTTAAAAATGCACTTTTCACATCCATTTGATATAGTTTGAAATCAAACACACAAGCAAATGCAAGTAAAAGCCTAACAGCTTCTAATCTAGCAACTGGAGCATATGTTTCACCAAAGTCTATACCTTCCTGTTGATTGTATCCTTTGGCTACTAATCTAGCTTTATTTTTAACTATTACACCTTCTTCATTTAGTTTGTTTCTGAAAACCCATTTTGTACCAATGACATTCATATTCTTATTGAAAGGAACTAAAATCCAAACATCATTTCTTTTGAATTGATTCAGTTCATCATGCATGGCCATTATCCAGAATTCATCTTTTAATGCATGTTCCACACATAATGGTTCAATTTGAGAAACAAATGCCATATCATCACTTAGAAGATTAAAAGAGTGTCTAGTAGAAACTCCCTTATTTATATCTCCAAGAATGTTATCCAGAGATAGATCTTTGGGTTTCCTCCATTCTTTGGGTAGTGATGTGTCTTCAGATGGTGTTTTCTGCTGTAGTTCCAGTTTTTCTTCTTCTTGTGTAATACTGTCACCTATCTCATCTTCATCATTAAGAGATTTTCCTTTTTCAAGGATGTTAGTTTCATCAAAGGTAACATGTATAGATTCTTCAACAGATAAGGTACTTTTGTTAAAGACTCTATATGCTTTGCTAATTGCAGAATATCCAATAAAAACTCCTTCATCAGCCTTAGCATCAAATTTTCCAAGAGTGTCTTTTCCATTATTCAGAACAAAACACTTACAGCCAAACACTTTAAAATGTGAAATGTCAGGCTTTCTTCCTTTGTAAAGCTCATATGGTGTTTTCTTTAAAATAGGTCTAATCAAGATTCTATTTAGAACATAGCATGCAGTGTTTACTGCATCAGCCCAAAAGTATTTTGGTAAACCATTTTCATTTAACATGGCTCTTGCTAGCTCTATTAGAGATCTATTTTTCCTCTCTACAACTCCATTTTGTTGAGGAGTTCTAGGGACAGAAAAATTGTGATTAATACCATTTTCTTCACAAAAAGTTTGAAAAGATTCATTTTGAAATTCACCACCATGATCACTTCGCAAAGATTTAATTTTCAAGTCCTTTTCATTCTGAATTCTTTTTGAAATGATTCTAAAGGCTTTAAAAGCATTGTCTTTATGGGATATAAATGCAACCCATGTGAATCTGGAGTAGTCATCAATGAGAACTAAAGCATAAGTGTTTCCACCTAGACTTTTGGTTCTTGATGGTCCAAAGAGATCCATGTGCAAAAGTTCCAGCGGTCTAGAGGTTGACATAACTTTCTTTGATTTAAAAGAAGCTCTAGTCTGCTTTCCCTTTTGACATGCATCACAAAGTCCTTGTTTAGAGAACTTGATCTTTGGAAGACCACTAACAAGATCTTTAGATGCAAGTCTATTTAACTGATCTGCATTTATATGTGCAATGCGTCTATGCCATAACCATGTTACATTATCATGTGATGTGAGACAAGAATTGGATGATGAATGCTCTAAGTCTAAGATGTATATGTTATTGACTCTTTTTCCTATAAGCAGGACTTCATTTGATTCCTTATCACAAACCATACAGCATTGATTATTAAAAGAGATATTGTAATTTTTGTCACAAAGCTGGCTAATACTAAGCAGGTTATATTTGAGACCTTCTACATACAGGACATTTTCAATGAGAGTATTGGAATTATTACCAACACTGCCTGAGCCTAGTATTCTGCCTTTGTTGTTATCTCCATATGTTACAGATCCTCCTTCTTTTTCCTGTAATGAGATAAATTTGCTTTTATCTCCTGTCATGTGTCTTGAGCAGCCGCTGTCTAAGTACCACATTGATTGCTTTGCTCTCAAGCACACCTGCAACACAAGTTATTCAATTTGATTTTGGTACCCAATGGATCTTGGGTCCTGGAGAATCAGTGAGTACATAATCTAATTTCTTAATCCATTTATATTTTCCACTAGGAATGCCAAATTTCCTTATCATGCATCTGTAGTAGTTATGACCAGATTTCATACAATAGTTACATGAGTGGGAATTAATGGATTTCATAACATTAACATTCTGTTTTTCTTTATCCTTTGCTTTTAATGCAGCATACAATGTTTCACAGTTCTCACATGGTGACTTTAGTTTAGAGATATCTGAAAGTAGTTTCCTGTTATCATTCTCTAAATCAGAAATTTTATCTCTCATGTGTGTCATTTTCTTTTTGTAAACATTGTTTGATTTTTCTAATTTCCTTGCTTTAGCATACAGTTCAGCAAATGCATTTTGCAATTCATCATACGAGTCAATAGATGAGTCAGAATCATATACCTCATAATCTGAATTATGTTTGGTCATGAGACAGAGATTTGCTTCCTGATCCTCATCACTATCACTTGAAGTTGTTGAGGCATTCTCTTCCCATGCTATGTATGCTTTCTTTTTCTTTGATCTGAACTTTTGTTTCGTCTCCTCATTCTTTTTCAGGCTTGGACAGTCAGCTCTCATGTGTCCAGCTTTTCCACATTCAAAACATTTGAACTTTGGAGATGAGTTTTCATTCTTCTTGAAGGATTTCTTCTGACTGGAGAATCTCTTATTGTTGTTCTTCCTTCTCATGAATTTTCTGAAATTCTTCACCATTAGATTTAATTCTTCTTGTTCAGAACTTTCATTGCTGCTATCCTCTTCATCACTTGAGGATTCTTTTACCTTTAAGGCCAGACCTTTTGCCTTTTTATCTTTTTGTTCTTCATCAGCAATCCTTGACAGATCCATCTCATATTCTCTTAGCTTTCCAAATAACTCAGCACTTGTCATCTGAGCTAAGTTCTTTGACTCTGTAATTGCTGTGACAGTTGGTTGCCATCTTCTGTTTAGTGACTTCAGGATTTTGACATTTACTTCTTCTTCCACGAAGTCTTTCCCTAATCCTTTTAGGTGATTTATTATGTGAATGAACCTCTTTTGCATATCCATGACAGTTTCACCTTGATTCATTCTGAAGGTTTCATATTCCTGAATGAGTGTGTTCTTTCTAGCTCTTCTCACTTCTGGAGTTCCTTCATGTGTTACTTGGATTAAATCCCAAGCTTCCTTTGCTGTAGAACAAGCTGAAATTCTAAAAAATTCATCAGAATTTAGTGCAGAATGTATGATATTTAAAGCTTTTGCATCATTCTCTGCTCTTCTAATTTCACTTTGATCCCAGCTATCATATGGTTTCTCAATTTCTTTTCCTCCCTCTATCTTAGTGGGTATTTTGTAATCTGTGATTACAGCCTGCCAAATATTTCTATGAACAGATTCCATGAAAATTTTCATTCTAACTTTCCAAAAGGGATAGTTATCTCCACAAAACAATGGGGGTCTGTTTATAGAAGCACCTTCAGCAAACGGTAATTGATTACCAGCCATCTAACCTTTCTAAAGATCTAGTCTTGAATGTTTTACAAGATACAGCTCTGGTACCAATTGTTGGTCCCTACGGTTAGAATCTAGAAGGGGGGGGTTGAATAGATTCTATGTTATTTTTCCTTTTCTTTTTTGCTTTCTAAATCTTTACCAAACAAATCTTGATTTAAAACAAACCTTTAAACATAAAAGGTAATTCAGAGTTATATATGCACAGCTTATCCAACAAGATTTGAATAACAAGATATGTAAAGATTGAATTTATCAATTACCAAGAATCTTTAAAGTTCAGTTTCTGCAGATAATGTTTTTCTTCATACAACATTAATCAAGAAACTTATACAGAATGTAAAGAGTGTAAGGGTTAAGAAAATCATGCACCAAGATATATACTGGTTCAGCCATCCAAAGGCCTACATCCAGTTTCAGATTTAGATACACCTCTAAATCCAGTCAAATCCACTATTGATATTCTTTACAAGCACCCTGCACAAGCAATATCCAATCAATGAATTTAACAAGCAAATCTTGACACCCACAAGATTAACAAACCATTTCTTGACTCCACAAGAAACATATAACCCAAGAATATTGATCCCACAATATCCTACTTGAGAAAAACCTATCTCAAGATTTCTCTTTACACAACTCTTCCAGAGATTCTCTAATCTCAAGAGTTAAAACCATTCAAACAATAAAAGATCAGAAACGAGTACACCTGTTCGTGTAGATATGATCTTCAACAACGTAAACCAGTTTAGAATGAATTTTCTATATGAACTTCATCTTCTTGAATTGATCTTGCACACTTCTTTTTCCAAAAGTTGATTTTCAGCAGATATGTTCTTTCTTTCTTTTTCAGAAAATCTTTTTCTCTTTTGCAGTAATGTGTATTAAAAAAACTTCTTTCCGTGTGTGAAAATTCTCTTTTTTCTCTTCTTTTTTCTTGTTAAAAAAACTTCAGTTTTAATCTTATTTAAAGACAATTTTCATGTGCAAGGAAACAGTTATTTCAGTTATATTCATAACAGAGATAATCTATTACCTGTGATGGTAATCTATTACCACGAGTTAGAATAACTGAACTAATTGTTTCAGCTCCTGTTTTAATCTATTACCTAACATGGTAATCGATTAACACGATGCCAAAATAACACAAAACTCACATTTGGAACAGAGGTAATCGATTACTTTAAAGAGATAATCGATTAACACGATCCTTTTTCCTCTTGAAATCATCAGAATCAGTTTGGTAATCTATTACCACACATGGTAATCGATTATTCCAGTATCAATCAGTTTTTCAACATGAGTCAGGTAATCTATTACCAGTTCAGGTAATCTATTCCTTAACTCAGAAAATTTCTGATGTTTTCAAGTTTTCATTTAAAGTCTCAAACACTCAGTAAATTAATACTTCATGTTCTCAACAATGAATGAAATAAGAAAAATGAGTATTATGATATTTTCACCTTCATGTTAATTACTAATTTTTAACACATAACAAACAAACACATACAAGCCTAATCTTTTAAACAATCAATACATTATCCTTTTGACATAGGCTTAAAATAAAAAGCAACATGAGCAAAACATCAAAACTAAAACTTCTAGGGAACATCTTCCAGATGTAGATTCTTCAATCTTCAACAATATATATATGACAAGACTCAAAGAGGTTCAACAAGTAAAACTGGAAAATAAGACTCCAAATAAAGCTAGCACTCAGTTAGGAATGTTCCTAGATAGGTACTAGAGTAGATGAACAAAACAAAAAAAATTTGAAAGCAATTGGATAAGTATAGAACAAATAGTAGTCAAAACAAATAACAAGGAATCAAGTGATTTTTCACCAATGTACACCTCTCGGCGTTTTCTATTTAAAATGCTTTCTCTATTTTTTTTTTAATTCTTTCTTTTTCTATATTCAAGTTAAGAGTCCAGAGAGTATATTTGCCTTTTGTTTCAAATTTTTCTAAGATTCCAAGATATAGAAACCGAGACTACAAGTTAGCCAAAAATTAGGTCAAAATTCAAGTAACTTGAGAAACTAGTGCACTAGTCTTTAGGTTTTGGTTTGGATTCCTTTTGAACTCTTTTTCTTTTGAACTTTAGGTCTTTTCTTTTGATTTAGGCTCTGTTTTATCTCTGTTTTCAGCCTCTAATTTTTTTTTAAAATTGAATCCACAAGAAAGAGTGCACTAGAAGTAGAATTAAGCACTTGAAATTTTGAGTCAAAATTTTTTTTATAAGATTTTCAATGGAAAGTGATTTGAAAACTTAAGAACACAATGGAAACCTAACTCTAAGGAAACTTGCTAGGACTAATAGCAAATCATGAACACAATAAGGTAAAAGAAAAAGCACATATAGGTAGTGTAGACACCCAATTTCGTCCGGGGGGCATACAAATAACAAGATAGGACATCAGAGGGCCCAAAGGCCCAAACCAATTTTTTAGTGGCCCGGAACGGGCCGTTCCAAAATCGGAACGGGCCGTTCCCAAGTCCGGAACGGGCCGTTCTCAATCAGAACGGGCCGTTCTGGGCTTCTAAAAACCCTAAAAAAATATAGGTTGGAACGGGCCGTTCTAGACCAGAACGGGCCGTTCCGAACCAATCAAGGGGGCTTAAAATCTGTACCCTAGAACGGCCGTTCTGAAATCAGAACAGGCCGTTCTGGTTCCCCGGAACGGGCCGTTCTGGTTTCAGAACGGGCCGTTCTAGGGTGCAAATGTACTGCATAACGTTCGGATCCGGAACGGGCCGTTCCGAATCCAGTACGGGCCGTTCCGATTCCAGAACGGGCCGTTCCGGCCCACATCTGATGCCTATAAATAGAGAATCTCGGCCAGCAGTTAGGGGGACCTTCACAATTTCGTCCAAAGCTCCATAGAGCTTGAAATTTCTCCCTTTTTTCTCTCTGTCCTATTGTATTTCTTGAGTTTTGTGAGGCTTATTGTAGTGTGAAAGGTTGCCATAAAGCACCTAAAATCCCCATAGTTGAAGATCCAATAAAGCTTGTTACGAGGTATTACTCATCAATCTCTTGTTTTATCTTTTTCTTCTTTTATTTTACATTGTTATAATAAAAATAATCATGTAGATATTTTAGAGTCAATTGTTTAATTTAAATTTCAAGCATGTAAATAGTCATCAATAAAAGGGGATTTAATATTTATATTATTATTATTTATAATGTTAAACTTCGTCATAGGGTACCGATTAAGGGCGTTGTAGGGGTGCTTAATACCTTCCCTACACGTAACCGACCCCCGAACCCAATTCTGGTTATCAAGGCCATTATTGGACTTTTAAAAACCTTTTTTTTTTCCAATGTTTTGAGTAAAATATTGGTGGCGACTCCATGAACCTATTTTCAAAACCATTAATTAAGGATTAGTCTGGTGTTTGGGCATTCCTTAATTGATGAGATCTTTAAAAGGATGTCTAAACCATAGGTTGCAAGATCGAAAATTTTTGGGTTGCGACAGATGGCGACTCCGCTGGGAAAGTTTAAAGAGGGTCAGGCCCATTTAATTGATGAAGTTAATAAAATAAAAAAAAAATAATTTAAATATTTTTCCCCTTTACCTTGTTTGTTTTCTTTGTTTGGCTTTGATATCTGTTTGCTTATTTAAATTCCGCACCTATTTGAAATAAAATTGTACACAAATCTTTGCACACAACAGTTCCCCCTGTAGACCCCTAAAATTGTCCGGGTCGGAAATAAGACTCAAAGACTCTCGAAGACCAAAGGAAAGTCAGCCGGAAGGACTCCTGGAAGACCCTAGGATGATTCTTTGTAGGTCTAAAAGTCTTAGAGTAGCTTAGAATAAGGGTGTGCGAGGATTGGAGCTCAATACACCCTCCTAGAGGTTCAGTACGGCCGTACTGAGCCATTTGAACTACAATACGGCCGTAGTGAAATCAATACGGCCGTACTGAAGTTTTTGAACTTCAGTACGGCCGTACCAAATTCAATACGGCCGTACTGTAGTTCAAAAACTCAGTACGGGCCGTATTGACCCCCTAGGCCGTACTGCGCCTCAATCCTATAAATAGGACGTCATTGGCACGTCCTCCCACACTTTTGGAGCATTCCTCCACCCTCTGGCGGAGTATTCTTGGGTTTTTGAGCTATTCTCTGCCCTAGAAATCTCTCCGGGAGCCGATCCGACTAAGTTCTTGAGTTCACAAGCCATTAGCTTGAGACTCGAACAAGTCGAAGGGAAATCTCTTTGATTTCCATAGTAAACATTATTTTTAGGGAAAGGAGCGAGCGAACGTGTAGTGGGAAGGAGCGCCAAAAAGCCTCCTAGATTCCTTTTTGAATATATAAAAGCACGCTTCGAAGGTTTCTTTCCAAATCCTTTCTTTTACCGCTTTTTTGATTGTTGCATTGCACGTTTAAAGCTTTCATCATGTAGATAGTTTACTTATAATCGTTCCAATAAATAGGGGTAGTTTAGTAATTTTACGCTATTATTTATGAAATAATCCGTCATAGGGAACCCGAAAGGGGCGTTGTGGGGTGCTAACACCTTCCCCGCACGTAATCGACTCCCTTACCCAACTCTGGTTGTAATGGCCAAAGTTGATTTGCGAAAATCAATTGCCTTATGTCTTTTTCCAATGTTTTGAGTAAAACATTGGTGGCGACTCCAAGAACCCCTTTTTGCGAAAACTACTAATCCATGGAGGGTCCCGTTTGGGATTAACATGGATTGGTGAGAATCATTTAACAAAATTGTTAGTTCGATGAGGTCTCAGTTTGAGAATAAGTCGTTCTAACAATCCATCATTTTTCAAAACTAAAAAGAGTCCGACCATCATTGCGAATGCCAATGTCCGTTTCGGCGGGTGGCGACACCCCCTACACCCGGGGGCATGAGGGTATTAACCATAGGGAGTGGTTGACGTACGACCGGCCCAAGTTTGGCCTTAGAGCCTGCGAGCCTTGTCGGAAATCACACTCAAGGTGATAACCGGTTACTCTAGCCTGAAATACTGTGACAGACCTTAGAGTTTGCCAGGTGACGACGACAGAGATACTGGGTCCTTGTAATGGGGGCACCTTGGGGGCCTTAAAGACCAGTGAGATTAGAACCGTCTTATACCACACACTTTTCTTGACAGGGACCACAGACCAAGGATTTGAACACAATCGTTCGTGGGTGTACATTGATTGAGCATGTGTGTGTGCATTTGTTTGTACTATTTCTTCTAATAAGAGTGGATTGGAATTTTAAAATGAGCAAATAGATAATAATAAAATAATAAAAATAATAATAAAAATTTTATACCCCTTCGTACATTCTTAGGTCAGCATTCCATTAACATCATATAGATAGTTTCCTTTTTGTAAAAAAAAAATCAATAAAAGAAGTCTCTTATTTACCATGCATCATTCACTTTTAGATGATAGAAACATGATAAAGATTAGGCAAAAAAAAAGATGACATGCATTCTAGATTAGCTCATTAATTTCATTCATTTTATTTTATTAGCTAAGGAGGATTAGGTTGCAGTATGTATAGAAAGTTAAGAGAAGTGAATGCTCTAATATACAACAGTACCTGTGCTTTAAAGAAAAGCCCAAATCGATTTTAAAAAATACTATAGTGGGGCACTTGCTTTGATATGTTTTTTAAAGTAAGTCTTCTTAGAATCTAATATAGACTCTCACTTAATACTGTCAAAATCTATTTGAGCATTCACATATAAATAAATCAAT
The DNA here is from genome assembly GCF_000230855.2 of Cajanus cajan. Taxonomy (NCBI): domain Eukaryota; kingdom Viridiplantae; phylum Streptophyta; class Magnoliopsida; order Fabales; family Fabaceae; genus Cajanus; species Cajanus cajan. Next base: position 39,130,737 of record NC_138521.1, on the reverse strand, counting down.
GAGACTGATATTTATTATTCTCAACTTTTTATACATTCTGCATTACATTCATTTAGAGCATATCCCTCCTTGAAAAAGAATAAATGAGAATAAAAAGGGAAATTAACCTATGTGCGTTAGTCGGAAGTAATGGAAGCAAACCGTGCATAAAGAGTTTAGGGTAAATCATCAAGATGCCCTAAGAGGACAAAGCCGTGTCGTGCAACCGTGAAATCTAGGCGGAATAGGGATGGACGAACCCACACTCCTAACGAGTTGTAAGAACCTGAGGATGACGAATCTCTCAAACACTGAGGCAAAACGATTAGAGCTTTCTCGAAAGGTGATTTCAACAAGAGAGAAGCATTGCTTGTTAAGAAGCTGCTAGAATGAAAACCCGCAAAGGGCGTTCTAGGCAAAAAAATAAAAATAAAAAAATAAAAAAATAAAAAAAAAACTGTCTGTTCGAGCTGAAAATTGAGAGACAGCTTGAACGTTCCTCTCGAGATTTCATAGAAAGCTCTATCATCGCTTCTACCTCTTCCTACATCTCAGGAAAGATATGGGTTGAGAAAACCTTCATGAGAGAAGAAGCCAAAGGCCCTCCCTCTACACAAAATCTTCTGAAGCGCCACATCCAAGCAAGTGAAGGACTAGCTCTACAGTTAGATGACCTAAGCCTCTCTAAGGGGCAACCTCCTTCTTTTCCTTTGTGTACGAATCACGAACTTGGGGCATGCCCGGGCCCTCAAGCTACATTAAATGGGCACGTGTAAATTGACAATTATATTTTAATGCCATACACTTTTCTACTTCATTTCTCTTCTCCCTTTTATCTACTCTAAGCCTCGTCATCAAACCTTAAATGAACAAGTACATTTGAAATAAGGACGTCGTTAGAAACAATGGCTTAATACGCAATAAAAAAACACATAAAGATCAATTGAATTGGGCATGACTTGTGGATAAAAGTCCAAATGAAATCAGTGCAAGGGGCATCCCCCTTTAATGAATGAATGAAAGATGATCACAAATGTTGCAAAGACAAAAGCCTGGCAGGAAACCCACTAAGGGGGCTGTGCAAAAATTAGGGCAAGGTCCGCTAGGAGACTCACAAACAAAAAGGGTAGCCTAGGCAAAAGTAAGGATCAAAAGAAAATGTCCGCTAGGGAACACATCTCAAGTAACCTAGGCAAAAGTTAGGACAAAGTAGCATCCCGAGTTGAAAAATGAAAGGCGGCTCAAGAAGATCATTTAATCAATATGCAATCCCAAGTCATCGCTTAACTTTGAAGGAAATAATAAGCTAACGCAGAAAATGATTTCCTCACTTTGAATGTGCTTGTTCATCAGCCTAAACCACTAGCCTACCTCGGCCAACCATTCTTCTATAAACCATTTTTGAAAAAAACCCTTTCTACCAAAACTTTTACAAAAAATATATATATATCCTCTTCCTCTCTTTTCTCTTGACCTATATGGCATTAAGATAAATTTGAGAGATACACGGAGTATGCACAGTGAAAACTCACAAGGAGAAGATGGAGGTGTCCTAGAACAGAGTCTAGGTACACCTAATCTAAGAGCTAACATATCATATTCGGTACAAGCAAGAGGGCAGAACTACACAAACCTCAGGTTCAAGAAGCAACACTGAATTCGACAGGGCTAAAGGCTAACAGTCCATGTCATTGATCAATGCGCATAAATTAATTTCTTGAAAGTAAAAATAAATTTGCATTTTAAGCATTAGCATAGAAGCATCACTGCATAACATGCATATGGCACAAGCGTGCACAAAAAGGTATAAGTTCATTTAAAAAAAAAAAAGAAATTTGAAAAAAATCCAATCCACTTCTGCTTTGCATGTTTTTTTTTGCATTCTTGCATTCTTTGTGTGTGTCTATCCATCACTTGCTGGAGGAATCAAGAGGCCAAAGCATTCATAAAAGCTCAACAATCAAACAAGAAAGCCTATAAGCATGAAGAGGCCATCGCGCCCTACTCCTCAACCGAATGAAGGATGATCTAAGAGAATGCCAAGACCAGGAATGACTTCCTAACCAAAGCCAGGAGTGGCTTCCAAAATAACACTCATCAATAAAGATTCAACAAATAACATCATCATGTGATCCCTCCACCAATGATGACAACAAAAGATAAAAAAAAACAGAAAAAGGCAAGCTTCATACATGTTGAAAAAGTCGAAGCATTTATAAAAATAGCAGAAAAAGGAAAGCTTCAAACATGAAAGAGCCGAAGCTAAACAAAAATGAACTTCAAAAAAAATCTATCACAAGCAGCGCCTGGAGAGGCATCACAATACTCACGTGGTAGGGGCAACACTGGAATCCCCGCCAGCCATCCACTTCCCTGCCCACCAACACAGGGGCACAACAAACATCTCCTGCCCATCCACTTAGGGGCAGTCTTCCATTCCACAACAATCAATGAATCAAAAGGACTCAGCATTTCGCCTGGAGAGGCATCACAATACTCACATGGCAGGGGCAACACCAGAATCTCTGTCAACCATCTACTCCTTTGCCCACCAACACAAGGGCACCACTTATCAACAATCCTCGTCAAGGGGCAATCACATCATCAACACCAGCAGACGGCCTGGAGAGGCTATGAAAATACTACGGCCTGAAGAGGCTACGAAAATACTACGGCCCGAAGAGGCTACGAAAATACTACGGCCTGAAGAGGCTACAAAAATATAGGTTGGAACGGGCCGTTCTAGACCAGAACGGGCCATTCTGAACCAATCAAGGGGGCTTAAAATCTGTACCCTAGAACGGCCGTTCTGAAATCAGAACAGGCCGTTCTGGTCCCCCGGAACGGGCCGTTCTGGTTTCAGAACGGGCCGTTCTAGGGTGCAAATGTACTGCATAACGTTCGGATCCGGAACGGGCCGTTCCGAATCCAGAACGGGCCGTTCCGGCCCACATCTGATGCCTATAAATAGAGAATCTCGGCCAGCAGTTAGGGGGACCTTCACAATTTCGTCCAAAGCTCCATAGAGCTCGAAATTTCTCCCTTTTTTCTCTCTCTCTCCTATTGTATTTCTTGAGTTTTGTGAGGCTTATTGTAGTGTGAAAGGTTGCCACAAAGCACCTAAAATCCCCATAGTTGAAGATCCAATAAAGCTTGTTACGAGGTATTACTCATCAATCTCTTGTTTTATCTTTTTTTTCTTTTATTTTACATTGTTATAATAAAAATAATCATGTAGATATTTTAGAGTCAATTGTTTAATTTAAATTTCAAGCATGTAAATAGTCATCAATAAAAGGGGATTTAATATTTATATTATTATTATTTATAATGTTAAACTTCGTCATAGGGTACCGATTAAGGGCGTTGTAGGGGTGCTTAATACCTTCCCTACACGTAACCGACCCCCGAACCCAATTATGGTTATCAAGGCCATTATTGGACTTTTAAAAACCTTTTCTTTTTCCAATGTTTTGAGTAAAATATTGGTGGCGACTCCATGAACCTATTTTCAAAATCATTAATTAAGGATTAGTCTGGTGTTTGGGCATTCCTTAATTGATGAGATCTTTAAAAGGATGTCTAAACCATAGGTTGCAAGATCGAAAATTTTTGGGTTGCGACAGGTAGGCACAAATGAAGTATGACCGAAACAACAATGTAGACACAAAATTCAAAATAACACTAGGTTAAACATGCTATTCAAGGAATTTGCAACATATAAGGACTAAACACAAACTTCTAAGACAAAACATAGATTCAAAACCAAAATCTAAATGCAATGCATGAGGTCCAATCACAGACACATACAAGGAATGGAGAGACTCAAAATAAACTCAAAATAAGCACAAGCAAATAGTTCCTAGAACATTGATTGTGGAAGAAAATCAAGAACAATCAACCATGGATCTATGAACACAAAATATGACTTAAAACATATAGATCCGAAGAGAAACTCAAACAAGACAAGGAGAAATACAAGAACACAAGCACGAACACAAAAAAAGATGAAGAACTTATCTCCTTGAAGACCTAGCTCTTGATACCAAAATTGATGGAGGTGAGTAGTAGGAGTGAAGCTCAAACTCTTCCTAAACTCCTCCTAGGCTTGGATCTTCTTCAATGGAGATAGAAACACACTTGAAGATTCGTGAAGATGAAGAACAATCTGCGGAAATGAAAGAAGGAAGCATCCAAGCTCATGAACTCAAAGGATTGCACACTCCAAAGGGAAGGAGAACTAGGTTTTCCTAAGGTTTTTGAAGGCATTCCCTTAGGTTTTCTCTCTTGGAATTTTCGGTGACTCTTGAGGGAATTAGCTGAAGTAATTGTTCATAAATTCTCATATATTCAAAAATGTTTTTACAAGGAGGGAAGAGATACAATTATAGGAGGAAAATTAGGTCAAGCTTGGCGGCAACCAAGTAGGCATAGTTGGCGCCAAGTTTGAATTTCAAATTTTGAATTTGAAATTCAAACTTTGGCCACTCACATGCTTAAACCGGATTGCTACCTTCATTTAGGTGTCATTTAGGAGTGATTTGAAGTGGATTTGAGCTCACATGGCCGGAACTACTACATGCCATCCATGTGACTCAAATTCATCTCAAATTACCTCTAAATGATGCATAAATGAAACCTAATTCTCCTATTAATGTATTCTTCATATAATCCTAATCTAATGACCTAAATACATTGGTCTAATGAATACAATGAATAGGAAAAAATATAAGAAGAAGAATGAGCCCAATATTGGGTATCAAAAGCCCAAAGCTCAAGAAGCCCAAAATTAAGCCCAAGACACCTAAACCCTAATCTATGGTCAAAATACAAGACCAACATCAAAGTAAATTCCTATACTAAGAAAATACAATTAGACATGGTGTTCAATCAATTAAAGCCCAAGTGAGAAGCACCCTAGGCCCACCAAGCCCATTGGGCCCACTAAGCTCTGAAGCAGTCAAATCTTCAAGTAACCTCCTGGCCATTGCTCTAGTGGTTGGGCCTTTAGCCCATGCTCTTCCATCACTATCACTTTGAGAAATGTGACTCATGATTAAGCAATAAGAAGTTTATATGTTATGCAAAAGAGATAAAATATTTTTGGTCTTTTCTAGGAACAAAAATAACACTTGAAAGTCTAAGTGTACAAGTTGCACTATCAAGGGAGGTGAGCTACTAAGAGCCACTTAATAACCAAGCCTTTTCAAGTGGAAATCACTAAACTCCCTTGTGGTATTTTCAATTCCACAAAAATTTTCACAAAGATTTTTATGTTGAATGCTTTTCACAATTGTTTTTGAATGCTAACTAAAAGTGAACAAGTAAATCTACACAATGCTAGTCGAAACAAGGCAGCAAAATAAACAATTTAAAGATCAAACAACTCAAAGGAAGCAAGGTTAAGCAACTAGTCATTTTGCCCTAAGTGGTGTCGCCACCGGCCCGAAACGGGCTTTCGGCATTCGCGAAGGATGGTTGGACTCGTCTATTTGTTTAAAAATATGGATTGCTAGAATGACGTATTCTCAAACTGAGACCTTGTCAAACGAGCAATTTTATTAAATGATTCACCAATCCATATTAATCCCAAGCGGGACCCTCCATGGATTAGTGGTTTTCGCAAAAGGAGGGTTCGTGGAGTCGCCACCAATGTTTTACTCAAAACATTGGAAAAAGGGATAAGGCAATTGATTTTATAAATCAACTTTGGCCATTACAACCAGAGTCGGGTAAGGGAGTCGGTTACGCGTGGGGAAGGTGTTAGCACCCCACAGCGCCCCTTTCGGGTTCCCTATGACAGATTATTTCTAAAATAATAGTGTAAAATTACTAAATTACCCCTATTTATTATAAGCGATTATAAATTAACTATCTACATGATGACAGTTTAAATATGCACACAGAAAGCAGTAAAAGGAAGGATTTAAGAAGAAACCTCTTGAAGCGCGCTTTTATATATTGAGTAAAACTGGGAAACTTTTTGGCGTTCCCTCGCTCTACAAGCTCGCTCGCTCCTTCCTAAAAACTTTTGACTATGGAAATCCGGAGGATTTCCCTTCGACTAGGTTCGAATCTCCAAGCTAAGTGCTCGGAATTCCAGAACTTCGTCGGATCGACTCCCAGAGAGACTTCTAGGGCAGAACACTGCTCAAAAACCCCAGAATACTCAAGGAGGGAGTCAAAACTGAGTGTGAAAGTGTGGAATGACGTCCAATTGACGTCATATTTATAGGGAATAGGCGCAATACGGCCTACAGGGGCAATACGGCCGTATTGAAATTTTTGAACTTCAATACGGTCGTATTGAAGTTTAATACGGTCGTATTGAAGTTCAGAAATTTCAATACGCCCGTATTGAGTTCGCTGCGGTTGTATTGAAGTGTCAATACGGTCGTACTGACTTCAGTACGGCCGTATTGAAGCTTCAATACGGCCGTATTAAGTTCAGTACGGCCGTATTGGGCTTTTTCCCTCCACTTCTTTATTTTGAGCTATTCTAAGACCTCTAGACCTACAGAGAACCCTCCTAGGGCCTTCGAGGAGTCCTTCTGGCTGATTATCCTTCAGTCTTCGAGAGTCTTCAAGCTTTATTTCCGACCCGGACAATTTTAGGGGTCTACAGCTGCCCCCCCTTTACTTAGTCGGACGGTCTTTTGGTGTACCGGCTGACAAGTAAAGGAGTTGACCCAATTGTCCGGGTGATGTGCCAACCTTCTGACTTGTAGCGTCTTCCGGTGGAAAATTATAGAGTAGCCTCTCCAGGTTGTTGCATACCTCGGCGCTTCTGACAACCTCGGTAGCTAAGTTTAACACCAACGTGCCTCTGACGACGCTGATGGCTGAGTATTGTCTCTCCAGACCTTGAGTATTGTCTCTCCAGACCTTGAGTACTGTCTCTCCAGACCTTGAGTACTGTCTCTCCAGACCTTGTTTGAGTACCGTCTCTCCAGACCTTGTTTGAGTACCGTCTCTCCAGACTTTGTTCGAGTATTGTCTCTCCAGACCTTGTTCGAGTACCGTCTCTCCAGACCTTGTTTGAGTATTGTCTCTCCAGACCTTGTTTGAGTATTGTCTCTCCAGACCTTGTTTGAGTACCGTCTCTCCAGACCTTGTTTGAGTACTGTCTCTCCAGACCTTGTTTGAGTATTGTCTCTCCAGACCTTGTTTGAGTATTGTCTCTCCAGACCTTGTTTGAGTATTGTCTCTCCAGACCTTGTTTGAGTACTGTCTCTCCAGACTTCGTTTGAGTATCGTCTCTCCAGACTTTGCCTCTCAAAGATGAGGTAGTTGAGTATAGTTTGTCTCCACAGTCCACAATGCTGCTTCGACGGTTTGTTTTTCTGATTTTGTGCCGCTGAGGGCTGGATAACGCAGGGATCCGTCTAGGGGATGTGCAGTCATTCATAGGTTCTTGTGTCCCAACTTGCATTGCTTAGTTGGTACCCATGGGAATTTTTGACTCCTTGGGGTGTAGACACAGATGCTCTCTCTCTGAGTTGAGCGATGCCTTATGTTTGGCTGACGTCTTTTGACGTTGGTGGAGTATCCCGGTTATCCTTATTCGGGTGACTCTTTTTGATTTTCTGATTTTTACTGCCTCTGTGTAGGCTATTATCCGCTGGGGGATTTTGTCATTCATTTTGATTAGCCTCTTCTGTTAGGCGTATCATCTTGACGCTTGATGTTTGGCTAAGAGCCGGATTCCGCTTGGGGAATATTTATCGAAATTTTTAATCTTTTCTTTTTGTAGAAATGCCTCTTGAGTAGGCGACTGGGGATTTGGGGATCTTACGTATCCCAGAGTATTTTTTAGGAAGCCTCTACAGGCTTAGCCTCGCTCAGCGCTTTGAGTCGGAGAGCTATCTTCCACTGAGGAAGTGTTAAGTCCTTTGACTTGTATATACTGTTTGGATGATCGCACTTCCATTGGGGATTGCATCGATTTTGCTTTGATAGCTCTTGCTGGGGATTTTTCTGTGAGCTTGAGCTGAGGTTCCCTCTGGGGAGTATTATTTCTGCGAGCCTCTCCAGGCCCAGTTATTCTGCATACTGTGGAGGATGTGGAGTATTATTTTGGTAAGCCTCTCCAGGCTTAGTTATTTGGTACAAATTGTTTGTTGGATTTTCTATATCCTTGCCTTTTTTATTTTCGGCTTTTTCTGTATTTTGCCTTTTCTTCTGATTTGGCTTTTTCTGTATTTTGCCTTTTTATGTTTTTGGCTTTTGCTGTACAGAAATTAAAAGTGCTAAAGAAATTAAATTTATGAGAGAGTATTATTTCGGCAAGCCTCTCCAGGCTCAGTTATTCTGAAGGAGTATTATTTTGACAAGCCTCTCCAGGCTCAATTATTCTGTGGGAGTATTGTTTCGGCAAGCCTCTCCAGGCTCAATTATTCTGTACGAGTATTATTTCGGCAAGCCTCTCCAGGCTCAATTATTCTGAGAGTATTATTTCGGCGAGCCTCTCCAGGCTCAGTTATTCTGAGAGTATTCTTTCGGCAAGCCTCTCCAGGCTCAGTTATTCTGTATGACGCTGTTGATTTTCTGAATCTTTGCATTTTGTTTGCTGCTGTCATACACAAGCAATTTTCTATTTTTCTATTTTATGCAGTTGCCTCATGATAAGGTCTTTGAATGTGCAACTAATGTGTGTGTGATGCACAAATGCAATGCAATTTTTTATTTTTGTTCATTTATTTAGAAAAGTGAGTGGCTCTCCCTATCCTCTTCTTCTTGGAGGACTTTCTGTCATTGACGCGAGGGAGTATTTTTGTGAGCCTTTATGCAGGAGATTATGGATTTTACAGGAACCCCTCCAATTTTCTTTTATTGACCGATTATTAAGAGTTTCGTACAATTTTTAGAAACATCAATTTAAAGGCATAATCACAAGGTCAAGAAAGAAAAGAAACAAATGGATATTTTATTGATATTCACAAATGTTTATACAGAAAGATTTACAAAGGGAATTTCTGAAGAATGGCTGGCCGAGGTGGGCTATACATTTTTGGCTTAAACAATTATATCTGTAATTGCTGCTCTTCCCGTTTCCCTAGTTGTTTCGGGTGAGATGCCTGAGCCAGGAGTGTAGATACTGCAAGACGCTTGCTTCTAGAAGATTATCACTTGAACCGCCTTTCGGTTTTCGGTTCAAGTGATCGTTGCTTGCTTTGCTTTTACATCTTATTCTTTTGCCCCCTAACTTTTGCCTAGGACGTATCCTAGCGGGGATAATTTGCCTTTGTTTTGCCTAGTACCCTTGTACTGGCGGGCTTTTTGTTTTGCCCTAACTTTTGCCTAGGATGCCCTTTTTGGGTTTTCATCCTAGCGGGCTGATGCAAGCAACGTCTTCAAGCATAATACTTCTTTACCACATCAGCGTTGACTGGGTATCGAAGTTCTTCTCCGTCCATGTCTGTGAGAATCAATGCTCCTCCGGAGAAGGCTCGTTTTACCACGTATGGTCCTCCGTGATTTGGGGCACACTTTCCGATTTTGCCCTTTTTGAGTTGGTAGTAATTTCTTCATTACCACTCTCCCTCATGGTAGACTCGAGGGTGGACTTTCTTGTCAAAAGCCTTTTTGATCTTCCTCTGATAGGCTTGACCATGGCATATGGCGTTCAACCGTTTCTTTTTGATAGGGTTCAACTGGTCATGTCGGCTTTGAACCCTTTCTGCCTCGGAAAGTTTTGTTTTCACGATTACCCTTAGAGAAGGTATCTCGACTTCGACGAGTAAAACTGCCTCCATCTCATAGATGAGGGAGAATGGAGTAGCTCCTGCAGACGTGCGTACTGAAGTCCTGTAGCCATGAAGAGCGAAGGGTAACATCTCATGCCAGTCTTTAAATGAGACAACCATCTTTTGCACTATTTTCTTGATGCTCTTATTGGTTGCCTCGACTGTCCCATTCATCTTTGGCCGATATGGGGAAGAGTTGTGTTGGATCTTTGAATTCTTGGCACAGTTCTTCCACCATTTGGTTGTTCAGATCAGTGATGATTTATTTCTCCATGCTTCCACTAGATTATTCTAAAATCTTTTGGGACAAGAGAGAAAAGAAGGGAAAGATATTTTTTATTCTGAAGTTTGTGTTTTAGAGGGGATTATTTTATTTTTTGAAAAATGGTTTTTGTAAGAATGGTTAGCCGAGGTAGGCTTATGTGTTTAGGCTTGTTCGATTAAACACTTTATGAAGTTAAGCACATCTTTGTTATTAATGATTGTGCTTTGACAACTTGGATAGCTTTTCTTGAGCCCTTTGTTGAATTCAATTGATGGTACCATCATGGATTTATTTTTGTTTTTCTTTTGCCCTAACTTTTGCCTAAAACATCCATTTGTGGAGTTTTAGCGGGCTTTTGTTTTTGTTCATTATTTTGTAACCCTAACTTTTGCCTAGGTCACCCTTTTGTGGGATTCCTAGCGGGTCTTTTGCTTTTATTTTGTAACCCTAACTTTTGCCTAGGTCACCCTTTTGTGGGATTCCTAGCGGGTCTTTTTATCTTTAGGATTTCTTTATCCATGATGGCACTTATTGAGGCCAAGAAAAGGTGCTCCAAGTTGACACACACACTTCCACATAAAAATGATGTGGGTTTATTATTATTAAGATGATTTTAACCTCATTCATGTTTATTCAAACAGGGTTAAAAAATGTGGTTTAGAATTTTATTATAAGCAAGAAAAGAAGCAATGAGAAAGAATGATTTTATTATAATCATAGTGGAAGCATGTGTCCTTATTTCATCACTGATATGGGTCCCAATGTTGACCTCTTTTATCTCTCGGTCATGCCCCAAATTCACGGTTTCGAATTTCTCTTGACGAGCTTCTTGATCTAGCAATCTTTGCAGATCCGGAGAAGTGGTTTCCTCATCACTGTCCAACTCAACCCTTTCACCTTCGGATCCCGGTCAGAGCGAACAATTACAGACATAATTATTTTATTGGTTCTGTTTAGGTTTAGAATTATTAATATTGATGAGGAAAGAGAGAAAAGAACAAAAGAGAGAGTGATGTGTGAAATGCCTCTTTATTGATATATGTAAAATGTACAAAAACCCTTATTTACATGAAAAAGGTTCTCATGATCTCGGGTACTGATCATGAGTCCCTAAAAGAGAAATATGAAGGGGCCCTATTGTGGCTTGTTCTTCTCTCTATTCCTGCTTTGGCCGAAGATTCTTGCTCACGTCGGGCGCTGTTGAATCAAAAGTGATCCACCCGGCATCAATAAGGCTTTGGACCTTATATTTGAGAGCTCTACAGTTCTCCGTTGAATGCCCCGATGCCCCCGAGTGGTATAGGCATTTATCTTGTGGTTTGTACCACTCGGGATAAGGTGGATCAATCTTCTTTAGTGGAACGTAAGCTAGAAGACGTGCTTCCAATAGCTTCGGCAGGAGGTCGCTATATGTGGTCGGAAGTTTATCAAACTTCTTCACAGGGTTGAATTGCGACTTTCCTGACTTCGAAGTGGAAGAAGATGAGGAAATGGTTATAGCATTGACTCCTCCTTCCCTCTTCTTCCCAAAGGTCTTCTTAGCTTTAAATGATTGGGAAGGTTTAACTAGCTTCCCACTTTTCAGCTCTTGTTCCACTTTTCCTTCAACATGATGGGACTCATGGTCACTGTGCTCAGCCCCTTGTATGTTGTGGTGACGCATGAGTTCCATCATTTGCGCCATTTGCTCTTTGAGCTGTGAGAGCTCGGCTGTAAGCTCCTTATTTTGTTCCTCCAACGCGTCCATTTTCTTGTTGAGCTGAGAGAGCTCGGTTGTGAGCTTCTTATTTTGTTCCTCTAGCGCTTCCATTTTCTTGATTTTCTTTGCGCGTGTGAGGACAGAGAGATGACCAGCCACTTTCTAAAATGAATGTTTATTCTAATTAGCTTATTTATGATATGAATACACTCTTGATGTGAGCTTGATAATCTTTCATCTTTGAGGCGCTGCCTTTTTAAGATGAAAGTTTATCACCCTCCCTAGGCTATTATCTCTCCACAACGGAGAATCTCAATAGTCACGGGTCTCTTTCACTCACATCGAGAGGGTATTAGTGAACCTATAAATGATGATGAGGATGCATGAGGTATTATTGATAATGATGCCTATGCTCCTTACTTTTATTATATTTTCACACATGGTCTTTCCTCTCATGTCATGACATTTTCATGCATGGGGATTATTCTTTAGACCTTATCACGAGGTTATTTATTAATGCACAAACAATTGCACATAAGCATTTACACAAACAATTCACTCATCCACGAGCAGTCACGAGCAAATTACGAGGTAGGGGTCTCCTGCAGAAAAGTGCATATTCAAGGAGGATCTAACTGTTCTCACTTGGTCAAAGGCCCCCAAGGTGCCCCCATTATAGGGACCCAATTCCTCTCGTCGTAGGTCGATGGAAAGTTCCAACGCACCGTCGGACTCAAGTTCATGGTTATCACCTTGAGTGATGTTTTCCGACAACGGTCTACGGGCACCTATAGACCCATTCGACAACCGGCCGTACTAACATCCACTCCCTATGGTTAATCACTCATGCCCCCGGGTATAGAGGGAACTGTTGTGTGCAAAGGTTTGTGTGCAGTTTTTATTTCAAACAATTGCGGAATTTAAACATACAACAGTTATTTTAAAGCCATATAATAAATCATGTTATCATAGAAGCAAGGGGTAATAAAGTAATTTTTAACTATTATTTGTTAAAAATAATCTGTCACTAAATGGGACTGACTCTCGAGGCTTCCCCAGTGGAGTCGCCATCTGTCGCCACCGGCTCGAAACGGGCTTTCGGCATTCGCGAAGGATGGTTGGACTCGTCTATTTGTTTAAAAATATGGATTGCTAGAATGACGTATTCTCAAACTGAGACCTTGTCAAACGAGCAATTTTATTAAATGATTCACCAATCCATATTAATCCCAAGCGGGACCCTCCATGGATTAGTGGTTTTCGCAAAAGGAGGGTTCGTGGAGTCGCCACCAATGTTTTACTCAAAACATTGGAAAAAGGGATAAGGCAATTGATTTTATAAATCAACTTTGGCCATTACAACCAGAGTCGGGTAAGGGAGTCGGTTACGCGTGGGGAAGGTGTTAGCACCCCACAGCGCCCCTTTCGGGTTCCCTATGACAGATTATTTCTAAAATAATAGTGTAAAATTACTAAATTACCCCTATTTATTATAAGCGATTATAAATTAACTATCTACATGATGACAGTTTAAATATGCACACAGAAAGCAGTAAAAGGAAGGATTTAAGAAGAAACCTCTTGAAGCGCGCTTTTATATATTGAGTAAAACTGGGAAACTTTTTGGCGTTCCCTCGCTCTACAAGCTCGCTCGCTCCTTCCTAAAAACTTTTGACTATGGAAATCCGGAGGATTTCCCTTCGACTAGGTTCGAATCTCCAAGCTAAGTGCTCGGAATTCCAGAACTTCGTCGGATCGACTCCCAGAGAGACTTCTAGGGCAGAACACTGCTCAAAAACCCCAGAATACTCAAGGAGGGAGTCAAAACTGAGTGTGAAAGTGTGGAATGACGTCCAATTGACGTCATATTTATAGGGAATAGGCGCAATACGGCCTACAGGGGCAATACGGCCGTATTGAAATTTTTGAACTTCAATACGGTCGTATTGAAGTTTAATACGGTCGTATTGAAGTTCAGAAATTTCAATACGCCCGTATTGAGTTCGCTGCGGTTGTATTGAAGTGTCAATACGGTCGTACTGACTTCAGTACGGCCGTATTGAAGCTTCAATACGGCCGTATTAAGTTCAGTACGGCCGTATTGGGCTTTTTCCCTCCACTTCTTTATTTTGAGCTATTCTAAGACCTCTAGACCTACAGAGAACCCTCCTAGGGCCTTCGAGGAGTCCTTCTGGCTGATTATCCTTCAGTCTTCGAGAGTCTTCAAGCTTTATTTCCGACCCGGACAATTTTAGGGGTCTACAAGTGGAAGCTTGAAACATATAAAATTTCCAAGCCACTTCCACTAGTACTACACGTGAGTGAGCTACCAAAGGGTTAGATATACCTGACCAGCTTCTTAATACTCCCTCCAAGCTTTACAAATTGATTAAAAATACAAGATAAATTGAAAAAATTTAAACTACACTAGAAACAAATTTGTGGCGGCTTTAGTGACCAATTAGTGACGGATTTGTTGTCCAAGTTTTCCAACACTTGTTTAAGTGTTCCAATCCGCCACTAATCCTTGATTATTGTTGCTCCTGGACCCTGCACAAATAACACAACAAAGTGATGAATGTAGGCTGCTCACAAGGTTAATGGAAAGATCACTCTTATAAAGGTAGGTTTAGGAATTTTCGGTCACTAAATTAGGTCAAGTTTCAAAGTCTTTTATGTCCAATTCCTTTCCTACTTTTGTTGAGTCAATGTTTGGACCTTAAGCAAGGATTTGAGGCCACTTCCAGCACAGAATTTTTAGTCAAAGAAAACTAGACAAACAACAAAAGCACAATTTAACAAGCTTATACCAAAAATTGAAGAGTAAAGTGTTTAAGACAAGACTCAAAGATAGCCAAAAAGAATGAAAGCTGAAAAATAAGACTCCAAAGAAAGCTAGCACACAATAAGGAAGGTTTCTAGATAGGCACTATAGTAGATTAACAAAACTAAAAAGATTTGAAAGAAATTGAACAAGTACAAACAAACTAGTAGTCCAAAAATTTTGTGGAATTCAAGTGTATTTTCTTAATTATTTTTCTCGGCTTTTGCTTACTATATTTGCTTTATATTTTTTTTTAGTTCTTTCTTTTTCTAAATTCAAATGTATATTCCAGAGAAGATACTTGCCTTTTGATTTCAAAATTTTCACAATTCCAAAGTATAAAAACCGGATCTACTAGAATGAAAAGTTTCAAGTGAAAATTGATGAACTAGTGCACTAGTTTTAAGCTTTTGGTTGGATTCTTTTGTTCTCGTTTTTTTAACTATTTTGAAAGATAATGCTCTGTATTTTCTCTGTTTTCCAGCCAGCAAACTTTTTAAAATTTGATTCCAAAACAATTAATGCACTAGAAGTAAGATGATTCACTTAAAAATTTTCAAGTTACAAAAGGTAGATTCAAGAGTGATTTGGAAAGTAATTTGAAAACTTAAGTACACAAAGGAAACCTAACACTAAGAGTTCACCAATGATCTACTAGTGAACATGAACTCAAATATGTAAAACAAAAGCACATATAGGTAGGCACAAAGAATATAAGCAAAAACCGTGACCAATAGTAGACACAACACAACACAAAAAAATTAGGCTAAACAAGCTATTATAGGAATTATCAACATACAAAGAACTACACTTGAAATTCTAAGACAAAACAAAGGATTCAAAAATAAAACTAATGCAATGTTAATGAAGTCCAATCATGGACACATGTTAAGGAATGGAGAAGACTCAAAACAAAACAACATAATAGCACAAGTTAAATCTTAACTTCATTGATTGCGGATTGAAAATCAAAATGCAATCAATCAATTGGATCTACGGAACAAATTTAATTTCAAAATTATAGATCCAAGGAGAAACTCAAATTGTGACAACAAGAACACAAGAACACAAAACAAACGGTCAAAATTCAAGAACACTTATCTCCAATGAAGCACCATGCTCTAGATACCAAAATTGATGGAGAAGATAGGTGAAGTCAAGGAGGAGTTCATCCATCACTTCTCCTATCTTCTCCATCAAGAGCATTGGCCCAAGTGGAAGGGAACCTAGGTTGCATTCTCCCATCATGCACCTAGATGTAGCCTATCTTAACCCAAAAAACTCCCATTTTAAGTGTAAATGGGCGGCGCCTTTTTAGGGTTCATTTGAGTGTCATTTGGTGTGCATTTCCTTCCCATTTAGGGAAGGAATGATCACCCAATGATGACCTAGCTGTCACGCTTCCCTAGGGTTTTGAGGTCACCCCACACTTGTAAATACTCTAGGCATCAGTCATTGTAAATACGTTAGATGTTGAATATAGACAGAGCCTTTGTGCCTTTATATCATTCCTTAGTCTCCCTTGGCTAATTCGGCCACCACCATTCCTATCTCCTGCCTTGAGAGTAAACCCTAGAAATGGCCTTCATCACCCATGGAGTTAGCCAAACCTAGAGTTCATTCTCAAGCATTTCATCAAACACCCTCCCTACAACCTTCATTTCCGTCCATTCCTTCATCTCCCTTCTCCAAATTAGATGTCACCCTTAAGGGATTTGATCCAAGGAGTCAAGGTGTCATCTCATTGATCACAACTCTCCATCAATGCAAGCAAGGATGCCATCATGTGGTATCTAGAGCCAATGGTTCTTCAAGGGTAACATCTTAGTCTCTTATAAATTCGGTCATGTCTTTGAGTCTTCTTACTTGTCTCTTAAGTTGTGCTTAAATGGGTCATCATTGTCGCCACCGGCCCGAAACGGGCTTTCGGCATTCGCGAATGATGGTTGGACTCGTTTATTTGTTTAAAGTATGGACTGCTAGAATGACTTATTCTCAAACTGAGACCTCGTCAAACGAGCAATTTTATTAAAATGGTTCACCAATCCATATTAATCCCAAGCGGGACCCTCCATGGATTAGTGGTTTTCGCAAAAGGAGGGTTCTTTGGAGTCGCCACCAATGTTTTACTCAAAACATTGGAAAAAGGGATAAGGCAATCGATTCAAAAATCGACTTCGGCCATTACAACCAGAGTCGGGTAAGGGAGTCGGTTACGCGTGGGGAAGGTGTTAGCACCCCACAGCGCCCCTTTCGGGTTCCCTATGACAGATTATTTCTAAAATAATAGCGTAAAATTACTAAATTACCCCTATTTATTCTAAGCAATTATAAATTAACTATCTACATGATGACAGTTTAAATATGCACACAGAAAGCAGTAAAAGGAAGGATTTAAGAAGAAACCTTTGAAGCGTGCTTTTATATATTTCGTAAAACTGGGAAGCTTTTTGGCGTTCCCTCGCTCTACAAGCCCGCTCGCTCCCTCCTATAAAATTTTGACTATGGAAATCCGGAGGATTTCCCTTCGACTAGGTTCGATCCTCAAGCAAAATGGCTCGGGGCTCAAGAACTTCGTCGGATCAACTCTCCGAATGATTTCTAGGGCAGAACACTGCTCAAAAACCCCAGAATACTCAAGGAGAGGGTTGAAACTATGTTTCAAAGTGTCCAATGACGTCCAATTGACGTCATATTTATAGGGAACAGGCCCAATACGGGCTATGGAATCAATACGGCCGTATTGAAATTTTTGAACTTCAATACGGCCGTATTGAGTTCAATACGGCCGTATTGAAATTCAGAAATTTCAATACGGCCGTATTGAGTTCACTGCGGCTGTATTGAAACTTCAATACGGCCGTATTGATTTCAGTACGGCCGTATTGAAGTTTCAGAAACTTCAATACGGCCGTATTGAGTTCACTGCGGCCATATTGAAGCCTCAATACGGCCGTATTAAGTTCAGTACGGCCGTATTGGGCTTCATTCCCTCCACTTCCCTATTTTAAGCTATTCTAAGACCTCTAGACCTACAGAGAACCCTCCTAGGGCCTTCCAGGAGTCCTTCTGGCTGATCTTCCTTCAGTCTTCGAGAGTCTTCAAGCTTTATTTCCGACCCGGACAATTTTAGGGGTCTACAGCTGCCCCCCCTTTACTTAGTCAAACGGTCTTTTTAGTGTGTCGATTGACAAGTAAAGGAGTTGACCCAATTGTCCGGGTAATACGCCAACCTTCTGACTTGTAGTGTCTTCCGGTGGAAAATTGTTGAGTAGCCTCTCCAGGTTGAGTATTAGTCGTCGCCTCTCCAGGCTCATTGCATACCTCGGTGCTCTGGACATCTGGGTAGCTGAGTATTGCCTCTCCAGGCTTGTGCATACCTCGGTGCTCTGGACATCTGGGTAGCTGAGTATCGCCTCTCCAGGCTTGTCCATACCTCGGTGCTCTGGACATCTGGGTAGCTGAGTATCGCCTCTCCAGGCTTTGTGCGTACCTCGGTGCTCTGGACATCTGGGTAGCTGAGTATTGCCTTTTAGGCTTGTGCATACCTCGGTGCTCTGGGCATCTGGGTAGCTGAGTACCGCCTCTCCAGGCTTGTGCATACCTCGGTGCTCTGGACATCTGGGTAGCTGAGTACCGCCTCTCCAGGCTTTGTGCGTACCTCGGTGCTCTGGACATCTGGGTAGCTGAGTATTGCCTTTTAGGCTTGTGCATACCTCGGTGCTCTAGGCATCTGGGTAGCTGAGTACCGCCTCTCCAGGCTTGTGCATACCTCGGTGCTCTGGACATCTGGGTAGCTGAGTATTGCCTCTCCAGGCTTTGTGCATACCTCGGTGCTCTGGACATCTGGGTAGCTAAGTATTGCCTTTTAGGCTTTGAGATGATTTTGTCTCCACAGTCCACGATGCTGCTTCGACGGTTTTTTCTGATTTTGTGCCACTGAGGGCTGGATAACGCAGGGATCCGTCTAGGGGATGTGCAGTCATTCACAGGTTCCTGTGCCCCAACTTGCATTGCATTGTTGGTACCCATGGGGAATTTCTGATTCCTTAGGGTGTAGACACAGATGCTCTTTCTCTCTGAGTTGAGCGATGCCTTATGTTTGGCTGACGTCCTTTGACGTTGGTGGAGTATCCCGGTTTATCCTTATTCGGGTATCTCTTTTTTGATTTTCTGATTTTTGCTGCCTCTGTGTAGGCTGTTATCCGCTGGGGGTTCTGGATGTTGATTTTGTCTCCACAGCCCACGATGCTGCTTCGACGATTGTTTTTGATTTTTGTGCCACTGAGGGCTGGATAACGCAGGGATCCGTCTAGGGGATGTGCAGTTACTCATAGGTTCTTGTGTCCCAACTTTCCATTGAGTAGTTGGCGCCCATTGAGGAATTTCTGTTTCCTTGGGGTGTAGACACGAAGATGCTCTTTCTGAGATGAGCAGTGCCTTATGATTGGCTGACGTCCTTTGGACGTTGATGGAGTATCCCGGTTATCCTTATTCGGGTAACTCTTTTTAATTTTTGGATTTTGTTGCCTCTGTGTAGGCTGTTATCCGCCAGGGGATTTTGTCATTGGTTGTGATTGGCCTCTTCTGTTAGGCAGATCATCTTGATGTTCAATGATAGGCTGAGAGCCGGATTCCGCTTGGGGAATGATTATTGATCTTTTCGATTTTTTCTCTTTTTTGAAAGAGTGCCTCTGAATAGGCGAATTATCTTGATGTTTGATGATTGGCTGAATGCCGAATTCCTCTTGGGGAATGGTTATTGATCTTTTTGATTTTTTTTCTCTTTTTGAAGGGGTGCCTCTTGAGTAGGCGACTGGGGATTTGAAGTTCAGTGTTCGGCTGAGTGCCAAATTCCGCTTGGGGAATGGTTATTGATGTTTTTTTGATTTTTCTCCTTTTGCAGGGATGCCTCTGAGTAGGCGACTGGGGAATGTGGGATCTTATGTATCCCAGAGTATTATTTAGGAAGCCTCTGCAGGCTTAGCCTCACTCAGCGCTTGAGTCAGAGAGCTATCTTCCACTGAGGAATTTTTAAGTCCTTTGACTAGATATACTGCTTGGGTGATCGTGCTTCCATTGGGAATGTCGTCGATCTTGCTTTGATAGCTCTCGCTGGGGATTCGTTCCGTGAGCTTGAGTTGAGGTTTCTCTGGGGAGTATTATTTCTGCGAGCCTCTCCAGGCTCAATTATTCTTTGATGTGGAGTATTATTTTGGCGAGCCTCTCCAGGCTCAATTATTCTGAATGAGTATTGTTTCGGCAAGCCTCTCCAGGCTCAGTTATTTCTGAGAGAGTATTATTTCAGTAAGCCTCTCCAGGCTCAGTTATTCTGATCAGAGTATTATTTCAGCAAGCCTCTCCAGGCTCAATTATTCTGAGAGTATTATTTCGGCGAGCCTCTCCAGGCTCAGTTATTCTGAAAGATGTGAAATCTTTGTCTTTTTTTGTCGACTTTTGACTTTTTCTGTATGTTTGCCTTTTTTGTCATTTTTTGGCTTTTTCTGTATTTTTGCCTTTTTTGTCATTTTTTTGCTTTTTCTGTATTTTTGCCTTTTCTGTTGTTTTTCGGCTTTTTCTGTACAGAAATGTCTCAGTTATTATGAGAGAGTATTATTTCGGCGAGCCTCTCCAGGCTCAATTATTTTGAGAGAGTATTATTTCGGCGAGCCTCTCCAGGCTCAGTTATTTTGAGAGAGTATTATTTCGGCAAGCCTCTCCAGGCTCAGTTATTCTGAGAGTATTCTTTCGGCAAGCCTCTCCAGGCTCAGTTATTCTGAGAGTATTCTTTCGGCAAGCCTCTCCAGGCTCAGTTATTCTGTATGACGCTGTTGATTTTCTGAATCTTTGCATTTTGTTTGCTGCTGTCATACACAAGCAATTTTTTCTATTTTTTCTATTTTATGCAATTGCCTCATGACGAGGTCTTTGAAAATTTCTTTATGGCCAATACGGCCGCATCCATTTCAGTACGCCCATGTTTGAGTTAAAAATTTGTTCATAACCCCAATTTTAGTACGGGTGTACTGAACATGGTACGGGCGCATTGTTTTTTCTGAAGTTTATATATTTTTTGTTTTTTTTGTTTTTTCAATAAACAGAGAATAAGTGATCTTCCAGTACACCTATCATCTGTATGCATGTATGTAGTATGATGCACCTAATTCTATTTGATTCTTTTTTCAAAAGAATTAACCGATGCGTTTTTGTGTTTGGATTTTGCCATTCCTCCAGACGGACTGTGCTCTGCCGATTTCTGTTACCGAGGAATGATGCATATTTGATTTTGGTGTCATCAACCAAATGATTCTTCCCTTTCTTTAGAAGATGTGTCAACCCTCCTATTGACCACTATATCTCCATGTTTCCACAAGATTATTCAAAAATCGTTTGGGACAAGAGAGAAAAGAAGGAAAGGATATATTTTCAAAGGTTTGTGTTTTAGAGGGGATTATTTTATTTTTTGAAAAATGGATTTTGTAAGAATGGCTGGCCATGGTAGGCTTATGTGTTTAGGCTTGTTCGATTAAACACTTATGAGGTTAAGCACATCTTTGTTATTAATGATTGTGTTTTGACAACTTGGATAACTTTTCTTGAGCCCCTTGTTGAATTCAATTGATGGTACCATCATGGATTTATTTTGTTTTTCTTTTTTTGACGGCCCTAACTTTTGCCTAAAACACCCATTTGTGATGTCTTAGCGGGCTTTTGTTTTTGTTCATTATTTTGTAACCCTAATTTTTGCCTAGGTCACCCTTTTCGTGGGATTCCTAGCGGGTTTTTGTCTTCATTTTGTAACCCTAACTTTTGCCTAGGTCACCCTTTTGTGGGATTCCTAGCGGGTCTTTTGCTCTTATTTTTGCGCAGTCCCCTTTTTGGGTTTCCTGCCGAGCTTATTATCTTTAGGATTTCTTTTATCCATGATGGCACTTATTGATGCCAAGAAAAGGTGCTCCAAGCTGTCATGCACATTTCCACATAAAAATGATGCGGGTTTATTGTTATCAAGATGATTTTAACCTCATTTATGCTTATTCAAACAGGGTTAAAATAATGTGGTCTAGAATTTTATTGCAAGCAAGAAAAGAAGCAATAAAGAATTAATGAAGAATGATTTTATTATAATCGCAGCGGAAACATGTGCCCTATCGAGGCTCGGGGGTCGGGCTGTCCCCGAGGAGTGATCTCTAATAGTCACTGAATTTACACATCCCTATCGGAAGGAGGAGAACACTTGATGACGACAGCCGGCCTTGATATTTGTGAACCGGCCTTCCTAAAGATCTGGCTTAAAGAACGTCGAGAAGGATCTTGATTCCTCTTCGTTCTTTGATCTTTAACGGGGTTGTATCCTAACCCTTGTTTCCCCGGATTATCCTTGATAATGGGTAGCTCCGGGATTCCTTGGGAGTCCTTGCCTAATCCTTGTCCTGGCAAGTATCCGTTCTTAGTGAGCATATGGGCTACCTTCTTCATTTCTCGGGGAAACGTCTCAACATTGGCAATTTCCAATGCTTGGAAGGCGGTTTCCAATGCTTGGAAGGCGGTTTCCAAAGCTTCCTCTGCTGCATCCACATAAGGTATGTTGGATGGCTTGCTGATGAGTATGTCATCTTCAGCTTGTACAGTCACCAGTTTGTCACCCATGTCGCCACCGGCCCGAACGGGCCTCGGCGGTCGCGAAGACGGTCGAGCTCGCTTTTATTTTAGTTTTGAAAATGTATTGGATTATTAGAACGACTTGTTCTCAAACTGAGACCTTGTCGATCTTATCCAATTTATTTATTAAATGTCTCACCAATCCATGTTAATCCCAAGCGGGACCCTCCATGGATTAGCGGTTTTCACAAAAAGTAGGGTTCGTGGAGTCGCCACCAATGTTTTACTCAAAACATTGGAAAAAGGGATAAGGCAATTGATTTTATAAATCAACTTTGGCCATTACAACCAGAGTTGGGTAAGGGAGTCGGTTACGCGTGGGGAAGGTGTTAGCACCCCACAGCGCCCCTTTCGGGTTCCCTATGACAGATTATTTCTAAAATAACAGCGTAAAATTACTAAATTACCCCTATTTATTCTAAGCAATTATAAATTAACTATCTACATGATGACAGTTTGAATATGCACACAGAAAGCAGTAAAAGGAAGGACTTTAAGAAGAAACCTTTGAAGCGTGCTTTTATATATTTCGTAAAACTGGGAAGCTTTTTGGCGTTCCCTCGCTCTACAAGCCCGCTCGCTCCCTCGCTCTACAAGCCCGCTCGCTCCCTCCTATAAAATTTCGACTACGGAAATCCGGAGGATTTCCCTTCGACTAGGTTCGATCCTCAAGCAAAATGGCTCGGGGCTCAAGAACTTCGTCGGATCAACTCTCCGAGTGATTTCTAGGGCAGAACACTGCTCAAAAACCCCAGAATACTCAAGGAGAGGGTTGAAACTATGTTAAAAAGTGTGGAATGACGTCCAATTGACGTCATATTTATAGGGAATAGGCGCAATACGGGCTACAGAATCAATACGGCCGTATTGAAATTTTTGAACTTCAATACGGTCGTATTGAAGTTCAATACGGCCGTATTGAAATTCAGAAATTTCAATGCGCCCGTATTGAGTTCACTGCGGTTGTATTGAAGCTTCAATACGGCCGTATTGATTTCAGTACGGCCGTATTGAAGTTTCAGAAACTTCAATACGCTGTATTGAGTTCACTGCGGCCGTGTTGAAGCTTCAATACGGCCGTATTAAGTTTGGTACGGCCGTATTGGGCTTCATTCCCTCCACTTCCTTATTTTAAGCTATTCTAAGACCTCTAGACCTACAGAGAACCCTCCTAGGGCCTTCTAGGAGTCCTTCTGGCTGATCTTCCTTCAGTCTTCGAGAGTCTTCAAGCTTTATTTCCAACCCGGACAATTTTAGGGGTCTACAGCTGCCCCCCCTTTACTTAGTCAAACGGTCTTTTGGTGTACCGGCTGACAAGTAAAGGAGTTGACCCAATTGTCCGGGTGATGTGCCAACCTTCTGACTTGTAGCGTCTTCCGGTGGAAAATTATTGAGTAGCCTCTCCAGGTTATTGCATACCTCGGCGCTTCTGACAACCTCGTTAGCTAAGTTTAACACCAACGTGCCTCTGACGACGCTGATGGCTGAGTATTGTCTCTCCAGACCTTGAGTATTGTCTCTCCAGACCTTGAGTACTGTCTCTCCAGACCTTGAGCACTGTCTCTCCAGACCTTGAGTACCGTCTCTCCAGACTTTGAGTATCGTCTCTCCAGACTTTGTTCGAGTACCGTCTCTCCAGACTTTGTTTGAGTACTGTCTCTCCAGACTTTGAGTACTGTCTCTCCAGACCTTGAGTACCGTCTCTCCAGACTTTGTTTGAGTACCGTCTCTCCAGACCTTGTTTGAGTACCGTCTCTCCAGACCTTGTTTGAGTACCGTCTCTCCAGACCTTGTTTGAGTACCGTCTCTCCAGACCTTGTTTGAGTACCGTCTCTCCAGACCTTGTTTGAGTACCGTCTCTCCAGACCTTGTTTGAGTACCGTCTCTCCAAACTTGTGCATACCTAGGTGCTCTCGACAACTGGGTAGCTGAGTATTGCCTTTTAGGCTTTGAGATGATTTTGTCTCCACGGTCCACGATGCTGCTTCGACGGTTTTTTCTGATTTTGTGCCACTGAGGGCTGGATAATGCAGGGATCCGTCTAGGGGATGTGCAGTCATTCACAGGTTCCTGTGCCCCAACTTGCATTGCATTGTTGGTACCCATGGGGAATTTCTGACTCCTTGGGGTGTAGACACAGATGCTCTTTCTCTCTGAGTTGAGCGATGCCTTATGTTTGGCTGACGTCCTTTGACGTTGGTGGAGTATCCCGGTTTATCCTTATTCGGGTATCTCTTTTTGATTTTCTGATTTTTGCTGCCTCTGTGTAGGCTGTTATCCGCTGGGGATTCTGGATGTTGATTTTGTCTCCACAGTCCACGATGCTGCTTCGACGATTGTTTTTGATTTTTGTGCCACTGAGGGCTGGATAACACAGGGATCCGTCTAGGGGATGTGCAGTTACTCATAGGTTCTTGTGTCCCAACTTTCCATTGAGTAGTTGGCGCCCATTGAGGAATTTCTGTTTCCTTGGGGTGTAGACACGAAGATGCTCTTTCTGAGATGAGCAGTGCCTTATGATTGGCTGACGTCCTTTGGACGTTGGTGGAGTATCCCGGTTATCCTTATTCGGGTAACTCTTTTTAATTTTTGGATTTTGTTGCCTCTGTGTAGGCTGTTATCTGCCAGGGGATTTTGTCATTGGTTTGTGATTGGCCTCTTCTGTTAGGCAGATCATCTTGATGTTCAATGATAGGCTGAGAGCCGGATTCCACTTGGGGAATGATTATTGATCTTTTTATGATTTTTCCTTTTGAAGGAGTGCCTCTTATGTAGGCGACTGAGGAATTGGGGTTCAGTGTTCGGCTGAGTGCCGGATTCCGCTTGGGGAATATTTATTGATATTTTTTTGATTTTTCTCCTTTTGCAGGGATGCCTCTGAGTAGGCGATTGGGGAATGAGGGATCTTATGTATCCCAGAGTATTATTTAGGAAGCCTCTGCAGGCTTAGCCTCACTCAGCGCTTTGAGTCGGAGAGCTATCTTCCACTGAGGAAGTGTTAAGTCCTTTGACTTGTATATACTGTTTGGATGATCGCACTTCCATTGGGGATTGCGTCGATTTTGCTTTGATAGCTCTCGCTGGGGATTCGTTCCGTGAGCTTGAGTTGAGGTTTCTCTGGGGAGTATTATTTCTGCGAGCCTCTCCAGGCTCAATTATTCTGCGGGAGTATTATTTAGGCAAGCCTCTCCAGGCTCAATTATTTTGAGAGAGTATTATTTCGGCAAGCCTCTCCAGGCTCAGTTATTTTGAGAGAGTATTATTTCGGCGAGCCTCTCCAGGCTCAATTATTCTGTACGAGTATTTTTTCGGCAAGCCTCTCCAGGCTCAGTTATTCTGTATGATTTGTTGGATTTTCTGTATTTTGCCCTTTTTTCGATTTTGGCTTTTTCTGTGTTTTTGCCTTTTTTGTTGATTTTGGCTTTTCCTGTGTTTTTGCCTTTTTTGTTGAGTTCGGCTTTTTCTGTATTTTTGTTGATTTCTGTATTTTTGCCTTTTTTGTTGGTTTTGGCTTTTTCTGTATAGAAATGTCTTAGTTATTCTGAGAGAGTATTATTTCGGCGAGCCTCTCCAGGCTCAGTTATTTTGAGAGAGTATTATTTCGGCGAGCCTCTCCAGGCTCAGTTATTCTGAGAGTATTCTTTCGGCAAGCCTCTCCAGGCTCAGTTATTCTGAGAGTATTCTTTCGGCAAGCCTCTCCAGGCTCAGTTATTCTGTATGACGCTGTTGATTTTCTGAATCTTTGCATTTTGTTTGCTGCTGTCATACACAAGCAATTTTTCCTATTTTTTCTAATTTATGTAGTTGCCTCATGACGAGGTCTTTGAAAATTTCTTTATGGCCAATACGGCCGCATCCATTTCAGTACGCCCATGTTGAGTTAAAATTTTGTTCATAACCCTGATTTTAGTACGGGTGTACTGAACATGGTACGGGCGCATTGTTTTTTCTGAAATTTATATTTATTATTTTTTTTGTTTTTTTAATAAACAGAGAATAAGTGATCTTCCAGTACACCTATCATCTGTATGCATGTATGCAGTATGATGCACCTAATTCTATTTGACTCTTTTTTCAAAAGAATTAACCGATGCGTTTTTGGATTTTGCCATTCCTCTTAGACGGGCTGTGCGCTGCCGACTTCTGTAACCGAGGAATGATGCGTATTATATTTGAGATTTGGCGTCATCAACCAAATGATTTTCCCTTCCTTTAGAAGATGTGTCAACCCTCCTATTGACCACTATATCTCCATGTTTCCACTTAGATTATTCAAAAATCTTTGGGACAAGGGAGAAGAGAAGGAAAGGATATATGTTTTCAAAAGTTTGTGTTTTAGAGGGGATTATTTTATTTTCGAAAAATGGATTTTGAAAGAATGGCTGGCCAATGGTAGGCTCAAGTGTTTAGGTTAGTTTGATTAAACACTTATGAAGTTAAGCACATCTTTGTTATTAATGATTGTGCTTTGACAACTTGGATAGCTTTTCTTGAGCCCCTTGTTGAATTCAATTGATGGTACCATCATGGATTTATTTTGTTTTTCTTTTTTTGACGACCCTAACTTTTGCCTAAAACACCCATTTGTGGTGTCTTAGCGGGCTTTTGTCTTTGTTCTTTTTTTCAACCCTAGCGGGTTTTTGTCTTCATTTTGTAACCCTAACTTTTGCCTAGGTCACCCTTTTGTGGGATTCCTAGCGGGTCTTTTGCTCTTATTTTTGCGCAGTCCCCTTTTTGGGTTCCCTGCCGAGCTTATTATCTTTAGGATTTCTTTATCCATGATGGCACTTATTGAGGCCAAGAAAAGGTGCTCCAAGTTGACACACACACTTCCACATAAAAATGATGCGGGTTTATTGATTATTAAGACGATTTTAACCTCACTTATGTTCATTCAAACAGGGTTAAATAATGTGGTTTAGAATTTTATTGCAAGCAAGAAAAGAAGCAATAAGAAATTAATGAAGAATGATTTTATTATAATCGCAGCGGAAACATGTGCCCTATCGAGGCTCGGGGGTCGGGCTGTCCCCGAGGAGTGATCTCTAATAGTCACTGAGTCTATACATCCCTATTAGAAGGAAAAGGACACTTGATGACGACAGCTGGCCTTGACGTTTGTGAACCAGCCTTCCTAAAGATCTGGCTTAAAGAACGTCGAGAAGGATCTTGATTCCTCTTCGTTCTTTGATCTTTGTTAGGGTTGTATCTTAACCCTTGTTTCCCCGGATTATCCTTGATAATGGGTAGCTCCGGGATTCCTTGGGAGTCCTTGCCTAATCCTTGTCCCGGCAAGTATCCGTTCTTGGTGAGCATGGAGGCTACCTTCTTCATTTCTCGGGGAAACGTTTCGACATTGGCGATTTCCAATGCTTGGAAGGCGGTTTCTAAAGCTTCCTCCGCTGCATCCACGTAAGGTATGGTGGATGGCTTGCTGATGAGTATGTCATCTTCAGCTTGTATAGTCACCAGTTTGTCACCCACTATGAACTTGACTTTCTGGTGGAGCGTAGAAGGAACAGCTTTCGCATCATGAATCCAAGGTCGGCCGAGGAGACAGCTGTATGCGGGAGTGATGTCCATCACTTGAAATTTGACGTTGAAGATAGTGGGTCCAATTTGGATTGGAAGATTGATCTCTCCCACCACTTCTCTTTTAGATCCATCGAAGGCTCGAACGATCATGTTGCTCGGGCGCATTTGGACTCCCTTGATTGCCAATTGCTTGAGCGTTCTTTTTGGCATCACATTCAAGGAAGATCCATTATCCACCAAGACTTTTGCGATGTGATACTCCTTGCACTTTATAGAGATGTGCAAGGGCTTGTTGTGGTTTGATCCCTCGGCGGGGATTTCTTCATCGATGAAGGTGAGGTGATCATTAGCCTTGATGTGACTAACAATCCCCTCAAACTTGTCTTGGGAGATAGTGTGCGACACATATGCCTCGTTGAAGACTTTCGACAGAGCTTGCCGATGCGGTTCGGAGCATAGGATCAACGACAACAGCGTAATCTTTGCTGGCGTCCTATGAAGTTGATCCACGATGGAGTACTCGCTCTGTCGGATAAATTTTAACAGCTTGTCAGTCTCCTCCTCGGATTCTTTTTCCTCGGTTTTCTTTTCCTTTTTCTTTATTCTTGGGGGCTTTATCATGAAGATCTTCGGGAGTGTAGATCCTGCCACTCCTAGTCATGCCCCCAAGTCCAGCGATGTTGGAGATATCGCTGTCGGCAGAAGAGTGGATGTCGTATATCCACGGCACAGCCTTATTTGATTTGCAAGGGAAAGGCCTTGGAACTGTGATCCTTAATGGTGTTGGACCTTCCCCTTTGTTTGTCTTGATTACCAACAACGGAGTTGACGTGTGCTCGCTTGGCGCGGTTGTTGGCTTACACTCGATAACGAACGGCGTGTGATCCATTCTTTGAATATACGCATCGATTATTTCTTTCTTTTTATTAATGTTTATTAATGGATTACTAGGAGAGATGTATGAATGACTCCTAGATCTCTCCATGATCTATATGCATGATATGAGATGATGAGGTTGAATATGCATGCATAGTGTTTATTCAACTAATCATTATCATGTTTTTAGGATGTTCCTAAGATGATGCATGATATTGATTGGTTTGGATAAATGACCCTTTTTTTCTTTTTTTTGGGTATTTTTTATTTTATATATTTTTTGTATTTTTTGGGTGAAAAGGGAAACTACCTATATGAATGTGATGAAGGTAGATGTTAACACCGTATAATGGAAGATTCTTATTCCTATTTATTCTTATTTTTAAAAGAATAGGAATGTTGTATGTTTAAAGAAATGCAATGTATGCTCAAACAATTTCACATAAACAATGCACAAACAATTCACTCATCCACGAACAGTCACGAGCGAATCACGAGGTAGGGGTATCCTGCAGAAAAGTACATATTCAAGGTGGATCTAACTGTTCTCACCGGTCTGAGGCCCCCAAGGTGCCCCCATTATAGGGACCCAATTCCTCTCATCGTAGGTCGATGGAAAGCTCCAACGCACCGTCGGACTCAAGTTCATGGTTATCACCTTGAGTGATGTTTTCCGACAACGGTCTACGGGCACCTATAGACCCATTCGACAACCGGCCGTACTAACATCCACTCCCTATGGTTAATCACTCATGCCCCCGGGTATAGAGGGAACTGTTGTGTGCAAAGGTTTGTGTACAGTTTGTATTTCAAACAATTGCGGAATTTAAACATACAACAGTTATTTAAAGCCATATAATAAATCATGTTATCATACAAGTAAGGGGTAATAAAGTAATTTTAACTATTATTTGTTAAAATAATCTGTCACTAAATGGGATTGACTCTCGAGGCTTCCCCAGTGAAGTCGCCATCTGTCGCCACCGGCCCGAACGGGCCTCGGCGGTCGTGAAGACGGTCGAGCTCGCTTTTATTTTAGTTTTGAAAATGTATTGGATTATTAGAACGACTTGTTCTCAAACTGAGACCTTGTCGATCTTATCCAATTTATTTATTAAATGTCTCACCAATCCATGTTAATCCCAAGCGGGACCCTCCATGGATTAGCGGTTTTCACAAAAAGTAGGGTTCGTGGAGTCGCCACCAATGTTTTACTCAAAACATTGGAAAAAGGGATAAGGCAATTGATTTTATAAATCAACTTTGGCCATTACAACCAGAGTTGGGTAAGGGAGTCGGTTACGCGTGGGGAAGGTGTTAGCACCCCACAGCGCCCCTTTCGGGTTCCCTATGACAGATTATTTCTAAAATAACAGCGTAAAATTACTAAATTACCCCTATTTATTCTAAGCAATTATAAATTAACTATCTACATGATGACAGTTTGAATATGCACACAGAAAGCAGTAAAAGGAAGGACTTTAAGAAGAAACCTTTGAAGCGTGCTTTTATATATTTCGTAAAACTGGGAAGCTTTTTGGCGTTCCCTCGCTCTACAAGCCCGCTCGCTCCCTCGCTCTACAAGCCCGCTCGCTCCCTCCTATAAAATTTCGACTACGGAAATCCGGAGGATTTCCCTTCGACTAGGTTCGATCCTCAAGCAAAATGGCTCGGGGCTCAAGAACTTCGTCGGATCAACTATCCGAGTGATTTCTAGGGCAGAACACTGCTCAAAAACCCCAGAATACTCAAGGAGAGGGTTGAAACTATGTTAAAAAGTGTGGAATGACGTCCAATTGACGTCATATTTATAGGGAATAGGCGCAATACGGGCTACAGAATCAATACGGCCGTATTGAAATTTTTGAACTTCAATACGGTCGTATTGAAGTTCAATACGGCCGTATTGAAATTCAGAAATTTCAATGCGCCCGTATTGAGTTCACTGCGGTTGTATTGAAGCTTCAATACGGCCGTATTGATTTCAGTACGGCCGTATTGAAGTTTCAGAAACTTCAATACGCCGTATTGAGTTCACTGCGGCCGTGTTGAAGCTTCAATACGGCCGTATTAAGTTTGGTACGGCCGTATTAGGCTTCATTCCCTCCACTTCCTTATTTTAAGCTATTCTAAGACCTCTAGACCTACAGAGAACCCTCCTAGGGCCTTCCAGGAGTCCTTCTGGCTGATCTTCCTTCAGTCTTCGAGAGTCTTCAAGCTTTATTTCCGACCTGGACAATTTTAGGGGTCTACAACCCACTATGAACTTGACTTTCTGGTGGAGCGTAGAGGGTACAGCTTTCGCATCATGAATCCAAGGTCGGCCGAGGAGACAGCTGTATGCGGGAGTAATGTCCATCACTTGAAATTCGACGTTGAAGATAGTGGGTCCAATTTGGATTGGAAGATTGATTTCTCCCACTACTTCTCTTTTAGAACCGTCGAAAGCTCGAACGATCATGTTGCTCGGGCGCATTTGGACTCCCTTGATTGCCACTTGATCAAGCGTTCTTTTGGGCATCACATTCAAGGAAGATCCGTTGTCTACCAAGACTTTTGCGATGTGATACTCCTTGCACTTTACAGAGATGTGCAAGGGCTTGTTATGGTGCGGTCCCTCGGTGGGGATCTCTTCATCTGTGAAGGTGAGGTGATCATTAGCCGTGATGTGACTAACAATCCCCTCAAATTTGTCTTGGGATATGGTATGCGACACATATGCCTCGTTCAAGACTTTCAACAGAGCTTGTCGATGCGGTTCGGAGCATAGGATCAACGACAACAGAGTAATCTTTGCTGGCGTCTTATGAAGTTGATCCATGATGGAGTACTCGCTCTGTCGGATATACTTTAACAGCTCGTCTGTCTCCTCCTCGGATTCTTTTTCCTCGGTTTTCTTTTCTTCTTTTTCTTTATTCTTGGGAGCTTTATCATGAAGATCTTCGGGAGTGTAGATCCTGCCACTCCTAGTCATGCCCCCAAGTCCAGCGATGTTGGAGATATCGCTGTCGGCAGAAGAATGGATGTCGTATATCCATGGCACAGCCTTATTTGATTCGTAGGGGAAAGGCCTTGGAGCGATGATCCTTAACGGTGTCGGACCTTCCCCTTTGTCTGTCTTGATTACCAACAACGGAGTTGATGTGCGCTCGCTTGGCGCGGTTGTTGGCTTACGCTTAATAACAAATGGCGTGCGATCCATCTTGAACATACGCATCGATTATTTCTTTCTTTTTATTAATGTTTATTAATGATTTATTGGGAGGGATGTATGAAATGCAAACCTAGATCCCTCCATGATCTTTGATAAGAATGCATGATATGAGATGATGGCGATGAATATGCATGCATTGTGTTTATTCAACTAAGCATTATCATGTTTTTAGGATGTCCCTAAGATGATGCATGATATTGCTTGGTTTGGATAAATGACCCTTTTTTTTTTTTTTTTTTTTTTTTTTGGGTATTTTTTATTTTATATATTTTTTGTATTTTTTGGGTGAAAAGGGAAACTACCTATATGAATGTGATGAAGGTAGATGTTAACACCGTATAATGGAAGATTCTTATTCCTATTTATTCTTATTTTTAAAAGAATAGGAATGTTGTATGTTTAAAGAAATGCAATGTATGCTCATACAATGTCACATAGTCAATGCACAAACAATTCACTCATCCACGAACAGTCACGAGCGAATCACGAGGTAGGGGTATCCTGCAGAAAAGTGCATATTCAAGGTGGTTCTAACTGTTCTCACCGGTCTGAGGCCCCCAAGGTGCCCCCATTATAGGGACCCAATTCCTCTCATCGTAGGTCGATGGAAAGCTCCAACGCACCGTCGGACTCAAGTTCATGGTTATCACCTTGAGTGATGTTTTCCGACAACGGTCTACGGGCACCTATAGACCCATTCGACAACCGGCCGTACTAACATCCACTCCCTATGTTTAATCACTCATGCCCCCGGGTATAGAGGGAACTGTTGTGTGCAAAGGTTTGTGTGCAGTTTTTATTTCAAACAATTGCGTAAATTTAAAAATACAACAGTTATTAAAGCCAAATAGATAAACATGTTATCATACAAGTGAGGGGTAATAAAGTAATTTTAACTATTATTTGTTAAAAATAATCTGTCACTAAATGGGACTGACTCTCGAGGCTTCCCCAGTGGAGTCGCCATCTGTCGCCACCGGCCCGAAACGGGCTTTCGGCATTCGCGAATGATGGTTGGACTCGTTTATTTGTTTAAAGTATGGATTGCTAGAATGACTTATTCTCAAACTGAGACCTCGTCAAACGAGCAATTTTATTAAAATGGTTCACCAATCCATATTAATCCCAAGCGGGACCCTCCATGGATTAGTGGTTTTCGCAAAAGGAGGGTTCTTTGGAGTCGCCACCAATGTTTTACTCAAAACATTGGAAAAAGGGATAAGGCAATCGATTCAAAAATCGACTTCGGCCATTACAACCAGAGTCGGGTAAGGGAGTCGGTTACGCGTGGGGAAGGTGTTAGCACCCCACAGCGCCCCTTTCGGGTTCCCTATGACAGATTATTTCTAAAATAATAGCGTAAAATTACTAAATTACCCCTATTTATTCTAAGCAATTATAAATTAATTATCTACATGATGACAGTTTAAATATGCACACAGAAAGCAGTAAAAGGAAGGATTTAAGAAGAAACCTTTGAAGCGTGCTTTTATATATTTCGTAAAACTGGGAAGCTTTTTGGCGTTCCCTCGCTCTACAAGCCCGCTCGCTCCCTCCTATAAAATTTTGACTATGGAAATCCGGAGGATTTCCCTTCGACTAGGTTCGATCCTCAAGCAAAATGGCTCGGGGCTCAAGAACTTCGTCGGATCAACTCTCCGAATGATTTCTAGGGCAGAACACTGCTCAAAAACCCCAGAATACTCAAGGAGAGGGTTGAAACTATGTTTCAAAGTGTCCAATGACGTCCAATTGACGTCATATTTATAGGGAACAGGCCCAATACGGGCTATGGAATCAATACGGCCGTATTGAAATTTTTGAACTTCAATACGGCCGTATTGAGTTCAATACGGCCGTATTGAAATTCAGAAATTTCAATACGGCCGTATTGAGTTCACTGCGGCTGTATTGAAGCTTCAATACGGCCGTATTGATTTCAGTACGGCCGTATTGAAGTTTCAGAAACTTCAATACGGCCGTATTGAGTTCACTGCGGCCATATTGAAGCCTCAATACGGCCGTATTAAGTTCAGTACGGCCGTATTGGGCTTCATTCCCTCCACTTCCTTATTTTAAGCTATTCTAAGACCTCTAGACCTACAGAGAACCCTCCTAGGGCCTTCCAGGAGTCCTTCTGGCTGATCTTCCTTCAGTCTTCGAGAGTCTTCAAGCTTTATTTCCGACCCGGACAATTTTAGGGGTCTACAATCATCTTGCCATATGTTCATGATCCATATTTCTTCTTTCATGTGTTGATTCATGTCATTCTCATTCTTGTGAATCATGTTGGTGCTTTAGGCTTCTTTGCTTAGGTTCCTTCCATTTTTCTTTTAAATTTGAGTTGCTGGAAAATTTTTGACTGCATGATATAATGATAATTTTTATTTTATAATCCATCCGGTTTTGTCATAAGCTTGTCTCTTTTGAACTACCTTGAAAAAAATTCCAAGTATTCATGCTTAAACATTAAAATGATAAAAAAAATGACATGCACGTCACTTGTTTGATGACATGGCTGTGAACCTTTGATGTGCTTTAGAGAGTCAATCGTGCATGCTAATTAGTTCTAACATGTTCTACATCACTTAAATATCATGTGTGATTAAATTCTTTGCACATTCTTGCCTGAAAAGTTTTTGGCCATTCCAATAATCTTGAGTATTTTTTGTGCACTTGACATACCTATATGTTGTTTGATGATTTGAGCATGAAAGTAGCTTTTATGTGCATATTTTTGCTGTTGGATGTTGCACATTAAAACCTTAAGACAAACACTCAAATCCTGTCTCATTGAGCTATTGAAACTTACTAAGAGGAAACTCCAAGAACTTGCTAATCAAACCAACAAACACAAGTGTAAAACCCAAACAAAGGATAAATATAAATTCACAAAAAAAAGAGTGGTTGGACTTTTGGAACATCAAAACTGCACCCTAGTCAAGTATAAAAAGGAACAAAAGGATCAAAAATCAAAAAAAAAAGAAAAAAGAAAAGGGAAACTTTGCTAGACTTGTGGAATTTTGGACCAATTTTCACACCTTGGCATGTGGAGTAATTCTTGGACTATTGAACAATGCTTAATTGCCGAATGGGATATTTAATCAAACATGTTAAGTGCATTACTTTCTTTTAAGCCTACTTGTTGAATTCCATTCTGTCGCCACCCGCCGAAACGGACCTTGGCATTCGCGACGATGGTTGGACTCTTTTTAGGTTTTGAAAGATGATGGATTGTTAGAGCGACTTATTCTCAAACTGAGACCTCATCGAACTAACAATACTTATTAAATGACTCTCACCAATCCATGTTAATCCCAAGCGGGACCCTCCATGGATTAGTGGTTTTCGTAAAAAGAAGGGTTCTTGGAGTCGCCACCAATATTTTACTCAAAACATTGGAAAAAGATATAAGGCAATTGATTTTCATAAATCAACCTTGGCCATTACAACCAGAGTCGGGTAAGGAAGTCGGTTACGTGCGAGGAAGGTGTTAGCACCCCACAACGCCCCTTTTGGGTTCCCTATGACGAATTATTTCATAAATAATAGTATAAAGTTACTAAATTACCCCTTTTTATTAGAAACGATTATAGATTAAATATTTACATGATGAAAGCTCTAAACATGCAATGCGACAATCAAAAATCAATAAAAGCGGTAAAAGAAAGGATTTAGAAAGAAACCTCCGAAGCGGGCTTTTATATATATCAGAACAACGTTAGGAGGCTTTTTGGCGCTCCTTCCCACTACACGTCCGCTCGCTCCTTTCCCCTAAAGACAAATTTTTACTATGGAAATCAAAGAGATTTCCCTTCGACTTGTTCGAATCTCAAGCTAATGGCTCATGACTCGAGAACTTCATCGGATCGGCTCCCGGAGAGATATCTAGGGCAGAGAAAAGCTCAAAAACGCAAGAATACTCAGTAGGAGGGTTGAGGAATGTGTAAAAAAGTGTCGGAGGACGTGCAAATGACATCCTATTTATAGGATTGAGGCGCAATACGGCCTGGGAGGTCAATACGGCCCGTACTGGGTTTTTGAACTACAGTACGGCCGTATTGAATTTTTGGTACGGCCGTACTGAAGTTCAAAAACTTTAGTACGGCCGTATTGAGTTCAGTACGGCCGTATTGCAGTTCAAATGGCTCAGTACGGCCGTACTGAACCTCTGGGAGGGTGTATTGAGCTCCAATCCTTGCACACCCTTATTCTAAGCTGTTCTAAGACTTCTAGACCTACAAAGAATCATCCTAGGGTCTTCCAAGAGTCCTTCCAGCTGACTTTCCTTCGGTCTTTGAGAGTCTTTGAGCTTTATTTCCGACCAGGACAATTTTAGGGGTCTACAGCTGCCCCCCCTTTACTTAGTCGAACGACTTTTTGGTGTACCGGTTGACAAGTAAAGGAGTTGACCCAATTGTCCGGGGAGTGAGCCACCCTTCCAACTTGTAGTGTCTTCAGGTGGGAAAACTGTTGAGTAGCCTCTCCAGGTTGAGTATTAGTCGTCGCCTCTCCAGGCTCGTGCATACTTCGGTGTTTCTGACGACCTCAGTAGCGTGAGTTTGCCCTCTCCAGGGTCTGCATGCCTCCGTGTTTCTGACGACGTTGGCAGCTGCATACCTCCGTGTTTCTGACGACGGGGTAGCTGAGTATTAGTCGTCGCCTCTCCAGGCTCGTTGCATACCTTGGTGTTTTTGACAACCTTGGTAGCTGCATACCTCCGTGTTTCTGACGACGTCGGTAGCTGAGTATTAGTCGTCGCCTCTCCAGGCTCGTTGCATACCTTGGTGTTTCTGACAACCTCGGTAGCTGCATACCTCCGTGTTTCTGACGACGTCGGTAGCTGAGTATTAGTCGTCGCCTCTCCAGGCTCGTTGCATACTTCGGTGTTTCTGACAACCTCAGTAGCGTGAGTTTGCCCTCTCCAGGGTCTGCGGTTTGCCCTCCCTAGGGTTGCATACCTCCGTGCTTCTGGTTACTTTGGTAGCGTGAGTTTGCCCTCTCCAGGGATTTGTGATGATTTTGTCTCCACAGTCCACGATGCTGCTTCGACGGTTGTTTTTGATTTTGGTGCCGCTGAGGGCTGGATAACGCAGGGATCCATCTAGGGGATGTGCAGTTACTCATAGGTTCTTGCGTCCCAACTTTCCATTGCGTAGTTGGTGCCCACTGGGGAAATTCTGATTCCTTGGGGATGCAGACACAAAGATGCTCTTTCTGAGGTGAGCGATGCCTTATGATTGGCTGACGTCCTTTCGACGTTTGTGGAGTATCCCGGTTATCGTTGTTCGGGTGACTCTTTTTGATTTTTCTGGTTTTGTTGCCTCTGTGTAGGCTGTTATCCGCTGGGGGATTCTGTCGTATTGATCTTGATTGGCCTCTTCTGTTAGGCGGATTATCTTGACGCTCGGTGTGTATCTGAATACCGAATTCCGCTTGGGGAATGTGTATTAATCTTTTTGGATTTTCTCTTTTTGAAGGAGTGCCTCTGAGTAGGCGAATGGGAATTGAGGATCTTGTGTATCCCAGAGTATTATTTAGAAAGCCTCTGCAGGCTTAGCTTCACTCGTCGCTCGAGTTGGAAAGCCATCTTCCACTGAGGAAGTCTGAGTTCTTTGACTTGGATGTTTTCGTTTGGATGATCATGCTTCCATTAGGGAATCTGGCTGATCTTGCTCTGATAGCTTTCACTGAGAATTCGGCCTAAGAGTGCAAGCTGAGATGTCTCTGGGGAGTATTATTTCGGCAAGCCTCTCCAGGCTCAGTTATTCTGTATGATTGTTTGATTTTCTGAATTTTGCCCTTTTTTTTTTGTCGATTTTTGGCTTTTTCTGTACAGAAATTGAAATGCTAAAGAGCTTTGAATTCAAAGTGGAGAATTTCATTAAATGAAATTGGATTTGTACAATGAAAAGTGGGGCACAGCCCGATCCATCAAATAAACAAAAAGTAAGAAAAAGAGGCCGGTCTTCACTCCTCTACCGGCGGATCCTGTGGAGGGTCTGGGAAGCGACGATGCAGCCAGACTGACAGGCTGTCAAAATCCTGTCTGAGGGCGTCGATACTGTGCTGCGCCATGTCGAATCGAGTGTCGATGCTCTGTTGCAACGCATCGAAACGAGCATCGAAGTAGGCCCTGTCCTGCTGTGAGGTGTCGGCCTCTGGCTGCGGGTCCACATCACCTGGGAGCTCGATGTTCTCGAAGAGCTCGCTGAAGGTGTCGTGTGTGGTCGCTCGTACAAATTGCCTCCCTGCCCTGGCAATGATATTCATGTTGATCAAGGTGGCAGCATTGATGGGCTTGGGTGCCAACTCCCCTGCATCTATGCCATCGGGGCACCCCCAAGTCTCGGCGAGTCGTGAAAGGAGCGTGGAGACCATGATGTATCCTCGCCGAGCGTCGCTACCCTCTCTTGTCCCTAGATTCTTTATGTGCTCGAGGAAAAAGAATCCGGGGTTAGCCCTCTGTCCGGTGACCATGCAATAAAGAGCCAGCAGATCCTGTCGCGTCACTGACTCGGGGCTCTTCGGTCTGGCATGGATGGAGCCGGTGATCAGCTTGTGGCAGATCCGTAGCGCCGTCGGGAGCCGAGTACCCTTCACTCCGGCGTGGTAGTCCATCTGACCCGTGAGCTCTCTCCACATCTCGTTCGTGGTCAGATTATCGGGGCATTCGCAGATGGCGTCCCGATACTCCAGCTGATCAGCTCGCTGAAAGAAGCCAGCCTGGACGTTGAATTCGTCCAGTGTCAGGGAGCGGTATCCTCCCCTCATCCAAAAATCCACTGAGTAGACTGTCGCGCCAAAGCTGTTCGTCGACTCAGTGACGCCGACGGTAGCCAGAAACTCCTTCGTCGCAGTCGGGAAGATCTGAGGGTGGGGATCAAAGAGGAATCCCCATCCTATGGCGTTGATGTAGCCTCGGACCTCATCCTCCCATTCCATCGCCCGGAGAATGGTGAAGTCGAGCACCCTTGACGGCTGGAATATGAATGACTCAAGGAGCTCCAGCCTCTCTTGATGCCGCGCGGTCATTTCGAGTTGCGCGGGGACCCTGTGCCTCTGATGGAAACATGCCTAGGAAGGCAAGAGGTGACATATTGAAGGAGCCAAGAGGAGTTGGCTAGACATGAAGGTTTGGGCCAGTCAGGGCCCAATGGGCCTGATGGGCCTGGGAAGGCCCAAGTTGAACTTTTCATGGGCCATATTTTGTTATAGCTATTTTCATATGTTTTTTATACATCATGTTAGTATAGGTATCATATATTTTGGTCTTGTATTTTGGACCACATAGAGTAGCATTTTAGGTTTTAGGCTTGTTGGGCCTAGTTTTGGGCTTCATGGGCCTTTGGGCTTTTGGTACCCAATATTGGGCTCATTTTCATTCTTGTAATTTTTCCTTTCCATTGTATTTGTTTGACCATTGTATTTAGGTCATTAGATTAGGAATATACAAGAATTACTTAAATAGGCAAAATAGGTTAAACTAGGTTTAATTTGGAAGTCATTTAAGTTACATTTGAGTCACATGTTTAGCACCATGGGTGGCTGAACATGTGCCACTCAAATTAACCCTAAATAACTCTCAAATCAAACCTAAATGCATCTAGGCACCTAAATTTTCGGACTAGCACATGGGAGCCAAAATTTGAATTCAAATTTCAAGTTTGAATTCAAATTTTAGGCGCCACACGTAGCCTTGGATTTAGGCGCCCAAAGTTGCACACTTGGAACCCTACTTAAGTGATTCTTCCACTCTTTGTATTCACTTTTGAGATTAATAAAATTGGAGAGCTTATTCAGCCCAATTTTCTCTTGAGAGTCACCGAAATTTCTCACATCAAAAGCCATAGGAGAGTTCATCTTTTCCTTCTCTTTGAAGTGAGGAATCCTTTGCTCCTTAAGCTTGGATGCTTCCATCCAAGGCTTAAGCCTATTCCAACCGAGAATCATCCTTCTTCAAGTGTTCATAGCTGCGGATTCAAGTCTCCTTTGAAGAGATCCAAGCCTAGGCAAATTCAAGGAGAAGAACATCCTTCACTTCTCCTAGTATTTCCATCATTTTTGGTATCAAGAGCAAGGTCTTCAAGGAGATAAGTTCTTGAGTTTTTGGTCCGATTATTTTTGTGTTCTTTGTGTTCTAGGTGTCTTGTTTGAGTTTCTTTTCGGATCTACATGCTTTATATCATATTTTGTTCCATAGATCCATTGGTTGATTGTTCTTGAATTTTCTTCCTCAATCAACTTGTTTAGGACCTATTAGCTTGTGCTTATTTTTGATTTTAATTTTGAGTCTCTCCATTCCTAATATGTGTCCGTGATTGGACTGCATGCATTGCATTTAGATTTTGGTTTTTAATCCATGTTTTGTCTTAGTGTGTTTGTGTAGTCTTTATATGTCTTAAAATTCCTTGAATAGCATGATTGACCTAAATTTCTTTGTGTATTGTTCATCAATTTGTTGCTCTCGGTTTGCTTATTGTTCTTGCCTCCTATATGTGCTTTTTCTTTTACCTTATTGTGTTCATAACTTGCTATTAGTTCTAGTAAGTTTCTTTAGAGTTAGGTTTCCATTGTGTCTTAAGTTTTCAAATCACATTTCCATTGAAAAATCTTATAAAAAATTTTTGTGACTCAAAATTTCAAGTGCTTAATCTTACTTCTAGTGCACTATCTTTTGGATTCAAATTTTAAAAATTAAATAGGCTGAAAACAGAGACAAAAACAGAGCCTAAATCAAAAGAAAAGTAAAAAGATTCAAAGAAGAAAAGTGTACAAAAGAATCCAAGACAAAACCTAAAAACTAGTGCACTAGTTTCCTTGTTTTCACTTGAATTTTTGTCTAACTTGTAGTCACGGTTTCTATAGCTTGGAATCTTAGAAAAATTTGAAACAAAAGGCAAATATACTCTCTGGACTCTTAACTTGAATATAGAAAAAGAAAGAATTAAAAAAAAAATTAGAGAAAGCATTTTAAAGTGAAAAAGCCGAGAGGTGTACATTGGTGAAAAATCACTTGATTCCTTGTTATTGTTTTGACTACTACTTGTGCTATACTTATCCAATTGCTTTCAATTTTGTTTTGTTTTGTTCATCTACTCTAGTACCTATCTAGGAACATTCCTAACTGAGTGCTAGCTTTATTTGGAGTCTTATTTTCCAGTTTTACTTGTTGAACCTCTTTGAGTCTTGTCATATATACATATTACTCTTAACTTTTGGTATAAGCTTTCCAAATTGTGCTTTATTGCTTGTCTAGTTTTCTTTCAATAATTTCCCTGTGCTGGAAGTGGCCTCAAATCCTTGCTCAAGGATCAAGCATTGCTCAACAAAGAGTAGGAAAAGTTTGGACACTAAGACCTAAAAATTTGACCTAATTTAGTGACCAAAACTTCTCCTAAACTTCCTTCACTTGAGTGACCATTCCTTTCACCTTGTGAGGCAGCCACCATTAACCTCTTTGTTGTGTTTCTTTTGCAGGTCCAGTAGCATCATATTGAAGGATTAGTGGCGGATTAAACACTTGATTAAGTGTTGGAAAATTTGCACAACAAAAACCGTCACTAAATTGGTCACCAAAACCGCCATTTATTGCTTTCTAGGCTAGTTTAAATTTTGCAATCTCTCTTGTATTTTAAAATCAATTTGTAAAGCTTGGAGGGAGTATTAAGAAGCTGGTCAGGTATATCTAACTCCTTGTTAGCATCCTCACGTGTAGTGCTAGTGGAAGTGGCTTGGAAATTTCATATGTTTCAAGCTTCCACTTAGGATATCCGACTAGTTGCTTACATTGTTTCCTTTAAGTTCTTTGTCTTTTAATTGCTTTATTTTTTGCTGCCTTGAAACGTCTAGACTTGTGTAGATTTACTTGCTAACGTTTAGTTTAGTCTCAAAAAAAAAAAAAAAAAACAAATTGTGAAAAAGCATTCAAAATTTTTGTGAAAAGTTTTGGGGAATTGGAGATACCACAAAGGAGTTTAGTGATTTCCACTTGAAAAGGCTTGGTTATTAAGTGGCTCTTTGTAGCTCACCTCCCTTGATAGTGCAACTTGTACACTTAGACTTCCAAGTGTTATTTTCATTCCTAGAAAATACCAAAAACATTTTATAACTTTTTGCATAGCATATACAAAAAAAAAATCTTTTGTTTAATCATGAGAAAATATTTCTCAAGTGGTAGTGAATTAAGCTCTCCAAAAGGTTTTTCACATTCTACTCAAAGGCTTAAATCACTAACACCTTGGACAAAGCAAGAAGATTTAAAAAAAGAAAAAGAAAAACTTGAAAAAAAAGCACAAATTGCAATTTTAGAGGAAGAAATTCACATTATTAAACAAAAGAGAGAAAAACTTTTAGCAAAAGAAAAATTGAGAAAAACAAGAGAAAAAGAAAGAAAAAAGGCATTGCTCTTAGGGAAGAGTAAGGAGGAAAATAATTCCTCTAAAGGACTTGTGAGTGAAGAGAGTTGTTCTACCACTAAAAATCATTTACAAAATACTCTCTTCATAAATAAAGACCTTAACTCTTACCCTAATCTTACCACTAGTCATGAAGTAGAGATTCAAGAACAAATCATTCTAAAGAAAAATGAATCTCAACTTCAAGATGTAGTGAAGAAGGAGTGGACTACATTTAGTTCCACTTCTTGTGCTACTTCCTTGGAGGTGCCCAAGGAAGATAGCCTTCCTCTCTTTAGGAATCCTTCTACCATAGTTGTTCTAATAAAGCACCCAAATTTTGGAATATATTGTTTGATAGATACATCTTGTCATATTTCATATTCTATTTTTGATCTTATGGGAAGTTCATCTTTATTTGAACTTAATTTGCACCCTTCCCTACAAGACAAAAATAGTTTATATGAGTTTTCAAGATTTTCCAAGACATTTTATCTACCAAACAATATGATTCAAAATTGTTTAGGACGTTTTCTAGTATTCTTTTTTTTATATTTTAGGAAAAGCCTAGGCTACCATTTAGGGTATTTTAGGCAAGATATTGTAGTGTTTAAAAATCATTCTTTTCATTGTCTTAGTCATAGTGTTATTACATTCTTAGGTTTTACTTCTAGGTTATGCTTAGGAGAGGAGCCTATTTCTACTTTTAGGGAGTCTAATTTTGATAGTTTATTTTTTCTTAGGCTAGATATAAGGACTCCTCTTAGGATCCATAATCCATTTTTTCATCATAAACATGTCACCTCTTATACATGGTTTGTTGTGTATGTAGGTGATGTTTCTTATTCCATGCATCCTCGTGATTTGAGGACAAATCCTTTTCAAGAGGGAGGGGATGATGGAAACATGCCTAGGAAGGCAAGAGGTGACATATTGAAG
Organism: Cajanus cajan; assembly: GCF_000230855.2. Lineage (NCBI taxonomy): Eukaryota > Viridiplantae > Streptophyta > Magnoliopsida > Fabales > Fabaceae > Cajanus > Cajanus cajan. Next base: position 39,087,601 of record NC_138521.1, on the reverse strand, counting down.
GAGCCAAGAGGAGTTGGCTAGACATGAAGGTTTGGGCCAGTCAGGGCCCAATGGGCCTGATGGGCCTGGGAAGGCCCAAGTTGAACTTTTCATGGGCCATATTTTGTTATAGCTATTTTCATATGTTTTGTACACATCATGTTAGTATAGGTATCATATATTTTTGTCTTGTATTTTGGACCACATAGAGTAGCATTTTAGGTTTTAGGCTTGTTGGGCCTAGTTTTGGGCTTCATGGGCCTTTGGGCTTTTGGTACCCAATATTGGGCTCATTTTCATTCTTGTAATTTTTCCTTTCCATTGTATTTGTTTGACCATTGTATTTAGGTCATTAGATTAGGAATATACAAGAATTACTTAAATAGGCAAAATAGGTTAAACTAGGTTTAATTTGGAAGTCATTTAAGTTACATTTGAGTCACATGTTTAGCACCATGGGTGGCTGAACATGTGCCACTCAAATTAACCCTAAATAACTCTCAAATCAAACCTAAATGCATCTAGGCACCTAAATTTTCGGACTAGCACATGGGAGCCAAAATTTGAATTCAAATTTCAAGTTTGAATTCAAATTTTGGGCGCCACATGTAGCCTTGGATTTAGGCGCCCAAAGTTGCACACTTGGAACCCTACTTAAGTGATTCTTCCACTCTTTGTATTCACTTTTGAGATTAATAAAATTGGAGAGCTTATTCAGCCCAATTTTCTCTTGAGAGTCACCGAAATTTCTCACATCAAAAGCCATAGGAGAGTTCATCTTTTCCTTCTCTTTGAAGTGAGGAATCCTTTGCTCCTTAAGCTTGGATGCTTCCATCCAAGGCTTAAGCCTATTCCAACCGAGAATCATCCTTCTTCAAGTGTTCATAGCTGCGGATTCAAGTCTCCTTTGAAGAGATCCAAGCCTAGGCAAATTCAAGGAGAAGAACATCCTTCACTTCTCCTAGTATTTCCATCAGCCTCTTTCTTGATGACTCGGCCATTTCTCGGAATTGGGGGGGAGCTCAGACTCACTCACAGACAAAGTATGCAGAGGGATGAGAATGCTGTGCAGAATGAGAGGGGGAAGGGGCGCTCTTATAGACAAAAGTAAGTCAGTACGGCCCGTATTGAATTCAGTACGGCCGTACTGACCTTTCTGTTAACGTTCAAAAGGGGAGACCAATATGGGCCGTATTGAATTCAATACTCCCGTATTGGTGTGTACGTTATGGCCAGTACGGGCGTATTCAACTCAGTACGCCCGTACTGGGTTAAAATATGTTCTTAACCCTAATTTTAATACGGGCCGTACCGAATTGGATACGGCCGTATTGATTTTTTTTTTTTTCAATAAACAGAGAATAAGTGATCTTCCAGTACACCTATCATCTGCATGCATGTATGCGGTATGATGCACCTAATTCTATTTGATTTATTTTTTCAAAAGGATTAACCGATGCGTTTCTCTGTTTGGATTTTTGTCGTTCCTCTAGACGGGCTGTGCGCTGCCGATTTCTGTAACCGAGGAATGATGTGTGTTATATTGAGATTGGTGTCATCAACCCAGTGATCCTTCCCTTCCTTTAGAAGATGTATCAACCCTCCTATTGACCACTATATCTCCATGTTTCCGCTAGATTACTCTAAAATCGTTTGGGACAAGAGAAAAGAAGGGAAAGATATTTTTTGTTCGGAAGTTTGTGTTTTAGAGGGGATTATTTTTTCGAAAATGGTTTTTGTAAGAATGGCTGGCCAAGGTAGGCTTATGTGTTTAGGCTTGTTTGATTAAACACTTATGAAGTTAAGGAAGTCTTGTTATTGACGTTGTGATTTGACAACTTAGATAGTTTCCTTGAACCTTTCTTTTTGAATTCAGCTCATGGTACCATCATGGATTTATTTTCGCTTTTTGATTGTCCTTATTTTTGCCTAAAACACCCTTTTGTAGCGTCTTAGCGGACCTTTGTTTTTGTTTATTTTTGTAACCCTAACTTTTGCCTAGGTCACCCTTTTGTGGGATTCCTAGCGGGTCTTTTGCTCTTATTTTTGCGCAACCCCCTTTTTGGGTTTCCTGCAGAGTTTTTTTTTTTTTTTTTTTTTTTATGATTTTTGTTCTTTAAAGGATTCCTTTTTTATCCATGATGGCGCTTGTCGAGGCCAAGGAATGGTGCTCCAAGTTATCACACACACCTTTAAAATGATGCGGGTTTATTGTTATTAAGACAATTTCAACTTCATTCATGCTTATTCAAACAGGGTTAAGAATAATGTGGTCTAGAAATTTATTGTAAGCAAGAAAAGAAGCAATAAGAAAGAATAGAGAACGATTTTATTATAATTATAGTGGAAACATGTGCCCTATCGAGGCTCGGGGGTCGGGCTGTCCCCGAGGAGTGATCTCTAACAGTCATCAGGTCTATACATCCCTATCGGAAGAAGAAGAACACTTGATGACGACGACCGGCCTTGACGCTTGTGAACCGACCTTCCTAAAGATCTGTCTTAAAGAACGTCGAGAAGGATTTTGGTTCCTCTTCGTCCTTTGATCTTTATTAGGGTTGTATCCTAACCCTTGTTTCCCCGGTTTTCTCTTTTTCTTTTTCCTTTTCTTTAGTCTTGGGAGCTTGATAGCAAAACTAGGAGAAGTGAAGGTAGTTCTTCTCCACGGATTTGCTTAGGCCGGATCTTCTTCAAAGGAGACTTGATTCCACAACTAAGAACACTTGAAGACTATGAACTCATGGATACACTCTTCCAAAGTTTAGGAGGGAAGCATCCAAGCTCAAGCATCAATGGATTCTCACTTCAAAAAGTAGGAAAGTAGACAACTAGCCTAGGGTTTTTGAAGGTGAGAGGTTGGAGACTTTTGAGAGAGGAAACTCGGCCAATGGCTCACAAATTTCTATAATGTTCAAAAGTGAATACAAATTGTTTTAGGAGGGATCATATAGGTCACCGAAATTGGGAAGCCACTTGGCGCCACATGATAGGTCACATGTTGGCGCCAAGGTTTGAATTCAAATTCAAATTTGAATTCAAACCTTGTGTCACATGTGCATAACCGGTCATGTGTAGCTAAATGCAAATTAAGTTGAATTTAGTATGTATTTAGGGTTGCATTTCGGTGTCACACTTGTGAAGCCAAGGTGGTGCCAAAAGTGTGACCTAAATGCAACTTAAATCCATCCTAAATTTAACCTAATTTGTCCTAACTCAAATGAACTACTAATCGTCCTTAAACCCTAATCTAATGACCAAAATACAATGGTCTAGTGAATACAATGAATAGGAAAAAATATAAGAAGGAGAATGAGCCCAATATTGGGTATCAAAAGCCCAAAGCCCAAGAAGCCCAAAATTAAGCCCAATACACCTAAACCCTAATCTATGGTCAAAATACAAGACCAACAACAAAGTAAATTCCTATGCTAAGAAAATACATTCAAACATGGTGTTCATTCAATCATAGTCCAAGTGAGAAGCACCCTAGGCCCACCAAGCCCATTCTTGATGGCATCCTTACTTGCATGAACTTGAGATGATGAGCAAGGAGGAGGACGCCTTCTCCAAGGATCAAGTTCTTCAAAGGTGGACCAAGGTTTTAGGGTGGATGATGATGGAATGGACGAAAATGAAGGTTGGGTAGAAGGTGTTTGAGGAAATGCTTGAGAATGGTACTCTAGGGTTGGCTCACTTCATGATGATGAAGGCCACTTCTAGGGTTGTTTCTCTCAAGGTGGAGATGGTAGGGTTTGGCCGAAAATAGCCAAGGGTGACTAAGGAAAGATATAAAGGCACTAAAGGCTCTCTTTATATTCAATATCCAAAGTATTTACAAGGTGTGGGGTGTTGGGTATTTATAGGAGGGGAGGCATCTAGGGTTGCATTTGGAGTAGGCAAATGCATTCCAAATGAAATGCAAATGAACCCTAGATACAACTTGGTGGCCAAGGATGGAATCTTTGGGTTTAGATTGGCTATATCTAGGTGCATGATAAGACCATGCAACCTTTGCCCTCCACTTGGGCCTAAGCCTTTCTAACACCAAAAATAGATCCAATGAACACCAAAAAAATGTGTCACCCTTCTAGTTAACACCCTAGCCCAAAATTAAAAACCCTAATCATCTAGAGCACCCCATAATACAAGGGTAAAAAGGGAAATACAAGGGAAAATAAATTCTAAGTCCTAAACACCCCAAAATACAAGGGTAAAATTGGAAATACAAGTAAAATAAATTCTATGATTAAAAAGAACTTAGGAGCTAAGGTCCAAAAGTGGCCTCACTAACCCATTCCTCTTGCCTCCTTTAATATATCACCTCTTAGTCTTCTCGGCCTTAGTGTTATTCCATCATTTCCTCCCTCTTGAAAAGGATTTGACCTCAAATCAAGAGGTTCCTCATGGTGGGCATCATGACCAACAAAAACATAAAAATAAGCATTAGAGGTAATAGTATATGATAGAAATGGAAAGTGTATCCTAAGAGGAGTTCTACTAAAAATGCTAAAAAGATTGTCTAAATTAAAAGGACTAGACTTTCTAATGTTAAGGATAAGATCCTCCCCACGGTGAAGTCTAGGTGTATAACTAAAACCTAAAAAGGTAAAAAGACTAAAACTATAGCACACTAATGTATTAGTCCTAAAAACTAAAATATCTTGTTGGAAGTGCCCAATGTAATGACCTAGGTATCTATTGGAAAATAAAGAAAACTTAACTAAAAAATTACCTAAACAACTTTGTATTGCATAATTTGTTAGATACATATGAGAAAAAGGTGTTAAGAGGAGTCTAGGAAACTCATATAATCTAAGTTTGTCTTGTAGGAAAGTATTCAAGTTAAGTTCAAATAAGTTTGAACTTCCTTCAAGATCAAAAATAGAAGATACAACACTATGAGATGTATCCAACAAACCATACAAACCAAAAGTTGGGTGCTTTATGAAGAAAACTAAAGTAGAAAGAGTCTTAAAGAAAGAAGGCTTATCTTCCTTGGGCACCACCAAGGAAGTAGCACAAGAAGTGGGACTAAGTGAAGTCCACTTCTTCTTCACTAAATCTTGAAGTTGAGATTCTTTTTCTTTAAAAAGGATTTGTTTTTGAATCTCCACTTCATGACTAGTGGCAACGTGAGAGAAAGAGTTAAGGTCTTTATGAATGAAGAAAGTCTTTTTAAAATCATTTTCAATGGGAAAGTGACTCTCTTCAAGCATAAGCCCTTTGGAAGAAACATTATCCTCATTACTCTTCTCTAAGAGTGTTGGTTGTTGTTTTTCATTTTCTAGCCACTCTTTAACCTTCTCTATACTTTTCTTTATTTTTTCTTTCTTTTCTATTTTCTTTTCTTTTTCTTTCCTTCTAAGTTCCTCCTCTCTTGTTGTATTTTCTTGCTCATGCATACTCCTAGGAACTTTAACTTCTTTGCCTTTTTGAGATCTAGTTGGAACAATCCTAGGTTGGGATCCACTAGTTTCTCTCCTCTCAACTAGTTTTGCAAGTAGTTGTTTTATTTCCTCATTATTTTTTTCAAACTCTTTTTCTTTTCTTCTCAATTCTTCCTCTCTTTTTATATTTTCCGCTTCTTTTTTTCTTAGGTACTCTTTGAGTTGCCTAATTTCTTCCCTAACACTAGACCTAGTACTACAAGAGTTATGACCATGGACACTAGAATGATCACTCATCTTTGATCCAAAAAGGTTTTCACAAAGTGTTTTCAAAAAGGTTTGAAAAAGTTTTCACAAAGAGTGAGTGATAAAAGGGTTTTCACAAAAAAGGATTTTCAAGGTGCAAGATAGGTATGAAAAGGCCTAAGTGTACAAAGTGAACTATCAAGGGAGGTGGACTACTAAGAATCACTTAAAAACCAAGCCTTTTCAAGTAAAAATCACTAAGCCTTTTCACACTTTTCTCACAAAAACAATTTTCACAATACTAAGGTGTGTGATGTGCACGCCCCCCTAGTAGGCAAATGAAGCCTTCTAAACGAAACAAATAAACAATGTAAAGTCCTAGGCAAATATACTACCAAAGCTTTAAAGCATGCAAAGGAAAGCACTTAAAGCATATGCTAGTCGGTTTCCTAGGTGAAGGTTTTCAAATCACCTTCAAACTACACGAAACTACCACCAAATTGAAAAGGTTTAAAAATGGCCAATTACAAACCAAAAATGAATGAAACCAAGGCCAAAAACACAAGAGGCCAAAATTTAACAAGAAAGAAATAAGTAGAAGAAAAAAAAAGGAAGTCTCCAAGTCTTCAATTCTCCACCCCTTCACAATGAACACCCAATGTTAGTCTTGAAATGGTGTTTGCACTCTTTGAATTGGTGTGATCCTCCAAAGTTCCTTGAACTCCAATCGGACAACCCCTCCACTCAATCCACCAAGAAAGTGTGTAGTGTTTTAGAAGTTTTCCCCACCTAGATCAAGAAGAAAACACAACCCAAGAGTACAAGAGGCCAAGAAAGAAAATCTAAAAAGGCACAATTAAGAAAAGGCTAAACTCAAATGGAATTTATGAGACAAACTTAAGAGTAGAAGAAAGACTCAAAAACTGAAATTAAGGCACATTAATAAAAGGAAAGAACACAAAAGAGTAATTCCTAGAATGGCACTAGAATAGAATTTAGCAAGTAGGCTTAAAAGAAAAATTATGCACTTAACATGTTTGATTTATTGTCTCATTCGGCCATTAAGTATTGTCCAATGGTCCAAGAATTAACTCCAAGTTCTATGGTATGAAAGTTGGTCCAAAACTCCACAAGTCTAGCAAAGGTTCCCTTTTTCTTGTTTTTGGTTTCTTTGTTCTTTTTGGGCTTGTCCAACTCTTGGCCTTTTTTTTTTTTTTTGTTCAAAGTCCAGCCACTTTTCTCTTTTTTCTTTTGAATTTTATACTATTCCTTTGCTTGGGTTTTACACTTGTTTTTGGTGGTTTTGTTAGCAACTTTTTGGAGTATTCTTTTAGCAACTTACACTAGCTCAATGAGACAAAATTTGAGTGTTTTTCTTAAGTTTTTAATAGCCCACGTCCAGCAGCAAAGATAGGCATATTGAAATCAATTTCACACTCAAATTATCAAACATCATGTAGGCATACAAGTTCACCAAGGAATACACAAAAAATTGGCCGAAAATTTGAAGTAAGTATGTGTAAAGGAATTAATCACACATGATATTTTAAGTGATGTAGAACATGCTAGAACTAATTAGCATGCATGATTGACTCTCTAAAGCACATCAAGGACTCACGGCCATTTTATCAAACAAGTGGCATGCATGTCATTTTTTGTTCATTTCAAAGGCTAAGCATAAAAAACTTGGAATTTCTTTCAAGGTAGTTCAAAGACACAAGCTTATGACAAAACCGGATGGATTAAAAAAAATAAAAACATTAATGTATAACATGCAGCCCAAAATTTCCAGCAACTCAAAAATTTAAAGAAAAAAGCAAGAACCTAAATAAGAAAGCCTAAAATGCCAAGATGATTCACAAAGAACATATGGTATGAATCAACACATGAGAAGAGATTTATGGATCATCAAAATATGGAAATTAAGATGATTCATTTAGGCACACTTAGGAGACATGTAAGGAAGACATGACATGACCGGATATTTTTAGAGATAAAGAGATTGTTACCCTTGAAGAACCAAGGCTCTAGATACCACTTGATGGCATCCTTACTTGCATGAACTTGAGATGATGAGCAAGGAGGAGGACGCCTTCTCCAAGGATCAAGTTCTTCAAAGGTGGACCAAGGTTTTAGGGTGGATGATGATGGAATGGACGAAAATGAAGGTTGGGTAGAAGGTGTTTGAGGAAATGCTTGAGAATGGTACTCTAGGGTTGGCTCACTTCATGATGATGAAGGCCACTTCTAGGGTTGTTTCTCTCAAGGTGGAGATGGTAGGGTTTGGCCGAAAATAGCCAAGGGTGACTAAGGAAAGATATAAAGGCACTAAAGGCTCTCTTTATATTCAATATCCAAAGTATTTACAAGGTGTGGGGTGTTGGGTATTTATAGGAGGGGAGGCATCTAGGGTTGCATTTGGAGTAGGCAAATGCATTCCAAATGAAATGCAAATGAACCCTAGATGCAACTTGGTGGCCAAGGATGGAATCTTTGGGTTTAGATTGGCTATATCTAGGTGCATGATAAGACCATGCAACCTTTGCCCTCCACTTGGGCCTAAGCCTTTCTAACACCAAAAATAGATCCAATGAACACCAAAAAAATGTGTCACCCTTCTAGTTAACACCCTAGCCCAAAATTAAAAACCCTAATCATCTAGAGCACCCCATAATACAAGGGTAAAAAGGGAAATACAAGGGAAAATAAATTCTAAGTCCTAAACACCCCAAAATACAAGGGTAAAATTGGAAATACAAGTAAAATAAATTCTATGATTAAAAAGAACTTAGGAGCTAAGGTCCAAAAGTGGCCTCACTAACCCATTCCTCTTGCCTCCTTTAATATATCACCTCTTGGTCTTCTCGGCCTTAGTGTTATTCCATCAGGGCCCACTAAGCTCTGAAGCAGTCAAATCTTCAAGTAATCTCCTGGCCATTGCTCTAGTGGTTGGGCCTTTAGCCCATGCTCTTCCATCATTCCCTCCCTCTTGAGAAGGATTCGTCCTCGAATCTGAAGACTCTTCCTCATCATCACTAGCACCTACAAAAGGTTTAAGATCACTAACATTAAAAGTGGTGCTGACTCCATAGTCAGAGGGTAAATCAAGTCTATAAGCGTTATCATTGATACGCTGTAAGACCTGAAAGGGACCATCTCCTCTAGGACTGAGTTTAGACTTCCTTTGATTTGGAAAACGTTCTTTTCTTAAATGAAGCCAAACCCAATCACCTTCCTCGAAGATCATAGACTTCTTGCCTTTACTTCCTTGTTTTGCATATTTCTCATTTTGATTTTGAATATGACTTTTAATCCTTTCATGAAGTTTCTTAACAAAATCAGCTCTTGAAGCCCCTTCCTTATGAATGAAATGTGCAACATTAGGAAGAGGTATCAAGTCCAAAGGAGTTAAAGGATTAAACCCATACACAGCCTCAAAAGGAGAAATATTGGTAGTTTTATGAACTACCCTATTGTAGGCAAATTCAATATGAGGTAAAAACTCATCCCAAGATTTGTGATTACCCTTTAGGACTGCCCTAAGCATAGTAGACAGAGATCTATTCACTACCTCAGTTTGGCCATCTGTTTGAGGATGACAAGTAGTTGAAAAGAGGAGTTTAGTTCCTAGTCTTGACCATAAGACACGCCAAAAGTGGCTTAGAAACTTTGTATCTCTATCTGAAACTATAGTTTTAGGAAGCCCATGAAGTTTAACCACATCTCTAAAGAAGAGTTTTGCAATATTGCTTGCATCATCTACCTTGTGGCATGGAATAAAATGAGCCATTTTACTGAAACGGTCCACTACCACAAAAATAGAATCCATTCCCCTTTGGGTTCTAGGTAAACCTAGCACAAAATCCATGCTAATATCCACCCAAGGAGAAGAAGCAACAGGCAAAGGTGTGTATGTTCCATGAGGCATTACTTTAGACTTAGCTTGTAAACAAGCTAAACATCTAAAATAATACCTTTGGACATCCTTTCGTATATGGGGCCAATAAAATTTTTCTTTTAGCAAACTAAGGGTTTTATCAACACCAAAGTGCCCCATAAGCCCACCTTCATGACTCTCTTTAATTAATAGTTTCCTAATGGATCCTTGGGGTATACACAATCTTCCTTCTTTGTATAAATATCCCTCAGCCATATAGAAACCATCAAAAGCTTTTTGTTGACATTTTTTATAATTAGCACTGTAGACCCCCAAAATTGTCCAGGTCGGAAATAAGACTCGAAGACTCTCAAAGATCGAAGGAAAGTCAGCCAGCAGGACTCCCAGAAGACCATAGGATGACTATCTTTAGGTTTAGAGGTCTTAGAGTAGCCAAAATTAAGAAAGTGGGAGGTTTGGAGCTCAATACGGCCTCCTTGGAGTTCAGTACGGCCGTACTGCACATTTTGAACTACAATACGGCCGCACTGAACTCAATACGGCCGTATTGAAGTTTCTGAACTTCAATACGGCTGCATTGAATTCAATACGGCTGCACTGAACTTCAATACGGCTGCATTGAATTCAATACGGCTGCACTGAACTTCAATACGGCTGCACTGAACTTCAATACGGCCGTATTGAGGTTTTTTGAACTTCAATACGGCCGTATTGAATTCAATACGGCCGTATTGTAGTTCAAAATTTCAATGTGGACCGTATTGACCCCCAGAGACCGTATTGAGCCTCATCCATATAAATATGACGTCAATGGGACGTCATTCTACACTTTTGGACTGAGTTTTAACCCTCTTCTTGAGTATTCTGGGTTTTTTTGAGCAGTGCTCTGCCTAGAAATCACTCGGAGAGTTGATCCGACGAAGTTCTTGAGTCACGAGCCATTTGCTTGAGTCTCGAACCTAGTCGAAGGGAAATCCTCCGGATTTCCATAGTTAAAATTTTATAAGAGGGAGCGAGCGGTCTTGTAGAGGGAGGGAACGCCAAAACGCTTCCCAATTTCTGTCAAGATATATATATAAGAAAGCACGCTTCAAAGGTTTATCTCTTTAAAGTCCCTTCTTTTACCGCTTTCTGTGTGTACATATTTAAACTGTCATCATGTAGATAGTTAATTTATAATTGCTTAGAATAAATAGGGGTAATTTAGTAATTTCGCACTATTATTTTTAAAAATAATCTGTCATAGGGAACCCGAAAGGGGCGCTGTGGGGTGCTAACACCTTCCCCACGCGTAACCGACTCCCTTACCCGACTCTGGTTATAATGGCCGAAGTCGATTTTTGAATCGATTGCCTTAAACCTCTTTTTCCAATGTTTTGAGTAAAACATTGGTGGCGACTCCATGAACCCTTCCTTTTTATGAAAACCGCTAATCCATGGAGGGTCCCGCTTGGGATTAACATGGATTGGTGATCCTTTTAATAAAATTGCTCGTTTGACGAGGTCTCAGTTTGAGAATAAGTCATTCTAGCAATCCATATTTTTAAACAAACAAAAGAGTCCAACCATCCTTCGCGAATGCCGAAAGCCCGTTTCGGGCCGGTGGCGACAGATGGCGACTCCACTGGGGAAGCCTCGAGAGTCAGTCCCATTTAGTGACAGATTATTTTTAACAAATAATAGTTAAAATTACTTCATTACCCCCTTGCTTGTATAATAACACGTTTTACCTATTTGGCTTTAAATAACTGTTGTATGTTTAAATTTTTGCAATTGTTTGAAATAAAAACTGCGCACAAACCTTTGCACACAACAGTTCCCTCTATACCCGGGGGCATGAGTGGTAAGCCATAGGGAGTGGATGTTAGTACGGCCGGCTGTCGAATGGGTCTATAGGTGCCCGTAGACCGTTGTCGGAAAGCATCACTCAAGGTGATAACCATGAACTCGAGTCCGACAGTGCGTTGGAGCTTTCCATCGACTTACGACGAGAGGAATTGGGTCCCTATAATGGGGGCACCTTGGGGGCCTCAGACCGGTGAGAACAGTTAGAACCACCTTGAATATGCACCTTTCTGCAGGAAACCCCTACCTCGTGATTCGCTCGTGACTGTTCGTGGATGAGTGAATTGTTTGTGTAAATGCTTATGTGCAATTGTTTGTGCATTAATAAATAACCTCGTGATAAGGTCTAAAGAATAATCCCCATGCATGAAAATGCCATGACATGAGAGGAAAAACCAATGTGTGAAAATATAATAAAAGTAAGGAGCATAGGCATCATTATCAATAATACCTCATGCATCCTCATCATCATTTATAGGTTCACTAATACCCTCTCGATGTGAGTGAAAGAGACCCGTGACTATTGAGATTCTCCGTTGTGGAGAGATCATAGGCTAGGGAGGGTGATAAACTTTCATCTTAAAAAGGCAGCGCCTTAAAGATGAAAGATTATCAAGCTCACATCAAGAGTGTATTCATATCATAAATAAGCTAATTAGAATAAACATTCATTTTAGAAAGTGGCTGGTCATCCCTCTGTCCTCACGCGCGCGCAGAAAATCAAGAAAATGGAAGCGCTGGAAGAGCAAAATAAGAAGCTCACAACCGAGCTCTCTCAGCTCAAAGAACAGATGGCGCAAATGATGGAGCTCATGCGTCACCACAATATGCATGGATCACACCACAGTGACCATGAGTCCCATCATGGAGAGGAGGAAGAGCACGAGGAAGACCCTCCGCGAGCTGTACCCCTTGGGGCGGGGATTACGATTAGAGAGCCTGAAATTTCAAAAGACCAATTCCACGCCCTAGAGGATCGGTTGAGGGCTATGGAGGGGCATGATTTTGACATTAAAGATGCCGCCGACATGTGTTTAGTGAGGGACATCCAATTCCCTCCTAAATTTAAAGTGCCGGATTTCGCAAAGTACGTGGGATCGACTTGCCCTAAGAGTCATCTCACCATGTACTGTCGCAAAATGGCTGCATATGCCACAAACGAAAAGCTCTTGATCCACTGCTTCCAAGAGAGCTTGGCTGATACCGCGCTCAACTGGTATATGCAGCTAGATGGAAATCTAGTACACACATGGAGGCAGTTGGCCGACGCCTTTCTCAAGCGCTACAAATACAACATCGACCTAACACCCGATAGGTCAGATCTTCAAGCCTTGAGTAAAAAGAACGATGAATCCTTCAAGGCGTACGCCCAACGTTGGAGGGAGTTGGCGGCACAGATAGAGCCCCCGCTGTCGGATAAGGAGACGGTATCCTTGTTCATCAATTCGTTGACTGGTCCCTATTATGACAAGATGATAGGGAACACGACAACACTCTTCTCGGACATCATCACCATTGGAGAAAGGGTGGAACAAGGACTCAAAAGTGGGAAGCTGGCTAAGCCTTCCCAACCATATGAAGCTAAGAAGGCCTTCGGGAAGAAGAAAGAAGGAGGAGTCAACGCTATAACCATTTCTTCATCTTCTTCCACTTCGAAGTCAGGAAAGTCGCAATATAACCCTATGAGGAAGCTTGATAAACTTCCGACCACATATAGCGACCTCCTGCCGAAGTTAGTGGAAGCTCATCTTCTAGCTTACATTCCACCAAGGAAGATGGATCCACCTTATCCCGAGTGGTACAAACCACAAGATAAATGCCTATACCACTCGGGGGCACCAGGACATTCAACGGAGAACTGTAGGGCTCTCAAACACAAGGTCCAAGACCTTATTGATGCCGGGTGGGTCACCTTCGATTCGACAGCACCCGACGTGAGCAAGAATCCTTTACCAAAGCAGGAGTAGAGAATGACAAGCCATAATAGGGCCCCTCCGTATTTTTCTTTTCTTTTAGGGACTCGTGATCAGTACCCGAGATCACGAGAACCTTTTCATGTAAATAAGGGTCTTTGTACAAATTTTAATACATATCAATAAAGAGGCATTTTTCACACATTATTCTCTCATTTGTTCTTTTCTCTCTTTCTCTCATTAATATTAATAAATTCTAAACCTAAACAGAACCAATAAAACAATTATGTCTGTGATTGTTCGCTCCGACCGGGATCCGAAAGTTGAGGATGAATGGGTTGAGTTGGACAGTGATGAGGAGACCATTTCTCCGGACTTGCAAAGACTGCTAGATCAAGAGGCTCGTCTACTCCAACCGCATCAAGAAAAATTGGAGACCGTAAATTTGGGGCAAGGCCAAGAAATAAAAGAGGTCAATATTGGAACCCATATCAGTGATGATATAAGGGAGCAATTGATCCAGTTGTTAAAGTAATACAAAGATGTATTTGCATGGTCGTACCATGATATGCCCGGTTTGGACTCTAATATCGTCGAGCACAAATTACCACTGAAAAAAGGGTTTCGACCCGTCAAACAAAAGCTCCGACGAGTCAAGCCCGAATGGTCTTTAAAGATCAAGGAGGAGGTAGAAAAACAATTAGACGCGGGGTTCCTGGTTGTGTCCCAGTATCCCGAATGGCTGGCTAACATTGTGCCAGTCATTAAAAAGAATGGAAAGGTTAGAGTTTGTGTTGACTACAGGGATCTTAATCGTGCTAGTCCAAAGGACGATTTTCCCTTACCACACATCGATACATTGGTAGATCATACAGCCACAAACACACTCTATTCCTTCATGGATGGGTACTCTGGGTACAACCAAATCAAGATGAATGTGGAAGACCGCGAGAAGACTTCCTTCATTACACCCTGGGGTACTTTTTGCTACAGGGTAATGCCTTTTGGACTCAAGAATGCGGGTGCCACCTATCAACGAGCGATGGTGACGTTATTCCATGATATGATCCACAAAGAAATTGAAGTATATGTGGATGACATGATCGCAAAGTCAAAAGATGAGATGGATCATGTCCAATATTTGAGAAAATTATTCAATCGGCTTCGCAAGTATCAGCTTAAGCTAAATCCGGCTAAGTGTACTTTCGGAGTCCGGTCGGGTAAGCTTCTCGGGTTCATCGTCAGTGAAAAAGGCATAGAGGTGGACCCTGATAAAGTAAAGGCAATAATGGAAATGCCTCCTCCTAAAACTGAGAAAGAAATTAGAGGATTCCTCGGCAGGGTGAACTACGTCGCAAGGTTCATCGCACAGTTGACTGACACGTGCAAGCCAATATTCAAGCTGTTGCGCAAGAATCATTCCGAAGTTTGGGATGAAAATTGTCAACAAGCTTTTGATAAGATCAAACAGTGCTTGGCCAATCCACCGGTATTGGTGCCACCTGTCGAGGGAAGACCATTAATCCTCTACTTAACGGTGCTTGATGAGTCTATGGGGGCTGTGCTGGGACAACAAGATGAAACAGGAAAGAAAGAACAAGCCATCTACTACCTGAGCAAGAAATTTCTTGATTATGAAACCCACTATACGCCGCTAGAAAAAACGTGCTGCGCGTTAGCATGGGCAACGCAAAGGCTCAGGCAGTATATGATAAGGCATACTACTTGGTTGGTTTCCAAAATGGACCCAATCAAGTACGTGTTCGACAAACCAATAATCACTGGGAAGATTGCCCGATGGCAAGTACAGTTATCAGAATTTGACATCATACATGTCACTCAAAAGGCCATCAAGGGTAGTACCCTAGCTGATTACCTAGCACACGGGCCGACCAACGACTACCAATCCCTTCAGGATGATTTCCCCGATGAGCATATAATGCATCTACAACATGAAGAGCTTAAAGATGATGCATGGACCATGTATTTTGATGGAGCCTCCAACATGCTTGGACGAGGGATTGGCACAGTGCTAATCTCTCCACAAGGAAAACACATTCCCATAACGGCAAGACTCAACTTCGATTGTACAAACAATATGGCAGAATACGAGGCTTGCGCATTGGGAATCCAAGCAGCCATCAACAATGGTATCCTAAAGCTCAAAGTATTTGGTGATTCGGCCCTAGTCATCTACCAATTACGAGGTGAATGGGAAGTCCGAAATCCCAAATTGATACCATATGTTGAGCACATCAAAGATTTGACACAACTCTTCCAAAGTGTCATCTTTGAATACATTCCAAGGGAGGAAAATCAGTTTGCCGACGCTCTTGCCACACTATCATCAATGTTCGCCTTGGATAATGAGCATGAAATACCCATCATCAATATCCGGAGGCATGATAAGCAAGCGTTTTGCCTTCTGATAGATGAAGTAGTTGATGATCATCCATGGTTCCATGACATCAAGCAATATTTGACAAAAGGGGAATATCCTGATATGGCCAGTGATAATGACAAGAAGCATATCCGAAGAAGGGCCATGGGATTTTTGCTAGTCGGCGAAACCCTCTACAAGAAAAATTATGACTCGGTCTTGTTGAGATGTGTAGACCAAGTCGAAGCTCAAAACATGATCAAAGAAGTTCATGAGGGGGTTTTCGGTACCCACATTCCCGGGCCCGCAATGGCTAAAAAGATCCTCAGGGCGGGATATTATTGGTCGACCATGGAAAAGGATTGTTACCAATATGTGCGAAAATGCCATAAATGTCAAGCATACGCCGACAATATTCATATCCCACCAACCCCACTCAACGTATTGGCTTCGCCTTGGCCATTCTCAATGTGGGGCATGGATGTTATTGGACCCATTGAGCCGAAAGCATCCAACGGGCACAGATTCATTCTTGTGGCCATTGATTATTTCACCAAATGGGTAGAAGCGGCATCGTATGCTCATGTGACCCGAAAGGTGGTAACATCCTTCATCAAAAAGAATATGATATGCAGATACGGTATTCCTGATAAAATCATCACTGATAATGGATCCAATCTAAATAACAAGATGGTGGAAGAACTGTGCCAAGAGTTCAAAATCCAACACCACAACTCTTCCCCCTATCGACCAAAGATGAATGGGGCAGTCGAGGCAGCCAATAAAAATATCAAGAAGATAGTGCAAAAGATGGTTGTCTCATTCAAAGACTGGCATGAGATGCTACCTTTCGCTCTCCATGGATACAGGACTTCAGTGCGCACATCCACAGGAGCTACTCCATTCTCCCTCGTTTATGGGATGGAGGCGGTCTTGCCTGTTGAAGTTGAGATACCTTCTCTAAGGGTAATCATGGAAGCGAAACTTTCCGAGGCAGAATGGGTTCAAAGCCGATATGACCAGTTAAACCTTATTGAAGAAAAACGGCTGAACGCCATATGCCATGGTCAAGCCTATCAAAGAAAGATCAAAAGGGCTTTTGACAAGAAAGTCCACCCTCGAGTCTATCATGAGGGAGAGCTGGTAATGAAGAAATTACTACCAGCCCAAAAGGACAAAATCGGAAAGTGGGCCCCGAATTACGAAGGACCATACGTGGTGAAGCGAGCCTTCTCCGGAGGAGCATTGATCCTCACAGACATAGATGGAGAAGAACTTCGATACCCAGTCAATGCCGACGTGGTAAAGAAGTATTATGCTTGAAGACGTTGCTTGCATAAGCCCGCTAGGATGAAAACCCAAAAAAGGGCACCCTAGGCAAAAGTTAGGGCAAAACAAAAAGCCCGCCAGTACAAGGGTACTAGGCAAAACAAAGGCAAAATTATCCCCGCTAGGATACGTCCTAGGCAAAAGTTAGGGGCAAAAGAATAAGACATAAAAATAAAGCAAGCAACGATCACTTGAATCGAAAACCGAAAGGCGATTCATGTGATTATCTTCTAGAAGCAAGCGTCTTGCAGTGTCTACACTCCTGACTCAGGCATATCACCCGAAACAACTAGGAGAACGTACGGAGCAACAATTACAGATATAATTGTTAAGCCCAATGTAAATAGCCTACCCAGGCCAGCCATTCTTCAGAAATTACCTTCTGTATATCTTTCTGTAAAAACACTTGTGAATATTAATAAAATATCTATTCATTTCTTTTCTCTCTTGACCATGTGATTATGCCTCTAAATTGGTATTTCTAAAAAAAAAAAAAAAAAAAAATTTTATGAAATTCCTTAATAATCGGTCAATAAAGAAAATTGGAGGGGTTCCTATAAAATCCATAATCTCCTGCATAAAAGGCTCACAAAAATATTCCCTCACGTCAACGACAGAAATTCCTCCAAGAAGAGGAGGATAGGGAGAGCCATTCATTTTTCTAAAAAGCATTAATAAAGTAATCAAACTTGCATTTGTGCATCACACACACATTAGTTGCACATTCAAAGACCTTATCATGAGGCAATTGCATAAAATAGAAAAAAATAGAAAAATTGCTTGTGTATGACAGCAGTCAACAGAAAAGGCCAAAAAACAACAAAAAGGCAAAATACAGAAAAAGCCAAAATTCGACAAAAAAGGCAAAGATTAAGAAAATCAACAGCATCATACAGAATAACTGAGCCCGGAGAGGCTTGCCGAAATAATACTCTCAGAATAACTGAGCCTGGAGAGGCTCGCCGAAACAATACTCTCTCACCATACAGAATAATTGAGCCTGGAGAGGCTTGCCAAAATAATACTCTCACAAAATAATTGAGCCTGGAGAGGCTTGCTGAAATAATACTCCCACAGAATAATTAAGCCTGGAGAGGCTTGCCGAAATAATACTCTCCAAAAGACGTCTCAGCTCGCATTCTCGGGCTGAACAAAAAACCAATTCATCATACAGAATAATTGAGCCTGGAGAGGCTCGCAGAAATAATACTCCCCAGAGATATCTCAGCTTCCACTCACGGGCCAAATTCCCCAGTGAAAGCTATCAAACCAAGATCAGCAAAAATCCCCAATGGAAGCGCGATCATCCAAAGCAAAATATTCAGTCAAAGGACTTAAAACTTCCTCCGTGGAAGATAGCTCTCCAACTCAGGCGTTGAGTGAGTCTAAGCCTGTAGAGGCTTCCTAAATAATACTCTGGGATACATAAGATCCCTAAATCCCCAGTCGCCTACTCAAGAGGCATTCCTACAAAAAGGAAAATCAAAAAAAGAAAATCAATAAACCATTCCCCAAGTGGAAATCGGCTTTCAGCCAAAAAAAATCAAGCGTCAAGATGATCCGCCTAACAGAAGAGGCTAATCAAAAATCAACATCCAGAATCCCCAGCGGATAACAGCCTACACAGAGGCAGCAAAAATCAGAAAATCCAAAAGAGTCACCCGAATAAGGATAGCCGGGATACTCCACAACGTCGAAAGGACGACAGCCAATCATAAGGCACCGCTCACATCAGAAAGAGCATCTTTGTGTCTGCACCCCCAAGGAAACAGAAATTCCTCAATGGGCACCAATTACGCAATGCAAAATTGGGACACAAGAACCTATGAGTAACTGCACATCCCCTAGACGGATCCCTGCGTTATCCAGCCCTCAGCGGCACCAAAATCAAAAACAAATCGTCGAAGCAGCATCGTGGACTGTGGAGACAAAACCATCACAGATCCCTGGAGAGGGCAAACTCACATTGCCAACGTCGTCAAGAACACGGAGGCAGACCCTGGGGAGGGCAAACCGCAGACCCTGGAGAGGGCAAACTCAACTGCCTAGGTTGTCAGAAACACCAAAGCAGAGCCTGGAGAGGCGGTACTCACGCTACCAAAGTGTTCAGAAGCACGGAGGTATGCAGCTTCCAGCTCGGGCGGCGAGCGAAGCAAAGCCTGGAGAGGCGGTACTCACAACTTCCAGCTCGGGCGTCGAGTGAAGTTGAGCCTGGAGAGGCGGTACTCACAGCTTCCAGCTTGGACGGCAAGCGAAGCTAACCCTGGAGAGGGCAAACTCAACTGCCTAGGATGTCAGAAGCACCGAAGCAGAGCCTGGAGAGGCGGTACTCACAGCTTCCAGCTTGGGCGGCAAGCGAAGCTAACCCTGGAGAGGGCAAACTCAACTGCCTAGGATGTCAGAAGCACCGAAGCAGAGCCTGGAGAGGCGGTACTCACGCTACCAGAGTGTTCAGAAGCACGGAGGTATGCAGCTTCCGGCTCGGGCGACGAGCGAAGCAAAACCTGGAGAGGCTACTCAGCAAATTTTCCACCGGAAGACACTACAAGTCGGAAGGATGGCCTTATACCCCGGACAATTGGGTCAACTCCTTTACTTATCAACCGGTACACTAAAAGGCCGTTTGACTAAGTAAAGGGGGGGTAGCTGTAGACCCCCAAAATTGTCCGGGTCGGAAATAAGACTCGAAGACTCTCAAAGATCGAAGGAAAGTCAGCCAGAAGGACTCCCAGAAGACCATAGGATGACTATCTTTAGGTTTAGAGGTCTTAGAGTAGCCAAAAATAAGAAAGTGGGAGGTTTGGAGCTCAATACGGCCTCCTTGGAGTTCAGTACGGCCGTACTGCACATTTTGAACTACAATACGGCCGCACTGAACTCAATACGGCCGTATTGAAGTTTCTGAACTTCAATACGGCTGCATTGAATTCAATACGGCTGCACTGAACTTCAATACGGCTGCATTGAATTCAATACGGCTGCACTGAACTTCAATACGGCTGCACTGAACTTCAATACGGCCGTATTGAGGTTTTTTGAACTTCAATACGGCCGTATTGAATTCAATACGGCCGTATTGTAGTTCAAAATTTCAATGTGGACCGTATTGACCCC